>NC_090449.1:529315671-530587814 GCF_031143425.1 Pleurodeles waltl
ACCAGTATATCTATTGCTTTTTTAAGTGTGCAGATTTCCCCAGCAGTCACAGAAGCAGTGGCAAACAATTATTACCCTGAGGGGTACTGACAAGCATCTAACACACACACACAGCATGTCTACATGGGATTTAGTATCTACTATATACTATGGATGGAGAAGTTAACATATTTTGTAGAACAGATAGCGGAAACACACCAAGAGATGAGGTCCTTATATATCGTCCTCTTCTCGACTGAATTCAATGACCTGTTATGTCCTAAATTTCTTAAATTACTACACCTGCTACACTCGCATGAGGATTACACGCATGCAGGCGCTGTTGCAGGGCCAAGGGCAGGGGTGCAATTCATTGGGTAGAGCGCCCGCCCGCAGTGGGGGGGCGCGGCCTGTTAGGGGACGGGGCCTCCGAAGCCCTGGGGCACTCCACCCCCTTTTCCCCTCTGCCGGGGGTGCAGGAGTTGGCCGGATTTCTGCCCTGATGCCTCGCGAGGCGTTGGGGCGGAAGTCATGCCACGGGGGGCATGTCGTGGGGCCGACGTTGGCCGCCCGCCGGTTCCGGCCACCGCGCACTGGTGGTGGGCTATTTAAAGGCCCCCCCAAGAAGGGAAACCCCTTCTTTACCTGTGCGCAGTGGCGGGACCTGGCTTGCGGCCCGCGTTTGTGCTGCTCTTACCTTTGGTGCTGCTCCTGCCTTCGTGCTGCTCCTGCCTTCGGTGCTGCTCCTGCCTTCGTCGCTTGTGGATTCCTGTTCCCGGCAGAACCTGACGTGCGGCCCGTGTGTGGTGCTGTCCGGAAGCATCCTGCCTTCGGTGCCTGGCGATTCCTGTTCGTGGGGATTTCCCTCGTCGGTCCATCGGAAGCTGTTTTTTCCATCGAGGTGAGTTTTGCCCACAGAGGCTAAAGCAAGGCGCGCTTATTTCAGTTAGCACGCATTGGGTAGGAGGGAGACCAAGTCCAGCGGTGCAGAGCTTCTGCGCGTTTTTCAAATATTTTAGTTCTTGGTAATGTGCAGTATTTCTTGCCTGGCATCACAGGACTTTTCCTTTTTCTGCTTGCCGTGGGAATGCTGGGGGATGGGCTGTTTGTTTATTTACCAAGGCCTCACCGGAGTTCCCTTGTGAGCATCTGGAGTTGTGCTTAACCGAAGAGGCCACGAGCCGCCCAGAGTCCCTTCCATTTGAATCGTTACTGGTGGTCACTGCTTATTTTGCTTTATTTATTACTGTGTTCTCACCTTTGACCAATTGCTGCTTAAATTTGGGAGCTATAAACACCGCGTTTAACAGGTGCAGATTTTAAAGCGCAGGCAGTGATTCAATGACGCCCGCTGTGTTGTTAATTGTTTGTTGGGCAAACTCCACCCGGTAGAGGGGAATGTGTCAATGAAATACAGTTCTAAATAACAACATTTTAGAGTCATTGGTGGCCCTCGGCGGTCTTGCTGTCAGGGTCAGACGTGTCACTAAAAAATTGAACTGCTGAAATTTAAAAGCTGGGTTGTTCCTTGGGCTTGCTCATTTGTTGTTTTGTTTAAAAAAATAAATAAAAAAAAGAGGTGTATTTTGTGTGGGTGGCCCATTTGTTTGGCAGGTTATCCGGAAGAAAAGCATTCCTGGTAGGTGACCTGGTTGATCCTTGTCTTTGACGCTGTTGTGTTTGCATTCTTTTCAGGTTCACCAAAAAAAAAAAAAAAAAAAAAGAGACAGGGGTTATACTAGCGTTTAAGCGGTTATGCTAGCGGTTAATCAGCCTTAGCAGCTTCACTCAGATTACCCCCCCCCCCCATGTAGTCCAGCATGCCACCAAAAAAGGCGAGCACTCAGAAAGGGAATGGACCTGACCCAGAATTATCCCAGCTGCTAAGATTAGTCTTAGAAAAATTAGGGAGCGAGGACACCGGTGAGGGCAGCGGGGGCCCCGAGATCATGGGGGGCAAAGTGCGGGGTTCCCGCCCAAAACGGTCACATGTGGCCCCCAGCGCGGCTTTCCCTCCGGTTAAGCGCAGAAGGAATGGTAAGGCGCAGGTGCCGGCCACCATTGAACTTACGCCCCCCGCAGCAGTCCCGGCCACCATCTTTTTGTCACCCCCTGCGGCAGCTAGCCTCCTAAGTCATTCAAGCGGGCCCGCTGCCGCACCCCCGCTCACTGTGCCACCACCTACGCCTCAAGATCTTGGCTCGGGTTCCACGGCTCCCTCAGGCGGCGGTATAGAAGGGGTTCTAGCTGATATTCGTAATTCCTTGGCGGCCTTAACACCTGCAGTTCAGCCCGGGCCATCATCCACACTTTAACAGGGGATAGCTGTACCCGTGCCACCTGGTCCACCGCCTCTGGGCTTGCAAGATTCTTGGGCGCAAGATCAAGAGCCATCTAGGCTGGCGTTAATGGAAGTGTCTAAGCTATTGGCTGGTATTAACGCCCCGGCCACCACCGCCCCACCACCCACTACACCATGGGGGGTGGACGGGTCGTGGCAAAACACAGTAGCTGACTTAAAGCGCCAGGTGGATTCCCTAGTGGCAGCGCACTCCTCAAACCCGCCGCAGTCCGTGAACAATAGCCCGTGTGTCGCCCCGGCACTGAGCATTTGTCTCTCATCTCCCCCTCCAGTTCAGGGCGTCCAGTTCAACTCAAGCAAGCTTCCGAGTCCGGATATCCCGGCAAAAGAAGGGACGACAGATTCATTATTATCCAGACCAGGTAAGCTGGCAGCCCACGTTAGCACAGAAACAAGGGAAAAATTTGGAAGGGAGACTTCGTGGACATTTTCTCTTTAATAAGGGCTAAAAGAAGGGAGATTGAAGGGAAGGAGAAAGAACATAAATCATTTTCCTATAATGAAAGAAAGCCAAAAATCGAAGAAAACATCACAAATTGGCTGTTTGGCTTGAATGTTTTTATGTCAATCCTGTTGGAGAAAAAAACAGAGTTGGGCACCTCTTTGATTTATTATGCCAATAAGATATTGAAAGCTCAACACACGTACGGGGGGGTCTGCTTGGTTGGAGTATGATAGGGATTTTCGTTGGGCGAAAGTAGAGGATCCCTCCATTGGGTGGGATCAAACTGAAGTGAATGTGTAGCTTGAATGTGTTAACAACAAGGTCCCAGGGAGGCAGCCCTTTCGGCCCCAGTTGTCCGGCGAGAAGAAAGGGTCTTGCTGGGCATTTAACAGAAAGACATGTTCACGTCCCGCAGGAACATGCAAATTCAAGCATAACTGGTCCTTTTGTGGACACCCTTCCCATCCTGAATCCAATTGTATTAAGAAATCTAAAGAGCGGGTTCGGGACCCCAGTAAACCATCAAATTGATTCTTCTCTCCCCTCCCCGGTCAGGTTAGAAGCGGTACGCCCTTGGTTGAAGGCTTACCCTTCTTTGGACGCGGCTTCAGTACTTCTTAACGGTTTTTCCTTTGGCTTCAGGATTCCCGCCCATAACGTTTCTCCGGTAAATCACTGTAAGAACTTAATATCTGCCTTACAGAACACTTCGGTGGTTGCCAAGAAAATAGAGAAAGAGAGGTCCCTGGGCAGGCTGGCCGGTCCTTATAGGCGCCCTCCACTAGCTGGTTTTGTGTGTTCCCTGTTGGGGGTGGTTCCAAAAAAGGAAGCAGGTCAGTTCAGATTGATCCACAATCTTTCAGCCCCTTGGGGGTCATCAGTTAACGATGCCATCGATCCACAGCTATGTTCAGTTCGTTACGCGTCAGTGGACAATGCAGTAGAGAAAGTTAGGGAGCTGGGCCGGGGGTCTATGTTAGCAAAAACCGACATTGAGTCTGCCTTCTGTCTGCTTCCCGTGCGCCCCGAGGACTACCATTTGCTGGGTTTTCAATTCAGGGGGGAGTATTACTTCGACCAATGCATGCCCATGGGTTGCAGCATATCTTGCAGTTATTTCGAGCAATTCAGCTCCTTTCTTCAGTGGGTTTTCTCACAACATACAGGACACCAGGAGGTCATACGTTACCTAGACGACTTCTTGATTCTGGGACCCCCTAATTCCAATAGATGCAGGTGGGCCCTTCAAGCTTTGATCGCATTGTTCAAAGAATTTGGGGTTCCTTTGGCCCCCGAAAAAACGGTCGGCCCTTCTACTTGCATCACTTTCCTGGCGATTGAAATCGACTCCATGGCCGGGGAGTGTCGCTTGCCGTTGGAAAAACTGTTGGCTTTCAAGGAGTCCATTAAGGCTATATTGTCTCAGGAAAAGGTGACCCTGCACCAGCTTCAGGTACTGGTGGGTCAGCTGAACTTTCACTAAGAATCATTCCCATGGGTCGCCCCTTTTCTAGGTCAATAGCTCGCTCAATGGCAGGGCTAAAAGAAAAACACCACCACACTCGGCTGTCTAGAGAGGTTAAGGACGATCTGAGGTTGTGGTATCTGTTCCTCAGGACATTCAACGGGTTGGTCATTTGGCCGCATAAAGCAATATCCAGCCCTACGCTGGGCCTTTTCACTGACTCTGCGGGTAGCATGGGTTTCGGCGCAATTTTGGGCCCTTTATGGTGTAGGGCAGACTGGCCTAGAGATTGGGTCAGGCAGGGCTGGACTAAGACTATAGCGTTCTTAGAATTATTCCCGATTGTGGTCGCTGTGAACATCTGGGCAAAGGAGTTCAGGAACAGGGTGGTAATTTTCTGGTCAGATAACATGGCGGTGGTAGAAGTTATCAACCGTCAAGGGGCTTCCTGCCCCTTGGTTTTGCGCTTTTTGAAGCACCTGATTCTGGCTTGCCTTCAGCACAACATCACGTTCAAGGCAAAGCACGTACCTGGGGTGCATAACAACGCAGCTGACGCATTGTCTCGTTCATTAATGCAGGATTTTTTGCGGTATCACCCCCAGGCGAAGGAGAAGATGATGGAGTTCCCAGAATCTCTGTGGAAGATTGGTGCCCCTCCCTCCCAGACTTAGTAGCTTCATCCTTGGCCCCACGCACAAAAACAGCTTACGAGAACAGTTTTTTACTTTACAGGCGATTCTTGCATGCCCGGCATATTGCAGACAGATTTTCTGAACCAGCAATGGGGGCGTTTCTTCAACATCTGCGTAGCCTAGGTCGACCTGTTTCATGCGCGAAGGCCCACTTGGCAGCGATACGTTTCTTCGCGAAGATAGTTAATTTGGAGAGGCCTCTGAATATTTTCATCGTAAAACAGGCTTTGCAGGGTTGGGCCAAGGGATCCCCGGGTTGCTCTGATGCCAGACGTCCCGTCACCCCTCCTTTGCTAGAAAGTATTTTAAGGGCGCTCCACACCGTCTGCTCTTCACACGCTGAGGCAGCGCTTTTCGCGGCAGCCTTCACTTAGGCCTTTTATGGGGCTTTCCGCATAAGCGAGTTAGTAGGCTCTTCCAAGGGTGACCACTTGGGGGGCCTACAGCAGAAAGACGTAACGGTTTGCAATGGGGCTCTATACATTATGTTGCGTAAATCAAAGACCGACCAGCTGAAGAAACGAACACGCATCACACTCGGTGAGGTGTCTGGTTCCCCCTTATGCCCTGTGTTAATCACAAACAATTATATGGCAGTACGCCCTATGGCGGAGTCTCCGGCTTTCTTTATTCACCCCTGGGGAGACTGCCTGTCACGCTACCAATTCACGGAAGTCTTTAAATTGGCCCTGAAATCAATCGGAGTGGATCAGCAAGGATACTCATCCCATTCCTTTAGAATTGGCGCAGCCACGGTAGCGGCGGCAGCAGGCCTTCCAGCGTCCGCTGTAAAAAATATAGGTCGTTGGTCTTCGGAATGTTACAAACGTTACATCAGGCCAGAGTTGGTGTAACAGGGACTGGGTTGCTCAGTGGTGATGTCTCACGCGCATGTTTCTTTTCTTTCAGTCAGATGCCTCAGCGAGTAGTCTGGGTATTGGGGCATTCATTTGTCCGTCGGGCGGCATAACGGTTGCAACTGCTCTGTGGGTCGAAACCGGCAGACTTGCACAACGTGGCTTTTCTTAGGTGGCATTTGTGGAGGAGGCATCACCCAGCTGCAACATTTGGTCGAATTGGCGAGTAGACGAGGGGGACTGCAGTCTCCGGACCTAATCATCATTCACTTGGGGGGCAATGATCTAGTGCATTTAGGCCGGAAAACCCTTATGGAGACGGTATTCCTTGAAATCACAAGAGTGGCAAAGCAATTCCCGGGGGCAGCATTCGCCTGGTCACACATGGTTCCACGTCTTAAGTGGGGGGCAGGGATAAGATGTCGAACCATCAATGTGTCAGTTTGCCGGTTGAATGCCGAGATGGCAAAACTCTGCCCAGGCCCTGGGCGCCTATGGAATATCCCCCACAAACTGCTGAAAGGCGTGCACATGTTTCACAACGACCAGGTGCATTTGTCTGACGAGGGAACCGATCAATTTATCCGTGACATGTGGGGTTTTGCCCGCAGCCTCTTTTTGGGTGGGGAGGGCGAAGGACCTTTGGGGCCCTGGTCACCCTTGTGGTGGAAATTGAGATCAAAATGTGACTAGAAACAATAGGAGGGGGTCCCCAAGGTGGGGCCCGCAGGAGGACATCTGGGATAGGATCCTGAAGTTCTGGGCCAACTAGCGGATGTACTCACCAGATCAAGGGGTAAGGGACCTCAGATCGCTGGGGGAGAACATGGGGCTCCAGCTCTTGGCTCCCCCATTACACCCCAGGGCTGATTGGTGTTTGGAGGGGGGGTGGAACCCTAAACTGGAGGACAAGGCACCGGGTAGTCAGGGTAACCGTCCCTCCTACGGATACAGGTGAGACACGGGTCACCTGTGTGGTCCAAATGGTGGTTCAGGACAGGAAGAGATCCTGTCAGATTGGTTATGGTCACAAGTAATTTCTCAGTAACATGTAAAAAAAATGTTTTCTTTATTGACTAACCTTGCTATACTTGCTATTTGATGTTTGGCTTGTTGAAGTTATGAGTTATTTCATATGATTTCTTTTTTTTTTAAATAAAAGATACTTCTTCCAACGAATAAAGCTTGTTGTCTCGTGCATTCCTGGTGGGGGGAGTGTGGGCCGACTGGAGGCCTCCGGATCCTAAAGCACCTCAGGTCTACTCAGCTGGATGGGAAGCTCGTGTCGCGTAGATTGTTTGTGAAGTGTGCGTGTCAGGGAGTTGGTGGGGGCAAATTAGTTTGTTGATTGGGCAGTGGTGACTTATTTTACTATATGCTTTGCTCCTTTGTTACCTACAGTTGTGAGATTCAATGAAACAGAATTGCTCCATATCCTGAAAAAAATCCCTATTTTTGTATTAACAATTATTAATGCAACGTCTGCTGCTTTTTGCTGATGGTATCAAGCATAGGCAGAGACGTTTTATGGCATGGGCAAAATGGGCAGTCCGGGGCCCCCACCTTCCAAGGGTCCCGCGAGAAAAATGTACCTTCTCTAGCTCACTTCTGTATATTTTATATCTTAACCTTTGAGTTCTAAATACTTCAATATGGATAGACAACGTGTGGTTTGACGTGGCAAAAATGGGAAATAAAATAAAAAGATTTTCCTAATAGGAGCCCGCAAAGTACTTTTTTCCAGGGCCCGCAAATCCTTAAGATGATACTGGGCACAGGTGGCTTTGTCTGCCACAGTGCGGTATTACCATTCGTTTTCGAAGTGGCAATGCTGTGCTACCTAAAATAAGAAAACAATGTTTCAAGTGAAGCAATACCCTTTCCCTATATGTCAGATGAATCCGACGCACTATGTGTGAATGTTCAATTTTTTATTAAGCTAGAGAGGGTAAATTTATGCCCAGAAAAACAAACTGATGTAAGCATGTGTAATGCATCAAAAGGGTAAAAGTGTTTATTGTGCATGCAGACATTTTACACAGACGTTATTTCCATATGTCTGTGGAAATAAGGCTTTTCAATGGATGTTGCAAAGGGTATGAGGGAGGAGTAACCAAGGCATGCAATGATAATTAGGGGAACACTCACCAAATAGTAACCACACTGGGAGTCAGAAAGATGTACAATCAATCGAATTCTTAGCTGGGCACCCCACTTAGGCCAAAATGCTTCCGACATAGTCATATCAGAAAGTATGGAAAAGAGCACCAATGTGTCTAATTAAGGCATGGAGAAAGAAAGCAGGAACTGTTTGTTAATAAGTATTCATGTTGCAGAAAATTATTGTGCAATGAACGCAGTATAAACTTTTTTTTAAAAGGAACATAGCCTACCTAATTGTACTCATTGCATGCACACTGAGCGGAAAACAGCAATGCAGTTAAAAAATGGAATTGTAAAAAGCATACTTTTTGCGTGTGTCGCAATCAAATGTTGTGAATACCCAGACTACGATAAGCAATGGTCGTGCCTAGACTTACATTTGGAGTAAGGTATTTTATCAATCTTAAAAACTAAAATATATTTACGAATCTTCCTTTAAGTGTTTCATAGTCTGAATTCACAACAAGTAAATTAGAGCCGAAGTTTAAATTGCAAGCTTTTAAGGGGGTTTTCTCTGGGTGTATGCACTGCGTTATTGCTCCCTCTCGAGCCACTTTCTGTTGACGTGAGGGTAATTTTTATTTTATTTAAACAATATATGTTCTGTTTGAGATTTCTAACTAGATGGTCAGGTTCATGAAAGCAAACACCTGTTTGTGACATTGTCCAATTTTATTGACCGTTTGTCCAGGTCAATAATACTGGCCTCAAAGATTTCCTTGCATTCATCTAAAATGGTGACCTCGGATTAGGGTCAGCATAACATTATAAATCAACCCTTCGAAAGGTCATGCACATTCTGGCATCCTAATGATTTTTCTTCACCGTGTGATAGTCTTTTGACTTAATTATGCACACAAATGTCAAATATTTATCTATTATGACGAAAAGTTCATATTCAGCGCTCGACATTTATCATCACAGTAATGATTAGTGGTTTTAACATGATTATTAGATAATGTGATAACAGAAAATATTTACTGAGCCTCTTCACGGTCATTTGATGTCGTTTAAAATGTTTTCATGAAAGCAATTGTTTCGTAAAAGGATATTTTTGAGTCAAAAGATCATTTGAAAAAGTGTTACCTTTTTACGCGAATTGAGGTTTGGATACCTACGGCGTCCAAATGAACTGTGCATGTGTAACCACAGCTCATGCTCTTTTCAAAGGAGGGCTCACATCCCAGTTAAGGTTTCATCAGCTTTTTAATTAGCATGACTGCACTTTCTGTTAGTATACCAAGTCTCACCGTGCAGCCTCGATTTTGAGCACTTTTTAGGCTCGTTTAGAGTGTAGTGTAAATTTCACCTGATGCGGTTATGCCATAACCACATTTGTTTGGTAAGTGTACTAAGGCACATATTTCTACTTTTTGACGCAAAACTGCGCTAACGCAGTTTTGCGTCAAAAAAATTAGCGCCGGCTAACGCCATTCTGAAGCACCATGCGGGCGCCGTATTTATTGAATGACGTTAGCCGGCGTTAGCCGCCGGCGCCGTCTGGTGTGCGTTAAAAAAAACGACGTACACCAGGCAGCGCCGGCGTAGGGGAAAATGGAGCTTGGGCGTCAAGAAATGGGGCAAGTCAGGTTGAGGCAATTTTTGCGCCTCAACCCGATTTGCGCCATTTTTTTTTCACTCCCAACCCCCATAGAAATGACTCCTGTCTTAGCAAAGACAGGAGTCATGCCCCCTTGCCCAATGGCCATGCCCAGGGGACTTCTGTTCCCTGGGCATGGTCATTGGGCATAGTGGCATGTAGGGGGGCACAAATCAGGCCCCCCTATGCCACAAAAAAAATAAAAAAAATACTTACCTGAACTTACCTTAATGTCCCTGGGATGGGTCCCTCCAGCCTTGGGTGTCCTCCTGGGGTGGGCAAGGGTGACAGGGGGGGGTCCCTGGAGGCATGGTAGGGCACCTCTGGGCTTCTTCAGAGCCCACAGGTCCCTTAACGCCTGCCTTTTGAGGGCGCTAAAAAATGGCGCAAATGCGGCCGTACGTCATTTTTTTTGACCCGCCCACTCCCGGGTGTGATTTTTGCCCGGGAGTATAAATCCGACGCACATGCCTCGGAGTCGATTTTTTAGACGGGAACGCCTACCTTGCATCTCATTAACGCAAAGTAGGTGTCCATGCTAAAAAATGACGCTAACTCCATGGTCTTTATCGCTAGACGCATCTAACGGCAAAGTATAAATATGGAGTTAGTTTTGCGTCGAAATTGCGTAAAAAAAAACGACGCAATTGCGGCGCAAACGGAGTATAAATATGCCCCTAAATGCCCAATGTTTTAGAGTACGGTGATCAATTCATGCAAATGGGATAGGACATGCACAAAGTGCGTCTTAATACCAAAACTGATGTGCTGCACATTTTCAAAACAGATGGCAAACACAGAATTGTTGCTTGGTGCATGTACATGGGTTTCTTACCTTGCAGTTGAAATTTCAACAATTGCTATTTCTAATAACCATTTTTTTGCAAGTGGTAGATTTCTGCTGGTGGGTGAAGGTGGTTGGTACAAGCTCTCATTTTTGGCACCCGCTGCTTTTTTTTTTGTTTTACCTTCAGACTTTGACCTTGAGCAATAAAAACAGAGGCAGAAAAAGAAGACAAGGGAAGGAATAGAAGAGCGGCAATGGGATTAATCAGAGGGGAAAATGAGTCTGAAAAAGTGAAATATAAAGGTACGATGTGTAGGGTAGACGAAGAAAGATTCTTGTGGTGGAATAAGGAAAAGGCAACCTGCATTTGTTTATTTTGACTAATTAGGCACTGCTTTTTGTAGACGGTTCCTTGTCTGTGCATTATAATAATTATAAATATTATTTTTATAAGTGTTCACAATTAGGGTTACTTTGAGCTTTCCAGTTTCGGCAAGACTTCTTTACCATTTGGCACAATGTTCCTGCAGGAGCCATGTCTCTGATTGGTGGGCCACAACATGAAAGAAAATGTTGTGGCAGTCATTACAGGACTCTAAATGGTGAAAATGTATAAGGGGCAGTGTAGGGTTATCCTGCCCGTCTGGTCCTTGGGATGAGCTCCCAGAAGGACCCCCTGTTGCCAAACGTAAAAAATAAATCCTGCGGTTCTCTACAGGATCAAAGAAAAACAAAATTAAACGACAGCTGCAATGTTTTAATAATATATATGTTTCCAGGGGTGGGCCAGGGCTTGGAGGTCAATGTATTGTATGGTTTGGGAAGATAGTTTACATGAGGCCCCCTCCATAAACATATTACTGCTCTAGTTACTGCATCCCCTGGGGCCTGGCACACTATTGAAAGGTGGAATGGGGACCGTAGCTTCTCTCCCTCGGCTGATCACAGCCCAGTGGACCCCCTCCCAAGGGCCTTGGACAATATTGAAGGGAGAGGGGACATGCAGCCCCTTTCACAGGCCAAGCATGGCCCCAGGGATCCATCCCTCAGGCTTATTCGCAATATTGGAATGTGAAGGGGATGTGCAGCACCCCTCCCTAGCCTAATCATGCTTCAGAGACCCCATAATCCCTGGCCCAGTGTGACATTGGGGGGAAAGCATGATACCATCTACAGGCCGATCAGGGTCCCAGGGAACCTATCTCCCTTGAGCCTGGCACATTTTTTAAAAGGAAGGGACATGTACGGCCTCTTAAGGTCTCTTCATCCCACGGGGCTAGCTCAACTGTGGTGACCCAGGAAGGACAAACCAGGGAACCATTTCCGGTGAGAAGACAAAGTCAGTATTGCTCCAACCATGGAAACGTGTCTGCCCCCACCTGGTAGGAGCTTTCAAAATGCTTCCACTGGGTGGTAGCAGGCAATTGTTTCTGTGCCTACACTGTTGCTGGAAGGAAAACACAGAGAGATCCTGCCCAGTAGAAGCAGTAAAAAATAACCTGCTCCTGGAGAGTGAGTACTTGCAGCGATCCAGTGAGTCCAGAGGGGACCTGGGGCTCCCCACAAGCTCCCACTGTTGTTTGTTGTGACTGTCCCGGCAGGGCACCGGGGCACCCACAATAGGCCCTAGGCATGGGGTCCCATGGCCTTACAGGTTCAGGGAGAGGGGCCAAATGCCTTTCTCCACTTAATAAATGTAGGAGACTGGCCTGGTTTGTAGTGGGTACCTAAGGCACTTACACCTTATACCAGGTCTAGTTATCCCTTATTAGTCAAATGTAGGCAGTGTCTAGAAGCCAGACCGTATACGGATAGCTGTAGCTGAGCAGCCAAGGCTTATCTAGGAGACATGCAAAGCTCATGCAATACCACTGTAGTCACACAGTACTCACACACATGAAATAAAATACTCAGTGTTACAAAAATAAAAGTACTTTATTTTAGTGACACAAATGCCAAAAATACCATAGACACTATACTCCCTTCAGAGGTAAGCAAATTACACAATATGTACACTAGTAACCAAAAATAGGTAAGTAAACAGTCAGAAAATAGTCTAAACAGTGAAAATCATAGTAGGTAGCAATAGGCCTGGGGGAACACAAACCATATACTAAAATAGTGGAATGCAAAAGTCAGTTTCCCACCTAGGCAAGTGTCAGAAGATTACCCATTAAATCAAACTTCCACAGGAGCAGATGCCTTTTACCCAACTCCCTGCAATAGATGCATGCTCACACTTTAACTGATTATCTGAACCGTGCATCGGCTTGGGGGAAAGGGGAATGGGAATAGAAAAAGAGAGACCACCTCCAAATCCAGTTCCAGCCTGTGTTTCCCACTTGAAGATAGGATATTCAGTGTGTGACTCTGAAAATCTGCACCTTTCTTCTTATTGGGATTTCTTTAAAAGAAGGACCTGCAGTCGGGTGATAAGCGCATAGAAAGTAGATTCCCACTGCGCATTCAACTGTTCAGCCATTCACCCAATTCTATCGTTCTTCTACCCTGGAACTTTTGAGAGACTAGCCTCTCTCTAAGGGAACAATGTTAACTTAATATCTTTTTTCTCCAGGAGTCAGAGGCATCCAAGGTTCTCTGGAGAACAGTTCAAAAGTTCACAAAAAATACAAACGACTAATGTCTTGTACAAGAAACGAAAACTCCTTCTCAAGGTTCAGTTTTCTCAATCACAGTCTCTAGGAATTCATCTGAGCACTGAGATTTGTCTCTAAGACTGACAAGTCTGCAAAGCAAATAGTTCTTGAATATATATGTACATGTATATATTGACAAGTCTGGAAATCATACAAAAGGATTCCTTACTGCAGTTGCTTGAAGTTCTGTTAAGCCAAAACAAATTCTCCTCAGAAAGCCGATAGGCAGTTGTTGGAAGAAGGAAAAAATTCAGCTTCCTCAAAAGGGAAAAAGTACCTGGTGTGCACACCATAACAAGAAAAAGAAATAATTACTAAAAACTGGAAGAATTCTCTATGAAATGAAGCACCTCAGGAACACTGCTCATTCTCCTCAGGATGACAGTTGAAGTGCAGGGCTCCCAGAGAGAAACAATTGGAGGGAAGCTTCAGCACAAGACTAAGATAGAAACACTAGAGCGCTGGCCACACAAGGGTTTGCGACCACCATCTTGAGTGGCAGTTAAACCGGAAGAAGCTAGTTCTAAGAAAAGCCCTTGCAAGAGCCACCGGGCGTGACGACGACGCTGCAACCAATGTGGGTACAAGGAAAAGGGGAATCGTATTTGCTGAGGGAAGAACTTAACAACACTGGCAATAGTGTTCCTGACAGCAAGTGTAGTGTGTAGAGGGGCGCTGGGAGTGTAAGAAAACACCAAAGGTAAATAAAATACCCTATCCCAGAGCCCAGGAAAGCAGGACTAAAACACAGAAAGTTTCCAAAAACACACTAGAAGTCGTGATAGAAGATAATGCAAGAACCAGAAGGTACTGCAAGACACCAACAAAGGATTCCTGGACCTAAAGACATGTGGAAGAAGGGGACCAAGTCCAAGAAGCACTGAATGGTCCAAGGACAACAGCAGCACCTGCTAACCTAGATGAAGGTGCAAAAGTGGACCCACCAGTGAGAAGACAAAGTCAGTATTGCACCAAAGAAGACAGATGTGGGTTCCTGGTTGGTGCAGAAGCTATCCCATGCCTGATGGATAAATGCAGTCTGGTTTGCATTGCTGGATTCCACCAACAACCCTTGGTAAACGCAAAGCTTGCAGTTAGCGGAAAATGGCACAGCCCGAGATCAGGAGCAACCTAGTGTCCTCTACCGAGGAGGGGGGAGACAGAGGGGGCTCTCAGCAAGTTAGAGAGCCCTCAGAAGACCAAGCACCATGCAAAGGAGTCCCACAGCATGGGACAAAGGAGGTGCAAATGGAGGCCCACACAGCACAACACAAAGGATTCCCATGCCGCCGGAGAACTATTCATGAAGATGTGCATCACAGAATAGAGTGCAGGGGACCTAAGCTGTGCTGTGCACAAAGAACTTCTTGGAAGGTCGCACAAAAGCCTTAGCAACTGCAAGTCACGCAGTGCACAGGGGTACTGTCTTGCGTGGGAAGACAAGCCCTTACGGCCATCAAAGTTAGACAGCTGGACAGTGGGACTGCCAGAGTCACTTTAGTCCACCACCAGTGTTGCTGGATCCATGCCTGTCATCTGGAGAGGGAGTCCAAGCCACTGGTCGTCGCTGCAGAGAGGTGCCTGCTGAAGCAGGGAAGTGAGCAGGGACTGGGGGTGCAAATAGTGAAAATCACAGTGGTCAGAAATGGGCCTAGGGGAAACACAAACAATATAATAGGAAAGTGGAATGCGAATGTCAGTTCCCCCCCTAGGCAAGTGTAGTTTGTAGAGGGGCACATGAAGTATTAGAAAACACCATAGGTAAGTAATAGAACCCACCCGGAGCCCAAGAAAGGAGTAAATCACAATAACTTTCCTAGAACACACAAGAAACAAGATAATGCATGAACCAGAAGAGACTGCAAGACACCAATAGTGGATTCCTGGACCTGAAGACCTATGAAAGAAGGGGACTAAGTCCAAGAAGCACAGAAGAGTCTAAGGAGAACAGGAGCCCCTGCTGACCCGGATGTAGGTGTTATAGAAGAACCACCGGTGAAGAACAACAGTCAGTAGAGCAGCCAAGAAGACGGATGCGGGTTCCTGGTTGGTGCAGATGATGTCCCACGCCGGATGGATGATTATAGTCTAGTTTGCATTGCTGGATTCCGCCAACAAGCCTCGGCACATGCAAAGCTCGCGGTAAGTAGAAAATGGTGCTGCCAGGGACCAGGAGGGACCTGGTGGACTCTATTTAGGAGTGTGAGTTAGAGGGGGCTCTCAGCAACTCAGAGACCCCTCAGAAGACCAGGCAGCAGGCACAGGAGTCCCACAGCAAGGGGACAAATAAGGTGCAAAAGAAGGCCTCTGCAGCACTACAACAAAGGGTCCCATGCAGTCGGAAAACCTTGCAGGATGCTGTGCATCACTGGATAGAGTGCTAGGGGCTAGAGTTGCACGGTTCACAAAGAACTTTGTGGAAGAATGCAACAAGCATTGGCAACTGAAAAACACGTGGTGCACGGGGTACTGTCTTGCATAGGGAGGCAAGCCCTTACCTCCACCAAAGATGGACAGTAAGACGTCACAACCATCAGGACCACTTCAGTCCACCACCCGTGAGGCAGGATCCATACAGCTTGTCAGGAGTGGAGACCCACGCCACCTGTCGTTGTTGCAGTGAAGTTCCTGCTGAAGCAGGGGAGTGACTCCTTCACTCCAAGAGAGATTCCTTTGTTCTTTTGGTGCAGGCTGAAGACAGGCTGTCCTCTGAGCATGCACAACTGGGGAACAGTTGCAGCTGCTGGCAGGAGATGAAGCTACAATGTTGCAGAAGTTGTCTTTGCTTCTTTGTTGCAGTTTTGTAGAGTTCCTGGGGGTCCAGATGCAGTTTCTTCAGTGAGAAGGTGAAGAAAAGGATGCAAACAATTCCTGCTGGAGTCTTGCAATCCAAATCTGCAGAACCACCCAAGAGAGAGAACCTAAATAGCCCTGAAAGGGGGATCGGACAGCTACACAGGTAAGCACTTATCAGGGGAGGGCTCAGACGTCACCTGCTGGCACTGGCCACTCAGATGCTCCCAGAGTTCCCTGCCAACCTGGAATCCAAGATGGCAAAACCCAGGGAACCTCTGGAGGAACTCTGAGTACCACCCCTTTCCTTTGTCCAGTTTCATACCAGAGCAGAGACTGGTGGTCCCTGAACCGGTGTTTAGCTAAATTTTAAAAGGAGGGCACCATCAGTGCCCTTCAAAGCATTTCCAGTGGTTTGGGGAGGCTACCCCTCTCAAGCCTGTAACACCTATTTCCAAAGGGAGAGGGTGTAACACCCCTCTCCCAAACTAAATCCTTTTTTCTGCCCTCCTGGGCTTGAGCTGCTCAAGCAACAGGAGGGCAGAAACCTGCCTGAGAGGTGGCAACAGCTGGGGCTGTCTGGAAAACCCCAGAAGGCTGGAATGGCAATACTGGGGGTCCTGTAAGGAGCCCACAGAGTGCATGGAATCATACAACCAATGCTTGCAAAATCACTGGGGTATGATTCCAACATGTGTGATACCAAACATGCCTATGTTCGGAGTTACCATTATGTAGCTGGACATAGGTAGTGACCTATGTGCAGTACACACGTAAAATGGCGTCCCCATACTAACGAAGTCCAGGAAAATGATCCATCCTGGAGGTTGTGGGGGCACCTCTGGTAGTGCAGGGGTGCTCTCACATACAGGTAATCAGCACCCTGCCCTCAGGGCTTGAGGGCCTGCTATAGGGGTGACATATATAACTGACCTGGTGCACTGTAAATGGCATTGAAAGGGTGCATGCACCTTTTCACACAGGCTGCAATGGCAGTCCTGTAGAAGCCTTTGCATGGGCTCCCTATGGGTGTCAAAAGAAATGCTGCAGCCCAAAGGGATCCCCTGGAGCCCCAATGCCCTGGGTACCTAAGTACCATATACAAGGGACTTATAATGGGGCACCACCATGCCAGTTTTGGGTGAACTACTGGGTTACCAGTAGTCAGTGACAAAGGTTAGAGGAGAGAGAGCATAATCACTGAGGTCCTGGTTGGCAGGATCCCAGTGAACACAGTCAAACAGAGGGTACTTTCCTACAGTAAAATATAAAGGCTTTGGGAGATGGGGTCTTTAGGGCCCACAGTTGTTTGGGAGGGGGCCAGCACACCTCCGTAATAAAAAATAAAGCTCTGGGGTGTGGGGTCCTCAATGTCACAAAAAAGCAGGCAGCGGGGTCACACGTTCTTCTCCCAATAATAAAATAGTAAAAGACCAGGGGGTTGAGGTACCAGGAGTCCATAAAGGGTCAGGGAGGGGGCCACGCACCCTCTTCCCATAAAAACGATAACAGCCTCAGGGAATGGGGTAATCAGGACCTGTCAAGCCTCTGGAGGAGGGGTGCATACTCGCTACCCTATAATTATGAATAAAGGGGTTCTCAGGTGGGCACCGGTACACAAAAATTAATAATAAATGAGCAGCAGATACATATGTATATGGGCAGATTAATATTCACTGCTCATTGCATAATTGCCCCATAATGCTCTGTGAGGGCTATTGTGTTTTTTAGATTTGTCGCACTCTTAGTATAGGAAGCCTTTTTTCAATGGTCTGAGGTGGCTGCAGGTACTGCAGCAGCGCCCCAGTTACATTAAAAAACAGTAACTCTCCTGGGTCATTAATTCTATAACCCAAGGAAAGATTACTGCATTCTTTTAAAGCACTCCTAGCTGGTGCTTTTTGCTCTTCAGTTGGAGTGCAAGGCTCATTTGTGATTGTTTTTGTGATTGCATTTTGTGGGCTGATGAATGTCAAAAGAAGGGTACAGAGACATGCTGGTTTTACACTTTAAAAAAAAATGTATAAGTCTCTGAGCCTTTCTTTTAACATTTCTTAAAAGAAAGACTCACAAACATGATATTTCTTGATTGAACTTTTTTTAATAGTCACTGTTAGCAAACATTGTATTGTGTGAATACTGAAATATCTGAAATATAAACGTTTGGTTAAAAATATTGATGATTTTTGGAGAAAGGTGTTAGAAGTGCTTTACACATATGGATGCGCTCACCCCTTCATAAAGACAACAAACTCCCTTTTTATATTTTGGTGTTGTGACTCTTAGTGAAAGTCAGTAAGATTGTCTGAGTGTGGTCAGGACGTCCTTGACCAAACACACACTACGCATGCCTTCCACTGTCCATAGCGGGAGGTTGGCTGCCTTTGGGGGTGCATAGCGGGGTGTTGGCTGCCTGAGGAGTTGGACACAGGGCCTGCTACAGGCCCTGCATGGTGTTGACTTTACATATGGAATTACAATGTTACTTCACATTAAAAAAGACAAAAATTAACAGGAAAAACACAAATGTTAAAGTAACATTATAGTTAGAATTTTTCATGTCTTACTTTATAATTTTAAAAAAGTAAAAATTAACTGAAAAAAAACAAAGAACAAACCTAATGTCATAGTTAGGTGAACATTTCAGTGACAACCAAACATTTTAAACTCTGAAAAAGCCTGAAATTTAACAGTGATAGTTATCTAGTTATCTATGTGTCCCAAAGTAAGTATTTTTCAGTTAAACAAAATGGGCATATAGATATAAGCATAGATATAGCTACAGATATAGATATAGCTATAGACAAAAATATAGATATAGATAGATATATAACAAACATTGGTATGCTTAAATAGAAAGACAGAGAGAGAACAAAAGAGAGAGAGAGAGAGACAATCCGAGAAGATAGAGAGAGAGAGCGATAGGGAGAAAGATAGCAAGAGAGAAAGAAACACATCAGATACAACGAGAAAAAGTGAACAAATCAGAGAGATACAGACAGTGTGTGGCATGCAGGTAACCAGGCCGAGAGAGTTGAACAGGGCAAGACAAAAATAGAAGGGTGATGACAAAGGAAGAGATAGACAGATTGAAATTGGCATGGAGAGAAAGAATGAGAATGTATTTTAGTCCATTTCCTGATTTACAAAGAGTTGTAAACCTGGGAATGCATCAAAGTGGTTTGCCTCCCAGACCCAGGTGTAAGGAGGATAAATATTTTTATTTCTCTTTGGGCCAGAAGTATCAAGCGAATTGGCATTCGCAAACGGTGCGAATGGCAGTTTGCGAATGCAAAATGCCTTTCATTATGTATGAAAGGCATTTGTTATGCAATTTTAATGAATTGCTAAAATAGCGATTCCTTAAAATTGTGAGGACATTTAGAGAATCGCAAATTGCAGTTCTCTAAATAAGAAATCGCAAATAAGGAATCCTTATTTGTGATTTCTTAAGCACATTTATCAAACTTTCCCTTCATGCGAATTGGGCATTAAGGAATCGCAAAATCATGTGCAAATTTTAAAAATGCATTAAAAATGCATTTTTAAAATTGACATGTAATGCACACATGCCCCTTTGGCATGTGTGCGCCTTACATGTCCTACTTTATTTTTTGGGGTGCAGCAGAGGGGTCCTTAGGTCCCCAGCACCCTAGGGTTTTGCATTTCCTAAATTGCGATTCCAGTTAGGAATTTGCAATTTGGGAAATGCAG
This sequence comes from Pleurodeles waltl, assembly GCF_031143425.1. NCBI lineage: Eukaryota > Metazoa > Chordata > Amphibia > Caudata > Salamandridae > Pleurodeles > Pleurodeles waltl. The sequence goes on from NC_090449.1 coordinate 529,335,189, forward strand.
AAAATTCGCAAATATTTGCCTACAGGCCCATAGGTGCGAATGGGCTCAGAATCGCTATTTGCGATTTGGTAATAGCATTTGCGATTTTTAAGAAATTGCTATTACCGAATCGCAAATATGATACATACCATTTTGCAAATCAGAAATAGCGATTTCTTAAAAATCGCTATTAGAGATTCACAAAGTGGTTTCTTCATACATCTGGCCCTTTGTTCCTTGCTTTTTCTGTGTGTGATACATTCCTCATCACACATAGAAAAACAATAATGCATTTAAGGATTGGTTTTGTGAAGGAAGGTGTTCCTTCCTGCACTAAAACAATCTTGCTCTGAATCGAGGCACTCATGCGCCATAATGCAAAGGTGCAAGGCACCAGTGCAAGGACACAGTATAAATATCTTTATTAAGTATAATATCTTTGTAAATATGGCACATTTTTGATGTCTCCCTTTCACGTGATGCAGCAAGTTGCCTTACTGCACCGCATTGCAGTAAATGTTAGTCAATCTCCCCCAGAGACACTAGTCTCTGAGAAATGTAAAAGTATTCCTCATGGAAACTGTGGCAGAAAGGAACCCTTCAGCACAGTCATTTACTCTAAAACTCAGAGAAACATTTACCTAACTGATGTTGACTATGCCTACACACATTCCATTACTTTTCCTCTCTTACCCAAATAGCATTTCAACTAATGGGAAGAATTTCCAATGCTTGACATGTACACAGGACACATAAGTGAAAAAGATTGAAAGGATCATAGTTATCTAACCACCTTTATTGCATATCGCACTCTGTTCAGTTATGGCTAGGACATGGCAAATAGAATTCTATTAGTAGTCAATGTCGAACATATGCTACTTTAGGTGTGAATAAGTATATTAACCTTGTAAAAACAGCAACAACATTGAATAGAGTATAATCAGGACATCAGAAATCTGCTTGACTGAAGAAAGATTTATGATTAATAAAAAGGACAGGAATCCAAGTCTTGAAGTAAGATTCCAACTTTGCTTTACAATTGAACTTTTGTTAGACTGACAACCCTCAGTGAAGGCTTAGATGGAGGAATTTAGTCTCATTCATGGCTGCTATTACCAGAGTTCAGCATTTAGACCACAGAACTGCTAAACTTTTCTTATAGTGGATTCTGAGCTTGGACTTTCAGAAATTACATCTTTCAATTGAGCTAATGATGAGGAGAACATTGGCAAGCCCCCTACTATATGTGCCTTATGATTTACTACAAAAAGCTTGCATATTTAGTGCTGTAAGGAGGATTCTGCCACACAACACACCTGGATTAGTTCATCATTGAAGATGTGACTTTGAGAGTAACTGACAGAGATTCTGGAAGTTGCTGAATAAAGTGCAGAGTGACTGTGGGCCTTATTACGAGTATGATGTCTATAGACCACCATACTTGCGGTGGTGGTCTGGACTGCCACCAATGAGGTCCAACTGCCACATTACAACCCTAGCAGCCAGACCACCAGGGAACTGCCATCTCCACTAGGATCTCGGATCCAGGTGGTCTGGAGGGGGTGGCAGTCCTAATCCTCCAGGGCAGCACTTCAAGCAGTACTGGCCTGGGGATTACAACCCCTTTCTCTGCCAGTGGTGTCATGGTGGTACCACCACTATGAAAAGGCAGGCAGAGAACAGGTGCAAGGGGCACCAGGGGGCCCCTACACTGCCCATGCACTTGGCATGGGCAATAAAGAAGCCCCACTGGCCAGTCCCATCACAGTGTTCACAGTCTGCATAAGTGCTGGTGCAGCCTGCTGTAGCCTGTATCCCTCTGGGCTAGCTAACGAAAACTTAGATTTCTGCCTGCCGACTTAGTAGGAAACCCATAATAGCTCCTACGAGGAGGTCGCTGCGTAGGTGGCCACACTGTCGGGAGTTTGTCGGACAAAGTTTTCCATCTGCCAAACTCATAATGGGTGTCTGCATCTCTGTATGGTCCAGAAGAAATATGAGTAGGGGTAAGCATTTAGGTAAATATTTTGTCTCCAATTACTAAGCAAGAAGTGAACACGAGAACTGCTGGCAACATGAACAGATTCCTTGATAACATGAATCTTGTGAAGATATCTGCTGGTTATTTTGCAAACATAGACCCTTATGGTGTATGGTTTGTACAAGTTCAAGCCTTGTGCAAATCCCTGTCTGCACAAGGTTCAGAATTATAAGTCACGTGAAACTGATCTCACCTGGTAATTGTTAAGTGTGATAAAGTCCAACTCCCACAGTTAAATTTGAGTTATTCAAATACTTTCCAATTTAACAATGGACAATTACCGGTAACTGCCAAAAAATGAAGATTCAGGCGAGGTCAACACCAAAAGTCTGCTAATTATTTCCAAACAGATTGCGATATTTGGCATTTACCTCACCCAATAAATTATGACACCTGTGTAGTGAGATTTCATTGGGTACAATTAATATTGCACCGAAAACAATTCCACTCACAATGAGGGTTTAACAGGGGATCACAATATATGTGTGCATTATTACAGCAGACTCTTCAGTGACAGACATTGTGAGATGTCCTCTTAGAAGGGAGGGTCGAGAGAATTTGTGAAATTTCTAATCACACAATGTTGTGAAATTCTATGGAAATGTCTCTCAATAGTGGTTGTAGTAACAATAAGTTAATTGGGATGCTTGTCAATAAAATATCATAAAACCACAAATACATACACTACAAAAACAGCCTATCCCAATTCAAACCTAAAAACCCTGATTAAGTGACAATATCAAACATGCAAGCACACAGAAGTCACCCAATTGAACTCCATTTACAATAAAGGAATGGACAAGACTGGGTTATCTTCAAAAGAGAAAAGCTGTAACGAGGGATAGTCAGGGTAATAAATATAAATTCTAATATCACATAGAGGAGAATCATGACATTTTCCAAAGAAATCCTATAAATCTGAAGAGAAAAAAGATAAATATTTAACAAAACAATTAGTGAATATTTATTGTGATTTCAAGATGAAGAACTCTCCTTGGGTTCTTGTTAGACCTGACAGCCTTCGGGTGGTCATCCCCAACTTTTTGCCTGCCTCCCTCCACTTTTCTGACACAGTTTTTGCTGGTTTTGGGACTCTGCGCACTTTACCACTGCTAACAGTGCTAAACTGCATATGCCCTCTCCTTACATACATGGTAACATTGGTTCATACCCAATCAGCATATTTTATTTACTTGTAAGTCCCTAGTAAAAGTGCACTACATGTGCCCAGGGCCTGTAAATTGAATGATACTAGTGGGCCTGCAGCACTGGTTGTGCCATCCACATAAGTATCCCCTTAACCATGTCTCAGGCCTGCCATTGCAAGGCCTGTGTGTGCAGTTTCACTGTCACTTCGGCCTGACATTTAAAAAATACTTGCCAAGCCCTAAACTCTTCTTTTTCTACATATAAGTCACCCCTTAGGTAGGCCCTAGGTAACCCATATGGGAGGTTGCTATGTAGTTAGACGGCAGGACATGTACATGTGTGGTTTATATGTCCTGGTAGTGAAAAACTCCTGTATTGGTTTTCCAGGACTGTGAGGTAACCAGGGGGTAACCGGGGTAACCAGGTCATATTTAGTACTGCCAGAAAGATCATAGAAAATCCTGCTTATTGGTGAGGTTGGATTTTATATTACTATTTTAGAAATGCCACTTTTAGGAAGTAAGCCTTTCTCTTCCATCTGTGCCTTACAACCTGTCTCCAATCCACATCCGGTCTGGGTTGGGCTGGTTGACAGCTCCCTTGTGCATTTCACCAGACAACCATAAATACACGATACTCATTCACACCTGCATTCATCTGCACACTGAATGGGTCCTCCTGGGCTGGGAGGGTGGAGGGCCTGACACTTACATTTCAAAGGATAGTGGCCTGTCCTCACACAATGGTCTGCCAAAACCCCTACTGGGATCCTGGTAGACAGACTTGTACTGAAAGGGGACCTTGTGCACTTCAAAATCACTCTTTGAAGACTCTCACACTTCAAAGGCATTTTTGGGTATATAAACTGGGTCTCTGACCCCACCAAATCAGACACTTATGGATGTGAACCCGCAACCTGTCAAGAAGAACTGCCTGGCTGCCCAAAGGCCTCATCTGGACTGCTTTGCTGAGAAAGACTAATGCCCTGTTGTCGCCCTGCTGCCTTGCTGCCCTCTGACTGTGCTGAGAAGTGCTCTCCAAGGGCTTGGATTGAGCTTGCCTCCTGTTTTCTGAAGTCTCAGGGCCAAAAAGGCTTACGTGGTCATTACAACCATGGCGGTTGGTGTTAAAGCGGCGGTAAGACCGCCAACAGGCCGGCGGTAAAAAAAATGCCAACATAGACAGCCACTTTAACACTCCGACTGCCACGGGGGTACAAACAAACAGCATGGCGGTCACCACCAACAGACAGGTGGAGGAAAATGTACCGCCCACAGAATTACAACCCAACACCCCGGCACCTTTTCTGGGGCGGATTCACTGAGAACAAAGACACGGCGGAAACAGGACTTTGAAGGGAAAACGCTCACCTCTGCACACCCCACGAGGAACCAGGACGCCACGAGGACCAGGACCCCACAAGGAACCAGGACACCATGGAACCAGAGCTACAGATTTTTCCAGCCTTTTTCTTCCTGCTCCTCTACCAGGAGCACGAACGCTGGCGGTGAAGACCACAGTGAGTACTGCACCTACGACACAGGGGAGGGGGAGGGAAAAACAGTGACACAGACACGCTCACCCACTACAACACACACGCTAATACATCATGCTACATCACAGTTGCACCCCCTAACCCCCCTGGAAGAATGCAAGGACAAAAGGAAATGAGTCGAAAAATTGTGATATATTCAATTACATACATCCAAAATGTTTACAAATATATACATTTATACTACATACAATTAAATACACCAAGAACACAAGTCCAAGGGAGTCCACCATCATAGTCCGTGGATCACTGGGTCCAAAAGGCATGGGCGAGGCCCACACAAGATACCCAAACAAGACGGAGAGAACACTGCAGGGGCATCAGATAGAAATAAAACAGGCACCTCAGGGGGAAGGGAAGAGGGGGCACCTCAGCCGGTTGAGTGCACAATGCCAAATCCACGAGGGGGTCCCATGCCCACTGTTCAATCTTGGGGAGTGCAAAGCCACAGTCTCTCAAGTCTCTCCAGTGGGTGGGTTGCCCACTGTTCAATCCTGGGGAGTGCAAAGCCCAGTCTCTCAAGTCTCTACAGTGGGTGGTTTGCCCACTGCTATTATCTGGGGAGTGCAAAGCCACAGTGTCTCAAGTGTATGTCAATCTCCACTGGTTCTGGAGGGGGCCTTGTGCCCAGAGTGCTTCATCCTGGGTCTTTGTGCCCAGAGTGCTTCATCCTGCCAAGGACTGAGGTAGTGGATGTCAATCTCCACTGGTTCTGGAGGGGACCTTGTGCCCAGAGTGCTTCATCCTGCCAAGGACTGAGGTAGTGGATAACAGTCTCCACTGGTTCTGGAGCGGGCTTTGTGCCCAGAGTGCTTCATCCTGCCAAGGACTGAGGTAGTGAATGTCAATCTCCACTGGTTCTGGAAGGGGGTTTGTGCCCAGAGTGCTTCATCCTGCCAAGGACTGAGGTAGTGGATGTCAATCTCCACTGGTTCTGGAGGGGGCCTTGTGCCCAGAGTGCTTCATCCTGCCAAGGACAGAGGTAGTGGATGCCTGTCTCCACTGGTTCTGGAGAGGGCTTTGTGCCCAGAGTGCTTCATGCTGCCAAGGACTGAGGTAGTGGATGTCAATCTCCACTGGTTCTGGAGGGGGCTTTGTGCCCAGAGTGCTTCATCCTGCCAAGGACAGAGGTAGTGGATAACAGTCTCCACTGGTTCTGGAGGGGACTTTGTGCCCAGAGTGCTTCATCCTGCTTGTGGCGGCCTCAGTAGCGTCAGAGCTTTTGGCACTCATGGGCCTGCGGTGCTTGTGACGGTGGTGTCCTTGGCAGCAGCGCTTGTGGCGACAGTGTCCTTGGCAGCAGTGCTTGTGGCAGCGGAGTCTTTGGCAGCGGTGCTTGTGGCGGCGGTGCCCTTTGCAGCGGTGCTTGTGGCGGTGGTGTCCTTGGCAGCAGTTAAGCTGCTGGTGGTCCTGTCTGTGGCAGTGGGGCTGCTGGCGGTGGTCTCCTGAGCAGCGGGGTTGCTGCTGCCGGTCCTGTCTGGGGCAGTGTGGCTCCTGGCGGTCGCCTTCTGGGCAGCGGGCTGCTTCTGGCGGTCCTGTCTGGGGCAGTGTGGCTACTGGCGGTCCTGTCTGGGGCAGTGTGGCTGCTGGCGGTCGCCGCCTGGGCAGCGGGGATGATGGCGGTCTTCTCTGCCGTGGTGATCTTCCCAGACTTGCCGGTTTTCTTGTGCCCCTTCCCCGGTGTTGCAGCTGACTCCACAATCCCAACTGTACCCCTGGGAGCGGCTTTGGTGGCTAGTGTCTTCCCCCTCTCCCACCGGGCACTGGCCTACTTTTGATGCTTGACAGATGGGGGACTGTCCGTGCTGTGGCTCCTTGCCACACTGCCTGCCCTGCTGCCTGGTGCACTCCACAACCTGGTGACTACTGGCACCACTGGCCCCGCCGATGTTGTGTCTGAGGTGCCTAGGTTGGGACCTGGAGAGTCGGGCCCTAGGAGACTGACAAGGTGGGAGAGTTGAGGGAAAGAGGTCAAGGGTGGTCAGGAAAAGCTTCTTAGGAACATTGGGACGGGTAGATGGAGGGGGATTGGGAGTGGAGGAAGAGGTAGTGGTCGTAGGAGGTGTACGTTTGCTGACTTTGGATGAAGGAGCATGGGCTGGAGGCTGTCTTGAGGTGGATGGCTGTTGGGTGGGTGTGTGGCTGCGTTTGTGTACCTTGGGAGGTGGCCTCACAGACACACTGGGAGAGGACACAGGGGATGTGTGAATGGTAGTGGGGGTGATGACTGCACGTGAGCAGGGTGTGGTGGTGGGAGTGCTGGTGATGGACGTAGTGGCTGAAGATGTAGTGCATGCAGGTGTGAGTGGCGATGAGACATGGAGAGATGAGGGAGACAAGGAGGAGGGGGACACAGTGGAGGCAGTGAATGTTGGTATGTCTGCATGTGTCTGATGCTTGCGTGAGTGCCTGTGGGATGTGTTGTGCTTATGTTTGCCTGAGCTTCCTTTGTGTGTTGAGGTGTGTGCATGCTGGTCTGCAGGTGTGCTTGGGATAGGCTGAGGTACACGGGTGTGGGTCTGGGTGGAGGAAGTTGGAGGGGGGAGGCTAGAGACAGGGACAATGGCTGCCATCAGTGCTGAGGCCAGAGTCTGAAAAGCTCGCTGAAGGGCTGCCTGACCAGAATGAATGCCCTCCAGGAATGCATTGGTTTGTTGGAACTGCCTCTCTGCACCCTGGATGGCATTCAAAATGGTAGACTGCCCAACAGTGAGGGACCTGAGGAGGTCAATGGCCTCCTCACTGAGGGCAGCAGGGTTGACAGGGGCAGGGGCTGAGGTGCCTGGGGCAAAGGTGATGCCCAACCTCTTGGTTGAGCGGAAACGGGGCAAAGGCTGAGGGGCTGCTGGGAGGGCGGTGCTGGAGGGGGGGGGTGGCGCCTGTACCTGTAGATGCGGGGGGCACAAATGGGCCTGCCACCGCTAGGGAGCTCCCACTACGCCGCTCATTTGGGGTCCACTATTCAATCCCTGGGACATGGCTTACAAGGCTATAGCCGATTTCTGCACACATGGATGTCACAGGAGCCTGACTAGGTGTAGCTGGCACTGTATCCAGGTGGGGTGGGGTGGGTCTGCCTGAAAAAGGGGACTTAACTAGCAAACTCGCAATGTCCTAGGGGAACCCACAGCCCACCTCCCCCACCCAGACACCTACAATGTGCGCTGAATCAGCTGAATGAGAGTGTACTCACCCCCTTCTTGCCGTTGTGATGCCCTCAAGCGCCCATCCAACTCCGGGTACGCCACTGGCAGGATCCTGAACATCAGGGGGGTCATGGTGCAACGGGCACCACTCCCTCGTTGGGAAGCCATCCCCAGCTGGGCCTCCGCCATCTTCTTGCTCCAGCGGCGAATGTCCTCCCATCTTTTCCGGCAGTGGGTGCTCCGTCTGTCGTAGACCCCCAGGGTCCGGACATCTTTGGCGATGGCATGCCATATATCATTCTTCTGGTGGGCGCTGACCTACAGGAATTGTACAGGGGAAAAGATGAAGTTATTACCAACTGCACCGTCACAGTCATTGGCCCGCATCCCTAACCTTGCCATGTGGCACATGCACTCACCGTCGTTTCATGCACGCCTCCTTCTCCCCCCCATCTTTCATCCACACCACTCCACACAGGCATTGCCCCTACAGCATGCTCCCAGTGTACTCACCTGTTTGTCTGGAGGACCGTAGAGTAGCGTGTACTGGGGGAGGACCCCATCCACGAGTTACTCCAACTCCTCCATGCTGAAGGCAGGGGCCCTTTCTCCAGACGCATGAGCCATTGTCTCTTCCAGACTGAGGTCACAGCAGCACTTGCAGTGTAGGTCCTCTCCTGTCGAAGATCAGGTATCAAGTGATTGAACAGATAGAAAATGGAGGTCACGTCCGCGGCTGTGCGTACCATCACCGCCGGCGTACATCGTCAATGTTAACCAATGCAGAATTGCGCTGCGGTCTTCGACCGCCTACCAAGACGGTGTACAACACCAGCGCATTTGCCTCATATCCCATTGTTCCACTTTACAGGTCAGGCAGCCGCCATTTCAGGGGCCCACATGGCTTTATTTTTAACAGCGTCACACATACCTAGGCCTTGGCTCAACACTCATACAGGCAAATTTCAGTTTATGAATAGTTTTCTGAGTAAGCTGTGTTTACGTACCTCAGAGTTGGTTGACTCTGTGCTCGCTGTTCTCCTCCATAGGCACCGTCCGCTGGGGTATGTGAGGAGATGGTGGCATCCTCCGGTGTACAGACCGCTGGTGGACCTGTCGACAATGGAGGAAAGACTTGTGATCATCACCTACAGGCTTGATCGTGCCACAATACTGGAACTGTGTGCCCAGTTGGAGCCAGACCTTATGTCAGTTATCCGCCATCCCACAGCAATCCCCCCTCAAATGCAGGTGCTGTCAGTACTCCATTTCCTTGCAAGTGGGTAATTTCAAACAACAGTGGCCATAGCATCAGGGATGATCCAGCCTATGTTTTCCAACGTGTTGTACATAGTGTTGTCTGCCCTGCTGAAACACATGGGGAGCTACATCGTTTTCCCTCAGGTGGAGGATTTACCTACAGTGAAAGGTGACTTCTATGCCCTGGGACATATCCCCAACATCATAGTTGCCATTGATGGGACACATGTGGCCTTGGTCCCCCCGCAGGAGTGAACAGGTGTACAGAAACTGGAAGGGTTACCATTTGATCAATGTGCAGAAGGCGTGTTTGGCAGACCAGTACAGCTCCCATGTTAATGCCAAATTCCCTGGCTCAGTGCATGACGCTTACATCCCGCGGAATAGCAGCATCCCTTATGTGATAGGGCAACTCCAGAGGCACCGTGTGTGGCTATTAGGTGAGCACTTGGAACCAAATCAGTGGGAATAGTTGTCTGGGGATATCCCTAAGAGTTAGTGTGTGTCTAACAGTTGTCCCTCGCCATTTGCAGGTGACTCTGGTTACCCCAACCTGTCATGGCTACTGACCCCAGTGAGGAATCCCAGGACAAGGGCAGCCGAACGCTACAATGAGTCACATGGGCGAACTAGGAGGATTATAGAGCGGACCTTCGGCCTCCTGAAGGCCAGGTTCCGGTGCCTACATATGACAGGTGGTTCCCTATTCTACTCACCAAAGAAGGTGTGCCAGATCATCGTGGCCTGCTGTATGCTTCACAACTTGGCTTTGCGATGACAGGTGCCTTTTCTGCAGGAGGATGGTCCAGATGAAGGTGTTGTGGCAGCTGTGGAGCCTGTGGACAGTGAAGACGAGGAATCAGGTGAAGAGGGCATCGACAACAGGAGTCGGTGATCCTGCAATACTTCCAGTGAGACACAGGTAAGAAGACAAACCTGCCTGCTACATGTGCTTTAACACTACTACCTCTCTACTGTCTGTCCTTTTCACCCAGTGTATGGTCACTGAGTTTTCACTTTCCCTTATAATTTCACAGATGTGGGTCCCACTGTGTGACATCTGCTTTGTTTCCTCATGGACTAGAGCTGTGTGACATAGGTATGTTGACATTACATTTGAAAGAGCATTTTGTCACTGTAATTGCTAATACACTAATTCGAATTCACAGACAGACTCCTGATTGTTTTGTGCATTAAGGGTGTTTATTTAAGTGCTCAATATTGGTGGGGGTTGTAAAATGGTGAGGGGCGATGGTGGAGGAATGTCCATGGCAGAGTCCAAGCTATTAGTCTCACAGGTGGATTGTCCAAAGGGGCATAGGAAGTGGAGCTGGGGCAGTTTGAGGATGGACAGGGTGACAAGGTGGGACAAAAGGATGACAATCAGGGTGGTCTCATTTCTTGGCAGGGGTCTTGTCATCTTTCTCTGTCTTTGTCCTGGATCTCATGGACCATTTGTGGGATGGTTCTCCATCTGCAGGGGGTGGGGTGCTGGTGTGGTGATCCTGTGGCTGTGCCTCCTGTCCACTAGCGCCAGCAGAGGTGGTGGACAGTTCATCGTCCAGGCTAGTGTCAGGGGCCCCTTGTTGTGCCACAGTGTCCCTCCTGGTGTTGAGGACTTCCTTCAGCACCCCTACGATGGTGCCCAGGGTGGAATTGATGAATTTGAGTTCCTCCCTGAACCCCAAATACTGTTCCTCCTGCAGCCGCTGGGTCTCCTGAAACTTGGCCAGTACCGTTGCCATTGTCTCCTGGGAATGATGGCATGCTCCCATAATGTTGGAGAGGGCCTCGGGAGAGTGGGTTCCCTGGGCCAGTCCTCCACCTGTCACACAGCAGCCCTCCCAGTTCCCCTGTTTCCCTGGGCCTCTGTCCCCTGAACCATGTGTCCACTGGTGTCCACTGCCACTGCCCCCAGGTCCCTGTTGTTGTTGGGGTGGTGGGTTAGCCTGGGTTCCCTGTAGTGGTGGACACACTGCTGATTGACGTGTCCTGGGGACAGAGGTATAGGCCCGCTGGGTGGATGCTTTGCTGGTGTTTCCAGAGAGGGAACGCTCTGCGGTGGCCTGTGACTGTGTCAGGGGAACCGACTGTCCCAAGGTCCTCAATGGGCCAGGCTGGTTGTCTAGATCCAGTTGGACAGAGCTGCTGTCATCACTGTGGGCCTCTTCTGTTGGTGGTGTGGACATGTCTGGACTCTCCTGTCCAGTGACGTTGGGTAGGGGTCCTGCAGGGGTGTAAAAGCATGATTATTGCATCTGTGTGTGCCATGGTGTGCAATGGGTGGGTGACTGTGTACCCCCAGTGCTTGTATTCCTGTGTGGGACCTTGTGTGATGATGTTTCAGAGGAGTTAGAGTGATGGGGTGAGGGTGAGGGTGGGGGTAGGTGATAGCATGCAGGTGGGTGGGAAATGAAGTAGTGAAAGATTTGACTTACCAGAGTCCATTCCTCCAGCTACTCCTGCGAGGCCCTCGGGATGCAGAATAGCCAAGACTTGCTCCTCCCATGTTGTTAGTTTTGGTGGAGGAGGTGGGGGTCTGCCGCCAGTCCTCTGAACCGCAAGGTGGTGTCTTGAGAAAACGGAACGCTCCTTCCCCTGTAGGTCGTTCCACCTCTTACTGATGTCATCCCTAATTCTTGGATGCTGTCCCACTGCGTTGACCCTGTCCACTATTCTTTGCCATAGCTCCATCTTCCTAGCTATGGAGGTGTGCTGCACCTGTGCTCCGAATAGCTGTGGCTCTACCCGGATGATTTCCTCCACCATGACCCTGAGCTCCTCCTCAGAAAACCTGGGGTGACTTTGCCGTGCCATGGGGTTGTGTGGGTGATGTGTGGGTTGGTGTGTGTTATGATGTGTGGGGTGATATTTAGTGGTGTGTTGTGTGAGGTGCGTGGATGTTATGTGGGTGATGGTGTTGAGTGCCTGTGGATGCTTGTTTGTAGATTGTGGTGTCGCTCTCTGGCCTTCTTTTGGATTTTTTTGTAGTAGGGGTTTGTGGGTGATGTGGGTATGTACTTTATATTGGATTGGGTGTGTGGGAGTGGTGTGTGTATGTGTAACAGGTGTGTGTATTTCGAATTGTCCAATGTGGTGGTGTTTTGTGAATGTGTGTGTATTTTGAGTGCGGCGTTGTGCACCGCCAATGGAATACCGCGGTTGAAAGACCGCCATGTGGATAAGTGGGTCGTGATAGTGTGGGCGTATTCCTGTTGGCGTGACGGTGGAGGTTTTGTTTTCGCCAGTTTATCACTGACCTTTGCTGTGGCGGACTTTTGTGGATGTCTAAATTTTGGCAGATTCGGAGCTGTGGGTCATAATGACCGTGGCGCAATTCCGCAGCCACAGCGGTGTGTTGGTGGTCTTTTGCACGGCGGTAGACGGCTTTTACCGCGAATGTTGAAATGACCCCCATAATCTCTTGAGGAAACTCCTTGTGCACTGAAAAGAGATGCGCCGCCTGCAGGAAAATACGCACAGCCTGCCTTGCGATGAGAAAATCACTGCACAGCCGATCCGGAATGACGCTGCCCGACTTCCTGAGTGAAAATTCGATGCAGCACCTGCATTGAGGCTGGAAATTCAACACACAGCCTACCGGATCGACACACAGCTCAACCGAAATGATGCAGCTCGACTTCCCGAGTGAAGAATCGACACAGCGCCTGCCATGCAACACAAAATTTGATGCAGCGCCTACCAGATTGACGTAACACCTGTGACTTCTTCCAGCAGACCCAGGATTTTCCCTCCATCGTCCCTGGGTGTCAAAAAGATCCTTGCATCTCAGTGAGGAACCAAGTCTGAACTCCAGAAATTGACATAAAGCCCCTTGCAGCATGGAAAGAAATGATGCGTCGTCAGTGCTGCGCTGGAAATTCCGAGACACACTTTATTTTTCAACGCATCTCCTCCTCTGGGGTCTCTGTGCATGGTATTTTTGATGCAACCCAGGTACTTTGTGCAAACAAGAGACAACTGTTGATTTCTAAGATGTAAGACTCTTTCTAATCTTGCAAAAGTGATATCTCATCTTGTGCTTATTGAATCTTTGTTGTTTTGACCTTAAATTTAACCAGATACATATCTTATATTTTTCTAAACATGTGTGGTGTACTTTTGTGATGTTGTCACTGTGTTACTGTATGATTTATTTTACAAATACTTTACACATAATAATAATTAGGACTGTCTGTGACTTACCCTGACTAGGATTATGGTCAGCATTTGGACGAAGGTGAATACCTATGCCAACTAGAGACCCCATTTCTAACAGCTCTGGTGTATGGTTGTTGATATAACAACTTTGGATGTGAGGGAAAAATTGAGCATTTTTATTGATAATCTTTGACTCTTCTGCAATTGAGGTGGATTCAGTTGTTTTCTTTCTTGTGACTTGATGCTGTTAAATACAACCTCAAAATATACTTAAGCAATTGGCCTAGTTGGATCGTGATCATTTTTAGGCAATAATTACCTAGATGGTGGCTCTCCATATTGTCATCTTCATAGCTCATTGTAATTGACATTACTTATTTGGATGACATGTTTCTTTATTAATAATAGTATAGGAACAATGGATGTAAAGCACATTACTTTTGTGAATCACCATCAGGTCAAGAAATTACTGTTGAGAACAAAGTCACATATAACTTTTTTGTCTTACATATTATAATTATTTTGTAGTACCGTGATGAGCTTCCTTGGGAAAACCACGAGAGATCTATAAAAATTCCCCCTTTTCGAATTCAGATATGTTCCTACTTCTTATAAGTGTATAGATCTCTGGACTCACAAATGGGATTTAACACAAACTGCAAGTACATAAATATCACAGAAAATAGGAAAAATCAACTACCACTTGGACAATTGCAAAACCTTTCATAGAAAAACTGCTCCTGGTTTTTTACAAAGTAGCTGTTTCTGAAAACTTTAAAGATAGCACAACAAATCATTTGTTGATGCCTTTCAAAACAATAGATGCTTTTCCGCATTACAGTTTTCCAATCTCTCCTATTATAATGAAGTGATCCATGAAATGCATTTGTGCTACATATCAACTTGGGTTTATGGAATCTCAGGCATTCTCATAAATAAAGATAACTGTGGCAAACCACTATGAAATTTGAAATGATTATCATTTTGGTCTTACTTCATTGAAATGTCTATCAACATAATAAAGCCTGGATTTTGGCCACTACTCAGTGTCCCTTATGACACTAATTCCAGAGTGAGTTTTAATCAATCTTTTAGGTCTCTAAGGCTTAAAGCATGCCCAAACAAACTAAACATTGTGTTACTATGGGCCAGATGTTGCAAGCAGTTTTGCCCATTCTGTGTGTATGGGAAAATGTTTTCGTACATGTGGCCCTATGTGTGACGTTTTGAGTGCAATCTGGCCCTGTCAAAACAATTTTTTTTAAATATCTTCACTATTAATCCTGTTACTATATTATGATATCTAAGTCGAATTTCTAAAAGGCAAGGACTGTTAGGATAAATTGAATGAGCCTTGTGAACATATCCTATTTAATTTTCTAAGACTAAGGGGCTCATTTACAAGTCCCTAGTGCCACCGAAGCATCACTTTCAGAGATGCTTCGGTAGCGCTGTTCCCTTTTCCATATATGCAAGGCGGTGCTAAACCACTTTGCACAGCTTAACACCGCCTTGTAAATATGGGCTACTCCAATGCAGTTTTCTGTTGTAGAGGGGCATATAATGGGTGTTGCTATGGGTGTTTCCATTCAATACCCATTGATTTTGACACTGCCCCAGATTTATGAGAAATCGTAAACCTGAGTCAGCCCTGAAAACTAACGCCAACCCAGGGGTGGCGTCAGAGTGGCGCAACAAGGAGAAACACTTTTATTTCTCCTTGTTTTTTCTTTTTCTAAGTGTGCTGCATTCTGCAGCACACATAGAAAGAGCAAAACACCATTAATGATTGTTTATGTGAGGAAGGTATTCCTTCCTGCACATAAACAATCATTAAATAATGAGAATTTGCAGAATGCAGCGCACATAAAAATCGCAAATTGCCAATTTTGAGTGTAACACAGGCACCATTCCACTATGGTGCATGGGGGCCTGTGTTGGTGATAGGCAGCTAATTTTAGCACCAGCACTAGGGAAAACACAGGGGTGCACCCTATTGTTGTAAATACTGTGCATCCCTGTGTTTCTGAAATGTCAGAACATGGCGCTGCACCTCTGCACTCCGACATTTCCTTGTAAATGACACCCCTAACAATAGAGTGTAGGGGCACAATTATCCATTCAAATAGTAAAGTGCCTTTTTGCGATTGATGATAAGATAACAGCATCACAGGATGAGGCACATATGTTTGACCATGAGGCTTTAATTTAGAAAGGATGATTTGCACATTCACTGTAAAGGTGCACATTCACTGAGTGAATGTCATAGATAGAAAACATGAGTAGCCTTACACTTGTATCATTTGACTTAGAAAACATGAGTTGCCTTACACTTGTATTATTTGACTTCCCTTTCCTGAAATTGCTTTTCAAACGTATGAATCTGGCAACCTCTTGCTACAGTAAATTGAAAAGAACGTCAACCATTACGAAAAGTTCAAATACACTAAGAAGATTGCTGTTAGTTGATAAAAGCTGATGTACCAATAGAGTTGTAAAATGTATTTCTAAACATTTTCCATACACAATTCACAAAAAAAATACAATCATAGTCCATATTATATGTGAAGGGAGTTCCAATATTAATTCAAGACTACAAATCAACTCTTTGTTTCCTTTTGGTTTTTTTCCTCAGACTGTGAGGAGGAGAACACAACCTAAACCATCTAGCAAAACAATGCCCCTTTCAAAATGTGGTGAAAAAAACACTCAGGTGATCATTTAGAGATTGGTGGGTTCAGGGCATCCACCAAAAAGGGAAATGTCCCACTCACCAACCTCCTAGTTTGCACCGTACCATTTAGAATTGGGGAACCACGGGGTTTCCACTGATGTAGCCTAGACTAGCCAGAAACCCTCCATCTGGATGTCTTTTCACCTCAGGACTGCTAGGTCACAGTGTTGGTTGCTCCCATTACTTTAGGGCAAGGGAACATTACAGGATTTCAGAGCCTGGAAGGAAAAGATTCAAGGGTCCTTACACACAGGGAGTTTCATCATTAGATACAAGAGCACTGATGGTAAGCAAGCAGCAAAACCGTGATTCCCATTTAACATAGAGATCTGACTTATATAAGTCTATTGCATAGTCTGTTGTGCAAACGGCAGAACAATCCCAATCAGACAAGCAAGGATATCCAGATACAGCAGTTGGTCCTCAGATAAGGGGTGAAGGCCAGATACTCTGATCTACTATTGGGCTGGAGGCTGCCTGGCAGAGTCAACATGACCCTGCTATTAAAAATCTGCCCAAAAATGAAAGATGGTCAAATTTAGCACAACATTGGCAACACAATTAGAACTACAATAATCCCTTTAAGCAAACAAACTTTCAAAAAGTAGTTTGATGGGCTCCAACAGGTTCTTGCAAACAGATTATTCATAATCCTTCTATATGAACTGTCTCTTGCCATTCATCTCTACCAAACCTACTGGGAGAAGGTCACTACTCCTGTATACTTAACGAAGTTAAATCCAGAGGATAGAGACAGCACACATTCAGGCTAAATATCTTAGGAAAGGTCAAGCTTGTGCACTTTAGGTGGAAAAACAAATGACAATTAGCCTACCTTGGTACGCATTTTTTATTGTAATTGTTTGCCACTGATTGCAAGATCTGGTCTTCTAGTAGCTTGCAGAAAGGATTGTTGGATAACCCTTCACCTTTTGTACTGTCAAGATGTGATCGGGTAAAACAGCTTAGCAGACTAGTGCTTTGCCTGTAGAGGCTGGTATGTTAGTAGAAGGTTACAGGTTCGAAATCTGGTGGGTCCGCTCAATCTTTGATAACACTGTAGTTGATAAAATAAGTACAGTTGAGTTGGTAGTTGTTGTCAGCACTTAGAAACCAGACAAAAGGCAGAGAATTCAACATGCATGTGAGTATTATTAAGTATAT
Organism: Pleurodeles waltl; assembly: GCF_031143425.1. Taxonomy (NCBI): domain Eukaryota; kingdom Metazoa; phylum Chordata; class Amphibia; order Caudata; family Salamandridae; genus Pleurodeles; species Pleurodeles waltl. The sequence continues at coordinate 529,352,375 of NC_090449.1, forward strand.
TATTATCTCTCTCCACAATAAACTTATGGATACCTAAACAGTGGTCATTGACTATGTCTACAGACAAACAAAACCATGCACTACCAAACAGCATTAAATTCACAGTGCTGTATCATATAAAGTAAGCACTGTGCGTACTACGTTTAGCCTCTGCCACAGCTTGGGATGAGTGGAGTCTTAATGAGTTGAAGAATGTAAGCAGCCCTATTTCACCTTCTTATCCTCTTTGTTCCCACCCCCGTCTCCCAGTGTTGAGCCCTTTTTTGGCCATTTGGGGGAGTTTACACTGAAGACTCCATAATGTTTTTACCACACAAAGGCCCATATTTATACTTTCTTAGCGCCGCATTTGCGCCGCTTTTTGACGCAAAAGCGGCGCAAACATACAAAATCTAATTGTATTTTGTTAGTTTGCGCCGTTTTTGCGTCAAAAAGCGGCGCAAATGCAGCGCTAAAAAAGTATAAATATGGGTCAAAGTATCCACAGGAAATCTACATCCTTTTTTTCAAACATCCTGGTGTTTGTGGATTCCCCTGGAGAGGACTGAGAAAACAGGCAAAATAGAGCAAAATGTTTAGGTTTTTTTTTCAGAAAAATAGGGAAAAAATGCTCCTGATAAAGTGGCTGTTTGTTCCCTAAATATGGCATCCGTGAACGGTTGGCTGGGCTAAAGTCACCATCTTCCTAAATTTCAGGAAAATGCAGAGGTGAATCTAAAAACCAAATTTTGTACTACAGTTTTGGTATTTTTCGAGTTTTTTTATTTTGCTATTTTTTGGGCTCTCAAACTACTTCCAGCTTGTAGTGCAAATCAGTGTGAAACCCATGGGTGATCCAAAAAAGTTATAGATTTCTGAAAGTAGACATAATTTTGAATTCAGCAAGGAGTCATAAGTGTAGATCTCTCAAGGTTTTGCCAAGGAAAATAACTGTTGAAAAAGAAGTATTAAAAATGAGTAGGAAGGAAAGGGCTTTTGCGACATTTTCATCTGTAACTTTTCATCATGATGCCCGATTGACAAAAGCAATGTACTGTGAAGTCCGCTATACCATTATGGTTGCAGGGATAAATAGGGGCATGTTAAAGAAAAGTGGCACTGTACCTAGTGCAGTGCCACTTTTCTTGCACCCCTTTTTGCTCTCCTACAGCCACCAAGTGTGCTCTTTATTTAATATACGATGCATCATGGCATCAGAATTTTTTATGCTAGTTTGGCACTTTGCAAGATTAGCATAAAAACTTTTGACGCAAATCCTGCAAAGCACCCAGAGGCCCATTGTAACCAATGGGAGCCTTCTTTAAAGGCTTGCTCAGAGCAGGCATTAAAAGTGCTGAAAAAATGATGCATAGAAATCTCTTAGATTTCTTAGCACCTTTTTATTTCAACTCCCCTTTGCATATATTATGCCTTGCACAGGTATAATGTAGCGCAAAGTGTTACACAGTGGTGCAATGCATGGTTTGTGCCTCTTTGTAAATATGGTGAGATGTTTTTGGCCATCTAACGCTATATAAGTGTCAAAACAATGACTCTAATGTGTCATTAGAATGGTGCTAGTCCCTTTTAAATCTGGGACATAGGGTTTGCAGGTTCTCCAAAAACCCATGGTGTGCAGAGTCAACAATAGAGGTACACCGCAAAATGGTTTTTCATTGACTACGGGGTATAGGCCAATTCTTACAGCAAAATATGGCAGAGTGAAAAATGGGATTCATGGAACATATATTTTGGAAATGGGCACAAGATATACAGTTTAGGAGCAGTAGCTATTTCAACATCTCTGAATTTGTGGGAACACTTGCTAGCTTATGATTTGGTGGGTGTTTTTCAAAATGTCACTTTTCTTATACAATGGCTTATATTTGAAAGGCACAAATGCAGCAAAATCCAACAGGTAAAACAAATGTTCTACTATGCTATGCTCCCACAAGTCTCTCAATACAAATGCCTCCTCACTTGTGTGGGTAGGCCTAGTGCCCGCAACAGGAAACAGCCCAAAACACAACATGGGCACATAACATTTTTCCACCAAAAACTAAACCTTTTTCCCCACATTGGTAGCTTGAGATTTCGGGCCCTAGATCAGCCAGTAATTAGGGAAACCTAGCCAAACTGTACATTTTTCAAAACTACACACTTAGAGGTATCCAGGGTGGGCTGTCTTGCATGGCTCACACCATGTTTTTTTACCCAGAATTGCTTACAAACCTCAAATGTTGACTAAAAGGAAACATTTTCCTCATTTCTGTGATGAAAAGTTCTGGAATCTGTGGGGAGCAACAGACTTCCTTCCACTGGGCATTTCCCCAGGTCTTCTGATTAAAAATGGTACCTCATTTGGGTGGTAGACCTAGTTCCTCTGACAGAAAACATCACAAAACACAACATGGACGTATCACATTTTTCCACCAAAAACAGTCCCTTTTTTCTCAAAATTAGTAGGTCGAGATTTTGAACCCTAGTTCAGCAAGCAACTAGGCAAGCTTAGCCAACCTGTACATTTGTGAAAACTACAAACCTAGGGATATCCGAAGTGGGGTGACTAGTGTGTCTCACACCACATTTGTTTTAGCCAGAGTCCCTTGCAAACCTCAAACTTTGACTAAAAAACACATTTTCCTCACATTTCTGTGATGGACAGTTATGGAATCTGTGGGAAGCCACAGACTTCCTTCCACCCAGCATTCCCCCAAGCCTCCCGGAAAGAAGGTGCCTCACTTGTGTGGGTGGGTCAAGTGCCCACATCAGGGAAGGGCCCAAAACCTATTGTGGCGATAATGATAACAATAGTGAGTGCGCTAGTCATGAGATTGGTGATCATGTAGGGAAACCGACTAAACCCAGACATTTCTGAAAAGTAGACATCAAGGGGAGTCCTGGGTGGGTATCACTGTGTGGATCCCTCAAAGTTTTCTTACCCAGAATACCCTGGAAAGGTGAAACGTTGAATAAAAATACTATTTTTCCTTTCATTTAATTTAATTTCCTTTCATTTTGGTGATGTAAACTACAGGAATGTGGATGGATCCACAAAATTCTTACAACCCATTGGTCTCTCCCTCAGATGCTGCCTCAGTATCTGCAGTCTCAGTCTCTAATCCTGCCTCAGAGCTGTCCTCCTTAACCCAAGTTAGGCTTGAGCAGCAGTTATCAAACAAGACACCATCTGTGCTACTGGCAAAAACTGTCCTGCACAGAACAGTCATAGTTATATAAAGAGGCAATGTGTAAAGTATTGGTGCAACACACACACACACACACACACACACAGTAAAATAATGAAAACACCACAAAAAAGACTCCACGCAGGATTAGAAAAATAGACAATAATTTAATAGCTAAATCAAGACCGAATCAACAATAATCCAATAAGTAGAGTTTGAGTCATGCATTTTTAAGTAATAAAAAGAATTCTAACAATTAGAAGCAAAGTGTGCTTTTGGGGGTTATTGAGATCCTGCTGGATCAGGGCTGAGTCAAGAGTTCAGGCTTCCTGCCATGTAGCACAGGCCGGCTACAGAACCCATGTAGGGCCAGCTGAGCAAAGTACCCTAATTCTGGTCTCAGTCACAAGATGCATCAATTTTCCTCATGCAGTGCTTGTGATGAGTCGATTCTAATGGTGAAATGCACCAGTGGTGCAATGCGTTGGTTCCAAAGCTGATGCACCGGGTTTCTCCATACAGTGAAGAGATGCGTTGATCTACCTTCAGCAGTGGAGGTGAAGCCATGGCTCTAATGCGGCGACAATGCAATGATGAAGAGCTGGTTCCAAATGGGAAGCACGGGTTCTGAGATCCGTCAGTTTCACTGTTACAAGTCTCTGGGCCCAGTTCCAGTGAACCAGGTACAGTAGCAGGGGTAGACTTTGATACCTTGGCGTCTCTAGCAATAAGTGGCAAGCCAATAAGCCCTTGGTGATCACTTTGGGGTGCAAGGCAGAGGTCTGCTCTCCCTCAGCAAGGTCTGAGAGCAGCAGGCAGGAGGGTAGCACAGCAGAAAAGCAGTCCTTCCAGGTCAATGGTCAAGCAGAGTAACATTCCTTGATGCAGCACAGCAGTTCTTCTGACAGAGTCTAGTTGTAGGTCCACAAGTGTCTGGTTTGGTGTGGTCAGAGACCCAGCAGTTATACCCAAATGCCCTTTTAAAATGGCTTCAAAGAAGGGTCTTTGAAGTGCACATGTATCTTTTCTTGCTCATCCCTGCTCAAGATTAACAGTAGGGGGTAATCTGCCCTTAGTGTGGGGACAGACACGGCCTATTGAGGTATACGTTTCAGCCCCTCCCGCCCTTCCTACCCAGGAGGAGACATCAGGATGCCGATAAGTGCTCATTCACACCTAATCGCCCTGTGTGGAATGCTCAAAATGTAGCTGTCACCCAAACCAGACATGCATTAGGGATAGGCTGCAGGCACACAAAGCTGTAGGAGCAGCCCACTCTCTAAAAGTAGCATTTCAAAAATAGTAATGTTGAATACCAATGTACAGTAAAGAGGATTTGTCATTAGCATTCCAATGATATGAAACATGACATAGCCAATGCTTCTCAATCAGAAATTATAGCTTAAAGGCATAATAAGGATTTCCCAGTGTTAATGTATGAGAGGGGTAGGCCTCACATAGTGAAACTGAAATGTGGGTACTTTTTACTACAGTACATGCAAAACGTAAAAGTACATGTACTACCTATTACTTGCATGCCACACTCCCCATGTTCTATCTAGGACCTACCCTAGGGGTGACCTAGATATAATAAAAGAGTACTTTAAGGCTTGGCCAAGGGTTTTGAATGCCAAGTCAAAGTGGAAGGAAGTAAAACTGCACACAAAGGCTCTGCATTGTCCAGTCTGAGATATATTTAAAGGGCTACCTATGCAGGTGGCACAAGCATTGCTGCAGGCCCACTAGTAGCATTTAATTTAACAGCCCTGGGTATATGGTATAACACTTTATAAGTAAATTAAATATGCCATTTGTGTGTACACAAATATTATCATGTTTTAAGGAGAGAACACTAGTACTTTAGCACTAGTTAGCAGTAGTAAAGTGCACAGAGTCCTAAAGCCAACAAAAACAAGATCAGAAAAAGAAGAGGCGGAAGGCAAAAAAACTGTAAGGACCCTTTGAAGTGGGCCATTTTTAAATAGTTTTATTCCTCAAAATTTCAGAATGTTTTGACTTGTTTTGTTGAATTTGAAAATACTAATTTTGTTTTATTTGTGTGCTTGTTTTAGTTCCTATTTTGATGAATAAAATGATATGATATCCAATTCACATTTCTATGTGTATTATTTTGGATGTAGAAATGCACATATTTTATTCTTTTTGTTAAAGCTGTATCTACTTTTGCAAATTTTTTTTATTTTTATTATAGTTCTGTAGTTAAAGTTCGGTAATATTTTAATTTGAATGTTTGTTATTATGTTCTTATTTTTTTGTGATTTTATTTTACAGTATATTTTTATTGTGATGTTGTATATGTATGTTTCATTTTTTAATATGGTTTCAGTAATACATTTTTTACTAATGCAATATAAAGTATAATATTCATGATTAAATTGTTACATTTTATTATTTTTACTGTTATTCATTTGTTCTTAAACATTTATATAATAATTAGTTTGTATAATTCTTTTATATTATTCATTTTATATGTAGTTGTTTGTGTAATTTTATTTTTAGGTATTTTTTTGAATTTACAAAACATTACTTTTAACAATATGTTATATACATTTTTATCATTTTTATATATCAATATCATCAACTATACATACATGTACATATGTATAGACACACACATACAGAGTAACATAACGAAAACACCACAAAAAGACTCAACACAGAATTAGAAAAATAGACAATAATTTCATAGCTAAATCAAGACCAAAATGACAAAAATCCAATAAGTAGAGTTTTATTTATGCATTTTTAAGTCATTAAAAGAATTCTGACACTTAGAAGCAAATAGTGCTTTTGGGGGTTATTGAGGTCCCACTGGATCAGGACAGGGTCAAGAGTTCAGGCCTCCTGCTATGGAGCACAGGCCGGCCAAGAACCCACACAGAGCCCGCCGGACAACATACCCTAATCCTGGTCTCAGTCACAAGATGCATCAATTTTCTTCATGTAGTGCTTGAGATGAGTCGATTCCAAAGGTGAAATGCGCTAGTGCTGCGATGTGTTGATTCCAAAGCTGATGCACCGGATTTCTCCATACAGTGAACGGATGTGTTGATTATCCGTCCGCAGTGGCGGTGAAGTTATGGCTCTCATACGCGACAAAGCAATGGTGAAGCAGTGGTTCCAAATGGAAAGTGCAGGTTCTACTCCCACAACAGGGTCAATGCATTGGTTGCCACTTCCAGCAGGCAGGAGATGCGTCAATTTCACTGGTGCAATTCTCTGTTTAAAGTTCCAGTGAACCAGGTTCAGTAACAGAGGTAGACTTTGAATTCCCGGTGTCTCTAGCAACAAGTGGCAAGCAAATAAGCCCTTGGGGGTCACTTTGGGGTGCAAGGCAGAGGTCTGCTCTCCCTCAGCAAGGTCTCAGAGCAGCAGGCAGGAAGGCAGCACAGCAGAGAAGCGGTCCTTCCAGGTCAGTGGTCCAGCAAGCAACAATCCTTGATGCAGCACAGAAGTTCTTCGGACAGAGTCTAGTTGTAGTTCCAAAAGTGTCTTGTTCGGTGGGGTCAGAGACCCAGCACTTATACCCAAATGTGCTTCTAAAATGGGGATGGCTTCAAAGAAGGTGCACAAGTATCTTTTCTTGCTCAGCCCTGCTCAAGACTAACAATAGGGGGTAATCAGCCCTTAGTGTGGGGACAGGCACAACCTATGCAGGTGTAAGTGTCAGCCCCTCCCACCCTCTCTGCCCAGAAAGAGCCTTCAGAATGCAGATTAGTGCTTAGTCATACCTAATCTTCCTGTGTGGAATGCACAAAATGAAATAGTAATTTTAAATCCAACTTTATTAGTAAAAGGATTTGTCATTACCATTCCAATGATAAATAAACATGACATAGCCAATCCGTCTCACTCAGGAATTACAGCTTAAAAGCATAATAAGGACTTTCCAATGTTAATATATGAGAGGGATAGGCCTCACAGTAGTGAAAATCAAATTTGGGTGCTTTTCACCACAGTACATGCAAAACGTAAAAGTACATGCCCTTCCTATTACTTACACACCACCCTGCCCTTTGTGCTACCTAGGGCCTGCTCTAGGGGTGACCTAGGGATAATAATAGGGAAGTTTATGGCTTGGCCAAAGGGTTTGAATGCCAAGTCAAAGTGCAAGGAAGTAAAACTGCACAAAATGGCTCTGCAGTGTCTGGTCTGGGACATATTAAAAGGGCTACTTGTGCGGGTGGCACAAGCATTGCTGCAGGCTCACTAGTAGCATTTAATTTAAAGGCCCTGTTATTATGGTATAACACTTTATTAGTAAATCAAATATGCCAATTGTGTATACACAAATATCATGTTTTAAGGAGAGAGTGCTACCACTTTAGCACTGGTTAGCAGTAGCAAAGTGAACAGAGTCCTAAAGCCAACAAAAACAAGATCAGAAAAAGAAGAGGAGGAAGGCAAAAAGATTGTAGAGACCCTTTGAGTGTGCCTTTTTCAAATAGTTTTATGCCTCCAAATTTTAGAATGTTTTGCATTTTTTGGTTGAATCTGAAATATTAATTTTGTTTTATTTATGTGCTTGTTTTATTTCTTATTTTGATGAACTAAATTATATGATATCCAATTCACATTTTTATGTCTATTATTTTGGATGTAGAAATGGATGTAGAAATGCACATATTGTATTCTTTTGTTAAAGCTGTATCTATTTTTGCTACTTTTTGTAATTTTTATTGTAGTTTGGTATTTAAATGTTGGTAATATTTTCATTTTAATGTTTGTTGCTTTGTTATTATTATTTTTGTGATTTTATTTTACAGAATATTGTTATTGTAATTTTGTATATGCGTGTCTCATTTTGTAATTTGGTTCAGTAATATGTGTTTTTTACTCATGCAATTTGAAGTGTAATAATCATGGTTAAGTTGTAACATTATACTATTTTTATTGTTATTCATTTGTTCTTACACATGTATATAATTATTAGTATTTATAATTCTTTCGGCGAATAAAATTCATTTTTATATTATTAATTTTATATTTAGTAGTTTGTTTAGTTTTATTTTTAGGTATTTTTTGAATGTACAAAATATTACCTTTAATAATACATTATATACATTTTGCATTTTTATATATCAATACTATCGACTTTACATACATACGTGTATATATATATATATATATATATATATATATATATATATACACACACACCCACACACACACCGACACCCACACACGCACACACACACACACACACCCACCCACAAGCACACACACACACTAATTAAGAACTCCACAAAGGCTCACACTCCAGGACTTCAATTCTCATACAAATTTAATCACAGGCCGTGTGTTTCGACCTTGCAACCCCCACCTACGAGTTATTGAAGTCCCAGGGACCGCCACCACCAAAAGGCACTGGTGATTAAGTATGTGGGGGATGCAGGCATGGCACTACTCATGCCCTGGGGACTGCCACCTCCCTGGGGCCAAAGTATATAAATTAATGCAGGAGGGCCCAGGCGGCCCCCGGCAGTCCTGTGGACCACCACCTCTCCAGGCTAAACATAAAATTAATGTGGGTGGGCCGCATGGCCACCCAGGTAGCCCCAGGGATCACTACCTTCCCAGGGCAATTTATATAGTTAATGGGAGGGACACCTGCCCCCATGCTCCGAGGACCACCACCTCACTGGAGCATTTCAAGCCATGTACTATTATTGTGATGGGGCCCCTGCAGCCCAGGGGACCACCAATTCCCGGGGCTGACCATGAAATGAATACGGGATGCTGTGCAGCCACCCCAGAAGCCCCAGGGACCACCACCTTCTGGGTGCAATTTCTATAATTAGTGGGGAGGCATGTGGCTCCCCATGCCCAGAAGAACCACCACCCCCCCAGGGCTTACATAAAATATTGGAGTCCATCACGAACCCCAGGCCAATGGTACCACCACCTTCCTGGAGCAAAATTAAATACAGGAGGGTCACCTTGTGGAGCCATGGATGGCCCTGGGGACCGTCACCCCCCAGAGCGAGCCCGTGCTACCTCCTGAGGTGCCTAGGCTCCAGTCCCAGTGAATTATATGTGCTGGCCTTTGCGTCTGATGAAAATGTCTTTGTTAAGACTTTGGGCCACAGGTTCCAAAGCATATAAAACATTTGAGTGGGTAGCTTCACAAACTGGGCAGACCAGTGCGTCAATAGTATGTTACAATCCTGGTTACCTTGCTCAGTCTTTTGTGTTTCCTCCCCACTGATAAAATGAGCACCGGTGAATTGATTGGTAGAACCGGTGGGCATTTACAGGGGCATGAAATGGTGAAATCTATGGCAGTAGCATATGGAAAACCACTTATTGAGGAATATCTATATTATTTTGCTATCTTCTGTTGTTTGAAATTTCTTTAATAACTATTTCTTCCTATAAGTGCATTTCTACCTGCCAGCAAGCAGTTGTTTTCCAATCTTTGTCAATGTTGTCATACATGGTAGTCATAACATATCTAAGCTCACTGATTTTATTTATAAAAAAGTAAACAAATACAAATTGAGCATAGTGTGCTTCCACCCGCAGGCAGCTGCACTGTTCTGCAATAGGACATTTGAACACCCTGCTTTGGGCAAGGCAGTACCCCCATCACATACAGACAGAGCCATGTTTAGTGGAAATAGATAATGTTACAGAATATGTCTTGTGGCCATAGAAATGGAAATAAAGTGAATTCAAGGGCTTCCAAGCATGTAAGTGCCAGTATACATCTAAATGTTATGAAAAACACCTGGCTCATTCATTTTAAATTAACCATGGCCTTACGCACATTGATGGATGGATTTCCACTCTGTACAACCATCCACGTTGTCTCTTGCTGACCTAGAGATCACATGTTGTCCCAAACACACGAATAAGTAGCTCATCTAGGGCCTCGTTTACAAGGATATGACGCCTCAGCTCCAATGTGTCAGATTTCTAGCATTGCCCTGTGACTAGTGTCAAAAAGCTGGATTAGTGCAAAAAAGAATGCTAGTCCAGCAATGCCAGAAGGTCCCATTTGAGAAAAAGGCCTGTGACAGTTTTACACCTGCTCTGAGCTGATTCTGACACAGTGAAGTCACAGAATGATGCAGTGAAATGTTGTAAATTTTGCTGCGTCAGTTCTGTGTGGCTTTTCCAATGGAACCGCCTACCTTGCATACATTATACCTGGCACAGGTCGAATGTAACGCAAGGCTTTACAAACTGACACATTGGGCCCAATGCATCAGTTTGTAAATATGGAGCAGTGCAGAACACTGCTTGAGCCACAGTTGCATAAAAAAGATTATGCAACAGTGGGTCAAAGGCCTTTTAATGAGTCCCCTAGTGCTTCCAGAGATTTCAAGTCACCTCAAGTTTGAATAACGCAGCGTATCCGTTTCCAAGTGTACCTTTTTCATTCTGCTTCTTCTGCTTTTATAGGCCCTTTTATAAAACTGGGACTACAAGTACGAAAATGCTAAAGTAAACACCAGGACCACAAGTACCACAATAATGTCTGGCTCATCTTCTTCATCTAGATTAGGAGAGGGGGGAGTTCTCTGAGTTCTGCTACATGGAATTCCACAGATGGCTAAAAAATCTCTGCGAACTCCGCCTCGCTCTACAAACAGGCGGAGTGGATGCTCTGTGTTGCAACACGAGCACGAACAGCAGCACACAGTTGTCTGCAAGTGTGGCCATCTTGTTTTTCCTTATATGTGCATGGTGCTCGGCCTACTTTTCATTCTAAGCTATATCTTTGCAATCCTTACTTTATCTTACTTACCCTCCTCTGTTTTCATTTATTTCCTTAGTGTTGTTGTATGGATTTTTTTCATTTTCTCTAACTTTTTGTCCCTTTTTCTGTTTTCCCTTGACCTCCTAATTTCTTCCTCTCTATTCCACCTTTTTCCACCTGTCTTTTTTTTTATTCCCACCCATCGCCATGTTAGAGCTTGGGAGAGGTGGCATCAGTGCCGGTAGTGCAGCAAACTGCACACCCTGCAGGCACCGGCGCAGACAGGGAGGGCAGCCTTGCACCGTTTTTAGCCAGAAGGAGGTAGCCATACTTGTTTTTTTTTTTTTTTTTTCATGAAACGTCACATCCCCTCCATGCTGGCAGCAGGCGGTAGGCCTGGGAGTGGGCATGGCCTGCGGATGAGTCGGCTGCTTTGTAGGAGGGTGCGCTATTGTGTTGGGGGGCTTGGCACACGCAACAGCACCTGATGCACCACTGGGCCAATATCCTGGACCGAGATGGGGACTTGCTCGACCTGCTGGGCATCTAGGTTGTACGGCTTATGAGTACTAGTAATTATTACTAATTTTGTTGTATCCAACAATGCTAATTGTTTTTACTTTTCAAAAGGCATGCTGCTCACACTCATAGGTGAGATAAGTTTGTGTAATTTTACAAATATTATGTTACCCGATTTGAGTGAGCAAGTTGCTCGATGTTACCTAGGACCAGATGTAGGAAGAATCGATTTTGCGACTCAGAAATTGCGAGTCGGTGCAACTCACAATTTCCGAGTCGCAAAATCATATGCAGAATGATGTCTCAGACACTTTCTGTGAATCGAAAGGGGGTCCCAAAGACCCACCTCATTAATATTAATCAGGTGGGTCGCAATTTGCGACCCCCTTGCGATTCCCTGCACTCACAGGGATGGTGGCCTGCTGGAGACAGCAGACCTCCATGTCTGTGACTGCTTTTTCAATAAAGCAGTTTTTTTTGTATTGCAGCCCGTTTTCCTTAAAGGAAAACGAGTTGCAATACAAAAGAAAAAATGAAACCATTTGGTTTTGTTTCTTCAGAGTAGGCAGTGGTCCATTGGACCACTGCCTGCTCTGAAAAAATATTTATGCCAACATTCACAAAGGGGAAGGGGTCCCCTAGGGACCCCTTCCCTTTTTCGAATGAGTTAGCACCCATTTGACATGGGTGCTAACTGCGAATTGCTTTGCGACCGCGTTCGCGGTCACAAAGCAATTTTGCATTGCGGTGTGAATCGCAATTAGGAAGGGAACACACCTTCCTATTTGCGAGTCGCATTCCCATTTTGCGAGTAGGTACCAACTCGCAAAATGGGAATGTGCATCGCGATGCGCGTTTTGCATGGCGCAAACTGAAATTTTTGCAGTTTGCGCCATGCAAAACGCTTTTTACATCTGGCCCTTAGTTCTGCCCATTGCTGTAGGTGCATGCTTGGGCTGATTAAAAAGTTCTGCTTAATCATCTGTCCTCCTGTCACTAAGATAATGGTATTGTAGTAGCAGTAGTAATATGATATCAATGAGGTTGTGTTCTATGTGTCTTTTTTGTTTTATGTAGCTTGTACAGCACAAGCAATCTCCTAGTGATATGTAGTATGCATCGAAAGGGGAAACTAACTGAGTTGCCCCATCAAAGGGGGTTGTCATTTGTGAAGCAAAGATCATTTGGTGCAATGCTTGAGTATTTCTAAATGTAGATTAGGAAATTTGGAATAGGACTTAGGTAAGGTTTCATAAATTAGGGATATGCCAACTCTACTAATATAGGTGATCTGGTGTAGAAAAGTACAATATCAATGTGTTACCGCATTTGCTATTGCCTGCCAAAATATTTTGTCGGAGATTAACTGTACTGCTAATCTATTTTCGTTTTCTTCTTTATTTCATACATCAGCACGCAAGGGCAAGAAGAGGGCATCAGGGGGTCAGGCTTGTTTGTTGAGAAGGGTTTCTATTTCTTGCTCATGCTCAAATTACGATTTAGTATCCATGGTTATGGTGACCTCCACAATGCTGTGTTGTATGTATTCTTTTTTTTTAGTATGCATAAGTTTTGATGACAGTGCAGCATGAAAGGAAAATTTTATGAGGACAGTCCCATTGCAATTGCCAACCAAAAACATATGCCCTTCACTGACCAATTTATTCTACCCCTTCATTGCACTTGAAATGACTGATCATCATATCTCTGCCCCATCCATTACAGTTGGCTTGACTAGTGGCTTTTCTAAGATTGTCAATCAACAAGGTGCTCAAAGTGATGTTTTAGATGGGAGAGAAAATACTGCAAACTGAACTGTACACTGTGGTCATGTATTGTGGTTGTATTTTGTTCAAAGAAATAAAAAGGGGGAGGTGTATCTGGCACCTTGAGTGTGTAATGTTTCTTCTAGCTCCACATACACCAGTGCTGGGGCAAGCTCCAGTGCACCAGATGACTCAGCAGCTGAAGGGGGAGTCTCTGCGGAGTCAGGGACTGGTAATGGTAAGTCACATTGCTTGGTTGTTGCCAATTACTAGTATACCCACTGTGTTTGTTAAGTGAGGAAGATCCTTCCCATCATCATCCACAACCTCCCTGGTATGGCACTTCACAACCGGTGGGCCATAAACCCACCTAACTGCAGCATAGCTTAGTCTGGCACTACAGTGTTGGCTGTGCGATGGGCCTCTGCTTCTGTTAATGTGGCATTGACATAATTTTTTATTGATTACAAACCAAAATAAAAAACAAGGTGTGTGTGTGTCCCTTCCCTCTCCGTGCCTATTCCTGCATCTCCTAGTTTCACACTCCTGTATTTGTTCCTAAGCTCTGTCCCAGCCTACCAAAAACATTAAAAAAGTTTTTTGGGGCATGTGCACATTATGCGACAAGTGATTCATATGGCCTCCATTATAGATTTACGCCTTTTCAAATTTTTCACTTGACATTCATCAACTTTCAGTTCTAACTACAGTGACTAAGCCTAAGGTTAGCCACATCATTAGTGACCCCCTGTTATTCTATAATAAATCCTCTATCGTACCTACCTAACCTTTTCCCTTGACCTTACCCTGCTGCAGAACACTAAGTTAAGTTTCCTTCTCTTCCTGCAAAGTGAACGTATTTGTTTGAAATTATTTGTATTTGAGGGTGAAGTCTAGAAAAAAAGTGGGATTATGTGATTGTGGTTTTGTGTTTTGCGGATATGATACTCTGTGACGAACGTGCCTATTGAAATCTATATATCCCGTTCCTTTCCCTGTCTGCAGTGCATTGTTTTTCCCACTGTCTAAAGGATAGACAGGATATCTATTATTCGCATGTTATACATGACATGTGTAACATAATAATCATCTGCCTCTTTGTAGTTAGGGTACAATTGAAAGACATTTGGAGAAGAGCAGGGCCATTGAAATCAAAAATAATTTTTGGTCTATTGCCACTGCCCCAGGTGAAGACTGCAGAGAGTGCCAAATTTGTACCCGTTGCACTAGGTACCACTCTTCCAGTCATTTAGGACAGCAAGAATGGAATAATTGTACTCCATAGAGGATGATGCTTTACTCATTATTCAGAGTTTTTTTTTTACAACACAAAGGTGGTCATTACAAACATGGTGGTCTGGACTGCCATGCCGGCGGTGGTGGTAATTTCCGCCAATGGCATGGCGGTCCAGACTGCCATAAAACGAACATGGCAGAACTGCCACAGATGAAACGCTGCCACTGCCAGGGTCCTGCCATCAGGCAGCCTAGCGGTGGTGGCGTTTCAGATCCAACAGGGCAGCGCTGCCCTCTGGATAATGAATCTGATTCCACCAGCCTTTCCCTGGCAGTTTACACCACCAGGGAAAGGCTGGTTGAATGAGTGACTCTGCCCCAGATTGGGGGCCCCTGCACTTGGCATGGGCAGTGCAGGGGCGCCCATGCACATCCCCGTCGCGCATTTTGCTGCACGATTTACGCCACACTGACACACTGTCAGAGTCACCAGATCCTCGGGGTCTGTGCACGTTCGTAACACGTCCACCTCTGAACAGCCCCAAGACTCTGATAGATAAATCACAGAGACTGAGAGAGTTCAAGAGGGGAAGAGGGTATTAGGAAGGGAACAGCTGGGAAGGAGACCTGTAGTAAGAAAAAGGTTAGAACACACAATATGAAAATTTTATCTCCTGAAATCAATACTAGACTATGATTCTAAGCCTAGTCACTCTGAAAACATGAACAATCTAAGAGTTAAGTTTAAAATGACTAAGTTTCAAGGTGACCGGATACCTGTAGGGGAATCAAGATGAATTAAATGAAAACTTTCTTATTCAAGTGCTTTCCTTTCCATGAGAATCAGAAAAAAACATTGTGACTAAATTTTAAACCAGTCATATAAATCCTGTTTTGAGAATGTATACTAGGACCATACAATATTGCACCTAGAAACTCTGGCCTTCTGTGTACTCTTAAAATGTTTCAACACAAATTGCGCATATTGCAGATATATATATATATATATATATATATATATATATATATATATACATATAGTAAACACCACAAAGGATTGTGCACCATGAATAACACAATATGGATTCAGGAAACAAATCACATAACTTGTCAACTAGAATATTACATAATAAATATCTTAGAATAGTGACATACAATAAACAACATGAATTAAAATCGAGGAGAGAATCGTGCGTCTTGCCAATTCGAGTGTTACCATGTAAAATACCAAGAAATGGTAGCGCGCAATGAACAACAAAGTTAAATACTCATGAAACGAGTTGTGCGTCTTGCCAGTTCGTAAAACACCATGTAAATGTCAAGAAATAGTAGCGCTTAATGGACAACAATGTTTAAACAGCATAAAACGAATCGCGCGTCTTGCTGATTCTTAAGCCACCATATAAATGTCAAGAAATGGTAGCGCATAATGAATAACAAAGTCAAACCTTTATGAAATAAATCGCACGTCTTGCCTATTTGTAAACTACCATATAAATGTCAAGAAAAGGTAGCGCGTAATGAATAACAAAGTCAAACCTTTATGAAATAAATCACGCGTCTTGCCTATTTGTAAACTACCATATAAATGTCAAGAAATGGTAGCACGCAAGTAATCTGTTACTCATTTAAGAATTAAACCAAGAATGTTAAAATTCTCAATAACGGTGTTGGGAAAGTCCAACCACCATTTTACCGCCTGGAACAATGATCACCAATGAAGGATGAGGGCAGAAGACTGGAAGATCCAATTAGGCTGCCGGAACAGGAGCTCAGGAAGAAGCTGCTGCTTTGCACCGGGACCTCTGAATAGTGAGCACTGGGAGTTGAGCTGGCTCTCTTTTATAGAGTCTTGGCCCAGCCCAGAACCACGCCCAGGCATGTTGCTGGGAAAGTCTCTGGAAGGCCCTGGAAAGGGGCCACACCCTAACACACTCTGAAAACCTGCAGCAATACATTGCAAAGGAACAGTATTTGTAAGCATATTAAAAAATATGTTTTCAGGAATGAACTCTGCAATGCAAAAGGTTAAACCTCAACATATCAGCACAATGCATAAATTACTTTGTTTTGAGAGTGCTGGGTTTTTGCATTTTTGTCGCCAATAGAGCGCATACTGCTCTGGTGTTGACAGTACCCCCCTCTCCCAGACGCGCTCTAGGGCCTGGTTTGCTTGGATTAAGACGATGAAAGTGTCTCACAAGTACTGGAGCATGAACATCAGATGCGGAAACCCATGAGTTACTTTCAGGACCATAACCTTTCCATGAGATTAAGTACCATAGATTACCCCCTCTCAGTTTAGAATTCAACACTGTCTTGACTTCGTATTCTTCTTCCCCTTGTACTAGAACAGGAGCTGGATAAGGGTGGACCTTTTGGAATGCCTTTTTCAAGAGGGAAGTGTGGAACACTGGATGAATCCATAAGGATCTGGGCAATTGTAGTTTATAGGTCACCGGATTGATTTGCTGAAGGACAGTATAAGGACGTATTAATTTAGGGTTAAACATGTGCTTCTTCTTGAAGTCTATATGTTTTGTGGAAAGCCACACTTTGTCACCTGGTTAATATTACGGTCCCTCACAATATTTCTTGTCATAATGCCTTTTATATTTTTGTTTGGCTTTTTCTAAATGCTGTTGAATCAGTTTCTGGGTTTGATGTAAATGCTGAATGATTTCTGACACAGCTGGAGTAAGAGAACTTTCTTGAGGAATTGTGATGGGCAAGGTGTCAGGATGATAGCCAAATAAACCAAAAAAGGGTGTAACACCAATAGAAGTGTGGAATGATTTATTGTAAGCTAACTCAGCTAACCAGAGCATAGATGTCCAAGAATGAAGTGCCTTTTAAGCGTAGGCACATAGGTATTGTTCCAAAGTCTGATTTAGTCTCTCCGTTTGACCATCTGTTTGAGGATGGTGACTAATAGATAGCGTAGATGTCACTTGGAGTGTTTTACACCATGTCTTCCAGAAATTGGAGGAAAATTGGGACCCCCGATCGGAGAGGATAACCTTTGGCAGTCCATGATAACGAACCACTATGTTCAGTAAAATAGTTGCCAATTCACTAGAAGTGGGCAATTTTTTAAAGGCAATGAAATGTCCATATTTCGTGAGACAATCTACTACCACCAGAATTACTGAATGCTGTTGAACCACTGGCAGACCGGTAATAAAGTCTAAAGAAATGTGCTCCCAAGGACGACTTGGGGTTGAAAGTGGATGTAACAACCCTTTTGGTTTTGAATGACTTGTTTTAATGCGAGCACAAACTCACAGTTGTTTACCATTGCTTTTACATCTTTTGTTAGGGTAGGCCACTAAAAATAGCATTGGATCAGTTCAAGAGTTTTAGGAGTACCTGGGTGACCTGCCGTAGGTATGACATGAAACCAATGAAACCCTATCTTGCGAAGTTTGGTAGTGGGTACGAACAAACGAGCGTCATGAAAGGGTAAACCTTGCCTGATTGACCTTTTGGGATCTGCTTGGGCCCATGTTTGCCATTTTTCAATAGTGAAAGAGTTGCAAATTTCTTCAAAGAAATCTTCAGTTTTTATGATACATAGAACCTTGTCAGGAGCAATGATAGCTCTGGAGGCTTGAAATGCAGGCAACGTGGTAGACTCTTGACGGGACAAGGCGTCAGCATTGCGATTATCTTTACCAGGCCGGACGGTTACTACAAAATCAAACTCAGCAAAAAAAAGCATCCAGCGTGATTGCCGAGGGGTCAAAAGTCTGGTGGAACTCATGAATTGAAGATTAAGATGATCAGTGTATATACTGTAACAGTGTATTTGGCACCCAACAAATTATGTCTCCATTCTTTAACGGCGTCACAAATCACCAGAAGCTCTTTTTTAGCAATGACATAGTTCTGTTCGGCTTCGTTCAATTTCCGAGACATATAAGCTACAGGATGAAGTTGACCAGTGTCTTTATTTTGTTCTGATAAGACGGCTCCTATTGCTACATCTGAAGCATCAGCTTCCACTATGAAAGGTTGATTCGCATCAGGATGAGTCAAGACTGTGGCAGTGGAGAAAGCTTCCTTCAAAGTTGAGAAGGCTTGATCAGCTTCTGGGGACCATTCAAACTTTTCTTTCTTTCTTAGTAGCTTAGTGATTGGAGCCACTGTCTGGGAGAAATGACTTATGAACCTCCGGTAAAAATTTGCAAACCCCAGGAAACATTATACATCATGAACAGTCTTTGGGGTGGGCCAATCAGATACGGCTTTTACTTTCTTTTCTGCCATCACCATACCTTGAGGGGTAAGAATAACCCCTAAAAACTCAACTGTGGTAACATGAAACTCACACTTGGTTATTTTGCAATATAAATGGTGTTTTCAAAGGGCTGCAAGAATTTTTTTTGACATGTTGGACATGTTCATTTTCATTGTCTGAGTAGATCAAAATGTCATCGATGTAGACTATGGCAAATATGTCGAGGTACTCTCTAAGAACGTCATTCAAGAAAAATTGAAATGCTGCTGGAGCATTACACAGACCAAAAGGCATGACGGTGTATTAAAAAAGGCCATATCTTTTCTTGAACGCTGTTTTCCATTTGTCACCCTCTCTCATTCTGACCAAATGATAAGCACCTCAAAGGTCAAGCTTCGTGTAGATTTTTGCTCTCTTTACTTGTTCCGATAAGACCGGAATTAAGGGTAACGGATATTTATTCTTGATGGTGACTTTGTTCAAACCCCTATAGTCGATGCAAGTTCGAAGTTCTCCATTAGCTTTTGGAACAAAAAACAAAGGCGAAGCTGCAGGAGACTTAGAGGGGCGAATGAAGCCATTCTCCAAAAATTTATCTAGGTATTTTTGTAAATGTTGATTTTCATGTTCCTGACAGGGCATATACACGACAGTTGAGAAGTATCGCACCTGGGGCTAGATCAATTTGACAGTCATAAGATTCATGAGAAGGTAGAGTCTCTGCTCCTTTCTCATCAAATACATCTTTGTAAGATGAATACTGATTGGGAAGCTGAATTTCTTTCTCTGCGGCAGTAGCTGGGTAAGAGTTGCAAACTTTTGGTACTTGAATCTTTTGGAGACATTGTTCGTTACATAGCGCAGATGAGAACACGATTTTTTGTTCTGCCCAATTAATCTCCGGATTTTGATGAGTTAACCATGACAAGCCGAGGATAATCCCATATTGGGGAGCATGGATCACGTCAAGGATGATTTTATCTTTATGTTTCTTTCTTTGAATCTTATCTTCACAAATCATCGACAAGGGGATAGGCTAAAGAGTTACCGGACCTCCAGTCAAGAATTTTCCATTGACTGCCTGGATGATTTCTGGGGTCTTCTTTTCAATACATGGAATCCCCCATGCACGAACCATTTGGACATCAACAAAATTCCCAGTAGCCCAAGAATCGACTAGAGCTTTTTTTAAATAGATCTTTTTCTTGACCTGAACTCTTATTTCCAGTTTAAGATGTCTAAATTGTGAAGGGTCCACGGTGACACCCAAGAGCAACCCTTCTCTGCATCTCAGGTGTTTTAGTTTTCCAACTCGACTAGTGCATTGGCTGCGACCTTCTGAACTGGACCTTGCTTGTTCTTTGGTTTGATTGGACAATCTTTGGCAAAATTATCTTTTCGTCCACAATAAAGACATTGTCCTTTTTTTCTGCGTAGGTCCTTTTCATCATGGGTCAAAGGTCTTCTGATGGTTCCAATTTCCATCAGTTCCGGCGTTCTTTCTTTCGGAGTTCTTGAGTCTCTTTTATCTTGAACACGCTATGAATATTTTTCAATCTTTTTGCACGTTCCTTTACGTTCTGCTAAACGATGATCAAGTCTCAAGACAAGATTTAATAATTCTTGACAGTCTGTAGGTTGTGGGTCGATTTGCGCTAAGATATCTTTTAATTCCTCTTTGAGTCCCTTGTAAAACAAGACTGCTTGTTTTTCTTCAGGCCAGGATGTCTCGGCAACCAGCCGGTTAAAGT
Organism: Pleurodeles waltl; assembly: GCF_031143425.1. Classification (NCBI taxonomy): domain Eukaryota; kingdom Metazoa; phylum Chordata; class Amphibia; order Caudata; family Salamandridae; genus Pleurodeles; species Pleurodeles waltl. The sequence goes on from NC_090449.1 coordinate 529,372,780, forward strand.
TGGCTAAATACGACACTAGGTCTTGATTTCCTTGGTGTAAATCTAATAATTCATGATCTGCTGACTGTGTTACAGTTCTATGATCAAAAACTCTCTCAAATTCATGAAAAAAATGTCTCCAGTTATACAACAAGGGACTATTTTTACGCACAAGAGGAATTGCCCAAGTAGCTGCATCCCCAGACAGATATGTTAACAAGAAAGCTACTTTGGACTGGGCATCGGGAAAAGTATTTGGTCTGCAGGCGAAGTGTAGTTCCACTTCAACCAGGAAAGATTGCGCTTTCAAAGGGTCACCTGAGAAACGTTCTGGGGGAGCTAAAGGAATTGCAGAAGGATCATTCAGGGAAATCGGATTACTTCCAGAAGTCTGAGGAGAAGTACCTGGCCAAGACACACCTGTGGGAATTTGTTCCTTCTTGTCTACCTTATCTTGCAACTGACTCACTCTCTCTGCTAAGCTAGTTGTTAATTCTTTGGATGATACCACCTCTGCTTGGAGCTGGGTGATAGCCTTGAAGAACTCATCCAGCGTGGCCATGCTGAGAACCTACACAAGCCAGGAGGATAATAATTTGTGGGCTCACTATTCTGTCAGAGTCACAAGATCCTCGGGGTCTGTGCACGTTCCCAACACGTCCACCACTAAACAGCTCCAAGACTCTGATAGATAAATCATAGAGACTGAGAGAGTTCAAGAGGGTAAGAGGGGATTAGGAAGGGAACAGCTGGGAAGGAGACCTGTAGTAAGAAAAAGGTTAGAACACACAATATGAAAATTATATCTCCTAAAATTAATACTAGACTATGATTCTAAGCCTAGTCACTCTGAAAACATGAACAATCTAAGAGTTAATTTTAAAATGACTAAGTTTCAAGATGACCGGATACCTGTAGGGGAATCAAGATGAATTAAAAGAAAACTTTCTTATTCAAGTACTTTCCTTTACATGAGAATCAGAAAAAGCATTCTGACAAAATTTTAAACCAGTCATATAAATCCTGTTTTGAGAATGTATACTAGGACCATACAATATTGTATCTAGAAACTCTGGCCTTCTGTGTACTCTTAAAATGTTTCAACACAAATTGCGCATATTGCATATATATATATATATATATATATATATATATATATATAGTAAACACCACAAAAGGATTGTGCACCATGAATAACACAATATGGATTCAGGAAACAAATCACATAACTTGTCAACTAGAATATTACATAATAAATATCTTAGAATAGTGACATACAATAAACAACATGAATTAAACTCGAGGAGAGAATCGTGCGTCTTGCCAATTCGAGTGTTACCATGTAAAATACCAAGAAATGGTAGCACGCAATGAATATCAAAGTCAAATTATCATTAATTGGAACGCGCGTCTTGCCAATTAGTAAAACACGATATAAATGTCAAGGAATAACAGCTCGCAATAAATAACAAGATCAAAGTACAATGAAACGAATCGCGCTTCTTTTGACGATTCTTAAGCCACCATGTGAATGTCAAGAAATGGTAGCGCACAATGAAAAACAAAGTTAAATGCTCATGAAACGAGTTGTGCGTCTTGCCAGTTCGTAAAACACCATGTAAATGGTAGCACGCAATGGACAACAATGTTTAAACACCATAAAACGAATCGCGCGTCTTGCCGATTTTTAAGCCACCATATAAATTTCAGGAAATGGTAGCGCGTGATGAATAATAAAGTCGAACCTTTATGAAATAAATTGCACATCTTGCCTATTTGTAAACTACCATATAAATGTCAAGAAAAGGTAGCGCGTAATGAATAACAAAGTCAAACCTTTATGAAATAAATCGCGCGTCTTGCCTATTTGTAAACTACCATATAAATGTCAAGAAATGGTAGCATGCAAGTAATCTGTTGCTCATTTAAGAATTAAACCAAGAATGTGAAAATTCTCAATAACGGTGTCGGGAAAGTCCAACTACCGTCTTACCGCCTGGAACAATGATCATCAATGAAGGATGAGGGCAGAAGACTGGAAGATCCAAATAGGCCACCGGAACAGGAGCTCAGGAAGAAGCTGCTGCTCTGCACCGGGACGTCTGAATAGTGAGCACTGGGAGTTGGGCTGGCTCTCTTTTATAGAGTCTTGGCCCAGCCCAGACCACGCCCAGGCATGTTGCAGGGAAAGTCTCTGGAAAGCCCTGGAAAGGGGCCACACCCAAACACACTCTGAAAACCTGCAGCAATACATTGCAAAGGAACAGTATTTGTAAGCATATTAAAAATAAGTTTTCAGGAATGAACTCTGCAATGCAAAAGGTTAAACCACAACATATCAGCACAATGCATAAATTACTTTGTTTTGAGAGTGCTGGGTTTTTGCATTTTTGTCGCCAATAGAGCGCATACTGCTCTGGTGTTGAATCCGGCTCCATTTGGAGCCGACGCCAATGTTCAGGCCCTGTTGCTAGCTGGGCCAGCAGGTGGAAACGGGTTTCCGCCCGCTGGCCCAATGTTCACTATGTGGTCGGCGGGGGTTCTGTGTGCTGTCGGTCTTCTGTCGACCGTCAGCGCCAATATTGGCCAGGAACCCCGCTGAGATTCTAATGAGGGCCTAAGTGTCTGTGTGGTTTAATCACTCTGTATTTTTTTATTCTGCCTCCTTTCAGCTAGTCAGTGCTTTTATGTGAGGCATGTGTTCGCAAAACCATGTCCCTGTGACTTTCCTAAACACATCAAAAATACCAATGGCCTTAAGGGACCCACAATGTACTTATAATTCATCGCTATATCATTAAAAAAACAAGTGGTTGCATGGAGCATTCTTTACAATTTGTCTTTTTATTTTTTCTTTCTTGATATAGCTCCTCCTGCTGGTCCACCACCACCACTGACCCGGCAGGAGCTAGCAGTCCGGCTCCGGCGGCAGAGGCTGGAGGCCACCAGGGCCTACTACCAGTGGCTGGTGGACAATGAGGGCTAGGAATATGCCCCTGCTCTGGGGCCCAGTTCCACCAGCAAAAAAACTTGCACCTCCAGACTCAAGACCACTCCAGTGCCAGTGCTGCCAGCATCTTGAAGCTGCCCATCTCTGAAACTACCACAATTGCCTCCCCTTTCAGACCGGCTACACCATCGCCAAGTGCTGCACAAGGTGATACACTTTGTCCATATGGTGACACGCCTTGAGGCTCAGGACACCTGAGGACCCTCATCGAGAATGCCCTATACTAGCCCTTTTTTGATTGTTTGTTTTGGTGGGAGTGTGTTTTGCTGTGGATGGAGATGGTAGGAAATTGGGTAGGGCATTTTTCTCTCCATTATATTTATATTTATTTGGACATTGGTTGGGGATGGTGGAAGATGTGAGAGAGGGGTGTGCCTGTTAGTTTTATTTTTATATTTTAGTAAAGGAAAAATTTGACCAATCCACTTCATGTCTAATGATTTTTTTGTGTTTTACTTTAACTTTGTACTGTTGAAGCAGATATGTTGATTAGAAATTATTAACGAAGGTTTATGCATTTTGATTAAAAAGAAAATTGAAGAAAAAGTAAATGTAGAAATATAATGTGCATGTCTGGAAACGTGCTCATGGAGAGTGGTCACCACAGTTCATGAATTATACTAAAATTACTAAAAAATACGTGAAAATGATGAAAATTTGTAATAATAATAGTGTAATATGTCATTAAGATGTGTAACGTGTGTTTTGCATTATTTTGTAGAGCTAACTTAGCCGAAGTCGTGGCCTTATTTTGCCAGGCCTCATGTAGCAGCAGAATAACCATGTACTGTAGAAAATCAAATGTGTTGAACTGTTCCTGAACTGTTAATGATAATAAGGTCTGCTTAGCTAGAATTTTCTGCAATGTACCGATGAACAGGAGATGATGGAATCAAATTGATACATAGACTGTGTAGAGAAGACTGGATGTACTTTCCTAGGACTTGAATAATAGAGACACTGACTGGAGAAGAAGATGCAACATTTTCGCTACCTGATGAGCCGGATGATGAGGACATCGTACAGTGAACCAAAAGACACCCTGAGAGCAGCAAAATATTAGAATTCATAGATTTGGAAAATAAATATTATTGGTAGAGTTATAAATGATGATTAATCTGACCAATTAGGAATTGGGGGGATGGACTGGGTAACCTTAATATAATGTCATGACAAGGGGTAAAAACTTTCGATGTGAGGGGAGAACTGATGCAGATGTTAGATGATGGAAGACGCTATTCGAGATTCTGTCATTGAACTCATGCTTGTGAGAGCCTGATGCGATGCTGATCAATTGATGACGTAATGATGAAGACTGACTTTGTTGCTGATTCATTCCGTGGATAGGTAGCTATGACAATGTGACTGTTCACTTTAGTGCCTTTCTTTCTAGGTACCAACAGCGCTGTCAAAGTAGTTTCTCCTAGCCAGATGTTTTTACCAAATTCATGTTCCAAATTGTTTTGCATGAAGTCCCACATGCTAATACTAATCTGTGTTAGGTAAGGTTCCTGGGGGTGACGTGACAGTGACAAATGATTGACGAAGTGTTTTGCTGAACTTTGCTATTAATGTTGATATATTCATCTTTGTTGGCTTATGCTGAAGCATAGAGCATATGTTTTCTCCAGTTCTGATTAAAATATGTTATTGGTGGTCACTAATGAATAAATTCTGAGTTGGTTGAATAAAGTTTGAATTAATGCGATGACTTAGAATTGCAACAAATAGGGAACTAATATTGCTAAAACGTTATTTGAGTTGTGGTTGTTCATGAAATGTTTGATGTTATTTTCTGCTGACTAAGGTTTTGTTTATTGAGTATGATTTTGTGTGTTGATTATTGATGTCAATCAATTACTACAGATTAGGATACTCCATGCGATTCAAAAGGTTCATCGACCTATATGTGTCCCCTTGTGAGTTTACTTACTAAGGATCAGGCGCGCTAGCAGTTTTTGTAGCAGCTTGATGGTTAGTCTCCTTGGAGAACTAGTTATGTGGTGACCGATGGTTATGGTGGTATTTTAAATTTGGGTTAGCTGTTCATTTTATGAGATTTGAATTTTGTTTTTCTGAAATGGCAATTGTAGCAAGGATGATGTCCCCTTAAAGCCCAGAAACGACTTTCCCAGGTCCTGGATCCCACTAGTAAAGGTGGGTATGTTCTGAGCTTATTTGTGGTAATGTGAAAGTGGTAGGTTGCGCTTGCAGAGGCTTATGCAGACCACAGGTGAATTGTGATGTATATGAGGGAAGTGGGGAGTCTGCGTACTCCAGTTGAGGTTTAATAGGAGTGTGCATACTCCACAGTATGAGAGTAGGGAAGTCGTCGAACTTCATCTGTGTGTGGCACTTTGTGCTAAAAAATTGTCCACATGGTTGTTGGTGATGTACGGACCCTGCGTGGTCTAAGACTCTGGGCTATTTTGACAACTGTAGGAGACACTTGGGGCCAGATGTAGGTAGGTAAAAATTAGCGAATCGGAAATAGCGACTCCATGCGAATCGCTATTTCTGACTCGCAAAACCAAATGCCATAAAGACTCGCCATACCAAATTGCGAGTCGCAGAGGTGTTGCACCTCAATTTGCGAACTCCGTTTTTAGCGAGGTCGCAATTTGCTTGAAGGGTGTGGTCCGGTGTCGCAAATTGTGTCTGCCTCGCAAATTGCCTGCAGGTGGAACATAACAGTTGGGAAACCCACTTCCTGGCTCTCGGTGATGACATCAGAACTAGGAAGTCACCAAATAGAACTGGGAGGAGGGAGGAGCACACCCAGCCCAAACTGCAGAGCCACACCCAGGTGAGAGGAGCTGCAGCAACAATGGAGAAGGAGACAGCCAGCGCTGGCAAGAAGAGAAAACTAAAGTTCTCTGACAAGGAGCTGGAGGTACTAACGGAGGAGTGCTGCCTGCACCATGACCAACTCTTTAGCAAGGCAGCAAAGAGTGTCCCTGACACTCAGAAGAAAAAAAATTGGCAAGACATTCAGGAAAAAAGAAATGCCATTGGGGTAAGCCACCGCACCCTAGATGAAATCAGGAAAAGGTGGTATTACCTTTGCTCCAGGACCAAGGAGAGAGTTGTGGAGTGCATGACGGAGATGCAGGGCACTGGAGGAGGCCCATCCACCATTCCACCACCTACAGCCCTGGAAACCATGATGGAGACAACACTGGAGCCGGAGGCTGTACTGGGCATAGGAGATGTGGACCTGTTCAGAGCCTGGAACATCAAAAAGTGAGTACCATGAAATATGCTTTGACACCCACAAATGCACTATACACACAATCCCAGTACACAGCAGCAGGCACCACCAGACTAGCTCCATTCCAGTCTAGCAACTTCTAGAATAGTGCATTATGGGCAATGTAGTACAGTAGTCCAAATATTAGCAAATGTTTATTATGAGGCAAAAACAGATGTGCAAGACTGACAGTGTATCCCCTATGTCCCACAGGTCTCCCACAAGGCACCCCCATCAGCGAACATGTGCAGGGAGAGAAACATGGGCCAGACCCACAGGAGGAGGCTGCCACTGACACAGCAGGGCACAGCAGGACACCACCACCCATGGAAATGCCACCAGAGTCCATGGGAGATCTTGTGCTGGATATGGAGGCAGCAGTGGTAGCAACAGGGCCCAGGCCTACAGAGAGGCACACACAGCCAGCAGCAGGAGCAGTGCGCAGATGCCTGCACAAAGTGCAGTCTGTGCACAGGGAGGACGTCGCAGACGTTGAGTTTGTGGGACTTGAGGCATCACCAGTACAGGGTCAGCGCCTGCAAAACAGACAGTTGAGGTCAATTAACAGGAACCTTACAAGACTGCAGACCACTACAACCCATGGGCTGGCTAATGTGGACAATCAGTTCCAAAATATGAACACACATCTGCCAAACCTGACACAGGCCATCGAATTATTTGTCAGGAAACTGGTGGCTGACAGGGCACAGGCACGGTGCAGAGAGCGCAACACTGCAGCCCAGTTCGACAGACTTGCAGCATCCATTCGGCGCCTGGCTACAAACACCACCTGCCTGTCAAGGCGCACTGTCAGCCTGCAGGTCAAACTTGGTCATTTTGCTGGTGATGAGGCACGGGGACCTGGCCGCATCAGCCATGCGGTTGACATAATGGAGACCAGACAGGCTGCAAGGGGCACAGGGGATACCCCGCAGGACAGCAAGGAAGCCTCTACAATAAGCAGTGTGTCTGCCACTGATGCACGTGTGCTGCAGAGTGGCAGTGCATGGCAGGGCTCAGGGGACCCACCAGGAGTGAGCCATGGTGGCCGCAGTCAGAGGAGGCTGTGAGCCACCGAAATGTACTATTACTGAGGTACATGCAATCAATGTGTCTGATTTGACTCTTTACAATTCCATACTGTGGCATACTGCACATTTCTAATGATATCATAGTTTAGCAATAAAAAGGTTTCGTTTTTTTCACTACATAACTGGGCTATGTGTGACTGACATTAGTGAGTGTGGTCACGGTTGCCACGTACCTGCCAAAGTATTGGGTTGCAATGTGGTTCCGTCTCTGTCTTCCCTCATTTGCGATGATTCTGTCCCCAGGCTGTTGGTGTGGTAGCTCTTGCTCCTCATCCTCTGTTTCTGTGTCTTCAGGGGTGAGATGTAGCCCACGTCTGGTGGCAATGTTGTGTAGGATGGCACAGGCGGCAACTGTCTTGCATGCTGTTTCTGGGGCATACTGGAGTGCACCTCCACTTTTGTGGAGGCATTGGAATCTTGCCTTTAACAAGCCAAAGGTCCTCTCGACTACAGTTCTGGTCTGCCGATGTGCAATGTTATATCACCTCTTGTTCTGATTGCCAGGTGTTGGGTAGGGGGTGAGTTTCCATGGTCTCAGGGCATATGCACTGTCGCCTGTTTGACAAAAAAGGCAAATTTAGCAGGGCATCACAGGCTTACACAGTGACCTGTATGTATGGCTTCAGAGCGTAGTCACCAATACCTAATAGATATCTGTCTCCAAACTCCCCATGTTCTAGGCGTTGGTGTATCCCACTGTGCCTGAATATGTATGAGTCATGTGTACTCCTATTGCAGAACACATATTCCAGTTTGCAGGTGGGCAAATTTGTATCTGTGTCCCATCCACACACCCTATTACATGGGGGAAGTTGGCAATTCTGTAGAAGTCCAGCTTGGTGCTGTTGATTTCTGCCTCATTCCTGGGTAGGTATATATATCTGGACATGTGTGCGAGTATGGCATCTAGGAAATGTCTGAAGAATCGTGAAAGGGCACTTTGGGATACCCCACCTGTCATTGCAATCACCCCCTGATAGCTACCCGAGGCCAAGAGGTGCAGTGAGCATAGCACTTGCACATGTGTGGGGATGGTGCTGCCGCGCATTGTCTGTCGTTCAAGCTGAGGTTTCAGCAGTTCAATAATTTCTAAGATAAAAGCACTGCTCAGTCTATATTTGTCATAAATCTCCTCTTCAGTTTGTTGGAATAGTGTCTGCCTGGTTCGGTATATCCTCTTCTGTCTCTGCCTCTTCCTCCTCTGCTGGGCAGCCTGGACACTCCTCCTCCATGCAATCACGTACAATTCTGCCATTTTGAGTCACCCAGATGCCTTCTGGGTCTCCTTTTATACTTTGGTTCTGGTTACCACCTGCTCTGAATTAGTGGTAATCTGGGTGTGCAAAACGGGCTTTTTGTGACTAGTGGCATGCGACTAGCTTTTGCATATGGTTTGTGACTTGCAATTTGTGACTTCCTGATTGCGGGTCGCAAAATCAGGTCGCAATTTTTGCGAGTCGGTGCTGGTTTGCATCGCTATTTGCTATCTAGAAATGGGATTTTTGCATCCCATTCGGATTTTGCGGGGTCACAAATAGCGATTCGGGCCATTTGCGACCCGCAAAACTTTGCTACAGCTGGCCCTTGGTTACATGTTGTCATCTGTCTGGTTTAGTAGGTTGAATGGGCATGATCAACAAGTCAGTGTATAAGTTAAGGGAATAAGAGACATTTTCAACTGAGATTTGGCAAGTCCTATGTGCACCAGGACAGACCCATTGATCAGTTGAGAGTGAAATTGGCGGGTCAAATTTTGCTTGTGAATGTGGGAGACTGAGACAGTGAAAATCTGTAAGGTCTCTGAAGCAATTGTGTACCTTCCTGTAGTAAACCAGCTGATTTGTCTTGGTTATTGGTTTTTGGTTAGTGCTCGCAATAATTTTGCATTAGTTTCTTGTGAGTTGAAAGTTAGGAGGATAAGCCGCAAGACTTTGTCAGCCGCAGTGTGTGTGTGACATCAGAGAGTGCCGTGCTGAGATGGTGGGGTTAGTGAGAAGAGTCACGAGCAGATTGACAGCCATCCGTAAGAGGCAATTGGTTGAGAAAGCGGGTGAAAGAAATCCTGGGTGTAAAAGTAATTTCCTTATTGAATCAAAATAAAAACAACAGAGAAGATGACGTTTTTCAAAGCGTTTAGGAGTGCCATGAAGGATGATACATACATTAATGTGACAGTGGGGGAGCCTACCCCACCGGAAAATTCTCCTCCATTTATTGTAATGGAGGAGCGAGGTGTCGCGCCATGTCATGTTAAAACAGTGGTGCAAATTGACAGAGAAACAGGGAGCTTTAGACTTTCCAGAGCATGGAACATTTAATTTGAGAATTTTCGATCAATTGCGAATGACATTATATGAGACAAAGTCACTTCCGAGACTGGCACAGTTTGAGGCATTAGTGGTTTGGGAGCTTATAGCAAGACAACAGCAAGAAATGAAATTCCAGAGGAGAATAAGGAAGGTAGAGAAGTCCTTACCAGAGGCGAGATGGTATTGGGAACAGAAGAAGTGGAGAATATCGACATTGCAGGGTGTTAAGTTGTTTCCTGCAATTACAGAAGAAGATGAGTCAGGAGACAGAGGATACTAGCAAGGGTGAAAAGAGTTCAGGGAGTAGGAAGAAGAAAAAGACTTATGTAGAAGAAGAAGATTCAGATGACGTGGATCTTATTACTCAGGTTTTGAGGGACCGACCACAACCATATGCAATACATGAAGGGGGTTCAAGTACTAGTTTTGCTCCAACTGCCCCAGCTCAAGTATCAGGGATAGCGAGAACAGTACAAATAGATAACAAACAGGTACAAGGGGTAGTGCAGAGTACTCCGAATACAATGACTACTTCAGTGGTTCAAGTGCAGATGCACCCACCACCAGTACAGATAATTTGTCCAGAGGTACATATTTTTGAGACAGCCTCGAACTTAGACCCATATTTATACTTTTTTAGCGCTGCATTTGCGCAGTTTTTTTATGCAAAATTGGCGCAAACTTACAAAATACAATTGTATATTGTAAGTTTGTGCCGATTTTGCATAAAAAAATGATGCAAATGTGGTGCTAAATAAGTATAAATATGGGCCTTAGTGGTTCCTATTGAGCAAGTGGTTCCGAGGCCAATGCTAGTTCAGATTGAGCTGACTCCAATGTTGTTGCCTCAGGCACAGCCACAGAGTTTGCCGAAGTTCACACCAATGACAGGAACACAGTCAGATGTGAGACCAGTGATGAACCAGAATATGGGAGTAGCCCTTCGACACAATGCAGGTGTCAGAGCAGCACCAGATGCAATATCTCTCCAGATTACTTTTGGTCTAGCAGTACCATTGTTTGCGCAGAATAAGCCGATTGCAGGAGAACAGGGTGAAATGTCACAGAGCCTCATGAGAAGGGGGGTGAGAGACCATGTGCAGGTAATATCATCTTTGGGTCAGACCTTTGATGGATCTAGAGCATTTATGGACCTTAGTCCACTAGTCACGCTCCCAGATGCGGTAAATGGCCCAAGTGCAAGACAGAGCTTGAAGCTTTTGACACCAGAAACTCCGGGAGCAGTGGTGCAAAAGGTGCCATTGCCAATTGCAAATAACATCTCATTACAGGGATTAACAGCACAGCAGTTGAATGAGTAGTTTGATAGTCTGAATACTCCTCGAAATGCATCCAAGGGTGAAGAACAGATTAATCGTGTAAGGCTGGCTACCAAAATAACCAAACTAGTTGAGGGATCGATGGGAGTGAATAGGTTAGAATCCCATACAGAAGAAGAGCTGAGATATTTCTGTCCGGGAATTACAAAAGAAGTGGGCAACATACACCAGAAATTGGCAGATCTGTCAGATAAACATGACATAGAAATTGAGAAAACTAAGCATCTGAAACAAAGTTACAGGTTAGATTTTGAGGCAAAGGATTTTGAACACATGAGTTCAGCAGGTATGAAAGCGCATCTTAAAGAGCCATTGCAGAGTGCTCAGATTTGGGGAGCACTAGAGAAGTGGGAAGGCAGCTGGGCGAAGAAGAATGATAAACGGAAATGAGATTCACAAGAAGGGTCTGAAAGTGTTCAGAAAGAAAAGGACCCAGTAAAAATTGTACACATGAGGGATATTCCAGGAGGGCAATTTGTTCATGTTCCCTCGCACAGGAGCGATATTCTGTCATTCACAAATGATTATCCAAAGCTGAGGGAGGAACCGTTTGAGTGGTACCAACAAACAGACAGATTTGTGAAGCTCTCGAAGTGTCTGTAGGAAGACTTGAATACTCTGCTGGAGATAGTAGTACCAGCTGACTTGTGGATTGAGTGCAAGAGAGCAGTGGATTGACCAACGACTGAACCGGAAAGGGATAGAGTTACCGGTGCACCATCAACCAAAGTAATGAAACATTATAATAAGGTGATTGAGTTCCTAAGACGAGGATCTCGCCTAAAAATTTTGACTGGCAGAGAATTGACAGAACAGTGCAGGAGGTAAAAATGTCAATACACACCTTCTATGAGAGATTGTTGAAGGCATTCAAAGAGTACAGTGGCAAGGAAGCGACTGAGCCGAAGGACATGTTGGACTCTGTGTTCAGGTTTGTAGAAGGTTTGAGACCTAAAATAGGCCAGATGATTAATAGTCATTTGATTTGTTGGTAAGCAGAGCTGATTGATGAGGTGTTGCAGTATGCAAAATATTGTAGTGATGAGATTGAGTTTAAGCAGAAAAAGTTGAAGGAGAAGGCGATGGTGATGCAAATTAAGGCAGCTCATACAGGAGTGCAAGGAGCTTTAGTGCAACAGATACCACAGCAACAGGGAACCATTATGTTCCAACCTTAGATGAGAGGTAGGGGTCATGGAGCTAATATAAATCGTGGTCCGGATTTGAGTACTGTAGTGGTTCAGAATGATGTGCAATGGATGAAAACGATGTAACCATGTCATCTTTGCGGAAACGTAGGACACTGGAAGCGGGAGTGTTGATGGTGCAGGATGGTATTGTTCAGCAAAGTGGGGATGTCAACACATTTCAAACTGTGAAAGTCCCTAGAATGAAAGGACTTAATCCGAATTTTCAGAATAACATGAATCAAGTGCAGAATTTCCAACCCATGCATCAGGTGCAAATGCCACGTGCACTTATGACACAATTGCAACCAATGCAGCAACAGGTTCCTATGCTACCTAGACATCAAATGCAGATACCTCAAGCCCTGATGGAACAGCAACTGATGATGTTTACTCCACAGATCACAAGTCAGAGAAAAGACAGAAGTAGTGACACAGTACACTAATTCCCATTACACAGTGAGAATGAAATAAACGATGAAGGGATGAGTGACAGTTCCGATGAGGAGCCATGCATGCTTGCAGCATCCTTGGAGGTAGATCAGAGAGGACCTTTTGTGAAGGGAAAGGTGATGGGTCATAGGGTCTCATTTCTAGTGGACACAGGAGCTACACGCTCTACAGTGAAAAGTGCAGAAGTGCCGAACTTACCTCTCTCAGGTAGGACAGTTCAGGTTGTGGGAGTAGCGAACAGACAGTTGATAAATCCGATAAAGGATCCAGTACAGGTTGAGATTGGCAACTTCAAGGGACTAAATAAGTTTGTAGTTTGTGACTCAAGTCCAGTATTCCTACTGGGAAGGGGCTTGTTGTGCAAGACCAGATGCTTGATTAGTTGTTCAACTACTGAAATATAGAGGTTCAGACTAATAGTGGTGACAAGGAAGAACAAGCTCCTGAAGTTGAGAATAAAGCCATTAATGAAGAATACTTGTTGATTGAGTTTTTCCCGATGTTTACTGTGAGAGAATTGAATGCAGATTTGCAAGGAACAGTACAAAAAAAATGTGTGGGACCTGACTGGTAAAGAAGTGAGTTTGATCAAGGGAGTGGAGCCGATTAAGATCACTTTTTAAGCCAAATGTAATGTTTCCGCAACTTCCACAGTATAACATGGCACAGGATGTTCTGATGAAAGTGACACAGATAGTTGGAGATTTTCTGAAACAAGGGGTTTTGAAATAAGTATTGAGCAGTCCATGTAATTCACCGATAATGGGCTTAAAGAAGCCGTGTGGGAAAGTGCACATTGTGCAAGACTTGCGAAAAGTGAATGACATGGTGGTCAAGTGTTTTCCTGTAGTGCTAAACCCAGCAGTAATATTGTTTCAGATTCCATGCGATGCAGAATGGTTCACAGTAGTTGATTTGTCACAAGCTTTTTTCCTGTGCCTCTTCATGAAGATAGTCAGTTTCTTTTTAGTTTCAAATTCCTAGACAGAGTCTACAGCTGGTGCAGGCTTCCTCAAGGGTACACGGAGTCACCGTCTCTGTTCATTCAGATCTTAAAAAAGAATCTGAAGTCGTTGGAACTACCGTACCAATCTACTCTAGGGCAGTACAATGATGACTTACTGATTGCATCCAAGACAAGGGACGAGGGTAAGTATGACTTGATTGCCCTGTTGAATCATTTGGGAACATTCAGAAATAAAGTATCACCTTTGAAACTGCAGTATTGTAAGAAATCATTGGAGTACCTGGAACACCAAATTGAGAAAGGGCCAAGGAGAATTTCCAGAGATGATTCTAAAGAGATAAGTATTTGCATGATTATACTAATGATTATACTAATGCTCAAGGAGAGCTTTCTTCTAATGTTTTCTATTGTCTGTTGAGTGAATATGTTAAAACAATGGATGCAAGGGATTGTCTTGTGTATACGCAAATTCCTTCATCATTAGACGAAGGGGTTACGTACCACAGATTACCCTAAACCTACGGAATAAGCTGTAGCTTGCTACTAACAAGGTTTTATGATCAAGAGAATATATACAGTGTTTTTACTCTAACTAAGATGTTGTGTTTCCGTTTGTTCCTATAATTAAGTATTTGAGTAGAGTAGCTAAAGAGCATGATATAGTATTAGTTAGAGGATTCTTTGAGCCTACACTAACATTTGGAACAGCCTACGTGCATAAGAACAATCTTATGTTCTTGCTTACACCTTTAGAAAAGAGCTTCATAGAGCATACTGATGATAGGAGAAAGGCATTAAAAGAGAAATTAGAAAAAGGCGTAGAGAAAAGGACCTACAAGAATGATCATACTTATACTGCAATTAAAACGCAAGGAAAATTAGCTTTAGATGCATTACACCTAGGGAAGCTTTGTATATACTGTATATGCCAAAATCACGCACTGACACACTATTTGTGGGAACAAGTGAATGTAGGCATGTGTTTCTGTTTCAGAGTAAGTGGAATTTTATGTTGAATGGTCAGGACCCAGCGATTCCTGGGATCTATTATATTTGTGGACTTAGGGGGTCATTCTGACCCTGGCGGTAGACTACCGCCAGGGCCAATGACCGCGGATGCACCGCCAACAGCCTGGCGGTGCATCCCAGGGCATTCTGACCGCGGCGGTACAGCCGCGGTCAGAAACGGAAAACCGGCAGTGTCCCGCCGGTTTCCCGCTGCCCTGAGGAATCCTCCATGGCGGTGCTGCAGGCAGCGCCGCCATGGGGATTCCGACCCCCTTACCGCCAGCCTGGTTCTGGGGGTTTTGACCGCCAGAACCTGGCTGGCGGTAACGGGTGTCGTGGGGCCCTGTCAGGGGGCCCCTGCAGTGCCCATGCCGATGGCATGGGCACTGCAGGGGCCCCCTGACAGGGCCCCACTAAGATTTTCAGTGTCTGCATAGCAGACACTGAAAATCGCGATGGGTGCAACTGCACCCATCGCACCCTTCCCACTCCGCCGGCTCCATTCGGAGCCGGCATCCTCGTGGGAAGGGGTTTCCCGCTGGGCGGGCGGCCTTCTGGCGGTCGCCCGCCCACCCTGCGGGAAACTCAGAATAACCGCGGCGGTCTTTTGACCGCGCAGCGGTATTCTGGCGGTTCCCGTTTGGCTGGCGGTGCCCGCCGCCAGCCAAAGTTGGAATCACCCCCTTAATGCTTATTACCATCTTCCAAGAGGACGGTATGGGACATGTTATTTTGTGATAGTTTTGCCAAAGATTTATCAGATAGATGACTTAAAGAAGTTTCAGAAATTGACTGAATTACATCATAAGCGACAGAGGCGGGAAACCTCTTCTCCAGTTGTGGGAGATATTTTTGGTGCAGAGATTCCTTCACTGGGAATCATCCTTAATTTTATCAAGATATGAAAGTTGTCTACTATTGTGGATAACATGCTGACAAATTTTACAGGTGCAATACTCCTGATAGAAAACGAATTAGCTGCGGATAGAGCTATGACTCTTCAGAATTGCCTTGCTTTAGACATCCTTCTAGTGAAGGACTGCAGAGTCTGTAAAATGATTAACTGTAGGTATTGCTGCTCATATATCCCTAACAATAGTAAAGAGATAAGAGACTTAGGGGGTCATTCCAACCCTGGCGGTTGGTGTTAAAGCGGCGGCTAACCCGCCAACAGGCGGGCGATGAAAAAAATTGAATTCTGACCCTGGCGGAAACCACCAACAGAGACCGCCACTTCAACACTCCGACCGCCACGGTGGGACAAACAAACAGGGCGGCGGTCACCCCCAACAGACAGGCGGGAGTCAATGTACCGCCCACCCTATCACAAACCACCAATCCGCCACCTTTTCCGGGGCGGTAGCCCCGCCGATAAAAACACGTCGGAAACAGCCATTTCGAACGGAAAACGCTCACCTCTACACACCCCACGAGGAATCTGGACAGCATGGAACCCGAACTACACATACTGCCAGCTATTGTATTCCTGCTCCTCTACCAGGAGCACGAACGCCGGCGCAGAAGACAACGGTGAGTACTGCACCTACGACACAGGGGAGGGGGGAGGAGAAAAGATTACGGGCACACACATACGCGACACACCCACCCTCACCCTCACCCACTACTACACACACATCAATGCATAGCAACAACTCAGAGTGACACCCCCAAACCTCCCGGAAGAATGCAAATACCAATAAAATGATAATGAAATTAGAAATATATTGTTCGGCTGAGTAAAAAAATATCTCAAACATCAATAACCATATATATATATATAAAATGTCATGTCCGAATTGTGTATCAGCCATTGTTCGTGGGCCACTGGGCCAAAACACATGGGCAAAGCCCACACAGGATACCTGAGTCCAATGGAGAGAACACTGCAGGGGCATCAGATAGGAAAACTACAGGCACCTCAGGGGAAGGGAAGGGGGGGCACCTCAGCCAGATGAGTCCACGACGCCAGATCCACAAGGGGCCTCCATGGCCACTGTTCAATCCTGGGGAGTGCAAAGCCACAGTCACTAAAGTCTCTACAGTGGGTGGGTGCCCACTGTGCCATCCTGGGGAGTGCATAGCCACAGTCTCACAAGTCTCTTCAGTGGGTGGCTTGCCCACTGGACCATCCTGGGGAGTGTAAAGCCACAGTCTCACAAGTCTCTACAGTGGGTGGCTTGCCCACTGTACCATCCTGGCGAGTGCAAAGCCACAGTCTCTCAAGTGGATAACAGTCTCCACTGGTTCTGGAGGAGGCATGGTGCCCAGAGTGCTTCGTGCAGCCCTGCCCGACACAGATGCGGGCCTGCCCCTTCTGCCAATGGGCCATCGGTGCTTGAGACGGCGGTGCCCAGCGGAGCGGTGCTTGAGACAGCGGTGCACAGCGGAGCGGTGCTTGAGACGGCGGTGCCCAGCGGAGCGGTGCTTGAGATGAAGGGCCCAGCGGAGCGGTGCTTGAGACGGCGGTGGCCAGTGGAGCGGTGCTTGAGATGAAGGGCCCAGCGGAGCGGTGCTTGAGATGAAGGGCCCAGCGGAGCGGTGCTTGAGATGAAGGGCCCAGCGGAGCGGTGCTTGAGATGAAGGGCCCAGCGGAGCGGTGCTTGAGATGAAGGGCCCAGCGAAGCGGTGCTTGAGATGAAGGGCCCCGCGGAGCGGTGCTTGAGACGGTGGTGCCCAGCGGAGCGGTGCTAGAGATGAAGGGCCCAGCGGAGCGGTGCTTGAGATGAAGGGCCCAGCGGAGCGGTGCTTGACTTGAAGGGCCCTGTTCAGCGGTTCTTGACTTGAAGGGCCCTGTTCAGCGGTTCTTGACTTGAAGGGCCCTGTTCCCCGGTTCTTGAGACGGCGGTGCCCTGTTCAGCGGTTCTTGACTTGAAGAGCCCTGTTCAGCGGTTCTTGACTTGAAGGGCCCTGTTCAGCGGTGCTTGAGACGGCGGTGCCCTGTGCAGCGGTTCTTGACTTGAAGGGCCCTGTTCAGCGGTTCTGGACTTGAAGGGCCCTGTTCAGCGGTTCTTGAGACGGCGGTGCCCTGTGCAGAAGATCTTGACTTGAAGGGCCCTGTTCAGCGGTTCTTGAGACGGCGGTTCTCTGTTCAGCGGTTCTTGACTTGAAGGGCCCTGTTCAGCGGTTCTTGACTTGAAGGGCCCTGTTCAGCGGTGCTTGACTTGAAGGGCCCTGTTCAGCGGTTCTTGACTTGAAGGGACCTGTTCAGCGGTTCTTGACTTGAAGGGCCCTGTTCAGTGGTTCTTGACTTGAAAGGCCCTGTTCAGCGGTTCTTGACTGGAAGAGCCCTGTTCAGCGGTTCTTGAGACGGCGGTTCCCTGTTCAGCGGTTCTTGACTTGAAGGGCCCTGTTCAGCGGTTCTTGACTTGAAGGGCCCTGTTCAGCGGTGCTTGACGTGAAGGGCCCTGTTCAGCGGTTCTTGACTTGAAGGGCCCTGTTCAGCGGTTCTAGACTTGAAGGGCCCTGTTCAGCGGTTCTTGAGACGGCGGTGCCCTGTTCAGTGGTTCTTGACTTGAAGGGCCCTGTTCAGCGGTTCTCGACTTTGAAGGGCCCTGTTCAGCGGTGCTTGACTTGAAGGGCCCTGTTCAGCGGTGCTTGACTTGAAGGGCCCTGTTCAGCGGTTCTGGACTTGAAGGGCCCTGTTCAGCGGTGCTTGACTTGAAGGGCCCTGTTCAGCGGTTCTTGAGAGGGCAGTGCCCTGTTCAGCGGTTCTTGACTTGAAGGGCCCTGTTCAGCGGTGCTTGACTTGAAGGGCCCTGTTCAGCGGTGCTTGACTTGAAGGGCCCTGTTCAGCGGTTCTTGACTTGAAGGGTCCTGTTCAGCGGTTCTTGACTTGAAGGGCCCTGTTCAGCGGTTCTTGAGACGGCAGTGTCCTGTTCAGCGGTTCTTGACTTGAAGGGCCCTGTTCAGCGGTTCTTGACTTGAAGGGCCCCGTTCAGCGGAGCTTGACTTGAAGGGCCCTGTTCAGCGGTGATTGAGACGGCGGTGCCCTGTTCAGCGGTGCTTGAGATGAGTGTCCAGGTCAGCAGATCCGGCCATGCCATGGATTTCACTCGCCACCTGACATGTGGCTGCCGGGCCCTTCCTGCCCATCTGTCCTTTCGTTTGCGGGGCCCTCCTGTGCTGCCGTACCGGGCCTCTGGGTGTCCTCCTGCACACCTGAAATGGGGCTGGTGGGGCCCTCCCGGGCAGCTGGCCTGCTGCCGGACTTGTCGGGCGTGCTGACCTTGCCACCCTTCCCTGCTCGTCTGTGCCCCTTTCCTCCCTTTGGCGGTGTGCCAGGTGGCACCCCACTTCCTGACGGAGCCAGGGTAGGGATTTTGGAGCCTGCTGTCCTTGGCCTCTCGCGCCGGGCACTGGCTTTCTTTGATTTTTTTTCAGGGGGTGGGCTGGCAGTGTCTTTGCTCCTAGCCGAACTAGCTGGCCTTGAAGGTGGGGGACTCCAAAGTCCTTGGACTATTGTCCTTGTAGGTCCGGGTTTTGTGGTGGCTGAGGTGCTGATTGCAGTCTTATGAGATGGACGGGGTGGGTGAGTTGTTGGAAAGAGGTCAAGTTTGGAAAGGAAAATCAATTTAGAAAGAGAGTGACGGGTAGGTGTAGTGGGTATGGGAGGGGAGGAAGAGGTTGTGGTTGTAGGAGTGTGTAGTCTGGTGTCTTTGGGTGCAGGTGCTGGAGGCTGTCGTGAGGTGGATGGCTGTTGGGTGGGTGGCTGCCTGCGTTTGTGTGGTTTGGAAGAGGGGGTGACAGACACACTGGGAGAGGAAACAGGGGACGTGTAAATGGTAGTGGGGGTGGTGACTGCACGTGTGCAGAGTGTTCTGGTGGGTGTGCTGGTGATGGACGTAGTGGCTGATGATGTTGTGCATGCAAGTGTGAGTGGAGACGTCACAGGGAGGGAGGAGGGAGACAACGAGGAGGGGGACACAGAGGAGGCAGTGGCTGTTGGTATGTCTACATGTGGATTTTGCTTGGGTGAATGCTTGTGTGATGTGTGGTGCTTATGTCTGGATGAGCTTCCCTTGGGTGTTGAGGTGTGTGCAGGCTGGTCTGATGCTGTGTCTGGGATAGGCAGAGGTACAAGGGATTGGGACTGGGTGGAGGAAGTTGGAGGGGGGAGGCAGGAGACAGGGACAATGGCTGCCATCAGTGCTGAGGCCAGAGCGTTGAACGATCGCTGATGGGCAGCCTGACCAGAATGAATGCCCTCCAGGTATGCATTACCCCGGTGCGCCTCCCTTTCTACACCCTGGATGGCATTCAAAAGGGTAGACTGCCCAACAATGAGCATCCTCAGGAGGTCAATGACCTCCTCACTGAGGGCAGCAGGGGTGACTGGGGCAGGGCCTGAGGTGCCTTGGGCGAAGGAGATGCCCACCTTCCTGGGTGAGCGGGCACTGGGCGTACGCTGAGGGGCTGCTGGGAGGGCGGTGCTGGTGCGCTGGGTGGCGGCGGTACCTGTTGTAGCGGGGGGCACGGATGTTGCCGCCACCACAAGGGAGCTCCCTTCCGAAGACGATTCTGTGTCACTGGTGTCACCACGTGTCCCCTCTGTGGAGCTCCCCTCGCCCTCCGTCCCACTGGTGTACTCCGAGTCCATTGCATGGCCCTCCAGGGCCATGTGGGACGCAGCTCCCTCGTGCTCCGATGCCATTTCTCCTCCGCCTGATGATGCTAATGCACACATGAACAGCAAGACCACAAAAAAAGGGGGGGGAGAAAGAAAGACATGTTGAGTGCATGCATAGGCGACACCGTTGGCGGAGAGGACAGACACAGAAGCCCCCTGCACTACGCCGCGCACTTGATGTACACTACTCAATCAGTGGGACGTGGCCAACAAGCCTATGGACGACAACTCCACACATAGGTGACACAGGGCCATGATTAGCTGTACTAGGCAACCAACAGAGGTGGGGGGCGGGGGCACAGGGCCATGCCTTACGGAGGGGCCTAGCCTACAGAAATCGCCCTGGCCTAGGGATACCCACAGCCCTCCTCCCCCACCCAGACACCTCCACTGCACGCAAAGATAGCAGAATGTGCTTGTACTCACCCCCTTGTGTCTGCTGTGATGTCCTTATGCGCCCATCCAAATCGGGGTAGGCCACCGCCAGGATCCGGGACATCAGGGGGGTCAAATGACGACTGGCACCCCTGCTACTTTGGGAGGCCATCCCCAGCTGAGCCTCTGCCGTCTTCCTGCTCCAGCGTCGGATGTCCTCCCCCTCTTGCGGCAGTGGGTGCCCCGTCTGTTGTGGTCCCCCAGGGTCCGGACCTCCTTGGCGATGGCACGCCAAATGTCGATTTTCTGGTGGGCGCTGACCTATGTGACATGTACAGGGGGAGAAACAAATCATCACCTTCTGCATGCTCGCTGTGAGTGGCCCCCCCATCCCCACCCTTGCCATGTGGCACATGCTCTCATCTGTCATTTGATGCATGCCTCAATCGCTCCCCTCCCCACCATCTTTCTTCCACCCGACTCAACACAGGCATAGCCCATACATCATGCTCCCAGTGTTCTTACCTGTTGGTCTGGAGGACCGTAGAGTAGCGCATACTGGGGGAGGACCCCATCCACGAGTTTCTCCAATTCTTCAGAAGTGAAGGCAGGGGCCCTTTCCCCAGTCGCAGCAGCCATTGTCTCTTCCAGACGGAGGTCACAGCAGCACTTGCAGTATAGGTCCTCTCCTGTGGATGTTCAGGTATCGAGTGATTAAGCAGATAGAAAATGGCGGTCACGGCGGTGCGTACCGCGGCAGTGCGTACCGCGACCACCGGCGCACATCGTCATTGGCTCCTGAAACCCATAGGGTTCAATGTTAACCAATGCGGCTTTGCGCCGTGGTCTTCGACCGCCTACCGCCCCGGTGTGCCATGCCAGCGCATTGACCTCACATCCCACTGTCGCACTTCACAGGTCAGGCAGCAGCCATTTCAAGGGCCCACATGGCTTAATATCTACTGCGTCACACATACCTAGGCCTTGCATCAACACTCATACAAGCCATTCAATGCATTGAGAATCGTGTCATGTGCAAGCTGTGGGAACGTACCTGTGGGTTAATTAACTCTGTGCTCCATGTTGTCCTTCCTAGGCACCGTCCGCGGGGACATGCGAGGAGATGGAGGAATCTTCCTGTGTACAGACCGCTGGTGGACCTGTCGACAATGGAGGAACAACATGTCATACTGACATACAGGCTTGACCGAGCCACTATACGGGAACTATGTACCCAGTTGGAGCCCGACCTGATGTCACCCATCCGCCAACCCACAGGGATCCCCCCTCTAGTGCAGGTGATGTCAGTGCTCCATTTCCTAGCTAGTGGGTCATTTCAAACAACAGTGGCCATATCATCAGGGATGTCCCATCCCATGTTTTCCAAGGTGTTGTCCAGAGTGTTGTCTGCCCTTCTGAAACACATGCGGAGCTACATAGTTTTCCCTGAGGTGGGGGATTTGCCTACCGTGAAGGGTGATTTCTATGCCCTTGGACATATCCCCAACATTATAGGTGCCATTGATGGGACACATGTTGTTTTGGTAACCCCCAGCAGGAGTGAACAGGTATACAGGAACAGGAAGAGTTATTATTCCATGAATATCCAGGTGGTCTGTTTGGCAGACCAGTACATCTCCCATGTGAATGCCAAGTTCCCTGGCTCTGTGCATGACGCCTACATCCTGCGGAATAGCAGCATCCCTTACGTGATGGGTCAACTCCAAAGGCACCGTGTGTGGCTATTAGGGGACTCTGGTTACCCCAACCTTTCCTGGCTATTGACCCCAGTGATGAATCCCAGGACCAGGGCAGAGAAACGGTACAATGAGGCCCATGGGAGAACTAGGAGGGTGATCGAGCGAACCTTTGGCCTCCTGAAGGCCAGGTTTAGGTGCCTCCATATGACTGGTGGATCCCTAATGTACTCACCAAAGAAGGTGTGCCAGATCATCGTGTCCTGCTGTATGCTTCACAACCTGGCTTTGCGACGCCAGGTGCCTTTTCTGCAGGAGGCTGGTCCAGATGGTGGAGTTGTAGCAGCTGTGGAGCCTGTGGAGAGTAGAGAGGAGGAAGGCGAAGAGGACGACACAGAGAACAGGAACACAGTAATACAGCAGTATTTTCAGTGACCCACAGGTAAGAGTCCAACCCGTCATTTTACATATACTTCACCACTCCTACCTCTCTACTGTCTGACTTTTTCCCCCAGTGTATGGTAACTGTGTTGTGCCTTTCCCTTCCGTTTTCAGATATGTGGGCCCCACTGCGTGACATCTGCTTTGTTTCCCCATGGACTACAGCTGTGTGACAGCGGTTTGTTGGCATCACAATGCGAATGTACATCTTTGCACGGTCATGTCTAATACATTTGTTCAATATCACAGCCAGACTCAAGATTGTTTTGTGCAACAAGTGTGTTTATTCAAGTGCTCTAAATCGGATGGGTGGTTGCAAATCGGTGAGGGTTGATGGTGGAGGATTGTCCATGGCAGAGTCCAGACTATCAGTATCACAGGTGCATTGTCCAAATGCCTGTGGGAAGTGGAGCAGGGGCAATTTAAGGTTGGACAGGGTGACAATGTGGGACAGTGGGATGACAATCAGGGCGGTATCCTTTGCTGGCGGGGGACTTGACATCTTACTCTGTCTTCTTCCTGGATCTCAGGGCCCGCTTGCGGGGTGGTTCTCCTTCTTCAGGGGGTGGGGTTCTGGTGGCCTGTTGATCTTGTGTTAGGGCCTCCTGTCCACTAGCGCCGGCGGAGGTGGTAGGCATTTCTTGGTCCATGCTAGTGTCAGGGGCCCTTTGTGGTGCCACAGTGTCCCGCAATGTGGTGACTACCTGATTGAGGGCCATTACGATGGTACCCATTGCGGAACAGATGTTTTTTAGTTCCTCCCTGAACCCCATAAACTGTTGCTCCAGCAGAAGTTGGATCTCCTGAAACCTGGCCAGGACCGTTTCCATCGTCTCCTGGGAGTGGTGGTATGCTCCCATGATGGAGGTGAGGGCCTCGTGGAGAGTGGGTTCCCTGGGCCTGTCCCCCCCGTCGCACAGCAGCCCTCCCAGTTCCCCTGTGTTCCTGGGCCTCTGTCCCCTGGACCGTGTGCCCACTACCACTGCCCCCAGGTCCCTGTTGTTGTTGGGGTGTTGGGTTAGCCTGGGTTCCCTGTAGTGTTGGACACACAGCTGATTGACGTGTCCTGGGGACAGAGGTATGGGCCCGCTGGGTGGGTGCTGTGCTGGTGTTCCCAGAGGGGGGAATGTCTGCTGTGGCCTGTGACTGCCTGAGGGGAACCGACTGTCCCGAGGTCCCTGATGGACCGGGCTGGTCATCTAGATCCAGGTCGACAGAGCTGCTGTCCTCACTGTGGGCCTCTTCTGGGGGTGGAGTGGACATTTGTGGACCCTCCTGCGCGGTGACGTGGCGTTCGGGTCCTGCAGGGGTACAAAAGTATGATTATTGCTTCTGTGTGTGCCATAGTGTGCAATGGGTGGGTGCCCGTGTACCCCAGGGCTGGCTTTCCTTTGTGGGGGCTGTTGTGACGGTGCTTTGGGGGGTGTATGGGTATGTGCAGTGTGCATGCTTTGGTGATGGTTGTCCATGGTTTGTGGTCGGATGCAGGGCCAGGTTTTGGGATGGGTTTGTTGTGATGGTGAGACATTTGCAAGGAGTAGGTGTGATGGGGGTGGGAGTGAGGGTGGGGGTATGATGTGGCATGCAGGTGGGGTGGGGGGGATAAAGTAGTTAATGGTTTGACTTACCAGAGTCCATTCCTCCAGATACTCCTGCGAGGCCCTCAGGATCCAGGATGTTCAAGACTTGCTCCTCCCATGCTGTAAATTCTGGGGGAAGAGGTGGGGGTCCATCGCCAGTCTTCTGCACCGCGATGTTGTGCCTGGATACCATGGAACGCACCTTCCCCCGTAGGTCGTTCCACCTCTTCCTGATGTCGTCCCGATTTCTTGGGTGCTGTCCCACAGCGTTGACCCTGTCCACTATTCTTTGCCATAGCTCCATCTTCCTGGCAATGGTGGTGTGCTGCACCTGTGTCCCGAGCAGTTGGGGCTCTACTCGTACAATTTCCTCCACCATGACCCTGAGTTCATCATCTGAGAACCTGAGGTGTCTTTGAGGTGCCATGGGGTGGTGTGGGTGATGTGTGGGGTGGTGTGTGTGGTGATATGTAGTGGTGTGTGGTGTTTTGTGCGTGTGAGTTGTGTGGGTGATGGTGTCGTGTGCCTGTGGCTGCTAGTTTGTGGATGGTAGTGTCTCTCTCTGGCCTTCTGTCGCAATTGCAGTCGTAGGGGTTTGTGGGTGATGTGGGTGTGTGTTTTATATTGTAATGGGTGTGTGGGAGTGGTGTGTGTATGTGTATCAGGTGTGTGTATTTTGAAATGTCCAATGTGATAGTGTTTTGTAAGTGTGTGTATTTTGAGCGCGGCGGTGTGTACCGCCAATGGAATACCGCGGTTGAAAGACCACCGCGTGGATTCGTGGGTCGTGATAGTGTGGGCGTATTTCTGTTGGCGTGACGGTGGAGGTTTGGTCATCGCCAGTTTATCGCTGGCCTTTGGTGTGGCAGACTTTTGTGGATGTAGGGATTTTGGCGGTTTGGCTCTTGTGGGTCAGAATGACTGTGGCGGTTTACCACGACCGCGGCGGTGTTATGGCGGTCTTCTGTCTGGGGGTAAGCACCTTTTACCGCCGAGGTTGGAATGACCCCCTTACTCACTAACCTGACTAACTCAAGTAAGGATTTAAAAGACTTGAAGGAAATAGGTGTTTGGGAAAAGTTGGAAAAGGATTTGCTTCAGTGGGAAATTGGCTTAATAACATTTGGAATTGGGTATTATTAAAAATCATACAGGGAATATTAAATGTGATGGCTTGCATATTAGGATTATGGGGTTCATGTAAATTGTGTCAAAAGATTAAAGTGAAAAGATCTAAAAATAATCAGAGGAGGGAAGAACGACACAGAGAAAGAATCTATAGAGACGATTTGAGAAGGAGACAAAAGATGTTGATTAGAAATTATTAATGAATGGTTATGCATTTTGATTAACAAGAAAATTATAGAAAAAGTAAATAATGTGCACGTCTGGAGATGTGCCCACAGAGAGTGGTCACCACAGTTCATGAATTATAGTAAAATGACCAAGAAATATGTTAAAATGATGACAATTTGTGATAATAATGTAAAAATATGTCATATTAATATGTATAAAGTGTGTTTCGCATTATATTGTAGAGCCAACTTAGCCGAAGTTCTGGCCTAGTTTTGCCAGGCCTCGTGCAGCAGCGGTATAACGATGTACTGTGGAGAAGCAAATGTGTTGAACTGTCCCTGAACTGTTTACAATAATAAGGTCTGCTTAGCTAGAATTTTCTGCAATGTACCGACGAACAGGAGATGATGGAATCAAATTGATACATAGACTGTGTAGATTAGACTGGGTGTACTTTCCCACGACTCAAACAATAGAGAAACTGACTGGAGAAGAAGATGCAACATTTTCAATACCTGATGAGCCGGATGATGAGGACATCGTACAATGAACCAATTGACACCCTGAGAGTGGCGAAATATTAGAATTCATAGATTTAGAAAATAAATATTATTGGTAGAGTTTTAAATGCTGATTAATCTGACCAATTAGGAATTAGGGGGATGGACTGGGTAACCTTAATATAATGTCATGACAAGGGGCAAAAACTTTAGATGTGAGGGGAGAACTGATGCAGATGTTAGATGTCGGAAGACACTACTCGAGATTCTGTCATTGGGCTCATGCTCTTGACAGCCTGATGCAATGCTGATCGATTGATGACCGGATGATGAAAACTGACTTTGTTACTGATCCATTCCGTGTATAGGTAGCTATGACAATGTGACTTGTAACTTTTGTGCCTTTTTTTCTAGGTACCAACTGCACTGTCAAAATAGTTTCTCTTAGCTAGATGTTTTTCCAAATTCATGTTCCAAATTGTTTCACATGAAGACGCACATGCTAATGCTAATCTGGGTTAGTTAAGGTTCCTTGGGGTGACGTGACAGTGATAAATGATTGACGGACTGTTTTGCTGAACTCTGCTATTAATGTTGATATATTCATCTTTACTGGCTTATGCTGAAGCATTAGAGCATATGTTTTCTCAAGTTCTGATTAGTTTATGTCATTGGTGGTCACTAATGAATAAATTCTGAGTTGATTGAATAAAGTTTGAATTTATCTGATGATTTAGTATTGTAACAAATAGGGAAATAAAATTGTTAAAACATTTATTGATTTGAGGTTATTCATGAAATGTTTGATGTTATTTTCTGTTGACTAAGGTTTTCTTTATTGAGGATGGTTTTGTGCGTTGATTATTGATGTCCATCGATTACTACATGGCTAAGATACTCCATGCAATTCAGAAGGTTCATCGACCTATACGCATCCCCTTGTAAGTTTACTTACTAAGGACCAGGCGCGCGAGCAGTACCAATGTATTTTTGTGCAGCCCTTCTTTTGAATCTACTTCTTGATGTGCATGCCAGTTAGGAGTGCATGTTGCCATTCCCTATTGTTAGAAATTGAGTTTCTGGTTGGCTAGGGTAGGCACCTAAGCCAGGCAGAACCTACCCACTCCAGTTAGGATGAGGGAGTTACACACCAGGATAACCCCCGCTCACCCCCTTGGTAGCTTGGCAAGAGTAGTCAGGCCTATCCCAGAGGCAATGTGTAAAGCGATTACATAACACATGTGATGCACTACTTACACCACAAAGGAAACACAACACCAAGTTAAAATAAAAATAAACTGTATTGTACAAAACATCATTAGCCCAAACACATCATGTCAGTGCAAGCAGTTGTCAGAACATTACACAGTTACTCGTACTCTGCAAAAGCCAGCAGTATGCAGATAAAACACATAGGTTACTAGTTACTCTGCAACATAAGCAGTAGCCAGGTTGTCACATGTTACCCAAAAGTGCACGTCATTGTGAGCAGATGGTACCCACAAATGCACATATCATTGCTCAACACACATCATAGATGTCCAGACATCATTAGGAATCCACATCTCATGCAAAACATTTCCCAAGTGGCAAGTCATTAGTAGCACCCACATAGATATACATAGCCTGCCAACCTTCATAATAGGCGCATATCATAGTACCCCGACTATATCTCCAAGGATGCCAAGACCTTGTCATGAATGCACCCTCACCAATGCACATAACACAGGGAACGTATCATGGAAACATACTAATGCCGTCCTGGTGGTGGTGAATGAACAAAATAAGGAGGTAATCAACCCACGGTTCCTCCGGTACACCTGTTACCGCGTTGCTGTGCTGCTGAGCTGGGGCACGTTCTGCTCCCTCAGGAGCTTCCTTGCTCTGGCTACTCAAAAGGGGGATCAAGAATCTGGGCTAGAACGGGTCCTCTGTCAAGGTTCTCCTCGCTCTGTGGCCAGACATTATACTTTGCACAACGACCCCTACTTCGGAACCTGTCCCTCCCCACACTACAGGTCCTCTGTGAAGGGTTATGGTGAGGGAAGAGAGGGGTAGCTCAAGTCAGCCCCATCTCCCGCTGTAGTTGGAGACCACGCATCTCTGTCCACACACAAGCTGGGTGGGGTGAGAATCCTTGCTCAATTTCCGACCAGCCCCAGGATCAGGCTTGCTGGTCCTTGTATAGATGGAGGGGCTCCGGCAGGGAAATCGTCTTCCTCCACCACGGCCAGCGTCCTTCCTGTCTTGACTTCGGGCTGCAGCGATAAAGTCAGCTAAACAGGTACCTACCTGTGCCCCAGGGGGCACTCTACATGCCCTGGGGGCACTACATGGAGCATGATTGCTCTGGACTCTATTCTCTTGTTCCCCGGGGGCACCCCACAAAGTGCGATAGCTCCTTGCAACCTGCCTGTGTCGCGGTGGTGATCACTCCCTCAGGGAGACTGAGAAAAGCACTCCTAATATGCCTAAACAAATAAAGAGGACAAGCGCTCTTCCAGCTCTACGCTCCCGAGCAGGAGCATTTCACCACAATACTTCCCTCACGCTGAGAAAGCAGAGAATAAAGCACACTTCTAGTGCTGTGATGCAGGGAACAGGGGCCTCAGAACCCAGCCCCTGGAGACAGTCAAAGGGAGCACAGGGCAGTGGAGCTCAAACAAGCAGGCCAGCACAAAGAGATGCAGTCAGTTGCAGTTTATCCTAGTGATCCAGCAGGTCACAGGTCAGCACAATAGCAACAGTCTAAGGCAGTTCCTGGTGAATCCCTCCAGAAGCATCCTGTGTCCACTTCAGTCCATTATTGTCTCTCTCAACATGGGGAAAGCCCTCGGTACTTATACTCAGTTTTGCACAAGCTTTTACAAAAGGGGGAGAAGAGGTTCCAACCAGTTTTAACTGATTCTAGGAGTGTCCCCTCTCTCCTCCAGCACAGGATCCAGACATCAGTTGAGGGTAAAGGACCCCTTGTATGAGGCCAAGGCACATCCTTTCCAAATGCAGGTGTGCCTCACCTCTCCTTTCTCAGCCATTCGATATGCAGATGCACCTCTGTGACACCTCTACCCTCCCTGTGTACAGGCTGTCTGAAAAGTATATAAAAAGTCCAGCCGTCTTCCTGCCCCAGACGTGGATTGAAGTCAATATGGAAAACACGAGAGTCATAGGCATAGAGAATTGCTCACTTTCGTGAAGTGGCATTTCTATAGAGGTAATGAAAAAAACACCTTCACCAATAAGTAGCATTTCTCACTACCATTACAACCATACCAAACACACCTATATTACCCCTCAAAGATCAGACAACACCCCCTAGACATACGGCAGGGCATTTCCAATGCAATCCTATGAGCAAAGCAGCACTGCCAGCAGTGAGAAACCAAATAGGCTGTTTGTCACTACCAGGACAGGCAACACAACCAGGCACATGTCCTGTCTTCTACATACATAGCATCCTGCACATAGGGCTATCTACAGCCTACCTTAGGGGTAACTTACATGTAGTGAAAGGGGAGTTACAGACCTAGCAAGTAAATCTAAATTCCAGGACCCAGTGGCAGTAAACTGCACACACAGGCCCTGCTCTAGCAGACCTGAGTCTGGTTTGAAAGGCAACTTCTGTGGGTTGTGCAAGCAGCGCTGCAGGACCACTAATAGCATTTAATTTACAGGCCCTGAGTATAGAGATACCACTGTACAATGGACTTACAGGTAATTTAAATGTGCCAATTAGGTGTAAGTCAATCATACCAACTTTAGAAGGAAGAACACCTGCACTTTAGCACTGATTAGCAATGATGAAGTGCTCAGAGTCTTATAGCCAACAACAAGGGGTCAGAAAAAATAGGAGGAGGAATGCAAAAAGTTTGGGGATGACCATGCAAAAAGGGCCAGGACCAGCACCTGCATTGCACACAGAAACCTAGATATACATGTACTTATTTCATCTGCAGTAGATGTTAATTATATACTAACTAAAGTAGCTCAATCCCGCCATTTTTCTTTTACCTGAAGATATGAAGTGATGGTTGCTATCTGTGTCAACCGTCCAACACCTTACTCTAGGATTTCCCAAGGTGCCTTCTTAATGGTAGTGGCAGTGTACTAACAGGGAGGGCATCGCAAGTGAAGTCCCACCTATGTGATCTCCTAATGTTGGATTAATTAAAAGGATTGTCCATCACAGGCAACTATATTGAAAGAAAAATCAATTTGTGAGTTATACATATATATTTATATTATAACTTTAAAAATACTGAGGACAGGCTACTACCATCAAAACACATCAAAGAATACCAGGTATAATAATAAAAACTAGCAATAGTAAACTATTCTTAGCAATGGTGAGCATGGAATTGAATGGAAATCAAACTTATGAAATCCTTAAGTCAGGAAAGTGTATTCAAAGTCTGTAGTCGACAAGGCTAAGCATTCATGCATAACAAAGGTCTGAATCATGATATTGATGAATGGCGTTCTATCACACATGGTTCAGTAAGTTGTTCTGGTGTGGGCTATTGCTCAAGTAATAGAAGATCCCTCACTGAGTTGGAATTGCATTTAAGTACATTGCCCCACCAAGTGTGTGATCTATTTAGTGTAAATTAAGCACACCTCCAAAAAATAATCACACAATCCCGGGGGAAGAGGGTTAGGGGGATGATGAATGGATGTGAAAGAGGATTTGGGGAAAGGTTTGACAAAGACAAACACAACACAATCACAATGTTCGCTAGGGTGATGAGCAGCATTTAAGTACATTGCCCCACTAAGTGTGTGATCTATTTAGTGTAAATTAAGCACACCTCCAAAAAATAATCACACAATCCCGGGGGAAGAGGGTTAGGGGGATGATGAATGGATGTGAAAGAGGATTTGGGGAAAGATTTGACAAAGACAAACACAACACAATCACAATATTCATTAGGGTGATGAGCAGCACATCATCATCAATCTGTTGTGGAAGGAAACAAAGGAATTAGTATGACACAGTTCAGTTAAACGCATTGTAAACAGTCCTTCTGCTCCAGCGACCCAAGTATTGGATATCTAAATGTTCTGTCTTCTAGGTTTGAAAAAATAAAATTATGAAGAAGTGAATTGAACCTACCCAGGTCTAATAAAATGACTGTTAAAAGAAAAATTGATACTGTATTGCCAAATTGGGCAGTGCATCTGCATTCTCCTCTGGAATGTCTGTTACTCTTGGGTGCCTCTCTGAACCAGCAGGAGTGTTGAGCTCAGCTCTTGCCTTTCGTTTGTACTGGAAAGGAGAAGGCCTGTGGATTGTAAAACAGAAACAGTATTCTACAGCCAAGAAGGACAGAAGGAAGGTATGCTTCATGAGAAGTGTACCAAGAAGGCTCAGAGGCAGAGCAAAAACAAGAGGAGCTTTACGTTTACCACCGGTGCAGCACACACACTTAACACTTGCCACTTGAAACCAAGCCAGTGCAGAGGTTAGCACCGATTCTCCCACCAGATTGTGTGATGTTATTTCATATGAGTCATTAGACCTCCAGTACCATAATGTAAACCAGTCTTATCTCAATAAACAATTGCTTGGCAAATGGAGCATGTTGCAATGTTCTTCTCATATTTGCTAAAAAGTCCCAAACTGGGGAAAGTACTTTCTTTACTGGCTACTGCCATTGCCTGAAGAAGAACTGGAGGTAGGTGGGTGTGTCATTGATTGCCCTTCTGCAGTGCATATTTCTACTTAGGTAGGGGTTGGTGCAGGTCTCACTGGGCACTTACATATGTGCAAGGTGGTGGAGCTACCTGGGCCACATTCTTCAGAGCAGGTTGAATAGGAGGAGTAATGTCAGACTTATCTGTGCCAGCTTCAACAATGACTGTCCTCGTCATCCTCCTCATCATCCCCATCCATAATTCTACCGCTTTCAGGAGCTTTTCTTGTCCCATGCCTCTTTAGACATCTTTCAGACTCTGCTGTCCCCATCATCATCATCATCATAAGTGGTGGTTAGAGAAGATGGTGGAGCAGCCTTTATTTCTTTGCTGGAGATCTGGGAGCCAAAGATTCTAAATGGGGAGGTACTTACTTGACAGGAAGCTTGACCGCCTGTTCAGCTCCAACTTCAGGAAGATCTACTATTGCTGGCTGTGGATGCTGTCCACCTTGCTCTGTTTCTTGAAATTATTGTGCACTACTTTGCGAAAGGGACAAATCCTAAATTCACTGCTTGTCGTTATTGCCACGATTGCAGTGGCTGCCTAACTGATAGACATGGTCTTGGACATAGGTTGAGGTGGTGCTCTAGATGTGGGAGTGTTGCTCTCAGGATCCTCCCTGGAGGTTGGTGTGGCAGGCACATGACTCCCAATAAAGGTTGTGGTCGGCACACCACTAGTAGAAAGCTGCTTGTTCTCTCTGACAACTTTCTTAGAAGCAACTTTCTTTGGGGCCATCTTTAAACTCTCATTTGGCAGTTGCACTAAGCTGCACAAGCGAAAGAGATTGGAGTACTGCAGGTGATGTCTCTTTTTCTCTTGTGCACCTAAAAGCAAACAAGCAAGACATCCATTTAGTGAAAGGTGGTATTGTTGCAGTTTGAATTACTACAGACATAGCCACTATTAGTGTGGTTGGTTACTTAGGTAATAATAAATCAACCATTTTAAAGTCAAACCACATCACTATACCATAAAAATGTAATTTCTAATCAGGATAGCACAACGTACAACTATAGCTCTTTACTTTATGTCCTACTATTCTAAAGGAGAAACCTGTGTCAGTCAGGAAGGTGCATGAGTAAATGGAATCATCCTTAATAAAATGAAGGTTAGTGTTTGCCTAGGGCAAGAAAGGTGGTCCAGGGTGAAATTAAATTATCATTAAAAAAATGAATGATGCTGCTGTGTCTGCAGGCCACCATGGGCAGGGTGTCCAGAAAAAAGTTGATTTATACCTAAGAAAATGAGTGCTGTTTTGTGGCTGTACACCTATGGGTGAAAGATGGATTGAGGCAGGAAACAATTTAAAAAAAAAAAAAAAGCAAAATAAAGGAAAAAGTTACAAGAAAACAAAATAAAAAAAACACTCTAAAATAACAATTAAAAAAAATAAAGTAAAATTAAAAGAAAAAAATAATTTATTGCTCATGTTTTTATGGGAGTATGAGAAGAAAACATTTGCAAGGAAAAGGAGGTGCAAATGAGACATGCAAAAAATGCATTTAATAAAGGCACTGTTTACCATCAGATTCATATTATACATATACTACAATGATACTCAAGCATACTACTAAACTGTTATAACATCCACCCATGCAAGCCTATGACAAAAGCACACTGGCTGGATGCACCAAATGGCCACATGGTCAAATAATGACAGTGATCAAGGAGGCTTGGTGAACAAAGAACCAATGCAAGCCTATGGCAGAAGTACACTGGCTAGATGCACAAAATGGCCACCAGACACATATTTAAGCAACAGTAGTGAGCAAGAAGGCATGGGGGACAAAGTACACATGCAAGCCTATGGCAAAGGCACACTGGCTGGGTGCGCAAAATAGCTGCCAGCCACATTGTTACAACATGGAGCATGGAGGCATGGGGAGAAAATAATACATGGAAGCCTAAAGGAAAATCACACTGACTGAATGCACAAAATGACCACCATCGACATGGTCAAACAATAGCTGTGAGAAAAGAGGAATGGAGAACAAAGAATCCATGCAAACCTATGGCAAAGGCATACTGGCTAGATGCACACAAAATGGCTGCCAGCCACATGGTCAAACAACAAGAGCAAGCAAGGAGGCATGGGAAACAAAGAACACATGCAAGCCTATGGTAAAAGCACCCTGGCTTGATGCACAAGATGGCTGCTAGTCATCTACTAAAACAAGAACAGCGAGCAAGAAGGCACTGGGAAAAAGAACACATACAAGCCTGTAGCAAAAGCACACTAGTTGGATGCACAAAATCATCACCAGCCACATGTTCACACAACAACAATGAGCAAGGAGACATGGGGAAAATATAAAGTATGCAAGCCTATAGGAAAAGGCTGAATGCACAAAATGGTCGCTAGAGACACGGTCAAACAATAGCAATGAGGAAGGATGAATGGAGAGCAAAGAACACGTGTAAGCTTATGGCAAAGGCACACTGGCTGGAAACACACAAAAATGGCAACCAGCCAAATGGCCAAGCAACAAGAGCAAGTAAGGAGCCATGGGAAATAAGAACACATGCGAGCCTATGGCAAAGGCAAACTGGTTGAATGCAGAAAATTGCCACAAGCCACATGATCAAACAAAAAGAGAAAGCAAGGAGGCATTGGTAACAAGAACACATGCACGCCTAAGGCAAAAGCACACTGGCTTGCTGCACAAAATGGCTGCCAGCCATATGGTCAAACAACAACAGCGAGCAAGGAGGCATGCAGAAAAAAGAACACGTGCAAGCCTATAGGAAAGGCACACTGGCTGGATGCACAAAAAGTCTGACATCACATGGTCAAGCAACAACAGTGAGCAAGAAGGCGTAGGAAACAAAGAATACATGAAAGCCTATAGCAGGGACTCACTGACTAGATGTACAAATTGGCTGCCAGCCACATGGTCAAGCAACAACAGTGAGAAAGAAGGTATTGGGAAAAAAGGAACACATGCAAGCCTGTAGCAAAAACACACTGGCAAGGTGCAGAAGATTGTAACCAGCCACATGTTTAACCAACAACAGCGAGAAAGGAGCCATGGGGAACAAAGAATACATGCAAGCCTATTGGAAAAACACACTGGTTGAATGCACAAAATTGCCACCAGCCACATGATCAAACAAAAAGAGCAAGCAAGGAGGCATGGGAAACAAGAACACATGCAATTTATGGCAAAAGCAAACTGGTTGGAAATACAAATTGGTCGCCAGCCACATGTTCAAACAACAACAGCAAGCAAGGAGCCATAAAGAACAAAGAAGATATGCAAGCCTATGGCAAAGACACTCTGGCTGAATACATAAAAAATGGTTGCCAACCACATGGTCAAACAGCAACAGTGAGCATGGAAGCCTGGTGACAAAGAGTGCATGTAAGCCTATGGCAAGAGCACGCTGGCTCTTTGGACAAAATGACCGTCAGCTACATGGCCAAATAACAACAGCAAGCAAGGAGGCATAGGAAAAAAGCACAAATGCGAGCATATGGCAGAAAGCATAACATCTTGCTATACAAAATGTCTACCATCCACGTGCTCAAACAACAACGAGCAAGGAGACATGGGGAACAAAGAACACATTCAGGCCTATTGGCACAGACTACACAAAATGACCCCTGGTCACACTGCATGGAGAACAAAGACAAATTGTGGCCTATGAAAAACACACACACACTGGCCAGAAAAAGGAGGCATGGTGGTAACAAGGAAAAAAAACACTACCATTAATTCAGCAATGTAAAACATGAAAATTAACTGAGCTATAAAAATGTCACAACAAACATCCTCCTATGGCATCAAATATTACCCACCATATACACTTTTTGCAGAAAAAAACCCCCATAAAGAACAAAGAATAGCTAGCATTTTTAATTTAATCCAATGCCATCCCTGCCCTATAGTATGTTTTAAATCATACACCACAGAAACATTTATTCCACGCACTGATGAATAGTACTGGGCCTACTGGCTGGATGGCCCTTTGAAAGTCTAGGCCACCTAGTAAAAACATAAATATTACTAGGTCCCTACCTAAACTCCAGGCCATCCACCACAATTAAATTTAGAAATCAAATAAAAGTAAAAAGAAATACTGGTCTGTGCCATATCAAACAAACAGCACTGTATATAATACTTTTCAAACTTACTTTTGTGATATCACAAAAACAAAGGGGCATCTTGTCAAGGAGATGGGGCCAACACCACATAATTTTTTTATGCAGCGGCGGCGCATTCAGTGCTCCATATTTACAAAGTGAAGCATTAGGCATAATTTGTCACTTTTCTATGTCCTGCACCATTTGTTTACCGATGCTTCTACTGACTGTGTCAGGCAATGTTAATCATATGCAAGGTAGGCGTTCCCCCATAAAAGACTGTGGGGGTCATTCTGACCCTGGCGGTAAAATTCGCCAGGGCCAACGAACGCGGGAGCACCGCCAACAGGCTGGCGGTGCTCCCTTGGGCATTCTGACCGCGGCGGTACAGCTGCGGTCAGAAACGGAAAACCAGCGGTGTACCACCTGTTTTCCGCTGCCCTGGGGAATCCTCCATGGCGGTGCAGCTTGCTGCGCTGCCATGGGGATTCCGACCCCCATACCGCCATCCTGTTCCTGGCGGTTTTGGCCGCCAGGCAGAGGATGGCGGTATGGGGTGTCGTGGGGCCTCTGGGAGCCCCTGCAGTTCCCATGCCAACAGGGCCCCACCAAGATTTTCAGTGTCTGCCATGCAGACACTGAAAATCGCGACGTGTGCAACTGCACCCGTCGCACCCCTTCCACTCCGGAGCCGGCATCCTCATGGAAGGGTGTTTCCCGCTGGGCTGGCGAGCGGCCTTCTGGCGGTCGCCCGCCAGCCCAGCGGGAAACCCAGAATACCCGCGGCGGTCTTTTGACTGCGCAGCGGTATTCTGGCGGTCCCAGCCAGGTCAGAATGACCCCCTGTATGTATCCATATCTACAAGTTTTGGCAAAGTGACACGTTACTGGCACAGAGTCTAAAATTTTGCAAAATTCCTGTGCATTGGCAACCCAGCCGTAAACATGACACATTGGCACTAGTACTTAAGCAGAACATATCCAAAACAGTCTGGCAAGCTTATTTACATCATGGAGCTACTCATACTGCAGTTTGGAGCACCGAAAAGATGATGGCCACCACCATCCCCACTACCACAGAGGCAGCAGAAGGGAGTGGATATACTGGCAGAGGACCACCCTTATTGACCTCATGCAGGAGAAGGTCATCACCTACTATAGGTTCAGGGGGAAGTCACTTGACCAGCTCCAGCGCCAGATTGCACCAAGGTTGTGTACAACATCCTAGAGGTGTGCCAACAACCCTCTGCAGGCCAAGCTTATGGCATTACTACAGATGATGACATCTGGCTCGATTTAAAACACCACAGCCAGAGTGGCAGGAATTTCACAGCCATCATTTTCTGAGTTCCTCCCCTCCATCCTTAATGCCGTCATAAGCCTCACACCACAGTACCTCATGTTCCCCAACACACAGCAAAAGCAACTGAAGAACAAGCAGGGCTTCCATGCCATTGCTGGATTTCCACATGGGTTGGGGGCAATGGACTGCACTTATGTGAAACTGGTGTCTTCTGCTGCAACATCCCATCTGTGCAGCAATAAAAGCCAAACATATTCCATCAGTGTTTAGGCCATAGTGGACCATCCGGGGATGTTCATCAATGTGCTGGCAAAGTGCCCTGGAAGTGCTCATGATGCATACATCTTCTGACATTCCATTATAAATGAGTGCTTCCAGAATGAGAGATATGGTAATGGCCTACTGGTTGGTAAGTCCATCTCAAGCATTACTGACCTCATGACAGTAAATCATGTGGGATAAAATATTCATATTTGTATTAGGTATATAAGACAGTGTATATGTAGGAGGTGAGCACCTTATTCTTGCATCATTCGACATGTGCAATGTAACCCTCAAAGTCACACATGTTAAGACCTGGTAAGCCACTGTGGGCTTCATGTACAAGAAGCCTGCACTGCTGGGGTGTTTATGTCCATGATACTCTGGTCGACCAGGTCTCTCAGTCATACCTAAGAGACAATGCAAAGACACCATGTGTCCCCTTCCATGACCTGATAGATATGGACAAAGGCAAAGTAGCGCAAAGTACTGCATTGCCTCACTCTGCTTCAAGGATGTGTTCCATGGGCCTTATGAATGCTTTACCCATGCAACACCAATGTGATTTGAAACATTCCCATAACTATAAGTACCTTGGGTACTGGAAATGTGTCAGAAATGTGTAC
Organism: Pleurodeles waltl; assembly: GCF_031143425.1. NCBI lineage: Eukaryota > Metazoa > Chordata > Amphibia > Caudata > Salamandridae > Pleurodeles > Pleurodeles waltl. The sequence goes on from NC_090449.1 coordinate 529,410,863, forward strand.
TTCCCCATGGGAGGTGTAACAAAAAATAACTCAATTTATCCTCGTTATTTACTCTTTCTACGTGTGCTGCAGTATGCAGCACACATACAAAGATGTAAAAACCTGAATTGTTAGTGAATGTGCAGGGAGGTGTTCAATACTGCATCAAAAAATTGAATCTGCAATGCAGACACACCTGCACCATGGTGTGAGGGTGCATGGGTTGGCGCTAGTCAAATATCTGTAATCTTGCACATGCATACACAACACAAATGTGACTTCTGTCATCAATATGGCACCTTAATGCCATTTTCTTATGATGCAGGTCAGTACAGCAAAGTGACCTCCTGTCCTGGCCTGTGTGAAAAACCCGAAATTAAGCCCTGTGTATGTTCCAAAATGGTGGAAAGATCCTCAGCAATGTAACACTATATAAAATGATGTGTCACAATACCTTGTTGAAGGAGGGCCTCCATTTCTATTGTCTGTGTATTCACTGGTAACTCCCATGGTCATAAGGCATGTCAGGAATCCAGTACCTGTGAAAATGAGAAAGTATTAAATATTTGACCCTCCCCATATCATGTGTACCATGAGAAATTATCTTAGTTATCATATATTCACACATGCCATCCTATGTCCACTCCATTTTCTCCCACACAAACCTACTCCAACAGTCATCCAAGGGGTCAGACTGTGCTGTAAGTTACAACCTTATGCACAAAGTACAGCTCATAGAACAGGCAGCCACACATTCACCATTCACATAATGTGCCTGTCTTGGTACTATGCTGCTCATTGATGGCCAGTGAAGGCTGAAAACCCAGTACACTGCTTCATGGTGAATAATATGTCCTACACGGTCCTCAATCAGTGAGTCAGTGCAGCTCGGAGAATTTGACAGTTACACTGTACAGCACAAGACTCCCATATATCCCTCCACTTTTGTACTATCAACATAGTGGACAAAGGGCTCTGCCATGTGTAGAATTTCATGTCCCACAATGACATGCACTCACTAATCTATCTGTGGCAGTACTTAATGAACAACAGTGTCTACTACCATCAAATACAAATATGTATGAATGACTGAGGCAACATCATCTGTCCTGTCTAAACAATGCATATTCTGACATGTCTCACTTTAGAAATGCAAATAGGAGTCCCAAACAAACATAGTAAAGGAGTGTGAGAGAAGTGTCCCCTTAATAGCTAACTGGCTCTCCATATGAGTGAAGAATCACTACGTTCATGGCATTGGCAGTCACAAGTATTACAAATAGTACATCTATCACACAGGCCAATATACTTGTATGTGTAGTACAGTGTCAGGTCAAAAATGAAAGTACTTGTGTGTCAAACAATGTCAGTACATGTCCCATACTAGTTGACCTAAAACAGAATGTAAATGAATGTGGGCACATCAACCATCGTGTCCATTGACTGATTATTCTGCTCCTGCCTTTTCCGCTGACCAAGGATATGGCCTGCAGCTGTGGGTCATGATCCCATATGTACATCCGCAGATGGAGCCCAGAGGAGCTGCAACCATACCCTCAGCAAGACCAGGGCCATAAAGGAGTAGACCTCTAGGCCCATATTTATACTTTTTTAGCGCCAATTGTATTTTGTAAGTTTGTGCCAATTTTGCATAAAAAAATGAGGCAAATGCTTCGCTAATAAAGTATAAATATGGGCCTTAAAATCTTAAAGTCATGCTTTTGCTGCCTTAATATGTCAAGTGGAAGTTTGCTCTACTCCCCCCTATGGTTTGTAAAATCATACTTGTCTGATGCATTTTGCGAAACATCTGTGTGAAGACCAATATGCCAATGGACAAGGAAATGTTGATCATGAAATGCCAGGTGTGGATAAAGATTAAGATGAGGACCAACAACAGAATGGAGTGCCAATTGCTAGGACACAGTAGAGCAACCAAATTGTCCACAATTTCTTTGAAGATGCATGAGACAATTCAAGGAATCGCAAATGCATGGACTATATTACAAAGGGTAATAACATGAGAAAGAATTTTTGAACACTACCAATGTGTAAGCAATCTTACTTCCAAATTACTGTGAACCGCAACACATTCACATCACACATCCTAGTAAATGCCACACAACCAAGGTATGTAGCAATGAGTAATGAACAAGGCTGGACAACATTCCATAGTTTCAAAAATGCGTACATGCCAATAAGCTGTGCCAAATGCAGGTCAGTTTTATAGACAGACACCAAACAAAGATTGCAATGTGGCAAAGTTTGGACAGGTCACGATAAAGTGTTCCGTTACAGTGTAATGACCATCAGACATCCAAACACAATCCAATGGTGTGGTTAAGTATATTGGCCCATATTTATGGAAGCTTAGTGTTGCCTTAGCGCCATTTATTTGAGAGCTAAAGTGTTGCTAACTTTACTCCATATTTATATTTTGATGCTAGACCCTTCTAGTGTCAAAATATTGGAGTTAGCGCCAGTTTTAGGATGTGTAAACCCATCTTGTGTCAAAGAGATGCAAGGTAGGCGCTCCCATGCTAAAAATGAAGCTAGCCTCCTAACGCCATATTTAACTCCCGGTGCAGAATCGACACACAGGTGGGAGGTAGGCCTAAATAATGGTACTAAGCCCTCTTAGCACCATTTTTTAAAGCCTGGTCAGACCAGGCGTTAAAGTGCAGGGAGGCCCATTTCCATGTGGAAACACCATGGAATGGGCATCAAGATGCCCACCCCAAGCCCCAGCAACACCACCACCCACACTACAGGGACACTGCAAGACGAGGGAGCCCATCAAAGGTAAGTTGCAGTAAGTGTTTGTGTATGTGTGTAGTGTGCCATTGGGTGACCCTTGCATGGAGCCCTCTGCTTGCCACTGGGTATGTAGGGTTTGCCCAGGGGACACTGGCCCCCTGTGGTGGGTATTGGGGTGGTAGGAATGACTCCTGTCTGTACTTACACAGGAGTAATTTTTTGGCTTTTGCATCAGAAAATGACGCAAGGCTGATTAGCGACAGAAATTTTGCAGCTAACCAACCTAACATCACTTCTGACCCACTAGTGCCACATCCCCCACTGGCTAGCATCTTTTTTGATGACGCTAGCCAATCCTTATCACCATCGTGAGTCACTTCATAAATATGGTGCACAGATGGCTTTAAGGAATGGCGTTAGATGGCGTTAAAAAAAATTACGCACAACTGTGCATAACTGTGTGTGTGTGCGTTGTACAACTATCCATTTGCACAGCTTCATACCTATGGAGGATAGTAGAGTTAATGCACATTCTGAGCCTGTGAGCTGAGGAACATAGTATGCACATGGGAACACAGTCAAACTCACACAGTCTAAATATCCTACATAAATGTCTGCAGACACATATTAATTACATAGTGAAATCTCACAACACACACATACATGCAAAATACTCAACTGTGTCAGTGCAACATTGGCTACCTAGTACCAGAGCTGCTATGCTTGTCCAACTAGCCTAATATGCAAATAGACCATGCAGGGATGTACTCTACCATGTTGGGGTGTTGCATTCAGATGCAAACAATGGGTTCACTCCTACAACTACATTTAATGTGTGATTGTGAAAACACAACACAAAGAGTTAGAATATAAAACATTTGCACAGAAGCAAGCCGAAGTGCAAGGCTAATATAGGCAATGTGCCATGCACTGTTGCTTTCCAGGTCAGAGTGGCAGCATGTGATAATACATGCTCAGGTGACATCTTGTGTGAATGCATACCCAAATCCCAAGTACAAGTAAGCTCTCAGTATAGAAACATATTGTGATGCATATCAATAGCAAACCTATACCTCCTTCTAGGTACCAGACTCACTTTGGATACCTAAACTGGCCTTGTGATCACCAAAATATAGATAAAGATATGAGGCAAACACTAATATGTATTGGCACAATGCACATGCAGAACAAATGCCTCCAGAGCCAAGCCCATACAGCAGATGTGTGTGTACCACAGCATGATATGGTGGTTGTTAGATATGATGTAACTGTTGGTATATACATATCAACATGTGTTATCTCTGCCCAGACACATTCTTTGCAAATATAGATAGTCAGTCTATCCCCTGGATGTCATATATACCTTAGACTAGCTAGACATCCTACGATAGCAATGTATCCAGATATGGTTGAATGTACCACAGGCAGGTGCTGCTGCTGTCCCTCTACTCTTGGACCTCAAGTGGCACAAGCCTCTCAGCCATATTAATGAGGCCTTGCCAAGTCACCCTGTATGGCTCATCCTGGCCTCATAGCAATGGAGTAAATAAAGGCACCTCAATATGCTGCCTTTATATACTCTGTGCCATGATTGTATTGCGTGGGACTTGCGAGGTGGATTTGCCAGCCAAAACCCTTGGATATTGAGGATGACTCCTGCAAATTTATCAAATTAAACATGTGTTGTAAAAAAGTCTTGTGCCTTCACCCAATCTGACAAGAAGTTCCATCATAGTTATCTCTGCACTTTCCTACTCATAAACCATCATGAACTTGTTTAGCATGTTTTATGAGTGCTGCAGGATCGGGAACACATGGAAATGGTAAAGCCATACATGAGTTTAAGCATTTCTCCATGTTATTCCTCATCTGGGATTGTATACATTTTTGGGCCTGTATCGGATTTACATGAGCCTGATAACCTAGGTCAGTGTCAAACTCCATGGGGGTTGCAGATGAACATCCACTGCAAGGTACATGCAGCACCACCTTGATGCAGAGTCAAGCAATGCATTGCTTCATGCTGTCTTGCCTTATGCAATGATTAAGAGGTCATGCATAGGCATGCATGGTAGCTTTGCATTACACCATCATTATAAGCGAGACTCCTGCACCCCCCAGCATTGAGAAAAATGAGTCTCCTGTGTGGCAGAACCCTAGCATATGAGCCCACTAATGTCACCCACTCAAGAACACTCATGGCTAGATTTCATACCATTTCATGTCATCATTGTAGCACTACTGCTGCATACCCAAAATGCAAAATACAAGTAGAGAATTAAAAAGTCAGACAGGGCAATCTTCCACTCCTTATGTGGGCTTGAAATAAAGTTACTGTAAGTCAGTGTCTTGTGTTGCAATGTGTAATATTTCATTCCGGAAGGTGTTGCATGGGGAGCCGATGGGCGTTCCCATGCATCCACCCACTGATTTCATGCAATTCAAGATTTCACAAGGTTTGTACCGTATGGAGCGCATGATTTCTCCACATATGATGGGGGATGGTGCAACCACGAGAGAAATATGCCTTTGAGCTTTTCATTTCCTCTACCTCTGTGTGTTGCATTCTGCCACACATACAGAAAGAGTGAACTGCCTCATGAGCTTGCTCTTGTGCAGGAATGAATCACTTCCTGCACAAAAACTCTTCTCTACGCACTGGCAGCACCCTGGCACCATGGGGCAAGAGTACCTGTGTTGGTGCTAGGCTGCTTGCAGTGCATCAGCACAAACAATCTGAAGAAATGCACAATATATTCACATCGATGAGGCACGTCTGCTCTCTCCCTTTCACGTAATGCAGCACAATGCAGCCCTGCATTGTGTCAATGATTAGTGAATAGGCCACTTTCACATGCAAGCATATTGGAAAATCCTACTTTGTGTTCCCCAGGATACACACAGAGGGCTGTATCTGAGAAGTGCCTTGGGAGCCCGCTGGGTGTTTGCCCTTGCTTTGTTCAACACCGGTGCACTTTGGAATGCTCAAAGGTGCTGCAGATGCTTCTGCGGCCCCTCATGAAAAAGAAATAGTGCAAGGCTAGTTTTAGTGCCGGCACTGTCACCAGAGGGTGACACCTCATTTGCAGTGGGTCATGGCTCCATGCAAATGAGGTAATCACTTTGTGTCTGTGGCTGTGTAGTATCAAAGATGCAGGTACAGAGGCAAAGAAGTTGTCAGGAGGTGCACTTAGAGTGCGTCCCCTGATTGCAGCCCTCTGGAGTGGGAAAAGTGGATCCTATGGCCCCACCCAGACATTCCTTTGCAGGTGAGTGCAGTCACTCACTGCACTCACCTGCAGGAGATCTGTGAATGCCCACTAATATGCAGACAGATTGCCACGTGCACTGTGCATCACGGAGCAGCGTTACCAAAGCTGCTCCTTTTTCACTTGAATGCGCTGCCAGCAGGGCAATGCAAGGTTCTGCCAACCCCAGGGGAAGTGCATTCAATGAAATAGTGTGCATTTTTACAGTTTGCAGAGGGTGCACCTCTTGTAAGATATGGAGTTATGTAAACAGAGGAAGTGCACCCTAAATGTAATAGGAGCCCAGGAACGCAAGAAGTCACACATATGTGCACTCTCAACATACACATGCAACACATTCAAGACCCCTCCAGTATTCTCAGGGAATACACTGATCCCAATGCTCATTTACATGCATTGCACCAGACACTGTACTGTAAAACACACATTGGGCCCATTGCATCACAAAATACACAATAGAGTAAAGCATGATTTTTTGAGCCCATTGTGTCAGCTGGGTGTAAAGCACCCCATCAGACGTATCAGCAATACAGCATTGTGCGCTGTTATGCCTTGTATGAAAATCATACATTGCCTAATTTTCCATGAACACATCAATAAAATGACACATTTAGTGCAAACGTGGTGCATCCGCCCAGAAAATTGTAAAATGGCTCTGCGATGCTGCAAACCAGGAAGAGGAACGTTATCTTCACTTTCTCTCACAGTCTTTCTATCTGTGCTTACTGGAGGTTGTGTCTTGTGGTTGCTGGGGATTGTGTAGGTATATTTTGGTCTTTTTGGAGTGTGTGCTATACCTGTCGTGTCCCTAAACTTTTTTTTGTATGTTGTAATTGTTTTTTATATCGTTTTGTCCTGTGTATTGTCGTGTGTCTGTCATTTTGGGGTTTAGTATTGTTAGGTGGAGTTTGAGTTACTTAGGATAGTTTATGGTTATTCTGGGATTTTTGTTGTTTGGGTAGGTGCATGTCTGGAAGAGGCAGGGCATGCAACATGTCACGGCAGGAGTTCAGGGGGTTCCTGTGACTCATTAGACACTACCTCCCTAATATGGTTGCCAGAGGTGGCAGGGTCATATAGGGCTACCCAACCCAGGAGAGGAAGATAAGATGGGAGCACATGATTCAGGTGTTCAAAGTTGTGCGGAAATGCACCAACTCAAGCAGCAGTGGGCAGATGTGGTCATTTGGGAGGCTAACCTCCTTGCTCACCTTGGCATCAAAATGGGTTTGTTGGTAAGTACACATATGCTGTGAGTTCCTTCGCTGTGTCTCCTTTGCTAATATGTAATTTGTATCCATAGTAGGGGTGGGTGGTGAACTCCACTCTGCTGGCTGGCTTCCCGGAGGTTTGGCACTCCACACTTTAAGCAGAGCACAGAGTTCAGAGGCTGGCAGCAGGGCAGAATTCACTGGTGCGACGCTCACCCTCCCCTCATTATAAGTCCTGCACCACCTAACCACCTGACCCAACTGCCAGCCTGTATCGCTGACATCAACATACCTGTCATTTCACACCGCATCTCCCTTCTGGCTACACTGACCACCATGCCTTGAGCCTACAGTGGCCACTTGTCCAATACTTACAGAGTCTTTCCATGCATTCAGCCTCATCTCCGGCTTCCATAGCTAGTCTTCAAATGGACGTCATTTGTCTATAATGTTTAACACTTCTGGGTCACTTACCAACCAATACTATGGCCGAACATGTTCTGGGCGTCAACTAGAAGTGGGAAGTACTGCGAAGCATATTAAGTAACCTAGGATTGGAGCACTGGGAAGCACCATAGCCAATTCTAGGGCACTATGAAGAATTCCAAAGTTTTTATTGGCTGTAAAGCCACTGCCGCCCACCCATCTTGGAGAAATAGAGAGGCTTGGATGGGTCTGTCTGCCCTGTCATGGGATGCGCCATGAAGGGTAAAGGTAAGATGTCCACTTACCATCAGACCTTCGCCATCTCCAAAATATAGCTGTGTATTAGCCAGTACAGCTGGGCTACTCTTCAGTGCTTTGATACCATTTGAGGGTTATATAACAAGGGGTGACATATTGTGAGACAATGCACTAATCTTCAAGAGAAAAAGAGACCAGTGTTAAACACTATATAAATGTTTGTGTGCTCATGAACGCTTACAGCTTTCAGCTTTCAGAACCGCTCCCCAGGAAAGTTGAATAACTTCACTGCCATGGGCAATGGCAAGGTTTACTGTATGCACATGCAACTCCTTGGCAAGGGAGGAGCGTGGATGGGGTGTTTGCATGCAAATGATGTGGGTCTAGCTTTAACATGCTATGTATTATGGCAAGTGATGTAAAATATTTAGGTAGTTCTTTAGATCCTAACTTACAGAAAGCTAAAGCTATTGGGAAGTGGATGTCTCGCCCTCACCTATACTATGTAGACTGTCTGCTCAATTTTTGGCTAATCACTACAGCCGTGATCTAATTGATACAGATACTCCTGCTGGCACAGCAAGAGCACTTTCATCACAGATGTAGGGCACGTTCAGCAGCAGCACAGACATAGGCAAGTTTTGCAGCTGTAGTTTAGGACCAGGCACCATATTGCTGCATGTGGAACTCTGCAGAATTTCACTGAGTTTTTAGATAACTCTGAAGAATTTTACAGAGTAGAACTCTGAGAGCTTTACCCACCCCTAATCCGTAGCCTCTGAGGGCCACATATGTTTTAGGATCAAAAGGCCATGCCTCTGAAAAAATTTGTTGAAAACATAGCATCCCACAGAGGCATTTTAACACTGTGCTGGCATTAGCCATACACACCAGGAAGTGCATGCCAGCCCAAGGGGTGCTTCTTGCCCTACAAGCACTAAGCAGGTAGTATGTGACTGGGCATTCCAGGTCATTACAGACACACTAATGTGTGTGCCAAAATGTTTGGGCCTCATTTCGTAATTCATGGTGAAGGGCAGCTCAGCCAGGTTTCCTGCTGTGCTGCCATGCGTCAAATGGAAAGGGCAGGATTGGCCTGCATAAATGATATATGGGGCATTCCAATCCTTTGTACCTCTGCAGGTGCATGAATTGATGCCTTTCCTAAACACAGGCACCCTTGAATCATGGTGCAAGGGTGTCTGCGCTGTTGGCCTGATTGGTTTTGTGTAGGAAGGGACACCTTTCTGCACAAAAAACAGTAATTGGAGGTATTTTCTTTATGTTTATGTGTGCTGCAGAATGTGAAGATAAATGAAGATGTTTCTCCTCTCTATACCTCCTCTGGGGAGGCATTCAATATTGACGTCTTCCCATGTATGCATATGCTTGCAAATATGAGAAGGTGGAAAATCCCAATGGTGTTGCTTTGGAAAAGGAACTGCAAAGCACATGGAGTGCCTCCTTGACATAAAGGGTATAGCTGTGCAATGCTTTGCTCTGCCTTGCTTTACTCCATATCTATGAAGCCATGCCAAGCCAAGCAGGGTGGCTTTACATGGCTTCATAGATATAACTGAGAGGGCTAAGCCACTGGTGAGGGTATTAAAAATGAAGCTCCAGTGGTGCAGCCCCTTGTAAATGAGGCCCAATGGATGTTGCAGGTGAACCCACTCACCTGTATTAATCCTCAAATGGCAGACAGGTTGTTTGGGCCACATCTGAACATTTCTCATACATGTTGGTGTGCCGAAGTTCCCAATTCCTCATTATGCCTGTGCAGAGGGTGGATGGACAATGTCTATTTAATTAACAGTATTGACAGTTACTGAGCTCAGTGAAGACAAGGAACAAGCAATGCTACTGTCTGATGTGTATAGTATTGTCATTGACATGTAACTAGATGAAAAAGGCATGCATAATGTGGTACCTACACACAGAGTGTGAGATGTCAAATCATTGGGTTCACTGTCCATGAAAGGCAGGCACCCTTGTTCCCTTTCAAAAACAGTGATGTAATTGTACTTTTTCTGCAATTTGAGCACCAGATGCATAATTTGTCACATAATATCTGTGTACACTTCACCTTGCCTTACGTTTGTGTATCTTTAACCCATGTCATGTGTGCCATATGCTTCTTCATCAACATGAAACTTACATAGCCAATTGCTAAGTCTATGTACTGTGTTGTTCATGTCCACAGTGTATGTGTTCTACATAGATCGTGCAGTGTACCATCCTATGTCTTGTAAGTGGACAAGCACAATACACAATGGGTGAGGTGGAGAGCTTCAGGGATGCAGATTCTACTAGTGAGTGTCATCCTGAATGGTTAATGTATAATTCAAAGATTATGGTAATCATTATGACGCTGGCGGTCTCCTGCCTGCCAGGGCAAAGGTGGCGGTTTCACCGCCAACAGGCTGGCGATGAAGACCACCACATTATGAGTGTGGTGGGTTGGCCTTTGCAACCCACCACAACTCCACTAATACCACTAGGGCGGTTAGAGCCAGTGGGCCGGAGATGGAGTCTCCGACCCGGCGGTCCCCAGAAGGCCCCGGTGGTATCAGGAGCCGCCTTTCCACCAGGGTTTCCACAGGGATAGCACTGCCACTAAAACTCTGGTAGAAAGGCTACTGGACACAGGGAATTTCTTCCCTGTCACTGGTAGACAACTCCCACACGCCCCCAGCAAGCACTAAACCCTCAGTCGAGACACAGCGCCACCTTCCTCCACCACTTCTAGACACAGTACCCCCTCCCGGCATACATGCACATGCACACAGACACCCACATGCACCATGCATTCACTCATTCACCTACACTTATATACACGCATTCACTCACAAACATCCATACTCGCATTCACCTCAGCATTCATACATGCATTCAAGCACACATACTCACACTCATCCAAAAACGTATACTCACATGCAGACAAACACACATACTCACACACAGAAAAACACGCATTAACCACAGACACTCATATTCGCATACACACATGCTTACACACTTACATGCATACACGCACTCACATCTACATTCAGACATGCATACAACTACGCATACACACATTCCTGCACACACACACAGACAACTCACACACGCACACAAAACAACCTTGACCCTCCCACCCCTCTTCCCTGTCGTACGATCAACCTACTTGGTCCAGGGAGGAGGTCGTCGGCAGGGAAGGGGAGCTTCCTCCTCCGGAAGCACCCCGCCAGCAGGACACTGCCAGGCCGTATCATTGCTCATAATATGGTGGGTAGTGTCCTTCTGGCGGGCAGGGCTGGTGGTGGAACTGCCCCAGCGCCTCTGCCCGCCAGCATGGCTGCTGCTAGATTTCCCCCCGAAGTGAGGAAGACCGGCAAAGTCATAATGACCACCTATGCGTGATGTTGGGTAATGTGTGCAATGCCATGTTCAATGGCCATCCCAAATCCAAAGGAAGTATATGTTACAGATATAGTACATCATGAATAAAATATGTCAAAGTTGCATGTGCATTAACTTCTGACTAATGTCTCGGTAAATGTATTGCCAATCTCTGCAGGTCCACATGAAAGATGGGCTGACTGTGGAACCATAACTTAGATGCCATAGTCTGTTAAAGTATGTGGCAGCGGATTCATAGATGAAGATAGAGGGGTATGGCTAATCTTCACAATGCATGTCAGAGGTACATTGCTACTGTAGTCATTCCCATTGCATTATTTATCCACACAGGATGTGAGGAATCAACCATCAGTGAAGACAGAAAGAGAAAGTATATCAGCATCCCGCATAGGGTTATGCAGTTGAAGGCCTCACTCATGTCATCTAATGCCCCATTCTCAATATTGGATAAATAGACATACCTTTACACTGTCTTCTTCACAGAACTTCCAAGGTGTGTTTGACAGAGGCATGTCTGCACAGCGTAGTGATCCAACAGTCCATTGCACATTACACTTTCTAGTGGTGTTAACCACAACAGCTTGCCAAAGATTTCTCACCCAGGCTTACACTTTGGCTAACACTTGCTACTTATATCACAAGATACCTGTGCACATGAGATACACAGCATGCATGCACACACCCATCACATGGATATGCTGAGTGATGATGTGCAGTAAGGTGACATTAATAGCTAACTTGTAGTGACAGACAATAGGCTATGTAGAGGGGCATATGCTACTAATTTGCCTGCATGTCCTGAACCATGGTGTGGTCCGCCAAGGATTTGTATTAGTCAATATAGGAGACATCTCTGTTTGTTGTGAGTTAGCTAGCTGGCTTCCATTCATATTTACAAAACCAGGAACATGGTAAGTCTATGTAGCAATTTGTCCGTAGTTGCATCCTCTCCATATCAGGAGCACAATGCTGAGACATAATACATGTACTTGGCTGGCATTGCTTATTTTACCTCAGTTAATGGCCATTGAATAAAGCCCATTGCAGCCTGCACAAGCAACACAAATGATCATTAATAGGGATATGTGTACCATACTATGTGCACAGCAGCATTATTCCTAAGCATACTCTGTACTGCCAAGGTCAGACCTATATGTGGCCAAACAATGCAAATGCAATAGCCTACATTTGCTACACCTTTGTACATTGGCCGTGTTAAATTTAGAGATGAAAATTGGTTGGGAGCTGGATTGTCAGTTTATCCTTACAGATGATTTTTGCCTTTCAGCAAGGCCAAATGAGATGTTTGATACTAAGTGAATAATTATGATGATTGACCCAGTTTCTAGTTACACTTTGTCTGATATGTTTTCACTCTACTCCAACAAACCGCATGACTCCAGAGCAGAGTAAGGCACTCCTCATCTGTGGTGAACGTTATCACCACATCCCCCCTTATGACAAAGGCATCCAGGAGAATGGCCAGGCAAGTTTTGGAGGAGAGGGCAGCTGGAACCTGGTGCATCGCACCACAGTCCCAGCCTAACCTATTGAAGCAGGCAGGAGGCAGGGTGTAGAAGCAGACCAGTGTGGTGCATCAGAACCTAAGCCTAGTGCCTCAAGAAGGGAGCCCAGGGGACCAGCAGTGTACCGGTCACAGACCCCAGGACATGGTTCAACCTTTGAACTGATCATCATGAAGGATGTCTGATCTCAAACTTCGGGTGGCAGGTCTTGAGCACAAGGTAGACACTGCAATTAGGCTGTTACAAACTCTGTAGCAGGCTGTGGATCATATGTCTGCTCAATTGTAAGCCACATGGATCCCTTCTTCTCTTCCCCATGTTTTAGGTTTTGTTTTTCACACAGTTTTTATAGGATATTTTGTGAATAGTTAGTGTGGATATAGGTTAGATAGAGTTGTTTTAATGTTGCAGGAGGGGTATATTATTTAAATGGGTCTATGGTTGTGTTGGGTGTTTAGTGGGTGGGGGGTAGGCGTTTAGGATATGTGTTTAAAAAATTAAAATAAAGACATCCTGAAAAATACAAAAACATATTTCTCTGCTTTGATTAATCTGTTTAGGTAGTTTTGTGTAGGTATAGTTTATGTTGTTTCTGTATGAATATGTGTATTAAGAGGGGTGGGGGGTTGATGTTTAACATGTGTTATATGTATAGACTAAGCTAAGTTAAGATAAGGTAGTGTTAGATGTTTTAGTATAAGATAGTGTAGTTTAGGTTAGATAGATAGGTTAGTGTAGGTTAGGTAGGACGCGTTTCAAATTTATATTAAATATCATTCTTTTCTACATACAAGTCTAAGGCATGATTTACTGTGTAAGTGGAAGCATATCTGCCTAGGTTATGTTAAGTGCATGCATTTTGTTTTACTAGCAGTGTTTGTAGAAATGTGTGTGTGACTAGGTGAAAGACCTATGAAGAGGAATCTGTTGGGTTGGGCATGGAATAACATAAGGGATCTTCAAACATTGTTGTGCATTGTAAGCAACACTCTTGATGTGAATGGATGGACAGGACAAAAAAGGTATTCATATTCTGTTGCTCTGTGTAGATAAGTCATTTAACATGCAATGGTAGGATGGTGATGTCAAACTATTGTCACCAATGAAGGAGTTTTGGGGTCACACACTGAAGCCAGCCCCTTACACACTGACCCTTGCCTTATTTGCTTATCACAGCATTGGTGTTTGCTGGCTAGTATCCATGGGTGTGCTTCCACAATGCTTTGACTTCATTCACAATTAACATTGACTGCATGATACTTGTTGCCCTTCTTGTGACCTTGAGTAAGCACTTACTAGTCTATATACACATGGGATTCACCCAATGTATTTTCCTCAGCATGTGTAGCTTTGTCCATGGCTCCATTACACACGTCTCTTTGAGAAGTAGTGGGTGTCTTCGTCTCACACAATCTACTGTGTTCTAGTTAGTCAATACACCAACAGACAGGTTGAACTTAGTGCATTCACTTACATGAGCAAACAATTGTAAGATCACAGGCACAGTCCTTACAGCAACAACCCCAAAAGGTTAGGGTGAGCCATTGAATATGCAGAGTCCATGGGTGTTATAACTGCATGTGACATGTGGAGTAGAGCAGTGTTTGCCTGAGGAAGGGAATTTACAAATTATCACTAGGAAATCTAGGCCACATTGACAGTCCATAAATGGGTGAGATCAACAGGTGGGATAGCAAATTAAGGCCAGTACCTGTTGGAAAACACACTTGAATAATCATCAGCACTGGCCAAAGGAGGAACTGGCATTTTTGAACAGGGACATGCTACCTTGCAGTTTTACACTGAAAACAAGTGAAATCCACATCTTCCTCCTCTGATGTGTGGTTATTCCCCTTAGGGGGTTGTTGTAGGTGCTGGAGGTTTCAAAGGCACATACACATCAGGAGTTGAAGATGTGGAACCCCAGTCTGCAGCAGCATTTCTCTGTGCCAAAAAGTGAGACAGCACTATACTGAGAAGAGCCTGTATGTTTGCTGGCACAGCACCAACATCGTAGTGGTAGGCACCCATTGTGGAGATGTATGTGTCCTGCTTCCGCTTCATGGACTGCAGGGTGTTGTTGATTGTTTCCAGCTGTTGAGCAACCTCATTGGTACCACTTTGGCAGGACAGTTGTTAGTGTCTCTTTCTCATGACACCAGCAATGTCAACCAGGGACTATTGGAGTCTAAAAAGTGGAAGGCAGGTGCCTCGTATAGCAGCTGAGGTGCTCTAACTGGGACTGAGGTATCTACAGATTGCCTCTAGGGTACCCTCCAGAGACTCCATCCCCCACTGGACTTCTACCTCCTGACATTGGAATTCTACTTGGGGGTCCCTCATAGTTCAGAGCTGGGCTGTCAGCTGGTGTTTGTTGGGTGCTAAGTGAATACTCAGGAGCCCAAACACAATGCTGTTGGCCATTTCAGCAAATGGTGATGATGTGTCAAAGAAGGCCAGGATTTGGAGAAGGGTGTCTTGTCAAGGGTTGGCAGGCTGTTATCCTCAGCCAGATCGTCATCCAGGACAGGCAGCTTCTCAGGAGGTGTAGATACATGCTCTGCAATGAGATAGAGAAGTGTTAATGGTGTCCTATGTTAGATGTTGACATGAGTAATCTGAATGACAGTCTGACTTGCTAGTATTTGTCTTTTGATTCAACACTGATGCATTGGATGTCTGTTATACCGAGGTTATATGGAGGTATAGAGTCGAAGGGCCTGATTTTTCGAATGGGGTTACTTCATAACCAATGTAACAGATTATTTGTCTGCCCTTTTACAGTCCCATTATATCCTGTGGGAATCCTAATTTGGTGGATGGGATATTCGCCACGTTTGTTGTGGAATAATCCATCTGCCAAACTCTAAATCAGATCCCAAGTTGAAATGTAGTTGCCTTTCATATGGCATTATTTCTGCATTCTTCATACAACCACTGTGTGACAAGGTTGACTTTTTGTTTCATAACACATATTGCAACACAGTTGCACAGGTCACTGGGCCTACCATTTCTGGACATATGAGACAAGGTCAGGTTCACATATGACAAGCCAATTTTCAGTATTTATCATGATGCCCACACTGACTGTGTTTGAACATGTTGACACCACTACTGTCCGAATTGGACATAATCTCTGAGGGGGCCTACATTGCTTGTGGCTAGTAGTCTGCCCACTGCTCCTGTGCAGGTTAAGTAGGTATGGTAATGAATTTGTTATGATCCTGCTATCTGGCATTAACATTATACACTATGGCAGTCTACCTTGTTGTGCTGTCTCACATGCATATTGTGCATGTATGCGTCCAAGGGTTGATTTTGGTACACTTATGCTGCACAAATCTAAACACAAAACAACCATGCTACAGTGCAGGAATGAGAGATAGCATGTACTTACCTTTAATTTCCTATTTCTGTCTCCTCATTTGATTAGTTTGGATACACGTTTGGCTTCACCATTATGGACAGTGAGCACTGTGTACCAAACCTGAGGGTATGGGCCCCGTCACACTAGGTAGATTGCTAGCACTGGCACACTCCACAGTTGATAATTGCAGAGTGGGATATCTGCATAGTATAACACATTCTTTGACTTCTGCCACTCACTTGTACATGGGCAAGCCTCCTCTACCACTCCTCATGTTGTGACAGGGACTCAACCTCATACCATACAGTGATGTAACCCAAATCACACATTGACTCTCATGTGCCTATAACAATATGTGTCACCATATCCAATGGACTGACATGCCTGTTGAGGGCTATGGGTCAAGCTGTACCCCATATGGCAGTAGTGTTATGGTTGGTGACATATATCTATCCAGGTTGCAAAATAACTGTGCACATCCACCTTAGTCTCTAACCATAGCTGACTCCTGCCTATTGTGGTAGTAGACTAGTTTTTCATGTCCCTTGACAAATCCCCATTTTACACCCTCAAGACATTTGTGTCATCGTGAGACATTTTCCCCCTTCCACATGATACATCTTCACCCGGGATCACATGACTTTTAGGATGTTCTACCTCAATGAGCTCTTCCTGTCATCCCTTGCCAGCTGCAACACAAGTGTGATACTGTCAGACACGGAAATTAATGTGGATTATTTAAGCTACCTTGCAGAACACAATACATTCTGACCTCCTTGCTATGCAATGTCTCCCCTTTCAGACACAGGTCAAGTTCCACCTACTCAGCCTGCACTTACAATATACTGGCCAACCATTGGTCCATGTTTTTTACTTAGTACTGTGGGACTTGTAGGTCTGTTGACTCATGTTGTGCATTCCACTACAACATGCCAGAACACAAAGGTGGCCCTAGACTGGTGAGGCACTTCACACATGCGATGTAGAACTGTGATGGAGCATGACTGAGATGTGCAACATGTTATTGGGCAGTGTGTCTGAAACTTCTGTGCCACTTGATGGGACATGATAAAGATTCCAGCCATTTGCCCTGCACACAGCACAGTGGAGTGCAGGGACATAGGTAGCTGCACTGCACAACATGACCTTTTTGTCCTCATTTCCCCTTGTTAATGTTTCTCATGTGTCTGTGGTTGCTCTTCCAGTGCTGCACTGTCATGTCCTGGAACTCCAGCCACTGGCTCATTTGGGATGACAGCTGCCACTCATTCCTTGAAGGCACCCAGCTCCTTCTGGGACTCAGGGCTCTCTCCTCCTGTCTCCATTGCTTCCTTCAGATTGTTGGTAAGTTTCTCCTTTGTCAGGCTCTTTTAATCAAGCCAATGCTTCTTGCAGTTGGTAAAAGCCCTCTTCGTTTGTCTTACACTGTTAATCTTATTGGCTGCAGACTGCAAAGTTGCCTCTTTCCTTCCTAGTGGCAATCTAGAGGTGACAAATAGCTGATGTCAGTGCTCTGTCACCTCAGTGATCAAGGTGTCATTATTTTACTCACTGGAGTTGCACTTACTCTTCATCTTCCACTGGGAGTCTGTCTGGACATTGTGGCTGGTGCTGGGGTTGTTGTCCCTGCTTCTGCTGCCTCCTCCTTCCTCCATGGCTGCCTTCTGTACAGATTTCAATTGTTTTTTTACCAAACCATAATTTTGTTGTATTTTTCTACGCATTCTACTCTCAAAAGAGACACAAGGACAAACATTGTGACTTTTTGTGCTGCAAGTTAGCCCTGTGTCACTTTTGCAGCAGGGGTATCACATTTCCCTACAACATGGCACAAACGGATGCCTCATTTTTTTCACACAGCCAGGTATCTTACTCCAGGCTGCTCCATATTGTAAATATACATGAATGGTGTAGGATTATATTGTAGCAAATTGCAAGCTTTTTGAAGCATCGCTGATGCAACGTAGCAATGCATAATTTCTTATATATATGGCCCAAAGTCCTTAAAACAAAAGGTATGTATCCAGCAGACAAAGAGAGTAATCCTTCCACCTCGAAGTCCAAGTGAATAGTGACCAGGAGATGGACAAAGCACTGGGAGGAGCCTGCTGGACAGTTACAAGAAGTTGGAGTCTCTAGGGTACTTCCTTCCTGTTGGAAAAAAAAAAAACAACAAAAAGGCTTCTTGCACTAAAAAACAACTTGGAGAAGAAAATCCACTGGAAAATGTATTTTTGAGTAGATTTAGCTGCTTCTTGAGTAGAAAATCTGCTCAAGGTGGGTACGCTCCAGAGAGATGCACTATATTGGCGCCTTTGCAACTGGAAACCGTGTGAGCGGGTGACAAATCTTGCGATAGCGGCCTAAGAATATTGTGGCACTCGCGAGTGAGTGCCAAAAACCAATCTTGTGTGTGCAAAGGGAAACAAAGAACTCCACTTCGCACTGCACAGTGGATTTATGGAACCACACACTACTCTGCGTAGCATGCAGTGCCTGAATTCTGGAATCTTCATGAGAAGAGCAGAATTTTCGAATCTCTGATTTTGTTTATTCTACATACCTCAGTGGCAGGCTAAAGGCAAACTACCCAGCAAGGCAGCCCTATTCCTCAATGCTATTTTTTTGTTAACAAGGAGCTTACTGAGAACACAGTGGCCAGCATGTTTGTTTTGATGACAAAAGGACCATTCATACTGCCTCCTGTCTTGGTGGCAGCATCCCTTTGGCCGCCTTCTGGTTTTCTGGGCAGTGGAATTTTTAGCTCTTTCAATACATTTACATTTCAAATGTCTTCCAGCCTTTGTGTTGTGATGCCGTTCACAGCAGGGCTGTCTCCAGCCTGCAACATACACAATAGAGACACAAAGAGGTGTGAGGGTTCTGCACTGAAGTCTGACCAAGGCTCGCCTACAGCACAATCACACACACAGACAAAGAGAACCAGAAAATCATGTACACCCACTCACACACCCATACAGCCACTCACATGCCCAGATAACCACTCAGACATCCATTCACAGACCCATACTGCCACTCACACAACCACTCACTGACCCATACAGCCACTCACTCACCGACCTACAGAGCCATACAACCACTCAGTCACACACTTAACAACCCATACAGCCACTCACAGACGCCTCTCACACACCCATAAAGCTACTCACACACCCTGTCACAGACCCATACAGTCACTCACACACCCACTCACAAACCTATACGGCCATTCACAAACTCACTCACACACCCACACAGCTGCTCACACACACACTCACAGACCTGTTCAGCCTCTCACACACCCACTTACAGACCCATGCAGCCACCCACAAACCCATTTACACACCCACACAGCTATTCAAACATCCAGTCACAAACTCACGCAACCACTCAACACCCACTCACAGACCCACACAATCACTCACACACCCACTCACAGACCCACACAACCACACACAGACCACACAACCACTTACATACCCACTGACCAACTCACACAACCACCCACACACCCACTCACAGACCTAAGCAACCACTCACACACCCATACAGTCACTCACACACCAGACTTATACAGACACTCATAGACCTACTCATCCACCCATACAGCCATTCACATACCCACTCACAGACCCATACTGTCATTCACATACCCACTTACACACCCACAAAGCCACTCAACCACCCACTCACCAAACCATGCAACCACTCACACACCCACGCACAGACCCATAGAGCCACTCACACACCCACTCACCGACCCACATAGCCAATCACACACTCACTGTTAAAGGTTACTGGGATGTTATATTTATGAAATAACATGTAAAACAAACATAGAAATTAACTTAGAAAAACAAAGGTTACAGGGACATTAATATTTGGGAAATAACATTAAAAAACACAGAAATTCACTGAAAAAGCCAAGGGTTATACGGACTGTAGCAGGCTGGCCTGGTTTGTAGTGGGTACCAAAGGTACTTACAGCTTCTACCAGGTCCAGTCATTCCTTATTAGTGAAACGTAGTCAGTGTTTAGAAGCCACGCTGTCTAGAGGTAGCTGTAGGCAGAGTAGCCAAGACTGAACTAGGAGACATGCAAAGCTCTTGCAATACCACTGTAGTCACACTGTACTCACACTCATGAAAGTCAATACTCAGTGTTACAAAAATAAAGGTGATTTATTTTCGTCACACAATGTCAAAAATACTTTGGAGACTATACGCACTTAGGAGGTAAGCAAATTGCACAATATATACAGTAGTGACCAAAAACAAGTAAGTAAATAGTCCAAAAATAGTGCAAACAGTGAAAATCACAATAGGTTGCAATGGGCCTAGGGGGACACAAACCACATACTAAAACAGTGGAATGCAAAAGTCGGTTTCCCACCTAGGTAAGTGTAGTGTGTAGAGATGCACTGGGAGTGTAAGAAAACACCAAAGGTAAGTAAAATTCCCCCCCCCCCCAGAGCCCAGGAAAGCAGGAGTAAAACACAACAAGTTTCCTAAAGCACCTTAGGAGTTGTGATAGAACATACTGCAAGAACCACAAGAGACTGAAAGACACCAACAATAAAATCCTGGACCTGACGACCTGTGATGGAATGGGACTAAGTTCAAGAAGCACTTAAGAGTCCAGGAGGAACAGGAGTCCCTGCCAACCCGAATGAAGGTGCAAAAGAGGAACACCTGTGAGAAAACAAAGTCAGTATTGCACCAAAGAAGACAGATGCGGGTTCCTGGTTGGTGTAGAAGATGTCCCATGCTGGATGGATAAATGCAGTCTGGTTTGCGTCACTGGAATCTGCCAACAAGCCTTTGCTCACACAAAACATGCGGTTGGCAGAAAATGGCACTGGCTAGGATCAGGAGGGACCTCTTGGCTTCTACCCAGGAGGGGGAGGCAGAGGGGGCTCTCAGCAACTCAGAGAGCCCGCCAAAGACCAGGCAGCATGCACAGAAGTCCCACAGCATGGGGATAAAGGAGGTACAAATGGTAGCCCCCGCAGCACAACACAAAGAATTCCCACGCTGCCAGAAAACCACTCAGTAAGCTGTGCATCACAATGTGAAGTGCTGGGGCCTAAACTGTGCTGTGTACAAAGAACTTCTTGAAAGGTCGCACACAAGCCTTGACAACTGCAAGTCACGCGGTGCACGGAAGTACTGTCTTGTGGGGGAGGCAAGCTCTTACTTCCACCAAATTTGCACAGCTGGACGTTGGGACTGTCGGAGTCACTTTAGTCCACCATCTGTGTGGTCACCCCTCCTGTCATCTGGAGGGGTGAACAAAACACTGGTCTTTGCTGCAGAGAGGTGCCTGCTGAAGCAGGGAAGTTACTCCATCACTCCACAGGAGATTCCTTTGGTTCTTCTGGTGCAGGCTGAAGACAGGCAGTCCACGGAGGATGTTGCAGTTGCTGGCAGGAGCTGAAGATACAATGTTGCAAAAGTCATCTTAGCTTCTTTGTTGCAGTTTTGTAGAGTTCCTGGAGCAGTCAGCAGTTGATCCGTCTGTAAGATTAAGTGAATGATACAGAGAATTCCTGTTGGAGTCTTACCATCTGAATCTGAAGAAACACCCAGAGGAAAGACCCAAAATAGCCCTGAGAGGGGGATTGGTCCACTAACCAGGTGAGCACCTATCAGGAGGGTGGCTCTGATTTCACCTGCTGGCACTGGCCACTCAGATGCTCTCAGAGTGCCCCACTACTTTGGAATCCAAGATGGCAAAACTCAGGGACACTCTGGAGGAGCTTTGGGCACCACCCCTGGGATGGTGATGGATAGGAGCGTGGTCACTCCCCATTCCTTTGTCCAGTTTTGCACCCGAGCAGGGACTGGGCATCCCTGAGCTGGTGTAGACCAGATTATGCAATGAGGGCACCATCGGGGCCCTTCAAAGCATTTTAAGAAGCTCTGGGAGGGTACCTGTCCCATGCCTGTAACACCTATTTTCAAAGGAAGAGGGTCTATCACCCCTCTCCTATCGGAAATGCATTGTTCTGCCTTCCTGGGAATGAGATGCTCAAGCCACAGGGGGGCATAAGTCTGTCTGTGAGGTAGCAGCAGCTGGGGCTGCAGTGGAAACCTCAGAAGACTGGTACGGCAGTACTGGGGGGTCCAGTGTGGAGCCCCCAGGACAAATGCGATTGTGCAACCAATACTGGAATCAGTACTGGGATACAATTCCCAGTTGTTAGACACCCTATTTGGCCATATTCAGAATTACCATTGTGAAGCTGTACATAGGTATAGACCTTTGTGCAGTGCACACTTAAAACGGTGTCCCGCACTCAGGAAGTCTGGGAAAATGGGCCTGGGCAGCGTGGGGGCTCGTCTGCTAGTGCAGGGGTGCCCTCACACACAGAAACTTGGCTCCCAGACTTCAGGGTCTGAAGGCCTGATATATAGGTGACATATAAGTGACCTGGTGCAGTAAAAATTTCCGTGAAATAGTGCATACACTATTTCTCACAGGCTACAATGGCAGTCCTGTAGAAGCCTTTGAATGGGCTCCTTATAGGTGGCAAAATAAATGCTGCAGCCCATAAGAATCCCCTGAAACCCAAATGTGTTGGGTACCATGTTCTAGGGACGTATTAGGGGGACCAGTATGCCAATTTGGAGTGAAATACTGAGTTACCAGTATGTAGTAACAATGTTAGAAACAGAGAGAGTATGAGAACCTGGTGCTGATTAGCAGGACTCCTGTGACAATTTAGAAAACATTGAAACACACTGACAAGCAAGCCATAAACCTAAGGCACTGGGGTCCTGACTAGCCGGATCCCAGTGACACAGTCAAAACACACTGACATCAGGCAGAAATAGGGGGTAAATGACAAAAGAAGGGTACTTTCCTGCAGGGACATTGCAGTTAGGTTCATATTTTACACACAAAAAAATATACAAAATTCAACAGTTAAGGTTACCTGAGCTAAGTTTAACATAGTACCCTGCAAAGCACTGCTTATTACCTCACATTCCATCACTCATGACATGGTCAGTATCACTGATGCCATTACTGATGACATTTCAAATGACATCTCTGATGATATCACTGGATG
This sequence comes from Pleurodeles waltl, assembly GCF_031143425.1. Classification (NCBI taxonomy): domain Eukaryota; kingdom Metazoa; phylum Chordata; class Amphibia; order Caudata; family Salamandridae; genus Pleurodeles; species Pleurodeles waltl. The sequence goes on from NC_090449.1 coordinate 529,434,133, forward strand.
ATGTCATTAGTGTGTCAGAGACACCTACAGAACTTCATTGCTCTCCACCAAAGTCTGCAAAGTTGAAACATCTAAAGACACTCTTAATATATCTGTGATGACTGGTATCCATGCACTAAGTAATCCTGACATTTTGCACACTATTGGCAGAAAAAGCCCCATCATCCTATTTAACTGTGCCATTCCTACTATTTTTCTTTGCCCAGGAAAGCTCCCCTATTTTTTTGTCTTTTGAGATCTTGGTACTGATGCATGCCTGGATGAAGCTGAGGTTGCGTGTGTGGTTTGTTGGGGTGGAGCAGGGAACCGAGAGTAGCAGGCCACCAGGAGCCTTATCAGACTGATGTGGAGGGTCGCAGGATGAGGATCTTGGTCTTGTCAGAGTTGGGCATGAGGTATCTCTCCTTCATCCAGGCTGTGACGTCTTCCATTCTGTTGTGGAAATTCATCTTGGCAGTTGGAGTACTTTCTGTCAGTGAGATGATCAGCTGGGTGTCATAGGCATAGGAAACAATGTTCAAACCATGGTTCCTAACAATGGACATGAACGTGACATGTAAATGTTGAAGAGTGTGGGGCTCAGGGAGGAGCCCTGGCGTACTCCGCAGCTGAACTCCGGAGGTTCTGACAGGTATGGCAGGAATCTGCCGGCTGCGTTGAGTCCAGAGAAGAGGGTGTGATGGGAGACCATGTTGAAGGCAGCTGATAGGTCCATGTAGGATGAGGGCTGCTATTTGGCTGTGGTCGAGGAGCGAGTGGATGTCATCTGTAGCGGCGAGTTGGGCAGTCTACATTTGTGGTTGCTCCTGAAGCCTGTTTGGGAGATGTTCAGGATGATGCTATCATCAATGTGTTTGAGGAGCTGTGCATTGATGGCCTTTTTGATGACCTTGGCTGGGATAGGCAGCAGAGAGATGGGGCGGTAGTTCTTGAGATCCAGGGGGTCAGCTCTGGGTTCTTCTAGGAGCGGGTGCTTCTAGTCCTTAAGGAAGGTAGCCATCTCCATGGAGCAGTTGAGTGTGGGTCTTCGGAATTTATTTTCTAGTAAATAGAAAATATTTTTCATAGTATGCTGTAAGTACTAAAAGGTCATTTGTTTTCTATACCTCAACCCTCATTTGTGCAGTATTTAACAAATGGTATGTTGTGCCCAAATACCCTCATTTGTGATTATTGACCTGTTAACCAAAGATACATTGGCATGTCATGGAGCCATGTATGAACCCAAGACATTTATATGTGTTTGTTTTGTAAAACGTATTCAGTAATCTGAAGTAATAGAATTCAAAACATTTCATAATGGACTTGTTAAAAGTCAGTATTTGCCTTAGATACATTTTCAATAGAGGAATTCACAACAAATGTGATTCATTGCATGTGTAAAATAGTGCTATAAAAAGTTTCTGTATGCAGACTAACCAGTATGGTTAGTGTTGATTGTTGTAACCCATCTATTTTACATGAGAGAATAACCTTTATAGTTTAACTATGAACTATATGGGAAAGTAAACGACCTGCTGAACTTGGGAGCCGCACAATGGAGACTACAGTGTGCAGCAACTCTTGAGTCAGGAAAGGAGCCAATCATTAACCCCCCCCCCTCCTCCTGCCACACAGTGATAAAAGGTGCAGGAATCCTCCCTCGAGGAGCAAAAGCAAACAGATCTGCTGCACTTGGGGGCCGCAATGTGGGAACTACAGTGTCCAGCGACCCTTTCGCCAAAAGATCCGCTATTTCTGTCCTGCCCAGTGCACTTACATGTCTCATAGCACTTACAAGCATGTCAGTCGTCCTGCAGCGGGGGAAAGCTAACAGACCTGCTGCACTTGGAGGTCACATTTTGGGGACTATAGTTTCTAGCAACCCTTGCGTCAGGAAAGACCCGATCATTGTCCTGCCCGCCTGCCTTCCACACAGCGCTTCAGAGTGCATCAGTCCTCCTGTGGCAAGGGAAAGCAAACTGACCTGCTGCACTTGGGAGCCACAATATGGGGACTACAGCGTCCAGAAACCCTTTCACCAGGAGAGGCAGCATTGTTGTCCTACCCTGCCTAACTGCCAAACCAGACACTTAAAAGCACATGGGTCCTCCTGCAGCATGAGACACACGTGGGATGCAGAGGGCTGTGCTTGGGCAAAGACCAGCCCAAGAGTGGGCCCATCTGCCGTGCCCACTGTTGAATACGGCAGGGCTGAACCACCCCTCTTGATCCTACAAGCAAGAAGGTGCCTCTCTAAAAAGATTATTCACATTACGGCCTTTTTATACTGCTTAGCTTTAAGCCTCTGGGACTCATTGGGAAAGAGAAAGACATCTGAAACTCAGCAAGGAATGTCACTCTCTAAAAAAAGCCATCTAAGAAAACCCCTGAAGACATTGAAAGTAAATGACAATCTAATTGAAGATTTGGAATCTATCTTTAAACTTGCGGCTTCACCTGACTTGGGAAATAGGGGGAAAACTTTGGCAAAAGTGTTTAAACTGAAAGAAAAAATATACAGGATTGTGAAAAATCACATCATCCCCATTCATTACATATACAAAGACCCATAACTGGAGTGCTAAGAGGGTAACGCTGCAGAAGGAGACTACAAATAACCAAGCCCCTCCAAGAAATCTGTGTGACATTTAAATTCATTGTGAGAATCACTTTGCTCCACTTCCTGCCCAGGACATTGATTTCATAGCACCTTGCCCTAATAACAATAATTGAGCTCAATGGGCATTAAATAATGGGGATATTGCAACAATAGAGGTGACCTACCTTAAAGATCAGGTGAAGTTATTGTCAGCAAAAGTCTCCTCACTGACCATTCCTCTGCACCAACTACTTTCCCCTCCTCCACTTCACACTACTGAAAGCACTTTGAGCCAAGGCCCTAGAGATAAGGTGGTTGCCTCAGATATTCACAATTTTCAACTGAGAACTGCCTTTAGTATGTCTAATTTACGAGAGCCTAACTCTCCATCTTTGCACCAGGACAGCATGTGGAAGAACTCTGGCCCTGTGACACAGGGATTCCATCATGAAAACTCAGACCGACTTCCAGGCCCTTCTCTAGCAAAAAGGAGGGTCTTTGATACATGTGCTAGACCAGTGTAACTGGTTTCAATGTTAACTCGGCCTCAATTATTCCTAAAACCTCAATGTTATACATCCAATACCTGGATCTATCTTGATTAAGGTTATAGACTTTAAGGGAAGGAGAACAGCCAGGTCAGTATATATGCATAATGTTCCTAAACTTCCAAAAGGGGCTATGAAAGCTATAGACTCCTTGACCAACAAAGTGATACATTGGCTGTGCAGTGTTAGCAGTTGCTCTTAAATAGTTAGTTCGGATACTGCAAGGGTCACCCGTCATCATGTATTTGGTGGCACCTATGATTGTGTTTAAATTCTTTTAACTTCCCAAATATTGACTGTGACACGCGGGATGCGCAAATTGGCAGCCGGAGGAGGAGGGGCAGCTCAGAAGCCCAGGAACCCTTTAAATTTCATCCTTCGCCCTCCCGCTCGCGGGACGTGCCCGGGTGAAGCTCGGGCCAAGGGTGGGCCCGTCCTTGCCCGTCATTGCCAGGAAGAGGCAGGGCAGGGCCCCCCCTCTTACATCTTTGCTAAGGCCTTTGGATCCGGTGACATACAGGCACGTGGCTGCCAGGAGGTTCTTTCTTAGAGTTTTCTTTTCTCTGCTGCTCACATGACTGAGTTTAACTCTTAGACTATGTAAAGCAATTTCAAAGAGCAGTATTTAGTTATTGTCATTGGGGCAGGATGACATTCTTATATACTTGAGGCTGAGCTTACATCATGAACGCTGGTTTTTGTCTGCAACTGTAGCAACTGTTAGAGGTGGGACTAAGGGCCTTATTTATACTTTTTGGTGCAAAACTGCACTAAGGCAGTTTTGCCCCAAAATGTTTTGCACCGGCTTGCACCATTTTTTAGCACCAGCTGGGCACCATATTTATGGAATGGTGCAAGCCACTGCAAAGGGTAGGCTAGCTTTAAAAAAATGACATTAGGCAGTTTTGAGTCAAAATAAATGATTCTGACCAGATTAGCATCATTTTTTGACGCTAAGGGGCATATTTATACTCTGTTTGCACTGAATTAGCGTCATTTTTTTAAAACTCTAATTCAGTGCAAAACTAACTCCATATATTCTACTTTGGTGCTAGACCCGTCTAGCACCAAATTTATGGAGTTAAAGTCATTTTTTGGAAGTGGAAACCTACCTTGTCTTAATGAGATGCAAGGTAGGCGTTCCTGTGCAAAAAAATGACTCTATGGGCTTAACAGCATATTTATACTTCCATGTAAAAATGGTGCAAGGGAGGGAGGAGGGGTCAAAAAATGGGGCAAAGCTTGCTTTGCCCCATTTGTTAAGACCAGGGTCAGGGCAGGCGTTAGGGGACCTGTGGCCCTATTTCCATGGTGGAACACCATGGAATAAGCCCAGAGGTGCCCTCCCTAGGCCCTAGGGGCACCCCCACCCACACTAGAGGGACTGCGAGGATAGGGGACCCCATCCCAGGTAAGTACAGGTAAGTGCATTTTATTTTTTAAAGTGCCCTAGGGGGCCCTGAAATGGTCCCCCATACATGGCACAGGGTGCAATGGCCATGCCCAGGGGACCCCTGTCCTCTGTGCTGGCCACTGGGGTGGTGGACATGACTCCTGCCTTTTCTAAGGCAGGAGTCATGTGGCATGGTAGGTTTAGCACCATAAAATGACGCTAATCTGGTTAGAGTCATTTTTTTTACTCTAACCTGCCTAAAGCCATTTTTTGGTGCTAAACCCTCTTCTTCTATACTGCCAGCCCTACCTGACTAAAGTCATTTTTTAAAACTCTAGCCTACCCTTTGCACCGGCTTGCACCATTCCATAAATATGGTGCCCGGATGGTGCACAGAAATGGTGCAAGCCAGTGCTAAACTTTTTGGTTCAAAACTGAGTTAGTGCAGTTTTGCAGCAAAAGGTATAAAATGACGTTAATGTAGTGCAAAAAAAGTTTAAATCAGGGCCTTGGTGCTAGATGGGTCTAGCACCAAAGTATAAATATGGAGTTAGTTTTGTACCGAATTAGAGTAAAAAAAAATGACACTAATTTGGTGCAAACAGAGTATAAATATGCTGCAGAGTATAAATATGCCCCTAAATATGGCGTTAAGGCCATAGAGTCATTTTTTGCACGGGAACGCCTACCTTGCATCTCATTAAGGCAAAGTAGGTCTCCACTTTCAAAAAATGACTTTAACTCCATAAATTTGGTGCTAGAGGGGTCTAGCACCAAAGTATAAATATGGAGTTAGTTTTGCACTGAATTAGAGTAAATAAAAATGACACTAATTCGGTGCAAACAGAGTATAAATATGCCCCTAAGTCCCTATACATTTTACATTGAGTATTTGAAAGATCAGATTCCGTCCGTGGGTGTTGGGGGTGGGATTCACCTCCCATAAATTTGTTTTGTGTCCGCTTGGCTTTTTTCTTACGCTACCTAACCTGAGGAACCCTAACGACCCACCGGGATGGGGAAAAGGAAAGCCAGCGGTAATCCCACTGGGCTGGGAGAGGCGAAGAAAGTACCTCGACATGATGCAGAGAACTGTACATTGACTCAAATTGACATTCTAATAGAGGAAGTAGAACGTTTGCTAGCTACTGAGCCCTCTAAGCCCCTCAAGAAAGGGAGTACTGCCGTTACCAATGACATAAAATTCTTTTTTTCCCCTGTGAATAGAGAGTTGCCGCTACCTTCATTACAAGGATCTTATTTAGAACTCATTACGCCAGAAGCTTCGACCAATTCAACAGAGAACCCTAAACTGAACTCGCCTAGCCACCAGGGTAGTGTCCTACCCCTTATAAATTGCTCTAATAGTTTTCTACCTCTTGCCTCCTTGGCGCCCTTTGGCCCAGAGAGGAGTGTGTCAAGGGAAACTGAGGAGCCACTAATGCATTCAGCTACTCAAGGGGAATACCCTGTCGAGGCACAGTTAGTACAAATAAGAGCTGAAATTCTGTTTCTCAGAGAGTATCTTACTTCTTTCAGCCACATGATATATGAGAAGCTGGACGGCATATCTGCCGTAATTGGGGGTATAAGGAAATGCTTGTCTAAATTTGTGCCAAATTCTTTACCTAGGCAAATCCAACAAGATGAAACATGTATGGCAGGAACTTATAGGGGAAAGAGGGCTGGAGTGGCAACACAAAATTCCCATGGGGAAGAAAGTGTACTTCCTGTTGTGGTCGGCTTAAAAAAACTTGACACAAACCGGAACAAAGGGGCTAATCAGGAGGCGCACAGAAATGAATTTTCAGATAATAGTTTTATAGATCCTCCGCGAAGTGTCCCAATAACCCAGACTAAGCATGGCCAGTATGATGCATACATGACAAACGTCCCTAAGCTAAACTATGGTCTAAAAGAGCAAGGGGGCTCCCTTAAGAACAAAGTAATCCATTGGATAAGGGGGGTAAAGAAGTGTAGGTCTATTATAAGGGATGACATAGTTACTGTCCAAAGACACACAAGAGGATGCTCAGGAACAGACCTTATAGGGCTGAAATTGAGCAGCCAGAGCCTAGTAAAGGGTCTCTTGGCACTCGACCAAAGATCGAGACCTGGTACTTCACCCCAAGTGTCACTTGCTCAAACTATTACCCAATCATTGGCTAATCTGTTTTTTAAAGAGAGACATAACATCCCAATGCCCCCCAGTACATGTACTTTAGGACGGGGTCATAGGAGCAGCCCAATTTCAAGCATAGATTGATGTGAAGCCCGCATAGCGAAGGATGGGAGAGATGGCATACCAAGCAAAATGGCTTTGGACCCCTGTATGTTAAGCAATCAGACATTAGGCGCCCTGGGAGTAGAGCCAAGCACATTTTAGTGACCAAACAGAGGAGACGGACCGCGGAGTAACGCCTCACTCAAATGAGAACCAAGAGAAGCTGCAAGATATGGGGGATAGAACTGATTCACTAATTAAGCTTCTATCTTGGAACGTGGCAGGTCTGTTTAAAAAAATAGCTAACCCTGACTGGTGCAGCCTCATAGACCAACATCATATTATTTTATTGCAGGAGACATGGGCTTCTTCTGCGATTAATAGAGTAGGTTATTGGACTTTTCAGAAGGCTGCGCTCCCATCACCATCTGGCAGGGCATCAGGGGGTTTGATAATCTGGCTAAAACATGATCTATTCCCAAAGGCGAAGGAGTTACCAACCCCCACTAGGGACATATTAGCCGTTGAGGTCGAACTTAGGAGCACAAGGGGGCCCGTTCGTATAGTATTTGTAAATATATATGTTAGACCTGGCCCTCAAAGGTCTCAGACTGCTTTGATAAATATGCTTACAGACCTCCTGAACTGCTTACCAGGGGGGCAGGGCTTAATTGTTGCAGGAGATTAGAATTTGCAACTGAATTGCAAAGATGACTATCAGCTAAAAGGAACCCAGTTTGTAGATCCATGGGACAGATCTTGGCCGGTCCAGGCCACAATTAAGAAAGCAAGAGGAGCATTGGATCTACTAGAGGATCTAATAAGAGCAAAGGGGTTGAGAATAGTAAATGGGAACACAAAGTCAGACACCCCGGTGTTGCCTACATAGAGGAGAGGTCCATACTCGAGCCATCTAGATTATGTCTTAGTAGATGACGCGCTCTGGGAAACTCTCATTGATATGGTCGTTCTTCCAGGAAATGATAGTGACCACCAAGCTCTGAGTACCTCCTTTTTTACTACCCTATTTAGTTGCAAAACACTGACAAAGTTGGTCAAGGGCAATCCCTAATCATGACAAATGATTATGAAAATGTGAAATGGGAATTGGTGGAAGACGATGCAAATTTTCAGTTATTAATTTATAAAATAGTCACATCAACACTTTTATCCTTGAAATATATTGATTTTGTATTGGTGGATCTGATTAATTTGCACAGTACTTTGATCAATCAGCTAAAACCACATTTTCAGGTAGTAAGGAGGCAGGCAGAAACTGGGGTCAGAACATTGAGGTGGTTTTCTAACTCCTGCCCTCAGGCCAAAACATAGTTATTGGGAGCACTGAAGGCAGGGAACTGTCGAGAGATAAGAGTATCCAGGGTCGCGTACAAAGCAGTACTAAAAAATGCTAAAAAAGAGTGGAAAACCAAACACTGGAATAGGTTGGTAGATGCACTTTATGAGAAGGATCTCAAACTGTTCTGGAAATTGGTGACAGGTAAAGGCTGCTCCCAAACCATAGAGAACTACCCTGTAATCCAGCCAGAACCTTGGGTGTCACATTTCAAAAACTTATATAGAGTGGCTCAAATTAGTAACATTACTGTTCCTCTATTAAAATGTAATGGGCCCTTTATTTCCTATACACCAACTGCTGGGGTAGCTATACTACCTAAATTTGATTTGGATCTCTTCTCTCTAAAAGAAACAACTTTGGCTCTCCAATCAGTACGCAAAGGGAAGGCCCCCGGATTAGACGGTATCCCAGGCGATTTATACTTGTTTCGACCGATAACTTGGTCTTTATATTTAAATGCGCTCAGTAATGAGGTACTGAGGGGTGGTGGACTTCCCCCCACGTGGCAAGGACCAATTATAGTCCTCATCTTCAAGAAAGGGCCAAGGGATGAACCAACTAACTATAGGCCAATAAGTCTAATTGATGTCAGCCAAAAAATATTTTGCAAGCAGGTATTGAACAGATTACAGGCATGGATAGAGGACTCTCACATCCTCTCCGACTTCCAGGCAGGATTTAGGAAAGGAGTGAGCACAATAGATCAGGCGTTCAGGTTCAATCTTCTTTGCTGGAAATACCTGTCACTTAATAAGAGCCACTTGTATGTATGTGGCTTTTATTGACTTAAAAGCTGCCTTTGACATGGTCCCACTGGACTTATTGTGGAATGTTCTTGAGAGTAACCAACTTGATAAAGAATTTTTAAGATTGATTAGGTACTTACACGAGGGGACTTATGCTCAGGTACGTTGGTCTCAAAGTGGTGAGTTAACAGAAGCTATACCTGTTGATAGGGGGGTCAGGCAGGGGTGCGTTCTGGCCCCCACATTGTTCAATCTTTTTATCAATGGTGCGGTGGACCTGCTGTTGCACTGTAACCATGACGCTCCAAAGTTAGCAGGAGCCTTTGTCCCCACTTTAATGTTCGCTGATGATACTTTATTCATCTCAAGAACTGCAATGGGCTTACAAAATGAACTGGATGCTTTCTTAAATTTTTGCTCCAGTAGAGGACTTGAAATAAATCCAACCAAATCAAAGTTCATGGCTTTCAATCCACATAAATCATTCAGGGGGACAATGACTATAGCAGGCCATCCGGTAGAGAGAGTTAGCCAATTCGACTATCTGGGGCTTAGGTTAGCAGATGACCAACAGTGGTCGGCACAGTTTGGGAAGAGCTTGTCAGTTCTTAGACAGAGGTCAGCAGTGATAGGGAGGGAAATCGCCAACATCTCGGAAGGGGAGATCTCACCTGCTATTACAGTCTACAAAGCAGCGGCAGCTTCAATTTATGGTGCCGAGCTTCGGGGGCACTCTAACTCTAGGTGTTTGACGACGGTAGAAAACCGCTTTATACGTAATTTTTTGCGGCTGCCGATGAGTACCCCTCTTACAACTCTTAGATTTGATTTAGCATTAAACGAGGTTCATAATGAAATTGCCTTAAGACCTCTTATGTATTGGGTCTGTCTCTGGACTTCTGAATACTTGTCCACCTTCCAAACAGCAACAGACGAGTTCCTAGTGGGTGATTGTGCATCAAAAATCCCCTGGTTTAGATACATCAGAGACATGTGTAAACTCCTTAAAATGGAAGAGGTGTGGAGAGGTCCGCATAATCTGACCAAGGAAGTAAAAGTGCGTATAATTAGATGCTACTGGGAGAATATTCTGGTGCAAATTTGGTCTAAAAAAACCCAAGGTAGCCGGACCCTACAGTTTCTCGATCATAAATGTAGCCCTAAGTTCGAGGCCTATATGGATAATGTAAATCCTCCTTATACCAAAACACTTTTTATTAAATTCAGATTAGGGATTCTCCCGCTTAAGACATTTACCGCGAGATGGAGCGTGGAGAATTGCAATCTGATCCCCTGCCACTATTGTCAGGAGAAACCAGAGTCACTCGCACACTTCATGTTCTTTTGCCCTAGATATCTGGTCCCCAGGAAGAAATGGATTATCCCGCTATGCAGGTTAATGGGGATAAGGGAATGTAATACACCATTACGCATTTTGACAACTGATACAACCGATAAAGTGGTCTTTTCAGTGGCGAGATACCTGCAAAACGCATGAGCTATAAGAACCAGAGAATTGTTATAATTGTGTATTTTAATAATATTGATTTTAAGTTAGAGTTATTTAATGTAGCAGCAGATTATTGATTGGAGTCAAGATGTAATGGCCCATTATATTTTAATATTTTAACATTTTAATATCCTAGGATTTTAATATTTTAAGATTGATGCCTGTTTTGCGCTGTTTTAACAACTAGGCGATTTTATAATTTTCTTAGGGTCTCTTAATGTATTATGTGGTACTTCTTGTTTGTCTCTTTTATAATTGGTCTACTGTATAATTATGATATGGTGTTTATTGCAGCCTTTTATGGCTTTTTCAACCGAAATAAAGTTATATTGGACTGTGACACTCAAAGCCTGGGAAATGCAGTCAGCCAGTATGACCTCATTGGTCATCAAGCTAAAGCTCCTACACCCAGAGCTTGAGCTACTTACAAATCAAAGAGCTAGTTGTACTCTTCCAGCCACCAACCAGACAACTGTTGCCGACTCCGGCAAAGGGGAGTGACTAGAGAAAGTAAATATTGGCTGCCAACCTTTCTCTCCTAAAACCTCTAGCCCTAAATGTCGCTCTCTGATGATTGGAACATCTTATCTTGGAATATCGCTGGCCTCAAAACTTGCTGATCCATTTTTGGGGCACCTCATAGATTCTTTTGCGATATGTATATTTCAAGACCTTTGGGGCCTCATTATGACCCTGGCGGTCACCAGACCGCCAGGGTCACAGGTGTGGTCGGACAGCTGTCAAAGTGGCAGTCTGGCCACGACATTACGACTGTGGCAAAAGCGCCAGGGTCGGTCTGCCGGCACTGCCAGGTTGCCGACAGTTGACAGCCTGGCAGTCCAGGTGGTTGTAATCACGCTGGGCAGCGCTGCTTGCAGTGTTGCCCTGGGGATTAGGGTTCCCCTTTCCGCCAGCCTTTGCATAGTAGTAGCCCCGCCATGCAAAGGATAACGGAAAGAGCTTGCCGGGGACCATTTGCAGCCAGCTTGATAACCAGCAGGTGTCAATGTTTAGGTCCTGTTCACTGCAGGGCCGGCATGCGGAAATGCTGTTTCCGACGACCGGCCCTACAGTGAACACTTTATATTTTATAGGGCGGGCAGTGTTCAGACCTCAATGGCGGCCTACCGGGGGTTTTGAGCTCAAACTCAGAATGAGTTCCTTGGTGTACAGACCCGATTTGTTAAACAGGGTTCACATTTTATTTTCCTGTGAAGCACTGCTGGTGTGTTGATAATTTGGGTCAAAGTCAGCCATCAGTGTAGAATGAAAAGGCTCCCCTTGAATTCACTTACCAATCTAAGATTGCATTTTGTATCTTCTGCTGGAAAGTCCATCTACATTTTGTAGGAAAGTCCTCCTTGTTGCACAGATATTGGTGCTTACTGACTCTTGGCTGTGCCCTGGGTACTGCTTACCAGTCCCAGGGTCGGTGCTCTGTGTAAAGTGGATATGCAAATCAGGCTAGTTAAAATTGGCAATATCAACCAACCCATTTGTCCCTAGTATACAGTAGGGCATGTAGGTTTAGGGGCCCCAGCATAGGTAGTGCACCCATAGGTTCACTGCTGAGGTGCCTAGTGTCATTTTAAATGCAGGCCAGCCTTGCTGGCTGCTTTTAAACTAAAGTTGTATTCAAATTTGACTGTAGAATTAAAAGTACTTCCAAAGTCTTAAACTACCTTATTTTTACATAAGGTGTGCCCTATGTGCCCCTAGGGTTGGGTGCCATGTAACTATTAGCAGAAACCTTATAAGCCCTGGTGAGATAACATAACCACATTTGTTTTTCCCTCACTGTAGTGAATGGTCTCCATAGGCTAAATTGTCCCAGTGCAAACATTGTTTTTGATTTTTAATTTGGATTAATTTCAATCATTTCATTTTTGTGATTTTTCTAAATTCTTGATTCCAATTTTTGCACAAAGTTGTGGTTGACACAAAACTAGGGAACCATGGAGCTTGATCTGGCTAGCCTACCCACAATGACAGTAGTCCAGCTTAGGGGGGTTGTGTACTGAGAAGGGGTTGCCTGCAGCCACTAACCTCAAGAATAATGTTTTGATTAAATCCCTGACAGCATGGGCTGAGGCCCAAGAAGTAGGCACAGAGGAAGCTCCAGGGGAGGTAGAAGAAGGGGAGGATGCTAGCTCCAACCACTCAGGGAAGGAAGGGCATCAAAGCCTGGGTAAGGATAAGGAAGACCGGTCCTTACTGCACACAGTTACCAGAGCCATACCCAAAGCTAGATGGGGAAAAGGGGTCTTTTCAGAAGGAGAGAAATTGTCCCTTAGGAAAAGAGAGCTGGAAGCCCAGCTAGCATATATAGCTTTTTGAGGCAGAGACGCTGGCCCTGGAAAAAATAAAGTGGGCAAGGGAAGAGAGAAGAGATGGTGGCAGTGACATAGAAGCTAAGATGTCAATGGATGGGGGGGTTGCCCCAGATTACCCAATGGGGTGGTTCCTGCTTATGTAGCGTGGGATGATATAGACAGGTGTTTGGGGGCCTTTGAGAGGGCCCTTCAGATGAGGAGAGTTAAGCCTCAGTACTGGGGTTCACCTCTTTGGGAGTTGGTTCCCAACTCTAGGAGGGATAGGCTTCTGGGAAGTGGGAAGGAGGTAGATTCATACCCTAGTATGAAGTGGTGCTTAACTAAGAAGTTTGGTCTGACCCCATAACAGTATATGCTCAAGTTTAGGGACACCCAGAAGACAGGTATCCAGTCCTGGGTTGATTTTGTGGACATCTCAGTTAAGGCACTAGAGGGCTGGATACAGGGCAACAAGGCAAGTACCTTTGAAGGGCTTTACAATTTGATTATGAGACAGCACCTTCTAACTCATTTTGCTCAAGAGAAGCTCTGCCAGCATCTAGTTGACTCTAAGTTGACCAACCCCAGAGAGCTGGGGAAGGCAGCAGATCACTGGTTAAGAACTAGGGTTAACCAGAAACCCCTAGGGGGTGACCAGAAAAAGGGAAGACATGCTTCACATGGTTCTTCTCAGGGGAAGATCCAAGGGAAGGATGACAAAAAGTCTAAAGAATCATCACAATAGTCCCCAAAAACTTCTCAGTGTGGGGGAGCCCCGAGCCATGCCACTTCTAAGGGGAAGGGGTATCAGCGGAAGCAATATGATTCTTTTAAGGAAAGTTTCAGGAGCTTGCTAAGGCCGGTAAGTGTTTTGAGTGTCATCAACTTGGACACAAGGGAGGGGTGCTATCTGCTCCAAGAAGCCCCCCACTGGTGGGCAATCCAATGGAAGCTAGTGTAGGTGTGGGGGTGGAATTTAGCCCAGGGCTGGGATCAGGGTACATAGAGGTCACCTTTGTGTCTGTGGGTGGGGTGGAAATAGCAACTAGCATGGAGAGGTATAGGCAGAGGCCTAAAGTCAATGGGAGTGGGGTAGAAGCTCTGAGAGATACAGGAGCCAGTGTGACATTGGTCACAGAGAAGCTGGTTTCTCCAGAGCAGGTCTTACCTGTTGTCTTCCACCAAGTAACATATGCAGATAGTAGAACCAAACTTCATCCCATGGCCATGGTGAGCCTGGAAGGGGGAGGTCTGACTAGCCCTAAGAACATAGCTGTAGCTCCTGCCCTCTCAGTAGAATGTCTGCTAGGAAATTGTCTGGAGCATCTGAATGGTCAGAGGTGAAAAAAGGGTCCATGCACAGATGCTGGACCTCCTTGAATGGGTGTGTGCTGTGACTAGGTCCCAGGTAGCACAACAGGGAAGTGCTGGACACTTGGACCCTGGAACAATGTGGCGAGCCTCCAAGAAAAAGAGAAAGAGCACTAGGTCTGGCTTGCCAGCCCCAACAAGTACAGAGAGTCAGGAGGAATCCAAACCTGAGGGGGAGGATCTGACCTCTGAGGGAGGGCCCCTTCCCTTGCAAGCCCTGCCTGACTTGGCAGAAATGCAAGGAGCAGGTGGGCCCACCAGAGAAGAATTGTTCCAGGGAGAAAGAGAGTGCCCCACTCTTGCGGGCCTAAGGGAGACTGCTGCCAGGCAAGAACAGAGGGACCAGTTGGACCCACAAGATTTATTGAGAGGATGGAGTTCTCTACACTGAGGCAAGGTACCCCAAACCAGGGGCAACCAGGACAGTGGTGGTCCCCCAGAATTATAGAGAATTCCTCCTGACATTAAGCCATGATATTCCCTTAGCTGGACATTTGGGATAGACCAAGACCTGGAACAGGCTGGCCAACCATTTTTATTGGCCCCAAATGTCAGATAAGGTCAAGGACTGTTGCAGCTTCTGTGTTACCTGCTAGGCCAGTGGCAAGGCAGGGGGCAAGCCAAAGACTCAGTTGATACCACTGCCTGTGGTTGGGACTCCCTTTGAGAGGGTAGGGATTGACATTGTTGGTCCCCTAGACCCACAACTGCTCCAGGCAACAGACACATTTTGGTGGTTGTGGACCATGCCACCAGGTACCCTGAGGCAATGCCCTTCAAAACAGCCACTGCTCCCACAGGGGCTAGGGCCCTCCTTGGTGTGTTCACCAGAGTGGAATTTCCAAAGGAGGTAGTCTCAGATAGGGGCACAAATTGTATGTCAGTCTATCTGAAAACAATGTGAGATGAGTGTGGTGTTACTTATAACTTCACCACCCCTATCATCTCCAGGCCAATGGTCTGGTGGAAAGATTTAGGAAGCCCCTGAAGAGCATGATCTTCAGTTTGTCTCACAAACTCAGGAGGAGATGGGATATTCTCATCCCATGCCTGCTGTTTGCATACAGAGATGTGCCACAAAAAGGGGTTGGATTCAGCCCATTTGAGCTACAGTTTGGGCACCATGTAAGAGGCCCATTATGCTTGGTGAGAGTCTTAGGATAGGTCTCTCAAAGAAGCCAAGGAGAATGTGCTAAACTATGTGCTTGGCCTGCAGTCATGCATGGCTGAGTACTTGACCAAGACGAGCAGCAACCTGGAGGCCAGCCAAGATCTCATGAAGCTCTGGCATGACCAGAAGGCTACTATGCCAGGTCAGCTGGTAAGGGTTTTGGAGCCTTTGGCTCCTAGGGCACTTTAGGACAAATGGACTGGGCCCTATCCAATTTTGGAGAAAAAGCATGAGGTCACCTACTTGGTTGATCTTGGCACCCCAGGAATCCTCATATGATCCTGTATGTATACAGACTGAAACCCCACCAGGACAGGGCAGGCATGACCATGCGTATGGTCACAGATGAAGGAAAGGAGGAGGAGAGTGAACCTCTGCCAGACCTCCTTTCAACCAACGCACAAGATGGGTCAGTGGAGGAAGTCGTACTTTCTCGCAAGTTGACAGCTGAGCAGCAGAAAGACTGCAAACGAGTTTTGGAGCAGTTTGTTGGTCTGTTTTCTTTGAACCCTGGACTCACCAATTGGTGTGTCCATGATATTGAAACTGGTGACAGCTTACCTGTCACCAGGTCAAGGCCTACATTAAGGCTGAGGAGGCTAAGATGTTGGATCTCAAGGTAATTGAGCCCTCTGATAGTCCTTGATCCAGTCCAGTGGTACAGGTACCCAAACCTACTCCCTAGGGCAGGAAAAAGGAATTAGGATTCTGTGCGGACTACAGAGGTCTAAATGCAGTCACCAAGACTGATGATCACCCACACCTAGAGCTGATGAGCTCATTGATATGTTGAGGACTTCCAAATTCCTGAGTTCATTTGATCTGACCTCAGGATACTGGCAGATTGCCTTAAGTCCAGGAGCTAAGGAAAGGTCAGAATTTCCTACACCAGAGGGCCACTTTCAGTTCAAAGTGATGCCCTTTGGCCTAACAAATGCTCCTGCCACCTTCCAACGGTTGGTGAATAGAGTCCTGTCTGGGTTGGAATCTGTGTGACGCCGTTAAAAATTAAGCCATGTGGGCCCCTGAAATGGCAGCTGCCTGACCTGTAAAGTGGGACAATGGTTGCGAGGTAACTGCGATGGCGTTGTATACCACTGCGGTAGGCGTTCGAAGACCGCGGCGCAATGCTGCATCGGTTAAGATTGGACCCTATGGGTCCCAGGAGCCAATTACGATGTACGCCAGTGGTGACAGTACGCACCGCTGCAGACGTGATCACCATTTTCTATCTGTTCAATCACTCGATACCTGATCTTCGACAGGAGAGGACCTACTGTCCATGTACTGCTGTGACCTCGGTCTGGAAGAGTCAATGGCTCATGTGTCTGGGGAAAGGGCCCCTGCCTTCACATCAGAGGAGTTAGAGAAACTCGTGGATGTGGTCCTCCCCCAGTACACACTACTCTACAGTCCTCCAGACAAACAGGTAAATACACTGGGAGCATGCTGTATGGGCTATGCCTGTGTGGAGTGGGGTGGATGAAAGATAGGGGGGGGAGATTGAGGCGTGCATGAAACAACGGTGAGTGCATGTGCATCATAGCAAGGGTAGGGATGGGGGCCAATGACTGTGACTGTGCATTTGGTAATAACTTTTCTTTTCCCCCTGTACAATTCATGTAGGTCAGCGCCCACCAGAAGAAATATATTTGGCGTGTCATCGCCAAGGATGGTCGGACCCTGGGGGTCTACCACAGACGGAGCAGCCACTGCCGTATGAGATGAGAGTACATTCGCCGCTGGAGCAAGAAGACGGCGGAGGCCCAGCTGGGGATGGCCTCCCAACGTGGGAGGGGTGCCCGTCGCACCATGACCCCCCTGATGTTCAGGAACCTGGCGGTGGCGTACTCAGAGTTGGATGGGTGATTGTAGGCATCACAGCAGCCACAAGGGGGTGAGTACACTCTCATTCTGCTGATTTTGCACGCAGTGGAGGTGTCTGGGTGGGGGAGGTGGGCTGTGGGTTTCCCTGGGCCAGGGCGAGTGTGCTAGTTAGGTCCCCTTGTTCTGGCAGACCCTGTGGCACCCCACTCTACCTGTGTACAGTGCCAAGTACACCTAGTCAGGCTCCTGTGTCATCCATGTGTGCAGATGTCATCCATAGCCTTGTAGGCCATGTCCCAGGGATTGAACAGTGTAGCCCAAGTGCGCGGCGTAGTGCAGGGGGTTTCTGTGTCTGTCCTGTCCGCCAACAGTAGCAGTAATGCATGCACTGGACATGTATTTCTTCTGTCTTCCCCCCCTTTTTGTGGTCTCCCTGTTCTTGTGTGCATTAGCATCATCAGGCGGAGGAGCAGTGGCACTGGAGCAGGAGGGAGCTGCTTCCCACATGGCCCTGGAGGGCGACACTACAGACTCGGAGTTCACCAGTGGGACGGAGGGTGAGGGGAGCTCCATGGCGGGGACAGTAGCTGACACCAGTGACACGGACTCATCCTCTGATGGGAGCTCCCTTGCGGTGGCGGCAACATCTGTGCCCCCTGCAACTACAGGTACAGCCGCCATCCCCCACCAGCACTGCCCTCCCAGCAGCCTCTTAGCCTTTGCCCCGTGCCCGCTCACCCTGGAGGGTGGGCATCACCTTCGCCCCAGGCACCTCAGGCCCTGCCCCAGTCACCCCTGTTGTCCTCAGTGAGGAGGCCATTGACCTCCTCAGGTCCCTCACTGTTGGGAAGTCTACCATTTTGAATGTCATCCAGGGTGTAGAAAGGCAGTTGCAACACACTAATGCATTCCTGGAGGGCATTCATTCTGGTCAGGCGGCCCTTCAGCAAGCTTTTCAGACTCTGGCCTCAGCACTGATGGCAGCCAATGTCCCTGTGTCT
The DNA here is from genome assembly GCF_031143425.1 of Pleurodeles waltl. Lineage (NCBI taxonomy): Eukaryota > Metazoa > Chordata > Amphibia > Caudata > Salamandridae > Pleurodeles > Pleurodeles waltl. The sequence continues at coordinate 529,452,177 of NC_090449.1, forward strand.
AGCCTCCCACCTCCAACTTCCTCCACCCAGACCCAATCCTCTCTACCTCAGCCTATCCCAAGCACACCTTTAGACCAGCATGTACACACGTCAACACACAAGGGAAGCTCAGGCAAACATAAGCACCACACATCCCATCAGCACTCATGCAAGCATCACACACATGCAGACACACCAAGATCCACTACCTCCACTGTGTCCCCCTCCTCCTTGTCTCCCTCCTCCCACCCAGTCTCGTCTACACTCACACCTGCATGCACTACATCTACAGCCACTACTGCCATCACCAGCACACACACCACCACACCCCGCTCACGTGCAGTCACCACCCCCACTGCCATTCACACGTCCCCTGTGTCCTCTCCCAGTTTGTCTGTGACGTCACCTCCCAAGATACACAAACTCAGGCACACACCCACCCAACAGCCATCCACCTCACAAAAGCCTCCAGCGCATGCACCTTCACCCAAAGTCACCAAACGAGCACCTCCTACAACCACAACCTCTTCCTCCACTCCCAAACCCCCTCCAGCTACCCGTCCCAGTGTTTCCAAAAACATTTCCTGTCCAACCTTGACCTCTTTCCCACACCTCCCCCACCCTGTCCGTCTCCTAGGGCCCAACTCTCCAGGTCCCAACCTAGCACCTCAGCCACAACATCTCCGGGACAGGTGGTGCCTGTAGTCACCGGAATCTGGAGTGCACTGGCCACCAGGGCAGCCAGTGTGGCACAGAGCCACAGCCCAGACAGTCCCCCACCTGTGAAGCATCAAAAGTTGGCCAGTGCCCGGCGGGAGAGGGGAAAGACTCCAGCCACCAAAGCCGCTCCGAGGGGTACAGGTGGGAGTGTGGAGTCAGCTGCGACACCTTCCAAGGTGGGGAAGGGCCACAAGAAAGTCATCAGGTCTGGGAAGAGCAGCACAGCGGAGAAGACCGTCATCATCCCCGCTGCCCAGGGGGCCACCGCCATCATCCCCGCTGCCCAGGAGGCCACCGCCATCTTCCCCACTGCCCAGGAGGCCACCGCCATCTTCCCCGCTGCCCAGGAGGCCACCGCCATCATCCCTGCTGCCCAGGAGGCCACCGCCGTCATTCCTGCTGCCCAGGAGGCCACCGCCAGCACCTGCCTTGCTGCCCAGGAGGCCACCGCATCATCCCTCCTGCCCAAGAGGCCTCTGCCACCAGCCCTGCTGGGCCACAGTGGACCGCCAGCATCAACCCCCTGGGCCAGAGAGGACCGCCAGCACCAGCCCCGCTGGGCCAGACATGACCCCCAGCACCAGCCCCGCTGGGCCATGAAGGACCCCCTCCCCTGTGTCGTGGGTGCAGTACTCACCGTGGTCTTCGCAGACGGCATTCGTGCTCCTGGTAGAGGAGCAAGAAGATAAGGGCTGGCAGGATCTGCAGCTCTGGTTCCATGGCGTCCTGGTTCCTTGGGGGGGGTGTAGAAGTGAGCATTTTCCCTTCGAAGTCCTGTTTCCACTGTGTTTTTGTCCACGGTGAATCCGCCCCGGAAAAGGTGGCAGATTGGTAGGTTGTGATACTGTGGGCGGTACTTTGTCCTCCGCCTGTCTGTTGGCGGTCACCGTCGCGCTGTTTGTTTGTACTGCTGTGGCGGTCGGAGTGTTAAAGTGGCTGTCTTTGTTGGCTGTTTCCGCCACGGTCGTCATTCCAATTTTTTTACTGCCAGCCTGTTGGCGGTCTTACCGCCGCTTTAACACCGTCCGCCAGGGTTGTAATGACCACCTTTGTCTCCTAAGTTAAGCCTTGTCGCTAGCTGCAAAGCTACCAAGGTTTGAGCTGGGATTAGTATACTGAGACCTAACTGAACCTAGTGGGGGTTAGTAGCCTATTGCTAAGTGTAGTACTTACCTGCCCTTACCAATAACCCACTTTCCAACACATTTTAAATATGTAAAATAGATCAGGGGCCATTATAGTGAATCGTGTAAACTAACCAGCCTAGAGGAGAATCTCACAGGCATTTGATCTAGGGGGTTAATCATAGTGGCATGAGATTGCAATATTACTTCTGAACCATTTGATAGTTCGAACTTTGGCATCACTGAGGAGGACAAAGCAATGGGTACCCCACATTTAGGCTTAGAGCTGCTGAGGAGTCACTCCGTCTTAGCAACACAACTCTTAGGCTCACAGTGACCTTAGTCTTAAAGGCGTGTAATGGTAGGTCACCCGCAGATATGAGGGTGGACATAGGTTCAAGCTTTTTACACAGACAAGTAGAATTGATTATATATTACTTTCTTTCACTTTATGACCCTTGATGGAGGACATAACAATTCTTCCCTTGGTGATAAAAAGGTCCCTCTTTACTAAGACAGTATGGCTTCTATATAGGCAGCAGGGGGAAATTACTCTTACTAATAATAAACAAGTCATGAAGTGGCATCAGTCTCTTGCGACATTGTCATCATGTCCCAGATATATGAGAAGTTTTCTGACTCCATTGAGCTAATGGTTAGCCTTGAATCTGAAGGAAATTATTCAGCGGGCCAACTAAAACTTCATGATGATCTATTTGATCAGCTAGGCACCTTTTTTTACAAAAGACAATAAAAGGCTTCCCAAAGGAGGCAACAAGCACCAATGGTTCAACAAGCAAAGGTGGCTAGCTAGAACAGCTTTAATCGACTCAATTAAGTCAAATAATACATACTCAATTGTAAAAGCAAGAAGGAAGTATAAACAGCAGCTTAAAAAAGCGAGATCAGCTTCGGAGACAGATAAGTAGGATGACCTTGTCATGGCAGTGAGAGCTGGGGATACTAAATCCTTTTGGAATATTGAAGCCAACGGCAGTAAATCTAAAGTAACTCATGTTGCCTATTTCCTGCGTCCTAAAGCATTTTAACAAGCTTTACTCTAACAAGGAAGTACTTTTAGCTAATGCCATCTGTGTGGGTCCACCTAACCTAGGGGATGGAAGGATGTCTTCGAAATACCAGTTGGTGAATCTCTTGAGGCTTTGGCAGTCATAGTTCCAGGCAAAGCACCAGACTCTGATGGCATATCTGGTGGTTTATTTGCTGCAGAGACATTTGTTTGGGGTCCTTAGTTAAATCTTCTGTTAAATTCCATCCTGAGATGTTGTCTTTTACCAAAATGTTGGCACCTGGCATAGATAGTACTCATATACAAGAAGGGCAACCAGGAAGAGCTCCGTAATTACAGGCCTATCAGTCTGATTGATGGGCTACAAACTTGTTGAATGAGTGAAGGAAAACTATCTACTTTCCAGTTTCCGAGCTGGCTTCGGACTGAATATAAGTTCTAGGGACCAAACTTTTCGTTTATGCACACTCAACTGGAAGTTAGCAAAAAAAAGAAGGGTCACTTATATGTGGTCTTTGTAGACCTGAAAAAAGGCTTTGATTCAGTTCCTAGAAATAAACTATGTTTGGCTCTTGAAAGCGTGGGGGTACCCAATGGGATCCTATCAATTATTATAAGAATGCATGAGGAGAACTATGCCCAGTCCAGATGAGGCAGGAAAGGCAAACTGACGAGTCCAGTCCAAATCCAAAAAGGAGTGTGCCAGGACAGTGCTCTAGCCCCACTCTCTTCTCGTTGTTTATAAATAATTTAGTGAACTACTTAAATGCCCCGGGTGATGATGCACCTAAAATCTGGGCAACAAAAGTCCCAAACTTCTTGTTCGCGTACTATACTTTGATCATCTCAAAGAGCCCTTCAGGTTTGCAAATTTTGGTGGACTGGTTTTAACAATGTTGTGATGAGGGGGGTTTGGAACTAATTGCCCAAAAAGCTCAAGTGTATGTCTTTCAACTTATTGATCCATGAGGTCTGAATCCAAGTTCAGAATGATGTACTGGAACAAGTTTAGGATTATGAATACCTGGGATTGAGGCTCTTTAATAATTTAACATTACATCCGCGCATAGGTAAGAGAACTAAGTTACAGCAAAAGTTGAGTGTGATTCTTATGATGATTGGAAGACTAAAACTAGATCACTTTCTTCAACAGTGGAGATCTATAATGTTAAGGCCAATAGGTTGGCTTTAGATGGAGTGAAGCTGTTGTAGCAAATAAATTCATACGACCACGACTGAGTCTACCCCAAAGCACTCCTTGTCTATCACACCCATAGTTTGCAAAATGCAGCCCCTGCTCTATTGGCGTAGACTGTGGTCTAGGGGATAACTGGCACCTTATAGAACACCCCCTTGCAGACCTTATGTGCCCAAACACCTATAGGAAAACCCCTTGGCTAAGATATAATAAGGAAATGCTTGTTAGTTTAGATCTGACTGTTCCCTGGGTCACAACAGAGGTTGTCCCCTCTATCCCAAGGACTACACTAGAAGAAAAATTTAAACTTTTGCTCTTGGAAGAGGAGAACAGGAAAAGTATCAGGGGAGCTGTATAGATGGATTTTTAGATTTTAAAATTGTTACTCTGTTTGAATTATTTTTAGACAAAATTACGTTTGCTCTAGCAAAGCAGCTGTTTTTGCGATTCAAACATGGCACACTACCTATTAATCGTCTCTGCATAGAATGGGGTGCAAACTATTGCACCAGCACCATATGTCCATCATGCAATCTTGAAAAGGGATCTTTACACCATTTTTCTTCTTCTGTCAAGCTTATGGTTTCACTGGCAAGAAATGGATAAAACCCATGTGCCTTCTGCTCGAAGTGAGAAAAACAGACCATGCATTGAGAATAATGAGATCAGAAACCGACGATTAGATTTATTTCAGTGTTGCTAAATTTGTATTCTCTGCGTGGATAACCCCTAAGAGGGCCACAGTGCGGCGGTTTCTTTAGCACTGGCTAAGTAGACTGGCAGTTCTTCACTTACTGGAATTGATATTGCGTAGGCTAGGGCCTTAAACATCACAACATGCTGCATGTGTGGTTTTGCTGGCTGTAAGATATAGATTTCCATTTTCACATAGGCTAGCCTTTTCTTAGCACTTTATTGGATTTGCTATTTGCACAGACTGGGTCACCTCATTGCAAAATGCTGCAGGTATGACTGGAGGTTGCATGACATTGATTGCCATTTGCACGTGTACCCTGTAATCATCAACTGAAGGTATCATGTTAGTGATGGTGCATTTAAGTGTCACGCTTATGCGGAGTTTAATTAATTTCAACGTAGCAGTCTTAATGTATGACATTTTATGTATGTGTATGTATTTGCCTGATTTTATCATTTTAAAGTATTATTCTTGTGTAGTTTCTGGTGCTACAATGAGTTGCTCCTATGTACATTATTGACAGTTTAGCATTTTAATGTGATTCCAATGATTTATGATGTTTTGTTTATGATTTTTAAAGATTTTTATGAATCCGGAATAAACTTTCTTGATGATGAAGATGATGAACCATAATTCTGGACCAGTAGTTGCAAATACTAGTGTATAGATAATAGTTGAAAAATGTGATTACCTAATTCAGTGGGCCTTCCATTGGGCTTTTGTGCATTGAAATGTTTCGTTAGTGCCATTCTCAGTGCCTCAATATTTTAACGAGTTCCATTTAGAAACAGTCTTGCATTATGGTTAGGTTGCTTCGTGAGCTACACTCGCAAAACTAACATCTGTTATGATCAACCAGTCAAGAGCTTGAACGTCACTAAATCCTACGTATCCTTAATTTCTTCTAAATATGGTAATTTGAGTACTATTAAACTGGATAATCAAAGTATCTAAAGAGTACAGTGCTAGCAAATACAGAATAGCAGAATGAAGCACTGTAAAGAAAGTTCTTAATTCTTCTATTGTTTCTTCTTCTTCTTCTTCTTCTTCTTCTTCTTCTTCTTCTTCTCCTTAATATTCTTATCCTTCTTTCGTCTTATCCTTCATATTATTATTATTAATATTGATAATATAACAATCAACGTATTACATATGAAGTATTATTTTTATTTTCATTATTAATAATCTTATAGTATTAATATTATTATTATTATTATTATTATTACTATTGTTGCTGTTATTGTAATAATATTAATCATCATCATTATAACCATGGCAATAATAATAGTATACCCCAAATATTAATAATGAAACCAAATTACCAAATAACCATTGCAATAGATTTGTTTTTAACTTGTTGATCCTTTTCCAAGTTTATCAAAGCACCATTTGTATGCTTTGTTGTTTAGCTTTATCAATATTTTCCAGGATGGTACTTTCAGATTGGCACATGATCTTGAGCACTCAATTCGAATGAACTACTTTAGACTTGGCATAATTGGCAGGGTCTCCCCTAACGTTTTGTCTCTACTTCTCATGTTCTTTCTGTGTGACTCTATTTTTCTGTTTTATTTGTTCTGGTCACTTTACCACTGCTGACCAGTGCTGAAGTGTAAGAGTTCCCTGTATAAATTATATGTGTACATTGGCTTATCCATGATTCACAAATCTGATTTACTAGTAAGTCCCTAGTAAAGTGCACTAGAAGTGCCCAGGGCCTGTACATCAAATGCTGCTAGTGGGCCTACAGCACTGGTTGTGCCACCCACATTAGTAGCCCTGGAACAATAGTTCAGACCCGCCACTGCAGTGTCTGTGAGTGCAGTTTTAAACTGCCAATTCGACTTGGCAAGTGTACCCACTTGCCAGGCCTAAACCTTCTCTTTTTATACATGTAAGGCACGCCTACGGTAGGCCCTAGGTAGCCCCATGTGCAGGGTGCAGTGTATGTTAAAGGTGGGACATGTACTTATGTGTTTTAAATGTCCTGACAGTGAAATACTGCCACATTCGGTTTTCACTTTTGCAAGGCCTATCTCTCTCATGGGTTAACATTGGGGCTGCCTTTAAATATTATTAAAGCGCAGATTCCCTTAGGGAGCAGATAGACATGTGTTGTTTGGGGTCTCTGAACTCACAATTTAAAAACACATCTTTTAGAGAAGTCAGTATTTAGGTTGTGTGTTTGAAAATGCCACTTTTAGAAAGTGAGCATTTTCTTGCTTAAACCATTCTGTGACTCTGCCTGTTTGTGGATTCCTTGTCTGGGTTAATTTGACAGTTGGGCTGTTTGCACCTCTCCTCTAGAAACATGACACAAAGGTAGCTGGGGTGTAGCCTGCCTATCCTGATGGGCCATCTGGGTGGAGGGGAGGATGGTCACTTACTCCTGAAAGGGCTGTGCCTGCCCTCACACAATGCAGTCTCCAACCACCTGGTGTGTGTCTGGGGTCTGGCCTGGGCAAGGCAGGACCTTAAAATCATCAAATACTTCTCTTTGAAATAGGCCTACTTCAAAGGCAGAAAAGGGTATAAGAGGAGCACCCAAAGGCCCTGAAAATCAGATTACTTGTGGAACCAAGAGGAACCTCTGCCCGGGAGAAGAGCTGGAGAAGCTGGAGGAGGAGTGCTGCCCCTTTGCCTGTGACTGTTTTTGCTGGGTTCACCTGCAGTAGCTGCTTCTACCTGAGAGAGGACTAAGACTGAATTTTGTGTGACTTCCCACTGGCGAAAAATCTCCAAGGGCTTGAACTGAGCTTGCCGTCTGTTGTTGAAGTCTCAGGGACAACAAAGATTTCTCTCTGCCCTCACTTGGGCTTTCTGCTGAGCTCTGAGAGTCCTGCCTGTCAAGTGGTGTTCTATCCTGTCACTGGGCCCTTGAAAGGTGCAGCTGGTCGAAAAGGACAGAAATCCACGCCAAGACTGCTGTGCGGGAAAACTTTGGATGCACCACCTGCCTCGTGGCTGATAAATTACGCAACTCCAGCCTTGCAGTTAAAATTGCCACCCCACCAGAATCGCAGCAGGGATATCGACGCAACACACCTGGAGAAACGCCCACAGCGGCTGCTGTTAATGATGCAACACCCACAGCAGCTGCTGTTAACGATGTAAGCCCCCATGCAGCATGGTTTCTTGACATTGTGGGACCGGATTTCAACACAACATCGCTGGGTGTGGAAAATCAACACAAAACCTGCCCAGACCCGAGGTGCTCACCCAGATCGATGTATCGCTCTTTTGAGGGAGAGAAGAAACAACGCACGCCGACCTTGTCAGAGGAGGAATGACACACGTTCCCGCTTGCTGGTGAGATATTGATGCTTTGCTGGCTGCCCTTTTTCGATGCACATTTGCCTGTGCAGCTTAATTTTGAAATAACATTGTTCTCACTGTTTTCTAGGAATTGAGGTGGTCATTAGGAACATGGCGGTAAACACCACTTCACCGGCAATGGCAGCAACTACCGCCAACAGGCTGGTGGTCCGGACCACCATATAATGAAGCAAATGAAAACCAAGTAGCGGTCCATCCACTCACCGTCATCTTTGTGGTCCCGATGAGGACGGAAGAGGACGCCCACAGGCCAGCGGAAAGGTCCTAACCGCCCACCAAATAATGAAATATAAGACCGCCATCAGTTCTGGGGGGGCAACCACCACCAGGCAAAGTGTGGCAGGAACAAATAATATAAAAGGACACACTCACCGGAGGCACACACAACACGCTGACATGAAGAGAGAGTTGGAAATTATGCCAGTGCTGCTCCTTGCCATATACCTCCAGGACCGTGACCACCTATGAAGACGACAATGGTAAGTACCACACCCTAGTACACATGGGAAGAAAGGGCAGAGTTACACAATGCAAATGCACCCCCAACCCCTCTGACATCCCAAGCCAAACATACCAGAACAAAATGTACTTACCAGACACAAGCCAACAAAGACCTGCATCAAAGTACAAACATGTGCACATCACCCCTCCATAGTGAAACGCTGTATAATGTCACCATATTGTGCCAATAGCATTACTGGGCACTGAAACTTTATTTACAAAGACATTATGTCATGGTTAAATAAGGCCTTTTGCCAGTCCATTACAAATAGCCTGAAGGGCCACAACAGGCTGAACTTGACTCCCACATGTGCAAAGGGTACTCCACTTGAAAGGGGCATCAATGGGGCAGCCAGGCACCTCAGGGAACAGGGGCAGGGGGTGGTGCAGGTGGGGACTTGGGCTTAGATTTAGGAGGTGGAGGGGGTTTGGGCTTGCCCTTGGAAGGAGGGGGAATGGGCTTGGACCTGGAGGTAGCAGAGGAATCAAGGGCAACACAGGGCTTCTTCCCCCCTGGGGAAGGGGCACGGGAATGGGAAGGGCGGACTGGGGCGGACTTGGACGTGGAAGGAGTGGACTGGGCAAGGGGATGGGCACATTTAGGGACAAGATGAGGTGGACCAGTGATCTGAACAGGTCAACACAGGAGAGGAAAAGCTTCCTAGGGGTAGTTGGTGGGAAATGTGGTGCTTGTGTTTCTCTGTGTACTTCTTGTGTGTTGAGCTGTGTGCATGGCTGTCTGGACATGTGCTTGGAATGGGTGAAGGGAGTGGGGTGCTGGATGGGGCAGAGGTTGTGGGAGGGGAGAAGGAAAGACCAAGGACACTGGCTTCCGTCAAAGAGGAGGCCAGAGCCTGAAAATGGCACATTTGATTCAATGAGACAACTTTGCCACAGCAGTCAATAAATATTCAATGAATGATCATTGCAGACATTCAAAAGAGCCACAATTCAATGAAAAAGCACCTCTGGGTGCCTTGCAGTACTAGCTGAAGTACTTGCAATGTACTGTCATGTATTTTCAAACACAACTCCCCCTTACACCATGTTGAGCCATTTTGTATGGATGGCCTACACATGGTGTTGTCAGGAGTGTGCTAAGGGGCACATATCGTGGGGCAGCACTAGGGGCCGGATTCTTGAAAAGTTAGCACTGCCCTTACATCATTGTGTGATGCATAAGCAGCAGAAATTTAACATCAAACACATGATTTGTAATCTTTGCAATGCTTTTGCGTCTGAAAATTATTCAATGGCGGCGCTCCCCTTTCATTAATCAAGTCCAAGGTGCTGCACCACTGTTGTCTTATTGGCCCCTTTGTGTCATTAGGCAAGGCCATGTAAGGGAGATTGAACATGAACTGGGAAGAGAATACTGGCATGTTCCAGTTCATGTTCTGTCACAGACAGCCTGTACTGCCCACATACCACACACATGTGGAGAGTCTGTTCTACTGGCTTACAACTCCTCACCGACAGTATGAGGCTGCACTGCATCAGCCCCATCTCTGCCACATCACTCACTAACCTGCAACTCCGGATGCATCCTCTGACCACAGAGCAAGTGTGACTGTGTTGAGCGCTATTTCTATGCCCATGTACCTCTCCCTCACTGGATTAACAATACTATTCAATCGCAACAATGGCAGGATACCAACTATTTGCAATACATAACATGTCACAATTCAGTCAATATGCAGGTAGATAAACCAACTGCATATGAGTTCACAGCCTTAGCAATTCCTTAAGTGTGTCAGCCTTGTGGTGGCACACACATTTAACTCTGTTCATTGCAGGGTATATAATGCAAATCCCCAGGACTTCGATTACCCACACAATCCCAGTGTAGTAGGATGTCTGTGAGCTATGATGATGATGTAGATGTTTCTTATATCTGTTGTAGGCAGCAATGTTGAGGGCAGCATGGCCCTCAGATAGAAAATACATGATCAAACAGTCCCATTTTGTAATGGAGGTGTGGTGCCCCTAGACAGCTGCATGACAATACCACATATAAATGTTGCAGGGTATAGCACTACAGGAGTTTATGGGCAAGTGCTAGTGTTCAGATGTGTGGCTCTACCTCATCTGAGTATACATGTCACTGAGTGATCGTAGTGGTGTGTCTGTTGCACTGATTTCCGCTAGGATGACTAGCTCACTTCTCTTAACTAGTTAACATTGAAATGAATTGTCCACTTGCAGTGACTATGATTTGACTCTAAGCATGGTTTACCATTCATGTCTTACAGGTGGACCAGCCCCCTACACAATTGATGAAGTGGTGCAGTTTGAAGACCCTGATGCATACAGTAAGTGTGAGAATGTGTGTCCTGTGAAGTAATCCAGGGTTTGGTGTGAATGAGTCATGTGTGTGGAATACTATGCCAGATGTTATAAACTCTCCAATGATCAGATATCATAGCTGGCTGGATGGTGATGTAATGGCCCATTTTTAAAAGCCCCAAGCACCACCAGAGGGTCACGTCTTGTGATGCGCAATGGCCAACATTGTGTATACAAGGTGGTGACAAGCCACATTTAGGGCCATATGTAACTAAGAATAACAGAGTGTAACGCTGTGGGAAAATTGGCAGTGGCGCACATCATTTTCACAACACAGGGATGCACCATATTTAATTGTATACAGTGCACCCCTGTGCTGTCCCCTGCATTGTTGCTAATTTTGCAGCCAAGCTCCAACACAGCCACCCTTGTGCCGTGGTGCACGGATAGCTGCATTGAGAGGAGGAATAGTTGTTGTGCAGGAGGGACACCCTCCTGCACAAAATCTATCTCCATATGCAATTTGTTCTTACTCTGTGTGTTGCAGAGTGCAGCACACATAAAAAGAGCAACAAACAAGGAATATGCCAACTTTTCTCCTCGTTGTACCCTGCTAACGCCACCCCTGGCATGGGTTTAGCCAAATTTGCTCTGACTCAGGTGTAAGTAAACGCAAATATTTGGGGAAGCGTGATAAACCTCAATGGGTGTTGCTGTGGCACACCCACAGCAACACCTATTGCATTTAGATGCAGTCCCAGATGAACAGATTTTAGCACATACCCGGGGGGGGGGGCTTAAGCAATGCACAATAAGGATGAATACTCCTATGTATCCTCCGTTTGGGATCATTCAATGGCTGATGCATTAGGCAGCACACATCTAATAGGATATCTTCTTTGTTGGTTACTTTATTGTGTTGAAATGTGTCTCTTCCGGCACATAATCAAACTCCCCCTCAACGCGGCCAACTAAGCACCATGGGGCACCATGGGGCAAGGCTCCCTGGATTGACGTACGTAAGCAGTATGTGCCCAGGCAAAGGTGACAGCACCTTATCAAATTTAAATTGGCGCATCCCTGTATTGTTATGAAGATGGAGGACTGTGAAGAAGTATCCTCTTTCTAGTATTGCTACCCCCATTTTTGGCCTGTTTGTCAGTGTGTTTTGACTGTGCCACTGGGATCCTGCTAGTCAGGACCCCAGTGCTTATGGTTTGTGGCCTACTTGTCAGTATGTTTCACTGTTTTTGTCAGAATGCTTGACTGTGTCACTGGGATCCTGCTAACCAGGACCCCAGTGCTTATGCTCTCTCTGGTTTCAAATGTGTCCTTACATACTGGTAACCCAGTGTTTCATACTAAATTGGCATATTGGTGCCCCCTTATAAGTCCCTAGTATATGCTACCTAGGTATCCATGGCATTGGGGTTTCAGTGGGTCCCTATGAGCAGCAGCATTCCTTTAGCCACCCATAGGGAGCATCTGCAAAGGCTTCTACAGGACTGCCATTGCATCCTGTGTGAAATAGTGCATGCACCATTTCACAGCCATGTTCAATGCACCAGGTCACATATAAGTCACCTATATGTCAGGTCTTCCAACCCTGAATGCTGGGTGCAAAGAACCTGTATGTGAGGGCACCCCTGTATTAGCAGAGGTGCACCCACATCGTCCAGGGCCATTTTCCCAGACTTTGTGAGTGCAAGGATGTCATTTTAGGGGTGCACTGGACATAGGTCAATACCTATGTCCAGCTTCACAATGGTAACCCCATACTATGGCCATGTAAGGTGTCTAAGAGCTGAGAATTGCACAATCCCATGCATTCTGGGGGCTCCACAGTGGACCCCCAGTACTGCCATACCAGCCTTCTGAGGTTTTCCAGGTAGCCCCAGCGGCTGCCGCCTCACAGACAGGCTTCTGCCCTCCTGGGGCTTGAGCAGCTCAATCCCAGGAAAGCAGAACAAAGCATTTCCTTTGGGAGATGGGTGTTACACCCTCTTCCTTTGGAAATAGGTGTCACAGGCATGGGAGGGGTAGCTTCCCAGAGTGTCTGAAAATGCTTTGAAGGGCACAGATGGCGCTTTCCTTGCATACTCCAGTCTACACTGGTTCATGGATCCCCAGTCCCTGCTCTTGCACGAAACTGGACAAAGGAAAGGGGATTGACCACTCCCCAGTCCATCACCTTCCCAGGGGTGGTGCCCAGAGCTCCTCCAGAGTGTCCCTGGGTTTTGCCATCTTGGATTACAAGGTGGTGGGGCACTTTGAGAGCATCTGAGTGGCCAGTGCCAGCAGGTGACATCAGAGACCTCTCCTGATAGGTGTTTACCTGGTTATGTGACCAATCCCCCTCTCAGGGCTATTTAGGGTTTCTCTTCTGCGTGTTTCTTCAGATTTGGATTGCAAGACTCTAGCAGGAATCCTCTGCATCCTTTGCTTCATCTTCTACCGACAGAACAGCCACTGGCTGCTCCAGGAACTCTAAAAAACTGCAACAAAGAAGCTAAGATGACTTTTGAAACATTTTATCGTCAGACCCTGCCAGCAACAGCAACGGTTTCAGATTGTGCATCCTCTGAGGACTGCCTGTCTTCAGCCTGCACCAGAAGAACTGAAGGAATCTTCAGTGGAATAACGGAGTGACTTCCCTGCTTCAGCAGACACTTCTCTGGAGTGACAAGCAGTGGCTTGGGTACCCTCTCCAGATGACAGGTGTGGATCCAGCAACACAGTTGTGGACTAAAGGGACTCCGACAGTCCCAACGTCCAGCTGTCCAAGTTTGGTGGTGGTAAGACCTTCCCTCCCCATGCAAGACAGTACCCTGGTGCACCATGTGACTTGCAGTTGATAAGGCTTGTGTGCCACCTTCCAAGAAGTTCTTCATGCACAGCACAAGTTAGGCCCCCAGTACTCCATCCTGCAAAGCACAGCTTCCTGAGTGGTTCTCCGGCGACGTGGAAATCCTTTGTGTCGTTGTGCATGGGTCTCCATTAAAACCTTCTTTGTCCCCGTGCTGTCGGTCACCTGTGCACGCTGCCTGTTCTTCTGAGAGCCCCCTCTGTCTCCTTCTCCTCGTTAGAGGCCACTAGGTCCCTCCTGGTCCTGGGCAGCGACATTTTCCACTAAGCGCAATCTTTGCCTGTGCCATGGCTTGATGTCAGAATCCAGTGACACACGCCAGGCTGCATTCATCCACACAGGGTGGGACATCTTCTGCACCAACCAGGAACCTGCATCTGTCTTCTTTGGTGCAATACTGACTTTGTCTTCTCACCGGTTGTTCTTCTTTTGCACCTTTATCCGGGTTAGCAGGGGCTCCTGTTCTTCCTGAACTCTTCAGTGCTTCTTGGACTTGGTCTCCTTCTTCTACAGGTCACAGGTCTTCAGGTCCAGGAATCCATCATTGGTGTCTTGCAGTCTCTTCTGGTTCTTGTATAATCTTCTATCACAACTGCTTGTGTGTTTTAGGAAACATACTGTGATTTACTCCTGTTTTCCTGGGTTCTAGGGGGGGGTCTATTACTTACCTTAGGTGTTTTCTTACACTCCCAGCGCCCTTCTACACACTACACTTGCCTAGGTGGGAAACTGACTTTCGCATTACACTATTATAGTATATGGTTTGGGTTCCCCCAGGCCCATTGCAACCTATTGTGAATTTCACTGTTTACACTTTTTTCTGACTATTTACTTACCTGTTTTTGGTTACTAGTGTATATATTGTGTAATTTACTTCCCTCCTAAGGGAGTATAGTGTCGAAAGTATTTTTGGCATTGTGTCACTAAAATAAAATACCTTTAGTTTTGTAACACTGAATATTGTCTTTCATGTGTGTGAATACTGTGTGACTACGGTGGTATTGCAAGAGCTTTGCATGTCTCCTAATTCAGCCTTGGCTGTTCTCCCTACAGCTACCTCTAGACAGCTTGGCTTCTGGACACTGACTAAATTTCACTAATAAGGGATAACTGGACCTGGTATAAGGTGTAAGTACCTTTGGTACCCACTACAAACCAGGCCAGTCTCCTACATGGGCTGCCAATTTTCCCCCAGCATGCCACTTCATCTTTTGCACTTCATGTATGTTTCACTTTTGTGAATGTCATTGGCTTGCATGCGGGCCAAGGCCCAGTGTGTGCTGGTATGGAACTGTGTGTGAAAGGAATGGTTATGGCAGGTCACGTATTGATGGATGTCTACGCCTGGACACATGAATCTAGATGTGATTGACCTATGGATACCAGCTTCCTAGATGGCAGCCCTCCTAACATATGGTCTACTCCTTGACTCCATGAATGAGTGGTCAGGCCTTAGTGGATGACCAGGACTGTTGAGATGTTGGATAACATGGCCATCCACCCTTATGCTCAGGGAGAGAGGAATACCAATTTACCAATTTTGTAGGTAGATGTGATGTTCACAGTGTAGGTGACATTTATTTTGATCAGGCTTGCATGTGTACCTATCAGCATCCCCTCCTCCCACTGACATCTCCAAGATAGTGGTGATGTGTGGTTGGAAATAGAAACAGATGAGGGGAAAATTTGGGCATGATTTATGAGAAGTTTGCGCCGTCTTTGTGTTATCTTTTTGACACAAAAGCAGAGCAATCTTTCAAAATATGAATATATTTTGTAAGTTTGCACTTTTTTTGCATAAAAAATATGATGCAAAGGTGGCACTGACTTTACATAAATCAGGCCCTTTGTCTTTTCTGGAATGTGTGTTGGAGTACATGTGTAATTAGATGTAGCAGTGTAAACTAATAATATGTACAGACTCCACCCAATGCTGACACTAATGGTTGCTTGTCTTCATATTACACCTGCCAACATGAAAATCTGAGAGAGGAGTGACTTCCAGAAGAGCGCAGTATGGTACCGCTACATCCTGGAGGTGGAGTCAGGGTACCGACGTATGGGTCGCTGCTTCCAGGGAGAGAAGGCTTGTTGGAAAATTGATTATTGGTAATGGCAGGTAAGTACCTACACTTTGCAATAGGCCACTAACCTCCACCTAGGTCCAGTTAGGTCTCAATAAATGAAACCCAGCTCAACCCTTGGTAGCTTGTCAACGAGCAACAAGGCTTAACTTAGGAGACAAAGGCCCTCATTACAACCCTGGTGGTAAATGCCGCTTACCCCAGAACAGAAGACTGCCAACATACAGCTGCGGCCGTGGACTTCCTCTACAGCTATTATGACCCACAGCTCGGAATCTGCCATAATACAGACACCCACACAAGTCCGCCACACCAAAGGTCAGTGATAAACTGGCGATAACAAAACCTCCACTGTCACGCCAACAGGAATACGCCCACAGTATCACGACCCACGAATCCACGCGGCAGTCTTTCAACCGCGATATTCTATTGGTGGTAGACACTGCCACACTCTAAATACACACACATTTACAAAACACAACCACATTGGACAAATCGAAATACACACACACCTGACACTCATACACACACCACATCCACACACCCAATCCAATATAAAACACACACCCACATCACCCACAAACCCTTACTACCAGAATTCTGATACCAAGCCACCACCATAAACAACACCAGCATCCACAGACACACAACACCATCACTTACACAACATCCACGCACCTCAAACAACACACAACAACACATTCCCTCACACATCACAACCGACACCACCTCACACATCACCCACACCACATCATGGCACCTCAACGACACCCCAGGTTCTCTGAGGAGGAGCTCAGGTTCATGGTGGAGAAAATCGTCCGGGTAGAGCCACAGCTATTTGGATCACAGGTGCAGCACACCTCCATTGCAAGGAAGATGGAGCTATGGTGCAGAATCGTCGACAGGGTCAACGCAGTGGGACAGCACCCCAGAACACGGGATGACATCAGGAAGAGGTGAAACGACCTACGGGGGAAGGTGCGTTCCGTGGTCTCCAGACACCAGATTGCTGTACAGAGGACTGGCGGGGACCCCCACCTCCTCTCCCACAACTAACAACATGGGAGGAGCAGGTCTTGGCAATACTGCATCCTGAGGGCCTAGCAGGAGTAGCAGGAGGACTGGACTCTGGTAAGCCAAAGCTTTACTATTATATCCCCCAACCTGCCTGCATGCCATCACATACTCCCACCCTCACCCCCATCACTCCAACACCTCACACATGCCCCACTATCACAACCCTACCCATCCCAACACCAAGCCCTACATGCAACACAAAAGCATAGACACCCATCACCAAAGCATGTCCACTACAGATACCCACACAGACCCCAATCCAAATATCACACAAGGACCAAGACAAGAATGCAAGCACTGGAGTACAGGTTCACTCACCCATTGCACACTATGGCACACACAGATGCAATATTCATGCCTTTACACCCCTGCAGGACCTCAACCCAATGTCACCGGACTGGAGGATGTACCAGACATGTCCAGTCCCCCCACAGAGGAGACCCACAGTGATGACAGCAGCTCTGCACAACTGGATCAAGATGACCAGCCCGGCCCATCAGGGACCTCGGGACAGTCGTTCCCTTGACACTGGCACAAGCCACCACAGAGCCTCCCCCCTCAGGAAACACCAGCACAGCACCCACCCAACGGGCCCATCCCTCTGTCCCCAGGACATGTCAATCAGCAGTGTGTCCACCTCTACAGGGAACCCAGGCAAACACACCAACCAAAGAAAATCAGGGACCTGGGGGCAGTGGCAGTGGGCACACTGTTCAGGGGACAGAGGCTCAGGAAAACAGGGAAACTGGGAGGACTGCTTTGTGACAGGCGGAGGATGGGCCCAGGGAACCCACTCTCCACGAGGCCCACTCCAGCATCATGGGAGCTTACCATAATTCCCAGGAGACAATGGCAAAGGTACTGGCCAAGTTTCAGGAGACCCAGCAGCTGCAGGAGGAACATTATCTGGGGATCAGGGAGGACCTGAAGGCCATTAACAACACTCTGGTCACCATTGCAGGGGGGCTACAAGACCTTGTCAACACCAGGAGGGACACTGTGGCACAACAAGGGGCCCCTGACACTAGCCTGGACGATGAACAGCCCTCCAGCTCCGCCGGCACTATTGGACAGGAGGCACTGCCACAGGAACACGACACCAGCACCCAACCCCCTGCACAGGGAGAACCACCCCGCAAACGGTCCCTGAGATCCAGGAACAACACAGAGAACATTGCCAAAACCCCCGCCAGGAAATAAGACCCCCCTGAATGTCACTCTTCTGTCCCACTTTGTCACCCTGCCCATCCTTAAACTGCCATTGCTCCACTTCCAATGCCCCTTTGGATAATGCACCTGTGAAACAAATAGACTGGACTCTGCCATGGACATTCCTCCACCATCACCCCTGCCCATTTTACAACCCCCTCCACTTATTTGCACAGAAATAAACACACTTCAATCACAAAACAATCTGGAGTCAGTCTGTGCTTTCACAAACGTGTAATTGCAATAACCATGGAATTTAGCAATGTCAATTTAATTGTTCACATACCAATGTAAATATGGAAATATAGCAGAGGGCACAGATTGGGACCCACATCTGTGAAATGGAAAGGCAAAGTGACAAGTCAGGGTCCATACACTGAGTGAAAATGACAGACTTACGCTAGCTCCAACAATAGTATGAGATGTGGGAGGCAGTGACATTTTCTTGCCTGTGTCTCACTGGAAGAATTGCATGATTATGTTGTTTATGTTGTCGATATCCTCTTCTTCTGCCTCCTCTTCTTCACTGTCCACAGGCTCCACAGCTGCCACAAGACCACCAGCTGGACCATCCTTCCACAGAAAAGGCACCTGCCGTCACAAAGCCAGGTTGTGCAGCATACAGCAGGACACACTGATCTGGCACACCTTCTTTGGTGAGTAGTAGAGAGAACCACCTGTCATATGGAGGCACTGGAACCTGGCCTTCAGGAGGCCGAAGGTGCATTCAATCACCTCTCCTAGTTCGCCCATGTGCCTCATTGCAGCGTTCCTCTGCCCTTGTCCTGGGATTTCTCACTAGGGTCAGTAGCCATGACATGCTGGGGTAACCAGAGTCACCTGCAAATGTCGAGGGACAACTGTTAGACACACACTAACCCGTAGGGACAACCCCATACCCAGACAACTATTCACACTGGATAGGGTCCTTGTCCTCACCTACTAGTACTAGCCACACACAGTGCCTCTGAAGTTGCCCCATCACATAAGGGATGCTGCTATTCCTCAGAATGTAAGCGTCATGCACTGAGCCAGGAAATGTGGCATTCACATGGGAGATGTACTGGTCTGCCAAACACACCATCTGCACATTCATAGAATGGTAGCTCTTTCAGTTTCTGTACACCTGTTCACTCCTGCGGAGGGGTACCAAGGCCACATATGTCCCATCAATGGCACCTATGATGTTGGGGATATTTCCCAGGGCATAGAAGTCACCTTTCACTGTGGGCAAATCCTCCACCTGAGGGAACACGATGTAGCTGCGCATGTGTTTCAGCAGGGCAGACAACACTCTGGACAACACGTTAGAGAACATTGGCTGGGACATCCATGATGCAATGGCCACTGTTGTTTGAAAGGAGCCACTTGCCAGAAAATGGAGTACAGACAGAACCTGTACTAGAGGGGGGATTCCTGTGGGATGTCAGATAGCTGACATTAGGTCTAGCTCCAACTGGGCACACAGTTCATGGATTGTTGCACGATCAAGTCTGTAGGTAACTATTACATGTCTCTCTTTTATTGTGGACAGGTCCACCAGTGGTCTTTACACCGGAGGATGCCGCCACCTCATCACCTGCCCCAGCAGACGTGCCCTATGGATGAGAACAGCGAGCAGAGAGTCAGCCAACACTGAGGTATGACAACATGTCATTTGCACACATTTATTAATCCGCAATGTGCCTGTTACTGTGTGTATTCAAGGCCTACATTGGTGCGACGCAATTAATATTAATGCAATGTTGCCCCCTAAAATGGCGGCTGCCTGACCTGTAAGGAGGGACAAGGGGATATGAGGTAACTGCGCTGGCGTTTTACACCATTGTGGTAGGCGGTCGAAGACCGCGGGGCAATCCTGCATTGGTTAACATTGGACCCTATTGGTCCGAGGAGCCAATGACAATGTACACTGGCGGTGACGGTACGCATCGCCGCAGACATGACCGCCATTTTCTGTCTGTTCACTCACTTGATACCTGACCTTCAACAGGAGAGGACCTACAGTGCAAGTGCTGCTGTGACCTTAGTCTGGAAGCGATGATGGCTCATGTGTCTGGGGAAAGGGCCCCTGCCTTCACTTCGGAGGAGTTGGAGAAACTAGTGGATGGCGTCCTCCCCCAGTGCACACAACTGTACGGTCCTCCAGACAAACAGGTGAGTACACTGTGAGCATGCTGCATGGGCAATGCCTGTTTGGAGAGGTGTGGATGGAAGATACATGGGGGGGGGACTGAGGCCTGCATGTGAAGACGGTGAGTGTATGTGCATCAGGGCAAGGGTGGGAACGGGGGTCAATGAGTATGACGGTCTGGACGGGTAAAGATTTTCCTTTTCCCCTGTACTATTCCTCAAGGTCAGCGCCCACCAGAAGAAGGCTATTTGGCGTGCCATCGCCAAGGACGTCCGGACCCTGGGGGTCCACCACAGACGGAGCACCCACTGCCGGAAAAGATGGGAGGACCTTCGCCGCTGGAGCAAGAAGACAGCAGAGGCCCATCTGGGGATGGCCTCCCAACCTGGGAGGGGTGCCCATCGCACCATGACCCCACCGATGTTCCGGATACTGGCGGTGGCATATCCGGAGTTGGATGGGCGCTTGAGGGCATCACAGCAGCCACAAGGGGGTGAGTACACTCTCATTTAGCTGACTCTGCGTGCATTGTGAGGTGTCTGGGTGGTGGAGGTGGGCAGTGGGTTCCCCTAGGCCAGGGTGATCTTAGTAGGCAAGGTCCCTTGTGAGGCAGGCTCAGTGGCACCCCAACCCCACTAGTGGTTAGTGCCATCTACAACTAGTCAGGCTCCTGTGACTTCCATGTGTGCAGCAATCGGGCTTAGGCCTTGTACCCCATGGGCATGTGATTAATCTAGGAACTATAAGTGCATGGCGTAGTACAGAGGGCTGCTGTGTCTGTAGTGTCCGCCAACGGTAGTGGTGTTGCATGCACTGAACATGTCTTTCTTCTGTCTTTCCCCTCCTTTTTGTGGTCTCCCTGTTCTTGTGTGCAATAGCATTATCAGGAGGAGGAGCAGTTACACCGGAGCAGGAGGGAGCTGCATCCCACATGGCCCTGGAGGGCAAAACAACGGAGTCTGAGGCCACCAGTTGGACGGAGGGTGAGGGGAGCTCCACGGCGGGGACAGGAGCTGAAAGCAGTGAAAGAGACTCCTCCTCTGATGGACGCTCCCTTGCGGTGGCGGCCCCTCTGTGCCCCCCCTGCGTCAACAGGTACAGCCGCCACCCCCTTACCAGCACTGCCCTCCCAGCAGCCCCCAGCGTGTGTCCCGTGCCCGCTCACCCAGGAGGGTGGGCATCTCCTTCGCCCTAGGCACCTCAGGCCCTGCCCCAGTCAGCCCCGCTGGCCTCAGTGAGGAGGCTATTGACCTCATGAGATCCCTCACTGTTGGGCAGTCTACCATTCTGAATGCCATCCAGGGTGTTGAGAGGCATGTGCAACAAACAATTGCATACCTGGAGGGCATTCATTCTGGCCAGGCAGCCCAACAGTGAGGATTTCAGGCTTTCGCCTCACCACTGATGGCAACCATTGTCCCTGTGTCCAGCCTCTCCCCTCCAACTTCCTCCACCCAGACCCAATCCCCTGTACCTCAGCCTATCCCAAGCACACCATCAAACCAGCATGCACACACCTCAACACACAAGGGTGGCTCAGGCAAACATAAGCACTACACATCCCACAGGCACTCACACAAGCATCATACCCATGCACATATACCAACATCCACTGCCTCCACTGTGTCCCCCTCCGCCACATCTTCTTCCTCCCTCCCAGTCTCGTCTCCACTCACACCTGCATGCACTACATCCTCAGCCACTACCTCCATCACCAGCACACCCATCACCACACACTGCTCACGTGCACTCACCACCCCCACTACCATTCACACATCCCCTGTGTCCTCTCCCAGTGTGTCTGTGAGCCCTCCTCCTAAACTACACAAACGCAGGCACACACTCTCCCAACAGCCATCCACCTCACAACAGCCTCCAGCCCATGCACCTTCACCCAAATTCAGCAGACATACACCTCCTACAACCACTACCTCTACCTCCACTCCCAAACCCCCTCCATCTACCCGTCCCAGTGTGTCTAAAAATATTTTCCTGGCTACTTTTGACCTCTTCCCTACAACTGCCTCCCATCCTTCCCCTAGGGCCAGGCTTTCCAGGACCCAGCCCGGCACCTCAGCCACCACATCCCCAGGCACAGTGGTGCCAGCAACTGCGGGTCATGGAGTGCGCCAACCATCAGGGCTCCCAATGTGCCATGGAGAGACGGCAAGGACATTCCGCCACCTGCCAAAGTGAAAAAGGTGCCCACATCCCGGAGGGAGAATTCAAAAACATCTGCCACGAAGGGGTCAGGAAAAACAAAAGGGGATAGTGGCAAGACAGCTGCGCCACCATCAAAGATGGGGAAGGGCCATAAACTGAAGGGCGGGTCAGGAGAGGGCATGGAGGCACCGACTGAGGGACCAGTGTCACATCTTCTGTCTACGTCGATGCCAACCTGTATGGCGGAGAACATCGCCACCTGCCCCGCCACCTGCGCCGCTACAGACCCCGCCGCCAGCACCGCTGCCACAGACCCGGCAGCCAGCACCGCCGCCACAGACCCCGCAGCCCGCACTGCTGCCACAGACCCCGCCGCCAGCACCACCGCCACATACCCTGCCGCCAGCACCACCGCGACTGGCACCTCCGCAAGCACCGCCAGCGGCCCCACGACATCCTAAGCCAGTGGCACCACCACAGACATGGCTACCATCCCCAGTGGTCAGTCAACCGAGGCTGGTGGTGAGTTCCAGGATCCTGGGCAGCTTCCATGAAGCATCACTGTCATCACAGTTGTCACCTGCATATGGAATGCGAAGCCGCAGCAGTGTGAGGTATGTCGCTGCCTCTATGGCGTATCATGCTACCTGTACCTCGGCAATCTCGTGGCACACACTCCCAGGTGAGGGAATTGTACCGGCCACACTGCACGTGGAGCACTCTGGGCACCAGGCCCCCTCCACAACCAGTGGAAATTGACATCCACTACCTTAGTCCTTGGCAGAATGAAGCACTCTGGGCACAAAGCCCCCTCCAGAACCAGTGGAGAAAGGCATCCACTATCTCAGTCCTTTGCAGGATGAAGCATTCTGGGCACAAAGCTCCCTCCAGAACCAGTGGAGAAAGACATCCACTACCTCAGTCCTTGGCAGGATGAAGCACTCTGGGCACAAAGCCCCCTCCAGATCCAGTGGAGAAAGGCATTCACTACCTCAGTCCTTGGCAGGATGAAGCACTCTGGGCACAAAGCCCCCTCCAGAACCAGTGGAGTATCTCATCCTCTACCTCAGTCCTTGGCAGGATGAAGCACTCTGGGCACAAAGCCCCCTCCAGAACCAGTGGAGAAAGGCATCCACTACCTCAGTCCTTGGCAGGATGAAGCACTGTGGGCACAAAGCCCCCTCCAGAACCAGTTGAGAAAGGCTTCCACTACCTCAGTCCTTCGCAGGATGAAGCACTCTGGGCACCAAGCCCCATCCAGAAGCAGTGGAAACTGTTTTCTACTTGAGAGACTGTGGCTTTGCACTCCCCAGGATAAAGCAATGGGCAAACCACCCACTGGAGAGACTTGAGAGACTGTGGCTTTGCACTCCCCAGGACAAAGCAGTGGGCAAACCACCCACTGAAAAGACCTGAGAGACTGTGGCTTTGCACTCCCCAGGATAAAGCAATGGGCAAACCACCCACTGGAGAGACTTGGGAGACCTTGGCTTTGCACTCCTCAGGATAAAGCAGTGGGCAAACCACCCACTGGAGAGACTTGAGAGACTGTGGCTTTGCACTCCCCAGGATACATCAATGGGCATGGAGCCCTGTTGTGGAGTAGTGGCGTTGTGCGTTCATCAGGCTGAGGTCCCCCCCTCCCCCTGAGGTGCCTGTATATTTTCTATGTGATACCCCACCAGGGTTCTCTCCGTTTGGAGTCAGGTATCATGTGTTGGCCTCGTCCATGCATTTTGGGCCCAGTGGTCCACGGACAATGATTGGTTCACTATCCGGACTCGTGTAGTTGGTGTACATATTTGAATATAATGGATTTTGACTTTTAACTAGTGGATTTTTATTGATTACAATCGTGACAATCATTTCCTTTTTTCCTTGCGTTATCCAATGGGGTATGGGGGGTGTATATGTAATGTTGCAGCATGCATTTGTGTGTATGGTGTTGTGGATGAGGGTGGGGTGGGGGTGTTGCGTGTTGGGTGTGTGTGTCATTCTCTTTTCCCTCCCCCCTCCCTGTGTAGGTGCAGTACTCACCGTGGTCGTCGCCACCTTCGTTGGAGCTCCTAATAGAGGAGCAGGAAGACCATCACCGGCAGGATCTGCAATTTGGGCTCCATGGCGTCCTGGTTCCTTGTGGGGTGTTGAGAGGTGAGTGTTTTCCCTTCTGTGTACTGTTTCAGCCATGTTTTTTTTCTCCGTAGGTACAACCCTGGAAAAGGCGGCGGATAGCCGTGCTGTGATAGGGTGGGCAGTACATTGTCTCCCGCCTGTCTGTTGGCGGTGTCCGTCGCGCTGTTTGTTTGTACCGCCGTGGCGGTCTGAGTGTTAAAGTGGCTGGCTATGTTGGCGGTTTCCACCACAACAGTATTCCCAGTTTTTTTTTGCCGGCCTGGTTGCGGTATTAACGCCGCTTTAACACCGACCGCCAAGGTTGTAATGAGGGCCAAAGTATAAAGCATTTAAAAATCACAAAACAGTTAATAAGTAAAACACATGACACAATAAAAATACAACACCATTTCATAAAAATAGATTAGATTTTTATCTTTAAAACAAATAAACTTGGATAAGGGGAACCGCAGATATGAATTTTTAAAGAATTTCTGTTTTCTAGTACATAGTCAGAGTTTAAGGCCAACTGCGCTGGAGCCCTGCTCAGCTACAGCAAGCGGGAGGCCTCAGTCAAAAGTTTTACCTTTGGACTTAGTAATTTTCTTGAAGGTTTTTTTCAGTGGGACCAAGTCGCCAGTCCAGTATGACCTCCTGGAGCCCTTCCTTGGATACGCACATGGATATTCTACATTTGGACTTTTCAAAATGAAAATCCTTCGAACGGGGCAGACCTGAATCTTGACAGGACATCCCTGGAGCTCTTTCGGATACACTGTCTGGGAGGTCCCGGTCAATGTTCTAAGTTCAGACGTACTCACTTTTTCAGAGATTTTCTTCAGCGGAACGAATCTGCAAGTCAGGCCGGGTCACGGTTTAGGCAAGCCAGCTAGAGTTGCCACGGAGGGTCGGTCCGTTCATGGAGCTTTTTCAAAAAGTTCTCCCAACTTCTCCAAAACTTCTGGAACTTCTTCCAGATGTTCTTTTTAGGTGTTTTTGGTTTCCACAGCTCACCCCAAGGATCCAGAATCTCTTAGTTGCTCCTTGAGGGTGCGGACTATACCTCCCAGAATGCATCTGGTGCAAACTTCAAATTGTCCAATGGACAGTAGTGAGTTGGTGAGGTTCTTCAGGAGTTGGTTCAGGGTACTCTGGTTAGCAATTTTTCACCTATAGTAGTTGGAGTCAGGCAAAGTCCTTTTTGTGGAGAAGCCCAAATGTCCAGCTGGTGTAGTCCTCCAGAGTGCAGTGTCCAGGTTCAGGTCAGGGGTCCAGCAGGGCAATCTTTCGTCTTCTGACGTGTGGGTGAAGCTCTGACAGTTTTAAACTTGCTCCTGGGTGAAAACCAGGGGGGGTTCTGGTTCTCCAATCAGGTGAAGGGTCCTTCTCCCTTTGATGACCACTTCTTGGGAAGTGTGGCAAACATCAATCCCAGGGAGCAACATTCCCCAAAAACCCATGGCTGACACTGATTTGTGGAGGTTACATCTGACTGAGCCCATCCACTGGTGTGGCTAAAAATCTTAAACACACCCTTCTCCTGCCCTCTACCAATCTAATCAGGGGGCACTTAATTGTCTGGGATTCCAGGATGTGAGGGAGGTGCTGGTTTGTTCCAAATGTCCTTCCCTCCCTTTGAAGACCAGTTTGGCAGCCCTCCCCCCCCTCCTGCTTCTCCATCTGCTGAAGGAAGTTCTTCTACCCCAGGCACATCTCTTTGTGGTTAGCCCAGGCTACTTCACAACTCATCAAGGCAGGCAGGCCAGGCTGCCCCAGACTGGCCAATCAGAGCATAGCACTACAGGGCTGAAGTTGGTAACTTTTTCAGTAGAGTTTAAAACTCTTTACCTGAACAAGTTATATTAAATCCAACACTTGTAAGTTGTAGGATTTATTATAACAATGAATTTGATACCAAACTTGAGGTATCTGACACTTAACAGGACTTTATAAATTAAAATAAAGGCTCCCCATTCTAGCCTTTGGAAGCCATTCACTATAATGGGTGGGGGGTGCGAATTTGGCTGTTTTACCTCACCAGTTCTTATAAAACTATTTTTACAGGGTCCCTGCTTATAGTTACATGGCACCCAACCAAAAGGGGCACATAGGGCATACTTTAGGAGTGACTTATTAAAAAATAAGGTAGTTTAAGACTTTGGTAGTACTTTTAATTCCAAAGTTGAATGTGCATATAACTTTAGTTTAAAAGCAACCAGCAAGGCAGACATGCCTTTAAAATGACACTTGGCACCTCAGCAGTGTACCTATGGGTGCACAACGTATGCTGTGGTCCCTATACCTACATGCCCTACCATACACTAGGGACTTATAGGTAGGTTGACATAGCCAGTAATAATAAGCCTAATTTGCATACTTATTTTATACAGAAAACAGGTCCTGGGACTGGTTAGCAGTACCCAGGGCACCCTCAGTCAGGAAAACACCAGCAAAAAATGAAAAATTGGGGCAAAAAGTTAAAGGGCCTCTGCAATCAGGCCTGTTTTCTCACAAGGTTACAGGGGAATGGTGGGCTTTCCCACATAGGGCCCCCACACAGCCTAAAACGGCCCACCAAGCTTCAGGCTCCTCACCAGTGCAGATGGGCACAGCTAGCACCACCCCATCCACATCAACTGCCACAGTTACCACACCAGCACAACAGCTCACACCACCTGCTGCCATTGCAACACAGTTGCTGCATGATCTGCATGCAGAGGGACGTGTCCCTCGTTCTAACACGTTTGGACAAATTGGAGGAGGAAGTTGCGGACAACAAAAAGATGTTAAAATACATCAAGAAGAAGCTAAAAAAGGCCAAACTGTGACTTCCTTGTGATTTGCAACATCCCTGTTCAGTCCCCTCCATTATGAAGTTACCTGATATTTTTTTGTGGGATTTAAAGGGTTAGTGTTAGGTTAGTCTAGGTTTATAGATCAGTTTGGATAATTGTAATTGAGGTGTTTTTTTTTTCTTCTCATGTGTTTATTTGTGGGTGTCGGGTCATGTTGAGCATCTATGTATTTTATTAAACAATAATAAAAAATACATTTTTAAAAGTATATATTTGTTTAGGATTAGTTAGTAAATGTGTAGTATTAGTATTTGTTGTCCTGCATGTGTCTTGTAACTTAAGAGGGGTGGTGGGCAATGTTTAGAGTGTGGTGTTCAATGTGTAAGTTAAGTTTAACAGAGGGTAGGTAGCTTTAGTTGTTGTATAACTATAGTTAGTGTAGGGTAGTTTAGGGCAGGGTAGGTTTTTTTTGTAGGTTACTGGAATTTATAATAAACATTTTTGCATTCTCCCATATAATTTGTGTAATATGCTTGAGTCTCAGGGTCTTTCCGTGAGTGCACAGGGCAAATTGGGGGTTGGCCTAGGGATTTCTTCCTACCTTCAAATCCCTCTCTTAACATGTTTGTCACTTATTGATAACTGAGCTGTCACATTGACTGCAACATCACATCTACTAGTCCATACGTCTGCCATGCAGCGTAGCCACCATTCATTATGTCTATTTCTGCTTTCTCTTGGACAGGTAAGTCTGGTCCTTCAGCTGTCATTGTTGAGGTCCTGTTTGGACAATGTTGGGAATTGTGACAGATCTGACTTCATGCCAAAATGGTAATCTATCTTTCAACATAGATGGGTGCCCATCACTGATGAAGTTAGCTACCTCTGTACCACACCAATGAGTTATTCTGGTACTCCAATCTGGCTACATTGCCATTTACTTGGTTTTCTGCCTGACTTGCTGTATATCTTGACCAAAGTCTATATGTATCCATGAGTTTATGAGAAGTCTACATCATACACCATTATCATGTTTGATCCATGTGTGTAGCCTTGTGGTCCCACGGTTCAGCAATCATGTTCTGATCTTCTGAAGTCATTGACGTGGTTTCACTCAATACTATTATTTTGCTGAGTAGATGGATCACAGAAAGCGTTGACATGGAAAATGTGTACAAAGTGTTTATTTACAGGTGAAAAAGTCTAGGTGACATAACGACAATGTCCAGGTGTGATACCTCATTTGTGAAGAACGTTCTTTTGACACAATCAGAGTCCAAGGTTTGGGAAATGTCCTGAGACATGCTTCAGAGTAGTGTTGATCAGTGTGGAGGAACAAAAGTTGCCAATTGGTAACTGAGAGACAATGACAGTCCACAGCAAACAGGTCAACAGGTCAACAGGGTGTGGGTGAAGAGTGAACATATCCTACTGTGAAAACACTGGCATGATTTGGCATAGTCTGGTGCCAGAAGGGTACTCTTCTGAGTACAGGTGATCTGTTCCACATGTTCATCCTCCGATGTGTGTGGTGTCTCCTGTCCTATTGGTGGTGGTGTGGGGAGGTAGAGGGGGGCCACACACACTTCCGTGGTAGAAGGTGTAGAGTCCCAATTCCTGGGAGGTGCCGTTTGTGGAATAACATCTGGCATCACTGCAGCAAGCAGGAACTGCTGATTTTGGAGGATAGCATCAACATCCTGGCGGTATGCAGCTGAGCCTGCCCTGAGGGAGCCCACTTCACGCTGAATGGAGTCCAGCTTGTTCTCAATCATGCTGCTGCCAGTTTAGGAGGGTAGTTGTTGTGGCCTCTCCCTCATGGCAACAGCTATGTCCATCAGACACTGCTGGATTCTATGCAGTGGGGAGTGTGTGCCTCGTTTGGCAGCTGTGTGTTCATTAGCTGTCACAAAGCACATGCGCACTCCCTCTAGGCTGGCTGTCACGATCTCCAACCTCACCTCCACCCGCACCTGCTTTGCCATCTCCCGCTGGACTCCTACCACTATCCTCTGGAAACTTGTCCCTGGGTCCTCGGAGTCCTGAGCTGTGTTGCTGCTGGCAGGTTGTAATATTTGGGTGTTGGGTGGGTCATTTGGGTTGGCTGCTACATTGGTTGTCCTCCTTGCAACTGGAGGTGGTGTCTGGAGGGACACCAGGACATCCTGGTGAGTCTCTTGGCTGATGGTTGTCATCTGGTCATCCAGGTCATCGGAGAACTCCAGGACAGGCAGATCAGCAGGCGAGCTATCACCCTCTGTAATGTGATGGTGAAAAAAATCAATCTTTCTATGTTGTGGCAATTGACATGTCACGTCACTGAATTCCTATTGGAGGATCAGTGACAAATTACAGCCCAAACATTGTTCTTGTACATTATGGGTGCAATTTAGAAGCCCTTTGACATACCTTAGTGTCACATAAGGGAGGCTCAGATGGCCAATAGGCTGCGTTATATGTACAAGGTATGATGCATTTCCATTCAAGTCAAGCCACCATCTTGTTCTTGTGGCACCTTCCTATGCATCCATTTGCAGTGGCTGTTGCAGTGGTCAAGCCACACCAACACACATAGCAATTTGCCCCTGTCCCCGTTTTACGTGTTTTTCATACACCGCAGCAGCACTGAAAGCTTACACTACCCAGGGGATGGCATTATCGAGGCACTATATTATTGTTTCCTTTGATTGCTTCTCATGCTGATGTATGTGTATGTGTGGTACATTACACAGCACACATGGCCCTAGCAGACTGCAATTCCAGTTTCTGGTTGTGCTGGAAGTTGCTCCTTCCTACACAACTGTGATCTCCCCCTCAATGCAGCGATCCTTGAACTATGGTGCAAGAGATGCAGCATTGTGGCAGTGCAGCTAATTTGACACTGGCACAGGGGTGGACCCAGGAATGGCCAGCATAGGTATTATTTCATGATGTGAATATCATTTTTTACATGACAGTGCCTGATGCCACCAAATCATGGACATAGCCAGTTGACTGATGTTGAACTTAGATCAGGGCCTCGGGCTAGTTTGATGGAGATTTTGCAGGTAGTTGTACTGGTGCATACATGGACCCTCATTACAAGTCTGACTGTCTTATGACCACCAGACTGCCATTGGCAATATGACAACCGCCAACAGTGCAGGTGGAAGTGGCACATATTGTTCATGGGGAATGCTCCATGGGCCAATGGCCTGGCACTGTCAGGTTGCCGGCAGCTTACAGACTGGCAATACCACCTGTCTTGTGACACCAGACCAGTATTACGATCAGCGTTGCCTTCCAGGTATGTTCCCGTTTATCCACCAGCCTTTGCATGGCGGTCAAACCCGCATGCAAAGGTTGGTGGTAATGTGATATGGTGTGCCCCAGGGTGCCTCTGCACAGCTCATGCACCTGGCTTTGGCAGTGCAGAGGGCCCCATGCCCATGCCCTTTGCGCTTTCCACTGCCTGATTTGCAGTGATAAATGCAGTGTGTGCTGTCACATCCAATGTACCCCAAGGATGGTGCTTCCGCTATTTGATCCATCAACAATGTGGTGGTACCGGCCCCACAGAGCTGACATGAGGAGATAGATTTCCCCCCACCATCCCTGTGTGATACTCATACTGCCAACCGCAGATGGTACACTGCACTAGCAGTCTCACCAACACCAGACTTGCACATGCGCCATACCCAACCATCAATTTGATATAGTACCCCATGATGTTCAAAGACATACACCATATGTTGTGTTGGTGTGATTGTTTCCCCATTCCTATGTGGCTCACATGGTTTTGTCAGAGTATTTGTGGGCTCAGCCTGTATGTGTTGTGACCTACAGATTGCAATCTGTAGTGCATTTTTCCTCTAGTGGCACAGTTCTGATCAGCGTCAATATGTGTGGCTCCACACTGCACCAGGTTTTTTACACTGGGCAGTGCAATGTTTCTTGTGATACTGGACCACCCTGCAATTCCCCCAGTAGCTGCCAAGATCACTTTTCCGTACACCCAGACAGGCATCCTTGTTGCATAATACGGATGTGCTGTCTATGTCCGGGGTGGTGGTGCTTCCTGCACATGTCTGAGTAATGTTAGCTAAGGTGCACTTTAATGTGTGCTGTGAGATGCAGCACACATGTTTTGGCAATGGGACAAGGCAGTTGCAAAGTGTTTCTGCAAGAGACACCACCATGACGTACCCCCAGGAATGGTATTGACTGACTTCCTAGTCTCTGATGTCTTAGTTGTGTTGGTAGGGGTTGTTTGACTAAATGCAAGGGATGCTGTGATGACACAGACACAGTAATTAGACATGCCTTCCATCCTACCTGCTGCATACGTACATGTTGGAATATTGCCCTGGTGATTAACATATGTCCAGGTTGTGTTTGTGTGGCATAACCAAGGAGTGTGTACATGTGTTGCTTCTGTTTGAATGGTGCAACTTGATTCATGGCCAATGTGTCCCTCTGTACTCCTTTCACATGGATTGAGTGTGTCCTCTGTGCCTCCCCCTTCTTGCATTTGTTAATTTTGCATTTAGTTACTCCATGCAACTTACCCTGCATTTGGGATGATTCCTGGTAGTCTGTGCTGTCCTGTGATCCCAGTGACCAGTTCCTCCGGGATGACCGCTGCAACCATCTCCTCCATTTCATCCAGGTCCTCCTGTGGTGCTGGACTTCCAACTCCAGTTTGTAGTGCTGCCTTTCTGTTCCTTGCCATTTTCTCAGTAGTTCTCCGCTTACAATCATTCCAGCAATTCTTGCACTCGGTTACAGTTCTCCTCACCGCTGCCACTCTGTTAATTTTGTCCACTATCTGCTGCCATATTGCCTCTCTCCTGCCATTTGGCAATTTGAAATGCGATGAATAGTTGATGTTGGTGCTCCGTTGCCTCTCTCACAAGGATTTCATGCTCCTTCGCACTAAACCAACACTTTCTCTTTTTCTACTCCTTCCCCTGGGACTTCTGTGTGTCCTCCTGGCTGGTTCCTGGTTGTATGGGGTCAGTTCAGGTCCCTCTTGGCCTTCTGGTTCCATTTCCCCTTTGCTTTGCAAAGTTTCCTGCATTAGCGTCTAAAGTTAACGCTAATGTGGGGTTAAAATGGTGCACATCCGTTTGTGACATGTTTACGTGCAGTAAAACGGATTAGCGTCAATTTTTCAGCGTTAACGTCATTTTGCCTTACGATAAGGCGCAAGGGTTAACACCAATTTTTTTTACTCCAACCAGTTTTTAGTGCCATCCTGCGTCATAGTATAAATATGATGCCCGGATGACGCTAAAAAATGGCACAAGCCAGCGCTCAACTTTTTTAAGCAAAACTGCATTTGTACAGTTTTGCATCAAAAAGTATAAATATGGGCACTAGGGGCATATTTAAGAGCCCCTAGCACCAGTGATGCTCCTGTGGTGCTATGCCCTGTGCCATATTTACAAGGTGGCATTAAGCCACTTTTTGAAGCTTAACACCATCTTGTAAATATGACCCATTCATACACAGTCCTTTGTGTGCCACAGCAACACTGATTACTTTTTGACGCTGCCTCAGATGTACAAGATTTCGTAAACCTGAAGCAGTGCAAAAATCTAATGCCACCCCAGTATTCCTCCTAGTTTTTTGCTTTTTCTATTCATGGTGCATTTTCCAGCACACATAGAGAGAGCAAAATGCCATGCATGATTGCTTATGTGCGGGATGGTGTCCCTTCCTGCACATAAACAATCATTTCAAAATGGCACTTTGGCAGGTCTGTGCGTGTGCATTCTGCAGCACACACAGAAGTGCCAAATCACCATTAGTGATTGTTTATGTGCAGGAAGTGACCCCTCAACGTAGACATCCTTGCACCAAGAGGTTTCCCTTACTGATTGTCTACTCAATATCCACGTCATAGAACTCTCGTTATTGGAACAAGGCTGCTGGATTAGGGGTGGCAGTACCACCGTTTGTGGGTGACTGAGACAATCCCACACTGCATTGGCATCTCTTGGTTCAACCCTTTTGGATAAATAGCTGCACCTCACCCAAACATAGAAAGCAAAGGTAATTTGTGGCAGCCTGACGCATAACACTCTGTGATCTCTCCGGAGGAGTTGTGGGTGTCAAATTTCTCCCCTTTCACTAGTTAGCAAATATCTCATACACACACGTTAGGCCAAAGAAAAGATGCAGGATGGTTTTCAATACATTTATTGAAAAGATTGCTATCTATGATAAAATGTGTGAGCTGCAATTATTAAGGCAATGAGACATAACTGGATTAGGATTGCTATGACCAGTGAGAAGAAAAGAAACATACCCTGCATATTGGAATAACATATATATATATATATAAATCCTACTTAACCCCTAAAGGAGAGAATAGCGGTGATAGCCCCATCTGGCCCAGCTTAGTCCATGAGAGGAGCACCCATTCCCATTACCTGGAAAATAGGGGTCTGCCTGCTGTCCCCATGGCTGATTGTAGAGACAGGGCTAAGGTCACCAGTGAAATGGCATTCAGCATAGATGGATATCCTGACTGGAATGTTTTCCATTGAGCTGTACAGTGCTTTTATAAGAAACATCTCTGTGCCGTGAAATAGGCCAGACATGGGCATGTGCCTAAATGTCAGACTGTTTACATACTCTTGTAGCGAAAATGCTAGCTGAAGTACCATGTAATGATCTTGGCAGCCTTGGACAGAGGAATATGGTGACATGCTGTGCACAGAAATAATAACAACAGATATGCAGAATCAAAGCTGATTAGAAAAATAGAATATCCTCAATGAAAAGCAGACTAACTACAAATTTATAAAACTGAATAAAAGAAATCAGAGCTCATATGTAGCTAAAAGGGCACAGGTCACAGGCCTAAGCTAAGTAAACTATGTATGACCAAGCAAAGTGTAAAATGAACCAACAACACCCTCCCCATTGTTGGGACAAGAGTGCAAATTCTAAAACTAAAATGCTCCAAAACTTAAAACACTAAAAACATATTAACCTATACATAAAAGAGATAATAATGTTGAAGATAATAAGCGAGGCAGACCAATTTAAGGGGAAATATAGTAATTTAAACAAAATGCCAGTGATCAAACTTCAGCAATTATTATGGTCCTGCAGGAAATATCTGATGTCTTCAATAGTGATGGAAGCCAAGAAGTATTCCACCTTGGCAGGGGACAAGTTGACCAGCTTGTTAACTGGAGGATCCACAAAGAAGATGAGTGCAGATGCCTCATCCATAGGACTGGCTGAGGGGGGCCCATTCCTCACAGTGGCAGATTTAGGAGGAGCCAGGAAATCCACAGGTAGTGGGTTATGAGATGCCTTGCTTATCAATCAGAGTCTCAAATGGCATGTCAGTGAAAGAATCCTTGTTGGAAAGTGGATTATTGTTAAGGGCAGGTAAGTACCTACACTTAGCAATAGGCCACTAACACCCACTAGGTTCAATTAGGTCTTAAGAAATTAACCCCAGCTCAACAGTTGGTAGCTTGGCAATGAGCGACAAAGCTTAACTTAGGAGACAAAGGCCCTCATTACAACCCTGGCGGATGGGGGCGAAGTGGCAGTAATACCGCCAACAGGCCGGCGGAAAAAATAGAATTATGACCATGGCGGTTACCGCCATGGTCAGCCGCCACTTCTCCACTCCGACCGCCAGTGCGGTGATGACCGCTGGGCTGGAGACTTCGGTCTCCAGCCCGGAGGCCGTCACCAGACCGCCAGCGGTATAATGACCCTGCTTACCACCATGGATTTCGGGTGGTTTGGAACCGCCACGAAATCCATGTCGGTAGGCACTATCAGTGCCAGGGAATTCTTTCCCTGGCACTGATAGGGGTCTCCCCCACCCCCAAGTCCTCCCCCCACATCACCCACCCCCCTGCACCCCCCCAAATGTGGCAGGACCCCCCTCCCCACTCCTACCCCCAACATGCACAGACACACATGCCTTTGAAGACCAGGTTGACAGCCCTACCCCATCCTGCTTCCCCATCTGCTGAGGAAGATCTCCTCCCCCAGGCACATTGTTTGTGTTCAGCCTAGGCCACTTCACACCCCATCAAGGAAGCCTGGCCAGGCTGCCAGAGGCTGGACAATCAGAGAAGGGTACTACAGAGCTGAAGTTGGCAACATTTCATGTAGAGTTTAAAACTCTTTACCTGAACTAGTTATATTAAACCCAACAATTGTAAGTTGTGTGATTTATTATAACAATTAATTTGATACCAAACTTGAGGTATCTGACTCTTAAGGGGACTTTGTTAATTTAAATATATTCTCCCCATTTTAACCTATGGAGGCCATTTACTACAGTGAGTAAAAAATGCATTTGGCTATGTTACGTCACCAGAGCTTACGAAACGATTTTTATGAGGTCCCTGCTTATAGTTACATGGCACTCAACCCTAGGGGCACATAGGGCACGCCTTAAGGGTGACCTATATTTAAAAATAAAGTAGTTAAAGAATTTGGAAGTACTTATAATTCCAATGTCGAATTTGCATATAACTTTACCTTAAAAGCAGCCAGCAAGGCAGGCCTGTCTTTAAAATGACACTGGGCACCTATGGGTGCACTACCTATGCTGGGGTCCCAACACCTACATGCCCTATCATATTCTAGGGACTCATAGGCAGGTTGATACTGCCAATTATAATTAGCATATCTACTTTACACAGAGCACTGGCCCTGGGACTGGTAAGCAGTACCCAGGGCACAGCCAAGAGTCAGTATCCACCAGTATCTGTCCAAAAGGTTTGGGGATGACCAGGGCAAAAAGGAGGACTTTCCTACAACCCTCATCAAGAACATTAACAGATCCATGTCCACAGAAGGCACAGGCTGCACAGCAAAACACCTTTGATTCACAGTCAAAGAAGCACCATAAGTAATGGAAAATCGGCTACACACAGGTCAGTATTGGTCGGAATGTCAATGACCAACTCAGTTCAAGCTCCTCCAGCAGTGAAACTCTGAATCATGCGATCATGACATGGTGGGGCTGGTGGGAGCGCCACTACTCCACTTTGCTGGGATGGGACAGCCATTGCTTATCAAAAATAGCAATAACAGAATGCCCCCAATCAATGGCAAACTTACTGGAAATCCACCAAAGACACTCAAGAAGAGTGAATAGATGGCTGAGGGTATCACTCCAAATATAGTCTAGAAAGTGCTAACAAATCCAGACCTGACCATTTTTAAAAAGAGCGCAATTCCTGCAGTATTAGATATGTTTAGAATCCTGCTCACCAACTCTCCAAAATATTTGGGGAAGTCGGGATTTAATAAGGACTGTACCTCTGCTGATAACCTTGTTAGTTGGAGGTCATAGGTCTCGGGCTCATGTCAGGGCCACATGTTTTGAAACAATAGTGACTTTAGTCTGCTCAGCTTGTCAAAATTTACTTTTGAAGGAACAATGTGTGGCCACATTTCTGCTACTTTTATCTCTCATGTGGGAGGAAATAACATATGGGTGCAGCAAGTTACAATTTGAAAAACCAAAATCACTTAAGCAATTCCAGGCTTCATTCGGCAACAGCCTT
The DNA here is from genome assembly GCF_031143425.1 of Pleurodeles waltl. NCBI lineage: Eukaryota > Metazoa > Chordata > Amphibia > Caudata > Salamandridae > Pleurodeles > Pleurodeles waltl. The sequence continues at coordinate 529,489,027 of NC_090449.1, forward strand.
CACTATTCAGCATCATATAACTTCCATTTGAAAGTATCTCAAACACTGGGTGAATCAAAGAGATGGGAGTACCCTTCAGATAGCATACCATGGTGCATTATAATTGCTGTGCAAGGACACCTGCTTACAAATCGTAGAAAGACTATTAGCAGTCTCACATTCCCTTCCACTAAGAAAGACCTCTGTTTCACAGTTTAGACATTTGTAATCGAAAGGTAATTTCCACAATCATGAATTTAACTGTCCCCTAACTGCTCATACTTGCCAAATGCAAAATATTCCAAGCACTTGCTAAACTGAAATGTGGAAATGGGCAGATTTATCATCCCGGATATTGGCCATACTGCTGATGGAATTTCTGCTACAGTAAAAGGCAACTTTTCCAATTTCTCAGTGTTAAGCATGATGTCACTCGCTTGTTTTTTAGCCAATTTCTGCTGTTGTCTTGCCAATTGAAGGTGACAAATAACTTTATTAAACTTCCTTAAATGTACAGCAGCTTCCCTTTCAAAAGCTTCCATGTTTTATTATTTATGGTATATAAAAAACTTTTTGAATGTGGCTTTCTAGGACCAAACAAGAAATCTTGGAAGTCAAAATCTTCTGAAAGGAGAATGAGGTATTCTTTGAAAGCTGTTAATGTGGAAGAACGCAACCACTGTTGGCAAAGTTTACCCACACTATGGCCCTCATTACAACCTTGCCGGTCTTTTAAAAAGGCCACTGAGGCTGTGGGAGCCAGAATACCGCCAGTGCCGGAGGTATTCCTGGCTCCCTATTATGACTTTTCCGTGGGGCCAGCAGACGGTAACAGTGTTACCATCCGCTGGCCCAACGGAAAAGTCACATCAACATTGCTGCCGGCTCGTAATGATGTGCAGCGGGTGCAGTAGCACCCATCGCGCATTTCACCGCCCGAAAGTTGGGCAGTGAAATGTGCGACGGGGCTATGCCTGAGGGCCCCTGCACTGCCCATGCCTAGTGCATGGGCAGGGCAAAGGCCCCCAGGGCACCCCAAGTCCCCTTTACCGCCAGCCTTTCCATGGCGTTTTTTACCACCGTGGCCAGGCTGGCGGTCGGGGACTCATAATCCCCAGGGCAGAGGTGCTTACACCGCTGCCCTGGGGATTATGTTGGCGGTATGTTGGAGGGGCCGGCGGTATGGCCATGGCTATTGCGCCACAGTCATAATAGCTGGTGGAACACCGCCAGCCTGTTGGCGGTGTTACCGCCAGCTTACCGCCAGCCGCCAGGGTCATAATGAGGCCCCAGATGTTGTAATAATACCTGAGCTTGGAGCTGTGACATAGCAAGGGTCCGGTCAGCTTGCTCTGAAACCCCATGTGGAAAATACAAAATGTGCCTGACAACCATTTGTGTCCACTGACTGCATTTACTACCCACTGGGACATGAAAGTGAGGGATTAAAGGTACCATTGTGAACCCAACTAGTAAGCAGTTTCTCTGTGACCTTAAAAAGTCTCCCAATTATTAAATTTAGCTGGTATAGGGATACTGGATGCATTCAGTTCTTTTATTTTTGCTAATCTCACACAAGTTGAACTGTGTTATTTCAAAATATCATTTGTAAAGGAATAAGGTATGTTCTATATAAAGCTTACCTACCCTGTATTTGCCAATCATGTGTTCCACATACACTCTTCAAATCAGGAGTATTTCCAAAATTCATAGCTTTGAATGGCCAGCTGGGAAACAAAGGAATCCAAATAGATTAATTTTGTGTTTATGAGCAACATTTTCTCCTTTTAGAAGGAGGTAAGTTCAAGTAATATGACTCTGCATTTTTAGCATCATGCCCAGAAAAATATTCAATCTTTTCTACATATGTTTTGGAACTCCCCACTGGTAGAGTCAGGCAATGCTCCCTTTGTGTATATTTAAAAAACTGTTCTTGGGGACACTAACTTGGTACAGAAAGTAATGTCCACAATGATGCTAACAGAACATTTCCCCATAATTCACTGTGCTCATCTTCACATCTTCACAGTCAAATATAGTTTAATAGTCAAGCTCTGAAATAATGGAAATAGCTGTTTGAACATCCCAATCATCAGAAACAACCCCAGGTGTAAGAATATCATTCACTGAAACTTTGAAGACATGGAATTTGAATAACCTCAGTAGGTCTGATTATATCATATGGTACTTTATCCAACACAATCATATCAGGAATTGGAACAGCTGAAATGTTCACAAGGGACAAGTATCTTCAGAACTTATAGGAAGAAGGATAAGTTGTCGAAACCTCATCCACCAGTTCAACAGCAGAACATTCAGTATGATAGTGATTATTTATCAGTAAAATGACAAAAATGACAAACCCAATCCAAAGCAGGAAGGCAAGCAATGTCAAAAGTAACTATAAATAGTAACACGGACAAACCAAATAATTGTTTTTAAGCCAGTTATAAAGCCTGTGTTCCTGAGACAGGTGCAGTTGCAAATGTAGAGGAATTTGAAGAAAAGCTGTCAATGTCAACAAAATAACCATAACCAATCTGTGCATAACAGGAGTCGTGCAGAACTGGTAGACAAACCCAATGATGGTGGTTCATAATAAACAATGTCATCAGTTTGTGTTGAATTGGAATAGTAAAGATCTACATCTCAGCTATTTCTTGTTGGGAAAGTGGTGACAGGAAGTAGCAAAAGTTAATTCTACACCCTCCCCAAGCTTCAGGAGGTAATTGTAGCATTGGTACTTGCAGAAGCATTGTTGAGTGCTTATAAAGTTATATCCCATTGGGTAATGAGGGAGGCTACATAACTACCCAGGAATCCTTGTTGTCTATTGTACAGAATAGGTCACATGGTGCAATTTGACATTGTCATTTGAAACAAAGCAGTTTTCTTTAGAACCACACAGCGGTGGTATGATGACAATTCTAGTCCCATGTATTCCCAGGGCTGGAACCAATGCTCTACATGATGGACCAAACTCCTTTTTCACAGCAATCTTTTCTCATGCTAGATCCCCAACCTTAGGAATCCAGCCAGTAGATGTTGGTGGCTAATCCCTCATTCCAAAGGTGGCAGCATAGCAGATGAATTTTCATCACAGAATTGTTGTGCATCCTGTAAAACAGTTACACGTTCATTTATGTCAAAAGGTGTTTCTGCCACCACCATGCCAGGCCCACCAACATCTGGGACATACATAAGTATCCCAAATAGGACCTTGTAAGGGGTGTGTCCTCCTAAGGACGTTCTGGGTAGATTATTTAGTGCTCTCTGGACCCCATATAGGTGATAAAGCCAACTATGGCCAGACCCTAATCCCTTTGCTGTTAATGATTGCTTTAAGTCTCAATTCCTCCGCTCCACAACAGAATTTCCTTTGGGATGATATGAAGATGAGAAATGGAGTTGAACACCCATCATTGCCTTGGTGTACCTGAATTCCATGGAGGCAAAGCTAGGGCCTTGGTTTGAGTGTAATGCTGCAACTGCATATGTCCCGATGAAGACTTGCAAATCTTTAATAACAGTTTGGGAGTCAGCTGATCATTGCGGCCATACCCACATGAATCTAGAACTTAAATAAACAGTGACTAAGATGTATTTGTATGCACCATCAAGTTGTAAGGGAATGCAATGGTGCAGGTGCACACATTGTGGTGGTTTGTTGGACACTAGGAGTGTCTGTGGTGGGTATTTGATGGTGAAGCCCTTAATATGTTGACAGATGTCATAAAAAAGGACATACTGTTTGGTCTATTTGTATAGACCTGCACACCAATAGTGTTTTTGTAGCAGGGAGATATTAGCAGCCACATCAGCATGGGCAGAAGCAACACCCTCACGTGCTGCTTTAATGAGATCTGATCTCTGCTCTTGGTTGGGGATCACACAGTCACCCACCCCTGGAATTATTGAAAATGCAACATTTTGGACACTGACACAGTGGGTATGTGTAGCAGGCTATGAGTTTGGTAAAGGCCGGCCATCAGCTGAAGCTTCCACAGCAGCCAAAGTCTCATTATCCAATCCCACATGAGAACAAGTCACTGCAGCAACAGAAGCCGTACCTACTGCGGATTTGGCAGCTTCATCAGCAAAAGTGTTTGTTACAATGTGTACTCTTACATGTTGACGGCCCAATGTATGAACTACATGACCTTTTGGTCGTCTGTCCTTATGATCTGCTACCCTGTACCATACATTTCTGTGTTTGTTGGTGTTCCCTTTTGAGTCTCTGAACCTGTTTTAAGCACCAATTATGTAACTAATCATTGTAGAACTTGACACAGTAGTACAAATCACACACAGTCAATGTAGACTGTTCAGAATCTGTATGTTCCATTGCCAAAATCAGAGCCTTAAGCTCTGCAAGTGATGCTGTGCAGTCCCTTAGGGTCTGCATGTAGATAGGTTGAGGATGGAATGTACCATCCCTCATTACTCCTCTAACAGCTGTGCAAGCAGCGGAGTATTGGTATTTTGTACATACAGCTGGTTGTGCTGAACTATCAGTGTAAATGATTGTTCTGTATTGATCAAGTCACATGATGTTAGAGGCCAAAGAGTACTCAAGTTCATATTATGGAAATTCTTCTTACTGCAGTTTGAGATCGAACATATAGTCAACATCAGTAGCAGTCAAGAAGCTTGCCCATTGAATCCAAGGTGGATGTAATGCTTTCAGATTTGAACGCTGGCTTTCATGACCGCCTCAAGGGCTGCAACTGGGTTAACAACAATAATGCATTTCCCTTGGGTAAGTGGCCTCTCCTTAATGACAGCAATGTGTACAGCAGTCAGCAATATTTCTGTTGGTGCAAATCATTGTTCTGCATTGGACTACAAGTGTGGTTTGTATGTTATGGGCATGGTGTCACCCTCATTAATTAAATGTGACCTGGGTGAACCCGATGGCATCAGGAATTATTCTGTTGACCAAATTTGTTTTGTTGTCAAATGTGTGTAAGAGTTGTGCTTCTAGCATGTCTTTTAAATCTGTGAGTACTTGTGTATGTTCTGGTGTCCAATGTTTGCTCTAAAAATCTGGACAAATTAATATGTAAAGTTGTTTTATGCATTCTACATAGTCAGGAAGGTATGTTCTGACAAAAAATAAAAACAGTGGTGACAATAGTTTCTTGAGAATATTTGGAGGTTGAAGATGAGTGTATTTTTTTAGAAAGTGCAGAGGTAAGCTCTTACCCTCATCAGATATTTTGCATCCTAAAAATAGGACACTAAGAAAAGCAATTTAGGTTTTCTTGAAATTTAATTTATACCCTTGAGCAGCGAATCATAAAATAATGTGATCCACCCAGGCTAAAGTGCATTGAGGTCATCATCTGTGACATAAATGTCATCGACATAAGACAACACCTTGGGGGCAATATCATGTAGTATGGATGTTACACGGGCAGAAAACACCGAAGGGCTATTCTTTTACCCCTGAGGTAAATGGCAAAACATCTCTGCGATTCAAGCACACTGAAGGAGCTTAAATCCCGGCTTTCACGTCCTGGATTTGACAGAAAAAAACATTTGAAATGTCCAAGTATGTTTTATATTTTTTATGCATTATATTGTTACTGAGTGCCGTCCTGTGTGCATTTTGGATTCCAAATTTGCATGTATGACTGTTTAAATGCCTGTAATCAGACCATTCTGTGTGAATGGTCAAGTTTTGCTGTAGGGATTAGCAGGTTATTCATTGCAGAGACTCAGGGTTCTATTACTCCCTGGTACTCAAGTTGTGTGAGAATTTCTCTCACAGGTGCTTTAGCTTTTAAGTTTAATTCGATATACTTGTAATACAGCGTTGGGGCCTGTGCCAGGTCCCTATCGGCAGGGTAGGCTTCCTTTACTATGCCTGGAACTTGGACTAAGAATGAAGGCAAATGACATCCCCATCTTGTGCGAACACGTGGACAAATTTAGGTGGTGTTCTGCTTATCTTCAAGCTAAGAGGGAACAAGGCTACAGAATGCAAAGAATGCAGCACTTTTAGTCTGAGTAATGAATTTATTAAGGCACTTCCCAGAGCTCAAACAAACTTATACAAAAATATTAACAAGAGCATTTAAATTGAATGCAGCAAAACATGTGCTGCTACTAAAATAATCACAGCAGAATAATATTAATCTGAAAAAATGCAGTATATCAACAATGAATATGTATGCAGTGAATATATATATATATATTTATGCATGCACACAGTAAAGCTAGATAATTAAGAATTAAAAAGTGCATCACCATGGGGATCGAAGCCAACATCATCCTTGTCTTTGCCAACGTCAAACTGTGGAACCCTGGACAGCTGAGACAGGAGAAATTTTCCCCAATAGGACTCTGATTTTTTGGAGCAATGCATCCACCCTCAGAAATGAGCTCCTTCTGCCTCAGTGCCAAGTTTTCCCACCTTATATACCTTAACAAACTTAAGAGGAAGGTTCTGGTGACCCCCCCCCACTCTTTGAGTAAGTTGTGAAATTCAAGCACTGCCTGTACTTGGTCAGTGTTGAAAACACACACCAAAGGTTTGGCCAGATCCCAAGGTGTATTTCCAAGACAGGACCGTACCCTTGTCTGCTGTAAACAGTCTCATCCTTTATACTCTTATCATTGTTGAATCCCCCATGTTATATTCCTTTCCCTGGTGACAAAAGCAAAAACACGTTCAATGTAGAGAACAAACTGTGCGAGGAAAAATATCTGTGAGACCAATGTGACGGCCTTTGAAGCTAAGCTAAGCACAAAGTGTGGTCAAGATAGAATCATGGTTAAATAGAGATAGCATTAAAGGTGGTCAATATTTTTCTGCCAATAAAATATAATTTAATTTTAATCTTCTCCAGAGGATCAGTTTAATAGTACGTGCTATGTCTTCCTCAATTTGAATGTTTAATATGTGTACCCTATTGGGAGACATGCCTGTCCACTGTTTCAACTTCAAGGAAGTTATTAGTCTTTGTCACATCCAGAAGATCTGTAAGACTCTGGTGACATATCGTGAGCTCTGCTGCACTGTCTAGCGGAGTCAGCGCCCATGTCCTGTTCTTCAACAATGTTCTCAATACGAGTGTCATTTTTAAATGAAATTGCTTCACCTTTTTCTTTTTAAAGTGGGGCTTTACCTGTGGAAGTTTTTCTTCCTTTTGTGAAAGCCTCTGAGGAATGTTACAAGTCTTTTTTCGGCTTCACATAGTCACTTCGGTGTTATGACTGCCCTCCTCTGTCACTCCGTTTATCAGGTGTGTCCTGGAAGGAAAGAGATTGGCTGCTGTCAGTATATTGATATCTATCGGGTGTTTTTAAAGTTTCCCCATTTCTAAGGTTGAATCTTTAATCTGAGGTCTCTGGTGGTGGAGATGCTCATCTTTGCGTTCTTCTATCATTTTCTTGTTTTTGTTTATCATAGCATGTTTTAGAGCTCGCTTGTGCTTGCTTAGTACTCTCCTTAGTGGAACTACTCTGTAGTTGAGGTTTAGTTGGTATGGCCCCTAGTCTATCCCTACCTATACTAATAAAAGTTTTGGAAACAATCTTTGGCAGCTTGCACTTCTAATCCTACTGAGGAACCTCTCTGAGCAGCTGGTGAATTGCCAGTGATGCTGCTTCCCATTTAATACTGCTTAAAATGATTCAGAATACTGTGTCGAAATTGGGCTTCCCTGTGTCCATTTTGAATTTGTTTTAACACTTTCTATAAGTTTGCAAGTGTGGGTGTACCATCTGTAGTGGTATATATTGCAGCCAAGCTTGTGCCCCAAGTGGCACAATCCTCTATTGAGGGAACCATTCCGAATGGCAAGCACATTGTGAGAACTCTATGTTTCTCTTGGGATCCCGTGTGGGGAAACAGTGCTTCCAGCTTGTTTGCTTTTTTGCCCAACCAAGAACGGAATCTTCTGCCACTCAGTGGGGGCTTTTCCCATTATTGAATGGACAGTTTGTGGATTTATCTCTGTAATGGTCAATTGATTTATATCTGGAGCAGCTCTCGCAAGGGTGGTGTTCAAAGTCTGCATTACAAATTGTATTAAGTGTCTATATATTTCTACTAGCTCATTATATAATGTGTGTACTTCAGCTACTGGCAGAGCTTGAACATTGGGATGTGGTGTATATGTGGACAATGTTGGCCATGTTGGACCGTCATTTCTTAAAGGAACTAATATAAAAGGTTGTATTACACGTGGAAGGATGCCATTAAACCAGTTTTGGTTATCTTGATTATATAATGGTATTTCTAAATATTGGTATGCGCTGTATTTTAGTTGTACATTAACTTTGTATTTGAGTTAGTGTTTATTTCTGCGATGGTGACGTCTGAGTAAAATATTTCTGTTCTGTTAGCATCTTGAACTTCAACGACAAATGTGACATCCCCACCCTCAGTTGTTAATCCATTAGCTAAAAGAAACTGTGTGATAGGTTGCCTACAGTTCTCTTGGAGATTTACTGGTTCTGCCATATTAATGAATAGTTATCAGAGTTGGTAACATCAACCGGGGAATTCTTTTAAGATACAAGCTTGAACAACCTTCAGCCTAGATAGGTGCTCCCTATTCAGCTGAGGAGTATTTTCGTGAAAATGTGTGAATTATTTGCGAGCCCAGATATACAAATTTGGCTTTCCTTTAATATCTCAAAAACTACTGTACAGATTTACACCAAATAAGTGAAAGCATAATCTGATTACCGAAAGCTAGTTTTCTGCAGTTGTGTCTAAAGGTCCTACGGGAATTTACATGGGAAATGCAAGTTTTTTGACACCCCATTTTCTCGGTCCCTGCTTGCTGGATCACCCCCATACTTTTCATGCACAACAAGAATCACCAGGGCACTTATTTTGAAAACTCTTTTGTGAAGATTTGTCAAATGGTGCCAAAGATATAGGCAAGTCAAAAAACTATTTTTTCTGTGGAAACTAGATCCTAACTATAACTGCCTACTTGCGACTGCCAGTCGTAACATATATATATATATATATACATATATATATATATATAGAGAGAGAGAGATATTTATATATATATAGATATTGTTAGACTTGGCATCCTTGGCGTGGTCTCCCCTAACCTTTTGCTTCTGTTTCCCAGGTTGTTGATGTGTGCTGGACTCTGTTTGTGCTGTTTTTGTTACTCTGAGCACTTTACCACTGCTATCCAGTGCTAAAGTGCAAGTGCTCCTGTATAAAATGTGTATGTAATTGGATCTCTATGATTGGCATATTTGATTTACTGGTAAATGCCTAGTACAGTGCACTAGAGGTGCCCAGGGCCTATAAATCAAATGCTACTAGTGGGGCTGCAGCACTGGTTGTGCCACCCACATTAGTAGCCCTGTAATCATGTCTCAGACATGCCACTGCAGTGTCTGTGTCTAATTTTAAACTGCCAATTCAACGTGGCAAGTGTACCCACTTGCCAGACCTAAACCTTCCCTTTTCTTACATGTAAGACACCCTTAATGTAGGCCCTAGGTAGCCCCATTGTCAGGGTGCAGTGTATGTTTAAGGTAGGACATATATTAATGTGTTTTATATGTCCTAACATTGAAATACTACCAAATTTGTTTTTCACTGTTACAAGGCCTATCCCTCTCATAGGTTAACATGGGGCTGTCTTTAAATATGATTAAAGCATAGATTCCCTTTGGGAGCGGATAGACATGTGTAGTTTGGGGTCTCTGAGCTCACAGTTTAGAAATACATCTTTTAGTAAAGTTTAAGATTGTGTGTTTGAAAATGGCACTTTTAGAAAGTGAGCATTTTCTTGCTTAAACCATTCTGTGACTCTGCCTGTTTGTGGATTCCCTGTCTGGGTCAGTTTGACAGTTGGGCTGTTTGCACCTCTAGACAGTGACACAAATGGAGCTGGGCTGTATCCTGCATATCATGATGAGCCATGTGTGCTAGGAGGGAGGGGAGGTGTGGTCACTCACACCTGAAAGAGCAATGCCTGCCCTCACACAATGCCTTCTCCAATCCACTGGTGTGTGTCTGGGGCCTGGCATGTGCAAGGCAGGATTTCACAAACAAGAGAGACTTTTCTTTGAAGTAAGCCTACTTCAAAGGGCAAAATGGGTGGAAGAAGGGCACCCAAAACCACACACTTTAGATCACTTCTGGACATCAAGAGGAACCTCTGCCTGGAGAAGAGCGGAAAAGCTGAGAAGTGCTGCCCTGCCTGTGACTGTGCTTTGTGGAGCTATCCTGCAGTTGATGCTTCTGCCTGGTGAAAGGAGACAAAGACTGGACTTTGTTGTGCATTCCTGCTTGTGAAGAAATCTCCAAGGGCTTGTCCTGAGCATGCCTCCTGTTGTTGAAGTCTCAGGGACATCAAGATGTTCCCTGCCAGCACCTGGACTCTCTGCTGATACTCCTTCCCTGCCAAGTGGTACCCTGTCCAGTTCCTGGGGCCTTGACAGGTGAAGCTGGCAGACTAAGATTGAAAATCCATGCACAGTCAGCCGTGCAGGAAACTTTCTGATGCAACGTCTGAGACACGGCTGAAGAAACGAAGCGCAGCCGGCTCCGCGGCTGAAATCGACACATTGCTTGCTGCACGGCTGGAAGATTGACACTCGCAGCTGGAGAAACTACGTGCTGCATCGCTAAAGGAGGCTGGTAACATCTCTTTTGCTAACACTGTGTGGCAGGATTTTCAATGCAAACCTTGCTGGGTGCGGAAAAACAACGCAACGTCCGCCCGGACCCGAGTGCTGCCCGGATCAACACATCGCTCACCTGCGGAGAGGAAACTCCGATGCACGCTGACCCGACCGGAGTAGGAGAAACGAAGCACAGTCTCACTTGCGGGTGAGAAATCGACACACCACTTACCTTTTTTGACTCACACTCGCCCGTGCGTGTTATTTTGACATTACCCAGGTACTTTTCAACGCTAACAATGTTTTACCTGTTTACAAAAGAATTTAAGACTCTTTTGCTTTTAAAATTAAAAACTTGAGTTGTGTATGGTGGATTTTTGTCATTTTGGTCTTTTTCTATTTTTCTAAACATGTGTTGTGTCATTTTGTAGTGTTTTTATTAAGCTACTGTATGTGCTGGTACAAATACTTTACATCTAGAACTCTGAAGTGAAGCCTGCCTCCTCATGCCAAACTACCAAGGGGTCAGCGGGGTTAGCTGGAACACAGGTGGTGGACCAAAGTGATCTTGACTGTACAAAGGTCCAGCTGTCCAAATTTGGTGGAGGTAAGGGCTTGCCTCGCCAAGCCAGACAGTACCCATGTGCACCACGTGTTTTGCAGCTCCTAGGGCTTCTGTGCACTTCTTCCAGAAATCTTTAATGAACAGCATAGCCCAGTGCCCCAGCACTCTATCCTGTGATGCTCAGCTCCCTGAGTTGTTCTCCAGAGGCGTGGGATCCCTTTGTGCAGTGCTGGAACGACTGAGATTTGTAACTCCTTTGTCCACATGTCCTGGGACTCCTGTGAGTGATGCCTGTCTTCTGAGGGCTCTCTAAAATGCTGAGAGCCCCCTCTGTCTCATCTGTCCGAGTTGAGACCCCCAGGTCCCTCCTGGGCCCAGAAAGCCCCTTTTCCCGCCAACCCTGACATTTGCGTGAGCCACAGCTTGTTGGTGGAGTCCAATGATGAAGACCATCCTGCATCCAACGACTCGACGTGGAACATCTCTTGCACCAAGCAGGAACCCGCAACTGTCTTCTTTGGTGCATTTCTGACTTTTTATTCGATTCGGAGAATCCACTTTGCACCTTTGTCGGGTTAGCAGGGAATCCTGTTCTTCGTGGACATCTGTTCTTCGACTTGGTCTCCTCTCTCTGCAGGTCTTCAGGTCCAGGAATCCATTGTTGGTGTCCTGCAGTCTTGCTTGGTTTTTCCATAATCCTTTACCACGTCTCCTAGTGTGTTCTGAGGAAACTTGCTTTACTTCACTCCTGTTTTCCTGGGCTCTGGGATGGGGTACTTTATTTACCTTTGGTGTTTACTTACACTCCCAGTGCCCCTGTACACACTACTCTTGCTTAGGTGTGAAACCGACTTTCACATTTCACTATTTTAATATATGGTTTGTGTTGCCCCTAGGCCCATTCTGATTTTCACTGTTTGCACTATTTTATAACTGTGTACTTACCTGAATTTGGTTACTAGTGTACATTTTGTGTATAATACTCACCTCCTAAGGAAGTGTAGCCTCTAAGATATTTTTTGACCTTGCATCACTAAAATAAAGTATCATAATTTTTGGTAACACTGAGTATTGTCTTTCTTGTTTGTGAGTAATGTGTGACTACAGTGGTCTTGCAAGAGCTTTGCATGTCTCCCAGTTCAGCCTTGGCTGCTTTGCCTACAGCTACCTCTACACATCCTGGCTTCTGGACACTGCCTACATTTCACTAATAAGGGAAAACTGGACCTGGTATAAGGTGTGAGTACCACAGGTACCCACTACAAACCAGGCCAACCTCCTACACACGCCGGCCACTCTATCCTTTGAAGTGTAAGTGTGAGCCCTTCCCATCCTCCCTGCCCAGGAAAACCCATCATTATGCAGATGAATGCAGATGTAGTTGAGTGTGTTGTTGTGTCTGCAGGGAATGCACAAATGTAGCTGGCACCAACCCAGTCCAGATATGTATTGTAGACAGGCTGTCAGGCACACAGAGCGGTGGGAACAGAGAGATGCTTACTTTCTAAAAGTGGCATTTCTAAAATACAAATAATAAATCTGACTTTGCTAGTAAAGAGAGCTTATCATTACAGCTCCAATATATGAAACATGTTCAGCAGTGTTTCCAATCCTGCAAACTACAAGGGACTTGGCTTCTCATTGTACATGAGGTTTGACTACATCCCCCAAACTCTCCAGCAACAAGGCTGGGCCAGAATCGGATCACACTAAAAGTGCTGTTGTGATCCTATGTGTGGATTTTTTCAGCAGTGTTTCCCTGCCCCTAAACAACGAGGGACTTGGCCTCTCATTGTTCCTGGGATGGTACTATGTCCCCAGACTCTCAAGTGCAAAACGGGGCCTGACTTTGATCATGCTAAAAGAGCTCTTCTGATCCACGTGGGTGTGTTCAGCAACGTTTCCCTGCCTACAAACTACAAGGGACATGATTTCTCATTGATACTGGGGTTGGGCTACTTCCCCAAACTCACCAGCAGCAAGGCTGGACTAAGATTGGGCTAAAAGCACTCTTGTGAACCCACTGCACAGATGTGTTCAGCATTGTTTCCCTGCCCTCAAACTACAAGGTCCTCTCATTGAGTCCGGGGTGGGACTACACCCCCCCAGACACGACAGAGGCAAGACAGAGATGGTCTCAGATCAAACTAAAAGTGCTCTTGTGAACCTGCTGCGTGGGACACATGAAGGACATGCCCTGGCATGTGCCTAGGGTGAAGACTGGGGCAAGACTGGCCCATCTGCGCCCTGCTCAGAAGGATGAGGCTGGGATGGGCCATCCATATAACATCCCCCTTCTTACCTGGGTGAATGACTACCCTCAAATCTCTTTTTCAATGTTTGAGTCACAAAACATTGGAGTTTCAATTTTTCGCTTTAACGTTATGACTGTATGACCTGTATTGAAGCAGTATCTGTGATCACCTTGTGAGATATAACGCTGTTGGCCCAACGGTTGTAGGCTCTTTTAGCATTATGTTGCCAAGGGATATAAATAATTCTCACTCCCTGTGAGATAGTCATGGGCAAAAGGAAAGGGGTTGACGTTCTTCATTTGTTTCCACCCTCACAAAACCACTTCAGTTCATTGGATGCTGCAGAGGGTGATGGGGTAATCTCTGCAGAGATTGAATTAACTTAGAGGAAACTGTCCCTAGGTTCCAGATCTGGCCTGCACTCACCTCAATTGCCCAATTTAAATGATACAGGTTTTCTTAGCACCACGGCTAACTTACCTTGATCTTTCCTGGATAATGGTAATTTACTAACACAAGGTTTCCCTCTTGTTGTTCCCCTCCCGAGGTGAGCCACAAAGAGTGCTGCAAGACCCCTGCTATCACCAAGAGGATTGAAAGAGTAATTCAGAACAAAATCACTGAAGCCGGCGCTCAGGTTGACTTTACCCTCATTTCCCACTCCTCCCCCCGAACAGCCTTCAGGCTCTCAACTGGTGTTGGGTGCTGATCTGAACACTAAAAAACATTTGTGCAAAGAGTTTGCCACATTTATGGATCGCCCTTCAGCAATGATATTTGCAAATCGCCAGCTTCCAGTCTGCAGGCTCTGTGGTCTGCTTCTTTGAGTGGAGTGGGGGACATCAGCAACACTGCCACCTCTTCAAGTGCTACTAGGCATGAGGTATCTACCACTAGCACCCACCAATGCAACTACACAGGCTCTGCTAATTCCCAGTTAATACTGGAGCCTCCATACTAAACTGCTAACCTACCATGAAGAGTCAAGATGCAAGATGGGGGACTGATGAAACGTGATGAGGATAGCCATGGCACAATAGGTCTCATAGTCCAAAGCAAAAATGGAAAAAAATCTACCCTGCTATCTGGAGTGCCAGTGTTGCATGAGGACAGGAGAGAGACACATGGTAAACTTGTAAATAAGTCTTTGGACTTGCTCATGAGGAAGAGGCATTTCCCTCTTTGGAAAATAATATCGCATTAACCCACAGACCAGTGGACCGTCAATGAGACTGTGTTAGCATTAACTTTAGAAGGCCACATGTAGTACGCAGGCTGTGTTTTGATTCTGTGAACAATCAGGGTGTTGGCTCGGGTACTGCTTTATTGCCCCTTGGATATTTTTACAAACCCAGTTTCTTCATTAGGCATGAGCAGGCAGAATATTTTCCCTTCCACTCTTCTACCACTGTCAATTTCCAACGGACACTGGCATACCATTTGGGCTTCATTGTTCCAGTTTATAATAGATTTTCCGCATTTGAAAAGGTTTATTGACCTTTGGATAATGGAGTTCATGACTCTCACACCAGCCTGATGTAATTGCCACTGAATGTTGCTTGGAAAACCACAGCAGGAGGAGAGCGGTGCATGTTCTGTCTAGTATTGCAGGTTGATGGTGCAGGTAATCAAGCTGACTGTTGCCCAGACTTATGTAGAAAGACATGTTAGGGGTGAAACAGAGCTAGTTGGTGGTCTCCTTTGCCCTGCAGAGGGGACAAGATCATCAATTAGCTCAGTTGGTAGATGTATTGGGGAACAAGTACAATCAAGCAATTTCACATTTGAGTGCTCCGGTGAATTCTGTCATAGTACCACTTATAGAGGGGAAGAGAGCCAAGAGAGGATATCCCTCACCTATTCACACTCATACCTCAGTACAAGGGCAAATATAAGGGAAGGGACTATTCTAGGGGCAGGTATCACTGAGTCTCAATTGCCATTTAGGATTTTTTCATGGAAGATTGCCAGGCTGGGTTCCAAGCTTGATTGCTGAGATTGGTGTTTTTTTATAGACATGCTAGATTTCTGTTTCTTTCAAGAGATACAGCTCTTCAAGCCAGCGTGTTGTGTGGGTTATGCCAATTTCACCAAGGCCACAATTACTAAGGGCAAAAGTAAGCCACTGTGGCGACTTATGATGTAGGTTAGCTTCGCACTTGAGTGTGCAGCTGATGAAGTTACAACAATTTCTAGTGATATTTTATGTGTTAGACTCACATTCCCACCGTCTATGTTTACAATGTTTATTCAAGGCCTGTGTGGAACAAAAGGGAATCCTCACTCACTGAAATATTGTCTTCTCACTTAGCTTCCTTACCAGGTTTTCACTAAGCTTCCTTACTGGGTGAAGTATTTGAAACTGCGGGTGGAGATCTCAACTGTCAATTTGAGCCCCTTGTTAAAAGTATTACTAACTTCTCTAAAGAGGAGGACAGAGTTTGGTCTATCCCTGAATTAAACATTCCCCCAATTAAAAGCGGTCCTTCTTGGCCTTACAAAAAATGCTGTAGTCCTTAAACATCCTATTTGTGCATGTAATGGTAGAACCCTTTCTGCTAAAGATGGGAGCCATACATACAATTGCAGTCTTTCTACCAGTTTAACTGATTACTTACTGCTAGATGTAGGACTATGGGAACATTTTAAAGATATGATAGTCATACCCAGGCATGATAGTGACCACAATGCCCTAGTTCTTAGTCTGGATCTCCCCCAGTGTAGGGGACTGACCCCCTTGACAGTAGGTTGCGATTTTCCTTTAAATGACACAGAGTTAAATGGTGTACTATGGCCCATTCGCAAGAGCTGGCTGGTTCAATTTAAAGTTAGTGAAGGCAACTTTAGGGAATTCCCTTAGTCTGGATTTGGCTCCAAGTGTTCCCTCCTTGATGGCTTGACTCCCACAAGCTTCTGTTTGAGGGCCCAAGAAATTCTTTTACCGTGGAAGCTAAAACTGTGGCCAGCAGAAGAAAGCCACCCTCCTGGTTTAATCATTATTGTAGACCAGCAAAATCAGAACTGATTGCTTCCATAAAACAGCAGGATAAAAGGCTGACCACTAAAAAGGGTGGCATATAAAAACGTCACCACAGAGGCAAAAAGGGAGTGGGTTTGAAGGAAGTGGGATGACCTACTAGCTGGGGTACAAGAAGGTGACCAATGCACCTTTTGGAAGTTAGTAGCTACAGAGAACAAGAGCCTATAGAGAACAATATTGCTGTTGCCAACTGGATAGGACACCTCCTTGGTTTGTATTTTTGTATTAGGTGGAAGATTTGGTGGGTGATTGTTCCCTTTCTGCAGCTGAGTTGGGTAGCCTTGCAACTGATACTGAAAAGGCTAAAGCCATCTTATAGTATCCAGCAATCAAGCTCTAGGAAGTATGTGGAGCAATTAAAAGGGTAATGCCTAGTAACGTGCCAGTGATTGATAAGATCCCAGGTTATTTGTTTCTTTCTGAGATTGACACATGGGGTCCATATTTCACATTATACTTCAATGCCTTTATGGCTGGGTCCCCTACTCCACCATCTTGTGCAAGAGTAGAAATTATACCAATCTATAAACAGGGCTCCCCTCTCTCACCTCTTAACTACAGGTCCATTAGCCTCATTGACGGTATGCAAAAACAGTTTTGTAGAATTATCATACACACACAAAAATGCTGATGGAGGCTAATGACATACACACTTCTTTACAAGCTGACGTATATGATTGTACCTCCAAAATCAATCAGGAATTTATGCTTCAGATGTTATATTGGAAAAATGTGGTCCTTGAGAGTGGACGATTATACATGGTGTTTGTGGATCTATGATCGGCCTTTGACCTGATCACCAGGGACACATTTTGACAAGCGTTATCTAAGATTGGGATTCAGGACTACCTTCTTGCAATGATTTTTAAGTTGAATGAGCAAATCTTTGCCCAGGTTAGATGTGGTCAGCTGGGTGAAGTGATAGAAACTGTTCCTATTAATAAGGGGGGTGAGGCAGGGTTGTGTTATCGCCCCAAACCTATTCTCGCTGTACCTCAACCACGTGAGAGTCCATCTTAGCTCATGCAATAGTGATACCCCAAGACTAGCCGATACGAAGGTGCCAGCATTGATGCTTGCAGATGACATACTTCTCCTGTCAAAATCCCTGATGGGGTTACAGCATTTACTAGAAAGTTTTAACAGCTTCTGCGAGCTGAGGGGTCTAGAAATCACTGTTGAAAAAATAAAAGATATGGTTTTAAATCCTTGCACAACAACTAGAACCAATCCAACATTGATGGTAATCTCCCTCAAGAGCTTTTACACCATTGAATATCTTGGGATTACCCTTACAGAACAATTGGAGTGGGCTTCTCAAATCTCAAAGTGCAGATATAAATTGGAACACCATTTTGGAGGTCTGTTAAAAGCCGAAGGAGGCTCATATTTAAGACCAATTTCCCCAGTGACGCAAATTTAAAATCACCAAGACTGAGGGGGTCATTCTGACCCTGGCGGCCGGTGACCGCCAGGGTCACCGACCACGGGAGCACCGCCAACAGGCTGGCGGTGCTCCCAAGGGCATTCTGACCGCGGCGGTTGAGCCGCGGTCAGAAAGGGTAAACCGGCGGTCTCCCGCCGGTTTACCGCTGCCCCATTGAATCCTCCATGGCGGCAGAGCGTGCTTCGCCGCCATGGGGATTCAGACACCCCCTACCGCCATCCTGTTCATGGCGGGAAACCCGCCATGAACAGGATGGCGGTAGGGGGTGCCGCGGGGCCCCTGGGGGCCCCTGCAGTGCCCATGCCAATGGCATGGGCAATGCAGGGGCCCCCGTAAGAGGGCCCGCAAAGTATTTCAGTGTCTGCTTTGCAGACACTGAAATACGTGACGGGTGCAACTGCACCCGTCGCACCCCTGCAACTACGCCGGCTCAATTCTGAGCCGGCGTCCTTGTTGCAGGGGCATTTCCGCTGGGCCGGTGGGCGCTCTTTCGGAGAGCGCCCGCCGGCCCAGCGGAAATGTTTAAATGGCCGCCGCGGTCTTTTGGCCGCCGCGGTCTTTTGACCGCGGTGCGGTCATTTCACGGCGGTACCTTGGCGGACGGCCTCCGCCGTCCGCCAAGGTTAAAATCACCCCCTGAGTGTTTTGTGTGGTGCAGAGCTATGGGGCCATAAGGATATGAAAGCTTTTGAGGCTGCAGAAAATCTGTTTCTGCGACAGTTGTTGGAAGACATAGTCAGTAACCTTCTGCTTCTTCTATGACTGGATATGAGGCTCCGATCAATCTCCGATGGGGCTGGCATCCGACCAGTCCTGTACTGGAGAAGGAACTGGGCCACCCCAGAATTGGAGTCATATCGAGTAGGGTTGGAGGAAATACTTAATTGACCCTGGTCAAGTAATCTACCCTGATTAAAGTATGTGTGAGAAATCCTGATGGCAATGGGGAACAATAGCCTGTGGGGTGCCCCATAGGAGGCTTCAGCATTCATCCCAAAAATACTCCTCGAGAGAAATTATTCACAGTACAAATTGAGTACTCTGTTATCTTGGACTACCAGATTTCACCGACTTATGTTTTCCTCCAGTTCAAGGATGGTTACAAAGCAGATGAATACCTTGATGAGATTGTGCCCACTCAGACAAGTAAGCTGTATATACAGTTCTGGTTTAGGAATTTGCTGTTACATTCATTTACTGCTGGTTGGGCTGGTCCTATAAGAAACACTGAGTTGATACTTGCCCATCTTGTGGCAACTCCCCAGAGACAGTGACATGTGCTCTTTTCTTTTGCCCAGCATATAAGCCAGCGAGGGACAAATGGTTGATCCATATATGCTACAAATTAGGAAGTAGGGGCCATATGTATGAAAAAATGGCCTTGCGAATCGCAGATAGCGATTTTTAAGAAATCGATATTTCCGAGTCGCAATTGGCCATGTAACAAAATTGCGATTCGGAATTAGCGATTTCTTAAAAATCGCTATTTGTGGTTTGCGAGGCCCATTTACCGAATCGCAATTTGCATTTTCGCAAATTGCAATTTTTTACCGAATCAGTAAAAAATCGCGAATTGCGAGAAGTTTCGGGAAAGCACACCTGGAGAAGCCTGATGACATCACAAGCAGGAAGTGAGTCATCCCAGGCAGTTTCAGGTGCCACACCCAAACCAGCATCCAGAGAGAGAGCAGCCCAGCCACAGAGAGCAGCACTCTGAAGGAGGCAGCATACCTGAGCAAGGATGGACACCTCAGCCCAAGGACAGGAGAAGGGAGAGAGAAAGAGGAAGCTCAAATTCAGTGAGCAAGAGCTTGAGGTGCTCACAGAGGAGGTCAGGAGCCATGACCGCCTTTGTGGCAAAATCTCACTCCATGTGCCTGAGAGTGCAAAAAGGAGACTATGGGCAGATATCCAATCAACAATTTGCGCAATTGGAGTGGCACAGCGGTCCGTAGAAGAAATTAAGAGGAGGTGTTATGACTTGCGGTCCCGTGCGAAGGAGAGGGTGGCAAGGAGACTGCAGGAGGCCAGGGGCACAAGAGGCGGTCCACCCACAGAGGCACCATCCACCCCATTAGAGGAGCTAGTCGAGTCCACACTCCTCCCTGAAGCTGTGACAGGGGTCACAGAGATAGACACTTCCGGCACACCAAGTACCAGCCAAGGTAAGTTCATTATTGATGTGTAACCCCATATGTGTATGCACAAAATCCCGTTAGGAATAAGCAAGTAATGTTTAACATTGTGAGAAGTAGTCCAGCCCACATCTTAGAAGCAGCACAACAATGCATTATGGGAGTGGCAGTCCACAACCCAGAGCTGAAAGTAGCACATGCAATGTATTTAAGTAGAGCGACACCCAGAGGAACACAACACACACAACACAGTGTAGAGAAGTACCTGTACCTTTATTACCAGTGTGTGACCGTAATTGTAACAAATATAACTGACATGCTGCATATTGTCATTGCAGGTGGACCAGGCCCAGCAGCCACAGCATCAGCACACGTAGGCGAGACTGACACCCATCTGATTCCAACACCGGTGAATCTCTCACCATTGCACATGTCCGACGCAAGCCCAGGGCACTGCCACTGCCAGAGCTCAGCCATGACTCAGATGAGCAGCAGGAAGGGCCAATTCCCCCAAACAGGCAGGCGCAGCCAGATGCAGGAGGTCAGGTGTCAGCAGACCACAGCACCCCGCAGGATGGCTACAAATTCCGGGGCACAGCAGCATGAGGCAGGTGAGGGTCCCTCCCTCTTTGGTGGGCTGGAAGCTGCTACGTTGCAGAGCAGTGCCTACAAAATAAAAGAATCCTGGGATTACAAAAGAATTTGCGCCAACATAACACCAACATGGGGGGCCTGCATCGCCAGCATCAGTCCCTCAATTCTAACATAGAACTGCTGCATGAGGGACAGGTGCAGGCATCACAGGACACTAGAGAGCTCACAAGTGCTGTCCGTGAACTGTGCCAGGAGCTGCGCCATGAGAGGGTGAGCCACCGCAGACTGGAGCACAGATTTATGAACATGTTTGGCGGCTTCTGTCGTTCTGTAAACAGAGTGGCTAATGCAACGTCACTGATTGCCCGTTGTGCAGTGGCTGCACAAGTGGAGGCATCACACAGCAGCAGGGATGTTGCAAAGGGACTGGTACAGATCACCAATGTGATCGACAACATAATGGGACAGAGGTCAGCCACACCCAGTGAGCTTGCACTGGGGGACACTGAGGACAGTTCCAGCCTCAGCAGTGTAGCTGTACCAGCATTGGACACCAGACGGCGCAGTGCCAGGCACAGCACTGAGGCGGACAATAGAGGTGCCAGTGAGGTAACTGGGCACCCGAGTGGTGTGCTTGGCAAAAAATGACTGTAGCTGCCAGTGGACTTATGTATTCAGTATGATGTAATAGTGCATTCCTCAGATCCTTCATTGTTTCTAGTTTTTCACGTAACCTTTTTTTGCAATTCGTCAAACTAACATTATCTGACTTAAGGTAATAAATGTATTTCACTACAGGTACAGTTGTCAGCGGATTTGTGTCATTCATACTTACGTCTGAAATGGTTGTGTGTGATGTCAGCACGCCTTTGCCTTCCCTCTGCTGAACTGGTCCTGTCTGCTGGCTGTAGGGGTGGTATGGGATCATCATTCTCATCAGATTCAATATCACATATTTCTACAGGTATGCCCCTGGTGGTAGCTATATTTTGCAAGAAAGCACAAGTAGCCACTATTCTACATGTCGTCTCTGGACTGTACTGTAGTGCCCCTCTACTTTTTTGGAGACACCAGAAGCGACTCTTCAGCAGTCCAAATGTGCGCTCCACCACATTGCGGATTGCCCTGTGTGCTGCATTGTATCCCTGTTCAACAGGTGTTGCAGGATTGAGGTAGCGCGTCATCATGAAGGTGCGCACTGCATAGGCACTGTCTCCTGGAAGGGACAGAGGGTATGATAAGAAGTGGGCCATCTGACATCAGCACACCATCAGTGCACCATTTTATAGAGGGACAATTCCTAGTAGATATCCTTCACCAAACTCCCCAGCTAGCAGTCTTGTGTGTATGCCGCTGTGGCAAAAGATGTACGAATCATGTGTGCTCCCTGGGTACCTCGCCACGAGATCAGTTATGATGTAGGAAGTATTGCAAATCACCTGTATATTCATTGAATGTTGGTATTTCCGGTTGCGGTACACATACTCTGTGGCTGATGGTGGACAGATTGCCACATGTGTCCCATCTATGGCACCTAGGGCGTGGGGGAACCGTGCTATCTGGTAAAATTCAAATTTTGTCTGCTGTATTTCCTGTGGGGTGTGGGGGAATCTGATGTACTGGTGTAGTTTTCTCAGCATGGCCTTGATAAATGCATTGAAAAATCTTGAGAGGGTACTCTATGAGACCCCTCCAGCTGCTGCTATGACCCCTTGATAGCTCCCTGAGGTGAGTAGGTGGAGGGAACATAATACCTGCACATAGGTGGGTATGCTGTGAGTCCTTAGTGTTCTGCGCTGCAGTATGGGTTGTAGTTCAGCTTTCAGATCAAGTATCATGGGTGAGTTCACCCTATACCTCTCATATATTTCCTCCTCTGTCAGGTTAAAAAGTGTAATGCGCACTCTGAAAATGCGCTCCTGTCTCCTCCTCCCTCTCCTCAAACCTGCCAAGATCCTCATCCTCCTCGCCATGACGTAGAGTGCAGCCATTGTGGAAAAGAGTCTGAGGCATTCTGGGCCTCTTTATGTAGGTTGCACCTGGTTACCACCTGGTTTCACTTAGTGGTATTTTGCATGTGCAAAATGTCATTCTGCAAAAAATCGCAATTTGCGATTTTTTGGTGCATCTCATTGCGACTTGGATTTTGCGACTCGCAATTTGCGCCTCGCAATTTCCTTCTGGAAATACCGAATCGCAAAATGCGACTCGCAAAACCAGGTCGCAACGCAAAAAAATCACAATTTTTGCGATTTCTTATTTTTTGTCTGCGAATGCCTTTCATGCATTGCAGACCACGTTTTTGCACTCGCAAACGGCCAGATTTTGCGATTCGCACTGTTTGCGAGTGCAAAAAAGTTTAATACATCTGGCCCTAGGTGGTATTCCACAGCTTTTAGGATTTTGCAATCTAATAAAAGCCGACCTTTAGTCTTTACCATTTCAAGATTTTTATATTGCATGTGGCCAATTAGGCACACATTTTCTTTTCATGACAAAATATGAATATCATCATATTGTACTAAGGCTTCCCGACTGCAAAGGCACAAACTCTCTTTCAATTTCTTGAATGCAACAAGGCATTCATCATCAGACAGTACCGGATCCTGTACATCAGTACATTTCAACCTTACTAAAGGCTTTGCAATCAAGGAAAAATTTGGAATCCACTGACAACAATAGCTGACAATTTAAAGAAACATCCAGACCTCTCTCTAGGTTGTCAGCTGGCTCAATTTCCGAATTGCAGAAATGCATTCTTTAGAAACTTTCTTCAGGCCCCTCTAATTATGGAGTACAGGGTAAATGACTTATTTTACAATGCTACATTTTTGTCAGAGAGACTGTGCCCATTTTCAACCAGGTGATTTAATAAAGCTAAGGTATCTAGTTTACTGTGCTCCTTTCTCATAGATGTTATTATAAGCCATCTATATATTTAGTTACAACTGACTTACATGGAAATTTCAGACTTCCTAAATCTTTCTTCAAAATTTGGGAGAAAATTCAAGGACACTGTATGTACCTTTGTGCGATTCTACACTACACGAGAACTTTATTCAAAAATTGAAAAGGAACTCTGTATCCTCTTGTAATGAGATTGAGAAGAACGACTGACTTAAGTCAATGACTGTGTGTGATTCTTTTTCTAATAGAATTGGAAACAAAATCACTGCTGGATACAATACCAATAGTCAACAAGGAACAACAATTTAATCTATTTTTAGAGGCTTTGCACGATGCTCCATTTTCCATTCAGCTCTTAAATTTACATCACTGGAGAACTGCAAGGAATATCAAGCACTTCTTGAAGAATTCCATGCTCAATCATTTTTTAAATTACTGATTTAATTTGTTCCTCATCCTCTTTCATAGGTCTGTACTGACTAATCATAGGAAAAATTGTATCTGATTTAATTTTGTACTCACTGGCTCTTCTCTTTTAATCAGCCCAATTTATTTACCAGTTTTAGGAAAGTCCTTCTTTTTGCCCTGGTCAACCCGAACCTTTTGGAAATTAGCTAGTGGATACTGAAGCTGTTGCTATGACCTGGGTGCTACTTACCAGTCACAGGGCTGGTGCTCTCTGTAAAGTGGATGTGCAAAATAGGCTAATTAAAATTGCCAGTATCAACCTACCTAAAAGTTCCTAGCATATGGTAGGACATGTAGGTTTAGGGACCGCCAGCATAGGTAGTACACCCATAGGTGCACTGCTGATGTGCCCAGGGTCATTTTGAAGGCAGGCCTGCCTTGCTGGCTGCTTTTAAACTAAAGTTACATGTAAATTCGACTTTGGAATTAAAAGTACTTCCATAGTCTTAAACTAGCTTTTTTTTTACTTATAGGTCACCCCTAAGGTGTGCCCTATGTGTCCCTAGGGTTGAGTGCAATGTATCTGTAAGTAGGGACCTTATAACAATTGTTATTTAAGCCCTGGTGAGGTAAAATAGCCAAATTTGTTTTTCTGTCACTGTAGTGTATGACCTCTATAGGCTAAAATGGGAGACTTTATTTTAATTTACAAAGTCCCCTTAAGTGTTAAATACCTCACGTTTGATATGAAATTAAATGTTATAATAAATCACACAACTTATAATTGTTGGATTTAATATAACTAGTTCAAGTAAAGAGTATTAAACTCTACCTGAAAATTTGCCAACTTCAGCTGTGAAGTGCCTTTCTCTGGTTGGTCAGCCTCTGGCAGCCTGCCCAGGCTGCCTTGATGAGGTGTGAAGTGGCCTTGGCTGAAACAAAGGATGTGCCTGGGGGAGGAACTCTGCCTCAGCAGATGGGGAAGCAGGAAGGGGAGGGCTACCAAACTGGTCTTCAAAGGGAGGGATGGACATTTGGAGCACCCCAGCACCTCCTTTACATCCTGCAACCCCAGACAATTATTTGCCCTCTTGATTAGATCAGGAGATAGCAGAATAGGGGTGTGTTTAGGATTTTTAGCCACACCAGTGGGTGGGCTCAGCCAGATCTAACCTTAAAAAATCATTTTCAGCTATGATGGATTTTTGAAGAATGTTGGGATTGATTTTTTGCCCCACTTCCCAGGAAGTGGTCATCACAGGGGGAAGAACCCTGCATATGATTGGAGAACCAGGACCCCTCTGTTTTTCACCCAGGAGCAAGGATAAATATGGCAGAACTGCACCCACACCTCATATCCCCACAAGGAAGAACATCAGGAGAAGAAGGAGCGCCCTACTGGACCCATGACCTGCACCTGGACACTGCAGTCTGAAGGACTGCACCAGCTCTACACTTGGGCTTTACCACAAGAAGGACTTTGCCTGGCTTCAACTGTTTCAAGGAGGGACTCCCCGTTTGCTACAGGTGAACAATTGCTAACCAGAGTCCCCTGAATCAAATCCTGAAGCAACTGGCCAGCTGACCACTGTCCAGTGGCCAAATTGAAGTTTGAGCCAGGTGCATTCTGGAAGTTGTAGTCCACACCTCATGGAGCAACTCCAAGATCTAGAATTCTGGAGAAAATTGAAGTACTTTCTGGAAAACTCTCCATTAAGGAACCGACCCACTAAGGCAACTCTTGCTGGCTTTCCTCAACTGTGTCCCGGCCTGACTTGCAGGTTCACCCCGCTGAAGAAAATCTCCAAAAAAGAGACTAAGACCCTCACTACAACCCTAGAGTAAATCCCGCTTTCCGCCATGCTGAAGACCGCCAACATACCGTTGCGGCGGCGGAATTCCGCTACAGGTATTACGACCCACATTTCAGAATCCACCACAATAAAGACACCCACACAAGTCTGCCACACCAAAGGTCAGTGATAAACTGGCAATACCAAATCCTACACCGTCACGCCAACAAGAATACGCCCACACTATCACGACCCATGAATCAACGCGCCGGTCTTACAACCGCGGTAATCCATTTGCGGTACATACTGCTGCGCTCAAAATACACACGCATTTACAAAACACAACCACATTGGACAATTCAAAATACACACACTTGAGACACATACACACACCACACCCACACACTCACAACACTATAAAACATACACCCACCTTATCCACAACCCCTTACAGCGACATTTTTTCAAAAAGCAGAGAGAGAGAGAATAGTAAACACAACACCAGCATCCACAGGCACACAACACCATCACTCATACAACATCCACGCACCTCAGACAACACACACCAACATAACACTTCACACAGCACAATAAACAGCACCTCACACATCACCCAGATAACCCAATGGCACCTCAAAGACACCCCAGGTTTTCAGCGGAGGAGCTCAGGGTCATGGTGGAGGAAATCATCCGGGTAGAGCCACAGCTTTTCGGATTACAGGTGCAGCACACCTCTATTGCTAGAAAGATGGAGCTATGGCGGAAAATCGTCAATAGGATTAACACAGTGGGACAGCATCCAAGAACACGGGATGACATCAGGAAGAGGTGGAACGACCTACGGGGGAAGGTGCATTCAATGGTATCCAGACACCAGATTGCTGTACAGAGGACTGGCGGTGGACCCCCAACTTCTCCCCCACAACTAACAACATGGGAGGAGCAAGTCTTGGCAATACTGCATCCTGAGGGCCTCACAGGAGTAGCAGGAGAACTGGACTCTGGTAAGTCAAATCTTTACTACTATATCCCCCACACCCTACCTGCATGCCATCACATACCCCACCCTCACCCTCACCCCCATCACTCCACACCTCACATATGTCCCACTATCACAACCCACACATCCCAATACCAGGACCCTGCATGCAACACCTATGCATGGACCACCATCACCAAAGCATGTCCAGTATAGATACCCACACAGACCCCAAACCAACTATCACAAAAGGGCAAACACAAAGATGCAAGGACAGGAGTAGAGGGCACCTCGCCCAATGCACAAGATGGCTCACACAGATACTAAAACTATGCATTTGCACCCCAACAGGACCCATACCCAACATCACCGGACAGGAGGTGCCAGACATATCCAGTCCCCCGACAGAAGATGCCCACAGTGATGACAGCAGCTCTGCACGCCTGGATCAAGATGACCACCCAGGGCCATCAGGGACCTCTGGACAGTCGGTTCCCCTGCCACTGACACAAGCCACCACAGAACCTCCCCCCTCAAGAAACACAACCACAGCACCCACCCAGCGGGCCCATCCTTCTGTCCCCAGGACACGTCAATCAGCAGTATGTTCACCACTACAGGGAGCCCAGGCAAACCCACCAACCCAAGAAAATCAGGGATCTGGGGTCATTGGCAGTGGGCACACAGTTCAGGGGACAGAGGCACAATATAACAGGGAAGCTAGGAGGACTGTTGTGCGACAGGGGGAGGACAGGCCCAGGGAACCGACACGCCACGAGGCACTCTCCAACATCATGGGAGCATATCACCATTCCCAGGAGACCATGGACACGGTATTGGCCAAGTTTCAGGAGACTCAGCGGCTGCAGGAGGAACACTACCTTGGGATCAGGGAGGACTTGAAGTCCATTAACAACACCCTTGTCACCATTGCAGGGGTTCTGGTAGACCTTGTCAACACCATGAGGGACACAGTGGCACACAAACGGGCCCCTGACACTAGCCTGGACGTTGAACAGCCCTCCACCTCCGCCAGTGCTAGTGGACAGGAGGCACCACCACAGGGCCAACAGGCCACCAGCACCCCACCCCTGCAGAAGGAGAACAACCCCGCAAATGATCCCTGAGATCCAGGAACCAGACAGAGAACATTGCCAAGACACCCTCCAGGAAATTAGACCCTCCTGAATGTCACCCTTCTATCCCACTTTGTCATCCTGTCCACCTTAAACTGCCATTGCTCCCCTTCCTATGCCCCATTGGACAATGCACATGTAAGACCAAGTGCCTGGACTCTACCATGGACATTCCTCTACCATCAACCAGCCCATTTCACACCCCCCTCCACTTATTAGCACAGAAATAAACACCCTTTAATCACAAAACAATCTGGAGTCAGTCTGTGCTTTCACAAATGTGTAATTGCAACCTCTCTGAAATATAGCAATGTCAATGTACTTGTTCACATACCAATGTTACACAGCTGTAGGCCAGCAGTAAACATAGCAGAGGGCACAAAGTTGGACACAGATCTGTGAAATGGAAAGGCAAAGTGACAAGTCAGGGTCCATTCACAGAGGTAAAAAGGCAGATTTATGCTAGGTCCAACAATAGTATGAGATGTGGGAAGCAGTTCCATCCGCTTACCTGTGTCTCACTGGAAATATTGCATATGATGTTGTTTCGGTTGTCTACATCTTCTTCTTCTGCTTCCTCTTCTTCACTGTCCACAGGCTCCACAGCTGCCACAAGACCACCATCAGGCCCATCGTCCTGCAGAAAAGGCAGCTGGCATCGCAAAGCCAGGTTGTGGAACATACAGCAGGCCACGATGATCTGGCACACCTTCTTTGGTGAATAGTATGGGGGATCCACCTGTCAGATGGAGGCACCAGCATCTGGCCTTGAGAAGGCCGAAGGTGCACTCTATTATCCTCCTAGTTTGCCCATGTGCCTCATTGTAGCATTCCTCTGCCCTTGTCCTGGGATTCCTCACTGGGGTCAGTAGCCATGACAGGTTGGGGTAACCAGAGTCACCTGAAAATATCGAGGAACAACTGTTAGACATCCTCCAAACATTAGGGAATCTCCCATACCCAGACAGCAAATGAAACTGTGTGGGGACTTTAGTCTCACCTATTAGCCACACATGGTGCCTCTGGAGTTGCCCCATCACATAAGGGATGCTGCTATTCCTCATAATATATGTGTCATGCACAGAGCCAGGATACTTGGCATTTATACGGGAGATGTACTGGTCTGCCAAACACACCATCTGCACATTCATTGAATAGTAGCTTTTCCGGTTTCTGTACACCTGTTCATTCCTGCGGGGCAAAAATGCCACATGTGTCCCATCAATGGCACCAATGATGTTGGGGATCTGTCCCAGGGCATAAAAGCCACTTTCACTGTGGGCAGATCCTCCCGCTGGGGGAAAACGATGTAGCTGTGCATGTATTTCAGCAGGGCAGATAACACTCTGGACAACACGTTAGAGAACATTGGCTGTGACATCCCTGATGCCATGGCTACTGTTGTTTGAAAAGACCCACTGGCAAAGAAATGGAGTACTGACAGGACCTGCACTAGAGGGGGTATTCTTGTGGGATGGTGGATAGCTGACATCAGGTCTGGCTCCAACTGGGCACACAGTTCCTGGATTGTTGCACAATCAAGTCTGTAAGTTTATAATGATGTCTCTGTCTTCCATTGTTGACAGGTCCACCAGGGATCTGTACACCGGAGGATGCCGCCATCTTATCACCTGCCCCAGCGGACGTGCCCTATGGAGGAGAACGGTGAGCAGAGGGTCATACACCACATAGGTTTCACAAGGCTGTTTAGCACAATCGTAAAATTTTCTCTATGTGCCTTTGTCTGTCCGCATTCCTGGCCTAAATAGGTGTGACGCAGCTAGTTGGCATGCCATGTGGCCCCCTGAAATGGCAGCTGCCTGACCTGTAAGGTGGGACAAGGGGAAATGAGGTAACTGCGCTGGCGCGCTGGCGTTTTGCAGCGTCGCGGTAGGTGGTCGAAGACCGCTGCGCAATTCAGCATTGGTTATCATTGGGCCCTATGGGTTCCAGGATCCAATGACGATGTACGCCGGCGGTGATGGTATGCACCGCTGCGGATGGGACTGCCATTTTCTATCAGTTCCCTCACTTGATACCTAACCTTCAACAGGAAAGGACTTACACTGCAAGTGCTGCTGTGACCTGCGTCTGGAAGCGACAATGGCTACAGTGTCTGGGGAAAGGGCCCCTGCCTTCACTGCGGAGGAGTTGGAGAAACTGGTGGATGGGGTCCTCCCCCAGTACACACAACCGTACAGTCCTCCAGACAAACAGGTGAGTAAACTGTGTGCATGGTCGATGGCACATGATTGTATGGAGTGTCGTGGATGGAAGAGACAGGAGTGGGTGACAGTCCAGCATGTGAGGATGGTGTATGAATGTATTTCTGGGCCAGGGTGGGAGGTTTGGACCAATGTGTGAGAAGAAATGTACGGGGGAGTAACATCCATTCTTACTTCACTTTTCCTCTAGGACAGCGCCCACCTGAAGAAGGGGATTTGGCATGCCATCGCCAGGGAAGTGCCGACCGTGGGGGTCTACCATAGACGGAGCACCCACTGCCGGAAAAGATGGGAAGACCTGCGCCGCTGGAGCAAGAAGACGGCGGAGGCCCAGCTGGGGATGGCCTCCCAATGTGGAAGGGATGTCCATCGCACCATGACCTCACTGATGTACTGGATCCTGGTGGTGGCATATCCTGAGTTGGATGGGCGCTTGAGGGCATCACAGCAGGCACAAGGGGGTGAGTACACTCTCATTCAGCTGACTCTGTGCGCTTGATGAGGTGTCTGGGTGGGGGAGGTGGGCTGTGGGTTCCCCTAGGCCAGGGCAGACGTGCAAAGGAAGATCCATTGATTTGCAGCCTCATTCCCAGTCCAACCCCAAAGGTGTTATTTTCCCTCTACACCTAGTCAGGCGCCTATGGGTTCCAGCTGTACATGGAATGGTTCTCGACAGAGTCCCCTATGTGCATGTGCTTTTCCCCTGCCGTGGAAGTGCATGGCTTAATGCATAGGGCTGTTGCAGGCATTGACCATGTGTCTCTTGTGTCTTTCCCCCATTTTTGTTTTGTCACCCTGTCCTTGTGTGCATTAACATCATCTGGAGGAGGAGCAGTGGCACTGTAGCAGGAGGGAGCTGCATCCTCCATGGCCCTGGAGGGTGAAGTAACGGAGTCAGAAGGCACGAGTGGGACGGAGGTCGAGGGGAGCTCCACAACGGGGACAGGAGCAGACACCAGCGACAGCGAATCCTCCTCTGATGGGAGCTCCCTTGCGGTGGCGGGCACCTCTATGCCCACCGCATCAACAGGTACAGCCGCCACCCCCCCTACCAGCATCGGCCCTCCCAGCAGCCCCTCATTGAGTTTCCCATGCCCGCTCCCCCAGGAGGGTGGGCATCTACTTCACCCCAGGCACTTCAGGCCCTGCCCCAGTCAGCCCTGCTGCCCTCAGTGAGGAGGCTATTGACCTCCTGAGATCCCTCAATGTTGGGCAATCAACTATTTTGAATGCCATCCAGGGTGTTGAGAAGCATTTACAGCAAACAAATGCATACCTGGAGGGCATTCATTCTGGCGTGGTGGCCCAACAGAGAACATTCCAGGCTCTGGCCTCAGCACTGATGGCAACCATTGTCCCTGTGTCCAGCCTTCCCCCTCCAACTTCCTCTACCCAGACCCAATCCCCTGTACCTCAGCCTATCCCAAGCATACCATCAGAACAGCATGTACACTCATCAACACTCAAGAGTGGACATGGCAAACATAACCACCACACATCTCACAGGCACTCACACAAGCACCATCCCCATGGAGACACACCAACATCCACTGCCTCCACTGTGTACCCCTCCTCCACGTCCTCCTCCTCCCTCCCTGTCTCGTCTCCACTCACACCTGCAGGCACTACATCTTCATCCACTACCTCCATCACCAGCACGCCCATCTCCACACACCGCTCACGTGCAATCACAACTCCCACTACCATTCACACGTCCCCAGTGTCCTCTCCCAGTGTGTCTGTGAGCCCTCCTCCCAAAGTACACAAACGCAGGCACACATCCACCAAACAGCCATATACCTCACAGCAGCCTCTGACCCATGCACCTTCACTCAAAATCAGCAGACGTACACCTCCTACAACCACTACCTCTTCCTCCACTCCCAAACCCACTCCATCTTCCTGT
The DNA here is from genome assembly GCF_031143425.1 of Pleurodeles waltl. Lineage (NCBI taxonomy): Eukaryota > Metazoa > Chordata > Amphibia > Caudata > Salamandridae > Pleurodeles > Pleurodeles waltl. The sequence goes on from NC_090449.1 coordinate 529,521,010, forward strand.
CCCATTGTGTCTAAGAAACTTTTCCTGGCTAACTTTGACCTCTTCCCTACACCTCCCCTCCTTCCTTCCCCTAGGGCCTGACTGTCCAGGTACCAGCCCAGCACCTCAGCCACCAAATCCTCCATCACAGTGGTCTCACCTAGTCCGGTCACATCGCCGGCGGCACCCATCAGGGCTGCCAGTGTGCCACCTAGTGAGGCCAAGGAGCAGGCCATTCAGCCACCTGCCAAGGTGAAGAAGGTGCCCACATGCCAGAGAGAGAAGCTGCACCTACCACCAAGCAAGGGCTCCTCCAAGCCAAAAGGGGACAGTGGCAAGAGACCAGCAGCAACATCAAAGGTGGGGAAGGGACACAAGGTGAAGATCAGGTCCGGACAGGGCACAGAGGCTCCGGCTGAGGGACCAGAGTCACCCCTCCTGGCTACCAGAACATCAACCTGTACAGCGGTGGATACCGCCACCTGCACCGCCACCTACACAGCCACCTGCACCGCCACCTGCACGTCTGCTGCCTCTACAACAGTCCTGAGCATCATCCCCAGTGGGCAGCCATCCGAGGCTGCAGGAGACGTCCTACTGTGCCCCTCAACAGGTGCAGACACATGCACCACCGCCAGCACCTCGGCCACAGACACCGCCTCAACCACCGCCACCAGCCCCGCGACGTGCTCAGACAGTGCCACCACAGCTGACATGGCAATCATCCCCAGTGGCCAGCTGTCTGAGGCTGCAGGAGATGTCCTGGGCCCTGCACAGCATACATGAGCCATGACACCCATCACTGTTTGTACCTGCAGGTGGCAGGCGAAGTCGCAGCAGGATGGAGTGTGTCTCTGCCTCCATGGAGTATCATGCTACCTGTTCCCAGGTAATCTCGTGACACACACACAGGTGAGGGAATGGGACCTGCCACATTGCATGTGAAGCACTCTGGGCACAAAGCCCCCTCCAGAAGCAGTGGAGATTCACATCCTCTATCTCAGTCCTTGGCAGGATGAAGCACTCTGGGCACCAAGCCCCCTCCAGCACCAGTGGAGAAAGGCATCCACTACCTCAGTCCTTGGCAGGATGAAACACTCTGGGCACAAAGCCCCCTCCAGAAACAGCGGAGATTCACATCCACTATCTCAGTCCTTGGCAGGATGAAGCACTCTGGGCACAAAGCCCCCTCCAGAACCAGTGGAGAAAGGCATCCACTACCTCAGTCCTTGGCAGGATGAAGCACTCTGGGCACAAAGCCCCCTCCAGAACCAGTGGAGATTCACATCCACTACCTCAGTCCTTGGCAGGATGAAGCACTCTGGGCACAAAGCCCCCTCCAGAACCTGTGGAGATTCACATCCACGACCTCAGTCCTTGGCAGGATGAAGTACTCTGGACATCAAGCCCCCTCCAGAACCAGTGACGAAAGGCATCCACTACCTCAGTCCTTGGCAGGATGAAGCACTCTGGACACCAAGCCCCCTCCAGAACCAGTGGAGACTGACATCCACTTGTGAGACTGTGGCTCTGCACTCCCCAGGACCAATCAGTGGGCAAACCACCCACTGGAGAGACTTGTGAGACTGTGTCTTTGCACTCTCCAGGACCAATCAGTGGGCAAACTACCCACTGGAGAGACTTGTGAGACTGTGAATTTGCACTCCCCAGGACCAATCAGTGGGCAAACCATCAACTGGAGAGACTTGTGAGACTGTGGCTTGGCACTCCCCAGGATAAAGCAGTGGGCAAACCACCCACTGGAGAGATCTGTGAGACTGTGGCTTTGCACGCCCCAGGAAAAAGCAGTGGGCAAACCACCCACTGAAGAGACTTGTGAGACTGTGGCTTTGCCCTCCCCAGGACCAATCAGTGGGCAAACCACCCACTTTAGAGACTTATGAGACTGTGGCTTTGCACTCCCCAGGACCAACCAGTGGGCATGGAGCTTTGGCGTCGTCCGTTCATCCGGCTGAGGTGCCTCCCCTCCCCCTCCCCCTGAGGTGCCTGTTTATTTTCCATCTGATGCCCCTGCAGTGTTTTTTCTGTTTCCATTCAGGTATCTGGTGTGGGCTTCGCCCATGCATTTTGGGACACTGATCCACGGACAATGATTTCATTCATATCCAGACTTGTGTAGTTGGTGTATATATTTGTATATACTGATATTTGAATTTGGCCTATCTGATATTTCAATGATTACACTTGTTACAATCATTTACTTTTGTCCTTGCGTTCTTCCAGGGGGTGACGAGGTGTATATGTAATATTACTGCATGTATTTGTGTGTATGGTGTTGTGGGTGAGAGTGGGGTGGGGATGTTGCGTGTTGCGTGTGTGTGTAACTCTCTTTTCCCTCCCCCCCACCCTGTGTGCTAGGTGCTCGTCGCCGGCGTCTTTGCTGCTCCTGATACAAGAGGAGGTAGACCAGCATCGGCAGGACCTGTAACTCGGATTCCATGGTGTTCTGGTTCCTCGTTGGGTGTCAAGAGTTGAGTGGTTTCCATTCCAAGTACTGTTTCTGCCGTGCTTTTGATGACATTGGTACCGCCCCGGAAAAGGTGGCGGATAGGCGTGTTGTAATACAGTGGGCGGAACCTTGTCTTCCGTCTGTCTGTTGGCGGTTACCGCCGCGGTGTTTGTTTCTACTGCCGTGGCGGTCGGAGTGTTAAAGTGGCTGTCTATGTTGGCGGTTTCCGCCATGGTCGTGATTCCATTTTTTTTTACTGCTGGCCTGTTGGTGGTATTACCGCTGCTTTAACACCGACCGCCAGGGTTGGAATGAGGGCCTATGTCCGAACGTAGAAAGTTGACCGGGACCTCCCGCACAGTGTATACGAAGAGGGCGCCAGGGACTAGGATCAAGTTTCAGGTTTGGGCCGGTCGAACTACTTTCATCTCAAAAAATCATCTAAGCCCGAATGTACAAATATTCAGCAAGGGCTCCCGCGACACGTATCCAGGGAAGGGCTCCAGGGAAGTCAGATTGGACTGGTGACTTTGTCACGCTGAAGAAAATCTTCAATAAAACGACTACGTCCGAATGTAAACTTTTGACTGAGGACTCCCACCTGTTGTAGCTGAGCAGGGCTCCATCACGGTCGGCCTTAAACGTTTACTTTGCCCCGGTTGAGGTGCGACGAGATGACCAGCTCGGCGCTATTCAGTTCCAAGCGTTAAAAACATGAATTCTTTAAAACTTCATATCTCTGGTTCCCCTTATCCAATTTTATTCCCTTTGGCTTCATTTTAAAGCTAAAAATATTTCCTATTTTTATAAATTGTTTTTGGATTTTCAAACTGTTTCCTTTGTTTTATTTCATTTCTGTTTTGTGATACTTGGATGCTTAACAATTTGGCCCTCAGTATGACATTGGCGGTAAATCCGGCTTATCGCTGCAGTGGCGATCACCAACACACCGTAGCAGAGGCAAACATCTGTTCGCCATATTATGACACACACACACACAAAACTGACAGAATACTGCCACAAACACATATCCGCTAGCCCAAAGGTCAGTGTTAAAGTGTTGGTACGAACACCGATACCATTACGCCAACAAAACAACACCCACCACATTATGACTCACGAATCACCACGGTGGACATTCAATGGCGGTAAACCATTGGTGGGACACACCTACGCATTTAGAATGGCCACCCAGATACAAAACAGCACAACATTGGCCAAAACTAAAATCACACATCTGACACTGATACACACACCGCACCCACACACCCACGCCACTATAAAAGACACACCCTCAGTACCCACAACCCTTTACAAACACCAAAAATTGTCAAGAGACAGACACAAATATCACTGAGACAATTATACACACACACCACAAACACCCATTCATCCGTCATGCACCCAACATCCCACACCCCACCACATTACGCAATACCCTCTGCACAACACACAACACCCATGTCCCCACTAGGGCACCCCCATTTCACTGACGAGGAGTTGCAGGCCACGGTGGAGGAAATAGTCAGGGTAGAGCCACAGCTGTTTGGAGCACTGGTCCAGCAAATACCCTTTGCAAGAAGAATTGAGCTATGGCGAAGGATCGTGGACCAGGTGAACCCTATGGAACAGCATCCAAGAACATGGGACGCATCAGGAAGAGGTGGAACGACCTACGGGGGAAGATTAGTTCCGTGGTAGCAAGGCACCAGCTCGCCATCCAGAGGACTGGCAGTGGACCCCCACCTCCTCTCCCACAGCATGGGAGAAGCAAGTCTTAGCAATACTGCATCCTGAGGGATTCACTGGAGTAGCAGGCGGACTGGACACTGGTGAGTCAATATTTACTACTATTCACCCCCCCATACCTGCATGCCATCACACCCCCTCACCCTGACTTGCATCAATCAACTCCATCCCACACAGTGCACCTGCACATCTGACTAACCTCAATGCCAAGCCCTGCATGCTATACCAATGCATGAACAGTCCTCCCAGCCCTGCATGTACACCCATCATAAAAGCATGCACAGCATGAAGAATTAACAATCACACAATACATCACCATACACAAACAAAGGTGGCAGGGCAACAGCAACAATAGAGGGGAAGCTAGGGATGTACAATATGTCACAGACATGAAGCATAATCTATCACTTACATCTCCACAGGTCCCCCAGCCAATCCCAGCGGCAAGGAGGTGCCACAACTATCCAGTCCCCCAACAGAAGATGCCCCCAATGATGACAGTAACTCTGGACTTCAGAATCTGGATGAACTACCTGGCCCATCAGGGACCACTGGTCAATCGGCCACCCCAGCCCACTCATAGTCCATCACAGAGCCTCCCCCATCAGTATCCAACACCACAGCACCCACCCACGTCCCCACACCTCTGTCCCAGGACACATCAATCAGCAGTGTGCCCAACTGCACAGGGACCCCAGTCCACACCTCACCCCCAACACAATCAGGGTCCTGGGGTCAGTGGCAGTGGGCACACCATTCAGGGGACAGAGACACAGGGGGACAGGGACACTCGAGGACAGCTGTGTGCCAGGGGAGGACAGACCCAGGGAACCGACTCTCGAGAAGGCACTCACTAATGTCCTGGGGGCTTACAAAAATCCCAGGACAAGATGGGCCAGATCCTTTCCAACATGCAGGAGAACAAGCGGCTGCAGGAGTTATACCATCAGGAGATCAAGGAAGATTTGCAGGCCCTCAACATCACCATGGTCTCCATAGCAGGGGTGCTGGCATATATGGCCAACATCATGAGGGAATGGACAGCACATCAGTGGGCCCCTACCACTAGCCAGTCTACTGACAAACCCTCCACTTCTGCTGCAGCTAGTGGGCAGGAGGCCCTGCCACAGAACCCACAGGCCTCAAGCACCCCTCCCAGTGCAGAAGGTGAACCACCCTGCAAATGTTCCCTGCGACGCAGATAGAAGCCAGAGACACTTTCCAAGACCAAAACCACAGCCAGGAAATGAGACCCTCCTGAATGTTCCCCTTGTGTCCCACACTGTCACCTTGTCCATCCAGAACTGCTTTTGCTCCCCTTCCTATGGTCCCTGGGACACTGGACCTGTGCTAAAGACTGGAACAATACTTTGGACTTACCTCTACCATCACTCCACTCCATTGCACTTTTTTCGTCTATATTTTGCACTACAGAAAACACCCTTGATCACAACTTGGTGATAGTGTTTTATGTGATGAAAATGTGCAATTATATAAACAGTCACATCTTGTGCAAATGATCTGAACACTGTGATAGCATACAATTAATTACCTGTAGCTGCCTGTAGTCATCACATCAGTACCAAGTTGTTATAACACCAACATCTGCAAAATGAGAAGCCATAGGTGACAGTAAGTTGTAATGCAAAGGAAGTGAATGCCACCCTGCTACTGCTACACAAAATAAATCAATAGTCAGAGGAATGGTCAGTTCCACTGTCTCACCTGTGTGTCATTTGAAGTATTGACGTATAACTGATGTTCTGTTGTCCACATCCTTATCCTCTGCCTCCTCATCCTCACTGTCCTCATGGTCCACTGCTGCCACAGGGACATTTCCAATCTCCTTCTCCTGCAGAAAAGGCACGTCGTCTAAGGGCCAGTTTGTGCAAAATGCAGCATGCTACTACTATCTGGAAGACCTTCTTGGGTGAGTAGCACAGGGATCCCACCCGTCAGATGGAGTCATCTGAACCTGGCCTTCAGGAGGCCGAAGATCAGTTCGATGATACACCTGGTTCGCCCATGTGCATCTTTACTCTAATTCTCAGCCCCTGTTATGGCACTCCTCACAGGGGTCAGGAGCAACAATAGGTTTGGGTAGCCAGAGTCACCTGCAAATATTGAGGGACATACATTAGCCTTACACAATGGTATGGGGATAACACCTGAAGGCATATACTGATATACATTGCGTGGAGACTCAGGCTCACCTATAAGTCACACCCTGTGCCTTTGTAGTTGTGCCATCAAATTTGGGATGCTGCTATTCCTCAGGACGAAGGCGTAATGCACTGACCCAAGATACTTGGCAGTGATGTGGGAGATGTACTGGTCAGCCAGGCACACCAATTTCACATTGAGTGAGTGAAAACTCTTCCGATTCCTGAACACCTGTTTATTGTGGCAGGGGGAGACAAACGCAATATGTGTTCCATCAATTGTCCCAATAATATTAGGTATATGTCCCATTGCATAAAAAGTTGCCTTCACAGTGGTCAAATCTTCCACCTGGGGAAAAACAATGTAGCTGCACATGTGTTTGACCAAGGCAGACAAAACCCTTGCCAGTACGATTGATAACATTGGCTGTGACATTCCTGCTGCCAAGCCCACTGGCACTTGGAAAGAACCAATTGTCAGGAAATGAAGCACTGATAGAACATGCACAAGAGGGGGGATCCAAGTGGGATGAGAGATAGCTGATATCAGATCAGGCTCCAATTGAGCACACAGCTCTGTGATAGTGGCCATGTTCAGTCTCTAGGTCAGTATTATGTGCCTGTCCTCCAGGGTGGCCAAGTCCACAAAGGGTCTGTACACAGGGTCTTGTCTCCTCCTCCTATTCATCCACAGTGGTAGGTATCTAAGGGAAACAAGAGAGAGTAGGCTGTCACAACTTGAACAATGGAACCACCACCTCAGTGTAGATGGAGTATTAATGTGATGGGATAATGTGAATGGCAATGTATGTGCAAATTATAGCAAAGAAGTAGTTCTCGATTATCTGAATGTTGTCCACCACAATAAAATGGAGACCGCCTGTCCTGTATCTAGGGACAGGTGGAAGTGAGGTAACTCCGCCGATGTTGGGCTTCATGGCAGAAGGCGGTCTTGCACCACCATGCTATTCCTCATTGGCTAATATGGGGCTCTATGGAGTACAGTGGCCAATGGGGATCACCAGCAGCGGTGACGGTGTATACCATTGCGGACTTGACCGGCATTTTCTATCTATAACCTCACTTGATTCCTGACTTTCCACAGGACACTACCTACACTGCGTGTGCTGCTGTGACCTGTGTCGGGATCCTGCCATGGCCCGTGTGACCGGGGAATGGGCCCCTGCCTTCACTTCGGAGATGTTGAAGCACCTAGTGAATGGGGTCCTACCCCAGTCTGGACAGCTGTATGGGCCTCCAGACCAACAGGTGAGTACACCATGGGGACGTTCCATGCGACAAGGTTGTATGGAGATGTGTGTGTTAGCAGTGAGTAATTTGGGGGTGGTATGTCTGGTGGTAGTGTACATGGTGGGTGCTGGGTGATGTGTGTGCCAATGGAGATGGAAATGGGATTTGTGGGCCATATGTGTGACAGGCTGAATTGTAAGTGTAATGGTGTCTTCGTGTCTGTATTACCTCTGCAGGTCAGCGCCCATCAGAAGAAGGGATTGAGTGCTGCCATCGCCAAGGACGTGTGAACCCAGGGGGTCTAGAGCAGGTGGAGCACCCACTGCAGGAAAAGGTGGAAGGACCTGAGACGCTGGGCCCGGAAGACCACAGAGGCCCAGCTGGAGATGGCCTTCCAATGAGGGCGGAGTGCCTTTCGGATCCTGACCCTTTGGATGGCCCGCATACTGATGGTGGCCTACCGAGAGCTGGATGGGGGCTTGAGGGCATCACAGCAGCCACAAGGGCGTTACAACAATAACTGATAGGTGGCATGGGATCCTGGTGGTGGGTGTCAGTTAGTGTGTGACCCTTAATGCCAGGTCAGACATTGGAGCGTGATCAAGCTCAAGGGTAATGGGTGTATTGAAAAATCTGGTAACCTAGCTAGGTGTCATTCCATGTCAGACAGGGCTTAGTGGGTCCCAGGAGGGGTGCATTTAGCGGTGGTTGGCCCTCATCTTGCTCTGGCATCTAGCCAATTGAATGACAGTGCGGTGCATAGTGCTCAATCCTGATCCCTGTGTGATGGTAATGTGTATGCCAATTGTGGTATTGGTGCTATAATTTACCCAGTGCTCCCTTTCTCCCTCTCCCCCCACCTTTTTTCATCTGTCACCCTGCCCATGTGTGCATTAGCATCATCTGGCAGAGGAGCAGGGGTACCGGTGACAGAGGGAGCTGCATCCCACAGGACCCAGGAAGCAGAGTCCACCGACGCTGAGGGAACCAGTGGGATGGATGGCGAGGGGAGCACCACAGTGGGGACAGTAGTTGACAACACTGACTCTGACTCCTCCTTCGATGGAAGCTCACTGAGAACACCCCAGCTACAGGTACAGCTGTCATCCCACGTACCACCACCGCCTTCCCAGTAACACCTCACTGAGTTGCCTGTGCCCACTCACACAGGAGGGTGGGCATCTCCTCAGGCCCTGCCCCAGTGAGCCCTACTGCCTTGAGTGAGGAGGCTATTGACTTCTTGAGATCTATCTCTGTAGGGTAGTCAATCATTGTGAATGCCATCCTGGGGCTGGCAACCCAGATGCAGCAATGCAATGCATTCCTAGAGGGCATCCACGGTGGGTTGGTGGCCCAACAGAGATCGTTTCAGGATCTGGTCTCCTCTCTAATGGCAGCCATTGTCCCTGTTTCTACCGTCCTCACTCCAACTCCTACTTCCCAGTCTCCTCAATCTCAACCCATCCCATACACACCTACAGACAAGCAGGCACACAAAACATCACACAAGAGTGGCACAGACAAACACAGGCAGCACACTTCAGGCCACAAGCACTCACACAAACAACAGACAGTTGCACATACAACATCATCCACTACATCCACTATCTCCCCCTCCTCCTCTTCCTACCTCACAGTCACATTTGCACTTACACCTGCATGCACTGCATCAACAGCCACTACCAGTATCACCACACCAAGCAGCACATCTACCTCACTAGCAGACATCTCCACAACATCCATCCACGTGTCCCCTGTGTCCTCTCTCACCCTATCAGGCCCCCTCCTAAGAGACACAAACACACACACTCAGACTCCTAACAGCCATCCACCTCACCCATGCACCGTGCCCAAGCACCTGCACCCAAGTCCAGCAGATGTACACCTCCAGCAACCACTCCCTTAACCTCCAATCCTATCCCTCCTCCCTAATCCCTCCCCACCATCCCTAAGAAGCTTTTCCTTGCCCAACTTGACCTCTTCCCTCCCCCTCCACCCCCTGTCCTGCCCGTAAGAGCAGGGTCCCAACAACCGAGCCCAGCACCAACAGTCTGCCACTGCTCACATCAAAATCAACAGCTGCTGGCATTAAGGTGTCCCAGAATGTGACAGCTGCCACTCCTACTGTGAGCACACCTCCACCTCAGAAAGGGAGGAGTAGGGTGGTGAAACCCAAGGGACATGAGGCAGGGACAGTGGAGGCACATCCTAGTCATGGAGGCAAGAAAGGGAAGGTTCCCACTCCACCAACCAAGAAAGGGAAGGATTCCACTCCACCAACTAGGAGAGGCAAGAGGCCCCCTCAACCAGCATTGGGCAAGGAACCCTCACCACCAGCAGAGGCAGGCAGGGTAACACCTCCACTAGCAGTGAGCAAGGAGCCCTCACCTCCAGCAGAGGCAGGCAGGGTAACACCTCCACTAGCAGTGGGCAAGGAGCCCTCACCTCATGCAGAGGCAGACAGGGCAATATCTCCACCAGCAGTGGGTAGGAGCCTTCACCTCCAGCTGAGACACAGCAGCCCTCACCTCCAGCTGAGAAACAGCAGCCCTAACCTCCAGCAGTGGTCATGTAGGTCACCCTCCAGGGACTGTTGTACATGGAACCCCCTCCAGGACCAGTGGGCAAGTTCACCACCTCAGAGATTGTGACCTTGAACTCCCCAGCTATGAGAAACGGGCATGGAACCCCCTCCAGAACCAGTGGGCAAGTTCCCCACCACAGAGACTGTGACCTTGCAATCCCCAGCTATGAGAAACTGGCATAGAGCCTCCTCCAGAACCAGTGGGAAACTTCCCCACCTCAAAGACTGTGACCTGCACTCCCCAGCTATGAGGGACAGGCATGAAGCCCCCTCCAGAACCAGTGGGCAAGAGCCCCACCTGAGAGACTGTGACCTTGCACTCCCCAGTTATGAAAAATGTGCATGGAGCCACCTCCAGAACCAGTAGGCAAGTTCCCCACCTCAAAGACTGTGACCTTGCACTCCCCAGCTATGAGGGAGAGGCACGGAGCTCCCTCCAGAACCTGTGGGCAAGATCCCCACCTCAGAGACTGTGACGTTGCACTCCCCAACTATGAGAAATGGGCATGAAGCCCCCTCCAGAACCAGTGGGCAAGTTCTGCACTTTCGCTGAGGTGCCCCCCCACCCCCTTCCCCTGAGGTGCCTGCCCATTTCCAACAAAATGCCCCTGCACAGTGTAGTGCAGATATTGTCAAGAAACAAGTTGGGGCTTGGACTGTGCCCAGTGGCCATGTGGGTCTTTTGTACTTTGGACTGGCCATTGGCCCTTCCTGGACATTTACTCCTATTTATTTCATCACATGGACATAATGGTGGCTGTTGTCATCAAATTACAATTTCAGTTATACCTAAATGTAGTCCTTGCATTATTATGATGTGGGTCCTGTGACATTGGTTTTCCTCTGCGGCTGATTGTGTGTATGGTGCGTGTGAATGGTGTGTGTTGTGCATGTGTGTGTCACTCTCCTTTTCCTCCCTCCCTCCCTTGTGTGCTAGGTGGCTGTACTCACCGTACTCATCATCGTCTGCGTTAGTGTTCCAGGTGGAGCATGGCGAACAAGAGCATCGGGAAGACTTGTAGTTCTGGTTCTATGGAGGCGTTGATCTTCTCAGTGTCTCTGATGGTGAGTCTTTTGTCTTCTCTGTTCTGTTTCTGCCATGCTTTTGACAGTTTTGGTACTGCCCAGGAAATTGTGGTGGTTTGCTATGTCATAATATGGTGGGCGGTACTTTGTCATCCGCCTGGCTGTTGATGGCTGCCGCCGTGGTCAGTGGTGGTAACACCCTGGCGGTTGGTGTGGTACATTGGAAGGCTATGGGAGTTATCACCACCCTGGTCATAATTTGGTGGTAATTACCGCCACTTTAACAGTCACCAACATTGTCCCAATGACCACCTTTGTCTCCTAAGTTAAGCCTTGTCGCTCGTTGCCAAGCTGCCAAGGGTTGAGCTGGGGTTAATTTATTGAGACTGAAATGAACCTAATAGGGGTTAGTGGCCTATTGCTAAGTGTAGGTACTTACCTGCCCTTACCAATAATCCACTTTCCAACACAAGTGTAATCCCATACCTCTTCCCAGACAGTATTTCTTAAATCCAGAGGCAGGTCATCTTTTGTCAAGATTCGTTACAACTCAATTCTCTTGTTTTGTAAATTAATTTAAAAAACGGAATCCTCATCTTGTGTTTCAATTGCCACATCATCCTGTGTGCAGTAAATCATTCAATTCATGTTGCAAAGGTGGTCCCTATGAAGTAAATTCAAAAGACTTGAATCACATAATATAAACTGATGTGTGTTTTTCATTGGTCCTATTTAAACTGGAACAACAGCTGTAAACTGATTCACAATTTGTTTATTTCTGAGCCTTATAACCTGGACTTCTTTTCCAGAGAGGGGTAGGTTGGGGCTTCTCCAGAGTGAACCACAGAATGGACAGCTCTGGTATCAATCAGAAATTAAATGGGTGGCCATTGACTTATCCATCAATATATAGGCCTCTCTGATATACCTCAAGGACTTTACCAAGGGTAGGTCGCTCCCCCTGCCGCTGCAGCTCCTCCAGGTTCCTGAGTTCCTGAGACCCACCCCACAGTAAGTACCCCCCACCTCCCAGCCCCTCGTTCTGCCCCGCGCTACTCACCCTCTCTCCTGCTCCTGCTTCTTTTCCTCTTTCCTTCTTCTCTGTTCTTCCTCCTCGCCTGTATTCTTCTTCTGTACTCCTCTTCTCCCCGTCTTCTCTCCTCTTCTCTTTTCCCCATCTTCTGCTGTGGTATTCTGCACCCTGTTTCTTCGTTTTTTGTATCTCCCTCCGTGTTCTTCTGTGTTCTTCTGTGTTCCTCTGTCTTCTTCTGTCTTCCTCTGTCTTCTTCTGTCTTCCTCAGTGTTTTTCTGTCTTCCTCGGTGTTCTTCTGTCTCCCTCTATGTTCTTCTGTATTCTTCTCTGTTCTTCTGTCTTCCTCTGTCTTCTTCTGTCTTCCTCTGTGTTCTTCTGTATTCTTCTCTGTTCTTCTGTACTCCTCTGTGTCCTTCTGTGTTCTTCTGTGTTCTTCTGTGTTCTTCTGTGTGTCTTCTGCTCTTCCGGTCTTCTGCTCTTCCGGTCTTCAGTCCTTCCGGTCTTCTGCTCTTCTGTTCTTCTTTTCTTCTGTTCTTCTTTTCTTCTTGTCTTCTTGTCTTCTGCCTTCGGCTCTTCTGCCTCCTCCGTCCTCTTCTCCCCGCGCCTGCCCTCCTGCTCCTGCCTCATCCCCCTCCCCCACTCGCATCCCCCCCTCTATCTCCCCTATCTAACCCGTTCACTTTCTACCTCCCTCACTCCTCCTATCTACCTATCTCTCCATCTCTCTATCCCACTATCCAACTCCCTCACTCTCCACCTCCTCCTATCTTCCTATCTTCCTATCTCTCTATCTTTTTCCCTATCTATCGATTTCTCTATCTACCTTTTCTCTCTACCTATTTCTCTATCTCTCCCCCCCTCCCGCCATCCCTCTATTACCTATCTTCCTATCCCCTCACTCTACCTCTCACCCTCACCCACCTCTACAACCCCCCCCTATCTTCACAACCCTACACCTATCTTTCTCCCTAATCTCCTAAACCTCCTAACACTCTCCCCCCTCCACGCTTAAACCCCCCTCCCCCAGCTCTTCTCACTCTACCTGTCCCCCCCTCCCTCGCGCTTTCCCGCTGCGACCTCCTGCACGCCCCGCCCCCCAGCTCCCATTCGCCCCCAGCTGACCCCTCCCCCCCTCCTACCTCATATGGCGGCCGCTGCGCGACAGTGGTAGCGACCCTTGACCCAAGGGTAGGTCGCTCCCCCTGCCGCTGCAGCTCCTCCAGGTTCCTGAGTTCCTGAGACCCACCCCACAGTAAGTACCCCCCACCTCCCAGCCCCTCGTTCTGCCCCGCGCTACTCACCCTCTCTCCTGCTCCTGCTTCTTTTCCTCTTTCCTTCTTCTCTGTTCTTCCTCCTCGCTCCTCGTCTGTATTCTTCTTCTGTACTCCTCTTCTCCCCGTCTTCTCTCCTCTTCTCTTCTTCCTCATCTTCTGCTGTGGTATTCTGCACCCTGTTTCTTCGTCTTTTGTATCTCCCTCTGTGTTCTTCTGTGTTCCTCTGTCTTCTTCTGTCTTCCTCTGTCTTCTTCTGTCTTCTTCTGTCTTCCTCTGTGTTTTTCTGTCTTCCTCTGTGTTTTTCTGTCTTCCTCGGTGTTCTTCTGTCTCCCTCTGTGTTCTTCTGTATTCTTCTCTGTTCTTCTGTCTTCCTCTGTCTTCTTCTGTATTCTTCTCTGTTCTTCTGTACTCCTCTCTGTTCTTCTGTGTTCTTCTGTGTTCTTCTGTGTTCTTCTGTGTGTCTTCTGCTCTTCCGGTCTTCTGCTCTTCCGGTCTTCAGTCCTTCCGGTCTTCTGCTCTTCTGTTCTTCTTTTCTTCTGTTCTTCTTTTCTTCTTGTCTTCTTGTCTTCTGCCTTCGGCTCTTCTGCCTCCTCCGTCCTCTTCTCCCCGCGCCTGCCCTCCTGCTCCTGCCTCATCCCCCTCCCCCACTCGCATCCCCCCCTCTATCTCCCCTATCTAACCCGTTCACTTTCTACCTCCCTCACTCCTCCTATCTACCTATCTCTCCATCTCTCTATCCCACTATCCAACTCCCTCACTCTCCACCTCCTCCTATCTTCCTATCTCTCTATCTTTTTCCCTATCTATCGATTTCTCTATCTACCTTTTCTCTCTACCTATTTCTCTATCTCTCCCCCCCTCCCGCCACCCCCTCTATTACCTATCTTCCTATCCCCTCACTCTACCTCTCACACTCACCCACCTCTACAACCCCCCTCCCCTATCTTCACAACCCTACACCTATCTTACTCCCTATTCTCCTAAACCTCCTAACACTCTCCCCCCTCCACCCTTAAACCCCCCTCCCCCAGCTCTTCTCACTCTACCTGTCCCCCCCCTCCCTGGCGCTTTCCCGCCGCAACCTCCTGCACGCCCCCGCCCCCCCAGCTCCCATTCGCCCCCAGCTGACCCCTCCCCCCCTCCTACCTCATATGGCGGCCGTCTGCGCCCGTCCGCGCCTGGTCCGCGCCTGGTCCGCGCCCAGCGCCATGACCCCTGGTCCCCAGCGCTCCCAAGCCCCGATGATCCGCTATGACCCCACCACCCTCCATGCCCTCAACCCAGGACGCTCCAACACCTGCTTCCAAGCTCACCCCAAACGCACCCATGGACCCTTCGCCTGCAACTCCTGCAAACGCATCTTCCACCACGCAACAACTACGACCACAAGCCCACGCGCCATCAACCACCTCAAGTGCATCCTAGTCAACGCTCGCTCCGTTCACAATCACGCCGTTGAACTCTGGGACCTCCTAGACTCCACAGCACCGGACGTCGCCTTCATCACGGAGACCTGGATGAACGCCTCCTCTGCTCCAGACATCGCCACTGCCATCCCCGAAGGCTACAAGATCTCCAGGAAAGACCGCACCAACCAAGTAGGAGGAGGCATCGCCATCGTCTTCAAAGACTCCATCAGCGTCACCACCTCCACTGAAGACTCCCCTCTTGCCGCTGAACACCTGCATTTTCAGATTCGCACCGACCCGAGGACCACCCTCAGAGGATCCCTCGTCTACCTTCCTCCCGGACCTCGCGCCCCTTTCAGCGACACCATCGCCGACTTTATCTCCCCGCACGCCCTCGCCTCACCGGACTACATCCTCCTAGGCGACCTCAACTTCCATCTGGAACAAAACAACGACCCCAACACCACCACCCTGCTCGACAACCTCGCCAACCTCGGCCTCAAACAACTGGTGAACACTGCCACCCACATCGCCGGACACACACTCGACCCTATCTTCTCCGCCAGCAAACACGTCTTCTTCAGCCACGCCTCCGCCCTTCATTGGACCGACCACAGCTGCGTCCAGTTCACATTCCGACGCGAGACCCGCCACCTCCGCACTCAACCCATCCCTCGCCGACAGTGGAACAAGATCCCTGAAGAGCAACTCTTCGCCGCACTCGCCGCCAACCAACCCACCCTCACCACCGACCCCAACGTCGCAGCCCTCAACCTCACAAACTGGATCTCCAACTGCGCAGACAACCTTGCTCCCATCAAATGCTCGCAGCGACAGAACAACACCAAGAAACCCCTCTGGTTCTCTGACACCCTCAAAGAATCAAAGAAAACTTGTCGCGCACTTGAGAAAGCCTGGCGCAAGGACCGCACCGCTGACAACATGACCGCCCTCAAGAACGCTACCCGCAAACACCACCACCTGATCCGCACTGCCAAAAGGAATTTTTTCACCGACAGACTGGACAAAAACAGCCACAACAGCAGAGAACTCTTCAGCATCGTCAAGGAGTTCTCCAACCCCAGCGCCAACGCCAACGCCGTCACGCCCTCACAGGATCTATGCGAATCCCTCGCCACTTTCTTCCATCGCAAGATCAGCGACCTCCACGACAGCTTCGGACACCAGACCCAACCTAACACCACCGAACCCACATCCCCGACCATCACCCTCAACAACTGGACCCACATCAGCACGGAAGAAACCAAATCCATCATGAACTCTATCCACTCCGGCGCCCCTTCGGACCCCTGCCCGCACTTCATCTTTAACAAAGCCGACAACATCATCGCCCGCACCTCCAGACCGTCATCAACTCTTCTTTTTCTTCTGCTACCTTCCCCGAATGCTGGAAACACGCCGAAGTCAACGCCCTACTAAAGAAACCTACGGCTGACCCGAGCGACCTGAAAAACTTCCGCCCCATCTCCCTTCTGCCTTTCCCAGCCAAAGTAATAGAGAAGACCGTCAACAAACAGCTGACCACCTTCCTGGAAGACAACAACCTGCTCGACCCCTCACAGACCGGATTCCGAACCAACCACAGCACTGAAACCGCCCTCATCTCAGTCACAGACGACATCAGAACCCTGATGGACAACGGTGAAACAGTCGCCCTCATTCTTCTCGACCTCTCGGCTGCCTTTGACACCGTCTGTCACCGTACCCTAATCACCCGCCTCCGCTCCACCGGGATCCAAGACCAGCCCCTGGACTGGATCGCCTCCTTCCTCGTAAACCGCTCCCAAAGAGTCTACCTCCCTCCGTTTCGCTCAGAACCCACTGAGATCATCTGCGGCGTACCTCAAGGCTCATGACTCAGCCCGACACTCTTCAATGTCTACATGAGCCCCCTCGCTAACATGGTACGCAAGCACGACATCATCATCACCTCCTACGCCGACGACACCCAACTTATACTCTCCCTCACCAAGGACCCCGCCAGCGCCAAGACCAACCTACAAGAGGGTATGAAGGACATCGCAGATTGGATGAGGCTCAGCCGCCTAAAGCTGAACTCTGAAAAAACTGAAGTCCTCATCCTCGGCAACACCCCGTCCGCCTGGGACGACTCCTGGTGGCCCACGGCCCTCGGCACCGCACCGACCCCCGCAGACCACACCCGCAACCTCGGCTTCATCTTGGACCCCCTTCTCACCATGACCAAGCAAGTCAACGCCGTGTCCTCCGCCTGCTTCCTCACCCTCCGCATGCTCCGCAAGATCTTCCGCTGGATCCCCGCCGACACCAGAAAAACCGTGACCCACGCCCTCGTCACGAGCCGCCTGGACTACGGCAACACCCTCTATGCTGGGACCACCGCCAAACTCCAAAATCACCTGCAACGCATTCAAAACGCCTCAGCCCGCCTCATCCTCGACGTACCCCGCAACAGCCACATCTCCGCACACCTGAGACACCTGCATTGGCTCCCAGTCAGCAAAAGGATCACCTTCCGACTTCTCACCCACGCACACAAAGCCCTCCACGACAAGGGACCGGAATACCTCAACAGACGGCTCAACTTCTACGTCCCCACCCGCCCCCTCCGCTCCTCTGGCCTCGCACTCGCCGCCGTCCCTCGCATCCGACGCTCCACGGCGGGTGGAAGATCTTTCTCCTTCCTGGCGGCCAAGACCGGGAACTCCCTCCCCACCAGCCTCAGGACCACCCAGGACCACTCCGCTTTCCGGAGACTCCTAAAGACCTGGCTGTTCAAGCAGCGATAACCACCCCCTTTGTCCCTAGCGCCTTGAGATCCGCACGGGTGAGTAGCGCGCTTTATAAATGCTAATGATTTGATTTGATTTGAAGCAACAATCTTCCTCTACCCTCACTAACCTTCTCATCGCTCAATATCATAGAACTTTGCTGCTACATTGGATTATATAGTATTTTATTTCTTCTTTTTTACTGCATCACTGGGGCAGTTGGCATAGACATACAAAATAATTTTTGAATCTGCATATTCTGCTCTGTATTTGGTATATTCAACATCATATTACCTTTCTGGTGTTCCTGAAAATGCTCCAAATTCACTTGAATCCTGTTAGAATTCTGTCTATATTCACTTTCCCATTATCTAATCATCTCACAATAATGAAACGCTGTGTAATATTGTTTGCATTTATTCCATTACCTATAGTTTGCATTCTTTGATTCACCCCATTCATTGTATTCTATACAAAATTCATATTTGAACCCATTCATTTCTGTGATCCTTTTTAAACTATTTTATGTGAAAAATCATCATCATTTCCTTCAGCTACTTCTAACTTGTTTCAAAATATTCACTACTATTTTTCACCAATGTCATGATCTCATCAATACTCTTCATTTGCCAACTCAATTTACTTTGTTGAATATGCTTACGCATCACTGATCTCAAACCATCTACGAAAGCAGAAACAAAACCACTAGCTCCATCTTTTTTCCGCATTTTTGACTTCATTATGCATTTTAAAAACATTCATCAACCTCTAATATGAAGAATACACTGTGTCCTTACATTCCGGTGTTGTTCTCAAATTTGTCTCCCAATATATATCCTTTTCAGGAACTAATTTTTTCAAATGCTGAATCAAAGCATTGTATTTGTCTGCTATCTCCATTGCTGGTGCATTATTAGGACCAAACCTATCTGGTTCTTGTGTCGGCCATCTAGTAGCAACTATGAGCTCTAACCACAGATCTCCATGGACAGCAATTTAAAACAGTGTACTTAAATCGGTCTGTAACATTGGAATAATGTGTCAGCCAATGTATTTTCTCACATCACTTTGCTGAGCCTTCTCACAATTTCAGAAACTTGTACATAAGAAACGTTTTAACACAAACCTTGATCCACACACACTAAGTGGTGTCCTAATATGTGACACACACAGACTTACACTAACATACATGGAAACACCAATGCATGATGTTAAAAATAATAATAATGATGCTGCAGGAGAAGAGTGCGACAACAAATAAAGGGAAAGAGGGGCTCAAAACCTCCTCAGCTCACGGAAAGTATAGAGAAGAAAGCAAGGACAAAGTATATGAGGCACATGTGACAGGGAGGAAGTGGGGGTTAAATGTGAGTGCATACAAGTTGTTGGAAAATGGATTATTGGCTATGGCAATTAAGTACCTACACTTAGCAATAGGCCACTAACCTCCACTTAGGTCCAGTTAGGTCTCAATAAATTAAACCCGGCTCAACCCTTGGTAGCTTGGCAATGAGTGACAAGGCTTAACTTAGGAAACAAATGTGTAAAGCATTTAAAAATCACAAAACAGTAAATAAGTAAAACACAAAACACAATAAAAATCCAACACCAATTTGTAAAAAATAAATGATACTTCTATCTTTAAAATGACACCAAAACAACTAAAATCAGATAAGGGGAACTAGAGATATGATTTTTTAAAGAATTATTGCTTTCCAGAGCAAAGAAGCTATTAGCGTTCAAAGGGTTAAAAAGAAAAGGTAACACTGGAAAGGAATAAAGTCCAGAGTTCAGGCCACCCACGAGGTAACTCTGTCACACTTACTTTCAGAAGCGTTTCTTGATTTAGGAAAGTGGTCCACAGCACCAGCCTAGGGTTCAGAGGCTCTGGTTTGCCTCTTGAGGTCTGGGACTACAACTCCCACAATGTACCTCTTCAACTTATGGAGTTGCTCCAAACATCTCCAGACTTCTGGATCTTCTTCCGGAGATCCTTTTTGGGTCCTTAAAGTTTCCACAACTTGATCCAAGGTTCCAGAAGCTCTGAGTTGCTCCGTGGGAGTTGGGACTACAATTCCCAGAATGCATCTGGTCAGAATCCTCGAATGGCCACTGGACGCTGGTCAGCTGGGCTTTGCTTGCAGGACTTGATGCAGGAGACTCTGGGCAGCTCCAGGTCCAGGTGCAGGTCAGGGGACCAGCCGGGCAGTCCTCCATCTTCTGACATTCTTCGTTTTTGGGATCTGGTGAGGAACTGAGGTGTAGGTGTAGCTCTGCCAGTTTTATCCTTGCTCCTGGGTGAAAAACAGTGGGGGGGGTTCCTGATTCTCCAATCAGGTGCAGGGTCCTTCTCCCTGTGATGACCACTTGCTGGGAAGTGTGGCAAAAATCAATCCCAGGGAGCAACATTCCTGAAAACTCCATCATGGCTGAAACTGATTTTTGGAGGTTACATCTGGCTGAGCTTGCCCACTGGTGTGGCTAAAAATCTTAAACACACCCTTTTGCTGCCCTCTCCTCATTTAATCAGGGGTGGCACCAAATTATTTGGGTTTGCAGGATGTGAGGGAGGTTCTGGGTTGCTCCAAATGTCCTTCCCTGCCTTTGAAGACCAGTTTGGCATCCCTCCCCCTTTCTGCTTCCCTGTCTGCTGGGGGAAGTTCTCCTCTCCAGGCACATCTCTTTGTGTTCAGCCCAGGCTACTTCACACCTCATCAAGGCAGCCTGGCCAATCAGAACATAGCACTACAGGGCTGAAGTTGGCAACTTTTTAGGTAGAGTTAAAAACTCTTTACCTGGACAAGTTACATTAAATCCAACAATTGTAAATTGTGGGATTTATCTTAACATTTAATTTGATACCAAATCGGAGGTATCTGACACTTAATGGGACTTTATAAATTAAAATGAAGGCTCCCCATTCTAGCCTATCGAGGCCATTCACCACAATGAGGGGAAAAAAGAATTTGGTTGTTTTACCTCACCAGGGCTTTAAAAAACTATTTTTATAAGGTCCCTGCTTATAGTTACATGGCACCCATCCCTAGTGGCACATAGAGTACACCTTAGGGGTGACGTATATGTAAAATCAAGGTAGTTTAAGACTTTGGAAGTACTTGTAATTCCAAAGTCGAATTTGCATATAACTTTAATTTAAAAGCAGCCAGCAAGGCAGGCCTGCCTTTAAAATGATACTGGGTACCTCAGCAGTGCACCCATGGGTGCACTATCTATGCTGGGGTCCCGAAACCTGCATGTCCTACCATATACTAGGGAGTTATAGGTAGGTTGACATAGCCAACTATATTTAGTCTAATACGCATACTTATTTTATACAGAGCACAGGTCCTGGAACTTGTTAGCAGTACCCATGTCACCATCAGAGTCAGGAAAACACCAGCAAAAAGTGAAAAATGGGGGCAAAAAGTTAGGGGGCCTCTACAATCAGCCCTGTTTTCTCACACAAGTGAAAATGCAAGTGTGTGCATGCACAGTTATGTGATATTAAATGTGCACACCAGTGTCAAGGGGTGTGTCTATAGGTATCTGTTAGTGATTGCAGGTTATTGTAAGGACTGTGAATGAGTGTAGAAGAATGCTGGTGTGAGTTTTTTGTATGTATTAGTGTGTGATTCAATGGTGCGAGTGCATGTGTGGGAATTAAGTGATTGTATGTTTCTTATGTGAATAAGCTTTCTGTATGAGAAGGTATATAAGAGTAGGCAAACATGCCACTGAGTGTGCAGCAAAAAATACAGGTGAGTGTGCTTTGAGTAAATGACTGTGGGATGCACGAATGCCTTTGTGAAGGTGTATGGAAACCCTTCTGTTGGGGTATCGGTGAGTGAATCAATGAGTAGGATAGAGTCACTGAATTAAATTCATAGCATCTATGTGTGCACCTCTGTAAGTGTGTCAGTAGGTTATGTCTGGCCACATTGCAAGGACTGGATCAACTAATGACCCCACTGGGCAAAAGCAAACGCTTTGTTGTATCCCACCAAATGCTCACACAGTAGGCAATGTACTAACTTCAGTGTGTAAGGTTAGGAGCACAAACTCGAACAGGGTCTGCTTACAGGCAGTGGCTACCAAGAGCTCCATGGGTCTCAATGAAATGAAGGATAGTAGTGCCCCAACCTTGTGTTTTTTATTACACTCATTATTAGTGACTTAGTGGGCTTCGGTGCCAATGCAATACGGATAGCACACGGCTGTCTCGAGGTGGGGGAGTGGTGAAGATGCACAAAATAGTGCAGAACTTTCCATGTTTTTCGGAGAATTCACCAAGACTAAAGGCTCCCTCGTGCTGACCTTTTGTATCTTTTTGTGCTGTGGGAGGTACAGACAAGCGGGAAAGGCAGTTTTCCACTTCCTAATCTTAGACCCCTCTTTCCTTTTAAAGTATGTTCTTTAGACGCCTTTTCTTGTACTCTGCATTTATAACATTTTCACAAAGAGATTAAACAAACACATAATAAGGTGACCTTTAATATCACATGCAAGCTGTTATATCACACGTCCTGTGGATAATGAGGCCTGTAATTATTGCTTCAATTCTTGTCCAATATTGATTTTCATGGAATCATTTAGGCACAATATATTTTCTCTGTTCATTAATTAATACCATATATTTTAATCACTACCTGATCTTTCATCATAGGAGAAATGTGCCTTGTCTATGTTAATAACGATATGCAAAACTTCCGATGTATGTTAAAAATGGTCCGTTTTTTCCCCAAAAATACACATTATAGTCATTGATTTAACAACACTTTTGTCAGACATAATTTCAAAGCTAAATACAAAATCAGCACAGATAAACTCAAAAAGGCTGAATACATACAGCAGTCTACAAATAGATTTCGCTGTCCGTCCCAGAATGTCTCATGAAGTGCTGAAAATTAAAAATAGTACATTTATAAATAATTGAATCCTTATTTAAAATTTAACATTTCTGTGCTGCGAAACACGAGTGCACTGCAACATTTATAGCTCAGGATCGAGTCACTTTCTTCATAGGCCAGGAAGAAAAAAATACTGTAATTGATTTGGAGAGTCTGTCCTTTCCAATCCACTGTAAATTAAAACAGCCAACACAATAATCGTTCCAATCCACTCACGTTCATTAGTAAACAAATCAATGTACGTAACTGTGTAAATTTTAAAAGACAATTGCTTTAGTACACCCAATCAATTATGTCTGTCAGGAAGAATTGATGTTTATGTTCTCCCCATTGAGACTTAATTAGAAGAAAAATGGCGCTGGCAAGGCCAATAAGACCATTTTTTTAGTTAATGTGCTTCTTCATTGATTCGTGTGTGTGGATGGGTGAGTGGATGATATGTCAATGGTTGGTAGAATATATACATGTAAGAGTGAATGGATGGATGAGTGTAAAGATGGATAGATGAGTACATGGGTGTTTTTTAGATGAATGAGTATGTGCATCATTCAATGGCTACAAGATGTAATGATTAAATGTATTTAGGAATGGATGAATGTGTTCCTGGATGGATGAGGGCTTGAGTGTATGGGATGGGATGAAAGAATCAGCTATATATATATATATATATATATATATATATATATATATATATATATATATATATATATATAATCTACTGGTGGTCGCTAGTAGGTAGTTATAGTTATAGTTTCTATAGAAAGAGCATTATTTGTTTTGCCTATACCTTTAGTGGTGGTTGACAAATCTTCACAAAATTTTCAAAACATATAGGCCTATATTTAGACTTTTTTAGCACTTCATTTGCACCCCTTTTTTTGATGCAAAAGCGGCGCAAACTTACAAAATACAATTGTATTTTGTACATTTGCGCTGCTTTTGCATAAAAAAATTACGCAAATGCGGCACTAAAAAGTATAAATATGGGCCATCATTTGCTAAGTTCAACTTCTGTCTTGAAAGTTTTGGGGTGATCCTAATACACGCTTTTCCTAATCATATTTCCATAGAACCTTTAGACACACCTACAGCCTGAACCACTGAACGGAACTACACCAAATTTGGCACAAAGATTGATTCTCTTCCACAGATCACGCTTTGTGGGATTTGGTGCAAATCTGACCAGTAGTTTCAGAGAAATGTAAGGCCAAAAATATTAATATATATAGGGATGCATATCCTCTGCGAATTCACCACTGAGGGTCAATCCGCGGATCTTCACACCACAGGAAGAATCTGATTGGCTGTTTGCAACCTAAGAGAAATGTTGCAGCTGCCATATTCTTTTCTCTGTAAATGGCCCCTGGGGCTGAAATGTGGAGGGCCAGGGTACAGGCTCCCTGACTCCATGGGGTTGATATAGTTGTGGTGATGGGACAAATAATACCTTTGAAATGTGGAAAAGGATTTTTTTTTTACGCTTCACGTGATCCGCAGATCCATCCATGGATCCCAGTGCAGCTCTGGTGTGAATCCGTGGTTAGATCCACAGAGCTCCTTATACATAAAAAAATGACAAAATTCAAACAGAGACACTCTGCGTTTAGTATTACACACAGAGATACTGTATCACACCCAGTGAGGCATGCAGGCAGACACTGCCACACCCAGTCTCACACCTATAGAGATGCTGTTACATCCAGTGTCACATCTACACAGACAGTTTCACACTCACTATCGCACTCAGAGAGAAACTTTCACACCCACCCTTGCATATAGGCAAACACTGTCACACTCCCTCTCACATCCAGACACAGACTTTCATGCTTAGTCTCACACTAACATAGAGACTCTCACATGTAGTGTCAAAACCAAGAGACACACCCTGACACTCATCCTCAAACTGATACAGGTACTCTCACACCCAGTCTGACATCCAGGCAGACACTGTGACAGCCAATCTCACACCTACAGAGATGCTGTTACATCCACTATCACATGTACACAGATACTCTCACACTCACTTTCACACCCAGAGAAACACTCTTGCATCCAAAAAGTGTTTTTTCCCTTTTACGAGATCTGCGTCCGCGGACCCATTTGCAGATCCAAGCGTGATTTGAAAAAAAAAAAATACGATACGTGTATAAATAGAAATGGTTATATATATATATATATATATATATATATATATATATATATGCATATACATATATATATAGATGGGTAATAGATTGGCTCTGAAAAGAGCCTTTGTGTTTATGATGTTAGGTGATTACTACACATGATAGAGAGTACAGTCTCTGAAGTTATGTAGGAAAAGTTGTTGCCTTTCTCGGTGAAGTGAACTCCGTCATTTCTGTATATACCCTCCATATCAAATGGTAAATTGTTGTGGTAAATAGAAATCATGTTATGGTCCCTCAGGAATGCAGAAACCGTTTTATTGACATTTTTCCTGGATTTCACTATTTGTGGGAAGAACTGAGTTGACCGTTTCCATGTCTGCCTTTGGCAAATGTTTGAAAAAATGAAGGCAGTGTGTGGGAAGAGTGTCATTAACTTTCCAAAGGTTTCTTTCATTAGGATTTCCAATTCAATTCCTGTGACTACACCTAGGTCATTGCCACCACAGTATACAATCATAAGGTTTAAATTTTGGCAATCCTTAATAGTTTCAACCAAAGGAAGTAACTGATGCCACTTTAACCCTCTCTGCACAATCCAAATAATATCCACATTAGACCAACCCAGGTTCCTGTTAATTCCCACTTCATTTTGCTCTCTCTCTGGCCCAGAACACAAAGCTGTGACCCACAATCCATACTCTGAGCATTTTGGATGTAATCTGGAGACGCTCACAGGAGATGGCTGCAGCTGAATGAGGATGAAATAAAAATCAGTTGAAATGGAGGGTAGTTACATTCTGGAAGAAGTGATTCCATTGGCTGTTGTAGATATTGGAGTGAAGGTAGGTAGTTAGGTTATGTGAATTGAGGTATATGTTGGATTGGGTTTAAAATACATTGGAAAACAGTAAAAATAGCTGCTATATGTTTACTCTGAAAGATTCAACCACACCTGCTAAATGTGGCATAACACTAAGCATTCTCTTGTCAGAAACGGTTATGAACTTGTGAACTGGTGCAGCAGAAAGTTGCAGACTGTGTAACCATGGTACCAGAGCTAGAGGAGCATGAGGGGGAAGGGAATAGACAAATAAAATAGAATTTGACTTTGTTTTACCATACATATACTGTAGAGGCAGTATGGATGTGAATTATTATTTAATGGTATGATTTGGTTTTGTGTTCTAAAAAAAGTGTTTGTATGGATGTGTTTTTTTATAAGATCAAAAAAGAATTTCTGAACTTAACCGTGGATCTGCAGATCCACCTGGGAATTTACACGGAGGCCACGCTGAGCGCCTCAGTGGATCTGGCAAAAACTCACATCGTATTGGCTAACTTTTCAGGAGCACTTCAAAGTGTTAACTATGCAAACCAGTGAGAAGTTGTAGAACATTGTATTAATATGAAAGGGAGATTGTGAATGGTTTACTAACTTAATAACCTTGAAAGGAGAGTTGAAAAGGTTGCCATTACTGGTTGCCTGCTATGAGAGTGGACTTCCATTCTTGTGGTTGTGTTTTTGAGCTTTGTTCAGTGAGAAGAAATTCTAACTGAAAGAGAAACATAGAGCACAAGAAAGCAAATCTTCAGGTATTTGTAGTGAAATGTCCTTTGTTTTAGAAAGTGTTAGTATACAAATAAATTAATACTAGGTTTCAATAAGTGAGCAGAGTGTTCACAAAAATGCTATAAAATATTTCAATGGTAGGTTTGTGATTTATGTAAAGGAATCATACAAGTAATTCATTATTTGAGAAAGGTATTCATCTGAATTTGGAAAAGGGGTTTCACTGATGTTTCCAGTTTCTATCAGCATATTGAAGTGATTCCTCATTTATGCTGAAGCTAGTATGGAGAATGTACTATTGAGTAATGTAATGATTAAAAATGTTATATTGAATTGTAGAAATTTAAAGTGTTTGACTATACAGAAACTGGTCTGTACAAAAGCAGTGTTGAATTCATGCAGAGAGTCACAAGTGTATTGAGAAACAATAGAGGTAATTTCACTATGAGTTAGACGATGAGATGAGTGAAGTATGTTAGTTGAAAAGGTAAGAAAAAGGATTGGGTGAGAACAGACTGAAATGTTTTTTGCTTTAGAAGATGAAGGGGTCAGATATACTCTATGTAGGCTTTAGAGGAGGTTGTTGTGTCTATTGAAGGGAAAAAAGTGTTTCGTTTTTATTGTGTTAAAAGTGTTCATGGTAGTAAAGTATATGTATACAGTCTAATGTATAATGTTAAGAAGATAGAAAATAATACAAATATAAAGGGAGACTTATACTCATTCAGAGACATTAATAACCACTTGTTTATTGATGTAGACATAGACAATTTAAATACATAGATTGTACTAAGAGATGTATCTAGGATGTAATATACTGAATGCAATATGTAGTTTTGTATATTGATAATATAGATTCTTATTTATATAAAATGTGGTTAAAAGATGGTTTAGGGAACTAATTGTGAACATAGGTACACAGTTTTATTTTTAAGTACACTTGACATTAGAAAATGTGTTTAAGTAGGTGTTTACTGAGTGTTGTAAGAAAAGTCCCCCTTTAAGTGAGATGCATGTAGACTGTAGAAGAGAGTGTATTTTTATTAAAAAATGAAACATATTCTGAGTTTTAGTGACTGAGTTGAAAGGTTATAGAGGCCTATGCCCCGATATATATGCACTCTACTAGAACATATGGTACTTAAATAGCTAATAAGGAAAAGATACAGTCAGTGTCGTATCTAGTGAAACAGTCATAAAGTCACATGTGTATTCACCAATGCAGATACTAATATACCAAGCTATACACCAGGGATGACAATGATCGATTCAATAACAAAATCAGGGATGCACTGATGCATACACTGACACACCTAGGCATACACTGATCTGTACACTGACACACTTATGCACACTGTGATGTACAGACTAACATCCTCAGACGCTTACTAATGAGTAGAGTGACATACCCTGTCATGCACTGTTGCATGCACTGAGAAAACCAGGTGGAACTGATGCATTGACTGATACACACAAGTGCACTGTATTGCATACACTGTAATGGCTAGGTGACAGTGATGTATACACTGACACATCCAGGGATACACTGACATATGCACTCAGACACTTGGGAATGCAGTCATGCATGTAGAGGCACACATAGATACACTCTTATCTATAGATATCTATAGACTGAGAGATACAGGCACACACTGATGTGTACAGTGATACATCAAGATACATTCTCTCAATATACTGATGCATCCTGGGATTCAATTATGCATATACTGACAGACCCAGGCACATATTGGTACATGCAGTGATGCCGTGGAGCCAAGCGGTGCTTGACAGGAAGGGCCCAGCGGAGCGGTGCTTGAGACGGCGGGGCCCTGTTCAGCGGTGCCTATCTTAACGGCGGGGCCCTGTTCAGCGGTGCTCTTCTGCACGGCGGGGCCCTGTTCAGCGGTGCCTATCTTCACGGCGGGGCCCTGTTCAGCGGTGCTCTTCTGCACGGCGGGGCCCTGTTCAGCGGTGCCTATCTTCGCGGCGGGGCCCTGTTCAGCGGTGCCTATCTTCACGGCGGGGCCCTGTTCAGCGGTGCTCTTCTGCACGGCAGGGCCCTGTTCAGCGGTGCCTATCTTCATGGCGGGGCCCTGTTCAGTGGTGCTCTTCTGCACGGCGGGGCCCTGTTCAGCGGTGCCTATCTTCACGGCGGGGCCCTGTTCAGCGGTGCCTATCTTCACGGCGGGGCCCTGTTCAGCGGTGCTCTTCTGCACGGCGGGGCCCTGTTCAGCGGTGCCTATCTTCACGGCGGGGCCCTGTTCAGCGGTGCTCTTCTGCACGGCGGGGCCCTGTTCAGCGGTGCCTATCTTCACGGCGGGGCCCTGTTCAGCGGTGCTCTTCTGCACGGCGGGGCCCTGTTCAGCGGTGCCTATCTTCACGGCGGGGCCCTGTTCAGCGGTGCTCTTCTGCACGGCGGGGCCCTGTTCAGCGGTGCCTATCTTCACGGCGGGGCCCTGTTCAGCGGTGCTCTTCTGCACGGCGGGCCCTGTTCAGCGGTGCCTATCTTCACAGCGGGGCCCTGTTCAGCGGTGCCTATCTTCACGGCGGGGCCCTGTTCAGCGGTGCCTATCTTCACGGCAGGGCCCTGTTCAGCGGTGCCTATCTTCACGGCGGGGCCCTGTTCAGCGGTGCTCTTCTGCACGGCAGGGCCCTGTTCAGCGGTGCCTATCTTCATGGCGGGGCCCTGTTCAGCGGTGCTCTTCTGCACGGCGGGGCCCTGTTCAGCGGTGCCTATCTTCACGGCGGGGCCCTGTTCAGCGGTGCTCTTCTGCACGGCGGGGCCCTGTTCAGCGGTGCCTATCTTCACGGCGGGGCCCTGTTCAGCGGTGCCTATCTTCACGGCGGGGCCCTGTTCAGCGGTGCTCTTCTGCACGGCAGGGCCCTGTTCAGCGGTGCCTATCTTCACGGCGGGGCCCTGTTCAGCGGTGCTCTTCTGCACGGCGGGGCCCTGTTCAGCGGTGCCTATCTTCACGGCGGGGCCCTGTTCAGCGGTGCTCTTCTGCACGGCGGGGCCCTGTTCAGCGGTGCCTATCTTCACGGCGGGGCCCTGTTCAGCGGTGCTCTTCTGCACGGCGGGGCCCTGTTCAGCGGTGCCTATCTTCACGGCGGGGCCCTGTTCAGCGGTGCTCTTCTGCACGGCGGGCCCTGTTCAGCGGTGCCTATCTTCACAGCGGGGCCCTGTTCAGCGGTGCCTATCTTCACGGCGGGGCCCTGTTCAGCGGTGCTCTTCTGCACGGCGGGGCCCTGTTCAGCGGTGCCTATCTTCACGGCGGGGCCCTGTTCAGCGGTGCACTTCTGCACGGCGGGGCCCTGTTCAGCGGTGCTCTTCTGCACGGCGGGGCCCTGTTCAGCGGTGCTTGTCCAGTAATTCAAGGGAGCCAGGCCTGGCCTGGACTCCCTGCTCAGTCGCCCTCCGACCGTGCAGTTGCAGGACCCTTCGGTGACAGAGTCCTGGGCCCTTTGGTGTCCTCCCTTACAGCCGGGATGGGGCTTGTGGGGCACTCCTGCTCCGCGCTCCTGCTGGCTGACTTCTCCGCCCTGCTGCCCTTTCGCTCCTTAGAAGAGGCTCTCTGGCCCTTGCCTCCCCTGGATGTTGTGGCAGGTGAAGTGGCCGAACTTTGGTCCTTGGGGGCAGCCGTGTCAGTCCTCTCATGGCGGCCCTTGACTTTCCGGGTCCTCTTGCCTGGGGGGGGGCTGGCTGTCCCCTTGATGCTGATAGAAGTGTCACTGCTGGCAAAGGGTGGACTCCAGAACCCATGCACCACAGTGACACTCGAAGCTGGGCTGGTGGTGGCTGAGGTGCTCTTGGGACTCTTAGCAGATGGAGGGGGTGGGTCAGGGGAGGGAAAGAGGTTAAGATTGGAGATGTAAAGTTTTTTAGGACCAAGGTAAAGGGTGGGAGTAGTGGTGATGGGAGTGGAGGAAGAGGAGGTGGTTGTAGGAGAGTCAGGTGTGCTGTCTTTGGGTGCAGGTGATTGTGCCGTAGGCTGTCGTGAAGTGGATGGCTGTTGGGTGGGTGGCTGCCTGCGTTTGTGTGTCTTGGAAGAGGGGGTGACAGACACAGTGGGAGAGGACACAGGGGACGTGTAAATGGCAGTGGGGGTGGTGACTGCACGTGTGCGGACTGTACTGGAGGGTGTGCTGGTGATGGAAGCACTGGCTGATGGTGGTGTGCATGCAGGTGTGAGTGTAGACGTCACAGGGAGGGAGGAGGGAGACGAGGAGGAGGGGGACACAGAGGTGGTAGTGACTGTTGGTATGTCTGCATCTGGGTGTTGCTTGGGTGAGTGTTTGTGGGATCTGTGGTGCTTGTGTCTGGATGAGCTGACCTTGGGTGTTGAGGTGTGTGCAGGCTGGTCTGATGGTGTGGATGGGATAGGCTGAGGAACAGGAGACAGAGACAGGGTGGAGGCAGTTAGAAGAGGGAGGCTGGAAACAGGGACAATGGCTGCCGTCAGTACTGAGGCCAGAGCATTGAACGATCGTTGATGGGCAGCCTGACCCGAATGAATGCCCTCCAGGTAGGCATTGCTCCGATGCACCTCCCTTTCTCCCCCCTGGATGGCATTCAAAAGGGTAGACGGCCCAACAATGAGTGTCCTGAGGAGGTCAATGACCTCCTCACTGAGGGCAGCAGGGGTAACTGGGGCAGGGGCTGAGGTGCCTGGGGCGAAGGAGACGCCCGCCTTCTTGGGCGAGCGGGCACGGAGCGTAGGCTGAGGGGCTGCTGGGAGGGCGGGGCTGGTGCGCTGGGTGGCGGCTGTACCTGTAGAGGCGGGGGGGCCGGATGTTGCCGCCACCGCTAGGGAGCTCCCATCCGAGGACGTGTCGGTGTAGCTGGTGTCACCACCGGTCCCCGTTGTGGTGCTCCCCTCGCCCTCCGTATCACTGGTGCCCTCGGTGTCTGTACCACGGCCCACCGGGGCCTTGTGACTTGCAGCTCCCTCGTGCTCCGATGCCAAATCTCCTCCGCCTGATGATGCTAATGCAGACATGCACAAGAAGATGAAGAAACAGGGTGGGGGGAGAAATAAAAACAGGTTGAGTGCATCCATTGTCAACACCGTTGGCGGAGAGGACAGACACAGGAGCCTCATGCACTAAGCCGCGCAATCGGGGTACACTACTCAGTACTTCTGACTAGGCCAACAGGTATAGGGACAACAAACGTGCACATGGGTGATGCAGGACCATGGATAGCTGTACTTGGCACCCTACAGAGGTGGGAGGCGGGGGCACAGGGCAATGCCTAAAGGAGAGACCTACACTACAGAAAGCGCCCTGGCCTAATGACACCCACAACCCTCCTCCCCCACCCAGACACCTCCACTGCGCATAAAGATAGCAGAATGTGCAGATACTCACCCTCTTGTGTGTGCTGTGATGTCCTCAAGCGCCCATCCAAATCAGGGTAGGCCACCGCCAGGATCCCGGACATCAGGGGGGTCAGGGTACGACTGGCACCCCTCCTAGGTTGGGAGGCCATCCCCAGCAGTGACTCAGCGGTCTTCCTGGTTCCGCGGCGGATGTCCTCCCACCTCTTGCAGCAGTGGGTGCCCCGTCTGATGTGGACCCCCAGGGCCCGGACTTCCTTGGCGATGGCACGCCAAATGTCGACTTTCTGATGGGCGCTGACCTAGTTGACATGTACAGGGTGGGAAATTAAATTCCATCATTTTTCTGCATGTTAGATGTGAATGCCCCCCCTCCCCAACTTTGCCATGTGGCACATGCTCTCATCTGTCGTGCGTTGCACTCCTCATTCGCTCCCCACCCCACCAACTTACATCCACCCCACTCCACACAGGCATAGCCCATTCAATGTGCACCCAGTGTACTTACCTGTTGGTCTGGAGGACCGTAGAGTAACACATACTAGGGGAGGACCCCATCCACAAGTTTCTCCAACTCTTCAGACGTGAAGGCAGGGGCCCTTTCCCCAGTCGCAGCAGCCATTGTCACTTCCAGACCGAGGTCACAGCAGCACTTGCAGTATAGGTCCTCTCCTGTGGAAGATCAGGTCTCGAGTGATTAATCAGATAGAAAATGGCGGTCACGCCCGCGGCGGTGCGTACCACGGCGGTGCGTACCGCGACCGCCGGCGCACCTTGTCATTGGCTCCTGAAACCCATAGGCTTCAATGTTAACCAATGCGGCTTCGTACAGCGGTCTTCGACCGCCTACCGCCACGGTGTGCCACGCCAGCGCATTGACCTCACATCCCATTGTCCCACTTCACAGGTCAGGCAGCCGCCATTTCAAGGGCCCACATGGCTTAATTTCAACTGCGTCACACAGGCCTAGGCCTTGCATTGCCACACATACACGCCTTTCAATACATAGATAACCGTGTGCTATGCAAGCTGTGGTGAACGTACCTGTGATTTGCTTGACTCTGTACTCCATGTTGTCCTTCCTAGGCACCGTCCGCTGGGACTTGCGAGGAGAAGGATGAATCCTCGCGTGTACCGACCGCTGGTGGACCTGTCGACAATGGAAGAACGCCATATTATACTACGATACCGACTTGACCGAGCCACTATACATGAACTGTGTGCCCAGCTGGAGCCAGCCCTGATGTCCCCCATCCGCCAACCCACAGGGATTCCCCCTTTGGTGCAGGTTCTGTCAGTACTCCATTTCCTTGCAAGTGGATCTTCCAAACAACAGTGGCCATGTCATCTGGGATGTCTCAGCCTATGTTTTCTAAGGTTTTGTCAAGAGTGTTGTCTGTCCTGACGAAATACATGCGGAGCTACATTGTATTCCCTGAGGAGGTTGATTTGGCCACTGTGAAGAGTGATTTCTATGCCCTTGGACATATCCCCAACATCATTGGTGCCATTGATGGGACCCATGTGGCCTTATTACCCCCAAAAGACGATGAGCAGGTGTACAGAAACAGGAAAAATTACCATTCTATGAATGTGCAGGTGGTCTGTTTGGCAGACCAGTACATCTCCCATGTAAATGCCAAGTTCCCTGGGTCAGTGCATGACGCGTATGTTATGCGTAATAGCAGCATCCCGTATGTGATGGAACAGCTACAGAGACACCGTGTGTGGCTAATTGGTGACTCTGGTTACCCCAACCTGCCTTGGCTATTGACCCCAGTGAGGAATCCCCGGACCAGGGCAGAGGAACGGTACAATGAGGCCCATGGGCGAACTAGGAGGATCATAGAAAGGACCTTCGGCCTTCTGAAGGCCAGGTTTAGGTGCCTGCATATGACAGGTGGATCCCTGATGTACTCACCAAAGAAGGTGTGCCAGATCATCGTGGCCTGCTGTATGCTTCACAATCTGGCATTGCGACGTCAGGTCCCCTTCCTGCAGGAGGATGGTCCAGATGGTGGTGTTATAGCAGCTGTGGAGCCTGTGGAGAGTGAAGAGGAGGAAGATGACGGGGACGACACAGACAACAGGGACACAGTTATCCAACAGTATTTTCAGTAGCACACAGGTAAGAATCACCCACGCCATTTAACATTTCCTGAAAGCCTCCTGCATCTTTACTTTGTGTATTTCCCCCCAGTTCTTTTAAACTGATGTTTGATTTTCCCTTCCCTTTTCAGTGCTGTATGACGCACTGCGTGACTTCTGCTTGGTTAGCCCATGGACTAATGCTTATTGACATCAGTATGTTTTCATCACAAAGTTGACTGAACATTATTGAACAGTAATGTGTTATACATTTGTAAATAATACAGGCTGACTCCTGAATGATTTCAGTGCAATGAGTGATTTATTTTTAGTGCTAGATATTGGTACATGATATGAAAACGGTGATGGGTGGGGGTGGAGTAATGTCCATGGCAGAGTCCAGTTCTCGGTCGCACAGGTGCATTGTCCATATGCCTGTGGAAGGATGGAGCAGGGGCAGTTCAAGGTTGGACAGGATGACGATGTGGGACAGTGGAATGACATCCGGGTGGATCTTAGGCTGGCGGGGGTGTTGGCATCCTACTCTGTCTTCCTGTGAGATCTCAGGTTCCTCTTGCGGGGTGGTTGTTCTTCAGCAGGAGGTGGGGTTCTGGTGGCCTGTCGTTGTGGTGGGGCCTCCTGTCCACTAGCGCCGGCGGAGGTGGTAGGCTGTTCCTGGTCCTGGCTAGTGACAGGGGCCCTTTGTGGTGCCACATGGTCCCGCAATGTGGTTTCTATCCGGTTGAGGGCCTGGACTATGGTCCCCATAGCGGTACCGATGTTCCGGAGTTCATTGCTGAACCCCATGTAGCGTTCCTCCTGCTGTGCCTGGATCTCGGTGAACCTGGCCAGTACCGTCGCCATTGTCTCTTGGGAGTGGTGGTATGCTCCCATGATGGTGGTGAGGGCCTCTTGGAGAGTGGGTTCCCTGGGCCTGTCCTCCCCCCCCTGTCGCACAGCAGCCCTCCCAGTTGCCCTGTTTCCCCGGGCCTCTGTCCCTTGGACGGTGTGCCCACTACCACTGCCCCCAGGTCCCTGTTGTTGTTGGGGTGTTGGGTCAGCCTGGGTGCCCTGTAGTGGCGGACACACCGCTGATTGACCTGTCCTGGAGACAGAGGCATGGGCCCGCTGGGTGGGAGCTGTGCTGGTGTTCCCAGAGGGGGTTGGGTCTGCTGTGGCCTGTGTCTGTGTGTGGGGAACCCACTGTCCAGAGGTCCCCGATGGTCCGGGCTGGTCATCAGGTTCTAGGTCGACAGAGCTGCTGTCCTCACTGGGTGCCTGTTCTGGGGGTGGGATGGACAAATCTGGACCCTCTGTGGCGGTGTGTTGGCGTTCGGGCCCTGCAGGGGTAAAATAGGGTGGTTATTGTTTTTGTGTGTGCCATGGCGTGCATTTTGAGTGCCCTTGTCCCTCAGTGCTGGCATTCCCTTGTGGGAGGTGTTGTGAGGGTGGTTGTGGGGGGGGTGTATGGGTATGTGCAATGGTCATGCTTTGGTGATGGGTGTCTATGGTTTGTGTTGGCATTCAGGGGTTGGTGTTGTTTAGGGTGGGTTGTGCTGGTGAGACATTGGCAGGGAGGATGTGTGCTGGGGGTTTGAGATTGGGGGTGAGGGTGGGGGTGTGGGTTGGCATGCTGGTGGTTGGGGGGGGTGAAGTAGTTGAGATTCGACTTACCAGAGTCCATTCCTCCGTGTACTCCAGCGAGGCCATCAGGATGCAGGATGTTTACTACCTCTTGCTCCCATGCTGTGAATTGGGGTGGAGTGGGTGGGGGTCCGCCGCCAGTCTTCTGCACAGCGATGTTGTGTCGCGACACCATCGAGCGCACCTTCCCCCGTAGGTCGTTCCATCGCTTTTGGATATCTTCCCGATTTCTGGGATGCTGTCCCACAGCGTTGACCCTGTCTACGATCCTTTGCCATAGCTCAGTCTTCCTTGCTATAGTGGTGTGCTGCACCTGTGTGCCGAAGAGCTGGGGCTCTACCCTTATAATTTCCTCCACCATGACCCTGAGTTCCTGGTCCGAGAACCTGGGGTGTCTTTGGGGTGCCATGGGGTGGTGTGGATGAGGTGTGGGGTGGTGTTTGTGGTGATGTGCGTGGTGATGTGTGGTGATGTGTGCGTAGATGTAGTGTGGGTGATGATGTTGTGTTCCTGTGTGTGTTGTGCTTTGCGTTCCCTGTGCTCTCTCTCAGTGTATTGCGCCTTCTCTCAGATATTTGTGGTTGTAGGGGTTTGTGGGTGAAGTGGATGTGTGTTTTATAGTTAATTGGGTGTGTGGGAGTGGAGTTTGTATGTGTATCAGGTG
Source organism: Pleurodeles waltl (assembly GCF_031143425.1). Classification (NCBI taxonomy): domain Eukaryota; kingdom Metazoa; phylum Chordata; class Amphibia; order Caudata; family Salamandridae; genus Pleurodeles; species Pleurodeles waltl. The sequence continues at coordinate 529,557,056 of NC_090449.1, forward strand.
TGTGTATTTCAAATTGTCCAATGTGGCTGTGTTTTGGAGCTGTGTGTATATTTTGACTGCGGCGGTGTGTACCGCCAATGGAATACCGCGGTTGAAAGACCGCCACGTGGATTCGTGGGTCAGAATGGCATGGGCGTGTTTGTGTTGGCGTGGCGGTGGAGGTTTGGTCATCTCCAGTTTATTGCTGCCCGCTGATGAGGCGGCCTTCTGTCGATGTCGGGTTTTTGGCGGTTTCACAGTTGGTGGTCTGAATGACCGTGGCGGTTTACCGCGGCCGCGGTGGTAGAATGGCGGACTTCTGACCTGCGGTAAGGGCCTTTTACCGCCGAGGTCAGAATGACCCCCTGAGACACCCATGGAGAGAGAGATGGCTAGAGTGACACTCACACTCCTAGGAGTACACTGATGTATAAAGTACCACAAACAAGCACAACACACTGATATATACACTGACATAGCCAGGCAGAAACTCATGTATACAATAACAAAGACATATCTGAACCTATTCAATTTCAGATACAGCCATACAGATACTACTGCATACACTGACACACCCAAATGTAAAATGATGCATGCCCTGACAAACCCATGCCCACATGATTGCATACACTGACACACTCAGATGCACACTGATGTATAGATTAATACATCCAGAAACACATTAATACACACACTAAAACACAAAGATACACACTGATGCAGAAACAAAAAAAGCCAGTTATATAGTAAAGCTTCCATAAAAATATGCAGGTCCACACTACCATATACATTGACAGAAGGGGGGGCCCAAAATACTTTTTCTCCATTCATTTTCCCATAGAGATTTTGAACAGCGATAGCGCCAAACTACTGGACAGAGTTACACCAAATGTGGCAGAAAGGTAGGTCCTTTTGTGATTTGGTGTGAATCCGTTCAGTGGTTTTCTTGTAATTTACTGGATTTTTTTTTTGTACATGTAGGGACATGGTTCCTCCTTAGATTCTTCATGGATTCTGAGGAAAAGCAAAGCCCTGATTGGCTTCTGCAACCTGACAGAAAAGTTGCAGCTGCCATTTTGTTTCTTCAATTGCCTGGGGGGTGGGAAAAAAAACTGTAAAAACAATTAAAGGGGTCGGGATAAAGGTATCCTGACTCCATAGGACACATGGAGGGGTCACTTAGGAACCCCTCATGGGCAAATAATTGCCCATTGTTTTTGTTTGCCTGATACCTGCATTCGCAGATCCTCATTGGATCCTTCTTGGATCCTCCTCGGATTGTATAGAAAAGCAAGGCCCGGATTGGCTTGCCACAACCTGACACAAATATTACTGTGTGCGTAAAAAAAACATAACAATTCACTGAAACAATCAAAGGTTACAGGGATTTTATAGTCAATTAATTACTGGACTTTATGACATCATGCAGCCTACCAATGGTGATGTCGTTTAACACTTTTTAAACTAGTACTATGATTCATACAGAGAAATTATATTATATAGCTCGATGAACATTTATGTATTGTGACAAGTATAGGTAAAAGAGTTTAATTAATGTTTATAGTGAGTGCCACACATCGTAATGTTAATTTCAAATAACATGATAGCTACTTATGGTATGACTACCCCCTCCCACACTGTTCAAGGATGACTACTGTTAGAAATGGGGTCTTTGGTTGGCAGTCAGGTTACCCGCTGTCCAAGCAAGGACCCTCACTCTAGTCAGGGTAAAGGAAAATCATCCTCAGTTAACCCCCGCTCACCCACTTGGTAGCTTTGTACGAGCAGGCAGGTACCCTCAGAAGTGATGTGTAAGGTATTTGTAGCAGCACACACATTAATTCAGTGAAAACACTACAAAATGACACAACAGGGGTTTGGAAAAATAGAGAATATTTATCTAACCAAAACAAGACCAAAACAACAATAATCCAATTTTCAAAGAATAAGAGTGTTAGATCCTTTAGAAAACAGTGAGAATGTTGTTAGCATACAAAGGTACCTGGGTAGCCTCAAAATAACACTGCACAGGCGAGTGTGCATTGGAAAAGGCCAGCGATGCGTCGATTTTTCACTCCTCCACATGAGAATGATGAGTCAATCTGGACAGGCACCTCGGATCCGGCCAGGCTTTGCGTTGTTTTTCTGTGTCCAGCAATGTTGCATTGAAAATCCGGTCGCACAGTATCACAAAACTGCGCTGCGTGGGTTTTGCGTCGTTATCATCTTCTGTTAGCGGGTGCTGTGTGTCGTTTCTTCAGCCGCGTTGCCTTGATCTTTCAGCTGCGATGCAGGTGGATAATTGATTTCAGCCGTGAAGCCAGCGGCGCATTGTTTATCAGCCGCATCACGGAAGGTGCGTCAAAAAGTTCCCCGCACAATGGTCTGTGTGTGAATTTTCAATCTTTGTCTGCCAGCTTCACCTTTCAAGGGCCCAGAAACTGGATAGGGCACCACTTGGCAGGGCAGGAGTCTCAACAGAGAGTCCAGGTGCTGGCAGGGAAAGCCTATGATAGCCCTGAGACTTCAACAACAGGAGCCAAGCTCAGTTCAAGCCCTTGGAAATTCTTCTCAAACAGGAATGCACAACAAAGTCTAGTCTTTGTCCCCTTTCACAGGCAGAAGCAGCAACTGCAGGAAAGCCCAACAAAGCACAGTCAGAGGTAGGGGCAGCACTTCTCCTCAGCTCTTCTCCTTGGCAGAGGTTCCTCTTCCAAAACTGATCTAATTTACAGAGGTTTTGGGTCCACTACCTATACTCCTTGCTGCCTTTGAAGTAGGCAAACTTCAAAGAAAGGTCTCTCTTGCTTATATACCCAGGCAAACACTAATGCATATACCATCGGACACACTCTTAAGCAGTTGCATTTCTAACACACCCAACCACACACAGATCAATACACTAAGACATCTGGGCAGACACTTATGAATATAGTGCCAGTGCCAGTCACACACTGATAATAAACTCACACACCGAGCACACACTGACACACACGCTGACACAGTGATGCACACAGTAACACACCCAGGCACAGACTGATGCATACACTCATAGACCTAGGCACACACTAATGCATACGCTGACACTGAGACACTTAAGAAGACACTGATAGACACAGTGACACACCCTAGCACACCTAGTCACACACTCATGCATACAGTAACACACCCATGCACATGCTGATACATACACTGGCACACCCAGGGACAGACTAATGCCTACACTGACACACTCAAGTGTAAACAGATGCATACACTGATACACCCATGCAAATACCGATGCGTACACTGACACACCCAGGCACACACTGATATAGACACTGACGCAACCAGGCTCACACTGATGCATACACTGACACACTCAAGCACACATTGATGCATACAGTAAGACACCCATGTACACAATGATACATAAACTAACACACCAAGACACACTGATGCATACAATGACACACAAATTTTCTCACTGATGCTATACTAATACACCCAGGAACACGGTGATGCATATACTGACACACCCATGCACATACAGATGAATACACTGACATGCCCAGGCATCCACTGATATGTGGACTGACACTCCCTGGCTCACACTGATGCATACACTGACATACCTAGGTAGACACTGATGCATCCTGATAACATCCTGCACCATCTGCTATTCACACATCATGCGGATCTGCAGATCTCGACTCGTAGATTCTTGTATTCATGAAAATCATAAAACAACTTTTTAATTAAAAATTAACTATACAGCACTTGTTTGCCCCTTGGAAATATGTCCAGTGCTATGCCAAAATGTTAAACAATGAATCCTATATACTTGAATTTACTTTTTTGAATTTCACGAATCCATGGTTTGGATTTGCGGATTCATTCTGATCACATGATCGGGACAGAAACCAAAGAGCTTCACCCTTCTAAATTTGTGGAACCGTGGATCTAAAAAAAAAGATTTTACAAAAAAAAACATATTGCCCTACCCACATTACAACTATTTGTCTACTAGATACAGTATGAATCACTACCACCCATGCCATCTTAAAAAGACATTGGCCTGTATCATTCTACTTACAACTGTGAAAACTCTTGCTGACTTTTATAATGGTAGACAGGTTAGCAAATGGACCACCAGTGCTTCTTCTGCAGATTGTTGTGCTGAATTTCTTCATGGTTAGGAATAACAGGAGGTCACTATCTAAAAAACAAATCTAACAACATATCTCTTTGAAGAACAACCCTAGTTTATAGCTTATTGAAATGTTTCCAATATTGTTGATCTCTCTATAGGATACTTTATGTTCACAAAGAATACTGCAAAAAAACACAAGTCACAATCACATTGCTAAGCGTAATAATAAAGTTCCTGACCACAGTTTCTGGTTCATGGTACATTACACAACTGTAGTACAGAACACACAATGAACATTTATGAAATGAAGCAGCTGTTACTAACTAACTAGTACAACGTATTTCAGTTGTGTACACATTTTATATGAAACAGTAGACTTTTGTTAAAAAACAAGCAGATGCACTTCCTTTATGGCCAAGTCACTCATGCATCTACTGTCACACTCACACAGACAATCTCACATACACCCTCTCAAATGCACTCAGAAACTCACTCAAACATTGATAAGTCTAGTCACAGACTCACTGACAACTCACACACAAAACCGTGCTCTCCCACACACCTCCTAAGGCACTAGTACACACATTCAGAGACCCACTCAGACATTCACACAACTACTCACAACACCTCTCACACACTCATACACCTCTGACAATTCCACACAAGCTCACACAACAACTCACAGACTTACTCAGGGAGTGATGCACTCACTCACAAAACCACTAAGAAACTCACGCTCACTCACACACTCATGAACTAACTCACACACTCAATCTGGCAGTCATGCACCCACTCACAAATAATCTGAGCTACTGAGACAACCAGTCACACACCCACCTACACACCAATTTTCAGACCCATACAGGCACTCATACAGCTTCTCACCTACCTACAAAACCGCTCACACATCTAATCTCAAAGATTACAGGTTTCAGTTAAAAAATAAAGTTTAAAAAAAAGGTTTAAATGAAGTGAAAAAAACAAAGGTTAAAGGCATGTTGTGGTCAGGAAGTACAATTAAAAAACCTTAGAAACTCACTCAAAAAACAAAGGTTACAAAGATGTTATAGTGAGCCTTAGATTTCACTCATACAAAACCAGTGACATTCAGCAGCTTTAGCTACCTCATCTACCTACAACTTGTGCCCCCTTAATGCACTGCTTGTGACCTCACATATTACATCACTCATGACATGGTCAGTGATATCACTGATGAATAACCCTTAGAAAGAGAGAGAAAGTGAGAGATTGATAGAGAGAGAGCGATTTAGTCTTTGATGAATGATATACTGAGAATGAGATATTTCTGTACAAATTGAAAAAAATGTATTTATCAATTAAAAGGAGTGAGATCATCTTTTAGTATGTAACTTAAATATTTATAGTTGAAAAGAAACTGAAGCAGGAAATGACAACAGACTCAACTAGACTAGAACACTTACCTTTTGTTGTGCATGTCAGATTCTTATTGTAGAAAAGTACCATCTTCTTGGCATGTTACCCCCATTTTTATCTGTATGTCAGTATGTTTTTGCCTGTCTCACTGGGATTCTGCTGGTCAGGACCCCAGTGCTCATAGTTTATGGCCTAATGTGTGTGTCTGTATAGTACGTGACTGTGTCACTGAGGCTCTGCTAATCAGAACCTCAGTGCTTATGCTCTTTCTGCTTTTAAATTTGTCACTGTAGGCTAGTGACTTAATTTACCAATTTCAATTGGCACACTGAACCCCCCCCCCCCCTTATAAGTCCCTAGTACATGGTACCTAGGTACCCAGGGCATTGGGGTTCCAGGAGATCCATATGGGCTGCAGCATTTCTTTTTCCAACCATAGGGAGCTCAGACAAACCCTTGCACAGGCCTGCCATTGCAGCCTGTGTGAAATAACGCACACATTATTTCACATTTATATTCACTGCACTTAAGTAACTTAAATGTCACCTACATGTCTAACCTTCACTTGCTGAAGGTTACGTGCAAAGTTACTAAGTGTGAGGGCACCCTTGCACTAGCAAAGGTGCCCCCACATAGTTCAGAGCCATTTCCACAGACGTTGTGAGTGCTGGGACGCCATTACAAGCGTGAACTACATGTAGGTCAATACCTATAGGTAGCTTCACAATGGCAAATCCGAATATGGCCATGTAACATGTCTAGGATCATGGAATTGTGCCCCATTTCAAATCTAGTATTGGTGAGCCAATTCCATGCATCTTGGGGGCTCCACTATGGATCCCCAGTACTGCCAAGCCAGCTCTCTGAGGCTTGCACTGCAGCTACCGCTGCTGCCACCTCACAGACAGGAGTTTGCCCTCCTTGGGTTTGGGCAGCCCAGTTCCAGGAAGGCAGAACAAAGCATTTCCTCTGAGAGCAGAGTGTTACACCCTCTCCCCTTGGAAATAGGTGTTACAGGCTGGGGAGGGGTAGCCTCCCCCAGCCTCTGGAAATGCTTTGAAGGGCACAGATGGTGCACATCAGTTCAGGGGCCCCTTGTCCCATGCTCTGGTGTGAAACTGGACAAAGGAAAGGGGAGTGACCACTCCCCTGTCCATCACCACCCTTGGGGAGGTGCCCAGAGCTCCTCCAGTGTGTCCCAGACTTCAGCCATCTTGCTTTGCAAGGTGTGGGGGGGACTCTGGAGGCCTCTGAGTGGCCAGTGTCAGCAGGTGACATCAGAGACCCCTCCTGATAGGTCCATATCTGATAAGGTAGCCAATCCCCCTCTCAGGGCTATTAAGGGTATCTCCTGTGGGTTCTCTTCAGATTCTGCTTGCACGTTTCCTTCAGGAATCCTCTGCAACTACTTCATCAACCTCTGAACTCGGATCCACATAGCCTGCACCAGGAACTGCTGTAACAGCAACAAAGCATCCGCAATTGATACTTTTCCGCTGCAACTTCAGCTCCAGCCAGCAACTGAAACAGTTTCCATAGTGTGCACGCTCTGAGGACTCCCTGTCTTCATCCTGCACCAGAAGGACCGAATAAATCTCTCTTGGGGTGACGGAGTCGCTCTCCTGCTCCAGCAGGCACCTTCCAAGACGAAGACCTGTACCCTTGGACTCCTTGCACAGTGACGAGCATGCTCCTAAGGACACAGTGGGTGGACATCATCGACAACGACTGACCTGAGGTCCTGTTGACCCAATTTGGAGGAGGAGAGACCTTGCCTTCCCTGAGAGCAACAGTACCCCGGTGTACTGCGTCTTCTTCCCATCCTGGGGCCTCTGTGCACTATTTACAAAATTCCTTCATGCACAACCTGGTCCAGGTCCCCAGCACTCCATCCTGCAATGCTCAACTCGCTGAGTTGTTCTCCGGTGGCATCAGACCTTCCTTTGTTGTGCTGCACCAACTGCATTTTTCACCTCCATTGCCCCCATATCCTGGGACACCCGTGGGGACTACTTGGCATCCTGAGAGCTCTCTAAAGTGCTGAGAGTCCCCTCTTCCTCCTCACACGGAGTTGAGGCCAAGGCTTGTTGGCGACTTCCAACACAAAATCACGTCTGCATCTTCACGTAGTGGGAAATCCTTTGCATCATGCAGAAACCCGCTGGCATCTTCCTAGGGTGCATTCCTGCAGTCTTTGACTAACCGGGGATTCTTCTTTTGCACCCTCTTCTGGTTTGGCAGGGCCTCCTGTCCTTCCTGGATCTTCATTTGACTTTTGGACCTGGTCTCCTTCTTTTGCAGGTCTTCAGGCCCAGGAATCCAGCAGTTGTTGTTTGCAGACTTGGTTAGTTACTGCAAAATCCCAACCATGAGGTTTAGTGTGTTCTAGGGAAACTTGCAGTACTTTACTCCTGCTTTTCTGGACTCTGGGGTGGGGTGATTTACTTACCTTTACTGTATTCTTACTCTCCCAGTGATTCTGCACACACTACACTTGTCTAGGGGGGAATTCATGATTCGTATTCCACTTTCTTAGTATATGGTTTGTGTTGCTCCTAGACCTATTTTCTCCCATTGCATTCTATAGCATTTCCTATTGTTTGTATTGTTCTATGACTATTTACTTGTCTAATTTTAGTGTCTAGTGTATATATTGTGTATAATACTTACCTCCAGAAGGAGTATTGTCTCTAAGATATTTTTGGTCCTGTGTCACCCAAATAAATACCTTTATGTTTTTTTATGTTGGTAACACTGAGTATTGTCTTTACTGGTGTACAAGTACTGTGTAACAATAAGTGGTCTCATAGTTCAGCCTAGGCTGCTCTGATATAGCTACCTCTATCAGCCTAAGCTGCTAGAACACCACTACTTCACTAATAAGGGATAACTGGACCTGGTATAAGGTGTAGGTACCCAAGGTACCCACTCCAAACCAGGCCAGCCTCCTACATATAGCCAGTAGGCCAGAGGTGACTCCATACTGTGCTGTGTCCAGAATTAGGTATTCTATTCATCTCTTCTCTCTCTTCCATCCAGTTATGGGATGGAAGAGAGAGCGAGAGAGAGAGAGAGAGAGAGAGAGAGTGACAGGACAGCAGGATGAGCTTCAAGACTCCCACAGTCCTAGCCAGCTCCCTGCACCCTGTGGGAGGCAGCATTGCTCCCCCAAGCAAGGAGCTGCTTTAAATAACGGCTCCTTGCTTTTGGGAAACAGATGAAAACTTCACTTTCTGCCAGTGAGAGCTTTATGACAGCTCTCACTTGCAGAAAGAAAAGTGTTTGCTCTGACTTGGCTGCAGCTGTCAAAGGTCTTCCCCAGTGAGAGCAAACAGCTATGTCCCAGTGCTCGGCACCCTGGGGGCATAGCAGGAGCCAACCCTGAGGGGTGGTGGTCTCCCAGGCCATCTATGGCTCCTGGAGGGACCTCCTCCAATGTAAAATAGCCCTGAGGAGGTACTGGTCCCGTGGGTTGGGGGGCATGCAGCCCCCCACATTACATCTCATTAAAGCCCTGGGAAGTTGGCGGTCCCTGAGGATGCAGGAGTTTGGGTGCCCCCTGCATTGTATTTGATTAAAGCCCCAGGGAGGTGGAAGTCCCCGGGCCTCCGGGGAGGGGGGCACGTGGCCCCCACATTATATCTAATTAATGCCTTAGGGAGGAGGTAGTCCCCTTGGCTGCAAGGGGAGATACACATCGCCCCTCATTCCTTATAATTAAAGCATCTGGAGGTGCCAGTCCCCAGGGCATCAAAGTCCCAAGATGGCTGCCAAAACTTCCCGGTTTGAAGTGTTGGCAACCAATAAGATCTCTGTAGCTCTGTGTGCAAGCTATTCTTATTTGCAAAGTTGTGCGGGAGGATCTACGGCCCTAGAAATAAAATTGTATTTTCCCTTTAGTATCTCAAAAACTACTGAACCGATTTGGTGAACCGATTTACACCAAATAACCAAAAGCACAATCTGCTGAATAAAATCTACCTTTCTGCCAAATTTGGGGTGATTCCATCTGGTAGTTTGGGCTGCAGTCATGTTCAAAACTCCTAAGGGAATTAACATGGGAAACACATGTTTTTTTTACCTCCCCCATTTTCTCAGCCCGGACTTGATAGATCACCCTGAAATTTCCCATGCACAACAAGAATCACCGGCACACTATTGTGGGAAAATTATGTGAGGATTCATCAAATGGTGACAAAAATATAGGCAAGTCAAAAACACAGTCCTATCTCTACCAACCCAACCTAGCTCAACATGCGGCCTTTGGCCATGTGCAGCAGGGGTTGGCAGCAGGTTCTGACTGAGAGAGACAGAGAGAGAAAGAGATAGACAGAGAGAGGGAAAGGTTTTTTAGGCTTTGATGAATGACATACTAAGATTGAGATATTTTAGGACAAATTGAGAAGAAAAATGTATTTGTCAACTAAAAAGAATGAGATCACCTTTCAATATGTACCTTAATCCTTTGAAGTTGAAATGAAATTAAGGTAGGGAAATAATCAGTCGATCACCCAGAGTAGAATCCTTACATTTCAGTGTGAAGGTCTGAGATCTTAACCACTAGGCAACAGGTAACTTCTTACATTGCACTGTCCAGATATAACTATGACATTCAACCCATAGATTTGGAAGAGAAAAAGACGATAAATGTTCTAACACCGGGAAAGTTTAACAGTCAAAACACTAATAAATAAGCCCACACCACGAGATACCAAGTTTAGAACCTTCAATCTACTGAGGGACAGTCCAAGAGTATTTAGGCCAGGTATTTTTTTTTGCATTTTGATATTAGTAGTCCTGGTTCTATAAGTGGACAAACTGGACTTGGAATCCCAGAAAGCAATAAAAACAATTTATAATGGATAAGCTACTCAAGTAAGGAAATATTAAACTTGAAAGGTCTGCCTGCATGTACATATTTTTTCATCTTCGTGCCAAAAGTATACCCCAATTCTGACTTTTAAAAAACACAGGTTTTTTTTAAATTTAAACTCTATGATTATTTATTGTGCTTTTACACCCATGCCTTTATACAACCTGAAAAGCTCAAAGACGTTTGGGGAAGTATGTCTTTTGAAACTTTTCAAGCAGCTGCGACAGACTCCTCAACTCAGCCTTCTGCCACCTTCTGATCCATCAATGGGCATTTGCAGTAAACAGGGCTTTTCATGGGAATATAGAAATGCAGTTACTCCTGCCCTGAGTAACGTCTTGCCACTGAGAAGTGCTAGCACTCTCCCTTTCAAATGAAAGAAGTATAGGTATTCGGTAACCAACAGGACCTCCCCATTTAAAACACTGAAGGGTAACTGCTCACAAAGTAAAAACCTTTCACCAGTGCAGAATGGTTGAAAATATCTAGAAAATGAGAACTAGGATGCAAGGATTACTGTGCCGCAGACACTTGGGTTCGAATATTTGGAGTACAGCATTTTATCCCAGCCCTCATGTGCTGTGCAAGGTATTTTTTCCAGCCAGTCAATGCCCCCAACCTGCCCCACTCCCCAAAAACCAACCAAAACCCCCAAATCAGTGGCGTTACTCAAAATGCAGGGCCCCTGCAGCATGTGGTTTGTGGCTGAGTGGGGGTCCTTGTGGCCTTAAAGAGTTGGGGCCCCCAATGTGCTTCAGGAGCCTGTGTTGCAAACCTGCTCCCAACACATGACATTAAAAGACCATGGCTTTCACTGTTACATGTTTTAAACTACTGTCAAGGTATAGTTTTGCCAAATGTAAAGTGGGCTAATACCGTCAAATGCAGCTGCACTCTACAAACATCTCAAGTACATGAATAGTGCCATTGTAAAGTCTAAACCACATCTATCCCATTTGATAGCACCCTTTTAGACTTCACCAGCATCTGGCGATAACACTCCTTTGTATCATGCCTGATTTATGCCATAGCACTCCTCCAAACCACTCCAGTCAAAGGTGAGTGCACCTCTTGAGACCACACATGCATTATTAATCCTCACTAATTCCCATGCACTGCTTGTTTAAGGGAAACGTGCGCTCACCCAAAGAGCAATGCAGACAGTAACTTGCTGAATACAACAAAGGTAATAAGACTGTTGAGCTACAGTTCTCTTCAGGTGCTGTCCGAAGGTGTGCACATTTGATTCTGTTGATGTAACTTTAAGCCCCTTCACTCCAGTCATTCACAGCTCTTTGGACTCCCCCAATCCCCGAGCACAAAGTGCACCTGACTCTACCTGCTATAATATTTACACAGCCCCTGCACTCTTACACCACTCATCTTCCACCAGCCCACAATGACTCCAGATTTGCAGTCTCAATTTTCACAGAACCACTCCCCAGAGAGAGACAGCCTCCCTGGTAAATGCGTGAGCAAAAACCCCACACTTTCCTCTCCATCTCTGCCCCCAGCCCGCCCCTGCTTCCTTCCTAGCATTGTCCCCGCTACAGGCTGCTGGTAGCTGTGGTTCTAATCTCTGTCACTCGGCTATCATTCGTCGTTTAGGTCCTGCTCGAGATGAGGGTGAATTCTGTGTACAGCTCCAGCAGATGAACCTGTTTCAGGAGCGCTGCTTTAAGCACAGTCAAACTGTGTGTGTCTGAGACTGCAGGTGTCTTCTGATGATGTTGCACATTCCTTACCAGACACCTCTAAGATGGGACGAATAAAACCTTAAACTGAGGAGTGTGGTTTTTGATTTTCCCGCCAGGTACTGGAGCCATCAATTATATATTATGCCCAATCATTTATGGGGCTAAAGACTACAGACAGTTCATTCATCCATTAAGGGAGTGATGCCAGAATAGAGGCTACAGACAGTGCACTCATACATGGATACAGACATAGACTGCAGGCAGCACATTTATCTTTGGCGAAAGAGAGGCTACGCTACAGACTTATCACTCATACAACACATTCATTCTAGGGGCACAGTGGCGGGAGACCGTGCTTGTTGTTTTTTATTGAAACTCTGTGAAATTTACAAATATTCTTGATCTTGCTGTGTTTTTTTTTTTTTTTAACGCTTTTCAGCCTGGAGGAAGTGGGAGGGGCCTGGAGGACCCCTAAACCAAGGCTAGTGGGGTATGGTAAAGGTACTATTCCCCCTTTTCATTTTTTTAACATTTGTTTTTGAGACACGACTGAAGCCAAGTCTCAAAATGGCTGCCAACACTTCCAGGTTGAAGTATTGGCAGCCAATCAGATCACTGCAAGAGATCGTTGGTATTCACAAATTAGTTGTGATCCTAGATAAGCAAATTTGGATTTCTTTTAATTTCTCCTAAACTACCAAACACCTTTACACCAAATGTGTAAAAGGCTCCTCTGTGAACAAAGAGCTACCTTCCTGCTGAATACGGCGTAATTCCATCCAGTGGTTTGAGCTACAGGTGTATCTAAAGAGTCTATGGGAATTACCATGGGGAACACACTTTTTTTTACTCCCCCCCTTTTTCCCGGCCCCGTTTGACAGATCACCCCAAAACGTTCCATGTGCAACAATAATCACAGGCACAATTTTTATGGAAAATGTTATGCAAATTTGTCAAACAACTTCAAAGATGTAGGCAAGTCAGAAATGCTTTTCCTATGCCAGTAGGTAATATATATGTGTGTGTGTGTGTGTGTGTGTGTGTGTGAGTGTGTGTGTATATCGGTATATAAGTACCAAAACCCATGCCTTGCATGGCTTTGGCCATGCATGACGGGGGTTGGCTGCATGGCACGGCCGCAGGCCAACCACATACAATCACCCAACCCCACGCCATTCACAGCCTTAAAAAAAAAGAAGGAAAAGAAAAGGAGGCAGGGTGAGAATACCATGACCCCCCAGTCCAGGTGCAGGGGTTCACAAGGGACCAATCCAGGGGGAAAAATCAATCTTTTAATTTTCAGCAAAATTCATGGCAGATGTGTGAATCCAGGGAAAATAAAAAAAAAATCAAGTGAGGTCTCTTGCGCTTGTACAGTATAGTCACCCAAGGGTAGGCCAGGTCTCAGGGCCTTCACCATAAAAAAAAGGAGGGAGGGGCATGGGTTCATCCTCCTGGGGCTCTTTTGAATCCTGGGGACTACCACCATCTCCCAGGGCTGCTTCATAATCCTAGAGGGGAGCTGCCTAGACCCACTCCTTTGGCTTCTTAAGAGCCCCGGGGACCACCACTTCCCTGGAGTTTTCATATAAAATGGTGGGGAATTCTCAGGAACCACCACTTTCCTGGGTCTAAATGTAACTTATTGAGGGGGGGCGTATGCAACCCCTGGGCACCAGGGCCATCAACTCCCCAGGGCCATTAACACTTTTTTAAACTGGGTGGGGGCTGTGATTTTGGCCTCAGAGACCCTATTTCCCAGGGCCAGTGACATCTACCTGGGTGCCCTCGCCCCACCCAGCGCATCCAGTTCAAAATGAAGGGTACTGACCCAGCTGGGTTCCAGTCTCCTGCAGGAGCTGGCATTCCTCCCGCACACAGGGAGCTGCTAAAGATGCAGTTCCCTGCATGTGGGAGCAATCTTTCAAATGTTTCTCTGCTCACATGGCAGCAGGCAGTGAAGCAGATACAAACTTTGCTCCCAGCAAGTGGGAGCCGTTTTACAGCTTGTGCTTGCTGGAAACAGAGTTAGTGCTTTCTTTGCTCTGTGGGAGTTGGTGGTCCTCAGGGCCATTAATGGCTCCAGGAGGGGTACTGCGCAGCACCCTCCTTTAATTGGGTTTGTCCGGTAGCAGGGAAGTGCTGGTCCCTGCCACTGTATATGACCCAAGAGGGGGGCCACACAGCCTCTGTCATAGTTTTAATTATGTATTTGGCTCCAGGGACAAGGCAGTCCCCGAGGCCTGGGGGGTCCATGTGGCCCTTCTGCATCATAGTTAATTTAGCCCGGGGGAGGTGGTCATTCCTGGAGCATATTAAAACCCCAGGAGGGGATCTGTACAGCCCCCTTCCTTTTTAAATAATGACATGGGTAGTTTGTGGTCCCTGGGGCTCAAAAGTGCCCAATGGAGAGGGGTCCACGTGCCACCCCATATTTTATTGAAGCCCCCGGAGGTGGTGGCCTTCTGGGCTAAAACGGAGGAGGGCCCTGTATTCCCCCTCCTTCGTTTTTAATACCCACATGCCCACGGGACCTGTTCCATCTGCGGGCTAAACGGTGCAAAAGTTATTAGCAAAACCATAAAAGCTATATGAAATGCACGTATATATATATTGAGAGAGAGAGAGAGATAGATATATATTACCATTTTACCTAGGTAGTTATAGTAGGAACCTAGTTTCTATAGAAAAAGAGTATTTTGTTTTGCTAATAACTTTAGAGCAGTTTGATTAATCTCCCTAAACTTTTCTAAACTTTACTTTTCTAAGCTGAGCTTCTTTCTTGAAAGTTTCAGAGTGATCAGTCAAGTGGGGGCCGAGAAAAAAAGGGGGCCCCAAAACACATTTTCCCCATTCATTTTTCCATAGGATATTTAGACACACCTACAACTCGAACCACTGAGCGTAATTACACCAAATTTGGCACAAAGGTAGATTCTGTCTTGCAGATCACGCTTTTCTGAATTGGTGCAAATCTGCTTAGTAGTTTCAGAGTAATTTAAGGCCAAAAATTATAGATATAAGGGGAAACCGATCCTCTGCGGGTCCACCGCGGATCGATCTGTGGAACCACGTGCCACAAGAAGAATCAGGTTAGTTGGCTGCAATCTGGCTGAAGAATTGTGGCCACCACTTTGTCTGTTGCATCTGTTCTGGGGTGGGAAAAGAGGGGAAAAAACACATAAGGGGTCAGGATACAGGTATCCTGACCCCATAGGACACATAGGGGGTCATTCTGACCCTGGCGGCGACCACGGGAGCACCGCCAACAGGCTGGCGGTGCTCCCAAGGTCATTCTGACCGCGGCGGTTCAGCCGCGGCCAGAAAGGGTAAACCGGCGGTCTCCCGCCGGTTTACCACTGCCCTACAGAATCCTCCATGGCTGCGGAGCGCGCTCCGCAGCCATGGGGATTCTGACACCCCCTACCGCCATCCTGTTCCTGGCGGGTCTCCCGCCAGGAACAGGATGGCGGTAGGGGGTGCCGCGGGGCCCCTGGGGGCCCCTGCAGTGCCCATGCCCATGGCATGGGCACTGCAGGGGGCCCCGTAAGAGGGCCCCGCAAAGTATTTCAGTGTCTGCAAAGCAGACACTGAAATACGCGACGGGTGCAACTGCACCCGTCGCACCTTCCCACTACGCCGGCTCCATTCGGAGCCGGCGTCCTCGTGGGAAGGTCGATTTGCCCTGGGCCGCCCGCCAGCCCAGGGCAAATCCCAAAATACCCTCAGCGGTCTTTTGACCGCGGAGCGGTATTCTGGAGGGGGAACATTGGCGGGCGCCCGCCAATGTTAGAATCACCCCCATAGATGTGTAAACGTGTAAAATCCTTTAATCACTATTTTTCTAGAGGTGAAGAGGATTCACAACGTCTCCCAATTATGGCTGTGCAGACAAGCTTTGAAGCCCATGCAACATTAGAAGCCTCTAACCATTGAATTAGACTTCAGGGGCATGTGTCCAGTTACTATACTTGGGTTGAGAACATCACACAAGAATGAACTCCTTCTAAAAGTTATCTGTCGTGTCTCCAGCACAAACTTGGCAAGTTTAAACAATTACCTGAAATATCCCATGAATTTCAGGGTACTTTTTAGAGAAGGTTGTGATGAATCTAACAGTTTCCCCTCTTCCATGTTCTTTTCTTTGGAGTGAAGTAATGTACTTCTAGCCACAGAATCTGCACAGGAAATGGCCTGTCTGACAATCTCCTCCTTGTAACCCCTTTCCCTGAAGCGAGCTCTCATAGTCTTCTTTTCTTTTTCATAATCCTCCTTAATGCTATATGTTCTATTAGCCCTAAGTAATTCGCCATAAGTAATATATAAATCAGGCTTTTAGGATACTCACTTGCAGCTGTTTGTTTCCTAAACAGCCTAGTTGTTAATTTGTCATCATGGGCATTTATTTCCACATTAAAAATTCAATTTGAACTGCTAATATGACCTGCTAACTGCAAGTTGTACACATTACAGTTTAATACATCGATAAATACTTCAGCAGTATTAACATCACCTTTCCATATAATGAAAATATCATCAATGAAACATGTCCATAACACCACTCTCTCTTCGAAGACAGGTATTCTGCTGGACACCTGTTCCTACCAGCTCACGAAAAGGTTTGTGTAGCTTGGGGTGAAACAGGTCCCCATCGAAGTTCCTTGTAACTGTTTATAGATCTCACCATGAACTAAGAGATAATTATTATTCAAGCAAAATGATATCATATCCAGCAACATTTCAGAGTGGTGAAAAAGAGAAATTGACCTAGCCCTGAGGAAGAGTCTAAATACTTAAATATCCAAATCATACTTATTGCTGATGTAGAGATTAGCTACATCAAGGGTTATCAATAGGTAGTCCTCCTCCAAGTGGATGCAATCTATTATAGTTAAAAGTGGGTAGTGACTTTCTAATATGCTGGGAGGGCTGTAACAAATGGCCCTAAGTATTAGTTAATTAATTTAGTTAATTTAGTGAAATAACCTAAAGCACACACAATAGACCTGTCTGGGGGTGTTGACATGATCCTGTTTTAACTAAGGTAGGAGATAGGTACACATAGATAGATAGATTGATAGATAGATAGATAGATAGATAGATAGATAGATAGATAGATAGATAGATAGATAGATAGATAGATATCTAGATAGTGTTGCAGAGAGATAGATTCACTTAAAAAACTAAGTTTACAGGGACATTATAGGAAAACTCACATTTTATTTCTACAAAACCATAGAAATTCAGCAGTTACAGCTAGAGTTATTACTGCAAATATTAATTTAATATTATCAATCATTTTATCATGAGCATTGTAATATGTGGGGTAATTAACAGTGCACGGTGAGGGCATGAGTCATAGTTACCTTAGGGCACGAGTCCAGTTACTTGATAAACTGCAGAAGACCACACACAGATCTGCAGGATACACAAATTAGGCACAACTCTGTCACACATGTATGCAATGTTACACCACTGTGACGTCCAACCATGGATTTGGAAATGGCATTTGTCACATCATGTCACTCATTTGGAATGTGTGAGGGCATAATGTGTGGATGGCATTGTTTCAACAGCCATGGACAATCCAAGGTATGGCCAAATGTAATGTTGGGAAACATCAACACCTGGGGAGGAGCATGGACCCATACATGTTTTTGTGTCAGCCATGAAAGGCATGTCACTAATAACCTAGCCTGGACCTACAAAAAAGACACACAGCCCCATTCTGTCTCACCACACGTGTAATGGCAACACAAAACATTGAGTGGACTACGGTGATAGGAAATCGGCCACCAGCTAAACCTGCTGCACAAATAGGTCACTCAGGAAGTTGAGTTGTATGATATATCTTTACATGCATTACATTTGATATCATATACAGTAAGTGAACAGGCCCCTGGACATGGCAATACTCTGGCATGATTGACAGATCATGTGTTCATAATTGAGGGAAGTTGTAATAATGTTCAAGTCCAAAAACAAATGCTTTTCCAAGAACGTTTATTCAGATCCACATTCAAACGTCCATCGTCCAGTTTCTCCCAGCCAGAATGCCCCCATCCATACATTCTCTTCCCATAACCATTAATTTAATATTATCAATCATTTTATCAAAAATGTGATGAGCATTGTAATATGTGGGGTAATTAACAGTGCACGGTGAGGGCATGAGTCATAGTTACCTTAGGGCACGAGTCCAGTTACTTGATAAACTGCAGAAGACCACACACAGATCTGCAGGATACACAAATTAGGCACAACTCTGTCACACATGTATGCAATGTTACACCACTGTGACGTCCAACCATGGATTTGGAAATGGCATTTGTCACATCATGTCACTCATTTGGAATGTGTGAGGGCATAATGTGTGGATGGCATTGTTTCAACAGCCATGGACAATCCAAGGTATGGCCAAATGTAATGTTGGGAAACATCAACACCTGGGGAGGAGCATGGACCCATACATGTTTTTGTGTCAGCCATGAAAGGCATGTCACTAATAACCTAGCCTGGACCTACAAAAAAGACACACAGCCCCATTCTGTCTCACCACACGTGTAATGGCAACACAAAACATTGAGTGGACTACGGTGATAGGAAATCGGCCACCAGCTAAACCTGCTGCACAAATAGGTCACTCAGGAAGTTGAGTTGTATGATATATCTTTACATGCATTACATTTGATATCATATACAGTAAGTGAACAGGCCCCTGGACATGGCAATACTCTGGCATGATTGACAGATCATGTGTTCATAATTGAGGGAAGTTGTAATAATGTTCAAGTCCAAAAACAAATGCTTTTCCAAGAACGTTTATTCAGATCCACATTCAAACGTCCATCGTCCAGTTTCTCCCAGCCAGAATGCCCCCATCCATACATTCTCTTCCCATAACCATTCCATTCCATCCCCTAAGTTCCTTAAAGGGAACTTACATTTCTAAAACTACAACACATTTCCCACCTTATCATAAACTGAAAACAATTGAAACAACTGAGAAAGATACAATTACAACAAATTGTTGTACAACAATTTCATACTTCACACATAGTCCACAAGCCGAGAAGACTTTGATCTGGAACGACTTTCCAACTTTACTCTTGATGCTATTGAATCCTGCTTTAAACTTTCCATGCTACATTGTCTTGTCCGTCAGTCTCTGCCATTAGAAATCTCACTCTCTCCTCTTCCATTGCATCCATCTTCCTGGCTTATATTCTTGGACGCGTGTTCTTCCAGATCTTGGTAGACAATGGGTCCAGGAACAGCATAATTTCCACTTTGTATTTCTCCGCATCCTGGAACACACTTAGCTAGTCTGCTCACATTCCAAACTTTCGCATCTCGTGTAATCACTTTCTTCTTGAACACTTTTATCACTTTCATGGCCTTACTGAATCTGGACATACCCTTCCTTACCAATCCAGGTTTTCTTACTTTGACCCAATCTCCTACGACAAACATAGGTTCCTTTACTCTCCACTTCTTATCACACGCCTCCTTACTCTTCTCTTGTTTCAGTCTTACATAATCTCCAATCTTTTGTACATCAACCCTCTCGAACTCCTTGTTGTTCTTCCTCTTAAACCACCATGGACACAATTTGGATACAGGATCCCTTCCTCTTAACAGCCTGAAAGGACTAACACCAGTGGTACTATGAGGAGTGATGCAATAATGCCATAATTTCTCTCACTTTCTCCTTCCACAACCCACCAAAACCACGTGCCCAACAATTACACTCCTTCAAAATCCGATTAAATCTCTCAACCTGTCCATTCTCCTGTGGTTCATATAACGAGTAGTAGCATGCTTAATATTGCAATATTTGAGGAACCTCTGCATCTCCTTTGAAACCAATTGAACACCATTGTCCGACACAATAGTTTCAGGATATCCTTCTTTAGAAAACACCTCCTTGAAAAACTCAATCACCACATTCGTCGTGACTAGTGGTACCATCTTCACCTCAGGCCATTTGGAGTGATAATCCACTAACACCAGAGCAAACCGAGCCTCGTGAGGCAAAAACAAAAATGGTCCAGAAATGTAAAAACCCAATTTCTGCCATGGAGAATCAGGCCACTGTACAGGACGTAAGGGGGCTGGAACTGTCCTCAACATCTTCTCAGCACTCACACATACCCCGCACTCCCTGACAGTCCTCTCCGCCATCTTGTCCATTCCTGGCCACCAGAAAGAAGTGCGAATGAGCCTTTTCATAGACGACATAACAGGATGCCCTTCGTGCGCCAAAATGACAGCTTGCATACCTTCAGGTGGAACACATTTCCCCCTTTTGAATACCAACTCATTATCAATTTCTAAATCATCTTTTACTTTAAAGAGAGGCATTACTTTTTCCAGGATACCTTCTTTCCTCGGCCAACCAACCCTCAAGTAGCGTCTCACCTCTTGCAAAGTTAAATCTTTTTGATCTTCATCAGACCAATCTTTCTCTTCAATAGCTTTAAACTCTCCTGAAATAAATTCAGACACTACCAATAGAAAATCATTGTTACCACTTCCGCCCTTATCCTGAGCATCCAAATCATTCGGAGGTAACCGCGACAAACAGTCAGCCACAGAAATTTTCTTTCCTGGCACATACTCCACCTGGAAGGAATACTCTTGCAATCTCGAAACTAATCTAGTAATGTGGGCTGTCGCATTCCACCCTCCTCCTGGAGACAGAATACCCTATAAAGGTTTGTGATCAGTTTGGAGGATAAAACGTGAACCCCAAATGTAATTCCAAAAATGCCCAATCGCCCAGACACAAGCTAATAACTCCTTCTCTATCACTGCATACCTCCTTTCTGCATCTGTCAGGGTACGTGATGCAAATGTAACATTCCACATCTCCTTGCCATACCTTTGGGACAGCACACCACCTACACCATATATACTTGCATCTACCATTATCACACACTATGCCAGGACATAAAATGGTTTAAGTGTAGGTGCACCAGCAATCTCCCTCTTAATGGTCTGAATAGCACTCTCCTGCCTTTCCGACCAAACAAAATCCACATTTTTCCTCGTAAGCTCCCTTAATGGTTCCATTTTGGTGGCAAAATTTACAATAATTTTACAGTAATATTCGTATAATCCTGCAAACGACAACAACTTTTCTCGACAATCTGGAGCAGGTGCATTTATGATGGCTTTGACCAAAGACTGTTTGGGAACAACACCCTCACTAGAGACGGTATGTCCCAAATAATCAACAGACTTGGCAAAGAAATGACATTTCTTAAATTTTAGAGTCAATCCATTCACGTTAAACACTTCACACACCTCAACTAAATGTTTTTTGTGTTCATCTTCATCTTTGGAGCAAATCAACACGTCATCCTGGAAACACTTCACAAAGTTGTCCATGTCCTTGAACATATTAAACATAGCCCTCTGAAATACTGATGCCGCTGAGGCTAACCCAAAAGGAATTTGTTTAAATTGAAACAACCCCTGTGGCAGTCAAATGTCTAGAATCCTCAGTAAGGCAATTTGGTGGTAAACTAACCTCAAATCTAGCGTAGAAAAAATCTTTGCCCCATCCAATAGACTAACGACTTCATTTATATTGGGTAAAGGATGACAATTGACAATAATATTGGCATTCAACGCTCTCAAGTCCACACATAATCTCAAAGAATTATCCGATTTCCTGGCTAACACAATAGGTGAAACCCATTCAGATGACTCAATCTCTTCAATAATCCCTTCTTTCACCATTTCTTTCAATGTATCTCTCAGTTCCTCACGCACGCTAATAGGGACATTCCTTAACTTTTGCACCACAGGTTTGGCATTCTCTTTTAGTCTAATCCTGTGACTATAGTCTTTCAGTTTGCCCAAAGTATTAGAAAACACATGTGGAAACATAGAGACCATCAACTTGGCTTTATCACCTCCCCCAACCAACATTATTGGTTCACGAGCCCTGGGATTCAAAATTATCCCCAATCCTGCCTGGTCTCTCCATCCCAACACATTAACTCCCTTCTCTGCTACATATAACTTAACCTGTGCAGAACAGTCCTTAAAACAGATCATAGTGTTTACATACCCCATAATATCAATAGCAGTCCCATCAAAACCTTCTGCCACAATATCAGGACATGTTAAATTGGACACACTCCATACTTCACTAAATTTCTGAACAAAATAATTACATGTGATATTTGTCCAAGGCGATCCAGAATCTGCCATCAGCTCTAGCTCTTGACCTTCAATGATAACTGTACATTTAGGTTGTTTCACCACATTTCCATCTTTGTCTCTAAAATCATTCTTAACAGATAACACCAATCCACTCTCTCTTTCATCATAGATGCATGCAACTTTACTCCTACTGTCACTATCAGCCTTCCGAACCTCTTTACAAACTCTCGCAAAATGCCCCACTCTTCCACATTTTTTACATTCTTTCCCAATGGCAGGACACTGTGGAGAATTTGCCAGATAATTAGGATTGCCACAACGATAACATGACATTCTATTCATTTTAGCGTTTTTGTAATCTTTTCTGCTCCAAGTCATTTTTTTTTTAGTGTTATCGTTGTTACCACCAACAGCTCCCACCACCTCCAAGTCCGATAATGTATTCTTCTCTGTCTCCTGCACAGACTTCATCCATTTTTCTGATTGCTCCAATGCCTTAGCAGTATTATTTACATCTTGTAACTTTGGATCACCCATCGCCCACAATTGTTCTTGGATTCTTCTGCTTCTGACATGAACAACAATTTGATCTCTAATCATCTCATCGGTGATAGGTCCAAAATTACAGTGCATGGAAAGACCTCGTAACCCTGTCAGAAACTCATCAAATGTCTCATCCTGTTGTTGACTCCCAGTATAGAATTTGAATCTGTTCAAAGCTATACTCGTAGTTGGCTTGAACCTATTCTCCAATTTGTTTAGAGCATCTTGAAACACATCAATTTCTTCATCATGAAGAATTCCTTGCGGGAGTGTCCTGAAAATGAGTTGCCCCTCAGACCTCAAACAATGTAACAAAATATTATTTTTTCTTCCTTGTGACATATTATCCTCATCAATAGCTTTTAAATAAGTAAAAAATTCCTCCTTCCATCTCGACCATGGTATGGGCGGGTCCCCTTTAAGTTGCAGAAACTTGGCTGGTGGTTCAAACTGCATCCTTGGGATTATTATTGTAATTTTCTCCTTCTTTTATGGGTATTTTATTTGGAACTCACAACTCACTCTGAATATTAACTGTCTTTACTTCACACAAGTGTTGTAGTTTTATGATCAAGTATAAACTGTTCTAAAATGAATAAGACACAAAGAAAGAAAATAAAACTACAATAAAAATGGAAGAAATCCTTGAGTTCTTCCTTCCTGGGAAACAGGAAGTGAATTGGATTCCAGAAAGTGAAGCGAGACGTCAGGTGAGTACTCTCCGAGTTGCCAACTCTGTAAGAATACTTTGTAGAGTTTTAAATGTTTTTATTCCAGACGAAATGAAACGTTTAAATGTGCGCTTTCATTTCAGACAAATGCAAAGTGTAAATGCGCGTTTGTTCAGAATAAGCTGATGTCCTTGATGTATGGAGCGCCACTATTGAACATGCACCTTTTGAAAATACACTCGCGCTGTGCTGAAACGCGCTTGCTTGAATGCGCGTTTGTGTGAACAAGCGCTCGCGGCCACAAATGACAGTTTGAGTGCCACTGTTGCTAAGCCAACAGACAGCCGCAACGAAATGTCCGAAAATACCCTAGAAAAGTGCACTAAATAGTAAACAAATTTTGTTCTTGCTCCAAGAAAATCCTTGAAGATCGGATAGTGCAGTACCACCAACAGGATGTCCAAGGTACTTAAAAAAAAACGATTTTCAGCAGCAGTGTAGCAGAATATAGGGGACACGTAGAATATGTCCTCCAGAACATGGTGTTCCTGCAGCTCGTCGCCAAATTTGTAATAATCTTCAAGTCCAAAAACAAATGGTTTTCCAAGAAGGTTTATTCTGATCCACATTCAAACGTCCATCGTCCAGTTTCTCCCAGCCAGAATGCCCCCATCCCTACATTCTCTTCCCATCACCATTCCATTCCATCCTCTAAGTTCCTTAAAGGGAACTTACGTTTCTAAAATACAACAGAAGTGCATGATAATACCAATACACATGACACACTTAGGCTAGATGTGTGCAAAGGCAGTAATCCAAACCAATTCCACATTTCTTTCCTTTAACTTTTCAGTTGATCAAGGTTATGACATCCAGCCATTGGTGACAAAACCTTTTGCAAACCCACAAACAGATGCTGAGAGGGCTTGCAAGCAGGCACATGTTCCGACCAGGCACATCGTGGAGAGGACCTTTTGCTTGCTAAAAGACCACTTTCAGTGCCTTGATGTATCAGGTGGGTGACTGCTGTATCCCCCCCATGGTCTGCAAGACGATCCTGGCATGTTCCATATTGCACAATAGCTGCAAAAAAACCAATGTACCCTGGGATGAAGAGCATGAGGCACACCAGGATCAGGATGAGGAAATTATCCAGACATACAGTGCACTGTTGCCAATGCACGTTAATGTGACTGCATTGTGCAGCATGTCTTTTGCTGAAAACATGTGGCATAAGGCATGACTGCAAAACATGTTAATGGACTAAATTATACAATATATGTCTCAGAGTGCTTGTCACAGTCCCATTTTCAAAATAAACAACATCCATGAAACCATGAGTAGGCCCCAAGAGTCGTCAATATAGTGTGAACACTGTCATCATCCTCTATGTGCCAGAAATAATGCACAGAGGTCTGAAATGTATGGTGGGAAATGTTTGTCTTGCCTGCCAAATAAACATCTTCATCTCAAAACACTCATACCTGCCAGTAAACTATTGTTCCAAAAGGAAAACAGATAGATAGGAATCACTACGTGATGCATCAGGTCAACATTGTATGCCAGCTCTGTAAATAGTTGTCAGAAACTGAACAGTTAATCAGTGTGAAATCTGTGTTGAGTAAATGGGTGAAAGATTCATAACACTGCTGAGAAATTACACATCCACATTTTTTACACTCAGATGTATGACAAATAGGAAGTGTATTACAAAGGACAGTAAATCTGTATGTGCAGCACAGTGTCTGACAAATCCGTTATCGTCTTGCATGTATGCCAATCAATGTCATTGCATGTCCCATGCTGTTTTAAATATGTTTGAGTACATAAGGAAACAGAATAAATTGTATATGTATGCAGGACCATTATCTGCAAAGAACATTCCTCAAAACTACCCATACTCACTGTACATCTGACAAAGGATATAGTCTGTGTTAGAAATTGAGTCTCTAGTTGGAGGAGGTATACACCCTTGTCCAAGTAGGGACCACAATCCTAGTCAGGGTAAGTCACAACACAATCCAAATTATCCTGTGCACACCCTCCGGTAGCTTGGCCATGAGCAGTCAGTCTTAACTTAAAAGGCGATATGTAAAGTATTTGTGCAGAACTTATACAATAACACAGTGAAAACACCACAAAAAGAAACCACACAGGTTTAAAAAAATAGAGCGTATTTATCGGAATAAAATACTGTCGAAATGATGAAAATCCAAGGTACACAAGCCAAGTTATGTATTTTTAAAGATTAAATCCAACTAAAGCGCCTAGAAAACACAATAGCTCCAACTGGGACTATTATGGAATCATTGACAGATTTGTTCCCAACAATACGACACCACTGGTGCTGGTCACGGTGTCACACGGACCCCCGGGCACAGTTGTTTTTGAAAACAAATAACAAGGATGTCGCACGGAGTCAGAAAGAGACATCGCTGGAGTCGGTGCGGCGTCAATCCCTTGCGGCTTCTGAAGAAAGAGGCTCTGCTTCGTGCTGCAAAGCAGGTGGAGATGAGGTGTCGGTTCAATCTGGATGCAAGAGGAGATGATGCAGCGGCATCTGCGATGCCTCGATTCCGTAGAACTGATGGGGACACTAATCCCTGTCCGTCAGGATGTGATGTGTCGACTTTGTAGTGTTGTGATGATCCCGAGTGACATCAGTGGAGTCGCAGTAATATTGACTTGCCCTGTAGGCCACGGTCACTGCATGTAGCAAGGTCCTTTGAACAGGAACAGACTGCAGCGTTGCTGGTGTCGCCGAAATAATTTCGGAGTAACTGGAGTCAGAAACTAGCAAAAAGCAAACAGTTGAAGTCTTTGCTGTCCCTGAGACTTTGAACAGGAGGCAAGTTCAATCCAAGCCCTTGGAGAACACTTTTGGTGGGAGGCAGAGTCCTTCCAGCACAGTCAGAGGCCAGCAGGGCAACAGTAGAGCAGCGGTCCTTCTCAGCAAAGCAGTCCAGAAAGTCCTTTGGGCAGTCAGACAGGTCTTCTGACAGAGTTCAGGTGCAGGTTCAGCAGTGTCTGAGTTCGTGGGGGTCAGAGACCAAATTTATACATCCAAAAAGGACTTTGAAGTGGGCGAGACTTCAAATAGTGGTCTTGAAGTGCACAAGCTCCCCTTTCAGCCCAGTGCTGTCTGACAGGGTCCCTATCGGGGGTTTATCAGTCCTTTGTTTGAGGGCGGGTCACTGGCCTTTGAAATGTAAAGTGGCAGGCCCTCCACCCTTCCAGTCCAGGAAGACCCATTCAGCATGCAAATGAATGCCGATGTGACTGAGCGACCTGTGTTTTTGGTTGTCTGGGTAAAATGCACAAGGGAGCTGTCAACCAGGACAGACCAGAGGTTGATTGGGGACAGTCTGTAAGCCACAGAAGGCTTTAAGTGCTGAAAAATACTCACTTTCTAAAAGTGACATTTCTAAAACAAGTTATATAAAATCTAACCTCATCAATAAGCAGGATTTTACACTTACAATTCTTGCCAAACTAAATATGACATGGTTACCCCTTTCAGATCAGAATCTATCACTCAAAACGTATATGAGGGAAGTCCTATTGCCAGTCTATGAAAGGAGCAGGCCTCACAGTAGTGGAAAACAAATTTATGAGTTTTCCACTACCAGGACATATAAAACACATATGTGCATGTCCTTCCTTTTACCTACATAGCACCCTGTTCTATGGGTTACCTAGGGCCTACCTTAGGGGTGACATATATGTAGAAAAAGTGGAGTTTAGGGCTTGGTAATGTGGGTGGCACAATCAGTGCTGCATGCCCACTAGCAGCACTTAATTTGCAGGCCCTGGGCACATGTAGTACTCTTTACTAGGAACTTCTAAGTAAATTAATAATGCCAATTGGGTATGAACCAATGTTACCATGATTAAGGGAGAGAGCATATGCACTTTGGCACGGTTTATCAGTGGTAAAGTGTGCAGAGTCCTAAAACCAACAAAAACAGTGTCAGAAAAGTGGAGGGTGGCAGGCAAAAAGTTTGTGGGATGACAACCCTAAGGCTTTCAGGTCTAACAGTCTGTAGCTGTGGGTAGGTACTCCTCACAAACACACCCACATTGTAAGCCAGCAGAGTCAAAATCATGACCTGAACAGGACCAGCCTCATTGTTGAGGGGGCTCCCTGAGTACACCAGTATCACTCCTGAAGTCAGGTTAGGTTTTGGGAAGATTTATCCTACTCCCCACCAATAGAAACAAAACCAATAATACCATTGCAGAACACATGTGCAGGCCATAATCTCCCATGGCCCAATGACAATGAAAATGATGGGCAGGAAAAGCTGGACAATAAGTATGTGGAACGGGTCATGGGGATCAAGCACAAAATGTAACATCAATGGCATCAACATTGCTAAGGTTACGAATACTAGTCAAGTGTGTGGTGCATGCATGAGGGACTCACACAATCTTAGAAGAGTGTGAGAACAAAAAAGAGTGTACCTATGTCACATAACACATTGCATCACAACCAGCGTTTATCCAAATTAACTGCCCGGTCACAGTGTCATCCAATTTGCATATACTACAAAATTTGAGTCACAGAAAATGGGGTTGAATGACCCTGGCTGTACCCTGTGTCTGATAACTAGGCATAGACCACTATTCCGAATGAAAGGCAAATGGTGGATTGGCACAGGCTTAATTACCAACAACAGACTCCTTTAAGTCCCCAGTAGATAATAGGGCAAGGATGAATCCAAATACCTCTAAGTACCTAGTAGATAATAGGGTAGGGTTGCAACAAACTACCTATAAGCCCCTAGTAGATAATAGGGCAATGCTCACATAAACAATCTGTAAGTCCCTACTAGATAACAGGGCAAGGGTGATATAAACAACCTGTAAGTCCCTAGTCAATAAGAATGCAGGGGAGTTTAAATGTACAGTAGGATTCCTGCACTTGACTGTGTACTGCTGTGTTCCCCGCCATCCCTGTCTGACGGAAGCCCTACCATGCACAATGTGTGCTAAAAGTGAAGTCGGTGCCAAAGTGATTGGTTGAAAGAATATCTACACATTTTTCCCCCCTAATGTCCACCCTAGGTGCTACAGGGATTGTGCGGCCCATAACTTGGAGCAGGGACAAATACAAAGATGCATCATAGGACCTAGTGTTTGGAAAGCTTCACCTCTAAACATTTAGGTACTTTAGAAATGTACCTACATAGGGTAACATAGGAATCACTTATATAAGCAAAAACATTGCTCTGAAGGAGTGCTATAAATCATGAAAGGACTCAAAATATTGTTGAAGTGGTATCCCAAAACACACTACTGTAGTAGGCAGAACAAATCAAACATGAAGAACACATACCACTCACTTACAAGTCATACAAAATACATCTATGACACATGTCTGTCCAGTGCATCCCAAGACTTGCCTTCACTGGTAACCTTAAGTTACCTATGGTGCATGACAGCCTGTTACCTGCCCAGTGGGACACACCATAGATTGTCACATGCATGCACTGTCATAAGGGTGAGTGAGCTGATCACATTGCAGGCCAAGTCACCAGCATCCCTCTGTGTTCACTCAGCAAGAGTATCATGTGCAAAAACATGTTTCACACATGGGGCAGCTATCCTAAGCTGTGTGGTTGAACAAACAGGAAATGCGCCATCTGCATAATGTGATCCCAGTGATGCATTTACCCTCACATAAGTACACTCAGAGAACACACATTGTACACCTAGGAAGACAGGAAGGTGATAAACACAACTGTTCATATGCACAATTGCAACCCATATGACTCCTTCCATTCATCCCACAAAAATAAAATACAGCAAAACACACATTTCACTCCTAGTGTCAAAAAAACGTTCTCTTACGTAATTTTCAGCCATTGAGTAAGTTTTTAAAATGACACATATGTGGCCTTCATGCATCTAATAAAATGATGCATTGCCTCAAAACGTGACACATATGCCCAGGAAGTGATGCAATTGTACATCTGTGCTGCAAACCAGGATCTGTGAAGTTACTTTCACTATCACTTCCATTCACAGTCTTTAAGTCTGTGCTTGGGAGAGATTGTGTGGTGCTGGTGTTGTTGTGAGGAGTGGTGTTTGACCGGAGGAATGTCCGTACAACATTGTCATACTACATACCATTACTGAAAACATCTTCAGATAATTCGGACCCTGATACTGTCCATGATGTCATGCAAACAGCTTTATACAATAAACAGCATTAGCCAATGCTGTTCCAAGATCCCTATGCAGATAAGATGTAGGGCATACATGCACCCACATATGAGATGGTAGTACTGAGTGCTGTTGTGCAACACACTGACCAGAATTTTGGACACATATAAGGGCAATGAGCACCATAGTGGGACACATATAGTTACTCTGGGCTATGCATGAAGTCATGGCACAGCCCACCATGTAGTGACCTGAGTGGATATGGCAGTAATTGTATGCATCTTTGTGTGACAGGAGTGAATGATCCACCCTACATTCCCACATATGATGCCTATCACATGTGTATTCCATGTAGCAGTGTGTCCAAACATCTGTCCTTGCCATATCAGGCACAAACTGTTGTGGGACTACATTTAACTTGCAGTCCTTGCTTAGATGAGTTTGGTACATGCCAATGGATTTAAGGGCATTGGCATATGCAGAAGGGTCATTGATGAGCAATCCAACATGATGAGTGTGACCTACCATGGTCACATAACTGATGCTTATGATGAGCATAGTCAATGGTGACACAGTCCCTTGAAGATGTTCCAAAATGGTTTAATACTATTGTGCATCATTAGCTAGCCTTGATACCTTGGGCATGAGCAATTTGAGGATGATGATTGTTATTCAGATGTGTGTTAAACTTGCCGTTCAAGATGTCTTATTGATTTGTGCTAGCCAACGTGTGATGTCTGCACATGGTGCCTGCAATACATGCTTGTTGTTCATTTGCCTACCATACATTTGGATTACGTGTCTCATTCATTTTTCGGCAGCCAACATGACCCCATCCCAGAAGCGGGACTTTAAAAAGCGGGTAGAATGCTACCGCTACATCCGTCAGGTCCAGAGGACAAAGCATCTGTATGAAAGGGAGCAAGCATCAGGGTCCTGGAGGGCCTTTCCACAAGGAAGGCCACCCAAGTGACCATCCACCTCCAGCACCCACACATCAGGCAAGTCTCGGGCCACAGACAGGGCTGAGTCTGCAGGTGCTCGACCATCAACAACAGCTGCCACAACAAGTGCCCCATCAATGTCCCAGACTGCACCTACAGTCATTGGGTCAGACTTTAGGCAGGAAATGAGAACAAAGATAGCGGACCTGAAATTTCAAATTGCAAAACTGGAACATAAGACAAATCAGATGCTGGTTTTGCTTAGAGGCATTAAGTCAGCAGTGACCAGGCACTGAGGATTACAATGGGCTTGAAGGACACTACTTCCCTTCCTCTTGTGCATAGATTCATTCATAGTTGGGGTATTTAGATGCTTATAGTTAGATTAGTTAGCGTTGAGTAAATTATTTTTAGTACATAGTAGTTTTGCTTAGGGGGTGGCTTTTTGGGTTTCTCTTTTTCTTACTGTTTATAGGGCAGGGGTAATGTTTTGGGTATGTGTATTATAACAAATAAAAACCCAAATAAAATATAACATTTAAAAAAAATACAAATAAAGATTTTTTTTAGGCTATATGTTTAGTTAGGGAATGTTTAGCAGTTGTTACTGTTTTCCTTTCCTACAGATGTGTATTAAGGGGGGGTTGAGGGTTGATGTTTATTATGTGGCATTAAATGTATAGGATATGTTAAGATAAGCTAGGTAAGTTACAGGTATAGGTTAACAAAAGGGTAGTGTAGGTTAGGTTAGTATAGGTATGTTAGTTAGTTTAGGGAATTGTAGGCTGATATTTACAGTTTTATCAAATATTGTTGTTTCCTACTGTATGGTATCCATCATGATTTAGGTGGTAGCATGTCTGCACAGAACATGTTAGGCACATGCCTTTTTCTTTGCAAGCAGTACTTTGAAACATGTGTGACTATGTATTGTCAGAGTTGGACTCTTGCTCTAGGCAAGACTGTTGGTTTAGGGATGACAGCACTTTTGTGTGTAGGTGACTAGGCCAATCCTACAACAAGTCGTAAATGTAGTCCCAACCCTCCCGGCTCACGAGCAGTACCTCACCAAAAACCCAAATAGCAAAAGGTGATTTGTTTGCAGCTTTTACGCATGGATTCAAGAGTGCAACATCTCAGGGGAGTTGTAGTTAAATGGAGATTACCCTTTTCGCACATGAGCAGCAAGTCTCAATCAAACACAGGCAATGAAGGAGATGAAATAAAGTTTTCAATAGGTCTCATTAACAAGACTGCAATCTACTGGAACTTGCATGGGCTGCTAAGATTCGGATAATGAACAATGCAAGAAACAGAATTCTAAAAATGAGAGCCATGAATACAAGGCACCCATCATCTTGCAACACTATAACATGTGAAATAGGTGTAAAATAGGCCTTAACACCCTAGCATGATGAACCTAATCTCTAACCTAAAGTGAGCAAGGTGTGTTAAATCTAACCTGCCAGTACCATGTCCATGAGAAGAGCCCCCTAACCCTTGTTACCTTATAATGAGGTCTCTAGATCAGACTCTGTGGTAGCACGAAGGCTGGGTCTGCATCAAGGCAATGTGTGGCATAGATAGTGTTGATGGCATCTGGTAGGATCCCTTCGATAATTTTGTCTATGTGAGATGTATTTATACAGTTCTTATCAGACCCCTGACACAATTATGTTCTCATACAATAGAGAAGAAGGCATGCTAGGGGAAGCAATTATATAAACAATTTCTTGAAAAGGTACATTATGTTACTGTCACCCAAAAGTAGGAAAGTACATGATGTGAACACCTACATATCTCATTTATCTTTGATGCTGATAGTGGCACCTTAACAGAGCAGCACTGATAACGTGAAACTAAAACATCTTCCTAACTATAAACATAGCAGCCATCTTGGAAGAAATAATTAAATAAATGTGCTAAATTAGAGCAAGCTAAGTAGATAAAAAGTCACTAGGTGATGGGGGCACATGCCTGCAAGCCAGATGGCTAAGCTATACTCCTGATTCCCATTAAAACTAAACAGGATCCACTACAGTACCCACTACAGTCAAATATCTCTCAGGTTGGCAATGGTGTCACATCAGTTATCTCCAGACATTGTTCAGCAATGTATGTAACAATCTGGATGGGCATGGATACCCATCCCAAAACAGGTATTCAAACACAGTTGCTCTGAGGTTGGTAAGTCAAGGGACATGCATTGTTGGAATGTTGTTGTAATTGCGACCACCCTAAATCTACGATACTTATGGCTGCCACTCACAGTCTTACAAATGCATCATTTGTTTGTCACATGAATGTTGAAATGATGCTACCATCGTTTCTTAGCCTAGCCCAGGTTGTGATTTTAACGCCTGTCACAATTTATGCAAGCTACCTGTTGCATCTCATGCTTGGTAGCCTCAGGAACTGCTCGCTAGTCAACAAAGATATCAGTCACCTCAAATATGTTTCAGTCAGTGTGTGTGGCTTTGTGTCTGCCACAAACCACACATATGCCTTTGGCAAGTACTCAGTGTATAGGCTTCATACAATGCAGCAGGTTCTAAGTGTTACTTGCTCAGAAACACATTCAACACAAAGGATGTAGCAAGTGATTTTGTTTACATGTGCATACCTACATGATGTACTGATGTACATTTTCACAGGACAAGGACCCCATTAGATATATCAAGGCATTGGATGTTCAGACAGAGTCTAGGGGTGGGGGACATGTCATGGGACATGTGTGGCAGAGGAGTGCTTCAGTGTAGGGAACATTGGCCACAATGACAGTCCATATGTCCAACTGGGGACAGTGCCAGGTGTTTTAACACTGACATGATGTTTGGCACAGAGCAAAAGAAAAATGGGCCATGTCCCACAAAGAAAAGATACCCAGCAGTTTTCCTTGTGAAAGATGTTCCTTTCATATCTGCATCCTCTGATGTATGTGATGCCTCCCATGACTGGGGCGTGTAGGTGCTGAAGGAGAGGGAGGCACACACATATAAGGGGCTGAAGATGTGGATGTTGTGCCCATGGCAGCTCTCATCTGTGGGAACACATGAGGCAGCATAGCGGCAAGGAGGACGTGCATGGTCTGCAACACTGCAGCAATGTCACGGCACAGGGCACCCAAGGTGGCAATGAGATAGTCCTGATTCTGCTCCATGGACTTCAAGGCATTTTGAATTGTCCCCAGCCTGTTGACAACTTTGCTGGTGGCACTTGGGCTGGGCATTTGCTTATGTCTCAGCCTCATGACACCAGTGATTTCAGCCAAGGACTGCTGCAGGCCAGGGAGTGGAGAGCTGGTGCCTCGTGTGGAACACAAGTTTTCCTCATTAGTACTGAGGCACCTCAGGACTGGAGGGTACCTGCTACAGTCTCCATACCCACCCACACCATATCAGCAAGCTCACGCTGGACTCCTACCCCACTTTTTTGGAATGCATGTTTTGGGTCCTGGACTCCAGGGCTGTGGTTGAGTTGGCAAGTGGAACATGTTGGCTGTTGGGCGGACCATCAGGAGACTCTGCAGTGCTGTCTGTCCTCCCAGCGATCGGAGATGGTGTCTGAATGACATCCAGGATTTCCTGGAGTATTTGCAGATGTATGGTTTGTAGGTGGTCGCCTGCATTATCTGAAAAATCCAACACATGCATCTGGCCAGGAGTTATGGGATCATCCTCTGCAATGAGTTGGAGATAAGTTAATGTTAATCTGTGCTAGCTATTGACATGAGTCATTGGGTTGACAATCATGGTGCCTGATTTACATGTTGCATGGTGCAGAGCCGCGCA
The DNA here is from genome assembly GCF_031143425.1 of Pleurodeles waltl. NCBI lineage: Eukaryota > Metazoa > Chordata > Amphibia > Caudata > Salamandridae > Pleurodeles > Pleurodeles waltl. Next base: position 529,591,425 of record NC_090449.1, read on the forward strand.
TCTCGGGCCTCATTTATGAGCCACTAGCAGCACACTGCGCCACTGGAGCATCGTTTTTTTGGATAGTCCAGGGGCACAGTATGCAAGGCCATGCAGAGTAAGCTTGTGTGGCTTTTCATGAGCTTATCGATATAGCCCAGTTTCACGTATTCCACTATGTGCCGGAGGCATTCCAAGGCCAGATTTTCACATTTTGGGAATGTGTCAGATTCCTATGCCACCCCACACGTGGTGTGAGTGTGATGCAAGGGAGAGAACTGTCTACATTCCTCCTCCTTGTCCGCTCTTGCTATGTGCGCTATGTGCACCAACTCCTCAGGGATGATGGCTGCCACCATCTCCTCCAGGTCATCCAGCTCATCCTGGGGTGCTGGACTTTTACCTCGGGTCTTCAATGCTGCCTTGCGGTCACTGGACAGTTTCTCCTTTGTTCTGTACTTACAATTGTGCCAGTGCTTTTTACAATCAATAATGGTCCTCTTGACCTCTCCCAGGCTGTTGACTTTATCCACAATGGACTGCCATTTGGCCCCTTTCTTCCCTAATGGCAATTTTGAGGTGACGAAGAGCTGGTGTTGATGTTCCTTCACCTCAGTGATCAGGATCTGGTTTTCCTCCTCACTCAAACTGTACTTCCTCGTCCCCTTCTCCTGGGTGTCTGCCTGGGCATCTTGGCTGGTACTGGGGTCATTGAGTCCTCCTGGGGTCTTTGCGTTCCTGGATTCTCCACTTTTAATGTAATGTCTCCTGTTTTTTTTTGTATATTTGTTTCGCATTGCACAGGCTTGTTTTACCCTTTTAGGTGCAAAAGTGACACTAGCACTGCTAATGAGTGGCACTAGTCAAGCTAACACCACTTTTGCTGCACTAGCTTAATTTGTTTTGTGACATGTCACAAAGGTTAGTGTCATTTTATTTTACGCTAGCCTCTAGCTACTGCCATGGTGCACTGTTTTGTTAATACAGTGCACACATGGCGGTAAGATCTTACTTAGCGCAAAACTGCATTTTTGATGCACAACTACGCTAGTGAGGTTGTGCGTCATTGCTTGGAAATGAGGCCCAATTAATTTTTTGTTTCATCACTGGTCTGTAGAGGCCTTCATTTTCTTTTAATGATCCAAGTCTTTGTAGAGGATTCTTCCTAGTACTTAATCTTGTGTTGACCCACTTGAGGTAACTTAGTCATCATTGCTCTCCCGAACATCAAAGTTGTAGGGCTTTCACATGTGGTTGAGTGAGAAGTTGAAAAGTAAGCTTGTAGGGTAGAATTCCATACAGTTTCAAGGTTGATATTTTCCAACACGGCACACTGAACAGCTTTCTTTAATGCACTCATGAAACATTCAACAAGGCCATTAGCCTGTGGCCAAAGAGGTGTGGTTTTCTGATGCTTCACATTGAGATGTTTGACAAAAGTATCTGAACTCTCGACTGTTGAAAGGTGGGCCATTGTAAGATTTTAAGATCACAGGAATACCCCACGTCACAAAGATGCAGTCAAATCACTTGATGAATCTCTTATGAGTGATAGATTTTCTACTAAAGGAAAACAGGAGTATTCATCAACAATTATCAAAGGGTGATGCCATTGTCAAGAGGATCGAGAAAGTCAGCAACATTTCTTTCCCATTCATGCTTTGGCAACTCTGACATGCTTAAGGGGTGTTGAGCTGTTTTCAATGACTGGCAGTTGCATAGATGACAGGCCTTCAACTCTCTTTCAACAGTGAGGAAACCAAACTCGATCTCAGAGAGCTCACTTTGTAGCAACTTTTCCACAGTGTCCTTCATGGGCCACTTCAATTATCTGTTGTCATAGACTCTCTGGATTAACAATTGTCAATCTTCTCAGAAGAATGCATTCTTATGTTACAGACAGTTCACCTTTGACATTAATGAACTTCCCATATTCTCTGTCACTGGCAAGAGGTTGAGTGTGCTGGTTCCAAGACTGATGTGTAATAATGTTTTTCAGTTTTGACATATCACTATCTTGACACATGACAGTTATAATTTGCTCCAACAATAAGGCAGCTGGTGTGTTTCATTTCACAATGAAGTTTAGTTAGGCTTCATCTGTCTTGGAAGGGGGACCCTTAGACTGTAAAGGCACTATGGATAAGTAGTGGGCAGGATTTTGATCTTTCCCTGGATGCTGCACAGCTGTGTAGTTGTACTTTTGTAATTGCAGACGCCAACGTTCGTAGACACTAATGTTCACTGCAAGGAGATATTTTGGCTTTTGGATTGCCAAAGATGGTCAATAATGTGTGATGATCTGCATAAGAACAAATGGAATGTTCACAAGCACACACCATTGCTCAACTTTCTTTTTCAAGTTCTGAATAAGCATGTTCAGTTTGAGTCAAGCTTTTGGATTTCCGCTGTGCTGTACAAGGATTGTGCCTAACCTGACTGGACTAATATCAACATCTTCTATATGGAGCTTTGGATAAAAATATGCCATTTTACTAGTGTTCTTGATAGCTTGTTTGATTCTCCTAAATCTTTCTTCACATCCAAGTGAGCAAAGAAACAAAACATTCCTTTTCTTCAACTCTCTCTATGGATCACTCATAGTGGCAAAGTCTTATATGTATCTGGAGCTTTAACAGGCCATGCTAAGGAATGAATATGACATTATAACATCTTGTGGGGGATTTGCAGTTGACAAAGCTTGCACTTTAGATCGTTCAGGTGTCATACCCCATCAGAAAAGATGTGACCAAAGAATTTTAGCTTTGTCTTCTTAAATTCACATCTCTTAACATTCAAAGTTAAACCTGCAATAACCAGTAAATGATACATTTGTTTGAGAGGTTTACCGTGCTCCTTCTGTGTTTCTCCGAAGATTAATATGTAATCTCTATAGTTAAATGTATTCATGACAGGCTAAATGATAAGCAGAATTACATCTTGAAATATCTCTGCAGCTGATGAAACACCAAAACTTAGGGCCTGATTTTGATTTTGGCAGACTGGTTACTGTGTGACAACGGTGATAGATATCTCATCAGCAAATTATAAATCCTATTATTTTCTGTGGGGAATTATATTTCAGCAGATGGGTTTTTGAGTGAAGTTTGTGACTTTCTAATACGGTTGGGCATTCCTAAAACTGTTTTTTAATTGTTGATTGTTGAATACTGCTTTTAAATATGTTTTTATGGTTGGACTTTAGTTTTAAAAACATCTGCAAATACTGGTGGGCATCTAAATTTGTGAGTGTTGCCTGGCTTTAAGACATTTGTGATTATTTTGGGCATTTTACATTTGTTTTAATTAGGTCCAATATTGTTGAGCACTTTTTATACACCTGCACTTTAACTTTGTAAAGGCAGCTTGGGAGTAGAAAGTGGACATTTTGAGACGCCATCTTGGTTAGCGTTCCAGTTGTTCAAATCAACCTCACTGTTAAATGAAGCCTGGGGCATGGACATGCAGCAGACGCATGCAGCTGACACATGCAGCTGACACACCGCTGGTGTACTGCCCATCTGTGCCCATCTGGGCCTGAACAGTACCATAGGCCAAGAATCCTGGTCCAATGCAACCAAGTAAGTTACAGTACTATATCTCACAATGTTTAACCCTTCAAAACACCCCTAAGAGTAGTTGTTTACATTCAGTTAATAGAGTGAATGGTGAAACACAATGTGGCACTGCTTTGAGCCCCGTCCAGAGTTCCGCAACCCTAGGACTGCGTGGTCATCAGACCCATCCAACACTTGCTGTTAAATAATTGTAGGTCACATCTATGTCATACGCTGGACCTTTTTATGTTTTAAGAAGAAAATAAACCAGATATTGCTTTCCTGACTGAAACCTGGCTTCATGAGATAACAGGGCCTGATCTCACACAAACCCTTCCACCTGATTACTATATTTGCAGGAAAGATCGACAAAATAAGAGAGGTGGGGGTATTGTCATAATTCGTGAAGTTGACGTTAGATACCTTACTGAACCCACTCAAGTCCTTGTCTGTGAAAGTATGATCTTTGCTATGTCAAAATCCCCCAGAGTAACTTTTTCAGGAGCCCTCTTGTGTCAGCACCCAGGCCCTTGTGAAGAGTTTTTCCAGACCCTTTCAAAGGTGGTTGACAATTTAGTTAACGTCAAATCCAATTTCACGTTATTGGGCAATTTTAATATACATTTGATAGAACCCATTGAGGCCCATGCAAATAGTGTCCTGCAAGACCTGTCAGCCTTACAACTCACTCAAATGGTTAAAGGGCCTATGCACAAAAAAGGGCATTTACGTGTTCCTATTTTTTCAATTAATCCTTACCTGAACTGACCATTTTATGATCCCTATGAACTTGGAGCCCCTTGCCCCTGAATACACGCCAGACCCTATACATGGAAAGATTGCCACTGGGCCAAATTGCATCTTGACACATGGAAACAGACCTTCAATAAGACTGGGCCTAAACTCAACCCTTATCCTAACACAGCAAGTAACAAGTTCTTGCATTGGATCACTAATTCACTGGCTCAAGCAATTCCTATTCAAACTCAAACAAGAGGCACCAACAAGAAGACAGCCCCAAGGTACCCCCCTCACCTCAGGGTTTTACAGCAAATGTGCAAGATAGATGAGAGACTTTGGAGAAAAGATTATAGTGAAACAAGTAATGGCAAATATAGAGAATTCACTAGGAAGTATCATTACAAAATTACATCTGCTTAGATTTTATACTATGATGAAAGAATAAATATTCTGGATTATCAAAAAGTTAATAGATCCCTCCTACAACCCTCAACTTTCCAGTGCAACAAACTAGCTGGATTTTACCAGAAAATAATCCAGGACATCTATCTTATCTTTCGAAAACCTGATCCAAATTCCAACCCCAGGTTTAACAGAGATAGGCAGTTAGACCATAATAATGCTTTTACTGCTTTCCCCCCATGATGCTAGAGAGTCTGTATTCGATCTATGCAAAAGTAAGTTAGGATCTGTAGGAAAGTAACCTCTTTCTAGCTTGGTTACCCCCACTTTTGGCCTCTTTGCCACTATGTTTGACTGTGTCTACTGGGATCCTGCTAACCAGGACCCCAGTAGTTATGGTCTCTCCCTTAAATGTGGTTGTTACAAACTGTTAACACAGTATTTCACCCACAATTGGCATACTGGTGCCCCCTTATGGTCCCTAGTATATGGTACCTAGTTACCGAGGGCAATGGGGTTCCAGGGGATCCCTATGAGTTGTAGCATATATTTTGCCACCCAGAGGAAGCCCATGCAAAGGCGTCTGCAGGACTGCCATTGCGGCCTGCGTGATAAGGTGCAAGCACCCTTTCACTGCCATTTACACTGCACCAGGTAACTTAGAAGTCACCTCTATAACAGGCCGTCAATCCCTGAGAGCAGGGTGCAAAGTACACGTGTGTGATGGTACCCCTACACTAGATGAGGTGCCCCTACGACCTCCGGTACCATTTTCCTGGACTTCGTGAGTGCGGGGACGCCTTTTTACGCTTGTACTGGACATAGGTCAGTCCCTACGTTCAGCTTCATAATGGTAACTCCGAACATAGGCATGTTTGGTATCAAACACGTAGGAATCATACCCTCATGCTTTTGCAAGCATTGGTTGTATGATCCCATGCACTCTGGGGGCTCTTTAGAGCACCCCCATTATTGCCATTCCAGCCTTCTGAGGTTTTCCAGGCAGCCCCAGCTGCTGCCACCTCACAGACAGGTTTCTGCCCTGCTGTTGCTTGAAAAGCTCACGCCCAGGAAGTCTTTACACCCTCTGCCTTTGGAAATTGGTGTTACAGGCTTGGGATGGGTTGCCTCCCCAAGCCACTGGAAATGCTTTGAAGGGCACATTTGGGGTCCTCCTTGCAGAATCCAGTCTACATCAGTTCAGGGACCCGCAGTCCATGTTCTGGTGTGAAACTGGACAAAGGAAAGGAGAGTGACCACTCCCCTGTCCATCACCACCACAGGGATGGTGCTCAGAGCTCCTCCAGAGGGTCCCTGCATTTTGCAATCTTGGATTCAAGGTTTGCAGGGAACTCTGGGAGCCTCTGAGTGGTCAGTGCCAGAGGTGATGTAGGTGCCCTCCCCTGATAGGTGCATATCTGGCTAGGTGCCAAACCCTTTCAGGGCTATTTAGGGTCTCTCCTTTGGGTCGTTCTTCAGATTTAGATTTCAAGGCTCCAGCAGGAATCCCCTCCATCCTCCACTTTGACTTCTCACTAAAGAAACTACATCTGGACCCTCCAGGAACTCTACAAACTACAACAAAGAAACAAGAAGCCTTCTGCAACATTGTATCTTCAGCTCCTGCCAGAAACTGCAACTGTTTCCCAGTTATGCATAGTCTGAGGACAGCCCATCTTCAGCGTGCACCGGAAGTATGAAGGAATCTCCTTTGGGTTGAAGGATTCACTTCCCTGCTTCAGCAGGCACCGACTGCAACAACGACCGGATGTGTGGATCCCCTCTCCTGCTGAGCTGCATGGATCCTGCATCACGGGTGGTGGTCTGAATTGGTCCCAACAGTCCTCACATCCAACTGTCCAAATTTGGTGGGCAGTAAGAGCTTGCCTTCCCACGCAAGACAGTACCCTTTGTACCGTGTGTTTTGCAGCTGCCAAGGCTTATTTTCATCCTTCCATAAAGAGCTTCATGCATCTTGCTACTTCAGCCCCAACACTCTATCCTAGGACACACAGCTTCCTTAGTGGTTCTCTGGCGGCGTGGGAGCCTTTGTCATAGTGCTGCAATGGCCTCTTTTGCACCTACCTTGTCCCCGTGCTATGGGACTCCTGTGCACACTGCCTGGTCTTCTGTGGGCTTTCTGAGTTGCTGAGAGGCACCTTTGACTCCTCCTCCTGGGTAGAGTCCACCTAGTCGTTCCTGGTCCGGGTCAGCGCCATTACCTAAGAACCGCCATTTTTCCGTGTGCCAAAACTTGTTTGTGGACTCCAGTGACGCAAACCAGACTGCAATCATCCATCAGGCGTGGGACATCACTTCCGCCAACCAGGAACCCAATTCTGTCTTCTTGGGTGCAATACTGACTGTTCTTCCTCACCTGTGGTTCTTCTTTTGCACCTTCATCCAGGTGAGCAGGGGCTCCTGTTCTTCCTGGACTCTTCTGTGCTTTTTGGACTTGGTCCACTTCTTCCACACGTCCTCAGGTCCAGGAATCCGCTGTTGCTGTCCTGCAGTCTCTTCTGGTTCTTGCATAATCCTTCTTTTCATTTGTGTGTGTTCTGGGAAAGCTACTGTGTTTTACTCTGGCCTTCCTGGGCAATGGGGTGGGTTCTAGTACTTACCTTTGGGGTTTTCTAGTACTCCCAGCTCCCCTTTACACACTACACTTGCCTAGGTGGGAGACTGACTTTCACAGTCCACTTTACTAGTATATGGTTTGTGCTCCCCCAAGCCCATTTCTATCTATTGTGATTTTCACTAATTGCTGTTTTTATGCCCTATTTCTGCATACTAGTGTATATAATTTGTGTATTACTTACCTCCTAAGGGAGTATAGTCTCTATGGTATTTTTGGTATTTGTGTCACCAAAATAAAGTCCCTTTATTTTTGTAACACTGAGTATTTTCTTTCATGTGTATGAGTACTGTGTGACTAAAGTGGTATTGCATGAGCTTTGCATGTCTCCTAGATAAGCCTTGGCTGCTGAGCCACAGCTACCTCTAGAGAGCCTGGCTTCTAGACACTGCCTACACTACACTTATAAGGGATAACTGGTATGAGGTGTAAGTACCATATGTACCCACTACAAATCAGGCCAGACTCCTACAGAATCCCCTTTTTATCCAGGCCCCTCCACCCATCTTAGCGAAAGTAACAGACCAGATTTTGCCAGTTTTAATTTAAATACACAATCTCTCCCTAGTAAAAGGAATTTATGAGCAACATGGAAACCTGCCATGGTAAATCTACTTCTCAAAAATGCAAATTTGGATCCTTTTGATCCTAGTAGGGAGCAGTGAAATTATATGCCAATTTCACTGCTTTCTGGGTTGAGCAAAGTGCTGAAAAGCCATGTAAGCACATTTCTGTCTCAATTCGTAGAGGATCATAATATTCTTCACTCCCCCAAACCGGGTTTAGACCTAAATATGGGACAGAGACTGCACTTTTGGCAGTTGTAGAAAAGGTCAAAATGCTTCTGCATCTAGGAGAATTAGCAGCTATTATCCTCCTTGATCTCAGCGTGGCATTCAACATTGTTAGTTATGATACTCTTCTAAATAGAATCCACAGCGTTGGATTCTCAGGACATGCCCTCTCCTTGATTCAATCCTTCTTTAGAAATAGGACTTTCCAGGTCTTTGAGGGAATCTGGACTTCAGATATTGTATGCTTAATTGTGATGTACGTCAGAGCTCATCACTAAGTCCCACCATATTCAATTTGTATATACTTTCACTGACAAGCATTGTCATTCCATTTGGGATATACATATGTTCTTATGAGGACTATACTCAACTGGTTTTTGCTCTTTCCCATAATCAGGACCCCAGCTCTTTGACCTTAGGCCCTTGTTTAGAAGAAGTAGCCATCTGGATAAACAGTTTCACCCTTAAATTTAATGGGGATGACACAGAGCTCTTGATTCTCGGCAATTGTCTTAATCCTCTTTTGCGTTCGGGATTGCTGAGCTCCCTGGGTACTTCGCCACCCCCTAAGGTGGCCATAAAAAGTCTGGGATATGGTTGCACAACTCCTTGACTATGGATAACCAGGCTGTAAAATTTGCAGCAAACTGCCCTGGCATATTCAGAATGCCAACAACATTCTGAATCTGCTGCCTCCATCCTCTAAAAGATTAGTGGTTCAAGCATTTATTGTTTCTCCCCTGGACTATGGAAACTCCCTGTTTTTAGGAGCCCCAAAATCTGTAGTAAGGAAATTGCAGGTGGTTCAGAACTCTGCTGTCTGGATTCTGTACAACATTCCTAGGTACGAGTCAGCTAGGCAAGCTCTCATCTCCCTTCATTGGCTCCCGGTGGCCCAGAGGATTAAATCCAAAGCCTTCTGTATAGTGTACAGGGCTTTTCTACAAACGGTCCATTGATCTCTTGATCTCTGATCTCACCCTACACCCCTAGCAGAACTTTGAGATCTATTAACTCCTGTGGGCTTCATTTCCCACTGTCAAAAAGGCGAGAAGAGGAGGAAGGTCATTTAGATACAATGCTGCTAAACTGTGGAACTCTTTTACTCTGCACACAACTGAGCTGTCCCCTCTAGTGCTCACCAGCCATTAGACCAGCACTATCAGCCCAGGGACACCTACGTTAGCTATGTGCTTTACAAGTGCCATATGGAATGGAACGGGATATTCAACACCGTTGTGACAGAGTAACCCGTCTGCCGAACTTTAAATCAGATCCTAAGTCTTTGATATCAAAATAGACCAACAAATGTAGAAAAGGTTGTAATGTACCTCCATTTCTCCCTGAGTTTTAATTTATGATATCCTTTATTTTAATCAAGGCTAGAGAAGATTTTAACTCCATTCAATTGTGATAGCATGTCCGCAATGTGCAAACCTGGATGTTGTTCTCTTTCAAGTGCCTTGTTCGCTTGTACAGATCCACATAAATGCCACAGTTCCTTTACTGTCATTGAGAAACCCATGGCGCAGGACCAGTAGGATGCTCAATAATGTCATGTTTAAGTAATGATTTGCATACCTTTTCAACAGCTTCTTTAAAATGAAATGTAATTCTTCTGTGTCTTTGTGCAACATTCTGGGCATTCTCATTAATTTGCAATTGTACTTTCATAGTGTTACGTTTTCCTAACCCATGAAACCATGAAGGGAACTAAGGCCCATATTTATACTTTTTTTGTGCTGCATTTGCATTTTTGATGAAATGCATCGCAAACTTACAAAATACAATTATATTTTGTAAATTTAGACCGCTTTTGCATCAAAAAATGATGCAAATGCGGCGCACAAAAAGTATAAATATGGGCCTGAGTTACTATTTTGTGATTAGCATTCATGTTGTAGTTCACCAAGATCAGTTCCATATCAGCAGCTGAGCAGAAACTGAGTAAACAGGAACTTGACACTGTACCTTGAGGCACATGAATGGGCATTTGCACTTTTGTCGTCTTGCTTTTCATTGTCCCTACAGATGAACCTTAACTCTTCCTTGGCATTGATGCAGCCCATGTGTAAACTTTAGTTTTTAATGGTGTCAATCTCATTAATGGTGATAGCTCATTATATTTCTCTTCAGGTATAATGTTTTTCGAAGCACCACTGTCGATAATGAAAGGTATTGAACAATCGTTTATTTTAAGCATCATTTTCAGGCAATAATTGAATGACATAGGTGCTTTTTCATATCACCTTTTTTTGACGGGTATTTCTCTTCACATATGCAGCTTGTACAACATGCACATTTTTCTGAGGTAAGCATCTACATTGCACAATCATCTTTTTCACTTTTAATTGATATTGATACTGAAGAACTTTTTGACGATAATTTAGATGACAATTGACCTAATTTGGTGCGGCTTGGTCTCAGTTGGTGTTGGTGCTTGGCCTTGTGGGCATGCATCAAACGCTGCTTCTGGAACCTTCGGAGAGCCATTTTGCCTTCTCATTGTGATGTACTTACTTTTTCCTTTGCTTGCAAACCACTACAAACTGGTTCTCTTTTCCACAGCCTTTGCAAATCTGCCCAATAGGGGATATTTACCTTTGTGTAGAAACCACAATCCATACCTGAAATACAACTTCTTTTTTTGTGGAGACATCACCTTGTGTCCTTCGGCTTTGTGTTTATGCCTGCTTTTCATCTTCATAACTGACTCACTTTGGGCACCGCTGGCCTCCATTTTAGCAGCTTATCAATCGGCACGCTGTTCATCTCTGCAAGCTGTAAAAACTTGCTCCAGAATCAAAGTTTCTCCAAGCATTCATCGTCTGAATGAATCTGACAAGCATCCATCAATAACTCAGAGATGCATTGCTTCCTCAACAATGAATTCACTAAACTTACAGTGTTTGATGAGCGTATCCAGTCTCTCAACAAATATGTCTATAGTTTCACCAACTCTCTGTCATTCTCGACTTAAAATGTACCTTTCGTAAGCTACATTCGGCATTGGAATTGAACTTGAGATTCAATGTTTCATTAATTTGACAGAATGTAACTTCAGCAGCTCGCAGCATTTTCTTTTTGACCTCTTTTACACCTTCTCTAGCAAGATTCTTGAGCTATTTGATAATCTTCTTGGTATCTGTTTCTTCTAGTGCATCAATAAATTCATCAAATATTTCTGTCCAAGCAGTCCATCTGTCACCAATATTCTGATTTTTGTAATATTGAATGGAGGTGGTGGTTTCAGGAAAACAGAAGCATTGCAACTGATTATGGGACTGGCTGACACTGAGGGTGGAGTTTCTCTGACTCTGCTCAGCAGTCTTGGTGAACTTGGTCATGCACAGTTTCTCTGAGGACTTTTGATGTGCTGGTCTCTGAGTCATCTTTGATAACTGCAGGAAACATGGCCTCTTTCTTGATCTCCATTAGAAGAACAGCCTTTTATTCTTCTGGTCACCTCTTCGGGTATACATGGTTCCATGAGCACAACCCTGGGCACTTCGCCTTGAGCTACTTACCAATGCTGCAGTATGGTAACTCTTTTTAATTGGTTAGGGTAAACAGATGAATGTTTTTGGTATCTGAATCAATTTGCTTTTAGACATCTTTTTATACTGTCTGACACCTGGTTGATTACTGCCTCACAGTGCTTCTGGTTGCAGTGTTATCTTGCAAATTGCTGTCACTGATTCCTGCTCTTTCAAAATCTCGTTGCATACGCCTTTAGTGTTATCACTCCGCATACTGCATAGCTCTATGTTGCATAGTAGCACAGTACCTCTTGTTATGGCCTTGCCTGCAGGCTCTTGGCCAACGATGTGTAGACTTCTCAGTGAAGCTTTCTTTATCTTCAAATGCTTCACACCAGCTGGAGCTTTGACTCGTAATATGCCAAATGTCGACTCTGCACTTCGACTGAGACACACGTAGTAAGCACAAGCAGTTTGCTTGTCCCACAGCAAAATCTTCAAGAACACTGTCGATCTTCGGGTTACTTATCCCCTGTCTTGTTGCCAGTTCTAGCATCTTCCCCAGCCCAGGTACCCACCAATAACTACGCCACACACAGTGCTGTTATAAGTCTTTATTCATCTGCGTGTAGCTATGAACTCAACATTCTAAACCTGCCTTCACCTTACCATGTTCTAACACTTATGTAAGAGTTCTGAGGAGTCCTTCTGGAGCTAAGAAGATTCCGTCATTCATAACTCACACAACACTAAAGTGGCCATCTTAGACTTAGAATATTTTATATTATAGTAAATATTTGAAATTGTAACTGTTTCTATGAAAGGACCAACATGGTTTGAACAGAAATATGTTTAATAATTTTCATAAGTGAAAAACGTCAGGCAAGTGACATACTTCAATTGATCTTACAGCTTAAATATGGTAGACATAATTAATTTACCCTCTACATTTAGGGGAAAGAGAACAGTCACTAATTTCCATATATATTTTTTATATATATATGTGACTTTTTTTACCATAGACGAAGCATTTTTGCCAACACCATTGGCATCGCTTGATGAATCTGAACAAATGTTCACAAAATTTTCAATACTTATACTTTGGTCAGTTCAACTGCTGTATTTAAAGTTTCAGGATAATACGTCAAGCAAGGGCTGAGAAAAAGGGGGGTTCCAAAACACCTTTTCCCCATTTTATGTCAACGGGATGTTTCAAATTTTCAAACACGCCTACGGCCTGAACTGCTGAACACAATTACATCAAATAAGGCAGATGTCTAGATCTTGGTACGCAGATTGTGCTTTTTTGTTATTTGCTATAAATCTGTTCAGTAGTTTCTGAGATGTTTGACTTTAAGAATATAGATGAATAGGGTTGCGGATCCTCTCTGGATCCGGCCCTGCAGACCCAGGTCCGAATCCATGTTCAGAGGGAAATGCAAGGCCCTGATTGGCTAGCTGAAACCTGACAGAAAAGTTGCAACCGTCATTTTCTTTCGCCACATCGGCTCAGAGGGTGGGAAAAAAATCAGTGAAAAGACTAATAAGGGACACACAGAGGGGTCCTCCTCATGGGCAAAAAATTGCCCAATTATTATTTATTTTTGTCCAATCCATGGATCGGCTGATCCAAAGAAAAAGTTAATTAAAAAAACATCTACTGCATATACCCTTTGGCCGTGTGCAGCTTGGATTTAGGTGCAAGCAGGAGAGTTGGCTGGCAGGCTCAGAGACAATGGGTAAAGCATTTGTACAAACACACACAGTAACGCAGTGACAAACACCACAACATGACTTCATGCCAGTTTAGAAAAATAGCTAATATTTATCTCAATCAAACACAACCAAACTGACAAAAAATCCAACATACACAAAGATATTAATTTTAAAAGATTAAATCCCAGTAGAAACACAGTAGCTCCAAATGGGGCTATCACGACGTTGTTGACGGAGTTGTTCCCAACATTCCGATGTCACTCACAGGGAGGGCAGTGCCGATCACAGAGTCGAAAGGACCCCCAGGTACTGTACCTTTGGTAACGAGGAAAACAAGGTGGTGCTTGGAGTCAGGGAAGTGAGGCGTTGCTGGATCCGGTGCGGCATTATCTCCCACTGCAGAACAGGGGAGGTGATGTGGCTACAGGGCGATACGTCAGTTCCTTATGATCCAGCAGGGTCGATGAATCCATTGGGTTGAGACGTGGTGGGGCGTCCTCTCGGGGTCATGATCACGCCATGAGGCTACAGGCGCTGCAGTGGAGTCGGGTGTCATGACGTTGGTGACACGGTACTCAGGACTCACAATGTTGCAGGACTTCAGCGTGGCTGCAGCAGAATCGGGCCTGCGGCATCGGATGGGGTCAGCGTACTCCAGCGGGGGCCATGGCTTCGAGTTGCAGGCAGCGGTGCAGAGTCATGCAGCAGCACCTGTTTTGGAGTCATCCGGAGTCAGCGAGCCTGGCTTTGCTTGGTTTCAGGCTAGATTTCACTACCAGGGACCCAGGAACTGGATTGGCACCACTTGGCAAGTCAGGATCCTCAACAGTAGTAGCCAGGTGCTGGCAGATGAAGTATTTGATCTCCCTGACACTTCTTAAAAGGAGGCAAGCTCAGTCCAAGCCCTTGGAGAATCTGCACAAGCAGGATTTCAGAAAGCAAAGTTCAGTCCTTTCCTTCTCAAGCCAGAAGCAGCAGCAGCAGGCCAGCACAGCAAAGCAACAAGCAGAGTGGCCAGTTCTCCTCAAACTTGAAGCTCTTCTACTTGGCAGAGTTTCCTCTTGATCCAGAAGAAATCTGAAAGTGTGGGGTCAGCAGTCCAATACTTACACTCATTTCTGCATTTGAAGTAGGCAAGCTTCAAAGGACTGCTCTTTCAAGTACAGGTGTCAGCTCCTACCACCAACTCTAGTCAAAGAAGACTCATCGGGATATGCAGGACACACCTCGGCTCCCTTTGTGTCTCTTTCTCGAGTGAATTCACAAATATCCCAACTGCCAGTCTGACCCAGACCTGTATTCAGCAGCCAGGCAGAGGCACAGAAAGGTTTAGCAAGAAAATGCCCACTTTCTAACAGTGGCATTTTCAAACAGACAATCTAAAAACCAACTTCACCAAAAGATGTTATTTTAAATTGTGAGTTCAACTACCCCAAATTACATATCTCTATCTGGGAGTCTACACTTTAAGGATATTTGAAGGCAATCCCCATTTTAACCTCTGGGAGAGATAGGCCGTGCAATAGTGAAAGCCAAATTTGGCACATGTGACATGGACATGTAAAATACACCAGTACATGTCCCTCCTTTGAAATTCACTACACCCTGCTCATGGGGCTACCTTAGGCCTACCTTAGGGGTGAGTTACATGTAGTAAAAGTGAAGGTTTTGCCCTGGCAAATGGGGTTCACTTACCTGGTCGAATTGACGGTGCAAAACTCCACACACAGACACTGCAGTGGCAGGTCTGAGACATGTTTACAAGGCTACTCATGTGGGTTGCATAATCAATGCTGCAGGCTCACTAGTAGCATTTGATTTATAGGCCCTGGTAACACATAGCTCACTTTACTAGAGACTTACTAGTAAATCAAATATGTCAATTACGGAAAACCAATTACCAATATATTTTAGACAGAGAGAACTTGCATGTTAGCACTGGTTAGCAGTTGTACAGTGCCCATAGTATCAATATGAGCACAAACGAATTATAGCACAGGATACAAATGCAGTAGGTCAGAAGCAAAATGTACAGGAAACACAGGTAAACCACACCAAGAGCTACCAGGTTTAATATATATGTATATTGTCAACTGTAGGCTATTTGTTGCTCAACACGATGAAATTCTTTGTAACTCTAAAAATGTAAAATTGGTGTGTCTGCTCTCTTTTGTATTTAAATAAAAGTTATGTAGTGCAAACCTACCACAAAGCAACTAGACTATTCGACAAATGGCATAAACCGAAGGTATGAGAGGAGTGAGATCAGTGCAAGGAACACTTAGATACATGATGGGTGAGGTTGCAGTTATGGTGAACTGCGAAGGGTTTTATATAAGTGAACAAGGGATTTCGAGCTGTACAGGGATATAGATAGGTAGACCACAATGGAGATGCAGATGGGGAAGAGCGTGCAAAGTAGGCAGTAGAAGGAGGCTTGAAAATAAAGCTAGAGTGGATAGCAAGGAGACGGAGAAGGAGAGTAGGAGACAGCAGGGGTATGCTTAATGTGTGCTTGAGAAGGTGGCTATTCCCCTGCAACATTTCAGATTCACAAGAAGTGGCTTAGTTTGTGATTCTATAAGGATATAATTATTTTGAATATTTTAATAGACCCAATGGAAAAAACATGGTCATTTGTAAAGTCTGGTTTTAGAGGACAGTGTTTGGTATACTATAGCATCTAAAGATATTACAATGAGGACAATTGGTGATATTATGCGAGTAGCTTGACAAATATGTGTGATGTTGGTCTTGCATAAGGTAAGTGACTGTTGTGAGTCTTGTGAGTAGTGTGGTCAGAGTTGTACAAGGAAATTGGGAGGACTGAGTTTGGTCAGTGGCTGGCAAGAGTTGCCTGAGAATCATTGATGAAGTGAGTGCCTGACCATGGTATTAAGTGTGTGAAAATGGATGGTGTGAATGCTACAAGCAAATTAGGAGATTTGATGACAAATGTGAGGAAAGTGCTGTCTGGAGGCAACAGGGGATGTGCGACAATGTGTAGTGTGAGGCAGGCAATAGTTGATATGAGTGCGCTGTGAGGACAGTGTTACAATATG
Source organism: Pleurodeles waltl (assembly GCF_031143425.1). Classification (NCBI taxonomy): domain Eukaryota; kingdom Metazoa; phylum Chordata; class Amphibia; order Caudata; family Salamandridae; genus Pleurodeles; species Pleurodeles waltl. The sequence goes on from NC_090449.1 coordinate 529,607,790, forward strand.
GCTGACATTCAATTTGGGTTGTTGTCTTTCAAGCCTCCAAGGCTTTTTCACTTAGCGGGAATTGTGTTGAAGAGCATGGGGTCAAAGTTGCAGAGGAAGAAGTTTAAGATTTCCTAGCAGATGCCCTTTGCTTTGGAGCAGCAGAGGAACTCAGGTGTGAAAGGCTTGCGCTGCTCGATGACATCTGGACTGCTTGATCAACAGACGAAAACAAGCCTCTCATTATAATACAAAAGATGAATTGCAATCCAATGACCATCACAGCAAGAATTTGGCTTGGGAAAGAAGCTGCTGTCCTCATTACAATCAGAGCATGAGCACAAGCATCAACAAACACCCTCAGCCATCAATGCCTGGGTAAAGGCAATGTATGGATGGGTTGACTAACACTTTGAGCTGAGGTGACTTAATGTGCCTCTCAGCTAAAGCCTCAGGAAGTGCAAGCATTGCAGAACTCGTCTGTAGATACAGCACAAGATAGCCATATTTTTGTATCCTTGGCATTTTGCTGACTTCTTGACTTTTCTTTTTCTTTGTTTCTTTAAGTGTTTCATATTTTCGTACCTCTCAGGCACAATATGTGAGTACTGATGATGATCCGAAGGTCATTGCCTAGGGGATCAAAATGGCAACAGTGTTACTATAATTTGTGATATAATTGAGACTTAATTTCATGTATGAGTGTAGGTACTAGCACTATATGACATAAACCTTTTTTATTTGGTAATGTGAGCTTGGTAGCCCTGAGTTCTGTCACTGGACATTTAGGCTTCTTCATATATTAATTCCATCACTTCTCTATATTTCTATGACAAACTGTGCTGAAAAGACTCAGATGCATATTTGAGAGAACTGGAGCTGCACTGTGTGCAGGGCCACTTTTCTTGTGCCCCTTAGTGCCCCCTAACGCCACCATGTGTGTGCCGTATTTAAGATACAGAGCACCATGGCGGTAGTTAGGGACCAGTGTCAGACTTTTTTACGCCAGTTCGGCGCTTTGCAGGATTAGTGTAAAAAAAATTGACGCTAATCCTGCAAAGCACCCAGAGACCCATTGTAATCAATCGAAGTCTCTTTTTAACGCCTGCTCTGAGCAGGGGTTAAAAGTGCCCATACAAATTACGCAAAGAAATCTTTTAGATTTCTTTGTGCCATTTTTCTGGCCCCTCCCCCAATGTGGGAATGCCCCCTTTACATACATTATGCCTGGCACAGGCAAAATGTAGCTCAAGGGGTTGCAAAGTGGTGCAATACCTGCATTGTGCCACTTTGTAAATATGGCGCGCCATTTGTCGCCTCCTAACACCACAGTAGCGTTTATAAAAAGTTACGCTAATGTGGCATTAAAATGGAGCTGAAGGCCTTAAGTATGCCCCCCAATTCCTTGTTTTTCTATGTGCCTCATGTATCTTTGTTTTCTACCTTTTACAACACTAACTATACACGGATTTCATTGGATCTCTATGCTAATTATATGAATTGTACAGGTACTGAGGGATCCTTGTTGAGGAGTACACTTGTGTCCAATGTCCTGAAACCTGTTGTGAGCCCTCCTCTGTGTGAATAGCAGCGGCTTCTGCTGTTGCTCTTCCTTGACCTGCTCTGTCCCATGAGATGCATCAAAGTGGATAAGTGCATTGGATTTCATGGAGTGATTTAGATTAGTTTGTCAGTGTTAAACTCAAAATATATATAAAAAGATTGCATGCTCGCTTCAGCGCACACATCTCAATAGAAAACAAAACATTGACTGTATGCCAATGAGGGGGAAATCTACAGTCATTTTGACTAATAAAACTGAACAATGATGATGCATGTGGGCTGTTCAATATGAAAATGGCACAATAATTAGTGGACGAGTGACAATCTTATACATGCAGCTGAAGTTGTCTCTGCCAGACCTAAAACAAAAGAAAAGAAGGTTTATATTTATACTCTTTTAGCGCCGCATTTGCGTCATTTTTTAACACAAAAGCGGTGCAAACTTGCAAAATACAATTGTATTTTGTAAGTTTGCGCCGTTTTTGCGTCAAAAAGTGGCTCAAATGCGGTGGTAAAAAAGTATAAATATGGGCCGAAATGTCTTAAACAGCTTAGCCCAAAGGTGAACAAACAAAACTGGAAGTTTTCTCTCAGTGCCTTAAGTATCCAGAAGTGCATTGCAACATAATTCCATACAGTCATCAAACACCAGGTGCAAGAAAGTCAGAAAAAAAACCGTCTGTTCACTATAGATGGAGCTCAAATTGGGCATTGCCGGCTTAAATTACTTCTCCCAGTTGAAATGACTTTAGCTTTCATTGAATTCTTCAAGTTTGTCTCACGATCAACTGAGACCTAGGGGTACTTCTAGGGAATAAAATCCCATGAGTTCTGTTAGACATCCACAGTGATCAAGTTGTGTGATGTGTTAAATGCGTTCGCTATCCCATGGCAGCTGAGAAGGGATACACTATTGATGTTTCTCTTTTGTCCCAAATAGCCATATGTACTTTGCATACGCTAAATGTCAGCAATGTGTTTTCTTAAACTATGCTTTGACACGGTATATAGGTAACACATTCTACTCATATTATTTTGTCTGAAACTTGACTTGGACTCAAAGGTTCAGTGAATAGTAAATGCAGGTAAACTTTCAGTGCACCCAAGAAAAACATAAATAATATCGAGGAAAATGTACATCATACATAGGCTTTGTGGTTTTCTTGGGAAAACATTGTGGGTCGATGAGCCTAGACCTACATTAGACTGCTTTGTAGGCTCTATGTTTTACTAGTTCTTACTACTAATTAGTTAAAAGCAAACACGTTATGCTACGTTGTTATGTTTGCTTACTGGCTGCTTGTGCTTGATAGAAAACACTGCTTAATAACTTGCCTCAAGTTTCCAAGAAAATGTGCTTTGAAATCAAGTCCAATAAGGTTAAAATGCCTTTATTAGATAGTCACTATGAATATGGAAAACCAAAGCCCCACAAGGGAACTGACAATTGCCTTAGTAACTCCATCCATTCCAATATTTTGCTACATTCTAAATGATTAATTAGTAAATATTTGTTTTGTACTAAAGCTTGAGCATCCCTAATTATATGCCTGCCCACAGCAACGATTTAAGCTTATATCTGGTAATAGACAGATTACATATGCATCGGGAGGCGATTAGAATGTGGATGGTGTCCACCAAGGCAATTGGGGAGAGAGCTTCAGCTCCCGTGGTGAAGGAACACACTCCATAGAGATCATACCTGCCTGTCAAGAGTCTTTGTAACGAAACTGCATGCACTAGCGCGGTAGATGTCCTTTCATTACTGTTGAATTTTAAGAGGGCCCCAGTTTTGAAGCTTCACGCATAGCACTCTCTTTTTGCCTTAAAGCAACGAATTCCAAATTGAATTTAGTGACATTTTACACCATCGTACACTTCATGAATTTCGTGATTTTTTTAAAGTTAACACAGTCCTGCTAATAGGGCAAGTGTAAATTGGTGTGACAGTATTTATGGAAAAAGTTAAACATATATTACATGATGGATTTAGAAACTGACGTTTGAGTTTTCCCTGGACATTACAGGTCAACAAATTGCATGCCAAAGTTCTTAACTGGCAGAAATGCAAAATTGGCAAAGCAATGTAGAAATTCGCTTGGACGAGTTCTTGATGAAAATTTGAAATTTGCTTGACTGTTTGAGCATGGACAAAGCAATTATGTGATGCATTGGGGCAACAGGCATATAAAATAGGAAACTTGCAATTTGCATGCCAATTTGCTGTGACAAGAATAGGGACAGGATTGCCAACGTGTGCTTCATTTTAGCAAAGTAAATTTAATATGATGAAGTTAAAATTGTCATGGGACTGTGATACTAGCATGATAATTATCTGATGTTGATGCTAAAATTGTATGTTTTTTGTGCCTATTTGGAAAGTGGAATTGCAATGTTGAACCTAAAAAGACTATTTTCTGCGGTCAGTATGAAGAATATCATGACATCATACAACATCTCACAACAATGTTAAAATTGGCATATCATTTTTGTAAGGGACTGTGAAAATTGGATGGCAATGTAGAAAATGGCTTGGAAACTGTCAAGGGGAAAGAAGAAACTTGCATTGTAATGTGTACTTAACTGCTGCAATGTGGAATCTGACACCGACTTTATATTCTCCTGCTTAGCATATTGCATGTTGCAATTATCATTCTTTCTCACAACAGCATCCCGAGGGTTTCAAACGAAAATAACTAAGTGCCTGCATATGGTAATCTTGTGCTGTTTGCGAAATGGTCCACCAGTGTAAGTGATGTGTTTAACCCCTTAGCTGCTGGGCCTTTCCCCCCCCAGTGCTGAGCCCTTTTTTGGCTATTTGGGGTAGTTCGCGCTTAGGGCTTCATAACTTTTTGTCCACATAAGCTAACCACGCCAAATTTGCGTCCTTTTTTTCCAACATCCTAGGGATTCTAATGGTACCCAGAGTTGGTGGTTTCCCCTGGAGGAGACCAAGAAAATAGCCAAAATACAGTGAAAATTTTGTTTTTTCCAAAAAAATGGGAAAAAAGGGCTGCCGAAGAAGGCTTGTGGTTTTTTCCCTGAAAATGCCATCAACCAAGGGTTTCTGGTGCTGAAATCACTATCTTCCCACCTTTCAGGAACGGGCAGACTTGAATCAGAAAACCGAATTTTTCAACACAAATTTGGCATTTTACTGGGACATACCCCATTTCTACTATATTTGGTGCTTTCAGCCTCCTTCCAGTTAGTGACAGGAATGGGTGTGAAACCAATGCTGGATCCCGGAATGCTAAACATTTCTGAAAACTAGACAAAATTCTGAATTCAGCAAGCGGTCATTTGTGTAGATCCTACAAGGTTTTCCTACAGAAAATAACAGCTGAAATAAAAAAATATTGAAATTGAGCTGAAAACAACAGCCATTTTTCTTTATGTTTTACTCTGTAACTTTTTCCTGCGATGTCAGATTTCTGAAAGCAATATACCGTTTTGTCTGCTGGACTCTTCTGGTTGCGGGGATATAAAGGGCTTGTAGGTTCATCAAGAACCCTAGGTACCCAGAGCCAATAAATAAGCTGCACCCTGCAGTTGGTTTTCATTCTATACTGGGTATACAGCAATTCATTTGCTGAAATATGAAGAGTGAAAAAGAGGTATCAAGAAAACCTTTGCATTTCCAAAATGGGATCAAGATAAGGTTTTGAGGAGCAGTGGTTATTTGCACATCGCTGAATTCCGAGGTGCCCATACTAGCATGTGAATTGCAGGGCATTTCTCAAATAGACGTCTTTTTTACACACTCTCTTATATTTGGAAGGAAAAAATGTAGAGAAAGATAAGGGGCAATAACACTTGTTTTGCTATTCTGTGTTCCCCCAAGTCTCCCGATAAAAATGATACCTCACTTGTGTGGGTAGGCCTAGTGCCCGCGACAGGAAATGCCCCAAAACACAACATGGACACATCCTATTTTTTTTATAGAAAACACAGCTGTTTTTTCCAAAGTGCCTACCTGTAGATTTTGGCCTCTAGCTCAGCCGGCACATAGAGAAACCTACCAAACCTGTGCATTTCTGAAAACTAGAGACCTAGGGGAATCCAAGGAGGGGTGACTTGCGGGGCTCGGACCAGGTTCTGTTACCCAGAATCCTTTGCAAACCTCAAAAAGTGGCTAAAAAAACAAGTTTTCCTCAGATTTCGGTGACAGAAAGTTCTGGAATCTGAGAGGAGCCACAAATTTCCTTCCACCCGGCGTTCCCCCAAGTCTCCCGATAAAAATGATACCTCACTTGTGTGGGTAGGCCTAGCGCCCGCGACAGGAAACGCCCCAAAGCGCAACGTGGACACATCAAAATTTTTGGAAGAAAACAGAGGTGTTTTTTGAGAAGTGCCTACCTGTAGATTTTGGCCTCTAGCTCAGCCGGCACCTAGGGAAACCTACCAAACCTGTGCATTTCTGAAAACTAGAGACCTAGGGCAATCCAAGGAGGGGTGACTCGCGGGGATCGGACCAGGTTCTGTTACCCAGAATCCTTTGCAAACCTCAAAAAGTGGCTAAAAAAACAAGTTTTCCTCAGATTTCGGTGACAGAAAGTTCTGGAATCTGAGAGGAGCCACAAATTTCCTTCCACCCGGCGTTCCCCCAAGTCTCCCGATAAAAATGATACCTCACTTGTGTGGGTAGGCCTAGCGCCCGCGACAGGAAACGCCCCAAAGCGCAACGTGGACACATCAAAATTTTGGGAAGAAAACAGAGGTGTTTTTTGAGAAGTGCATACCTGTAGATTTTGGCCTCTAGCTCAGCCGGCACCTAGGGAAACCTACCAAACCTGTGCATTTCTGAAAACTAGAGACCTAGGGCAATCCAAGGAGGGGTGACTCGCGGGGCTCGGACCAGGTTCTGTTACCCAGAATCCTTTGCAAACCTCAAAAAGTGGCAAAAAAAACAAGTTTTCCTCAGATTTCGGTGACAGAAAGTTCTGGAATCTGAGAGGAGCCACAAATTTCCTTCCACCCGGCGTTCCCCCAAGTCTCCCGATAAAAATGATACCTCACTTGTGTGGGTAGGCCTAGCGCCCGCGACAGGAAACGCCCCAAAGCGCAACGTGGACACATCAACATTTTTGGAAGAAAACAGAGGTGTTTTTTGAGAAGTGCCTACCTGTAGATTTTGGCCTCTAGCTCAGCCGGCACCTAGGGAAACCTACCAAACCTGTGCATTTCTGAAAACTAGAGACCTAGGGCAATACAAGGAGGGGTGACTCGCGGGGCTCGGACCAGGTTCTGTTACCCACAATCCTTTGCAAACCTCAAAAAGTGGCTAAAAAAACAAGTTTTCCTCACATTTCGGTGACAGAAAGTTCTGGAATCTGAGAGGAGCCACAAATTTCCTTCCACCCGGCGTTCCCCTAAGTCTCCCGATAAAAATGATACCTCACTTGTGTGGGTAGGCCTAGCGCCCGCGACAGGAAATGCCCCAAAACAGAACGTGGACACATCACATTTTTTCATAGAAAACAGTGCCTACCTGTGGATTTTGGCCTCTAGCTCAGCCGGCACCTGGGGAAACCGAGCAAACCAGCACATTTTTGTAAACTAGAAACCCAGGGGAATCCAAGATGAGGTGACTTGTGGGGCTCGGACCAGGTTCTGTTACCCAGAATCCTTTGCAAACCTCAAAATGTGGCTAAAATACCACGTTTTCCACACATTTCGGTGACAGAAAGTTCTGGAATCTGAGGGGAGCCACAAATTTCCTTCCACCCAGCGTTCCCCCAAGTCTCCCGATAAATATGATACCTCACTTGTGTGGTTAGGCCTGGTGCCTGCGACAGGAATAGATCACACAACGGTCAATGTTGGTCCTTACGTGAGGCAGCTGTTGACCCTGGGGTGATCCATTCCTGACACAGGCACTAGGTGTAGGCACTCAAGTGGGGTAGTGTTTTTATCAGGACAGGTGAGGAGTCACTGGGTGGTAGGAATGTTGTGGATCCCAGCATATTCCTGTAGTTTGTGTGACAGAAATGCGAGAAAAATAGAGTTTTTTCTCAACATTTCAGCTTTGCAGGGTATTCTGGGTAAGAAAACTTTGGGGAATCCACACAAGTCACACCTCTGTGGACTCCCCCGAATGTCTAGTTTCCAGAAATGTTTGGGTTTAGTGTGTTTCTCTATATGGCCGCCGAATCCAGGACCAAAAACACAGGTGCCTGCCTTACAAAACCAGTTTGTTTTGCCATAGACAATTTTGATGTCTCAACAATATGATTTGGGTGGTGGAATTTGGGGCTGAACTAAATTGGTGAGCTCCCAAGAGAGCACTCTCTCTCTGCTTGCCGCCGCATTCACCTGCTCTCTGGGTTGGCCTAACCCACTATTACCCAGTTGCACGAACAGCTTGCGAAGGGACAGCAGGACTGTCCTCATCACCTCCCTCATAATGTACTGGAAGAGGAGTTTTCGAATGGGACTCCTCTGACTGAAAAATCACTCCCAGAGTCTGCGCCATTGTCCTATCCCTCAGATGCTGCCTCAGTATCTGATGTCTCAGTCTCTGATCCTATGTCAGAGCGGTCCTCTATAACCCGAGTGCAGGCAGCAGTCATCCATCAAGATGCCATCTCTGCTATTGGCTAAACTGTTGCTCTAAAACACTAGCCTACGTAGACAGTCACAAAATCGATGGTGTGTGTGAGATACGTGCAACAGTAGAGGCCACCTTACCTGCGCTTCTTCCCTCAATCAGCACGTACTTTCAAGACACTCAAAAAACACCTTGTCACATACCATTCGTCACAGTCTTTAGCACCTCCTGCGCCCAGTCCAACAATCATTATTGGTGCTCCCACTCCCTCCTCCTCGGATTCCCTCATTACCACCCAGCAAAAGTGCCCTTCATCTCTCCATAGACTTTACTAATGTACTCAGCTATTTACATAAAATACAGATGTGCTCTTTGCAGTAGGCATATAAACCTTCTGCGCTTCTTTATGGCACTAAAACTGCCACTAGACAAGTCGGACCCTTTTCCCCCCAGGGAAACCACACACATATTGACAAAAGTGATGTATATATGACAGCCAACCACCTGAAACTCAACTCAAGCAAAACCGAAATAATCCTCTTTGGCCCTCACCAAAAAAACCTGGGACCCCCCATGGTGGCCCACCACGCTAGGCCCTGCACCCACCCCCGCCAACTACGCACGCAACCTCAGCATCATCCTAGACTCCTCCCTCTCTATGACCCAACAAATCAACGCTCTTACCTCCTCATGCTTCAACAAACTCCGTATACTGAAAAACATTAAAATGGATCCCCACAGAGACCAGAAAAACTGTCACTCACGCACTCATCAGCAGCAGGCTTGATTACAGAAACGCCCTCTACGCCGGCACCACTCTAAAACTCAAGTGCAAACTACACGCATCCAGAACTCAGCAGCACGACTCATCCTCGACCTCCACCGACACGAACACATCTCTCCACACCTCAAATCCCTCCACTGGCTCCCCATTGACAAAAGGATCACCTTCAAGATCCTCATCCTCACACACAAATCACTCCACAACACAGGCCCTGCCTACCTCAACGAGAGTCACCTTCCACACCCCCACACGAAACGTCCGTTCAGCTGACCTCTCTCTCGCCTCTGACCCCCGCATCAAACACACCACCACCGGGGCAGATCCTTCTCCTACATTGCACCCAAAACATGGAACGCACTCACAACCCACATTCGCAAGACCCAAAACCTACTTCTTTTCAGGAAGGGCCTCAAAACCTGGCTTTTTGAACAGTGAACCTCCTAGCCCCTTTCCCTCCCCCCCGTCCCCCCCCCCAGCGCCTTGAGACCCTCACAGGTGAGTAGCGCACTTTATAAATCTCTTTGATACAGATCTACCTATATATATATATATAAATATATATCTACATAGATATATCTATAGATATATCCATGTACCTAGATATATCTATCTACATAGATATATATATATAGATATATACATATATTTTTTTTTAGTTGTTGTATGGTTTCCTTGGGGGCCAAAATGGCCCCCAGGGAAACCCTACAACATCTAAAAAAAAAATTGACCCCACAGGGGGTCACCATGCCCACGGGCGACCCCCTGTCATTTCATTTTTTTTTTTTTTTTTTTTTTTTTTGAAGAAAAAAAAAAAATCCCCTGGGGGGGGGGCGCGATCGCGCCCCCCCCTCCCCAGGGGGCACCTACCTTTTTATTTTTTTAGGAAAATTATCCGGGGGGGGGCGGCCCGTTTTCCGGGGGGGGGGCTGCCCCCCAAAAGTGAAATCCCTGGTGTCTAGTGGGGTTTCCTGGCCCCCGATCGCAGCTGTGCTGCGATCGGGGGCCAGGAAACCGTTTCAGAAGGCCTCATAAGAAAGGGGAGACTCTCCCCTTTCTTACGAGGCCTTCTGAAACTGTTTCTGGCCCCCGATCGCAGCACAGCTGCGATCGGGGGCCAGAAACAGTTTCAGAAGGCCTCGTAAGAAAGGGGAGAGTCTCCCCTTTCTTACGAGGCCTTTTCAAAATGTTTCCTGACCCCCCCGATCGCAGCTGTGCTGCGATCGGGGGAGCCAGGAAACCTGAAAGTGTTTCCTGGCCCCCGATCGCAGCACAGCTGCGACCGGGGGCCAGGAAACACTTTCAGGAAGGCCTCGTAAGAAAGGGGAGTGTCTCCCCTTTCTTACGAGGCCTTCCTGAAAGTGTTTCCTGGCCCCCGATCGCAGCTGTGCTGCGATCGGGGGCCAGGAAACACTTTCAGGAAGGCCTCGTAAGAAAGGGGAGACTCTCCCCTTTCTTACGAGGCCTTCCCGAACGTGAAAAAGGCCGTTTTCCCCATGAAAGCAGGAAGCGGCCGCAAGGCTGCTTCCTGCTTTCATGGGGAAAACACCTTTGCAACGTCAGCGCGCCTCGCGGCGCACTGACGTCACAAAGGGGCGGGTGGGGGGCGGGGGGAGACACGGTAGCTTCCGTGTCTCCCGGGGGGGGAAAAAAAATAAAAAATAAATCCTCGGGTGCGACGCACCCGAGGATTTATTAATGCCCTTCCTGGTGTCGGCCACTGGTCGTGACCCGCACCAGGGAGGGTGTGTGGGCGTCGGCCAGTGGCCGACGCCCGCATTTAAGAGGTTAAGATCAGCATTGGCTGTCGGACGGAATGTTTTGAAACAACGAATGCTTGATAAGAGTTTGAGAATGTTAAGACTTGATAGGAGTTTGAGAATAGTGTTCAAACTTTACAAATTCACTTCATTTGCGAACGTTACTTCGGTCTTGAGGGTATCATCCAAATCAAAGGATATCTAGGGTTACCCAAAATAATACTACACGTGTTCTACTAAACATATGCCGAAATTCTTCAGTAAAAAGGCCCCAAAATGTCCAAACCACAAATGCTCTGCTGTTTCTAAGCACCCTTTAGAACACAAATGCATGTATTTTAAACATAACATCTGTCTGCAAATAGCTTTCTATTCCTTTGAAAAATCTAGGGGCATATTTACTATAACCTTATAGCCCACCATGGTGGTTTATACAGACTACTAAAGGCCCTCTCCATAGTGTGAAGGCAGATCAGAAGTCGAGGGCCTTTAACAAGGGAGTAGACCTTTAATGGCCAGCATAGCCAAGCTTTGGCTCAGGCTATTAGAACATTCTGCCACTAGAGGGCAGAATGTTCTAATAAATAAAACAAAGGTCTCACAGAACCCAACGGGATTTCAACGCCCTAGGGCTCTATGAAGCCTTTGTTCACATCTTGTGCTGTGAGACAAACATTGGAATGTTGGAGCTCCAGGCCATTACCAGACAATAGAAGCCCAGAGCACTCCATTGTCTTCAATAGAGCTTACAACATTCTAAAGTTCTAATATAGCCTTAGAACCTGCCGTAGCGGGCTCCTCCGGCCATTAAAGGCCTGCTCCCGCGTTAAAGGCCCGAGCCAAAGGCTTGAGCCTTTAACAAGGGAGAGGGCCTTTAATGTCCGGTAGAGCCCGCTACGGTGGGTTCTAAGGCTATTAGAACATTCTGCCACTAGAGGGCAGAATGTTCTATTATAGCCTTAGAATCCGCCGCAGTGGGCTCTACTGGCTATTAAAGGCCTGCTCCCACGTTAAAGGCCTGAGCTGAAGGCGAGGGCCTTTAACAAGGGAGAAGGCCTTTAATAGCAGGTAGAGCCCGCTATAGCGGGTTCTAAGGCTATTAGAACATTCTGCCATTAGAGGGCAGAATGTTCTCCTAAAAAAAAAAGGCTTCATGGAACCAGAGGGGATTAAAATCCCCTCAGGCTCCGTGAGGCTTTGTTCACAGCTGCTGCTGTGAACAAAGAAGATTGGAATGTTGGCGCTGCGGGCTTTTACCGGCCAGTAAAAGCACGGAGCACTCCATTGTTTTCAGTGGAGCTGCCAACATTCCAATTTTCTTTTTTTTTTTTGTGTTGTACTTTTTATTATTTTGACAACTTTACACAGCATACAAAGAGAAATTTATACCAATCTTAATCTTGGCTCCTAATGGCTTATTTGACACATAAATTCTGTGATCTGTTACATACACATATGTTAAATTACTAAACAACTTGAGCAGGTATTTACGTTCCTGGTTTACAATTATTACCACCAGTATATTTTTATAGTAGAGAGATTACGATAAAGTAATACAAGCGGGGTCTCAAACCATATCTTATTATAACAGACCTATGAGGGTAGAACACACTTGCTATGTGGTGTAACTGTAGTGCAGCATCGTTATACTAGTTGCCGGGTCTGATAACAGTAAAAAAAACTCTCACTGCTCTGTCCCATATCTCTAGGAGGGAGTCATGTAGGTGGTTTTCTTCCGGAGTGGGAAATAATCCTCCCCTTGATAAACAAAATAAATGAGGGGGAGGGTGGGTATAAAAAGAATGTTGTAGGAGAAGGGCTGGTGATAATGAGAAGAAGGTAGCTCTGAGTGACCTCTGTATAAGGATTATAAATTGAGGGTGAGGTAAATTGGTCCAGCATAACGTAGAGGGAAGTAGTGCCCTGTTTTTGATATGGGGAGGTTAGGCCTTAGGAAAAACCTTGATATAGGGATGTGGGTATAGGACACAGAGGTGTAAAAACACCTCAGGGATGATAGTGCAAGTAATGGGGGGAGTAACTTGAGGCACTGTGGGGAACAGATATGGGGTGATCAAGGATGGGGAGCGAATAATATCTATGGGGGGAGGAATGTTCAGATCAGATTTGGAGGGTAAGGTCTTCTTCTTCTTTAATACCTTATTCGGTGCAAGTAGACCACAACTTTAGGCCAATATGGCTACTCCCACTACCAACCCCCATTCTTGCACACGTTTTGTGAGCTTCAACTCTCCTGCTGCCTTTAAGAGTATGAACTAATAGACCAGAAGCAGGTGGGGTTGAGACTGTCATACAGCAAGGCACTTGGAAGTAGTCCATAATCGGAGATTGCTGCTGTACAAGGGGAGTGCTGCTTCCCAGACTTTATTGGACCGGTCGGTGGCATTCGACATGGTGCGCATTTCCGCCTCTTGGGATGAGTGTTCAAGGCAGGGATAAGTAAATCGACCCTTAAATGGCTGAGATCATTCTTAACAGTCATTTCTTGGTCAGTATTCTTAAATCCTCATTTTTCCAAACAAGCTACACTTTTATCCAGCATCCCCAGGGATCCTCCCTGAGGCCACCGTTATTCAACATTTCCATGACCCCATTTGCAAAACTAGTCTGCTGTTTTGGCTGTAATCTCATATCTTGCTCAGACAACACTCATAATATCTGCTTAAGAAAACATCAAACATCATCCCTGCACCACAGAACTGTGGATCATACATGTCTGTAGTGCCTCATGGATGTGTCAAACATAACGTAGAAAAAAAACACAGGGGTTATATTGTTTGGCAAACAACCAACACCGTGTTCCCACCTGTAGTGGCCTACGGAGTTGAGTAACTTCCCCACACCTATGATATCAGCTAGAAATCTTGGCATCAGCTTTAATAACACTCTTTCAATACCCATTTCTCTTCAGTAGCAGCTACCTATGTATGTATGCGTTCTTAAAGTGCTCAGACGGACCTTCTCTCTTTTGCCTTTGCAGTGACAAAAACGGTAGTCTGCGCACTAATACCATCTACCCTGGACTATGGTAATTTATTGTTCATAGGCTTGCCGCATTATTTAATCAAAAGCCAACAGCGGGTATAGAATGGGGCAGCCCAGCTCATTCTAAACTATCAAAGGACTGAATCACTATCCCATCTTTGGGACCTAAATTGGCTCCCAATAAAAAAAAAATGCATTATCTTCAAAGTTCTTTGTTTCGCTTCCAGAGCTGAACATAAGAGAGACCCCATCTATCTGCAACAGCTCATCCCTCCATATGCTCCAGGCAGGGCCCTAAGACCTTCAGATGCCTGCCTCTTGAGGGTTCCAGGCTATCGCAAATCCAGATTCTACGCTTGGAGCACCTTTTCAATTCAGCATCAGGATACCTGAGTGCAGGGCAGCAGCGCACTTTACAAATAAATTAAAGTAACATAATGTATTTTGTCATTACTTTCCTGTATTTTGTTTCCCTCTAAGTCGGTATTTGCACGGTCATGGCCAGTGACCAGTAGCCTTTCATTATTTATTGCCCTTATCTGATTTTCCCAGGGGTTACAGAGTTATTATAGTTTTTAACCCCTGGGTACTCACAAACATTTTCCCAGGGGCCGCACTGTTTGGTCTGTGATGTGACCGAGGGCTGCATTGATGCCAGCAGGGCGGCGGTCAGAGGGCTGGTGGTGGGGAGGGTTAGTGATAAAGTGGTTGTAGGGTAAGTGAAGCATATACATCTGGTGTCTGTATTGCGCAATGTGAAACCAGAAACTTGGGTATAAATCCCGGCTTCTTCACTTAACCAAATTGTGTGATCCTAGACAAATGTTTGACTTCACTTTTCCTCCTTTTTCTTCATCGTCACATATAAGCACCTTGAAATACATCTTCAGGATGTATGCTGCAAAATACCTTCTGTGTCTGATTTAATGAAATATAATGTTGTTCATGTACAATAGAATCCCAGCCCTTCCAAAGAGTTCACATAACAGCTAGCTTGCCTCTTAGTTCACAGTTCACATTGTTGTCAGGGTGTGGGGGAAAGTGGGATGAAAGTTTCTTAATTTATGTTTTAAAACTATCACTCTAAAAATACATCTCAATGCAGTGAGATCATTGTGTGTACTAAGGTAAAATGGTAGTGCAGGTTAATGAAATTTTGAATTTCAAACAGATCATACTTTTATATTTTTGCTGCAGGATGTCTTTAATAATGAAGGTGTTTCTAAAGTTGATTTCCAGGACACCCTAGTTACTCCCTTTTCAATTAGCCTCCAATGAAATACTTGCCCGTTTAGTTAGCAATGTTTAGTGCTGGTGCCAGGTCAGATAAACAGCAGCACAGTGCTGCTGTTGACCTGGGGGCCGCATGTAAATGTCAGGAGGGCTGCATGCGGGCCCCGGGCCGTACCTTGAGTATCACTGTTTTAACCCATTGGCACAGAGATACATTTTCGGAATTCTTATCTTCTGTTGAGTGTTTTTGGAGTTCAAGGTACAGGCCGTAGTGTGACTTTTTCTGCAGGCCGTCGGATTTCCACAAACTTTTCACACTTCTTGAAATCCTGACTGTCTTCCAAAATCTGCTCTGCATACAATAGTGGGTACATTTCAGTTGACTTAGGGACCTATTGTAGAAGAGTTTGTTGTTTTTAGGTATGGCTTGACTGTGCAGTTGTCTGCAAAATCTATTACCAGTTCTTTAAATATAGAGATAGAGTCGCCTTTGGCTTCACCCAGATTACCTCTGTCACCTTACACAATTCGCTCTTTGATGTATTGCTTACATTGCAATGCATGAAGGAGTAATTTGCATTCAAAAAGTGCACTGATTCATCACACATTAACTCTTTGACTCATAGATGCATTGCCCACAGAAAACAAGCATTTCTTGTTTTGTTTCTATCACTGCAGCAGACTTTTTTCTTTCCAAAATGTTTTAGTCAGCATTGAAATTGAAAGCTAGAGCTATTGGCTTTGCTAATGTTTGCATTTCTATTAGGTTCATGTCCCAGTTAACTATTTCTTAGGCTAGCCGCAGTCGTACAGTTGAGCTGATAAAGAACAATTTGGATTGCATTGTGTAACGTGCACACGGCGCTCTTTCCTGCAGTGCTTCGTGGCCTGTGTGAACTGTTCAGAGGCACTGAAAACCATACGTTTGTTATCTGTCATTTAACACATTTTAGTTGTGCGTTGTTGAAATAAAAAGTGTGTGTTAACTAGTTTCTAGCCTGTTTTTCTTAAAAAAAAATAGTGTCTTTGTTTTTAATGTGTTTATTAATGGGAACAAAGAATTGAAGTAGCTTTCGAGAATGTCCACACTTTACAGTAAGTCACAAAAAGAAAGGAGCCCGAAGTGGATAGTGCTTCTGAAGCCAATCAAAAAATATATATTGCCCCTCCAAACTAAAAAACCTTTAAAATGTGACGTGGAGTTCTTGCATTTACTATGTGTTGTTTATATTGTATATTACAATAACACTTCAGTGGTTTTATCAAAAAAAAAAAATACTTACTATCAGTTCAACATAATCATACACTGTTTAGAAATTTGGGCCCATATTTGTACTTTTTTTAGTGCCTCATTTGCGTCGTTTTTTGACGCGATATCGGCGCAAACTTACAAAATACAATTGTATTTTGTGGGTTTGCGCTGCTTTTGCGCCAGGAGGTGACGCGTATGCGGCGCTGAAAAAGTACAAATATGGGCCTTGGTCTTTAGTTGGCAGTGGTATCCTCTGTCCAAGTAGGGACCGCAATCCTAGTCAGGTAAGTCAATTACACAACATAAATTAGCTCCTGCTCGCCCTCTGGTACCTTAGCACAGAGAAGGCAGGCTTAATTTAGAAGGCAATGTGTAAAGTATTTGTGCAACACACACTCAGCAAATACAGTACAGTGATAACACTACAAAAATACTCCACACTGGATTTATACAAAAATAGAGATTCTTCATCTTAGCAAATCAGGATTATCACAGTACAGTCCTGATTAATGGATCAAGCAGAGTGGATGAATCTAGGTCAGAAAGCAGTATTTAGCAATACATAACAAGGCTTTACTTAAAGCTGGCACTCCCCCCTCCGATCTATACTCTGGTCGCGTCCTACGCAGACATGGAGAGGCCCGAATATCTAAAATACTTTCCTCACTGAGCACGTCAGGGCCAGGAGTCTGCTGGGCCGTTGGAAACACCAGTGCATTCCCAAAGGCAGTCCTACCATAGCAGCTCATCTTGTTGAGCCACACAATGGCCGAGCCGTACTGCTGAAAAGCTTTCTTCCTGCAGCTGGGTTGATGAGCCTGTGTCTCTCAGTTCGGCACATAATTCCCTCTGAAGGAAGCGAGCAGGCTGCGCAGTGATGTATGTAGGGCCAGTCGCCCAGTCCCTCCGGCCTTGCCTTTGGGGGAAGGCCCTCTCTCTCGTGATCTCTGCAACATGGGGGGGAACCCCGAACCAATAAACAGCCTCATGCTGGGCTCCTGGAAGCAGGGACCACCCTTGAAGTTTGAGTGTGAGTGCTTCCCAACCTCCTCCCCAGGAAAGCCCATCAATATGCAGATGAATGCAGATGCAGTTGAGTATCCTGTGTTGCGTCTGGAGGGAAGGCACAAGTGTTTAGCTGTCACTGAGTCAAGGGCAGACGTGTATTGGAGATATATTGTGGGCATACTGGCCAGTGAGTGCAGATAAATGCCCACTTTCTAAAATTTACATTTCTAAAATAGTAATAATAATAACTGTGACTTCCCCAATAAAGAGGATTTATCATTACCATTCCAATCGTACTAAACATGATGCAGCTACCTCACTCAGGAATTACAGTTTAACTGTATTATAAGGAATTCCCAGTGCTGGCCTATGAGGGCCGGGTCTCACAGTAATGGAAAACAAGTTTGGGGAGTTTGGGGAGTTTTTCATTACCAGGACATGAAACGTTTACGAGTACATGTCCAGCCTTTTGCTTACATGACACCCTGCCCAATGGGCTACCTATGGCCTACCTTAGGGGTGATGTATGTGCAAGAAAAGAGGAGTTTAGGGCTGGGCAAGAGGTTTTAGATGCCAAGTTGGGGTGGCAGTGAGACTGCACACACATGCTCTACAGTGGCAGCCTGAGACATGTTTACTGAGCTACTTAAGTGGGTGGCATAATCAGTGCTGCACACCCACTAGTAGCCTTTTCATTGAAAGGCCCTGGGTATATGGTATACCACTTTACAAGGGACTTACATGTAAATTAAATATGCCAGTTGTGGATACATCCATGTTACCATGCTTTAGGGGAGAAGTGCTATCCCCTCTAGCACTGTTTAGCCGTGGTAAAGTGCTCAGATTCCTAAGGCCAACAAAAAGATAGAGCAACAAAATAGGAGGTAAAGGCAAAAGGTCTTGGGTAAGGATGCTAGGTCTAACATACATTAAAAAGATTCCCTTGAATCACATATCATAAATACATGCATGTTAAAAAGATATTCCACAATTAAATCATAGTACTTCCCATCGCACATAAAAGTTAATTATGGCTCATGCAATTATTATTTTCAAATAAATGGAATTGGAATAGAGGATGGGATGGAAGACAGGGGTATTGATATGATCTCTCGTTCTGTATTTGGAAAGAAAATCTATTATTGGTTTATGTAAAATCTATCCACCAAAGTTGAAAGTGCTTTATTTATTTGAGTATGATGTGTTCCTTCTGCTGCTCAAACAAATGCCAGAATGGCACCAACAGGAAAGAGGATGCAGGCTCGAGGGAGAAATTGTCTCAGCAGACACACCTTCAAATACCCTGGGATAAAGTAGCTCACCCAGGCTTGTTCCAGAATTACAGTATCCAAGGAGGAGGAGGGTAACGTTGTAAACATACTGAAGAGGATGAGATAAGGGAGGAAGGAAGAGGATAAAGAATAAGGATAAAGGAAAGGGGAGAGGAGGAGCATGGATAGAGGCAAAAATGTATATAAAAAAAAGGTTGTTAGTGATAGGAATGATGATAATAGCAGCTGTAATGGTAATGGTAGTGTGTCATGACCACACAAACTTTCCAAGTCAAATCAAAGAAGTGCATGAGAAAAGCAAAGAGATATCCTCAGTGGAGACATCAAAGCTCAAACTGGAAGAAGGTTTGCAGAGTAATCTTGTGCTTATTTCAAAGGAAGAATCAAGAAGAGAAGATACAAGATGGCTGCTGTGAGTCCTGAAGGCTAGTTACAGTTCTAGTCTTGCAATCGGTTGGTTGCTAGGTTACGAGCTCTCCAGCTGGAAGCCTTGCACTTCAACTGAGGTCTGACAGGAATCAGCTGTGTGGAGAGAGAGCGCACTTCAGAACAGAAACTCCTGTGAAGTAAAATTACATTTGAAGATTGTATTACAGAAAACGGATAAATATTGTCAAGGTTTATTCGAAGTGATAGTAGACTGTTCCCGTGGAAGTCGGCAAGGCTACAGAGTTAATGTCTGAATTAACCTTATGTTTACAAGGTTCTTGTTTAAGATATTAAAGTCAAAGAAAAAAACGAAGTTTAAAAGAGCAAGTATCTACAAATGTCAAGGTTATAAACGAAGGCCAAGTTTAAAGGAGAAACGAACTGTTAACAAATAAGCATTTACAAATTCAATGGTAATAAACCAAAATAGAGTTTAAAAGAGAAACGAACTTCAATAAACAAGCATTTACAACTACAAGTTATCGACAGATGTCGAAGTAAGGAAGGAGAAACTAACTGTAATAAACAAGCATTTACAAATACAAGTTATCAACAAATGTCGAAGTAAGAAAGAAGAAACGAACTTTAATAAACAAGCATTTACAAATACAAGTATTGACAGAAGTCACAATAAGACAGGAGAAATTAAATAACATCAGCTGATTTGAAGAACGCATTATCACCAACTATATATATATATATATATATATAGCAACATAAAACCAATCTCTAACAAAGGTTGAGAAGTTCTTCCAGAATCAGTAATAAGCATTTTTTTAAGAAGAGTTATCATTTATAGAGAGAAGCAAGGCTACAGAGAACTCAGGGTGAGTGAAGAAGTAATAGAATTAAAGAGAATTAAATGTTGAGAGTAGAAAGTGAAAAACTGATGTTGTATGTCCCTAGTAATTGCGACTGTGACTCTTGCAGGTGCTGTATCCAATCTTAGATGTGAAGAGGCAGACTGAGTACTGGCGTTGATCATCTCTGTGGCAGTCTCTCTACCATCCCATTCCCCTTTCCCCCTCCGGGGTACTCAGCACGAAGGATTAATATTCGTTGTGAGTAGCTCGGGTCGGGACTGAGGAGTTATCTTCTGCTTCTGAGGAAATCGAATTGAAGTATCCTGACAGATTGAAGTGCCTTCACCCTAATTTTAGGGAAAAAACAGATTTCCTCCTGAGCAGAATGGCAGAAGGAATTGATATAAAAGCATTAGCCACCGTTTTGGAAGGGTTACAGAAACAATTAAATAACACTATAGAAGAAACAGTCCAAATAAAACAGTGAATAAATGAGTTAGGGAACACCGCTAAATCAAATGAATCTGTGTTTTCACAAATCCCTAGCCCTTCACAGTCTGCAGGTATATCCACTCAAGTAATTCATGCAGTTTCCCCTATTATTCCTTTGGCTCAACCGGAGCGCTTCGGTGGGAATCCAAATAAGGCGCAGATTTTTCTGACCCAAATCTCATTGCATTTTTTATGTAGACCAGTCATTTTTTCCGAAGACCAGTCCAAAGTGGCATTTATATTGTCTTATCTGACAGGAGATGCGGCCGCATGGTTCATGCCAATAATTTCCAGAAATGATCCTGTTTTATATAATTTCCAAAATTTCAAGGAAGAGTTCTTAAGAATATTTGATTGGCGAACTGCAGCTCAAGCCACTGACAATGAACTACTGGAAATCAGGCAAGGTAATAAAGATCTAGTAGCCTATCTGGCTCATTTCAATAAACTCATTGTAGAGACTGCCTGGCCGGAGTCAAAAAGAGCCGCCATATTTTATCGTGGACTGAGAGATGAATTGAAAGATGCCTTAGCACAAGTTCCAAATAGACCAACCAAAATTTCTGAGTTAATTGATCTTGTGTTACAGATTGACCACCGGTTAACTGAACGAAGAGCAGAAAAGAGAAGAGAGTATCGACCATTTCCCCTGAGAATTGATCGTGTAAGAAATGATCATACGAGAGCCGGAGAAGGGATAACGATAGAAGAACCAATGCAAATTGGTTCCATCTGAGGTCCTTTATCTAAGGAAGAAAAAGAGAAAAGAAGAGTGAATCAACTATGTTTATATTGTGGTGCATCTGGGCATTTTGTTAAAAACTGTCCCAAAAAACCCAAAGCTCTTCAGTCGGGAAAAGGCCAGCTTCATCAGTAGAGGGAGTTGCCCTGATGAAAGCAGAACCCAAGACAACTCCTTTAGATCAACGAGTGGCGAATACCTTACAAACCGCAGCGCCACATTTGGTACAAACAGTATCAGTTAAGACCCTTGAGAAGGAAATTCAAGGGATCTCAGTTATGATAGACTCTGGAGCTACGGGCAACTTCTGTGATATCAAATACGCTCGTAAAATGGGTATTCGATTTATCAAGAAATCTACTTTGGAATTAGTAAGAGCTGTGGATGGAACCAATCTTTCTTCAGAACCCATTTCCCATGAGACCGAACCAATTCAGATGCAAGGTTTTGGTGGACATCAGGAGCAGATAATCTTTAATTTGATAGATGCTCCACAATTTCAACTCATTTTGGGTCTGCCCTGGCTTACAGAACATAATCCACAAATTGATTGGAGCAAAAGAACGATCAAGATGAATTCCTCTTACTGCAAAGAGAATTGCTTTCATGATGGAGTGGAAGTGTCCACCAAGTCCCAATCGGCCTGTTTATCATCATACTCTTCAGTGATCTGTGCACTAAAGACAGCAGAAATCCCAAAAGAATATGAGGATTTAGTCGCGGTTTTTGATGAAAAGGAGGCTGAGAAATTGCCACCACATCGACCCTACGACTGCAAAATTGAACTGGAGCCAGGTGCGATATTGCCATGTAGCAGAATATACGCATTGACCGAAGCAGAGAATCAACATTTAAAGGAGTATTTGGATCAATATCTTGCTAATGGTTTTATTCGTCCTTCTGAATCTCCAGTGTCATCCCCACTATTTTTCATACCAAAGAAGGATGGGAGTCTTCGAACTTGCATTGATTATCGAGCCCTCAATCAGGTTACCATCTAGAATCGATACCCACTGCCTTTAGTGTCAGTTTTATTAGATCAAGTAAAGAATGCTAGAATCTACACCAAATTGGACCTGCAAGGAGCATATCATTTGATTCAAGTGGCTTCAGGGGATGAATGGAAAACCGATTTTCGGACTCGATACGGATTATTTGAATATCAAGTGATGCCTTATGGGTTATGCAATGCTCCCGCTGCCTTCCAGCATTTCGTTAATGATATATTACGAGAATTCCTCGACCGGATTGCTGTGGTTTATATAGATGACATTTTAATCTTTTCCGACAATTTACAGGAGCACATTTCCCATGTTCGATCCATCATCACAAGGTTGCAAGAAAACCATCTCTATGTAAAATTGGAGAAGTGTGCATTTCATGTGGAACGAGTTGAGTTCTTAGGATTCATTTAGTCACCTGAAGGAGTTAGTATGGATCCTGCCAAGATAAAGACAGTGCAACATTGGCCTTCTCCTTGCAATATCAAAGAGATCCAGAGTTTCTTGGGGTTCGCTAATTTTTATCGAAGATTCATATCCAATTTTTCTCAAACAGTTACACCCATTACTCGATTGTTGAAGAAAGGAGTGAAGTTTGAGTGGACAATAGAAGCTGAAAATGCTTTTAATTTTTTGAAGAATTCCTTCGTCTCAGCTCCAATCTTGCTCCACCCCAATCCAGATGAGCCATATTATGTGGAGGCAGATGCTTCAGATGTTGCCATAGGAGGTATCCTTTCCCAGCGTCATAAAGATACAGGTCAATTACAGTTTTTAAAATCAGCTCAAACTCCAACAGCTAGACAACTGCGTTGGTCCCTATATTTTGCAGACTTTGATTTTGTTATCACTTTCAGACCAGGAAAAGTAAATGGGAAGGCAGATGCTCTATCTCGAATTGATACCGGTGCAGTTAAAGAGCCTCCAAAAAAAGAATTGATTATTCCACAAGAGAAGTTCATATCTGCCATATTGTATGAAAATTTAACCAAAGAAATTCAAGAAAACTTAACATTCGAAGGAATGCTGAAGTGGTCCAAAGGAGGCCAAGGAAGAGAAATCAAAAAAGGTTTGCCATACTTTAAAGGTGCAGTGTATGTTCCGACTGTGGAGCTGCAAGAAAAAATTATTCAGGCTTATCATGACGATCAATTGGCTGGACACAAAGGAATTCAAAAGACTCAAAATCTAATACAACGAGAATTTTGGTGGCCAAAAATGAAAACTCAGATAAGACAATATGTGTCAACTTGTGACAAATGTCAAAGAGGGAAATCAAATAGAACAGCTTCACAAGGTCTGTTAAGACCTTTGCCCACTGCACCCCATGCCTGGCATACTGTTACTATGGATCTTATAGTGGACCTCCCTAGTAGCCAACGTTTTAACACTATCCTAGTTTTTGTAGACACTTTCACTAAAATGGCGCATTTCATTCCTTTGAAAGAAATCCCTCGAGCCCCACAGGTTGCACAGTTGTTTACACAACACATAGTACGCGCCCATGGTATCCCAAAAATTCTAGTTTCAGACAGGGGGTCCCAATTTGTTTCTCGCTTTTGGAAGGCCTTTAGTAAAAGATTAGGAATTGATTCTCGTTACACTACCAGTTACCACCCTGAAACCGATGGGCAAACAGAGCGAGTGAATCAAGAGTTAGAACAGTATTTAACACTCAATTTATTCGATAAAGAGAAGGAATGGCCCGAGTTGATGTGGGCAGCTGAATTTGCTGATAATAATGCTGTTCATTCCACCACTGGGTTCACCCCCTTTTATCTGAACCATGGTAGAGATCCTAATGTAATGTTGGGTAAAGAAGATGATTCAGTGCCTGCAGTAGAAGAGATGGTGAGGGTTTGCAGACCACGTTAGTTAGGGCTAGAAAAAACATAATTCAAGTAAAAGACTCATATAAGACTCAGGCTGATAGAAAAAGAAGAGAGAGCCCCATTTATTCAAAAGGAGACAAAGTTTGGTTATCCACTCGTCATTTACGTCTCAAAGGAAATCGCAAGTTTTAGCCACGATTTATAGGCCCATTCAAAGTTGACAAGATGATCAATCCAGTGGCAGTTAAATTGCAGTTGCCAGCTCATCTAAAGATACATCCTGTTTTCCATGTCTCCTTGTTAAAGAACAGTCCTCCAAATTTACATCAAAACTCCCCTCCAATTCTTATCCAGATTAGCTCTGCAGAAGAGTATGAGGTCAATCAAATCTTAGATTCCAAAATCCGTAATGGACAGCTTTATTATCTAATTGATTGGAAAGGTTATGGTCCAGAGGAACGATCCTGGGAGCCGCACGAGTATGTACATGCTTCAAGATTAGAGAGAAACTTTCATAGAACCTACCCAAGCAAACCTAAATTGGAGAACTGTTCCTTGAGGGGGAGTACTGTCATGACCACACAAACTTGCCAAGTCAAATCAAAGAAGTGCATGAGAAAAGCAAAGAGATATCCTCAGTGGAGACAGCAAAGCCCAAACTGGAAGAAGGTTTGCAGAGTAATCTTGCACTTATTTCAAAGGAAGAATCAAGAAGAGAAGATCCAAGATGGCCGCTGTGAGTCCTGAAGGTTAGTTACAGTTCTAGTCTTGCAATCGGTTGGTTGCTAGGTTACGAGCTCTCCAGCTGGAAGCCTTGCACTTCAACTGAGGTCTGACAGGAATCAGCTGTGTGGAGAGAGAGCGCGCTTCAGAACAGAAACTCCTGTGAGGTAAAATTACATTTGAAGATTATATTACAGAAAACGGATAAATATTGTCAAGGTTTATACGAAGAGTTTGATAGTAGACCGTTCCCGTGGAAGTCGGCAAGGCTACAGAGTTAATGTTTGAATTAACCTTATGTTTACAAGGTTCTTGTTTAAGATATTAAAGTCAAAGAAAAAACGAAGTTTAAAAGAGCAAGTATCTACAAATGTCAAGGTTATAAACGAAGGCCAAGTTTAAAGGAGAAACGAACTGTTAACAAATAAGCATTTACAAATTCAATGGTAATAAACCAAAATAGAGTTTAAAAGAGAAACAAACTTCAATAAACAAGCATTTACAACTACAAGTTATCGACAGATGTCGAAGTAAGGAAGGAGAAACTAACTGTAATAAACAAGCATTTACAAATACAAGTTATCAACAAATGTCGAAGTAAGAAAGGAGAAACAAACTTTAATAAACAAGCATTTACAAATACAAGTATTGACAAAATCACAATAAGACAGGAGAAATTAAATAACATCAGCTGATTTGAAGAACGCATTATCACCAACTATATATATATATATATATATATATATATATAGCAACATAAAACCAATCTCTAACAAAGGTTGAGAAGTTCTTCCAGAATCAGTAATAAGCATTTTTTTAAGAAGAGCTATCATTTATAGAGAGAAGCAAGGCGACAGAGAACTCAGTGAAGAAATAATAGAATTAAAGAGAATTAAGTGTTGAGAGTAGAAAGTGAAAAACTGATGTTGTATGTCCCTAGTAATTGCGACTGTGACTCTTGCAGGTGCTGTATCCAATCTTAGATGTGAAGAGGCAGACTGAGTACTGGCGTTCATCATCTCTGTGGCAGTCTCTCTACCATCCCATTCCCCCTTCCCCCTCCGGGATACTCAGCACGAAGGATTAATATTCGTTGTGAGTAGCTCGGGTCGGGACTGAGGAGTTATCTTCTGCTTCTGAGGAAATCGAATTGAAGTATCCTGACCTAGTGACCGAGGGGGGAAGGAAGGATCACATAAAGATAGAGAGGGAAGCTATGGTGGTGGAGCTTAGGTTATAGGGCAAGCGGAGTGATAATAGCGCGTAGGAAGGTGGGGATTAATGAGAATGGGAATGAAGAAGAAAGTAAAGTGAATGGTGACTGATGGCTGAGGACGAGAATGGGGGTGCGATATATCCACAATAGACTGTATGGCGCATTCAGTCGGGAGTCGATATTGGATCGTGGGGATACAATTCAATAGGGAGTGGCAGTGTATGATTCAGTGGGGTGAGGGTAGAACTTCATCTGTATAGGTTGGTTGTGATTTCTCTAGGGAGGACTTAGTTCATTAATCCGGAGAGAAAGGGCGACCAGGTCTGTATGAACACTGCTATTCTATCCTGTAGGTCATAAAGAAGACGTTCATGGGAGGCCGCTTTATACAATGCTGCAATCCATTCTTCATGGGAGGGGACGGCCGCTGCACGCCAGTGTCTAAGGTTACATCATTTTGCCGTGGCCAGTGCGGTGTGTAGTAGTCGACCTTGTGGTCGGGAAAGATTGTATAGCTCCCTAGTGTCGTGCATCAGCAGGATAGATGGGGTGAGGAGTAGCAGTAGGGGCAGGACTTCCCTAAGGCTGTTTCCCACTGACCGCCAAAAGGGTTGTATGGCCGGACAGCTGTGTAGAATGTGGATTAAATCACAGTGAGTGTGCGGGCATCTCCAGCAAGATGCATGGGATAATAATCCTGCTGTGCGCAGTTTCTGGGGAGTCCAATACCAATCATGTTAGGTCTTAAAGAGACAGAATTTCAGACAGGCCTCACGTGCTCCTCGGTCTCTGGCCTCGATTAAGTCAGCCCAATCCTCTAGGTCATAATCAATCTGTAGGCGTGTCTGCAATTTATTCTTAAGGGAATTCAGGAGGGGGAGTGAAAAAAGGTGGCGGTTCAATAATGCCTGTAGTCCAGATATGGCCCCCTTCAGTTGTCCCCAAGTTTCCAGATAGAGGACTACTGGGGAGAGTGGGAGTCCTCAGGGGGAGTGCCCTAGCCATTGTGCCAAACAATGTCGGAGTTGGAGATAGCACCATGAGTAATGCTCCGGAAGATCGAATTCTTCCTTAAGTTCTGTGAATGTCTTCCAGGTATCTCCCGATATGAGCTGGTCTACTCGCATGATACCTCTTAGGTGCCAGTCCCTCCAGACGATAGACTTCCCCCCGATCTGAAACCCCTTATTGCCCTATAATGGGGCTCTATCATGTAAATGGGGGGTCTATTTTTAGGGATCAATGCGCTTTCCTCATGGCTCCAATCATGGGATTGATAGAGCATCTGGAGGCCATATGAGGCGCCTGTAAGTGTTCGTTCTACTTCCACCCAAAGTGGTAGATCTCTTGCATTCGGGAGTAGGAAAACCAGTTGCAAAAGGTGTAATGCGGAGGCATAGTATTCAACCGAGGGGAGGTTTAGACTTCCAAACTCACATCGGGCTAGCAGTATGGATCTGGGTAGTCGTGGGCGTATGGATCCCCAGGCGAAAGTGCGGATACAGCGGTCTATCTCCCGGAGAATAGATAGGGGTACAGGCAGGGGGAGCATGCCCAGGACATACAGAAATCTTGGTAAACCCACCATTCGCACCGCTTGCACTCTGCCCCACATAGAGAGACCCAACTAATTCCACTTCTCAAAATCTCACTTCATATTACTGAGTAGTGGACCTAAATTGTCCGTCACTGTTTTATCCAAACCTTTGTTTATGTCAATGCCTTGTTAACGGAGACAGGATTGTTTCCATTTGACCGGGAGTCCTTGTACTGAAGTGCTGACTGTGACAGGGGATAGTGGTAGAGCTTCACTTTTATCCCAGTTTATCTGATATCCCGAGAGATGTCGAATTCCGTTAGGATCTCTCTGAGGGCTGGGAGGGAGTTGAGTAAGTCCGTGAGGGTGAGTAGAATATCCTCCGCATATAGGAAGATGATGTAGTTTCCACCTGGGATCGAGATTCCCAATATAAGACTGGAGCTGCAGATAACCTAAGAGTTCTAAGAGTTCCAAGAGTTCTACGGCTAGTAGGAAGAGCAAGGGGGATAGCGGGCAGCCCTGTCGTGTCCCTCTAGGAATCAAGAAGGTGTCTGAGAGGAATCCTCCGCAGTTCACCTGGGCTGTCAGGGAGTCATTTAGTAGACGCACTCTATTAATGAAACTATCCCCTAATCCAAAATGTTTTAGGATTTCAAAGAGGTACCACCATTCTATTCGGTCAAATGCATTTTCAGCATCCAATAAGAGGGCTAGGACTTCCTCTTGCGCGTCCTGTGCTGTCCAGATAGCATGAAAAAGTGTGCGGAGGTGGTTCCTTGAGGAGCGGCCTGGTACAAAGCCTACTTGGGTGTGGTGAATTAGGGAGGGCATGACTTTTTTGATGTCAATATCCCCACCAATATCTTGATATCACCGTTGAGAAGGGAGATGGGGTGGCAGCTTCCACTGAGAAGTGGATCCTTTCCTGGTTTAGGTAAAACTGTGATGGAGGCTTTATTAGAAAGATGGTGTAAAGAGCCCTTCTGGTCAGCCCCTTTGAATGCCTCGTACAAGGCTTCCACAGTGTCAGTTCTTGTCCATTTATAGAATTCTGATGTAAACCCAACTTCTCCCGGTGCTTTATGATACGATAGGTTGGCTATTGCCTATTGTATCTCTACTTTACTAATGTCGCCCTCTAATAGTGCCCTACCTTCAGCCGAGAGACAGGGTATATTTGCTCTCTGTAAAAAGGCGTCTAGATGATTAGTGTCCTTGATCGGTTCTGGGGTATATAGGGCCTGGTAGTAACGGCCAAACTCATTCGCAATTGCCTGGGAGTGTGTAATAAGTGTGTTATATCGGTTACGTATTGCTGATATGGCTAGTGCAGCTTCCCGTTGATGGATTTGGGCTGCTAGCAGGTGACCCGCTTTCTCACCGTGCTCATAGTGTCGGCCCTTCAACCTTTGTAATGCATGTTCTGCCCGTGAAGTATAGAGGGAGTTGAGCTCCATTTTGGCCTGTTCTAGGTGGCGGCGATTGGGTGGGGGCTCTCGTGTACTCCCTAGTGGCGTGGGCTATTCTATCTTCTAGCGTGTTCTGCTGCTCCGTTCTTTGGGCATTGGAGATGGCCAAATCCCTCATTAGCTGCCCTCTAATAGTTGCCTTCGCCGCCGCCCAGAATAGCTGGGGCAAAGACACTGAGCCCTTATTCTCCTTAAGGTATGTGGCTACGTGCGCCCTAAGTTGTTCCTTTCCTTTCGGGGTTCGGTATCTGGGGTTGGAGAGGCGCCAAGGCTTTTGGCCGGGTGTGATCATCCCGAGTTCAAGGGTTAATAAGACCAGGGAGTGATCTGACAGTGCGGCCGCAAGAATTTCTGACATTCAAATCTACTGAACCATCCGGTGATTGATCTGGAAGTAGTCTAGCCATGATTGAGTCCCATGGACCGAGGAAACAAAGGTGTATTCCCTATCAGAGGGGTGTGAAAGACACCAGCAGTCTAGTAGACCGTGATCTGAATGGATATCTTGCATTAGGGCTCGGTCTGCGTTGAGCGGCCCAGGATGGCGTCTTGAGCAATGTTCCAATCTCCTCCTAGTATATACACTGTGAGGTGCCAATCTGCGTTAGTAGGCGGCTGAGAGAAAGAAAGGAGGAGCGTTTAGAGCCTGTGGGAGCGTACATGGAGCATATACAGATTGTGGAAGATCCTACTGTGAGTTTGGCGAGCACGTAGCGTCCTTCTGGGGCGGGCCATGTTTTGAGTAGCCAAAACTGTAGTGAACGACGAAGAAGTATCGCCACCCCGCACCTCCTTCCCGTTCCCTGTGTTTCGTCATGTACAGACAGCAATCTGCTGAAAAGTACCTTGCCCACCCAATCTCTACGGAGTTTTTCTGATTCTGACGATGAGAGGTGTGTTTCTTGTAATAAGGCAATGAAGGCATGTTTGGAGCGGAGATAAGATAGGACCTTTTGTCATTTGATGTAGCGGGTCATACCGTGTACATTCCAGGACAGAACTGTGAGTGGAGTCGTCGACCCCATGAATATGCGTAGGGTATTTTGGTCTACAGGATGTACAGAATTCTGCGGCCGTTGATAAGGAAAGAGGGGGTTAGAAAAGGGAGAAGAGAGGGGTAAGTGTAGAGGATCTTTGCCTGAGCGTGAGATGGAAAGAAGGTAAGAAAGAGAGAGAGGGTGTTGGAGATGAAACCCTCAGTCACAGGAGGGGAAGGAGTTAGATAGGTGGGAGAGCTAATCAGAGGGATAGGAGATATTGTATATAGAATGGTATAGAAAGACAAGAGGAAGAGGAAAGTAGCCCCTAGTAACCGGGAAGTGACTGCTGCTCTAGTGGGCACAGGGGAAAGGAGAAGGATATAAAGGTCTAACAATAAGAACCAGGAAGAGGTAAATGTAAACAAAGGGAGAGGGATAAGAACCATAGCGAGGAGATGCTCGCTACTGAAGTCCTGTTAAACTGCGGGTCTTAACCTGTAGGGCCCGCGCCGGGGAGGCATTGTTATGGTGTAATAATGAAGTGGGGGAGTTTGTGGTTCACTTTTAGTTTTGTATGTCCGCTTAGGAACCTCATAGGTGGATAGTTATGTATGGTAGTGGGTAGGGCACTGGAGGTTATGGATATGAATATGGCGGCCGAGGTTTGGGGGAACAAGGATGATGAGCCGTGGAATATATCGTAGGATGTAGCCAGTGAATGACATGTATCAGAGTGGTGCAGGGTGCAAGGAAGTACAATAAACGGGGCTGTGTTCTGGGTGGTTGCCCGAGTAGATGTTCAGGGGGGGCGCAGTCCTGGAGCTGTCAGAGACGGGGTGTGGGGCTCTGCAGTCATTGTTGTCCCAACCAGAGTAGCTAGTACTCAAGAAGCCTGCCTTAGTGATTGAGGGATGTGCCCCCGTTAATTTACTCTTGAGGGTTAGGGATCGGGGGGTTAACTGTACGGCTTCGTCTAGGGGGTGTCTGGGAGAGATAGGTGGGTCCCCGGCGACTTAGTACAGGTGCTGGGGGTTTAGTGTACTTGGGTACTAATTACTGGGTACCCTTCTAATCTGCCATTCGTGTGGGGGGAGGGGGTCTATTGGTGGGGGGACGGCCTTCCCTTTGACCGGGATGTGAGACATATTGAGAGGGGCGTGGGGTGTGTGTGTGTGCTTGTCATAAGGGGGAGTGTAGTCAATCTTGCAACGCCTGTGTTGGAAACATCACACCGTGGAAAATAAAAATCATGCAAAAACAAGTTAACAGGACCTTTGTCATTGTTGCGTTTTTTCCCCCTTTTCACCCCATCCCTTTTTTCTCCCCCGTCATGAATTTGACCCTGGGCTGATATAGCTGCAACATTGAAAACTGGCAGCAGGCGTTTTAAGCCTTTCATTTACAATAGGATGAATTTGGAGCCCATATCCCTTACAGTTCCCCTCCCGTCAAAAGGCAGTCATCACTTAGGTTCATTGAGTTTGCCACTTAGCTGTCCGGAGGTGGGGGTGGGGTCTGGTAGCAGGTTCGAGTCCAGAATTTTTCTGGGTCTCTGAGATATCAGTGTCCTGGATGGTCGTCAAGTGATGGTTTCAGGGGAGAGCGGGATTTGTCTCTTACCGTGTCCTGAGTGTGGTCAATTACTGCTTGAAGGACATGCTCACGATTGTCTTGAGATTTTGGGGGACCTTCGTACATTCTGCCTCTCTTTTGTGAAGATGAGCTCTGGGGCTGAGACCGTGGGGATGGGGTGGTAAAGGCGCTCCTGGTAGGTGGTGGGTCAGAGTCCAAGTGTCCGGGGGTGGTGCCCATGGGGTGTGAGGCCAGGTTGTTTAGAAAAGAGCCAAGGTCCTCTGGTTCGGTAAAGTCTTTGGATGTGCCGTGATATGTGATCCACATACGTGCTGGTTCAAAAAGGCCATATTTAATATCCGGGGACCTAACTTGGGGGCGGAGAGCCAGAAATGCCTTTTGTTTTTCATTTGTTAGTCTAGAGACATCTGCAGCCACTCTGATCTTGTGACCCTCCAAGGAGATCGGGCCTTGTGTTTTGGCTGCAGAAATAACCTGAGGGGCTTGCTCATGGCGCAAAAAACATGCTATAATAGGACGTGGTTTGTTGGAGGTCTCTTTATGGGGAGGGCCAATCCTGTGCACTCTCTGGAACTCCGGTGGTGGTGCGAACTCTATGCCGAAGAGGTTGCACAGGAGTGATCTGAGAAAGGCCTTGATGTCAAGTCGCTCTTTATGTTCCGGGATGCCAAAAAAGCATACGTTGTCTCTGCGGCTCCTATCCTATCTTACAGATCGGTGATCTTCGCTCTGAGTATTCTTAGCTCCTCCTCCTGATCGGGCAGTACCGCTACTTGGTCTTCCACAGCTGTTAGACGTTGGTCCAAAGCTTTTGCTGTCTCCCGGAAGCCGGCTATGTCAGCGCGGATGGAGGAGGAGGCCACAGTTAGATCTGTTATCTTTAGGTCCATTGCCTCTAGGCGGCATCCTACCGAGGCAATCTCTTGCAATATGCGGTTTGTCGCTTCCAGCGGAGATGGGTCAGCTGAAGAGGGTGTGGGGCTGTCTGTGTCGTCATGGTTTTTGGTTGTGCAATGGCCTCTGAGAACAACAGCTGGCGGGAGTGTTTAACTTTGGATTTCCCGTTTGGCATTTTTCCAGACGTATAATAGTCTCATGAGAAGGGCTTTAGTGGGTATGTGTGTGTTGGGCCCAGT
This sequence comes from Pleurodeles waltl, assembly GCF_031143425.1. Taxonomy (NCBI): domain Eukaryota; kingdom Metazoa; phylum Chordata; class Amphibia; order Caudata; family Salamandridae; genus Pleurodeles; species Pleurodeles waltl. The sequence continues at coordinate 529,640,170 of NC_090449.1, forward strand.
TCACGCCGCTTGTGGCACTTGGTTCAGTCACACAGGCTTTTGAGATTGTAGCCGTAGCAGGGGGAAAGTTCGGCAGATTGTGGTTGTGTAGGTGGGGGAGGAGGGGATTTTTCTCCACCGAGGGGTGAGTTGGTCGTAGAACTGCACAGTCTGAGGGTGATGCATCCACTTGCCCTTCTAGGCAATCTGAATGACCATAGGCCTCAGGTTCTGTGCCGTCTAACGTATTCCATGCTATATCTAGATCTGCCTCCGGGTTTCTACCAGGTGTTGAGGCAGAGGGTAAAAGAGTTGCGGTATCGGGGGGTCCGAAGGTGGAGCGGGGTATCCGCAGTTTTGGGCGTAGCACCGCTGTAGGCCAATGGGAGGTCCCTCCCCTGTGAGCTGTCTCGTCAAGGCCGTCTGTCTTGTCACCCCAACGTGGAGTTCTCTGAAGAGGATGCCGGTTTATTTCAGGAAGAGGACTTTGATTTTCCCATTTTTTCCCCCTCTTAAAAGGCCAGGGGTGTGCTTAATAAGTCTTTTTCATCCTTCCCTCCACCAGGATTGAAGAGCCAAAAGTCTTGGCTTCTTTCAGTTAGGGGAGCCCTTCATGGTTTATTGGTTTGGTGGCCTCTGGGTACTGAGCTCTGTTATTGTTCTATAGCCGAGCCGGGGCTTGAGGCTTAATGGTCAGTTGTATTTGCAGTTGTGGCGTTGCCCATTTAGAGGGGGGAGAAAGAAGGTGTATTTTTCTTGTTGCTTACTTGTGGACTCTCATGTGGGCTCTTAACGTGTGGTCCTGCTTGTCTGGTATCAGATGCGTGGTGTGGGGGGAGCGGCGTCCTCGATCTCCTCTGCACGCACTCTCGCTCCCGGGCTCGCATGCGCAACAGACCGCGGCTCAGCGCATCGCTGCAGGTCGTGCCCGGGCAGATTCCTTGTGATGCCGTAGCGGCTGTTCTGAGCCGCGGTGTCCTGCCGTTCCTCTGGCCCGTCTCCTCCGCGGCACTGGGAGGGTGCCGTTGAGGTTGGTGGCAAGTAATGGTAATAGGGAATAGCTCCCTTGCTTGGGTTCTGAGCAGCCTGGTGTGCGGCACTGGTGGCGTAGGGGGAGCGGCGTTCTCGATCTCCTTCGTTCACGCTCTCGGCCCTGGGCTTGCCGCGTGCAATAGACCGCGGCTCAGTGTATCGTGGCAGGCCGCGCCCGATCCGATTCTTGCTGTTGCCGTAGCAGCTGTTCTAAGCCGCGGATTCTTGCCGTTCCTCGAGCCCACTTCTTCCACGGCACTGAGAGGACGTAGGGGAGGTTGATGATAGGGAATAACTCCCCTGTGGCGATTCTAAACCAGCCCGGTTTGCAGAGCTTTCCCCTCAGGCGGCCATTCTCTCTGGCAGCCAGACCACGCCCCAACATTCCAATGTTCTAATAAAAGTTAATGCAATGCAGGGCAACAAGCAAAGTTGATAGAGAACTGAGCAGCATCATGTCTACAAATATAACACTCTTCAGCTCTCTACTTGTGCTGAAGCAATTGAGGTCTCTTAGCACCAACACAGACACACCTGCATCATCAAAGTGGTGGCCTCTATGCTAAAGAAAGTACTGGCATGGATTACACATCACCACCTCAAACAAAAACCTTCCAAAGCTTTATTTCTGCCTATAGTTCTTCTGGACTGAAATCTGTCCATTCTAGACTGCAGTCCGGAGGGTCATTCACCCTTAGTTTTCACCCAGTTTCCAATAGAAAGTGGAAGCCAGTCATATTAGTCTGCATTACATACAAAGTGGGACATACTGCAACTACTGTTTACTTGGCACAGAAGCGGTTTCAGGTGATCATTTGCAAAATGCACCCACAATATGCAACTCCATTTTTCCTACCTTAGAACAATGCCTACCTTTCAACTCTTGAGAGCGAATTTGAGAAACTAATGTCCCATCACTGTTTGTCACCTCAATAACGATCCTTTGTAATGCACTTCCAGGCGAATTGTTAATCCAGGTGCCTTGAATAGAGCTCACTTTGGTCCTATCCCTAAATATTCCCATTAATTTTCAAGGGACTCTGACTCTAAATTAGCTTTTTCTTTTAATTTCCAGACTTTCCTCTTGAGTAATTACATATAATTTTGGAAACATTACATGGAATTACGTATAATGACGTGAAATGTAAAACCAACACTTGGTGCTATATTTTAGTGTAAAATGCATGATTGCGTCTTTTTTGGATGCAAGTGTTCATTTTGAGATATAAAAATAGTGCAAAACACATATGCTCACATTCCGGTTGTTTCCATTGTTGACGTGCTCACATGAAAAATGTGCCCCCAAACGGCTCTTAAATGCGCAGCGTGGCATAATTTTGGTCGACGTAAGGACATTTCGACTGGACTTACCTAAATACTCTCCTTTGTATGTACGTTTTATATCTTTGCATGACTCCACGCTACAGTTTACTAACATATGTAAAGCGCTTTGTCATCTTGGTCAAGTCTAGTTCGTGCCATGCATATATATGAATAAAACAAACAGTTAAATAGAAAAGAAAGGAAGACGGATCTTGGTCAAGTCTAGTTCGTGCCATGCATATATATGAATAAAACAAACAGTTAAATAGAAAAGAAAGGAAGACGGATCTTGGTCAAGTCTAGTTCGTGCCATGCATATATATGAATAAAACAAACAGTTAAATAGAAAAGAAAGGAAGACGGAAGAAAATGAGAGAGGTATGGTATGCACCGAGAAGTGAGCCAGAAAGGAAAAGCTTAATCAGTCGCTATCTGCCTACTTTAATAGACTGCTGATCCTGTTTGTCTGCTTATAGCCCAACTTGCAACGTGAGCTAGGTCATATGATTCATATTACTGTTATTTTGGCAGAGCTACAATTTCGTCACCTACGAGCTCCTCTATCTCTAGCAGTGTAATCTATTCCTAGTATTTAGAATCGTGTTCTGTACCTCATCTGACACCATTTACCTCAGGTGAAAGGCGCTTCAAGAACCAATAAGATATTTTCCAGCGATTTCCGTTGCTAATTTTCAATGAGAAAAGTGTGTCACATTTTGTTTTGTTCACCTTGGAGCTCTATGTCAAGTTAAGGCAGCGAGTTCGTCTGCAAGAATGAAAATCTAATCATTCTAAGAAATAGCAATTGTGCAAACTAAGTAAAACAAAGTACACATACTTTATAGATTGTATGTTTGTAGACTTCCCTTTCTAGGATACATCTTTCTAATGGTGTTAAACTATCTCTCATAAAATTGAAAAAATCGAAACACAAATTGACAATAACTCTTCACACGAGTCTTCCTTATTTCATAGTGTTTCAGAGATAGCTTATTTTAATTCAGTTCTTTTCATTTGTTTCAGGCGTGCTTTTTTCCTTTAATTCAGCCCTGCTCATAAGTGAAAATTGTACAAGGAATTCAGAATAAAGCTACTTGGAACATTCACATTTAGGTTTGCCTACTGTTTTAGCTCATCCCTTTACATGAAAAGACATTGGAGGCCTGATTATGAGTGTGGCGGTCTGACCACCATATAACAACCCTGGCAGTATGCCAGGATCTTGGATCCCAGTGATCTGGCGGTGGTGTAGATCCTAAAACGCCGGGCAGCGCTGCCCTGGAGATTACAACCTCCTTCTCGACCAGCCTCTTTTCATGCTGGTGACCTCCATAAAAAGCCTGGTGGAGAACAGGTGCAAGGGGCCACAGAGGGACCCCTGCACTTCCTATGCACTAGGCATGGGCAGTACAGGGCCACCCTGCCCTGCACCATCGCAATATTCACTTTCTGCTTTGCTCACTACAGCATTGCCGCTGGCTAAATAATGAGCTTGAAACAATGCTGTAGCATGTTTCCAGCTAGGCCATCGGGCGGAAAGTGAGGTTTCCTCCCGCCGACTTAGCAAGAAACACTTAATAACACCGGCGGGGAGATCGCCATGTAGGGGGCGGCCGCTCTGTCATGATTTTAATGGACAGAGTTTTCCATCAGCCAAACTCAAAATGACCCCCGTATAACCTTTTAAAGAAATTTACTCTTCTGAATTTATTCAATAAAAATGGTAACTGATTAAAGTGCATACATTTCAGAGGGTGACATTTATCATTTTAAATCCAGTCTAACAAACATTGGGTAAGTGCTAGCTTTGAAGAAGTCATATTACGTATTCTAATTTAAATAAGTCAACCATTGGGAAAAGATATTATATTTGAGAATTATCATCACTGCCAACAAATAATATAATTTGTCCTAAAAAATATTAACAAAAATCGAAAAAATTAAGACATCCTCAAAACAATTATGACCCATGTAACCAGAACAGAAGATAACACATTTAAAACAATAATAACAATGAACTATCACCAACTTCCACTGACCACAGTCCCCTCGATGCGAATAACAGTAGAAATTAACAAGAGTATTGTAAATGTATTTTAGCCTGCCCCGTCCCTACCTTCCTATGACTTCCAGCTATTATGACAGTTTGGAGAAGGATATCTCTTGCATTAAGACAGCGCTCATCTGCAATCTCTTTATGTGCTGCTGCACTTAGAGCAAGAGCTCTAAGTCAGTTATTGATGTGTTGCCATTAAGCTACCTGCTGATTTTTATTTTATTGCATTGGTCTACTTATTCTACAATGGAAGGTTTAGGATTGTGACATCTATTGTTATGATTAATGTGTAGAATTTAGGAAACACCACAGAAAATCTATTGCCATTTTTACTCGATCACTGTTTAGATAAAAGTGGCAGCATTACAGCCAGACAGTGGACACATAACAACATAGGTACAAAATGTAAGCATGCATTAGAAGAGTGCATGACAGAATAGTGTCTTGCAATGCAGAAATGTAGTGAAAGGCAACTCCAGTGCACTATCTCAGCAGGTTGGTTCTCTTTTCACCAACCCAAATGTTTCAGAATCAGGAGAGTCCCACTGACATCCTCCCTTTAGAAATCCAAGTATGACTGGATTGATGCAACTATTTGCAAGAAACATGCCTGGTACCTATGGACGATGATGCACAGAAGCATTAAGCCTCCAAAATATTTATTTGACCAGCTTTACATGTACTCTTTACTATCTAAAGCTTAAACAGTCACAACACAAGTTTACAATCAAAACATAGTTTTAACCCCTTCTGTGCCGGGGACATAATGGTTACGTCCGAGGCACAGTGCTCCTATGCTGAGGACGTAACCATTTCGTCCTGGCACTGGCCCACGAGGGTAATGTTGGCTAGCACCCCCCCATGGACCAAGGGCAGGAATGGAAGGAGAATCGGTTCCCCTTTCAACTTGACACCACCACCATCGCCACCCAGTGATGTCTGATGATATCAGCACGCGATCACGTGCTGACCTCATCAGATGTTGCCCCGATTGTGCTGGAAGCTGAGCATGTCTCTTACGATTGAGGGGGGAAGGCAGAGAGACATCAAAGGAAAATAAAGGCTTTTCCTTCCCTCTGATGTCTTTCTGAGAAATTGGGCTGCAGAAATGCCCACTAGACACCAGGGATTTTGTTTACCTTAGGTGAACAAAGAAGGGGAGCGGCCCATTAGGCAAGGGTCGCTCCGCAAGGGGGGCATTTTATATTAAGGCAATTTCTGCTCCCCTTGGAGGTAGATCGGCCTATGCTAATTAGGCCCATCTGCCACCAAGGGGGCAGAAACCTCTAGGCCGCAGGGATCATTTTTTGTTTTTTATAGGTGGTGATCGACTCCTTAGGCAAGGGTTGCTCCCTTGGGGGCAAATTTATTTTAGGCCATTTCTGCCCCCTTGGGGAAAGATTTGCCTATTTCTATTAGGCCAATCTGCCCCAAGGGGGTAAAAACTACTAGACACCAGGTATTTTTGTTTACATTCCAATTTCACACAAGTGGAGCGACCCCCTTAGGCAAGAGTCACTTGCCTGGGGGGGCAACTTTATTTTAGGTCATTTCTGCCTCCCTTGGGGGCAGATTAGCCTGTTTCTATTAGGCTGATCTGCCCCGGGGGGGGGGGGAGAAACCACTTAGGCACCAGGGATTGGTGTGTGTGTTTTGTTTGGGAGGCAGCCCTTGGGCAAGGGGCGATCTCCATGGGGGCACATTACTGTTGCCCATTTCTGCCCCCCCTTGGGGGCTGATCAGCCTATTTTTCTAAGCCCATTTTCCCCCAAGGGGGGCAGGGTCCCACCAGACACCAGTGAGGATTTTTTTTCAAAAAGAGAGGTTGTGGGTATGGCGATACCCCCATCCCAAATAAATGGGGACAAAGTTGTTCTGCTCATCGCTGGGCAGATGGGGCAATTACCCCCAATTCACTCCCTGGGGGGCAGAAAGCCTACTAGATGGGAATTTAAAACAAAAATAAAAAATAATGGGGTGGTGGCTACCAACAGGTATGGGCATGGTTATGCCCCCACCCCAACTGAAGGAGATAACAGTCTTACAGCTCTCCCTCCGCACACTAAAAGATCTTATCCCAATGGCTATGAGATTATTTTGAGATTTGGTTTTGCATTTGGGCCATGAGAGCTTGTTTGACTCTCAAAATAGTCCCACTTGGAATGGTGAGGGCTGCAATTTTTGGGACTTTGGGATGCTGCCATGTAGAAAAATCTACGAGACTTAGACATGTATGAAAACTAAACATGTGGGTGAGTCCAGAGTAGTGTGCTTCACATGCACCCTGCACACTTTTCTTATCCACGATGCCCTGCAAACCTCCAACTTTGCTTGAAATCACACATTTTCCCACGTTTGTGATTGAACCTTTTGGAATCTGCAGGAATCCACAAAATTCCTACCACACATCGTTGTCGCATCTATTACGATAACAATTCTGCCCCACTTGTCACCCTAAAAAAATTTTTTTTTTCAAACTGCCCTTTTGGACCCCTTTGATTCCCCCCTCAAATTTGACATGTTTTTCCCTCAGGAACTTGGCCCACCTACACAAGTGAGGTATCATTTTTATCGGGAGACTGTGGGGAACGTAGGGTGGTAAATATGTGCCAGTGTGGTGATCCCACATAGAAATGTGGGGAATATTAGATTTTTTAGCTAAATTTGATGTTTGCTGAGGATTCTGGGTAACAGAACCTGGTGGAAGCACCACAAGTTACCCCATCCTGGGTTTCCCTAGGTGTCTAGTTTTCAGAAATGTCCAGATGTGCTAGGTTTTCCTAGGAGCCGGATGAGGTAGAGGCCAAAATCCACAGCTAGGCACTTTGTAAAAAACAGGTCAGTTTTCTTTGGGAAAATGTGATGTGTCCATGTTGTGTTTTGGGGTGTTTCTTGTCACGGGCACTAGGTGTAGCAACACAAGTCAGGTACCATTTTTATTGGGAGACTTGGAAAAATGCTGGGTGGAAAGAAATTTGTAGCTCCTTTCAGATTACAGAACTTTCTATCACCGAATTGTGAGGAAAAAGTATTTTTTTTGCCAAATCTTAGGGTTTGCAAAGGATTCTGGGTAACAGAAGCTAGTGAGAGCCCCACAACTCACCCTATTATAAATGTCCCTAGGTGCCTAGTTTTAAAAAATGTATAGGTTTGCTGGGTTTCCCTAGGTGCCGGCTAAGCTAGAGGCCAAATCCCCAGCTAGGCACTTTTGTTTTTTAAAATATGTTTTTATTGTTTTACCAGCCAAGTGGCAACATTTAAATGAAATACAAGAGGTTACATTATGTTTCATCATACATTATACATGTAATTATTACGTATGCACATTCTGCAAATCCAGTGTGAGTGCACCATTACCCGGATTGGGCCTTGAGAGTTGTGTATTTACACACGAGGTGTATTCGACATGTGCGAAGTTATTCAAGAAACAAGAGACATGGAGAGAGAGAGTAAGATAGGAGCTGAGGCGGTTCCGGAGGACACAGACCGAAGGGGGGAGGGGGACCAGCAAGGGAGGCCCAGGAAGGGGGGAGAGCCAGTTGTCGGAGGGGCAAGAGGTACCTTCCACGAGCTGTGCAGAGCGACTGCGTGTACATCCCTGCGATATCGCCGCACCAGCACACAGCGATGTTGCCCCAGGACCACAGGGGACCAGCCAGCTGTTGGCCGTGGGCTGCTGTGCATGGGCAGGGGGCCACAATAGGAGGAATCAGCAGGGTTCGAAGTCCCTCAGCCCCAATGCCCCTCGGCACATCACAGAGCTCCAACGATGCGCCTAGGGGTACCTGCGAAGGGCATTGCAGTTTTATATTGGTTAAATTTTTTTTTCCCCCCGTGCGCCTCAATCGATCTATATAATACTGTTTTACTGTGGCCGTTGATGTGATGTCAATTATCTCTTTCTCATCTGTTTAGGGAGGGCGTTCATCGTCTTTGTTTTCTGCAGCTATCAAGAATAACTAATATACCTTTATCCAGTAAATTCTGTAATGTCTGTGTTTCTGCTTTGGTCCATCGTATTACCTCTTCTCGGAACTGGGCAACACTGGGAGCGCCAGGGGCTTTCCACTTCATGGCAATAAGGCGTCTATACAGCACCAACGCCAGGGCAATGCATTTATATGTGCATTTGCGTTTCTTGGGGTGGGGAGTTATACCCAATAGGCACACCTCAGGAGTGGGAGATAGTGTGATGTTTGTCCATTCAGCTAGCAACGTTATTATCTCTATCCATGTGTTCCGAAGTGGGAGGCATTCCCATGTCATGTGATAGAAAGTGGCCTCTTTTGTGTCACATCTGGGGCATGTTTGCGGTGAATGGGGAACATGCGTGTTATGCGGTGTGATGATAGGTAAGTCTGATGCACATAATTAAACTGTGTGTATCGGAAGAGGGGATTACGTGAGACCTCGCTAGTCATTTTCATCGCTTGTTCCCATGAATTGAGGGATAGTGGTTCCGGTAGCACATGATCCCATTTATTTTTTGCATGTTCCTGTTTGTGTTCAGCCTGGGCTGTGAGGATGTTGTATATATTCGATATACTTGATGGGGCGTTTGTGCTCCCCATCAGCGCGTGAAGCAGAGGGGAGACAACTGGTTCCGAGTTGCCTTTTCTCCTGTACTCTCGCATTACCTGCCGAACTGCTCCGTAAGCTACGAATCCTCCCCGACCCAGCGCATGCCTGTCGGCTAGTGCCTCATAGGTTTGAAGTTGCCCATCCTGATAAATATCTCCTAGTGTGTGTATGCCCCTGCTGCCCCATGTATTCAGGCCCACTTTAGCTGCTATTTTTGCAAATGTCGGGTGAGCCAACAGTGGGATCCTCGGTGAGTACTGCGGATCTTTTGCGCTTTGCAACGCGTATCGGCCCCAAACACAGTGTGCAGTGTACAGCAGCACGTTGCTAGTGTGTACTGGATCGGTTCAATTCATGAGGTATTGCATTATTTCTGTACCGCCAAGATCTAGCAACACCCTCTGAGTTTCGGCCCCGGCTGGGTTACCAACCCACGTGGATATCCATTGTATCTGGGCAGCTGCGTAGTACGCTTCAAATTTGGGGGCGCCCAATCCCTCCAGTTTGAGCGGTTGGAGCACTTTTGTTAATGTGACGCGTCTACGGCCATTGCCCCATATTAGGTCCGTTAGTAAGCTATTCAATAGTTTAAATAAGGAGCTCGGGAGTATCAAGGGTAATGCCATAAAATAATAGAGTAGTCGGGGCAGTACTATCATCTTTGCTATAGCCACTTTGCCCATAGGGGATAGTGGGAGTGAGCACAAGAAGGGTAAGGAGCCCCTCGTTTATCTGACCACTTGGCCAAGGTTACCTTCTCTAAGATCTTGACTGTCGTGGTATATATTTACACCTAGATATTTAAATGTTGTGTAGCACCATTTCAAGCCACCCGGACCCGTTAGTGTTCTCAGTGCCTCGGGGACCGGGCGCATAGGGAATATGCAGGGTTTTGTCCAGTTCACTGTTAACCTGGCCACCGATCAAAATTTTTCTAGAAGTTCCAACAGGCCCGGGAGGGTTCCCATGTGATCTCCTAGGAAGATCAGCGCATCATCTGCATATAAGGATACTATCTGGTGCGTCTGGCCATCCAAGACACCCCATGTGGGGGCCATTATGCGAAGGCGGGCGGCCAGAGGTTCAATCGCTAATGCAAATAACAATGGAGACAGCGGGCATCCCTGTCTAGTGCCTCTACTAATGTTGAATTTTTCGGAGATCGTATCGCCCGTCTTAACCCTAGCTGTTGGGTCAGTGTATAATGTTCTCACCCAGCCAATGTATGCTTGCCCGAAGCCCATCCGTTTGAGTGTCTCTGTTAAGAAAGGTCAACCCAGCGCATCAAACGCTTTTTCTCTGTCTAATGAGACTGCCACCTGCTGCTTGCCTTCTACCGGGGAATTTCTCATTAAGCGCATTAGATTCCTGATGTTGCTGAATGTGCTGCAACCGGGTATAAAGCCTGCCTGGTCTTGATGTACCAGCTCTGATACATATGGGAGCAGGCGGTTGGCTAGTATTTTGCCGAGTAATTTGCAATCTGTGTTTAGTAATGATAATGGCCTATATGAGCGAACATCCAAAGGGTCGCGGCTTGCCTTCGGTAATACCGTTATCAATGCCTCACGGCATGTATCAGGAAGCTGGCCTAGTTCCAGAGCTTCCTTTAGCATTGCCAGATATGGGGCTAAAATCTGCGGTTGAAACGTGCTATAGTATTCTATGGGTATACCATCGCTGCCGGGTGCTTTGCCGTGTGTTAACTGCAGCAATGCTCATTGGATTTCAGCTATCTCTATCGGGCTATCTAGTTCTGTAGTTTGAGCAGCGGTCAGGTGGCTCAGGGTGATACCGCTGAAGAAGCTGTTTAAATGGGCATTGGTGGGCGGAGGCCGTGCCTGGTACAGCGAGCTATAGTACTCTTTGAAAGCATTATTTATCTCTGCCTGTGTGTTAACTATCCGACCTGATTCCAGTCGGATAGCGCCTATGGGGGTGTTCCGGCGTTCGTTTTTTATAAGCCACGCTAATAATTTACTTGATCTGTCGCCCTCCTCGTGTGTACGGGCCATGTGATGTCGATAATCAAAGTGTCTGAGGCTGCTGTCTGTCTCGGTCCATTTGGAGCCCATGTTAGTGAGCATGTCCGATGTTATGGAACCTTTAGCGAATTCGCCTTCAGCTAACTGAATTTCTTGTTCTAATACTCGGAGTTCGCGCGTCAGGTTTGCCGCACTCCTACTGTGGTTGATATGCATACCCCTCTTATGACTGTCTTATGTGCATCCCATTCGATGGCCCTTGAACTGGCCGTCCCTTCGTTCGATGTGAAATATGCTGAGATGTGTGTAGCAATATCCTTCCTAAAAGGGGGGTCTTGTAGTAGGTGCGTTTGCAGTCGCCAGGTAGGAATACGTGAGCGAGGTCTGCCCCATCTTATTTGTACTATGAGTGGGCAGTGGTCTGATATTACCCTGGTGGAATACTCCGCTCTCGTTATTTTATGTGTTAGATTCTGTGAGGTGAGGATGAGGTCTATTCGGGTATGTAATAGGTGTACTGGGGAATAGTAGGAGTACACATTTTCATGTGGATGCAAGTGCCTCCATATGTCGATCAGTCGGCGTTCTTCCATCCATGCGCCCAGTATTTGGGCGTTTTTCATTGTTGGGGCGGCCACAAGCGGGGGTGGGATCTGTCTTTATCTATGTGTGGGACGCATTTCAGGTCCCCCCCCAAATGCATGATGAAGTTAGATCGTTGGTTAATTGTGAAGCCTTAGTTTGTAGAAATTCACCTTTTTTGATGTTCGGGACATATAGCCCATTTATCGCGAGTTCCTCCCCATCCAACAGCCCCCTTAGTTGTATAAACCTGCCCTCCTTGTCTTTTGTGCTGTGTTGTACTGTGTAAGGGACACCCAGCGCTATCCATATCAGTACCCCTCTGGCGAAGGAAGAGTCGCCAGCACTATATATTGAGCCCATCCAGCACTATTCTAACCGAGCAGCCTCTGTAGGTGTAATGTGCGTTTCCTGTAGTATTGCTATATGTATGTGATGTCGTTTTAGGAACGCATGTATTCTGTGACGTTTGCTGGTCCCAGCCATGCCCTTCACATTCCAAGTTATGAGATTATAACTGGGTTCCTTATTCATTGTGTTATGTTGAGGCGTGGGGAGCTACCTGAACTGTACCCGCCACATTCACCCCCGCGCTCCCCCCGGCCCCGCCCCCCACCACCCCGCCCCCAGCCCCCAAACCCCCCGCCCCAACCCCCGGGCTCCGAGGAGTGAGGAGTAAGCTCGTAGTGGGCTAAAGATAGAAGAGAAAGAGACAGATATAACAACAGAAAGGATATTGCGGACTGTGTACGTCCGTTAAATAAAGTGGCACAACCAGTGCCTAAAGTGGCTTCCAGAGAGGTCAGTTCCATTTGGATACCGTTCAGGTATAGGGGGTCGTGGGTTCCTTGATGTCCGGCCCTTGGGTGGCCCACCTGCAGGATACTTCACGTTTCTACAGTCCCATTCGCCTTGTGCAGCTTTCGAGGATTCAGTCACAGTTACTCATATTAATGGCTGTTATACACTGTGGATCTCGGGGGCAGCGGCCCGATGCTGGTGGCATGCAACACCTTAATTGCTGCCGGCGTCGGGGGGGGGCCACGGATGCCAGTTCTTCATTGTTAAAGTTCGTCCGCCGATCGCGGCGTAAGATCCGGGCCCGCTAGCAACAGGGAGGGGGATGGACTTGTGTCTCCCCCGTGTGAGGCGGAGTCGTTGGTGTCCGTTTCGCTCCTGGCATCCAGCATCCCACGGGCGAATGAGTTTGTGTCTTTTATTATTTGCGCACAATCCAATGTCATTTGTGTTTTTGTGGGGCGGGAGGATGTTTTGGTGTTTTTTTTCTTTTTCTTTCTGGAGTTAGCGGTAGTCCATTCTTCGGATACTGTGTCTTCCTTGGCCGGATTGGCCAATCCTTTAGCATGGATCCATGTCCATGCATCTTCTGGGGTGGGGAACATTAGGGTTTTCTCGTCCATGACGATGCGTAGTCGTGCTGGGAACATAAGGGAATAAGTGATGCCTTTTTCTCGCAGCAACTGCTTGATCTTGCTATACGCGATTCTTCTGCTTTGTACCTCCATTGTGTAGTCAGGGTAGGCAGTTACTCTGCTGTTCTCAAGCATAATCTGGTCAGACGTTCTGAAGTGCTGAAGGACCAAGTCTCTGTCCCTATAATTTAGGAAGCAAGCTATTAGTGGTCAGGGTGGTGCTCCCGGCCTAGGTGGTATGCCCGGTATTCTGTGTGCTCTTTCGATCACTGGTATTGTGGTGGGGTACTGCTCTTTAAATGTGTTCCTCAGCCAGGTCTCTAAAAACACCTCTGCCTTAGGGTGTTCGATTCTCTCAGGAATTCCAAGGAATCGGATGTTATTATGTCTGGAGTGTCCTTCAGCTTCCTCAGCCCTACGTTGTAGTAGAGTTATGTCTAGTTCCATTTTTTGCATTTTAATTCTCATTTCTACTACTTCTGGCTGGATAGTTTTCAGTGTAGTTTCAGTATCGTGAACCCTTCCAGTTAATTTGCGGTGGTCGGCCCGCAGCAATGAGACTTCCTGTACTGCGGCGTCAATTTTCCCTTCTAGCGAGGATTTAGTGTCCATTATAGCTTGCATAATTTTATCGAATTGGAGGGAGTGCGTGCGTAATGTTTCATTCAGCTGTAGCTGTGTGGGCGATTGCGTATCTGCTTGGCCAGTCGGCTGGGGAGGGTCTCCTTCTCCCGTGGACCCCGTTTTGGGGTGTTTTGGTTTGACCATGATTTTCTTGCTGTCCTGCACCAGTTTGTTACTCCAGGGTTACCAGCCAGCTGTTTGCCGGGAGTGTCCGCCCCCGCCTTCGGTCTTCCCCCAGCGCGTCCCCTACTTCTCTTGGTCTGAAGTTCAGGAGGGAGTAGCGTGTACCGTCCTGATATTGGTGTCTATTTTAGTTTCTCCGTTTTCTTACTCCGTCTTTGTAGTTTTAGACCCAGTCTGGTGCCTAGTTGAACCTTGCCGCGTGGCAGCCGCCACTCCCGGTAGCCAGCAGGACCCAATTGGGCCCGCTGTTATGCGTGGTACCCCTCGCCAGGGTGCGCAGCCCGAAAATCAGTACTCCCGGAGATTCCCAAGTTGCAAGCAATGATAGTACCATTAGTGACACCAGAGGTCTGGTGAAGTTCGCCGCAGGCCCACGCGGCGCAATTCGGCAGGAGTACCGGTTCTGTCAGGGAGCCGCGATTTCACTTCCAGCCCCCATGCCAGCGGAGCTCAGATGCTTAACTCAGTGCTAGGACGACGGTGTGACCAGGATGTGAAGAGTTCACTGTGCGGGTAAGGCAGTTGGCGCTCCAGCTCAGTATTTCAATATGTTGTAAATGTCGTAGATCAACGGTGTGGGAGCAGGCCGGGAATGCACGAGTCGACGAGGGTCTGGGGCAACGCTGTGTTCCTGCTCAGTCAGTAAAGCCAGGGGTGGTGTCTCCCACACCCCTATTCCTCTGTTGTCCACTTCACATGAGCAGGCCCGAAGGGGAGAGAGCAATCTCCCTCCAGACCGCGACTCGATCTGTGTCGCCGAAAGGAGTGCAGCTCCACGTCGCTCAGACAAGCATGGGTGCCCGGGGCCCAGCAGGGGATCCCCCGAGCGGCCTCCCTGGACAGCGCAAGCACGTCGGCTGCCCCGCCACCGCGTCCCCAGGTCGCCTGCTGAGCTAACTTAAGTGTAGTTTTGAGGGCCTCAGCACAATCGGGCCGTGCCCGTATTAGGTACCGTATTCCAGCGCCATGGGGGGGCCACAGTGAATGTCTCAGATGCCATCCGGTTGGTGTGTAGGAAAATGGTGTCCAGTTGGGAAGGGAGCACCGCAGGCCGAGGAGTCCCGATGCAGCCGCGGTCCGCCGAGTCGCGCGGCACCGGCGCTCCGAAAGGTCCAGCGCCGTAGCGGCAGCTCCGACTCATGTGACGGGCCGCGTGCAATCACACTGTAGCGGCGCGATCCCCGGGACGCAAATCTTCTCAATCTCTGCCGCCCCTCGGCTCCCCGCGGGCCTCTCCAGATCAGCGCTGAGAGCTAGAAGTCCGGGGGAGGAGCCGGCCCATGGCCCCGGGCAGCAGACTCACCAGCCTCGCCCGCGGGCGTCGGCTCGGCAGGCCGCCAGCTCCTCCTCGACGCCCGAGGCGACCCCGGTGTCGCGGAGAGGGTCACTCCATCGGCTAGTGGTCCTAAATAGTTGAGTGGACGGCACCCGGCTCAGAGAGGGTGGTGGGTGCCGTTTTCAGGATATTAATGTG
Organism: Pleurodeles waltl; assembly: GCF_031143425.1. NCBI lineage: Eukaryota > Metazoa > Chordata > Amphibia > Caudata > Salamandridae > Pleurodeles > Pleurodeles waltl. The sequence goes on from NC_090449.1 coordinate 529,655,422, forward strand.
GGCCAGGCACGGAGCTGCAGTATTATCCTTCCGCTCCGGTTGCCATGTTGGCCACGCCCCCCAGCTAGGCACTTTGTAAAAAACAGGCTAGATTTCTTTAGGAAAATGTGGTGTCCATGTTGTGTTTTGGGGCATTTCCTGTCGCGGGTACTAGGCCTATCCACACAAGTGTGGTACAATTTGTATTGGGAGACTTGGGAGAATGCTGGGTGGAAGCAAATTTGTGGCCTCTCTCAGATTCCAGAACTTTCAGTCACCGAAATTTGAGGAAAAAGTGTTTTTGTTGTTTTACCAAATTCTGAGGTTTGCAAAGGATTCTGGGTACCAGAACCTGGTGAGAGGCCCAGAAGTCACCCCATCCTATATTCCCCTAGGAGTCAAGTTTTCAAAACTGCAAATGTTTGGTAGGTTTCCCTAGGTGCCGGCTGAGCTAGAGGCCAAAATCCAAAGGTAGGCACTTTCCAAATAAATACATCAGATTTCAATGAAAAAATGTGATGTGTCCATGTTGCATTTCCTGTCGTGGGCATTAGGCCTACCCACAGAAGTGAGGTACCATTTTATCAGGAGACTTGAGGGAATACAGAATACAAGAACAAGTATTATTGCCCCTTGTCATTCTCTACATTTTTCCTTCCAATTGTAAGACAGTGTGTAAAAAAAGACCTCTATTTGAGAACTGCCCTGTAATTCACAAGCTAATATGGGGACCACAGAATTCAGAGACCACTGCCTCTCAACACCTTATCTTGTGCCCATTTTAGAAATACAAAGGTTTCCTTCATACCTATTTTTCACTATTTATATTTCACCTAATGAATTGCTGTATACCCAGTATACAATGAAAATCCATTGCAAGATGCAGCTCATTTATTGGCTCTGGGTACCTGGGGTTCTTGATGAACCTATGAGCCCTATATATCCTCTCAACCATAAGAGTCCAGCAGACGTAATGGTGGATTGCTTTAAAAAATCTGTCATAGCTGGAAAAAGTTATAGAAGAAAACATGGAAAGAAATGGCTCTTTTTTCACCTCAATTTCAATAGTTTTTTTTTAATTTAGCTGTTACTTTCTGTAGGAAAAGCTTGAAGGATACACACAAAGGACCCATTGCTAAATTCTGAATTTTGGCTACTTTCCAGAAATGTTTAGCTGTCTGGGATCCAGTATTGGTTTCACACCCATTTCTGTCACTAACTGGAAGGAGGCTGAAAGCACAAAAATAGTAAAAATGGGGTAAGTCCCAGTAAAATGCTAATTTTGTTTTGAAAAATGTACTTTTCTGATTCAAGTCTGCCTCTCCTGAAAGCTCGGAACATGGTGATTTTAGCACCACATACCCTTTGTTGATGCCATTTTCAGGGGAAAAAAACAAACATTTTCTTCTGCAGCCATTTTTCCCCATTTGTTTAGAAAAAATGAAATTTTAGCTGTATTTTGGCTAATTTCTTGTTCTCCTCCAGGGTAACCCACAAACTCTGGGTACCTCTAGAATCCCTAGGATATTGGAAAACAAATACGTAAATTTGGTGTGGGTAACTTATGTGGCCAAAACGTTATGAGAGCCTGAGCGTGAACTGCCCCAAATAGCAAAGAAAAAGGCTCTCCGTAGGAGGGGGAAAAGGCCTGGCAGCGAAGTGGTTAATGCTGCAAGTGTTATTGTGTTTGAAAACAAAAGTAGCCTATTTGAGACTCATGTAGAAAAGCTAACATGTATCAAGAGAATTAGCTCCATTCCACAGCAGACATTGGCAATGTTATATTTTATGTCATTGGATTTTTATCTAGCAAACTGTCAATCGAGGATCTCTTGGCCCAGAAGGATGAAAGCAAGAGAGAAGAAGCGACAGACAGGGTTTGAAATAGAGAACAAGGTAAGATTTTACGTTTTTTTCCTAAAGGAAATATATACCTGTTGCAGGCCTGTAGAGAAAGTATTCCAGTTCTTAGATGCAAGAGCATTGAAAGATATTCCCCTTGCAAGTGGTTTCTCGAAAGGAGGATAAAAAAGATTGGTATACAAAGAGTACAAATCACATGGAAGATCATAATGAGAGATTCTGAATTTAAGAAAATGAGGGGCAGAATCAAATACCCATTTATGGATGGGTTTTGCAAAGGATTTGTTTTTAATTGAAAGCCAGTGGCAATCATGCAGAATTAGTTTGGCTGAGATATAGCGGAATGATTATACAATGGCCCACGCTATCTGGTTAACACAATCTGAAGTATGTGCAGTTGGTGTTTTGATTTGCCCAGGTGTACGGAGTTACCTTTATGAAGTCTGGACCTGATAATTGCTATAGCAATATGTTGTGCTCAGTGTACTGTATACGGCGGGCTGCAGTATACTGTTGCGCGCTGCCTGCTCCTGAGCGTTCGTTGAGGAAAGTTTTGGAAAGCGCATCGGATTGAGGGCAGCAGACGCGACAGCAGCCATCGCGTTTGGGATACGCACTTTAAAAATAAAGGCATGCGGCAACACCGAGGCAAGTCAAGGGTGTATTTCCTCTTAGTTACAACACAATAGTTTTCCTGGCATCAAGCGACAGAAGAAGACAAATATGTTTTATCTTCCACAGTATTAAACAACAGGAAAAAACAACTTTACAGTTTCAAGCTTTAAATTGGAATAACATTTTAAACAGATACTTTTTACACAGGATTGATGTTTGGAATGAGGACCCAATGTGGTAGGCTATGGGATAGAGTGCCGTGCCTCAAGTTCTTTACTTGCCAGGAGGATCTCAATTGTCTTTATGTTTGTATTCAGCCAATTGAAATCCATCTAACTTTTGCGTTATTAAAACACACACATTTTACAAAGCAATCCTGACCAGCAAGTCTAAGTATAATTTGGATATCATCAGCATATCAGTAGAAGGTGCCATCAAAATTCCTGGTGGCACGCAGGAGATTAAGGCCCTGATTTATACTTTTTGGTGCAAGACTGCACCAGCGCAGTTTGGCACCAAAAAGTTTACCACCGGCTTGCACCTTTTTCGCGCACCTGCTGGGCACCATATTTATGGAACGGAGAAAGCCAGTGCAAAGGGTAGGCTAGCATTTTAAAAAATGATGTTATCCGGGTGGGGCTGGTGGTATGGATGAAGGGTGTATTGCACTAAAATAATGACGTTAGGCAGGATAGAGTAAAAAAAGATACTCTAACAAGCCTAGCGTCATTTTCTGACACAAAACCATGCATACCACAAGACTCCTGTCTTAGAAAAGACAGGACCCATGCTGACCACCCCAATGGCCAGCACAGGGTACCACGGTGCCCCGGACATGGCCATTGCACGCAGTGACATGTAGAGGGGCCCACTTCAGGGCCCCCAATGGCACTTTGAAAATAAATAAAAAATACTTACCTGTACTTACCTATACTTACCTGTGATGGGGTTCCCCATCCTCCGCTGTCCCTCTGGTGTGGTTAGGTGTGTCCCTGGGGCCTGGGGAGGGCACCTGTGGGCTTATTCCATGGTGTTCCATCATGGAAATAGGCCAACAGGTCCCCTAACGCCTGCCCTGGCACAGGCACCATTATCTGACCCCTCCTCCCCGTGCATGATTTTAGCACAGGGGGAAAAATATGGCGCTAAGGCTCATTGACGCAAAGTTGGTTTCCACATCCAAAACATGACTTTAACTCCATAAATTTGGTGCTTGATGGGTCTAGTGCCAAAGTATAAATATGGAGTTAGTTTTGCACCAAATTTGCGTAAAGAAAATTACACAAATTCGGTGCAAAACAAGTATAAATGTGCCCCTTGGTGTAGATGTTGAAAGGACGGGTGAAAGTGTAGAACCATGGGGAACTCCAACTTGTACTGTAGTGAAAGGAGAGAAGTTGTTTAACATTATTTTTGTGTGTGATTATTTCAAAAAGAAGTTCAAAATCAAACAAAACAAAACATTTGCACCCTGAAAGGCCAGATAAAAGGAGCGTGGTCCACGATATTGAAGGCTACTGACAAGTTCAGTACAATTTAGACAGTTGGGCTCAGATTTACAAAGGTGACACACAACGCAGTTCAACAACCAAAGTTGCTGCGTTGTTTGGGAGAGAGGAAGAGAAACAGAGAGAGGAAGAGAGAGAGAGAAAGAGAGCAGGAAAGTGTCATATCTATTAAAATATGTCTCTCTCCTGCTCTCTCCCTAGGGCCGATGTAGAATCAGGCTGTGGTACAAATGTGTCTGCGTCATCTCCAGCATAGGTGTTGTACTGGATGGCTAACCTTCCAGTACAAAATACTATTATTAGACTAACTTTAAAAAAATTCCCACTTTCGATGTGTGTCGTACAGCACTGAGCACACATGCAAAGTGGGAAAATGTAGAAGAAATAAAAGCATTTCTCCTTTTTATGCATCTTTCAAAGTGGTGTTATGAGGTGTTATTTGTTTGCTGCAAAACCGGTTAAACTCTTGTTAGTAAATAAGGTTTTCTAGAAAACCATGGATGGTTGCCTGGAGCGCCCAAGTACCATCCATGGAACACCCAAGTGACACAGAATAATGCAAAGTAGAAATTAAAAAATGTGTGCAGGTTTTCATCAATCTTTGTGATGTAAAACCAATGCAAAATGTTCGTAAATCTAGGCCTTGTGGTGTTCTGGGAGGCACCCATTGTAAGTTTGTACATTACCATGATTGAACATTTTTCCAGCAACATTTTCTGTGTCACTGATCTCCTCCCTCTGACACAAAAATGTATCAGCTTCCATGTAGGGGGCAAGGTATCAAGACTGGGATACTGGTTGTTGCCCAATGACGATACGAGGAATACTGTCGTTCTGGGTAATGTTGAAAAGTAAAGGACCCCAGAGGTGAAAAAATAAAAGTATTTACTTTTATTTTACACTAATCATTGTTATTATTATTTTAAAATGACACCTTACACTTCTTCCCTTTGAAATGTACACTGGTACAGATTTTACATTTCATACAAGTACCTATGACTCTTGTCAAAATGTATTACAAATTTTCTCCCACCTACCCAGTGCTTAATTTGAGGCAGTGGTTTCCAGTGCTTAGCACCAACACCAGCATTCATGATAGTCCGCAACAAGTTGGCACTGTAAGTCTAATTTTGAAATGAGCAGAACAACAATTTTATAATTCAATCTACAATAAAAAATATATTTTACAGCTTTTGGTGGCCTGGGAGAGTCTGAATTGTCACACTTGTAGGAGTGTGATGGTTAATAAATGTGTTGATACCTGCCAAAGCTGGCAGAGACAATGGTTGGTGTACGCTAAGGTAGCCTTCTGAGAAGGGCCCTGGCATTTTTTCACAAACTAAGCACTGCACTTACCACTATAAACCATGAAGATTCATTTATGTGTGTTCCTAGTTCCCTATGTGTGGCCAGAACTTTAAGGATTACAAAAAAGTCTGTATTTGGCTTTGAAGGGGCAAAGTAGGAGAGAACTGAATCCAAGTTTTGTGTTATGCATTTTGGGCATTTTATCATATCTCTCTAGGGCTCTCAAGCGGGTAGGGCAAAGAGTCTTTGGGACTACGTTTGAGAAAGGTTTAGCAGGGTACACCAAATTGCATTCAGTTTATGATGTTTCATTCAAGGCTCAGGTGGGGTTTTCCACAGCTAATAACTGCCAGAGACTAAAGAATCACAGGGAAAATTGCAGTGGTATGGGTGAGGTAGAGTTAACTTTTTCTCGAGTGAGCTGCCACTTTACTGCAGAAAAATAATTCCAAATTAGAATTCTATCAGAATTTGTCTGATGTTTTATTGTATTGGGGTGGAGACCCAGCAGAATATGGGCCTATCTGATGGTACTGGGTAACCCAGTGGTTGCTTCACTGCTACAAGGATCTCCGCTCAGAATGGTGTAATTTCTGGGCAGTCCTCCCAGACGTGTTTGAAATTCCCATCTACATCACACCACCTTCAGCACATTTTATTTGCCCATGGGAAAAGTCTGTACAGTTTCACTGGAAATACACATAGTTGAATATAGTCTTATAGTGTGCTTCCGATTCTAGTATGCAGGGCCATATTTATACTTTTTGACGCTAAACTGCGCTAACGCAGTTTAGCGTCAAAAAAATTAGCGCCGTCTAACGCCATTCTGAAGCGCCATGCGGGCGCCGTATTTATAGAATGCCGTTAGCCGGCGTTAGCTGACCGGCGCTGCCTGGTGTGCGTGGAAAAAAACCACGTACACCAGGCAGCGCCGGCGTTGGGGAAAATGGCGTATGGGCGTCTCAAAATGGGGCAAGTCAGGTTGAGTCATAAAAATCGCCTTAACCTGATTTGCGCCATTTTTTTACGACGCCCATCCCCCATTAACATGACTCCTGTCTTAGCAAAGACAGGAGTCATGCCCCCTTGCCCAATGGCCATGCCCAGGGGACTTATGTCCCCTGGGCATGGTCATTGGGCATAGTGGCATGTAGGGGGGCACAAATAAGGCCCCCCTATGCCACAAAAAATAAAATAAAAATACTTACCACAACTTACCTTTTCTTCCCTGGGATGGGTCCCTCCATCCTTGGGTGTCCTCCTGGGGTGGGCAAGGGTGGCAGGGGGTGTCCCTGGGGGCAGGGGAGGGCACCTCTGGGCTCATTCTGAGCCCACAGGTCCCTTAACGCCTGCCCTGACCCAGGCGTTAAATTCAGGCGCAAATGCGGGGTTTTTTGCCCCGCCCACTCCCGGGCGTGATTTTTGCCCGGGAGTATAAATACCACGCACATGCCTGGGAGTCATTTTTTAAGACGGGAACGCCTACCTTGCATCTCATTAACGCAAGGAAGGTGTTCACGCCAAAAAATGACGCTAACTCCATGAACTTTGGCGCTAGACGCGTCTAACGCCAAAGTATAAATATGGCGTTAGTTTTGTGTCGAATTTGCGTAAAAAAAAACAACGCAATTTCGGCGCAAACGGAGTATAAAAATGCCCCGCAGTGTGTATTCTTAGCTACAACCTGCTATAGCGCAGCCCATTGTCTGCTGCCTATATCGTGAGAGTGGGTACCAGTGGGTTTTATATAGGCGTACAACAGATGTCCCTTTCTGCAGGCGGATGTTGTACAGAGTGAAAATGCATCCCTCAATTTTCCAGTAAATCTTCACAATTTTTTCTAATGTAGGTATGCCCATTGTTGTAGCTGCTATATTAATTTGGTAAATCTCTCAATGCTTAAATTGGGTTCAGTTGAAGTGCTCCATTTTGAGTAATTAAAACTTCCTTTTTCAAGTTTTCGTAAGAGTATGTCTTGTCCATGGAAATGGTATAAGATGGTAAAACAAGCTCCTTGTTTGCATTTATCATAGGGGGTCAAGGCATAGGGCAGGCAAAAAAGCAGAAACAGTTTTGAATCGGAGTCTTCAGGGAGGAATACGTGATACCTTGTGAGTGTTTTCTAAAATTGTCACAGACTTCCAGCATTATATTTGTAGGTGTGCTTTTATATATGTGTTTGGGATTGCAAGCATGGGGAATTTCTCCTGCCTGAACCTCTTAAGCCTACCCCGCACACAGATCGATGGCTCCCTGATGTCAGCAGAAAAGGAGGGAAGTGAAGGTCATTCATCAATTAAATCAGTCAACATTCCTCAGTCAATGAAGAGTTTATGTGAGTTACATGTTTTTATTTTAGCTCATCATTTTCTCAAAGATTTTATTATTTAGATTTCATCATCAAAGTTTAATATAATCTATGTATCTATACTTAATAATAGGGTAAGTCAGAATGGTTACCAGTACAGCAATCAATATAATATCAATACAGCAAGTGCGTTCTATAAAGAATCTCCCTATTTTAAATAAACAAAGTATTAGATGTGAGAAAGTATAAAGGAGTCAGTTCAGAAACCCATGAAGCATTCTGATGATGAGAGAAATCTATGCAGAAGCATGACGCTTTTGCATAAGGCTGAATGGTAATCTTAGCTAAAATAACAGCAGATAAAGAAATACGATATTTCGCCCCATGAAATAATGTCCAAGAAAACTCAATAAAGAGTCTTCTCTAACAAACTCTGCCATCAGGATTAAAGAAGTGGGCCTCTCAGAACAAATGCGAGTCTTCTCTTTCAAAGAAAGGAAAAGTGAGTTCTGAGCTTAATCCAGGAACTCACACTAAAATGAATACACAAATTCTATGTTTAAAAAGTAATGTGCATTCTTCTTTAAACTGACCAGTAGGATTTCAGCACACTCCTGGGAACAGCCGTACACCCCATCCTCTCACCAGAGTACAATTGTCTTTCAAATATGCGTCCTTTAATGTTGGGGTAAATCATTCTTGTTTCTCACAGTCTTTTTCTCATGAATCATCCTTCTTGTTGTCTACATCTTTTGTGATGAAAACCTCCCTATAGGATGCCTAATACAAAAGTAAAAACTATTTACTAACCCTTTAAACAGTAGCTTCTGGAAACAGCAACATCTGCAGAAAAGAGAAAAGCATCCTGCATAGCAAATATTTAATATGCATCATGAACATAATACATTTCAATCTACAGGCCCTTCAAATATTCACATTTTATTATTTAATATGACAGTGCCAATTAGGCTAAGCTTAAAGAGAACATTTCTTCTCCATTATGGGCCTTTAGTGGCTAAATATGCTTGCCTACTACAACTCTGCATTTAGCGTTTCATTTTAAAGTAAGTTTCACATCATTCATAAAATGTTTTTGTCAGTAGGTAAACTTTACATTATCAATTTCTCCCCTTTGATGGTTGAAAAACCACCACATTTTCTCTACAAATGAATCTTTAGCATGCACTCTCAGTCTCTGTGGAGCCATGCTTTTTAGGTTTTTTGTTTCTCAAATTCTTTAATTTCTTATAGTGTATATTTTTTTCTTTTTCCATTACTACTCTCTAAATTCTCTGTTTCTCTATTCTTTCTTCATGATAAGTAGTATCTACAGCTTCTATCTAAAGAGTGTAAATGTATCAAACCAATACCTCTAATTAGTGCAGGTTTCAGAATGACTTTAAATAGTTATCCTTCTACTGTGGCAAACAAATTACCTGTACAGAAGCTCCTCTACATAAATTCCCTATAATTCTAGTCGTTTCTAAAGGTTATAAATCAGGTATTAAATCAGAAATTGAAATTTTCTTTGCAAAATCTGCTATTTTTCTCCTATCATCTGGAGAATATGAGCAGCAATGGTGGGCCGCTAAACATCTTTTTGAAGGACCAGGAAGGCAGGTTTCCATTCATGTGTAGCTTTTCTATGAAAGACTGAGAAGTGTGCAATGAGATACCAAACATCTTGTGTTGTGTAAATCTTTCCTGGCATCACCTTTGAGGATCCCTCTTTTTGAACAACTGTTTTGCCATCCTCATTTCTAGTTCCTCTGACATATCGAGGGGTAGACGTCTGTGGTTTGGTCTCCTTTTTTTCTTCTCGTTGGAGTGAATGCTACATCGGAAGGGGATTTCTTGATCCCTACATCTCCCCCTCAACCATCTGGGAGCACAGCCTTAGGATCTATACATTCCCCTTTATTCTTCTGATTCATTTGTTCTTGACAAAACTTTTTTTGTCTGCCCTTGTTGCCCTCCGGCCTTCCCTCTTTTGTTATTTCTGTGGTTTCATGTTGTCTCTTAGCAACCTGAAGAAGGTGGTACTTGCAAGTAGGTGACACTTGGAATGGAACGTGAACCAGAAGAGCATATCTCCCACATTTAAGAGAAGGGATTTGTATTCTATAAACTTTAATCCAAGTGAAAAATGTTTCTGAAAATAATTTTGTCTGCTAAACAATTTTGCTTCATGCAATACATGTAACCTGTAGACGAAATAGGAGAAATATGTCCTCATACATTGATTGGTTTACATTGCAAGAAAATAGCTATGGTTATTTCAAGAGTCATCATTCATTAATGTAAACATATACTGTAAGCATATGAGGTGTTAGATGGTCTTGAATGGTTTACTAGATTGAACACGTTTTAATGGCTTGCAGTCTCAGTAAAGCACAATGAGTGTAGTATGTTATATATTTGAGTGAGTATGCATGTAGTTCTAGTGTTAGTGGGTTGTCACGTGGCATCTTTAAATGTTAATGTAATTGTCATTGATGTACTTTATGTGTCTGTTAAATTGAAATGATTTATGATTGTCTATATAATGCTGTAGAAGATGAGTTGAACATATTAGGAATGTATGAACATTGTAAAAAGAATGAATCAATAAAGTATGATGTTCTATATGTTTGGATCAAGGCTGTATTATGTATGTGACCATTGAAAGAGTTATACCAATGTTAAATAGTTGGGTGATAGATATGTTGCATTTTTGCATTTGTTTTCTCCTGATCCTGCCAGCCTATATCTTATACTTCAGGTGCCCATCTTTGTTTTGTAGAGACTTCAACATCTTGCAGACTCCATCTTTCTCTGCCAGCACAATATCTGAAGCTAATCAATCTTGTAAAACCATTGATCTAAAGGCCACTAATTCTGTATTAACAGCAGAAAAACACCAGATGTACTAGTTGCCAATCTATCTACTGTTCTTTCTAATCTTTTCATCATTCAATACTACTCCAAAAGGTGATATGAATGCTACAAATATATCTCCCACTAATTGAATCTCATCATAAACACTGCATGTGTGTCTGTGTGATGAAGTCATTTTTAAGGCATCTAATGTATTTACATGATACATTTTGGGAAACAATAGAGCTAAGTAAAAACACCTTCACTATCATCAAGAAACTGGAATTAAGCAACTTCTCCACTAACAAAATAAACTCCTGCAATGACGGTTTTCCTCTTTGTAATATTTGCCTTGCACCTCCTACAGTCTCAAATGTGTGGTCACTACTATTAATCCCTACAGATCTTTTCCTAAATTGTTTTTTTTCTTTTATAAATGCATAATTTCTCTTTTTTCATCTATCTCAATTTCAATTTTGGGTAAATCATCCTATATCAGATTTCATCTTCTTCCTTTTTTCAAACAATATTCAAAACGTCTTCTCCCTTATCTTTACTGTGTAAAATGTCTGCACTTCTTTCTTCAACTGTCATAATCAACGTTTTCTCTAATGGCCTTATTAAGCAGATCAAATTATATTCATAAACCCCAACCTTGTCTGTAACTGTTGGTTATCTATATAAAAACCATGCAGTATCCATCTTTTTTTGCTGGTGGCTGTGGATTCATGCTTTTCTAAAGAGGAACTTTGAAACAAATTGTATAATAATTGGAAAATAATATTCAAAGCGTTCTTGCCTACCAAGTAAGCTCAGCAAAACACTACATGTGATTGCATAAGAAAGTGGGATGTGATGATAATTCACTTCTTCTGCAGCTGACAAAGGTAAGTGTGTGCAGACATAACAGATCTTCCTCTGTGTATCCTGTTAGCAGAAATATAAATCTCATTATATCCTATGGGATTTATATTTCAGCAGACGGGATATCCGTCACTGTTGTGACAGACTAAACAATCCGCCAAAATCTAAATCAGGCCCTAAGAGTGTTATTATCACTATTACTACAACTATTAGTGTCATAGCTACAATAATCCTACAACTAGCCTTGGTAAGGAAACACGTTTGTCTCCAGTCATACCTAAGTAGAATATAGCAGCAGACAGGATTAATATTCAGTTTTTACTTCTATTTGTGCAAACAAGCAAATCTCTTGAAATTGATATGCAAATATTTCACTAAGCCTAAATACAATGTTTTTCTTGAGTCATCCCTTTCGTTACTCTGCCTTTTTCTAAATGTGTTATCCCTACTCTTCTACTGCATTCTTGGCCCTAGGGAATCTTCTTAATTATTTTTTTGTTTTGTTGTTTTTCATTATTTTTGTTATTTTTGTCTTCTTTTTAGTTTCATTTACTTGAGTTTCTTTTTTCTTTTTAACTTTTAAACTCAGTTCAGAATTTGTTGTCTTAGTTTGTTTTCAGTCTCAGATTCAAGAAACAATGGTCATCAGATTTTCTATTGTAACATTTTTCTAGAATAATTCTTAATCAGTGCTGTTTGTGGGTGTGGCATATCAAGGAGGCTCAAATAAATCAGAGTTTAATTCATTTGGACTTTGATTTAAGGCACTTCGTAGGTTGTTGGAACAGGAAGTCCATTGAGGTAAGAGTAGCTTTGCCAAGGTAGTCTTGCACTCACGGATCTCCTTGGTGTCTTTTGATCTTCGTCTTATTTACTTATACCCCTGGATTCTGTTTTTTTGATGATCGTTGGCAGTATATGTTCAATTGACACACTTGATATTCTTTGTCTCTGACCACTTGGCCATTCAAATCTTCATATGGGTCTTTCTTTCTTAACACTTGTTCCTTCATATGGATCACTCAAGCTCTCTGACAATACTTCAACAGTCTCTCTATTTTGAGCTCCTGATTCTTCTCCAGTAGGTACTTCCAAACAAATTTGTGATATTTGAGGAACATGCACTGGTGTTCAGATCTTGTTGTTTTCTGTACTTTCTTTTCCTTCCGAATGTGCTATCAGGGGTGCTCTCTAACTTGACCCATAGAACACCATCACTTCTTACGGACACTTCACTCTCTGAGTGTTCGATGCATCCACCCAGTTAGGTATCCCAGCACATTTGACTGCACTGTTTGTGATTAGGATGATTTGGTAGAGGCCTTTCCACCCTGGCTCCAAGCACAACTTTCACACATGCTTCTTCACCAGGACCCTGTCACTGGGACTAAGGTCAATGCACTGCTCCGGCTGTCGACTAGTATTGATTGCTCCAATCTGATGAGAAACAGAATGCACCAAGTCGGCCAATCACTTGCAGTTACCAAATAATCTGTGATGTTGACATGCGCATTTGCAGGTACGGCTGGCAGTCTCATTGCACGTCCAGGAGGATCTCATAAGGTGATAATCCTGTTCTCCTGTCACAGGTAGTCTGGAGCCTCATCAGAACCAATGGTACAGCATATGGCCATTTCAAAGAAGTGGATGCACAGACTTTGACCAATCGTGACTTTAAGGCTCTGTTTACTTGTTCAACTATCCTTGAAGTCTCAGGACTATAACTACAATGCAATCGATGTTCCACTTGAAGAGCCACACACAGCATTCTAAGGAACCGATAATTAAAATGGGTCCTTCTGTCTGACTTCAGAGAAAACAGAAATATGAACTTTGGTATGAGTTCATGCAACAGTCATTTAACTGTGTGTTTGATAGGCTTCCATCCATCGAAAGAAAATGCAAACTATGCAAACTATAACCTGGATGTACCTTAGCATTTCCATAAAGTCCAACTGCATCCTATTAAAAGGTCCACCTGATCTTCTTACATGACTCATGGTTACTGGTATTCCTTTCCCTACATTCATCTGTTGGCAGTTTATGCATCTGTGACCACGATCTTCCGCCAAAATTCTGAATCTAGTTTTGAACCAATTCTGCCTAAACAGCCTAACCACTTCATCCCCTCCATTGTGCGCAGGGCCATGGAAATGTTGTGTCATGGGAAACAACAAGCTATCTGGCAACACTGTTCTTCCATGAGCTGAAACCCAAAATTTATTTGCATTTTTATCAGAACCTGCTCTGAAGCAACCTTGCTGCTCTGTTCCTGAAACCTCTTATTGCAACCTTTTAATTTCTTGGCATGTATCAGATACTGACATCAACATAGAAAAAACAATGTCCTCATCAGATTCATTTTCATATTCTCCATTAAATGTACAGGTTGCAAGTGCACAGCACTGGGCAACTTCATCTGCATATCGATTCCCAGCTGTGACATAATCATTGCCGGTTCGGTAGGCAGCACACTTAATCACTCCAATTTTGTGTGGCGACTGTAAAACATCTAACGGTTCTCTCACATACTCCTCATTTCCTATGGGAGTTCCTGATGATGTCATAAATCCCCTTGAATCATAACTGTCAAGAGATATGGACCACACCAGAGCCAGACTGACTATCTGTAAATATAGACACTCTGATATGTGCAGAAATGCAGCATGCACTTGTAAGGTGTTAGAAATTGAGTATTCGGTTGGCAGTCATGTTACCCCCTGTCCAAGCAAGGACCCTCACTCCAGTCAGGGTAAAGGAGAATCACCCTCAGCTAACTCCCACTCACCGCCTTTGTTAGCTTGCCACAAGCAGGCAGGCTTAACTTCAGAGTGCTAGGTGCAAAGTACTTGTACCAACACACACAGTAACTTAATGAAAACACAACAAAATGACACAACACAGGTTTAGAAAAATAGTAAATATTTATATAAACAAAACAAGACCACAACAACAAAAATCCACCATACACAAGTCAAGATATTAATTTTAAAAGAAAAAGAGTCTTAAATCCTTTTGTAAACAGGTAAAACACTGCAAGAGTTGAAAAGTACCCCGGTAGCGTCAAAATAACATGCACGGGCGAGTGTGTGTTGAAAAAGGTAAGCAGTGCGTCGATTTCTCGCCAATAAGCGAGATCAATTGTCGTTTCTCCTTCTCCGGTCAGGTCGGTGTGAGTCATTTTTCCTCCCCACAGGGAAGCGATGCATCGTTCTGGGCAACACTTGGGTCTGGGCAGGCGTTGCGTTGTTTTTCCACGCCCAGCAAGGTTTACATCGTAAATCCCGCCCCACGGCATTATCAAAACCGCGCTGTGGGGGTTGCGATTTTACCAGCCTCCGTTACCAATGCGGCGCATCATTTCTCCAACCGCGTGCATCGATCTGCCAGCCGCGCTGCAGGCGGTGCGCCGATTGCAGCCACAGAGCCAGCAGCATGCCGTTTCTTCAGCCATTCTCGGAGGTTGCATCAGAAAGTTCCCTGCATGGCAGTCTGTGCGTAAATTTTTAATCTTGGTCTGCCAGCTTCACCTGTCAAGGCCCAGGAAGTCTTTGATGGCCCTGAGACTTCAAAAAAATGAGGCAGGCTCAGGACAAGCCCTTGGAGATTTCTTCAAAGCAGGAATGCACAACAAAGTCCAGTCTTTGTCCCCTTTCACCAGACAGAAGCAGCAACTGCAGGGTAGCTCCAAAAAAGCACAGTCATAGGCAGGGCAGCACTTTTCCTCAGCTCTTCAGCTCTTCTCCAGGCAGAGGTTCCTCCTGGTGTCCAGAAGTGATCTAAAGTCTGTGGTTTTGGGCACCCTTCTTATACCCATTTTGGCCTTTGAAGTAGGCTTACTTCCAAGGAAAGTATCTCTTGTTTGTGAAATCCTGCCTTGCCCAGCCCACGCCCCACATACACACCAGGGAGTTGGAGACTGAATTGTGTGCGGGCAGGCACAGCCCTTTCAGGTGTGAGTGACCACTCCTCCCCTCCCTCCTAGCACAGATGGCTCACCAGGATATGCAGGCTACACCCCAGCTCCCTTTGTGTCACTGTCTAAAGAAAGGTGCAAACAGCCCAACTGTCAAACTGACCAAGACAGGGAATCCACAAACAGGCAGAGTCACAGTATAAGCAAGAAAATGCTCAGTTTCTAAAAGTGGCATTTTCAAACATACAATCTTAAAACCAACTTTACTAAAATATATATTTTCAAATTGTTAGCTCAGAGACCCCAAACTCTACATGTTTATCTGCTCCCAAAGGGAATCTATGCTTTAATCATATTTAAGGGCAGACCCCACTTTAACCTACGAAAGGGATTGACCTAGCAACAGTGAAAAACGAATTTAGCAGTATTTCACTGTTAGGACATCTAAAACACATTGGTATATGTCCTACCTTAAACATACACTGCACCCTGCCCATGGGGCTACCTAGGGCCTACATTAGGGGAGTCTTACGTGTAGGGAAAGGGAAGGTTTAGGCATGGCAAGTGGGTACACTTTGCAAGTAGAATTGGCAGTTTAAAACTGCTAACACAGACACTGCAGTGGTAGGTCTGAGCCATGTTTACAGAGCTACTATTGTGGGTGGTACAACCAGTGCTGCAGGCCCACTAGTGGCATTTGATGTGCAAGCCTGAGCACCTCTAATGCGTTGTACTAGGGACTTACTAGTAAATCAAATATGCCAATCATGGATAAATCAATTACATACATATTATGTATAGTGGCACTTGCACCTTAGCACTGGATAGCAGTGGTAAAGTACCCAGAGTAACAAAAACAGCCAAAACAGAGCCCAGCACAAATCAACAACCTGGGAAACAGAGGCAAAAAGTTAGGGGAGACCACGCCAAGGATGCCAAGTCTAACATAAGGGCAACCAATTCTGTCACTTGCGCAGATGGGACACTTTTGAAGCCATGAAGCTTCTGCCACTTCTTGAATCGTGCAGATTGCATAGGCTGCTCTCAATATTCCCCCATTGTCTCTCAGGCATGATCCGTCTATAAAGATTATATAATCAGGATCAACAAGGTCTTCATCTTTTATGTCTGGTCTTGGCTTGGTGCACAAATCCATGAAATCTAGACAGTCATGTTTAATCTCATCCCCATCACTCTTATTTTCAGACAACGGCAGTAAAACTACTCAATTGGGCATGCAACTCCTCTTTACAACAGGACCACTGAGAAGAGGTCACTCCCAAGCCCTGAATGGAGAGGACACAGTCTGGCTTGTGAGGAATGGAGCCATTAATTGCACAAGGAGGTGGCCACGCTGGAAAAGGTAGAATTTACAGCTGGAAACTAGTGACATTAGTGACAGTGTTCTTTCACAGAAAAAGCGAGATACTCTGGCTTAGACGGGAGCTAAAAACTTGATTATAACCAGACAGGAAGATCATTATTACCACAAAAACTTGTAGTTCTGTACATGAATCTGGCATTTTCACGTTTTTTACCCTAGGAAATGTCTTAAATTTGTTTAACTTGAGGCCTGGGATCTCCTTCAGCTATGTAAATGTTTAATGTCCCCTTGAGCTTTACTCATGTAAAAACACATTCAATTTTGCTCACTCCCCACCAAATGCAAAAACATTTAAAACCATTTTAGTGCTAGCCACGGTCTCAAAAGAAATGAAAATGACAGTGATAACAGCATGATTAAAAGAAAATGTGATTGAAACATTTTCATGTGGGCTTTTTTGCATCTGATTCAAATCTACTTTATCAAGACAAGCTGCAAGACAATCCAGAACTTATGCAAGTACCTACAACAGTGTGGAATAATTGGCAGATAGAGGCTCAATGTAAACTATGATGCAAAACTGAGTTTACAATCTATGCAGTACTTGAAATTCAACTTATTGTTGCAGTGATTGTGCCAATGTCTTATTCCTTTTGTCAGTATGTCCAAACAACTGCACTGACTTCACAGTAATTAACAACTTTCATAAGTATCATTCTACACTACCTTTCTACAGGAAACACACAACATAGAAGGTTAAAGATGGTTAGTTGTCATCAACAGAGTGGTTTCCATCAATAGACTGCAAACTGTTATGTTAGCTATTTCATCTACAACGCATTTACAATACATTTAGGATCCTATCTCTTAAGATGATCTTTTTTATCTGTTGTACAAAGGTGGGGAATTATGATGGAACCATTTACAACCTGGCCTTCATCATTACCTGCAATTCCCTGACATGCTCCTGCCCCTTCTGATTAATTTATAAAATAGACTACCAGGTGTCCTGACAACTTCCTTGATAGCTCTCAGACCTGTTCTCCCGTCCTCCTTTGATAATTAAAAAGTGATACCTGCCACCCTGACACCTTTCTTAACTCTTTCACTATCCCTCTTTTTCTCTTCTTAAAACACAAATATACCTGATCCTATGCAAACCACCCAATCTCCTTTTCAGACTTTGTCAACAGACCTCAGTGAGAGAGTAGAAAGCAGGCAATCTGCTGGCAGTGACATAATCTCTCTGGCAGAGAGCTGCACTTACAGCAACTGTGGTGGATCTGCTCTCAGCACAAAAATAAATCTGCCATATGTCTGCACAGACCAACTACCGGCTAGGGAGATAGTGTTTTGCATCAATTTAGTGTCACATGCTATTTCAGATCTTATGCACCCCTGCACAGAATAGGAGAATGAAGGGCAAGACAAGGGAGACAGGAGGCCATCATCTACCATTCACCTACTTAATCTGGATCACTTGAGACTCAGGCAAATGAGGGAAGGGAATTAGTGTCCTCAAAAGTATTGGTTTCAAAAAGATATGTTGATCAGTAAAAAGTAGGATTTTAAAGTTGGTGCTCTAAATACTAGCTTTTAATGGGAAGCATGTACAGCATTCAGTATTTGACATGGGTGGCTATAGACAATAGGGCTGTTTTCACTGATAGGTTCAATGTCAACATCACATAAGAGAAACACTCTTATGGTTTGCCACATCACCAGGACCCCTGGGAAAGAATAAACCAATTGTAGAAACATCCTTGTGTTCAATTTTATGTTGTAGATCCTCTCCCCAAGAGCACATCAGAAGCTGATCACATGGATTTGTTATGGGACAGTCAAGAGGACTCCTACATAATATGGTATTCCTCAAAGAAGTGTAACCTTTTATAATCTATTCCAAAGAGCCTCTAAATCTCTTCTTCTCGCCCCTGAATATACTATACAATGAATTAAAAATGTCAGTTGTGTCCTGTCAATCCTGACACATCCCACCTTGCATTCAGCTGAACCTGAGTTTATCAGAGATCACATGTCTGTCACATGGAAGGTAGAGGGAAGCAAAAGATGACAACCAAGAATCACCTTACATTACCCAACTTCTCTTCAGGCTGTGGACACCCTTTGAATGTAAAGAAAGACAGGACAGATAGAGGCTCAGTATCCTCACCTTCACCTTTTCCCCTGGCTACCTGAAATTGTAATATGGAAGATAGATGCAACCACATTCCAGCACTATTATGGCAGCTCAGAAAGTGATTTTTTCACTGTTGTGTTATCATTTGCAAACACAAAAGGGATTTGATTTGATGATTTTCACTACTCACATTCTATAATATCCATGAGGAGTGTTCCAATATGAGATAAATATCAATTTGCAGTTTAGCAAAACTATCCAAGTGGAAAGTCAGTCCTTTTAGTTATTGATCAGGATAGAGTCAGATCACTAGAGGCAATAATTAGCCTGGAGTACCTACCCTTGGAAAATATTGCTACTGTAAATCAGACCCTTAGAACGTGGGGTGAAATTTTCTAACTTGTTTCTTTGAAAGTGTGTTTTGTGTGTCAATATTTCAGTAAAGAGTAAAAAAGTGTTGTTTTGTAATGTCCACTTGACCCCTTGGTCAAGCACGTCACTCCCAGCTGCTGGCTGATAGCCCAGAGGCACTGCTGTCTTGACCTCAGGACTAGAGCCCCACATTCAAACCCACTGCCTGGGTGACTAATGTTTCCAATTTGCCCGCATTGTCTCCTGTTTATATAAATTATTTTCTTTATTTTTGCTCTACCTTAGTCTGTTAGATATAGTGGTAATTGTAGTCTGTTATCTGTTAATTGTAATGGTTGCCTGTATTGTTGCTTGCAGCATTTTATGTGTGCATTCTTGTCTTTATTTTTGCTCTACATTAGTCTAAGAACAGCTATAATTGTAAAATGTAACTGTTAATTGTAATTATTGCCTGCTTTGCCCGTATTGCAGCTTGTAGTGTTTCCGCATTTCTGGCCTTTTCCTCCCGCTCCTACCCTCCGGTCTCCCTCCTGGCCCCTCCTTCTTCCCAGAACTACTTCTGGAGGCTACCACAGGGCTCTAGTAGTAGCCCCTTGACATCCTGGTCAAGCACGCCACTCCCAGCTGCTGGCTGATAGACCCTAGGCCCTGCTGTATCAACCTCAGGACTAGAGCCCCGAGTTTGAACCCACTGCCCGGGTGTCTGCTGTTTCCAATTTGCCTGTATTGTCTCCTGTTTTTAAATACATTCTAGTCTTTATTTTTGCTCTACCTTAGTCTGTTAAGTATAGTGGTAATTGTAGTCTGTTATCTGGTAATTAAAATGGTTGCCCATATTGCTGTTTGTAGCGTTTTATGTGTGCATTCTTGTCTTTATTTTTGCTCTAGATTAGTCTAAGAATAGTTGTAATTGTAGGCTGTAGCTGTTAATTGTAATTGATGCCCATACTGCAGCTTGTAATGATTCTGTCATTCCAGCATTTTCCTCCCGCTCCTCTCTGCCCGCCCCACTGCTGGCCCCTCCCTTCTCCCAGGACTACTTCTGGAGGCCACTATGAGGCTCCAGTAAAAGCCCCTTGACTTCCTGGTCAAGCACGCTGCTCCAAGCTCCAGGCTGCTATCCCAGAGGCACTGCCTTCCCAATCTCAGGGCTAGAGCCTCACATTTGAACTGACTATCTTGGTGACTGCTGTTTCCAATTTTCCCATGGTCTCCTGTTTTTATATGCATTCTTGTCTTTCTTTTTGCTCTACCTTAGTCTGTTAAGTATAGTGGTAATTGTAGTCTGTTATTTGTTAATTGTAATTACTGCCTATATTGCTGTAAATAGCATTTTTGGTGGGCATTCTTGTCTTTATCTTTGCTCTACATTATTCTGTTAAGTATGGTTTAGTAATCTGTAATGGTTAATTGTAATTGCTGCCCGCATTGCACATATTGCAGCTTGTATCAATTCTGCCCCTTTTCCTCCCGCTTCTGCACCCACATCCCTGCCAGCCCCTCCCAACCCCCAAGACCAAATGTGTGCAGAAGGCGAGCCTGTCTGCACCCATCCGGGCCTGGACTGCTCCCAGCACCAGGAACCCTGGCTCTCCTACCATCCACTGCTTATCCAGAGAAGAACTGACCGCCCTCAACATCCATCCACCCACCAGGACCTGTTGCCTCACCTCCCTGCATACAACAGAAGGCCCCTTCACCTGCAGTCAATGCTGGTTCAGCTATTTCACCAATCCACCACTGCATCACCCCACCGCAAACT
The DNA here is from genome assembly GCF_031143425.1 of Pleurodeles waltl. NCBI lineage: Eukaryota > Metazoa > Chordata > Amphibia > Caudata > Salamandridae > Pleurodeles > Pleurodeles waltl. Next base: position 529,676,237 of record NC_090449.1, read on the forward strand.
TGCCATAGACACTACGTCCACCCACCAACTACACTGCAACACATAACTGAGTTATGGGTCACTATCACCACTCTCGCACCTTATCTCATCTTCTCCACAGAGACCTGGCTTAATGCTGCCTCCGCTCCAGGCATTGCAATAGCTATACTCCACATAAACAAGATCATCCACCGCACCTACAAACCCAGAGAAAGCATTGCTATTATACACAAATAAATCCACTGCACAACTACAGCAGATCAACACACCAATCATGGAGCACATTAACTTCAGACTCAACATGGACAATAACACTACCATCAAAGGGACTCTCACCTACGGACCCGCCTGACGCTCCCCACTTCTGCAATGCCATTTCTGAACTCATTGCAACCCAAGCCATCAACACCGAATACTGCAACTTCCCTGGGGGCCTGAATTTCCACTTAGATGACCAGTGTGACGCCAACACCTCCAACCTCATAGACAGCATTGGAATAATTGGTCTCCATCAGATAGTCACCAATGCCACACACATTGCAGGACACATGATGGACCTCATCTTCACCTTGATCAACAGAATTTAAAACAGTCACATCACCAAATGCACCTGGACCAACCACTCCATCTTCCACTACATCTCCATCTACACCTCCACCTTGTACCTCACATCGGAGATGGAGCAAGCCATCCAAAAGCCAATAGACCAATGCCCTCAACTCCCACCGCAAAGACACCAACCATTAGACTCCAGATACCACACCTGACATAAAAAAAAGTCATCTAAAACGTCACCACTTGGATATACGACTGCACCGACATTGTCATACCCATCAAAATCACCAAACCCAACAAACACTCCAAACAAGCCAGCTGGTACATGCCTGAACTTGGTATGGCAAAGCGCAACTACAAACAACTCAAGAGGAAATGGTGCACCTCCAAACTCCCCAACAACCGAACTGTGTTTAAGAAAACTGTCAACCAATATCGCAAACTCTTAAAAGGTACCATGAAACATGCATTAGCCACTCACTTTTCAGCCAGCTCCAAATGCAGCAAAGAAATCTTAATTATCGTCAAGGAGTTTCCCAACCCTTCAGCATCAGAAAACACCATCTCCCCCACCCAGGATCTGTACGACACCCTCGCTGACTACGTCCATGATAAAATGTCAACCATCTGCAAAACAACCACACCCCAACTCACTGCAGCTTACCCCTATCAGCTCCCAGACACCCCCATCAACCACAGCATCCATAAATGGAATCAGCTTACCATCCAAAATACCACCAACATCATGAAAACCATCCACTCAGGATCCCTCACAGACCCATTCCACCCACCACATTTTCAACCATGGCATCAGCTCCAGCGGCAGAAGACTCACAGACATCCTCAACACATCCTTCACCTCATCTACCTATCCTGACATCTGGAAACAAGCAAGAGTCAAACCCCTCCTCAAGAAACTCTCAGCTCACCCCAACATTCTCTAAAGCTACAGACTGATCTCCCTGCTCCCCTTCTCAGCAGAAATACTAGGGAAAGCCATCAACCAACAACTCATAACGTACCAAGAACACAACAACCTACTGGACTCATCACATTCTGGATTCCACTCCAAGCACAGCACTGCAGTCATCCTGATTGCCGCTATGGACAACATCAGAAACTTCCTAGACCAAAGGGACTTGATGGCCCTGATTCTCCTCCACTTTTCAGTGGCCTTCAGCACACTCTCCCATCATACCCTGCTAGAGAAACTCCTCGAGATCGGCATCCGAGGCAACGCCCTGGAATGGATTGCTTCTTTTCTCTCCAGAAGAACACAGAGAATCCTCCTCCCTCCTTTCACCTCACAACCCAAGCCAATCATCTGCAGTGTCCCCAGGATCCTCCCTTAGTCCCACCCTTTCCAACACCTACAAGACCCCCCAGGCCAACACCAGAAGAGACCACAGATTAAACATCATCTCCTATGCACACAACACTCAGCTCATCCTCTCACTATCCAAAGACCACAGCAAAGACCAACGTTCACCTCTGCATAAGCAGCATCACCAACTGGATAAAGGAGAACTTCCTCAAACTTAACATGTACAAACCCAAAGTCCTGCTATTTGGAAAGTCCATCTCAGGAGCCCCCCAGCTTCACAGTCCGTGCCCACAACCTAGGGATCATCACTGACAAGAAACTAAACATGAAGAACAAGGTCAACAAAGTATCCTCCACCTGCTTCCTCACGCTGTGCATGCTATGAAAGATCCTCAGATGGCTCCCCATCAACCGCTGGTGTACAGTCATATAGGGCCTCATCACCAGCTGCCTGGATTACGGGAACATTTTCTACACAGGACTTTCGAGACAACTCATAAAAAGACTTCAAGTCATTCAGAACAGAGCAGCCAGGCTAATTCTTGACCTACCAAGACAAACCCACATATTCCCTCACCTTAGGACCCTGCACTCGCTCCCCGTACACAAAAGATGACAATTCAAGTTGCTGACACTCACCTACAAGGCCCTATGTAATCAAGGACCAGCTTGGCTCAACCACCAACTGATCTTTCACCATCCCACCAGACACCTTCACTCCAACTCAGTCTACCTCACTCACACACTGCACATTCACTGGAGCAACTACAGAGGCTGTGCCTTCCCCTACCTGCCAGCAAGATCCTGGTACAGCCTCCACATCCACCTAAGGACCTCTCCTAACATCCAGGATTTCAGAAAGAATCACAAAACCTGGGTCTTCAAATGGGACCCATGCAGCAGATCTAGCACCACGATACCCTCACAGGTGATAAGTGCACTTTACTAATTTGTGATTGATTGATTGATTTATAGTGTGATAAAACTTTTCAGCTATTGTCCTATTGAAATGCTCTGCATGGAATGCATGGCTTTGTGGATCACAATGATAAGGATAAAAAAGAGTGGTAAATGGTTTCAGTCGCAATATAAACCATTTACTTGTGACATACTCATTTTAGGGTTTGTGGTGAGTTCTAAGGAGATTTCACCCTATGAAAGATACTGGTCTACCTTAACAAATCAATGATCCACCTTCCACCTTTGAGAGAATAAAGTTTTCTTTGACGATTTATTTCTGTAAATTCACAAATATATTTCTCATTCATGTGCACAAAAAGAAAGACATAGTGCATAAATACTTCCAACATGAGCATCAGCCATTCAATGAATTTCATTGTTCTATTGTAAATTCACCATAGACCTATAAGAAACGGGTAGAGTGCTAACATTCGATTTTCATAATGATAGTGAGGCAATGAATGCCATGTTGATGGAATAGGAACTGTTTAATAAATAGCTCTTTGCATGGAGCAATATGAAGTGAATGAGCATTTGAAGATTGAAGGTGATATTGAAACAGATATTTAAGGGTTTGTGAGTGGAAGTATGCTTTAGTCTTTTATGGCATGACATATTTTTAAGAGCTTAAAGGTATTTTTACTAATACTTTAATATTAAATAATTAATAAAGGCAAATTATACCTTTCTCCAGAATACTTTCATGCATATTTCCTCAACCTATCTTTCCTCTCTGTCTCTTAAAACCAGTTAAATTTTAACATATTAACATTTTAATAGACAAAACATTTTTTTTAATCTTCTGTGTAAATGCTTGGAAGGTGATTTCTAGAGATGCAGAAGATTAATCAAATTGATCTACTGTGAGTACCGAGACCATCCTAATGACTTTCAGAATGAGCACTTAATTTATCTTTTTACTTCAGACTTTTGGTTTTGTCCATTGTCACAACTCACTGCAAGGAAGCGCATTGACTTCAAAATAGTTTTTATTATGACTGAAATTTAGAGTAATGACAATACATATCTACACAATATTGTATTGACTACAGAAAAATAAGCGCTCTTTATCAATTACAAGTTATTACATTTGTAGGTAATTACACAGTGTGTCCAACCACACACTATTATAGTGACCTATATGGATTATAGAATCAAAAATACAATTCTTTCCAAATTAATTCAAGAAATAATATAGATGTGAAAGTACAGTATAAATTTTCTGTAAAAACCGACCTCTCTTCTGAAATTTCCAGGAAGCGCTGTGTCAGCACCTGTGAACACTTTCGCAGGAGAAGAATACAGCCACCTGCTGTTGGTACCTTGCTGCAGCACCCTTGGATAAAATCACCTGGTGAACTGGTCAAAGTATGGGAGGAGGGGATTAGGAAGGGAACACGGGAGAGTAGATCTTGTTGAAGGTGAAGACACATTAGAGTGTGATGTTTGAATTATATTCTCAAATTGGTGAGTATGACACAATTAAAGATCTCTCCTACCTCATGTTCGGATCTCAAAACAAACAGTGGATAATGAACACTCTGCCCTTTTCCTGGTGTAATGATGGAAGGAGGTATGAGCCTGAGGCAGAATGTTTAGATGCTGGCTGTAAAATATTAGCAACCAGGTTGCAAAGCCATAAAGGCAAACACGTTAATCTTAATTAGCTTGTGATTCATACTTTCATCTCACATACCAAGCTCTCACTTGACCAAAGGACCACACAACCTGCTTGTACTTTGGCCAGACTCTGAAGTAAGGGCCCAATTTTGATATTGGTGGGAGGGTTACTCTGTGACAATGGTGACGGATTTCCCATTTGTTGAAATCTAAATCCCATTATGTCCTATGGGATTTAGATTTCGGCGGGTGGGATATCTGTCACCTTTGTGACAGGGTAACTCATTCTCCAATATCTAAATCAAGCCCTAAATGTATTACTGAGTATTCTTTGCAGGATCTGCATTCTAAAGTGTGGTAATGAGTCCATAAGTTCTTCTCGTAATCAAGAAAAAAAAATCTAAAATTCTCTTGCGCGAATAATCAGTCTTTTTAATCTTTGATTGTGGTGATTTGCTCTTCAGGGTTATCTTTTGATGAATGACTGAAAGAAACTGTCATGTATAGTACAACAGCTGTACCCTAAAGGGCATCCGGGTACTTTGAGCTGGGGGAGACAGCAAGTAGCATAAAGATTAAAAAGCTTTTTCTTAAATATGTTGTGATAACATCATCCTTTTTGCCACAATCAGCCCCATTTTTTGACTGATATTGGTTGTTACTGACTCTTGGCTGTACCCTGGGCTCTGCTAACCAGACCCAGGACCAGTGCTCTATTTAAAAGGTATATGGTAAATAGGCATAATTATAATTGGCTCTGACAACCTACCTGTAAGTACCTAGTATATGGTAGGACATGTAGGCTTAAGTAACCACAGTGGAATTAAGGCACTTATGGGTGCACTGCTGTGGTGACTGCTGCCATTTTGAAGGCAACCCTGCTTTGCAGTCTGCTTTTAAAAAACAAATAAAGCCCAAATTCAATTTTGGAATAAAAAGTACTTCCAAAGTCTCAAACTACCTTATTTTTATATATATGACACCCCTTAGATCTGCCCTAGGTGTCACAGGGATAGGGTGCATTGTAATTATAAGCAGGGGCATGATAAAACATATTTATATGCCCTGGTGAGAGAAAAACTGACAATTTCGTTTTTTCTCCACTGCACACATTAGCTCCATAGGCTAACATTGGAAGACTGTATTTAAATTTAATAAAGTCTATCGTTCGGTAGGAGTGAGCTACAAATAAGCCTCAACCTGGCAAGGTAATAGTTAAGATAAATCCAACAGCTTGCCAAGGTTAGAATTATCAGAACTATTGCAGGGAAGGAGTTTTAGAACTATTTCCTAAGGTTATGTAAAATCACCCCTTTCCTGATTGGTCAGCCTTTGGCAGGCTGGCCAGGCTGCTCTGATGAGGTTTAAAGTGGCCTTGGCTGAGACAAACAAACAGTCTGGTGGTAGGATAACTGTAGGAGCATATGCTGGGACTGGAAGAGGGATTCAAAGGGAGAACGACAGATGGAGCAGGACTCAGGCCCAACCCCTCTTCCTGCACCCCCAGTCAAATGGGAGCTCCTGCAATTGAATTTGGAGAGGGGCTGGAAAGGGAGTGTAGGAGAAGGTTAGCCACACCTGTGGGTGGGCTTAGAGAAACCTGAATCTCCGGGAGAGATTTTTTCCATTTTGGATTTTTGAGAAACAGTTCTTTCTGGGACAAAAGTGTGCCACAATTCTAACGAAGTGGTCATCAGAGAGGGTGGCACCCTGTACTCCATTGGTCACGGGTGCCCCCCTTTTGCCACCGGAGAACATGGATAAAAGTGGAACAGCTGCCCAGCAACTCAGATCCCTGCTGGCAGAAACCCGAAAAAGAAGGATTGCCCTGCTGAACCCGTGGTCTGGGTCAAGAAGGAAGGCAGTCTGAAGGACTGCACCTGGTGAACACTCTGGGCTTCATCACAAACAGGACTTTGCCTTGCTTTAAAGATTTAGGGGTGGACTCCCTGTAAGCAACAGGTATAAAGGAGGTACCAAGAGTCCCCTGCAACAACTCCTGCAAGAAGAGACCTGCTGACCAGCAGCCAGGGGATTCTGGTGTGCCTCACTGAAAGTCTCTGAAGCTATGCTTGTCAACGATGAGAACCGAGACCTCCAGGATTTTATCAAGGCCTCATGATGAACCAAGCTGACAATGGCAACTCGCTTGCCCTGCTGAGGAGCCTCGCTCGACGTTGAGAAAAAATTAGCTAAGTGCGAAGGTAAAATTTTAACCAAGGCCTACCGCTCAGTGTATCTGACTTGGGCTCTATCACGGTTGGACTCAAACTATGACTTTGACTCGGTCAAGCATGACCAGATAGCAGCAACTGATGCTTTTCACTTTTAGACATTAGAAATACATTTTTTTGATTTATTATTTATACATTCATATCCCCAGATCCCTACATTGAACTTTTGTCATTTTGGTATCATTCTAAAGATACAAATCTTTCCTATTTTTATAAATTGGTATTGGCTTTTTATTGTGTGCTGTGTTTTACCTGTTTACTGCTTTGTAGATATTAAGGCCCGCATTATGACATTGGTGGTAAATCCCACTTACCGCCATGCTGACTGCTGCACTCTTACCGCCGCCATGGCGGATATCCGTTCACCATATAATGACACACACACACACCAATCCGTCACTATTCAGCTACAGACACAAGTTCGCCACACCAAAGGTCAGTGATAAACTGGTGGTATCAAAACCCACACCTTTACGCCAACAGAACTACGCCCATCATATTATGACCCATGAATCACCATGGCGGGCATTGAATGGTGGTAAACCATAGGCGGTACATACTGTCACTGTCAAAATACACACACTCAAAGAAAACAACACCACATTGGACCATTTAAACTACACACACCTGACACACATACACACACCACACATATAAACCATTGGCACAAGACAGACTCCACGACTACAGACAAACCCAGAGCCACACACCACCTACACCTATACACCAACCATGCACCCCACATCACACACCCCAACACATCACCCTACACACCCTCCCCTACACAACTCACACAACACCCGTGGCTCCAATGGCACCACAATGACACCCCAGATTCTCAGAGGAGGAGCTAAGGGTCATGGTGGAGGAAATCATCCTGGTAGAGCCTCAGCTATTTGTAGCACAGGTTCAGCAGATATCCACTGCTAGGAAGATGGAGCTATGGTGGAGGATCGTGGACTGGGTCAATGCCGTGGGACAGGCCCTAGGAACTAGGGATGACATCCGGAAGAAGTGGAATGACCAACAGAGAAGGTACGTTATATTGCTGCAAGACACAAGCTCGCTGTACAGAGGACTGGCGGTGGACCACCACCTCCTCCCCCACAGCTAACAACATGGGAGGAGCAAGTCTTGGCAACCATGCATACTGAGGGCCTGGCAGGAGTAGCAGGAGGACTGGACTCTGATAAGTCAACTCTATACTACTATCACCCCCCTACCTGCATGCCATCACATACCTCCACCTTCACCTTCACTCCGATCACTCCACCACCTCACCTCACCCCATCCCCACCATCACATCTCATTCATCCCAATGCCAAGCCCTGCATGCACCACCAATGCATGAACACCACTCACAGACCTGCTTGGACACCTATCACTAAAGCATGCACACTAGAGAGAACTAATCATCCCACCATACACCAACGTACACAAGTGAAAGATGCCAGGGCAAATACAAACAAAGAGTGCAACCCACTGATGCACAATATGTCACACACACAAACAATAACACTGCATTTATATCCCCACAGGTACCCCAGCTAATGTCAGCGGTGAAGAGGTACCAGCACTATGCAGTCCCCCCACAGAAGAGGCCCACAGTGATGACAGCAACTCTGGTTGCCTGGATCTGGATGACCAACCTGGTCCATCAGGGACCTCTGTGCAGCCGGTTACCCAAGTCCAGTCATTCACCACCACAGAGGCTCCCTCATCTGGAAACACCACCACAGCACCCACCCAACGTACCTAGACCTCTGTCCCCAGGACACGTCAATCAGCAGTGTGTCCACTACTACAGGGTCCCCAGGGCACACCTCATACCCAAGATAATCAGAGACCTGGGGTCAGTGGCAGTGGGCACACTGTTCAGGGGACAGAGGCACAGGACAACAGGGAAACTGGTAGGACTGCTGTGTGCCAGGGGGAGGACAGGCCCAGGGAACTGACTCTCCAGGAGGCACTATCTGAGATCCTGGGAGCATACCAACATTACCAGGATACACTGGGCCAGATCCTGGACAATGTGCAGAAGAAAGGCGGCTGCAGGAGGGACAGTACCAGGGGATCAGGAAGGACTTGCAGGCCATCAACACCACCCTGGTCTCCATTGCAGGGGTGCTGGTAGACATGGCCAACATTATGAGGGAGGCAGTCTCACAACAGCGGGCCCATGCCACTAGCCAGACATCTGAACTGCCTTCCACCTCCTCTGCCGCTAGTGGACAGGAGGCCCTGCCACAGGACCACCAGGCCACCAGCACCCCTCCCCTTGCAGAGGGAGAACCAATCCCCAAATGCCCCCTGCGATCCAGGCAGAAGCCAGAGACTATTGCCAAGACCCCCACCAGGAAATGAGACTCTCCTGATTGTCACCCTTGTGTCCCACTCTTTCTCCCTGTCCACCTTGAACTGCCATTGCTCCCCTTAGTATGTCCTCTTACACAATGCACCTGTGCTACAAATAGACTGGAACAATACCCTGGACTTTCCCCCATCATCACCCCAGCCCATTGCACTGAAATAATACAAGTATGGAGTATGTCAAATGCATTAAGTATAAATTCGTTGCACTTCAACTGTACAATAATGTTGACATAGTAAAGACCTGTAGTTGGCTGCAGTGATCGGAGTGATAAGGACAAGGAGTGATAGTGGGGCACCAACATCTGCAAAATGAGTTGTCAAAGGGTACAGTGAGTGGGAATTAACTGCATGCCAGTGCTATAGATAAATCAAAAAGTGACAATGAAATGTGAAGTACCACTGTGTTACCTGTGGGTCATGGGAAACATTGTCGAATAACTGCAGTTCTGTTGTCCTCATCCTCATCCTCTGCCTCCTCATCCTCACTGTCCACAGGGTCCACTGCTGCCACACGGCTGTCTCCAGCCTCCTCCTCCTCCAGAAAAGGCACAAGGCATTTCAAGGCAAGGTTGTGCAAATTGCAGCATGCCACTACTATCTGGCAGACCATCTTGGGTGAGAAGTACAGGGATCCACCTGTTAGATGGAGGTACCGGAACCTGGCCTTCAGGAGGCCAATGGTACGTTCGATAATCCTTCCTGTTCGCCCATGTGCCTTATTGCAACATTCTTCTGCCCTTGAACTGGCATTCCTCACAGGGGTCAGTAGCCATGATAGGTTGGGGTAATCTGAGTCACCTGCAAATATCGAGGGACAACATTTAGTCACACCCTATCTTACATGGCCCACACCATACCTATACACCAACATCTACTGGGTGGGAACCAGGGCTCACCTATTAGCCACACCCAGTGCCTCTGTAGTTGGGCCATCACATTGAGATGCTGCTATTCCTCAGGATAAAGGCATCATTCACAGACCCAAACTCTTTCGATTTCTCAACACCTGTTCATTTTGCCAGGGGTGGGGGACAAATGCAATATGTGTTCCATCAATTGCCCCAATTATGTTGGGGATATGTCCAATTACATAGAAGCCAACCTTCACTGTAGCCAAATCTTCAACCTGGGGGAAAACAATGGAGCCTCACATGTGTTTAATCAGGGCAGACAACACTCTTGTCAGCACTATTGAGCGCATTGGCTGTGACATTCCTGCTGCCAACCCCACTGTCACTTGGAAAGAACCAGTTGCCAGGAAATGATGCGCTGATAGAACTTGCACAAGTGGGGGGAATCCCAGTGGGGTGACGGATAGCAGATATCAGGTCAGGCTCCAGTTGGGCACACAGCTCCATGATTGTGGCCCTGTCAGGTCTATGGGTGAAGATAATGTCCCCGTCGTCCATTGTTGCCAAGTACACCAGGGGTCTGTACATGGGAGTATGTCTCCATCTCCTATTCATCCACAGCGGTACTAATCTATGGGGCAAACAAGTGAGAAGCCGGTCACATACTGAACAATGGAGCTACATCAGTACAATGCATGATGTTAATTTATAATGGGTAAGTGGGATTTGTTCTGTATGTCTTATTTTTAATTGTGACCCAGTTATTATCCAGGGCCTGCCCCCCCCCTGAAATGGTGTTCGCCTGTCCTGTGTGGAGGGACAGGTGGAAGTGAGGTAATTACGCTGACGTTTTGCACCGTTGCGGGAGGCGGTCATGAACCGTCATGCAACTCCTCATTGGATAACATTGGGCCCTATGGGTTACAGTGGCCAATGGTGATCTACGCCGGTGGTGACGGTAGGCACTGCCATGGACGTGACCGCCATTTTCTATCATATTGCTCACTTGCTACCTGACCTTCAACAAGAGAGGACCTACACTTCATGTGCTGCTGTGACCTGTGTTTGGAACTTACCATAGCTGGGGAAAAGGCCCCTGCCTTCACCCCGGCGGAGTTGGAATGACTGGTGGATGGGGTCCTACCTCAGTACTGACTACTGTATAGTCCTCCAGGCCAACAGGTGAGTACACTGTGACCACGATGCAAGTGGCATGAATGCATGGAGTGGTGCGTGAAGGCCTTCTGTAGGGGGGGGTGGGTGTATGTCCCCTGGGCACATGCAGCTTGTGTGCTGGGCCCTGTGTGTGCAAATGGTGATGTGAAGGGGTATGGTGGGCCATAAGTGTAACAGGCAGGACGGTCTCACTGATACCATTTCCTGTGTATATTTCTCTGCAGGTTAGCACCCATCAATAGATGGGTATAAGGCGTGCCATCGCCAAGGATGTACGGACCCTGGGGATCAACAGCAGGCAGAGCACCCACTGCCGGAAACGGTGGGAGGACCTGAGATGCTGGGCACAGAAGACCACGGAGGCCCAGCTGGGGATGGCCTCCCAACGAGGAAGGGGTTCCCGTCGAACCCTGACACCCCTCTGGGCATCACAGCAGCCACAAAGGGGTGAGTACAGTGCCCATCATCATTACTTATGCATGGTAGGGGGTTCCCGGGTAGGGGATGTGTGTCAGTGGGTGCCCCTAGGCCAGGGCTGACATTGCAGTGTAGGTCCCTATGTTAGGCAGGGTTCAGAAGTGAAATTTCTGCTACCCAGCTTGTAGGCATCCACAACTGGTCAGGGCTGTGTGGGTCCAAGGTGTGTTGCAGTTGGTGGTATGTGCCCCTCCCCATGCCTTGGTGGCTAGCATTATCACAGGTAGTGCATTGCATAGTGTGTAGGGCTGTTCCCTGTGTGTGACAGTGGTGTGTATGCCAACGGTGGTGTTGGTGCAGTGATTGACCAAGTGTTTCCTTTGTCTCTTCCGCCCCTTTTTTGTTTTGTCATCCTGTCCTTATGTGCATTAGCATCATCTGGCAGAGGAGCAGAGGCATCGGCGACAGAGGGAGCTCCATCCCACAGGACCCAGGAAGCAGAGTCCACTGACAGTGAGGGCACCATTGAGATGGAGGACGAGGGGAGCACCACATCGGAGACTGGAGGGGATAGTTCAGACACAGATACTTCCTCCGAAGTAGGAAGCTTCCTGGTGGTGGCGGACACCTCTGTGACCACCCCAGCTACGGGTACACCCACCACACCTGTTCCAGCACCGCCCTCCTAGCAGCCCCTCAGCGAGTTGCCCATGCCCGCTCACTCAGGAGGGTGGGCATCTAATTTGCCACAGGCACCTCAGGCCCTGCCCCAGCGAGCCCTGCTGCCCTCAGTGAGGAGGCTATTGGCCTCCTGAGATCAATCTCTGTTGGGCAGACAACTATTGTGAATGCCATCCAGGGGCTGTGTCCCAAATGCAACAGACAAATGCATTTCTGGAGGGCATTCACACTGGGTTGGCAGCCCAATAGAGATCAATCCAGGCTTTGGCATCCTCTCTGATGGTAGCCATTGTCCCTGTTTCTACCATCCCCCTCCAACTTTCTCTTCTCAATCCCATTCCTCTCAACCCCAACCTATCCTAAGTACACAGGCAGACAAGCATGCACCTAGTATAACACACAAGAGTGGCACAGGCAAACACAATCACCACACATCATCCCATAGGCACTCACACAAACACCATCCAGATGCAGACAAACCAACATCTACAATTTCCACTGTGTCCCCCTCCTCCTCTACCTCCCTCACAGTTGCGTCTACACTCACACCTGCATGCACTACATCCTCATCCACTACCCACATCACCACCACACCTAGCAGAACACACACCTCACTTGTAGACACCTCTACAACAGCGTCCCCTGTGTCCTCTCCCACTGTGTCTGTCCCCCCTCCTAAAGCACTCAAATGCAAGCACTCAGATACCCAACAGCCATCCACCTCACAACAGCATCTAGCCCATGCACCTGCACCCAAACACAGCAGACAACTCCTACAACCACTGACCCTTCCTCCACTCCCAAATCTTCTCCCTCTTCCTGCCCGAGGTCCCTAAGAAACTTTTCCTCTCCACCATTGACCTCTTCCCTCCTCATTCCCCTGTCCTTCACATCTGTCCAGGGTGGCAAAAACCCAGGCAAGCACCTCAGCCACCCAGTCCACAGGCCCAGTAGTCTCCACACCCACTCGTGGTGGGAAAGGATCCAGGCCACTAGCCAGCCTCAAAGAAAGTGTGCCTGCCCAAGCTGCTGCCTGGAAGACTTAGGAGCCTGCCCCAGCTGCTACCAGGAAGGGCAAAAAGCCTGTCTCAGCTGCTGCCCAGCAGGGCAAGGGGCTTGCACCAGCAGGCAGGAAGGACAAGGGGCCTGGTACAGGGACTCAGACGGAGCCACCACCACCAACCATGGCTGTGCAGCCATCCAAGGCTGCAGGGGATGGACAGGAGCTTCACCCCACCAGCAGCAGCAGCGCCACCACCAGCAGTGGGCAGCCATCCATGGCTGCAGGGGATGGGCTGGAGCCTCCCACCACCACCAGCAGAAGCACCACTACCACCACTGAGCAGCCATCACTACTGGCGGATGGTATGTAGTCCTGCCTCCATGCAGTGCAGCCTGCCCCCTGAAAATCTAGTGGGTATGACACCCAGCTGAGAGACTGTGACCTTGCACTCCCCAGGATCAAGAGCACAGGGCACGATGCCCCCTCCAGAAGCAGTGGGTAAGACACCCACCAACCCCTGCCTCTCCAGGATCAAGGGCACAGGGTACAATGCCCCCTCCAGAACCAGTGGGTAAGACACTCACCAACCCCAGCCTCCCAGGATCAAGAACACAGGGCACAATGCCCCCTTCAGAACCAGTGGACAAGTCACCCACTTGGGACACTGTGGCCTTGCACTCCCCAAGACCAAGCACAGGGCATGGAGCCCCCTCCAGAGCCAGTGGGCAAGTCACCCACTTGAGAGAATGTGGCCTTGCACTCCCCAGGACCTAGCACAGGGCATGTTACCCCCTCCAGAGCCAGTGGGCAAGTCACCCACTCGAGAGACTGTGGCCTTGCACTCCCCAGGACCAACCACAGGGCATGTTGCCTCCTCCAGAACCAGTGGTGTTGTTCCATCTGCCGGCTGTTGTGCCCCCCATTCCCCATCCCTCTGAGGTGCCTGCCTATTTTCCAACTGATGCCCCTGCAGTGTTCTCTCCATGTTGGTGCGGATGACAAGTGGGGCCTTGGACTTTGGCCTGTGGCCCTGTGGCCCACACACAATAAGGACTGGGCAGTGTCCCTTGAACTGTACATATGTATATACCATGAGACTGACTTTTCGTATTTCTACTGTGTTGTAATTATTACAGTCACTTTATCACATTCCTGTAGTCCTTGCATTATTCCTCAGGGGTACAGGGTAAATATGTTTTATTACTGCAGCTGATTGTGTGTATGGTGTTGAGAGTGTGTGTGTGTGCATGTGTGTGTGTGTGTGTTGCGTGTGTGCGTCACTCTCTTTTTCCTCCCCCCTTCCTTGTGTGCTAGGCGGCTGTACTCACTAGGGTCGTCTTTGCCGGCACTGGTGTTCGTGGTGGAGCAGGATGTAGAATATCATAGGGAATTTAGGAAGTTTAGGCACCATGGCGGCGTGGTTCTTCCCTGACTCTCCAAAGGTGAGTCATTTCCCTTCTGTGCAGTCTTTCTGCCAGGCTTCTGATGTTGTTGGTACTGCCCTGGAAAAGGTGGTGGTTTCCTGTCTCGTAATACGGTGGGCGGAACATTGTCTTCTGTCTGGCTGTAGGTGGCTACCGCCGTGGTGGCTGTTGTTTCTGCCCTGGCAGTCTGTGTTGTAAAGTGGCTGTCTATCTGAGTTCTCACAGCCATGGTCATAATTTGCCAGTATTTACCGCCAGCCTGTTGGCGGTATTACCGTCACTATATCACCGACCACCAGGGTTGTAATGAGGGCCTAAATCTTTTACACACGTCTCCTAATGTAAGAGTGACTGCTCATGGGACAATCTTACAAGGGTTGAGCAAGGGTTAATTTATTGAGACTTTTACTGGACCTTATCTGTGATTGTGGTGTTATTACTAAATGTAGGTACCTACCTACCATTGCTAATAAATCCCTTTCCAGCATATATCCACAGTAGGAGTTTTGTGTTGGGGGCCTGAACCTTAAAACATTTGTAGAATTAGGCTGATCTCTTAGCACACAAGGACCTGAAGATAATAAGCAGGGGGTTGTGAAGAATTCTCTTCTCGACCAAGAGTCTGAGTAGATTCTTCAACATCTGGCTCAGCAAGTAGCTCCAAGGCAGGCTGACAAAGAGCGAGCCTCAACTCAGCATTCTGAACTCTCTGCAATCTGCTGATTTATCAGGCTGGAGCCCCCAGGTAAAGAGCATTGGAAGTAACCAGAGCATGTAGAATGGTCTTCCTGGAGTCCTTTGGCAGATATTTTATGAAAGATCCTAATGATTTCATTATGCAGAAGCATGTGCCTATCATAGCCTGAATCTGTGGTTTAAAGGACAGGTCTTGATTAAACGTAAGTTCCAGGTTCCTTACTACTGTGGATGAGGCCGGGGAATTACCCAGTTTTGAAGACCACCGGTTCTGCAAGTCCAAGGGGATGGAATTAGTGAAGAAGTGCATTTCATATTTTGCCCCATTAAGGGCCGTATTTATACTTTTTGACGCAAAACTGCGCTAACGCAGTTTTGCGTCAAAAAAATTAGCGCCGGCTAACGCCATTCTGAAGCGCCATGCGGGCGCCGTATTTATTGAATGGCGTTAGCCGGCGCAAGCAGACCGGCGCTGCCTGGTGTGCGCGAGAAAAACCACGTACACCAGGCAGCGCCGGCGTAGGGGGAAAATGGCGCATGGGCGTCTTAAAATGGGGCAAGTCAGGTTGCGTCGAAAAAATCATCGTAACCCGACTTGTGCCATTTATTTTCGACGCCCATCCCCCATCAACATGACTCCTATCATTGTAAAGATAGGAGTCATGCCCCCTTGCCCAATGGCCATGCCCAGGGGACTTATGTCCCCTGGGCATGGTCATTGGGCATAGTGGCATGTAGGGGGGCACAAATCAGGCCCCCCTATGCCACAAAAAAAAAAAAAAAAAATACTTACCTCAACTTACCTTAATGTCCATGGGATGGGTCCCTCCGTCCTTGGGTGTCCTCCTGGGGTGGGCAAGGGTGGCAGGGGGGGTCCCTGGGGGCAGGGGAGGGCACTCTGGGCTCATTTTGAGCCCACTTGTCCCTTAACGCCATCCCTGACCCAGGCGTTAAAAAGCGGCGCAAATGCGCCGTTTTTGGCCACGCCCACTCCCGGGCGTCATTTTTGCCCGGGAGTATAAATACCACGTAAAGGCCTGGGAGTCATTTTTTAAGACGGGAACGCCTCCCTTGCATATCATTAACGCAAGGAAGGGGTTCACGCTAAAAAATGACGCACATTCCGGGAACTTTGGCGCTAGACGCGTCTAGCGCCAAAGTATAAATATGGCGTTAGTTTTGCGTCGAATTTGCGTCGAAAAAAACGACGCAAATTCGGCGCAACCAGAGTATAAATATGCCCCTAAGTTTACAACAACCCGGATAATTGTTTCCAATATTGCTCAGACTCCAAGATGACACAGGCTCTAATATATTTGGTCTATCATTCTCAGAAAAGCCTAGCAAGATGTTAACTAGTCTTTAGTCCCCTTTTAGGTGCAAAAACATGGCACTTAGGGCCTGATTTAAGAAGAGTGGCACTGCACCCAGTGCAGGTCTACTTTTCATGCGACCCTTAGCGCTCCCTTCACTTCACCATGTCTGCGCTATGTCTAAGATACGGTGCACCATGGGATAGTTAGGGAACTAGCCACAGAATTTTTAAAGCTAGTTCAGAGCTTTGCAAGATTAGCGTAAAAAACTTTAAGCTAATCCTGCAAAGCCTTTTGATGCCCACTGTCAGCAATGGTGTGCATCCTTTTAATGCCTGCTCTGGGCAGGTGTTAAAAGTGCCCAAAAAATTATGTAAAGAAGTCTCTTAGATTTATTTGCGCCATTGTTTTGGCTCCCCTAACAGGGGAACGCCCCCTTTACATACATTATGCCTGGTGCAGGTATAATGTACTGCAAAGGATTACAAAGTGGTGCAATGCATGCATTGCACCACTTTGTAAATTTAGCACAGCGATTTTGGCCTTGTTGGGTCACATTAGCATAAAACAAAATTACACTAATGTGGTACAAAAAGGCACTATGGGGCTTTTTGATCTGCCCCTTAGTTTAACTCTACATCTCAGGCAATGACAAATGTGGGACTGATGTCAAACTGGGTGGGAGGAAGGCTTCACTCTAGGGTAAGGGAGCACAAAGAGGGTGTGAATGGCAAAATAAAAAATTTAGGATGAGAACAATTATT
This sequence comes from Pleurodeles waltl, assembly GCF_031143425.1. NCBI lineage: Eukaryota > Metazoa > Chordata > Amphibia > Caudata > Salamandridae > Pleurodeles > Pleurodeles waltl. Next base: position 529,693,607 of record NC_090449.1, read on the forward strand.
TCTTTCTTTCGTTTCTGTGTCCTAAACATGAATAAGGAGAATGGTGTTAATATTTTAAGCAATGGTAATAGTAATCAGATTGTTAAGTATTAGGACTGTTCATTAAAATTCACAGGGTATTGCATATGCTTGCAAATGAAAATCATATTGTATTAAACAGAAATAGTCTTAATAATATACAGAAGGCAAAAACGTTAGCAAACAGGGTTCTTTAGTAAAACCCTCAGTTATAATCCTTTAGGAAACTCATTGGGACAGGAAAAAAAAAGTCTTGAAAAATGTTTAAATAATGGACCTCATTTACTTGTTTTTTTACAACTGGGGTGCGACATAGGGGTGGTGCAATTTTGTTTTCTAAAAAGGTTGGTTATCACATTATTTCTAGTGCCTTAGAGAGCCAGGATATATGGTGCTGAGTGAACTTCCAGTTAAACAATGCTACATATATAAGTGAAATGTATTATGAACCACTACTTGACAATGTAGACATTAAATAAACAGTTTATATCTATCTCATTTTAAAGGAGTGAGATAATTTGGGGCCACCTCCATTTACCGCAGAATCCCTCAAAGATTCAAAGAGGATAATAAACTGAGATTTAAAGGAGTACACCTCTCTCTTTCAAACATATGACAACTGACAAGCTATATTTTTTCTCACCACTTCCATTACTCAGATCTTGCAAACCAGACCAATTGTCATTCTTTTTTCTGACAATTTTGTCTGACTCAGCTATTTCTCTTACTTATAGCATGGTACATAACTTCAAAATAAGACCCCAATGGCAGATAAATAAATCTCCTCTGAACAACCAACCCTTGGAAAAGGTGATTGTAGAGTTTAATCTTCATTTTGTTCATAAACATCATAGATGCTGCCTAGATTCGTATAGTATGGGATGCCTTTAAAACAACATTGCAAAGCCAGATCACAACAAAATCTATTACTTCAAATTGTAAGAGACAACTGAAATGGGCAGATGTAGGAGGCTGGACTGGCTTGTAGTGAGTACCAAGGGGTACTTGCACCTTGCACCAGGCCCTGTTATCCCTTATTAGTGTATAGGGTGTCTAGCAGCTTAGGCTGATAGATAATGGTAGCTTAGCAGAGCAGCTTAGGCTGAACTAGGAGACGTGTGAAGCTACTACAGTACCACAAGTGTCACTTGCACAATATCATAAGAAAACACAATACACAGTTATACTAAAAATAAAGGTACTTTATTTTTATGACAATATGCCAAAGTATCTTAGAGTGTACCCTCAGTGAGAGGATAGGAAATATACACAAGATATATATACACAATAGCAAAAATATGCAGTATAGTCTTAGAAAACAGTGCAAACAATGTATAGTTACAATAGGATGCAAAGGGGAAACATAGGGATAGGGGCAACACAAACCATATACTCCAAAAGTGGAATGCGAACCACGAATGGACCCCAAACCTATGTGACCTTGTCGAGGGTCGCTGGGACTAATAGAAAATAGTGAGAGTTAGAAAGATAACCCTCCCCAAGACCCTGAAAAGTGAGTGCAAAGTGCACTACAGTTCCCCTAAGGACAAAGAAGTCGTGTTAGAGGAATAATGCAGGAAAGACACAAACCAGCAATGCAACAACTGTGGATTTCCAATCTAGGGTACCAGTGGAACAAGGGGACCAAGTCCAAAAGTCACAAGCAAGTCGGAGATGGGCAAATGCCCAGGAAATGCCAGCTGCGGTTGCAAAGAAGCTTCTACTGGACAGAAGAAGCTGAGATTTCTGCAGGAACGAAAAGGGCTAGAGACTTCCCCTTTGGTGGACGGATCCCTCTTGCCGTGGACAGTTGTGCAGAAGTGTTTTCTTGCCGAAAGAACGCCAACAAGCCTTGCTAGCTGCAAATCGTGCGGTTAGCGTTTTTGGACGCTGCTGAGGCCCAGGAGGGACCAGGAGGTCGCAAATTGGACCTGAAGAGAGAGGGGACGTCGAGCAAGACAAAGAGCCCTCACTGAAGCAGGTAGCACCCGGAGAAGTGCCAGAAACAGGCACTACAAGGATGTGTGAAATGGTGCTCGCCGAAGTTGCACAAAGGAGTCCCACGTCGCCGGAGACCAACTTAGAAAGTCGTGCAATGCAGGTTAGAGTGCCGTGGACCCAGGCTTGGCTGTGCACAAAGGATTTCCGCCGGAAGTGCACAGGGGCCGGAGCAGCTGCAAAGTCGCGGTTCCCAGCAATGCAGCCCAGCGAGGTGAGGCAAGGACTTACCTCCACCAAACTTGGGCTGAAGAGTCACTGGACTGTGGGGGTCACTTGGACAGAGTCGCTGGATTCGAGGGACCTCGCTCGTCGTGCTGAGACGAGACCCAAGGGACCGGTAATGCAGCTTTTTGGTGCCTGCGGTTGCAGGGGGAAGATTCCGTCGACCCACGGGAGATTTCTTCGGAGCTTCTGGTGCAGAGAGGAGGCAGGCTACCCCCACAGCATGCACAAGCAGGAAAACAGTCGAGAAGGCGGCAGGATCAGCGTTACAGAGTTGCAGTAGTCGTCTTTGCTACTATGTTGCAGGTTTGCAGGCTTCCAGCGCGGTCAGCGGTCGATTCCTTATCAGAAGGTGAAGAGAGAGATGCAGAGGAACTCGGCTGAGCTCATGCATTCGTTATCTAAAGTTTCCCCAGAGACAGAGACCCTAAATAGCCAGAAAAGAGGGTTTGGCTACCTAGGAGAGAGGATAGGCTACTAACACCTGAAGGAGCCTATCAGCAGGAGTCTCTGACGTCACCTGGTGGCACTGGCCACTCAGAGCAGTCCAGTGTGCCAGCAGCACCTCTGTTTCCAAGATGGCAGAGGTCTGGAGCACACTGGAGGAGCTCTGGACACCTCCCAGGGGAGGTGCAGGTCAGGGGAATGGTCACTCCCCTTTCCTTTGTCCAGTTTCGCGCCAGAGCAGGGGCTAAGGGGTCCCTGAACCGGTGTGGACTGGCTTATGCAGAATTGGGCACATCTGTGCCCAAGAAAGCATTTCCAGAGGCTGGGGGAGGCTACTCCTCCCCTGCCTTCACACCATTTTCCAAAGGGAGAGGGTGTCACACCCTCTCTCAGAGGAAGTTCTTTGTTCTGCCATCCTGGGCCAGGCCTGGCTGGACCCCAGGAGGGCAGCTGCCTGTCTGAGGGGTTGGCAGCAGCAGCAGCTGCAGTGAAACCCCAGGAAGGGCAGTTTGGCAGTACCAGGGTCTGTGCTACAGACCACTGGGATCATGGGATTGTGCCAACTATGCCAGGATGGCATAGAGGGGGCAATTCCATGATCATAGACATGTTACATGGCCATATTCGGAGTTACCATTGTGAAGCTACATATAGGTAGTGACCTATATGTAGTGCACGCGTGTAATGGTGTCCCCGCACTCACAAAGTTCAGGGAATTGGATCTGAACAATGTGGGGGCACCTTGGCTAGTGCCAGGGTGCCCTCACACTAAGTAACTTTGCACCTAACCTTTACCAGGTAAAGGTTAGACATATAGGTGACTTATAAGTTACTTAAGTGCAGTGTAAAATGGCTGTGAAATAACGTGGACGTTATTTCACTCAGGCTGCAGTGGCAGGCCTGTGTAAGAATTGTCAGAGCTCCCTATGGGTGGCAAAAGAAATGCTGCAGCCCATAGGGATCTCCTGGAACCCCAATACCCTGGGTACCTCAGTACCATATACTAGGGAATTATAAGGGTGTTCCAGTAAGCCAATGTAAATTGGTAAAAATGGTCACTAGCCTGTTAGTGACAATTTGGAAAGAAATGAGAGAGCATAACCACTGAGGTTCTGATTAGCAGAGCCTCAGTGAGACAGTTAGGCACCACACAGGGAACATATACATGCACACCTATGAGCACTGGGGCCCTGTGTGACAGGGTCCCAGTGACACATACATATAGGCCACAAACCTATGAGCACTTGGGTCCTGACCAGCAGGATCCCAGTGACACATAACAACCATACTGAAAACATAGTGTTTTCACTATGAGCACTGAGGCCTGGCTATCAGGATCCCAGTGAGACAGTGAAAACAGTGACAAACACCCTGACATACACTCACAAACAGGCCAAAAGTGGGGGTAACAAGGCTAGAAAGAGGCTACCTTCTCACAGCAGAGCTACAGAGTCAAGAAGAGGAAGAACAACTTACTTGTCAGCCAAACAGAAATGAGTCTATTACACTGAAATGGGAGCTCGCACAGATAATGCTCAGAGAATTACATTTTAAAAAGGGAGAACTTCAGGTAGCCCCTATTGGCCAAAAGTGGAAGAAGAGGGTGAATATATAGGAAAATGCTTGCTTGGTCCACTAAAACTAAAATCTCCCACACCAAGGTACTAGCATTGTGAAGAACCAACATTATGAAAATCTAACCATTCACAAAACTGTTTCAGAGCACTACCAAAATCTATCAGTCAGGTTACCCCCCCGCCCAAGCAAGGACCCTCACTCTAGTCAGGGTAAAGGAGAATCACCCTCAGTTAACCCCCGCTCACCCCCTTGGTAGCTTGGCACGATCAGGCAGGCTTAACTTCAGAAGCAATGTGTAACGTATGTGTACCAACACACACAGTAACTCAGTGAAAACACTACAAAATGACACAACACCGGTTCAGAAAAATAGGAAATATTTATCTAAATAAAACAAGACAAAAACAATAAAAATCTAACATACATAAATCAAGATATGAATTTTGGAAAAAATAAGAGTCCTAATCCTTTAGAAAACAGTGAGAACGCTGTTAGCGCACAAAAGTACCTGGGTAGTTTCAAAATAACACCGCACAGGTGAGTGTGCATCAGAAAAGGACAGCAATGCATCGATTTCTCACTCGCAAGCAAGACCGTGCGTCATTCCTCCTCCGGTCGGGTCAGCGTGCATCATTTCTTCTCTCCCACAAGAGAGCGATGCGTCAATTCGGTCGGGCACCTCAGGTCCGGGCAGGCTTTGCGTTCTTTATCTGTGCCCAGCAATGTTGCATTGAAAATCCGGTTGCACGGTATCATGAAACTGCACTGCATGGGTTTTGCATCATTATCAGCCTCCATTAGGAGGTGTTGCGCGTCATTTCTCCACCTGCGTTGCATCCATTTTCCAGCCGCGATGCAGGTAGAACATTGATTTGAGCCGCAAAGCCGGCGGCCCATCGTTTATCAGCCGCGACATGGAAGGTGCGTCAAAAAAGTCCCCGCACTGCGGTCTGTGCGTTGATTTACAGTTCTTTCAGCTGCCAGCTTCACCCTTCAGGGGCCCAGGGACTGGATAGGGTACCACTTGGTAGGGCAGGAGTCTCAGCAGAGAGTCCAGGTTCTGGCAGGGGAAGTCTTTGATGGCACTGAGACTTCAACAACAGGAGGCAAGCTCAGTTCAAGCCCTTGGAGATTCTTCTCATGCACAACAAAGTCCAGTCTTTGTCCTCTTTCACAGGCAGAGGCAGCTACTACAGGATAGCCCAACAAAGCGCAGCCACAGGCAGGCGCAGCACTTCTCCTCAGCTCTTCTGCACTTTTCCATGGCAGAGGCTCCTCTTGATTCCAAAAGTGATCTGATTTCCAGGGGTTTTGGGTGCTCTTCTTATATCCCTTTCTGCCTTTGAAGTAGGCAAAGTTCAAAGGAAAGTCTCTCTTGTTTGTAAGATCCTGCCTTGCTCAGGCCAGGCCCCAGACTTCCACCAGGAGGTTGGAGACTGCATTGTGTGAGGGCAGGCATAGCCCTTTCAGGTGTAAGTGACAACTCCTTCCCTCAGCCCAGATGGCCCACCAGGATATGCAGGCTACACCACAGCTCCCTTTGTGTCACTCTCTAGAAAAGAGGTGCAAACAGCCCAACTGTCATAATGACCCAGACAGGGAATCCACAAACAAGCAGAGTCACAGAATGGTTTAAGCAAGAAAACGCCTACTTTCTAAAAGTGGCATTTTCAAACACACAACCTAAAAACCAACTTCACTAAAAGATGTATTTTTAAATTGTGAGTTCAGAGACCCCAAACTCCACATGTCCATCTACTCGCAAAGGTAATCCGTGCTATAATAATATTTAAAGGCTACCCCCATGTTAACCTATGAGAGAGATAGGCCTTGCAACAGTGAAAAACGAATTTTGCAGTATTTCACTGTCAGGACATGTAAAACACATACGTACATGTCCCACCTTTCACATACACTGCACCCTGCCCATGGGGCTACCTAGGGCCTACCTTAGGGGTGCCTTACATGTATAAAAAGGGAAGTTTTATGCCTGGTAAGTGGGTACACTTGCAAAGTCGAATTGGCTGTTTAAAACTTAACTCACAGACACTGCAGTGGCAGGTCTGAGCCATGTGTACAGGGCTACTAATGTGGGTGGCATAACCAATGCTGCAGGCCCACTAGCAGCATTTGATTTACAGGTCTTGGGCACCTCTAGTGCACTGTTCTAGGGGCTTACTAGTAAATCAAACAGGCCAATCATGGAAAGCCAATTACACATACATTTTACATAGGAGTACTTGCACTTTAGCAATGAATAGCAGTGGTAAAGTGCCCAGAGTAACCAAAAACAGCAAAAACATCAACAACCTGGGAAACAGAGACAAAGGGTTAGGGGAGACCACACAAAAGATCCCAAGTCTAACAGTCATAAATGACAACTTACTCTTTTTCAGATTCTGGTGTAGATTACTCCATCCCCCTGGTGTAAGGACCTCCTGTCAAATTTATAAATGACGACCAAGCTGCTGGTCATTTATAAAGCATTGGGAGGAACCATTGTCACAGTGGTTCCTGTCAATGCCCTTTGCGGTTTGCTGAAGGGAGGGCTCCAGCTACATGACAGGTCCCTGTATCCTAAACCTTTCTTTTTTATTTTCAGAAAGAAAATCCTGAAACTGAATTTTCCTTTTGAAAATGAAAAGAAACCCCCCCCCCCGCCATTGGTGTCATCTCCCATGGTGAAGGGGGCATTATTTCTTTTTTGCTTTCTCTTCCCTCCAGGTTTGCCTGGTGGTGACGGACAGTAAAAAAAATGGCTATATTTACTCCCATCCTAATTGGTTGAAGGGACATATAACCATTTCTTCCAAGTCCCTTACCCCTTGGCCTTTGTTGAGGTTTGGCTATGGTGGTATTGAAGGAGTCATCGCCGTAGCCAAACCTTTGGGCACTGCACCTAAATAAGGCAGAAGGTCTACTATTTTGACGAAAAGCAAATTTGATTTGGATTTTGGCGGAAAGGGTTACTCTGTCACAAACGTGATGGATATACTTCCTGTCAAATTACAATTCGATTTTAGCCTATGGATATTTTAATACAGCAGACAGGATATTTGTCATATTTGTCACGGAGTAACCCCTCCACCATACTTTAAATCAGGGTCTAACTAAAGAGTTCAACATTAATTCATTGTATTCTCTTTTAGGATATCTTCCTGACATAACTATGTCATAAGATACACATTTTTTTAGCTACACAAATTCCAAGACCTTTATTTAAAGCCAACTGGAAGTTATCCTGACCACCCACATTCAAAGACTGGCTTTGAAAAATGAGCAAAATAAACCAGTGGGACCTGAATTATGCTGTAAGAATGGGTACAATTAATAAATACCATGAAAAACGGAACCTCTGGGACTTGAAAAAAACTATTTGATTTGTGTAAAGTGATGAATTAAGTATGTTTGTAAAATAATTTTAGTCCTTTAATAAAAAGGAGTATTTAAAACATTTTAAAATCAGCAACATTTTAAAACAGACAGATCGATGAGGTTGCTATATTAAACTGTCATAGACTACATGCTATTCGCAGTCTGGAGACATTTAAAATATACAATGTAAACATAGGGAAAGAATGTTTTGGAGACTCACATACCATAAAATCTTTATTTTGGTTATGTAAAAGAAAAATAATAAAAAGAACAAAGAAATAAAGAAATACAGTGAATCATAAAATAAAGTTATATTATTCAATGTCAGTCTTACGTTAACAGCACTACTTAAAAATCAGGCCACATTAAAACATATGCATTCATTGGCAAGCATTTATAAGTGTAATAGAGACGGTCTGGCCTGAAAAAAATGTAGAGGGCATATTCAAGAAATATGGCGCTGCACACAGTGCAGCCCTGCTTTTATTGCACCCCTTTGCTCCCCACTAACGCCACCGTGTGTGCGCACCATGGAAGTAGTTAGGCGACTAGCTTCAGAATTTTTGACGCTAGTCCGGTGCTTTGCAGGATTTTCATCACAATTCTGATGCTAATCCTGCAAAGCACCGAGAGGCCCATTGTAACCAATGAAAGACTCCTTTTAATGCCTGCTCTGAGCAGGCGTTAAAAGTGCAGAAAAAGATTGTGCAAGGAAATCTCTTTGATTTCCTTGCACCATTTTTTGCCCCCCCCCCAACAGTGGAATGCCACCTTTGCCAACATTATGCCTGGCACAGACATAATGTAGCTCAAAGGGTTAGAAAGCGGCGCAATGCATGCATTGCACCACCTTGTAAATATGGCGTGGCATTTTTGGCCTTATATTCCACATTAGCATAAAATAATGATGCTAATGCCACTAGAGGTCCCTAAATAAGCCCCTTAATTTCTTAAACAAAGGAATTAAAATTAACTTTCAAGGGTACTTGTAGTACCCAGAAAACATAGTAAAGTTCATGGTGTCCTAATGTGTAAATACTATCACTTCCACAAGGACCTAATGTCTTAACTTGAGACCAATGTTTAGGACAGCCAAGCACGAATTAAACTAGTTTAATCTGAATCTGGTATGTCAATTGTAATGCATGGCATCAGTCACCAATTTGAGGTAAGGTTCTAAAAATGCTACTGTTTTCAGTATAACATAACCTTGAACAGGGAGATTTATGAGTTCAAGAATTTCCGTCTGTTCATAGCTAAAGGCCATGTACCCTTCCCAAATCAGGTTAAGAGATTAACTCCGGCAGTTAGAACAATTCAGGGTGGCTGGGAGCTCTGACATGGGAGATTACTACAAGGCTTGCAGGGGCTGCTGTTACTTTATCTATGCAAAGACAGTCTTTTGGTATCATCTGGTTGAATTCTGTTTTCTTCCCAACTCATACTGTATCTATCTTAGAAGTGGACAAGGGCCAGCATTTCCAAAATGTATCCTATGCCTAGTTTCTCATGGAGGAAAAAGGACACAATACATTTAGGGACAGCTAACAGACATTTCAAAAAGCTTTTTACCTCTGCCTGTAGTCTGGAAGACTATCCCCAGATATCACTATCATAGAAAACGACTGTGACACATTTGGCTTGTATGTTTGCAAAGTTTCGTTTATTGATCTCTTGCCCAGTAAGGTACTAAAATCAAAGAGAGATGCAACAGACTTTGCTAAAAGGTGTTTTTCAGGGGTGGCTAGTGGTGTACAGGAATTAGCTTGATTGAGTAGCAGACTCAGATCGGGAATGTGTTGAACCTAGTAATGAGTCTCAGTTGGATTACATAAGTTATCATTTAGGTTCATCTAGTCCCTACTACTGTGGTGTATTATATGGTAAACTTATTGCTCAAATTCAGAGAGCTCATAAACTGGACAAAGTAATCCGGTAGCTTCTGCAGTCCCTGGGTGGATCTGGACATTATAACAGTGTTGTCCACTTAGAGTAATGCCGGGAGCAGTTGGGAACTGGGATGGGGCGTATGCTTCCCTTCCTCCACTAAGGCAGTCTCCAAGTGGTTGACTTATATAATAAAGGGGAATGGGGCGAGAATACACTCTTTCTAACCCAGGCCCCCGTGATATTGAAGGAACATGTGTCAACCTCCACATCAATTCTTACTGAGGCAGACTCGGATAAAGAGCTCACAAAAATTAGACAATTACTGCATCTATCCCAAGAGTGACCATGATGTGCCATAGGGTATTTTTATTCACCCTAATAAAATCAGATGTAAAGTCCATAAGGACAGATTCATTGATTCCTACTTTGCCACACTAGATTTATTAAAGAGAAGATGTAGATTAAGGCATTGTTCCGAAGTGCCTAATTGAGCCGAGAAACCATATTGGATGTCGAAGAGAATATTGTTATCGTCTGCCCTTATAGGGAAGGTGATCATGATCACCTGAACAAAAATGTTAACTACTATATCAGTACCCAATTTGGGCATGTAACCTCTTGGGTTGTTCTTATCAACTTTCTTGAAGACTGGGATGAATATGGAGTGAGACCATGATGAAGGAGTGCCTGCAGTGGTAGCAGAATATAGGACCTGGGTAAGAAGCAGGCCCTCCGGTGAAGGTCTGAATTGTGTAGTTGACATGGCACCCCATTTGACCTAATGTGGACCCGTGGCATTGATCTTACTTTCACCTCACGAATCCCATCTAACATAAAGGTAATCTAAGAGGCCCTTAAGGTTCTCACTTTTTTCCAGGGTGTTTGAACAAAATATCAATTTAAAATTATAGGGAGACAGAAATAGGAATTTAAATATCCAGAAAAGTAGGGAATTAAATATTATGACACACACATATTGTGATACACATATATAGTTGAAAAGACTATTCTTTTTTGATGTAAGTAATATGTTGTAAACAATATCACTGTTGTTAATATTATTTTCACTAACATAGGTGTTAAAATATATTGTTTTAATTATTTTAATGTGTTTTAGTTGATATTTTAATTTTATGTGTTACCTTTATTTGAATGAATGTTGTTGTTTTTAAAACGTAGCTTTTATTTTTAAGCGATTTCACTTTTTTAAAATTAATTCTAAAGAGTAATTTATAGTATCTCGAGTGCACACACACACATTACCTCTGTCCTTGTAGAAGGGATAATATTTGACATCAGGACATCATACACTTTACCATGTTTTCTAGGACTTACAAGTACGAAGGAAAGTTAATTGTAATGTCTTCATTTAGGAGATTAAGGGCCTCATCTACAAGCAAATGGTGCAGCGCGGTGCCACAAACAATCTTGCTGCGCTGAGCTGTGTCATTCCCAAAATTCAGGGATGCACTGTGTTTAAAAGAATACATTGCATCCCTGTGTTTCCCCCTGCACCATTGCGAAATTAGCTGCCTAGCGCCAATGCAGCTACCCTTGAGCCATGGGGCAAGGATGACTGCGTAACGGGGGAGACTGTTTTTGTGAAGGGAGGGACACCTTCCTGCCTGGAAACAAGGGTGAGATTTGTTGACCACAACCTCCCCTGAGAGGTCATGGAGCCCCATGAGTCACACTGCCACAAATCACCAAACAAGAGCAAAAAGCGAGGAAAATATTTTTATCCACTGAGGAGGTGTTCTTTTTGGCTCTGCCTCAGGTTTACAATTACTCGTAAATCTGAGGCATTGTCAAAAAGCAATGTGTATTTTGTGTTTGACATAACATGATTAAACGTTTCTGCCAGGAGCCCTTGCTGTCCGTTGGTGGGGAAACGGGTGCTATAGAGGTTAAACTTAGATTTTTGCAGTCAAAAGTAGGCTTGCACTTACTCATAGTACTTAAAGGCTCCAAAAGCAGATAAAAGAAGGGTAGCCTGGTCCAATCTGAAACAACTGGGGACAGGTGCCGAGAGACTCCCGATTGGACCAGTCTTTGCACGGAGAGGTCCCATGTTCCTCCTATGCAATGGGAACAAGAGCTCCTTAAGAAACAAAAGGAGAGAACAACCCGGCTCCCACGGCACGTCAGGTGCCAAGCAGACCTGTGGGAGGTGAAATCCGAACTGTCTCTCAGCAAAAGTGCTCAGCGATTCATGTATTTCACGAAAATATAGCAGCAGAGATAACTATTTTCATCTATGTGTTTGACCGTCGACAGAGGAATGTTAATGATTCTAAAGCTGTATTCTCAAGCAACATGTCTCACAGGGTGTCACAATCTCTGAGTTCATTGAACACTCGTGTTCTTTATTGCACCTTTGTGATTTTCATATGCAGCTGTTAGCGGAATGAAGCTGTAGTGATATGTGAGTTATTACTACAATGAGGCTTGTCACTGGTACTAGCTATGATTCTCCTGGGTAAGTATTGAACAGCTGCAGGTCGATTCAAAATGCAAAATGTTGATAATTTAAAGATATCTGTTTCACAGCTCTTTTCAAAATACTAAAGAGGATTCATTTTTTGGTGTACTATGCAATACAATGTATGCTTTAATGTTATGATATGTAGATGGTAAAACTTCCAAACAAGTTAAGCGTATGCTCAAGTGTCTCCCCATGGAATGGGAGTTGCATGTTAATCTTTCTGCACGTAGGAATCTATTCTGCTTCCTTTCAAAGTCAACAATCCCATTCACTTTAGATGAAGTTTTAAGACAGGTATTATTGACAGCTGCATAAAAACTGTGATTGTTTTTGAAAGCTGCTGAACAAATGTTTTATTTCGAGCATTTGCTCCTAGTGCCTATTCTAGTCTGTTTTAAATTTTCTATTTCTATGATGTTCTTTTTTGTTATGCCCTTGTATCCTTAGTGAGTTATAAAAGTGCATTATAAGTTCGTTTGCATAAATATGGAATGTGGGAAACTTAAAGATCCATTGAAAAGTGTAAGCAATTTGAGTCAAATGTAGGTGGAAGATGCGGAGTTGAAATGCTTTCTGTTCTCCGTAAAACAAACTCTGTGCCTGCACTTATGCTATTAAGGCCACGGTCTTGCTAATTATTTACAAATTATTACATGCAATAGCACAATTTGGAAGGCAGTGTACCGAAACCTGGGCTAGAATAGGCATGCTGCCTATCTTTAAAGTTTGCAGAATTTACATAGAGCTTCCCTTTTCTAGGCTTGTGACAGAAATAAAGTGGATATCGAGTAAGTGAAGAAAACAAGCAAGCGTACATACCTTAGAACGCAACAGTACAAAATGAGTTATAATAAAAACAATTATATTTTTATTTCATTCATGTGTATTAAAGTGAACGTAATTTCTGGTATTGATAATCGTTTCCTCATCAGGAGAATGAGGGGGAACAATGATGAAGACAAAGACAACGTTTGGGGGACAGCAGACTTCAGGGAGGTCTGACCCCCGAAAGTTTTGGGAGATGGTGCAGTCCGAGGACTGCCATTTTAATTGGGCTATGTATCAAGCCCATTTTTGGCGCAACTGGTTTATAGTGGGGGTTTCTTTGGGCTCCCTCCCACCATTTTGGTTTAAGGTGGCCTGGTAGCAGGGAGGCAGTAGGTGGTGTTTTTTCAGTGTCACTTTCCCCATATAATAAAAGCTTGCCTCCCTAAGGGGCATCATGGTATACTATGAATCTATTGAGCCCAGTCAATCAATCTAATCTCGAGGGTTGAAGATATAAAAACTGTTTGAAATAGGCATATTGAAATTGTCTCATGGGCCATAGCCCCATGATTTAGAAAAATGGCAACATCTTAAGGAAGACTGATGCAGAGGAACTCTATGTAAATAGCCTAATAGGCGTACCTGAATCTCCGATAAGGAGTATTCAGTGTGCAGAATTTGGGATCAAGGGCTGCTCGCCACATTCTTATGGGTGAAATATATCAAGATGCATTCTCCATCAAAGGCCAACCCAACCAGTGCATCTGCTCATAATGATGTATCAAGTGAGAAAGGGACTCACCCTGTGAGTTAATGAAACTAATGAACAACTTATTTTTAAGTTCAATAAAAGTTTTTGAAAGTCCCTCTTTTTAGTGGGAACAATGACCAATGCTACGACATGAGGGGTGGAGGCTGGTGGTTGATTTATTGTGGAGTAGGTTGGGACAGAAAAAAGTAGTGGGTAAGATGGTCCCTACTTTGACGTAAATTAGCCCTCCAGTGACTCTGACAGAACGGGTCATGGTATGAGGAGGATTTGACAGCGATAGTGCGCGCAAAGGTTTGGGTTCTTGCTCCTGCTTTAGTGCTTCAGAAAGAAGGAGCGGCTAAGAATTCCTTCTCTGCAGGCCCTGAACTTCTGTCCTGCTAGAAGCATCCTCCAAACTCAGAACATTTGAGGATGTAATTGTAGAACTATTAGTTGCAGACAAAGCTAGTGCCTATTCAATTGCAGTGAGTTGGAGATTACAAGATTCAAAAGATCCTTTAACAAAGACTCAAATTCAGTGAACAGGCCAATAATCAAAGACTTGATTGTATGAACATTGTTCAAATGACCCACATAGCCTCCCATCCCAGCCCCATCAGACTTCTCCTGGGAGCGATTTCATGCAGTCTTAGATATTAGACCATCTTTTTTTCCATTTCCAGGCTGAAGACAGCCTGTAGGAATGTGAGGTGTGGGATGGGGAAGAACTTGTGGAGGTCCAGGTTGGGGTGTGAGCAGGGGGCCCAGCTAATGCTTTGTTGTGTAGAGTATTACAAAAAGAGGGGGCCCAGGAGAGGATGGTGTCAGGAACACAGAGGCTATTGGCAAGGTAGCAAGTATCTTTAAGGGCACTGACCTTGGAGCCAGGTAAGGGCCAATGATATGGAGTGGGTCTAGTGATGGTGTCTATGGGTGTGGATGCGGGCTGGGAAAACTGCAAGGGAAAGGAATGGCTGCGGGAAGGTAAGTACATGGCTGATGTAGTCATGGGGACACATGGAGTGTATGGCGAGGTGCTAGTGGAGACAGGGAAGGCAATAGTTGGGGTGGAGGCATTAGACCAAAGAGTAAAGAGAGTGCTGAAGGCACGGGGGAATTCAGAACAAAAAGGTGGCAACAAGGAGAGGCCCTATGGCAAAGAGCTTAAAAACAAGCAGCTGCCATATGTGGGCACGATGAAACCCTTAGGGGGGCACCTGATGTTAGCAACAAAATATTTTTTTTTAAAAGGAGGGGCACATGGAGATGTTTAAGCTCCACCCTAAAGAGGGGTAGAAAGAGGAGGAATACACAGTGTCCGAGAGACCAAAGGTCCCCTTGACAATAGAGAACTGGACAGCAGTGATTTTATTACATAGGCTAGCATTTATTTGAGAAATTTCCTGAGAGATGCGTGGCATTGCTCAAGTACATGGACATCATACGCAAAGCTCAAATTACTTTTGGTGGGTATGTCTTGTCTCAGTATGATGAGGAATTCCGGGGGTGCTTGGCTTGGGATCCAGAAGCAAAATGGGAGTAACTTGACACAGATCTTTTGCAGCATACCATAGGCCTCGCTAAGATTTTTACAACCAGTGGATTGACAATTACTTCTAAGCCTTTTAATGGGTGCCCCACCTGGATAGGAGTGAAAAATTACTATCAAAGCCCAGAGTGGGTCAGGGGAGGCTACTAGTACTACAACAAGGGCTTGTGTACTCAAGAGTACTGCATGTTTATGCATGAGTGCTCCAAGTGCACTGTCAGGCATGCATGTATCCATTGTTTTGGGGCTTCATAGGGGTTCCAGGGACAGAGTGCGGGACAATGGCTGCCTTATGCCAGCACCCAAGGGCAACAGCAACAGCCGCAGCAGCAGCATTACAGCAACAGAGATGGGAAAGGGGCACAAGAACCTGGTGTGAAAGGCTCGTACTCTGGTTGAATTGGACAGGATGGAGTACTGGCTGGGGCTGGAAGATCGGGCAGAGGAGGTGAGGATTTTGCAGAAGGGATTCAGATGGGATTTCATTTGGGCTGTGAGGGTCCCCAGGTTCGCAGATAGGTGGACACTTTGCGGTCCATGAAGGAACACAGGGAGGCAGTGCAGGAAAAGCTAGAGGAGGAAGTTTAGGAAGGGAGAATGGTGGGTCCATTTGAAGAGTGGCAAATGGAAAACTTGACTGTCTCACCAATCAGGGTGGTGCTAAAGAAGAAGAAAGGGCAACTTTGGTTTATACAGCATTTGTCATGGTGAAATGGCATTGGTGTCATATTCTTCAGTGGATGTGACCATGTCACTGGTGGTGTCAGCAGGGCCAGGAGCACAGATGGCCAAGTGTGATGTGAAGTCTGTTTTTCAGCTGCCTCTGGAAAATCTGGATGACTTGCAATGGTTGCCATGCACTTTTCATGGGAGCTGGAATGGAAGGAAGACTCTACCAATGGGATGTTCAGTCTCCCGTGCAGTGTTTGAGTGCTTCAGTTAATTCCTACAGTGACTCTTTACATGGCATACAGGCCATGCGCTGATGACACATTACCTGGAAGATTTGTTTTTTGTCAGGGCACATGGCTCAATGGACTGCCAGCTTGAGCTGAAAAGGTTCCAGGCGTTCATGGGTGATTTGGTATGCCCCTGGTACCTGAGAAGATAGTGATTCCCATACATTGCTGCCATTTTTGGGAACTGAAATTGATTCAGTAACAATCGAGTCAAGACTGCCACAAGATAAAACAGAGGCAATGCAGTCATTTGTACTGGAAATGCTCGTGAGGGAGAAGGTGAAGGTGAGGGAGATTCAGGTGCCACTGGAATGTTTGAATTTTGTACTGTATGTAGGGTCATTAGTGCAAGGAGGACATTGTGCAAGAGACTGGGGCTGCACTCTCAGGGACATCATTGCCACACCATTATGTGAGCACATCTGCGGAGGTCAAGGAGAACCTCAGGATGTGGAATTTGTACTTGGATTCCTTCAATGCGATCCCATTGGTCAGGCAGGAAGATCTAGATTGAGACATGCATATATTTTCAGATGCTGCAAGATATTTAGGGTTTGGTTTGTACTGGCAGGGTCATTGGTGCACGGAGTAATGGATGGCGAGGTGGAAAGCAGGGGTCAGAAGTATTGCTTTTTTGGAACTCCTTTGTTTACTGAGAGGTGGCTGTGACATTGTGGGGAGCAGAAATAGCACACAGGAGAGATATGCTCCAGTTAGACAACATGGCAGTTGTGCAGGTTTGTCAACAGACAATCAGCAAGAGATTAACAGTTTTTTAAATTGTTGCATGGTTTTGTGTTGGTCTGCCTGCGGCATGATATAACTTTCAGGGTGAGGCATGTTTCGGGTGTGGACAATGGCGCTGTGGATGCCTGCCTTGTTCACAGTGGAAGAGATTCAGTGGGTAACGAGGAAAGTAGACAGAAGAAAGACACCCAGACTAGAGATGTGGTCAATAGGAAAAACAGGATGGTACAGCTAATGGTAGGGTCTCTGGTAGAGTTTATGTGGTTTACATATGGCCAGGCTTGGCTGGAATATTTGGCACCAGGAGCGCGGCCCAATGCAGCAGGTTGGCATAGAATTCAGGAAGTGGTCCACACTTTGGACTTGACAGAGAGGGGCTGACAATTGCTGGTAAACTTGCAGGTATCTCATTTATGGAGAAGCTGCTTTGGGGGACCACCCCATCAGTGGAGGAACTGGGTCAGAGGATGCTAGAAGGTTAGCCAAGGGAGCAGCATCACTTGGGAAAACTTCAGAGGCCACTGACATGAAGTTTGTTTTATAGGTTATTGCATTAATTACCTTGGGTCTGGAGAGGGGAGGAAGAGATTTTTGTGTTTTCTACCCTTATGACATGAATGTTTTGGTGCCGTCCAAGTTTCTGAGTTGCTGGGCTGCAGGGGACAGAAGGGGTGCTGTGGGATGATATTACAAGGAGAGAGAACCGGTTGGTGATATGGCTGAGCATCTCAAAAACAGTTTGGAGATCTCAGGGGAATGTGGTGTGTATGGTTTGACAGTGCTGGATCGATGCCCAGTGGCATGGGGTGACTGGTGAGCAGTGTACTGTGAGGCAGCAAGGAGGGTAGAGTTTCATCACTAGTCATGGACAATGGTTTCAGCAATCCAGCTCCTTTCAGTTTTGTGCAAAGCTCTTACGGCGCTTGGGGTACCTGTGGCTGATTATGGAAGCCAATCTTTTTCCACATTGGTGCTGCAACAGATACAGGAAATTGCGGCTGGGTGAGGGAGGACATATACAGGTGGGATGGTGGTCCCCCAATTGCTTTCAGGGATATGTGTGCACTGCAGGGTGGGAGTAGTGCTTCAGGGCTTTCTGTGTAAATACTTACTGTTGGGTTTGACCAGCAATTTTTCTCTGTTACATAGTGGGGTAAATGGGCTATGAGATGGAATGAATTGAATCTGTGTTTGAGTGGCATGTTGGAGGAAGGTAGAAGAGCAGATGGTTTGGTTCTCCATCTGGGGGGAGAATCATCTTGTGCTTGAGAAGGGTGTGATTGTATGAGGACAGTGAAACAGGACCTTAGCTAAAGGCGCAGTGATCAGGTTGCTTTGTTCTTTGGACAGATTGTGCCACAGGGGTGGCAGGACCAAGAAGCCGTCGGTAGTAGGTAGAGCTCGAAGGAAGATTAACAGGGAGATGAGCACATTTGTGGGGGTCTTGGTTTTGGCTGCATCTGTCACACAACCATCAAGTATGACAGTACAGAACTCATTTGGAGTGATGGGCCCATCTTTCAAGGACAGTTATGGAATTGTACCTGTTGGAATTGAGGGAAGCATTGTCTAGGACTTTGAATGTCTGTAGGTAGGGGAGGGGTCACCAAGAGTTTGCCCTACAGAGGGCAGAAAACATCAGTAGATGTGAGAAAGTAGCCTCTTTCTAGCATGATTACCCCAATTTTTGGTCTGTTTATCAGTGTGTTTTGATTGTGTCACTAGGATCCTGCTAGTCAGGACCCCAGTGCGTATGGTTTGAGGCCTACTTGTCAGTATGTTTCACTGTTTTCGTCAGTATTCTTTGCTGTGTCTCTGGGATCCTGCTAACCAGGTAAGAGTATTCCAGCCAACCTTTTTATCATTCCTCCCCTCCGTCCTGGATGCCATCATAAACCTCACACCGCAGAAACTCATCTTCCCCCAACACACCAAAAGAACAACAGGAAAACAAACAAGGTGTTCATGCCATTGCAGGATTTCCACATGTGTTGGGACAAATGGACTGCATCCACCTCCAAATTGTTACAATACACCGCATCGGTACCACAATCATAAGGACACACATTTCATGAATGCTCAGGCAATTCTTCATCAATGTACTTGCAAGTACCCGGGGGTGATCATCATTCCTTCATCTTCTGACAATCCATCATCAATGAGCGATTTCAGAATGGGAGATATGGGAGTGGCCTACTAGTAACTGATAAATTCACCTCAAGCATATGACTGACCACATGACAGTCAACAATGTCGGATAACATTACGATATTAGTGTTGGGCTGAATGAGACAGTGCATATGTAGCAGATGTGGGCCAACATACTTGTACCAAACTGCATGGCACATGTGCAACACAACCCAACAAGTCACACATGTTGAGACCGCCTACCCCACTGTGGCCCACATGTACAAGTGGACGGAGCTGCTGGAGCATCAATGTCCATTACGCTTTGGAGGAGCAGGTCCACAATTCATACCTATGAGCCATTGTGAAGACAACCTGCATGCATTTGCTTGGCCTCATAGATATGGAGTAAAGCAAGCAGACCAAGTGCAGATTACCCTCACCCCCATCAAGGATGTGTTCAATAGACCATGCAGTAAGTTTTCCCATGAAACACCAATGATGATCTTACACATTTCCACAGATCCAAGGATCTGTGACCCTGGGACTGTTTGCAATTAGTGTGCCTCCCAAGGGGAGATGTAATGAGGACAGATAACTACATGTCTCCCTATCATTACCAATTTCTATGTGTGGTGCATTCCATTGGGCACATAGATTGAGGCAATTTCATAGCATGCCAGTTTTAAATGCAGGAATCTGTCCCTTAAAGTGACATTTATTTCAGGACAATGCTCAGGACATGTGCATCATGGTGCAAGGGTGTGCATGTTGGCGATTGTCACCAATACGTAATCGTATGTATGTGGAAGGGCCATGGATGCGCTGTATGTTATTAACAAGGCACATTCTAGCCCCTCCCTTTGTATGCAGGACAGCACAGTCAAATGACATCCTGTGCTGCCCTGTGAAACCAGCTGGTAAATTAATCAGGTCCTGTGTGATGTAGAAAGGTGTGTCCAAACACTGTGTTGAAGGAAAGGGCTTCTTTTCTTTTGTCTGAGTGTCCAAGGTTAACTCTCATGGTCATAAGGCATGTGATGTATCCCAGACATGTGAAACTGGGAAATACAGACCTATTGTAACCTCTCAAGATCATGTGTATCATGCCAAATTACATTAGTCACCATATACACACATATCCCATCAAATGTGACCCCCATTTTGCTGCACACAAAACACTCTATCAGTCCTCCAAGGCTTCAGACTGTGCAGCAAGGTATAGTCTCATGCACTAAGTACATCTCACATGACAGACAGGGCAGCCACACAGTCCCCTTGACAATAATTTGCCTTTTGTGAAGCAATTCTGCACATTGTCTGCCAGTGTAGTTGGCAAACCCAGGACACGGAATCATGTGGAATATATGTCCTACACTGTCCACAAGCAGTGTGGCAGTGTAGTTAGTATACCAGTTGCACTCTATAGCACAAGACTCCTGCATGTCTCATACCCTTTGTGAACTGTCAACATAGTGGACATAATGAACTGCCATGTCTACACTACAATGTCACTCACTACCCTCTCATGGATGTACCTAATGAACAACAGTGACTCCAACTCTCACTGTCAAATATGTGTGAATGAAATACGCAACCTCTCCAGCCCCAGCTACAGGTAGAAAATTCTGACATGTCAATAGTAGTCATAATCAGAGACAATAGATGAGTGTGAGAGATCTGTATACTTAATGAATAATTGACTCTCCTTACCGTTGAATAATCACCACCTTCATGGCATTGGCATTCACAAGTATGTCGAATAGTAAGTATATCACAGAGAACAGTACACCATTATGTCTAGTACTGGGTCAGTCAAATCTAAATTCAACTTACGTGTATTCCAAACAATGTCATAGCATGTCTCATACTGTTGGCAAAGTATATGAGTCAATCAGGACACATAACAGAATGTATATGAATGTGGGGCCATCACCTGTCATGACTATTTATTAATTTTACCCTTCCTTTCTTTGCAGCTGACCAAGGATATTGTCTACAGTTGCAGAAACACCCCCACTGAAGTCCAGAGGAGCTTTACTCATGCCTTAAGCAGGACCAGGTCAATAGTAGAGCATACTTTTGGAGTCCTCAAGATCCTATTCAGGAGTCTGGATATGTCCGGGTGCTGATTGCTCTACTCGCGAAAAATGTATGAAAATTCATTCTTGTGTGCTGCATATTGCACGATATTTGTGTGAAGACAAATGTACCATGGCCTAAAGCCAATGAGGAGCAGGAAGTGCCAGATGATGAGGATGAGGAGCAACACGGCAGAGGGACCATATAGTGAAAATCATATCTTAGTGACTTTCATGATGTCACAAAATTATGACAAAATGAAAAGGTATACATATATGAAAATGAAATTATGAGAAGTGCCAGAGTAAGCAATTTAACTTCATAGTCACAGTAAACATCTGAACACTCATATCATACCTTCTAGTAATTGCTACACAGAAAATATATGTAGCTATGTTTGACCAACAGCGCTGAACAATATTTGGTACATCCAAATTAGTGTGCATGGCAACAACCTGTAACAAATAGTCCTCCACTGACAGCCACACTAAAAATGGTGTGCTAACGTATATAGTGCGCTGTGACTGTGTGTGTCTCTTGAAAAGATCATTTGTACGGCCTCGTACTTGTGGAGGATAGTAGAGTTTACTCATAGTATGAAGGCTTAAAGTGATCCACATAGGATGTGCATGGGAACACAGTCTAAGCCCTGCAGTCTACCTATGCTACATACAAATCTGCAATCAATTATCAGGTCCGTTAGAAGATCTCATATAACTAATACAAATGCTAAAAACTATGCTTTGCCAGCGCAAGAGTGTCTACCAATAAACAATGTGCCCATATTTGCCCACAGGGCCAAGATGCCAATAAGAACAGCAGTGATGGAGCCTACCATGGTTGTGTTAGATATGAACAATGGCTTCACTCACATGAGAGCAGTTTACGTGTGAGTGTGAAGATACAAGTATGAAATACTTATCCATCAGAAATCGCAAAAAGGACAAAATCACAAAAAGAAAGTTCGTCCACCCAAGGTGCCAGGCAATGATGCATTCCAAGATATAGTGGTCGAATATGGCTGGAAATTTAGCATGTGAACATCATGTCTGAATGCATACCCATCACCCAACTTTAAGTAATCACACATTATAGACACTTATGGTGATGGGTGCTAATGGCAAACATATTTATGATTGGACTACACCTAAGTAGTTGGAGCTAGGCAAGCTGGCCTTGTGATCCACAAATTATGGGCTATGTTTGTAGGTAAAGAAAAGGAGCTGTCGCAATGTGAATGTCCAACACATATCCTCCAAAACACAAGCCCATACAGCCGATTTTGTGTAGCACAGCATGTTATGGTGTGTGTTTTTCAAGGTTCTCTGGTAACTGTTGGTATGTACATATCAACATGACTCATTAATGCCGCCACACATACATAGCAAATATAGAGAGACAGGTTGTCCCCTGCATGCAACTTACACTGTAGAGTGGCTGAAACACACCATGTTGGTCCCAAGGCATCCGAGGATAGCAAGTTATACAGTTATGAGTCTTGATACCACAGGCTAGTGACGCTGGTGTCACAGCACTCTATGGAGTAAGTGAAGACACCCCAAGAGGCTTTCTAGTGTTACTCAGTGTAATGGGTGCATTGCAGGGACCTTGTTGGTGCATTATTGCCAGACAACCCTCAGGGATAATTCAGATGTCTCATGAAAACTTATGGATGCCAATATGGGGCTGTAGAAAAAAGGCCCATACCTCCACCCAATTTGCTGTCAACTTGCATTACAGTTCTCTCAGCACTTTCCTCCACATAAACCATTCATGGAATAGTCCTACATGGCCAATGTGAGCAACAGAATGCAGGACACATGGAAACAGATGAGCCAAGATCACATCAATTTATACATCCTTGTTCAGGCTCTACTGGGGATGTCTGACATGCTTGGGACTATACAAAGTCCACGTGAGTCTCATGACCTGTCACAGTGTCTTTTTTTTAAATGTCTTTTTATTAGTTTTAGTTTCACAACACACATGGACAATGTCAGGTTTGAGCATTCAGTGCTTGGTAACAGGACAATGAAAATCACTGGTGAACCTTGCTCTATCTGAGTGCTCCCTTTAGAATTACAAAAGTAAATTATACTCCACATTGCCCACTTCCTACTCATCTGGTGCTTTTTAGTTGACCAGCCCTAAGTTTCACGTGTCATCAGTTTCCCGGAATGAGTGCCACTTGCCCCAAATTGTTTCTCACTTTATTACCACATCCTCTCCCTTGGTATGCCATTTTGTTTTGCTTTTTGACAACATTCCATGTATTTCTGCCAATCCTGAATCCGGGGAGGCAGTGGCACTCCCCATGTTTATGCTATACTCCTTTTGGCCAGACTGGCCCCCGCTGCAAACCATAGTGTGATGTATTTTGGCCACGCCCCCTCACCTTTCACATTTAGGAGGAGCCATTTAGCATCCAGTGGGATCTCTGCTCCTTTACTGTCACCATCACTCCTGTAACATTCAACCTATAATTCTGAATCATTGGACAAAACCATATTATATACATGAATATACCTTTCTGCACACAGCCCCATATGCATACCCCCTGAAGGTGCCCTCCCCACTTTATTTAGCAGTGTTGTTGCATAATAGAATCTATAAAGGATGCAGAGTGGGACTAGGAAAAACCCTGCTCGTATTGCCACAACTCTTGGGCTTTGTAGCATTGCGTCCCATTCTTCATAATCAAACTTACCAAGGTCTACCTCCCACTTGACCCTCAGGGGGCCCAAAATGTCTGGGGCTTTATGCATTGTCTTTTTATATGTTAGGCAGATGGCTTTCTCTGGCATAAGGTCCATGATCTTTAGGTGGGGAAGATTCTTCCACCTGGAACCCCCGGGTTAGATGAGAGGTGAAGGCGTGTGACACCTGTTGGCTAGTGGTAATGCTCGGAGTCAGCCAAATGAAATTTGGCCTATAGGTCCTCAATGGATCATCCCCCCATTTAACCAGACATCTCCCAACCTCTGTATACCTAGGAGGTTGCATTTTGCTAGTCCCTGAAGGCCTCCACACAAGACAGGAGATCACTATCCCATAATAAAGTTTGTTTCATTGTTTTTCCTGTCCACCATAGAAATCTCAGGATCACCCCACGTGTACCAACCACTGTTTGAGAATGCGTTGTACCTGTGAAAAAAGAATCTCACTATAGGGAGTGGTATATTCTGCAAAATGTACAAGTAATTGGAGCAGGGCCATAATTTTATATAAGCCTGCTGTCCCCATCAGGGAAAGCAGTGTTCGCCAAAGAGCCACATCTTGACGCATCATGTCCAATTTCACATACAGGTTCTTGTTCAAGGACATCAGGTGATCTCAAGTAACATAGATATCCAAATAAGTATAGCCATTTGGTTCTACTTTTAGGGCTGTCTCCCGTGGTAAGCATGGTATCGCCTCTGCCAATCTAAACATACAGGACTGATCCCAATTTATGTGGTAGCCCGAGTTGTCACCGATATTTAGAACAACTGCAGCACTCTGTCAATGGACATGGTTGGATTACCTAGGCATGGCAAAATGCCATCCACATAAAGAGATGTGCTTTCCTGTGCCCCTGACACCCTAAATAAATGAGTCAGTTTGAATCCAGGCTGCCAATGGTTCCACTGAAAGGGTGAATATTATAGGGGAGAGTGGGCAATCTTGCTGTGTGTCCCTACCAAAACCATCTGTCCGAACAACACTCCATTGACTCTGACCCTTGCCACCCAGGTCATATATAGGAGTCAGACAAAAAAACAGGGCCAAATAGCAACTACTGGAGGACAACGAAGAGGTAGCTCCATTCAACACTTTTGAATGCCACATGCGCATCTAATGAGAGGATTACTGCTGGATCCATCCGGTAATCCTGTGTCATGTGCAACACCCCATACAATCACTGTAGACTGAGACCTATTTCCCTTTGTGACATAAAGCCCGAATGATCAGGTTGTACTATTGTAGCGATGATTTTTTGCAATCAGAGTGCTAATACCTCGACTAGAACCTTGGCTTCTACATTCAGCAATGATATGGGGCAGTAAGACAAGCATTCCATGAGAGATTTATTTTTCTTGGGGAGCACTACAATAGTTTCACTTCTCTCATCTAGTGGGAGTTCCCCCTTGTTAACTGTTGCTTTGTACATAGCCATTAAATGTTTGGCAATTTTTGAGACCATATTTTTGTATATTTCGATCAGTATTCCATTTGGGCCTTCTGCCTTCCCAGATTATAAAGATTTCTGGGCTGCTATGATTTCATTTTCTGCAATCTCACTCTCCAGGGCCTCTCTGACATCCCTTGACAGGGTCTGGATTGGCATGTCTCTAAGGAATTCAGTAAAATCCCCATTATGACGCAGGAGACTGGCATGGAAGCACCCGCCCCTTGTCTTGAGCTCTTTTCTCCAGCCAGGCCAATAGTTTGCCCACTTTGTTCCTGACCTCATATATGTGCTAAGGGGATGTGCTCTAGCCTGTCCTTCTGCTGATGCCCACAACATATTAAATTTGAGCTGTGGTCTATGTCCCCAATTGGTTGGTCACCACTATGATTCCCCCTTTCCCAGATCTTGAATATCTCTTTCCACCTGTTCTAATTTGGCTAGTTGTTCTTGTTTAATTCTAGCAACCAGAGAGATTGCCTGCCCCGGCAGCACCACCATGAATGCCTCTCATAACTTACTGTGTGAGTCCATCAGCCCCAGCTTTTCTTTAAAGTATTGTCCCACTGTTTTCCTTAGTTGCTCCATCTTAGTTCTGTCTTTAAAGCACCAGGGATCTCTGCATGATATCATCTCTCGTCTGTGGTAGCTATCCTGTAAAGTCACCTCTACATAGAGGTATGGTCGGATAGGTTCCTTTCCGTATCATGAGTACCTGTGAATCTGCACATGTGAGTTAGTTGTGTCAGGAAGTGTTCTAGGAGGGAACCTCTGGAAGGGGCAGTCAAATAAAAGGTATATTAGTGCTCAATGGGGTTATTTGCCCTTCACAGGTCCACCAAAGGCATATACAAATGTTGGCAGTGGGGAGGATCTAACCATACCCTTCCTCAATCTGGACCTGCCAGTTGTGGATTCCAGTCCCTTCCCATAACCAAGACCCCTGGGGGCATTCCCACTATAGTGGAGCTGAGATTGGGTAGGGTATGTGCGTGCATTTTTGGTGGAATGTATACAGAGCTTAAGTTTAAAGTACATCCCAACCAGACGTCGGAATGTACCCTGAAACTCCCAGAACAGTCATGCTATGTGAATTGTGGGATGAAGGGAAGTGACTTATTAATCAAAATTCCAACCTTCCAACCCACAAGTGCTGACAGGTGGTAGCCCATTCTGTCAAGGGCGCAGTATTTGCTTCCCATCAGATGGGATTCCAGTAAAAGTAATGTTTCAGGTATTGCAATGCCATTGTTCTCTTTATCTTGCACCCAAGCCAGTTAACATTCCATGGCATTGTTTTTAGATTGTTCTCCATTGTGGAGTCATCTTCCTCAACTCAGTATGGGGTGCCCACCCAGCCCTATGTTACATATCCACTTTGTCCATATGAAGTTCTCTCATCTATGTCTCTTGCCTGTGTCTCCGTCAGGTTTCTACTCAGCATTGTCCCATATCTGTAGCAAAAGAACATTAATTGAAACATAAAATGAAGCAAACCATAACTAAACAACCCCCCACCTCCCCTGCAAGGCGGGCACAGAACTGCCCACCACCCAAACATGCAGAGTGTGTTTCACCCCCAGAGAAACATAAAAAATCAGAGCATTGCCTCTACACCGATCAGAAGTCAATTATTAAATGCCACATCCCAATAAAAATAATACCTTGGCACAATATGTACCCTTCCCCAAGAGGTTTACCAGCTGCAATATAATGTCATCCGGAAACCTTCAATTGTGGTTCTGAGTTAATTCCAGGCTCCCAGTATCATCTTCCGAGGAACAATGAGCATATAAGCATTGGTCACCTTTCTTAAAGTTGTTTCTTTTCCTCCCAACTCACCAGCCCTCTAACCAGTCTCAGGTCTCCTCAGGTGATCCAAAGTGCCCGGTCTTACCCTCAGTAATAACTCTGAGATTTCCCGGGAAAACCATCATATATTTTAAATCGGCTTTGCGTCACAATCCCTGTAATTGAATACCCTTGCAATAATGGCCCTTGGTGGCGCTCCTGGTATTGGGGAGAGGGGGGCGGCACACTATGCACCCTCTCAATAGTGAAGTAGTGGGAGAGTCTCTTTGGTAATGAGCTCTTCCAGAAACAGCTCGACGCTGGTGCCTTCCACTTTTTCCACTACCCGACCAACCAGATATTGTTCCGCTGTGCTCTCCCTTTCTAATCTTCTAACTTCACTGCCATCAGATTATGTTCCTTTTACCAGTCTTTGGACCCGCTCTGTGAGCGATTTCGCAGATACCTGCAAGGCGGTAACATTAGTTTCAGTGGTTTGGATTTTCACAAAGATTTTCTGGTAGTCTGCTCGGAGGAGGGCGACATCTGTCATAACTGCATCCAGTTCCAGTTCAAGCAATCCCTTCAAGTCTCTCATAGCCACCATTATCACTTCAAGAAAGGGATCATTGTTGGGTGTTTTCTCCCTCTCCAGCACAGTTGCAGTTGACTCCTTTGACGCCCCCAACCTCGGGGGCCGGGAGTGTCACCATGTATTCATCCATCTTGTTTAATAGAGTGGGGGCCAGGTATGCACCAGGTTTTCTACCTGATTTAGGTTAGGTGCGCCTTAACCCCTGCTCTGGAGGAGGTCCAGAGAAGTCGAGGTGCTAGTAAAAGAAGGCCTTTCCACCTCATTCTCAGCATCTCCAGCGCCTCATTGTGACAGTTTCTTGCCTGCTCATAGTTCCGCCATCAGACAGGTTCTGTAATTGGTAGATCTCCACAGGCTTGGGAAACCCATGGCAGCTCTGTCAAAAGACTGTCTTCAGCCCTGTCGGCAGTTCTCAGTGCTCTTCTACTTTTCAGTTCCATGTGTTTTCATGCCTCCCAGATGTCTCACCTGGGTGCCAGATTCTTAGGCCTCAGCGTACCACAACATTAAGAGAAGGTGGCCCTCCTCAAAGGGTGGATGGAGCTCACCAGGTGATCAGCATCACTTGGCAGCGCTCAGAGGGGCTGCCCTCACTCAGGCCGGGTTATTCTGCCGAAATGAGCCACATCCTCCTCAAGCAAACCAGGTCCCTTCGGCGGCCATGCTTACTTCTGTTTGACCTGACTGCATCACGCTTGCCTTAGTCCTAGCGAGTCCTTGCCCTTTATTCGCCTGGGCTCATTCCCTCCCTGGCATCACAGTCAGTCTCCAACCCCTCTGGAGCTCAAGGGGGCTGGGTGCTGTTCAGTTCGTGAACGGATGGCAGATGGATGGGGAATGATTATGGAGTTGGTGGTGGAGCCGACCTAGGTCGCTGACCATGCCCTGTACCTGTCACAGTATCAAACTACATGGGTGCTGCATGTGTACGTCCCCTGCTATGCACAAGCATGAACTCCTTGAAGCAGAGTAAAGTAATGGTGTGATATACGCTGCCTTGCTCTCCTCAATATTTTGGAGGTCACACCAAGGCATGCAATGTGATCATCATATGCCCCCCAGGTGATAACAATTTGACTACCCTGTGGGGTAGGAGCCTTGAATATAAATGGTCTATACACAACCACTACAGAGCAGTTATGTGTATATTTCATACAAAAATGTGTAATGTTTGCATCACTTTTGTTACCCATCTGTTAGAAATGGGGTCAGAAATGTTAGAAATGTGTGAGGGCAGGCACAGCCCATTCAGGTGTAAGTAACCACTCCTCCCTTCACTCTAGCCCAGATGGCCCATCAGGACATGCAGGCTACACCCCACCTCTCTTTCTGTCACTGTCTAAAGTGGATTCACAAAGAGCCCAACTGTCAGTCTGAACCAGACAGGGAATACACAAGCAGGCAGAGTCATAGAATGCTTTATGCAAGAAAATGCCCACTTTCTAAAAGTGCCATTTTCAAACTGACAATTTAAAAAACAACTTTACCAAAAGATTTATTTTTAAATTGTGAGTTCAGAGACCCCCGAATTCCATATCTCTATCTGCACTTAAAATATATTTAAAGGCAGCCCCCATGCTAAACTATGAGAGCGATAGGGCTTGCAACAGTGAAAAACGAATTTGGCACTACTTCACTGTTAGGACATATAAAACACATCAGTGCATGTCCCATCTTTGAAATACACTGCACCCTGCCCATGGGGCTACCTAGGGCCTACTTTAGGGGCACCTTATATGTATAAAAAGGGAAGGTTTAGGCCAGACAAGTGGGTATACTTCCCAGGTTGAATTGGTAGGTTAAACTGCACACATAGACACTGCAGTGGCAGGTCTGAGACATGTTTACAGGGAAAGTCAGGCAGATGGCAAGGCCCACTAGTAGCATTTGATTTACAGGCCCTAGGCACCTCTAGTGAACTTTACTAGGGATTTACTAATTAATCAAACATGCCAGTCATGGAAAATCCAATTACCCATACAATTTACACAGGGAGCACTGGCACTTTAACATTGGTCAGCAGTGATAAAATGTCCAGAGTACCAAAAACAGCAAAAACAAAGTCCAGCACAGTAAGAACATAAGAAGCAGAGGCAAAAAAGACAGGGGAGACCACGCCAAGGATGTCAGGTCTTACACCATTCATGGCACATATTCACATTTGCGAAATCAAAAGCCAGGAAAGGGCTAATCTGCACTGCCCTGTTTGTGATAGAAATATAGTTTATGCAAAAAATTGGGGCAAATTTCCAAGGAGTTAGCATGGCCCCAGCATAATTTTCTTTTTACGCACCTCCAGTGCAATCAGTGCTCCACACTTCTCTTAATTTACAAACTGATGCATTGGGACCAGTACATCAGGATGCAGAGGTCTGCATTACATTGCACCTGCGCCAGGTATAATGTACGCAGGGTAGATGTTCCTATGTTGAAAGCCCCATAGAACTGACGAAGTGAAATTTACAACGTTTCACTGCGTTACTCTACAACTTAACTGCATCTAAATACCTATGTCTTCTCAAACCAGGCATAAGTACTAATGTGGGGATTTTAACATGGAATTCACCTCTGTGTTCTGATGCATTGCTGGAGTTACATCAGTCTTATGACCAGCTCCAGCAAAGCGCCACTTTAGCTCCCACAGAAGCATCAGAATTTCTGACGCATCCGTGAATCTTTATGCAATGAAGCCCTGTATTGTAAATGCAACAAATCCATGGCACCGTAGTGCATTTCCAGCAGGCACAAGAAATCTGATACCTCAATGCCGAAGGGTCAGTTCTCCTAAATATGGCTCATTGTTTTGTGCTGCATTGCTTACACTTCTGATTGCAAATGGGTTCAGGAGGGGGCATGGACATTCCCATTCATCCATCCATTGATTGCGTGCAACCCCAGAGTACTTAAGGGCTGTAACTCACGGATATAGCTGTTTTCACCACCCAAACCTGAGCATGCCAGAGCAATGAGATAAAATGTCAGTGAGCTTGTCATTTCAACAATCAATGAGCACTGCAATTTATGGCACACATAGTAAGAGGAAATACTGTGAGATTTTGCTAATGTGCTGGAATTTATTCATATCAGCAAACAAACCAATCTCCTTGCAATGCTGCCACATAAGTACCACAGTGCTAGAGTTGCAGGGTTGCTGCTAGGCTACATTAAGTACATCAGTGCAAGGAAAGTGAAAGGAAAGTGAATTTGAAAATGGCACTTTAAGTGCCACAGTATTCACACCAGGTACTGTTTGGTTGAAGTGCTGCAGATGCACAATCTGCTTTTGTACACACTTTATGGTCCCTGGAAGTGCCTGAAGATAATACACATGCTTGTGCCGACAATCATGGGAAAGTTGGTTCACAGGGACACTTTTACTGGCTGTGGCATCACTAGAGGGTTCACCTTCTTGTACAGGGGTGCGTGGGCCCACACTATTGTGAAAATCACTTCGATTTGAACTGTACACCATATGTAAGATGTAGGGTCAGAGGCAAAGTAAATCTCCTGAGGTGCTTTGGTGGTGTGTCCCCAGATGGGAACCCCCTGGAAGGGGGAATGGGGCATATGGCCCTATCCATACATCCTCTTCCAGATGAGTTCAGCCAATCAAATTGGGGCATATGGCCCCAACCATACATCCCCTTCCAGGTTGATCTAGCCAATCAAAGCACTTGCCTGCAACAGAAACTATAACACCCTCAAGTTGCCCAACGGCCTGCTGTCTGTACAGTGGTACACGGCACAGATTGGCAGAAGGCTGCACTGTCTTAGATGTGGGCTGCCATCCGGGGCACACTGACAATGCGAACCTTATCAGGGTATGCACTATCACTGCGCATCTTGACAGCTTATTAGTATCAGTGCCTGTGTCTAATATACAGCCCTAGCACAGAGGCACAGTGATGTCCTCTTTTTCATGTGGGAACGCCCACATGCAAATGAGGGAGCATGCTGTGGCGATATTGCTGGCAGTATGGGGGTCATTCTGACCCCGGCGGTCTCAGACCGCCGGGGCCAGGGTCGGCGGGAGCACCGCCGACAGACCGGCGGTGCCCCGCAGGGCATTCTGACCGCGGCGGTTCGGCCGCGGTCAGACTAGGAAAACCGGCGGTCTCCCGCCAGTTTTCCGCTGCCCTACAGAATCCTCCATGGCGGCGGAGCGCGCTCCACCGACATGGAGATTCTGACTCCCCCTACCGCCATCCTGTTCCTGGCGGGTCTCCCGCCAGGAACAGGATGGCGGTAGGGGGTGCTGCGGGGCCCCTGGGCCCCTGGGGGCCCCTGCAGTGCCCATGCCAATGGCATGGGCACTGCAGGGGCCCCGTAAGAGGGCCCCACTTTGTATTTCAGTGTCTGCTTTGCAGACACTGAAATACGCGACGGGTGCCACTGCACCCGTCGCACCTTCCCACTACGCCGGCTCAATTCTGAGCCGGCGTCCTCGTGGGAAGGTTGATTTGCCCTGGGCTGGCGGGCGGCCTTTTGGCGGTCGCCCGCCAGCCCAGGGCAAATCCCAAAATACCCTCAGCGGTCTTTCGACCGCGGAGCGGTATTTTGGTGGGGGAAGTCTGGCGGGCGGCCTCCACCGCCCGCCGTACTCAGAATCACCCCCTATATGTGGGCCATTGATATCCGTGTCACAGAAAGGACCGCACAAGTGTCTGCAGCAGTTTTGGTAATACTAAAGTGTTCCAGGGAAGCATGAAGCATCTGCAGATGCCAGCCAAAGTATCTGATAGTAAACCAGGTAAAGAAGGGTAGCTCGAGAGGTGCTTCTTGCACCACAAGCATTTGTCAGCGACTGTTGTAACTGGCCACTACAGGACATAAGTGACACTCAAAGGTGTCAGCATAACTATGTGGGAGTGCAATTCACAAGTACAGGTGCAGGGCAGTTCATCAAGGATTCTGGTTGCGCAAGGCAGCAGCAGAATCAAATTGCAGGTTCAGTCTGAAGTCATGTTCAATGGGCCATTCCATTTTGTTACGTCTGCACAGGTGCCCTGTTTGGTATCTTTAGATTACACAGGAACCCATTACCCATGGTGTAGGTGTGTCTGCATTGTTGACACAATTGTACTTCGAAAATACAGCTTACTGCACAAAGAGATTCAATGTAGGTGATATTCATTTCCTTGTTTGCAATGCAGCACACATACAATACTGTAAAATTCAAAGAAATGTCCATATGATCCTCATTGTTATTTCTCCCCTTGGTAGCCACGCAGTAATGAGGCCTTCCATGGTTTATTTGGTTTTGCTATTCGGGGATGGTGTCAAAACATATTTATATTGTTTGGGACAGCAAATGCAATGGAAAAGGAATGCCTCCTTGATGTAGACTATTGCTACGCTGTGCTTTGCACTGGCTTGCCTGACTCCATACCTCTTAATGCATGTAAAGTCACGCAGGGTGGCTTTGCATGGCCTCATATAAATGGTGGAAAGGGCTGAGACACAGGACTTGTTCTTATTTATTACACTCCAGTTTTTCATGCCTCATATAAATTAGGCTTACTGTATGTTAAAGGGGAACCCACTCACTTGTTACTTTATCCAAAGGTCTCACAGGTGGAATTTTACACATCTGAACATATCTCATATATGATGGTGTTCAGTGCCCAAACAATGAACCTTTGGGGATGCAAAGGACATATATGGTCAATATCTGGAATTATGCAGCACCGATAGATACTGATCTCTATTAAACGAAGGAACAAGGATGGCTAATGTGTGTGGAATATAGCGTAGTCACGTACATGTAAAGAAAAGAGTGAGGCACAGCTATAGCTATACCTTTAGGTGCATGTGCATTTAGGTGCAGAGAGCTATGAAAGTCTGCCAACCTTATGAAATTTGTAGTAGTGGGTTATTTTAACTTGTTCTGCAATTTGACCACCTGATGCATGTTTTGGCTCATCATACGCGCATACACATCAGCCTGCCCTACCAATGTGTATTATTGAGGCATGCCAAATGAGCCATTGAATCAGTAGAAACATAAGGGTTATATAGCCAGTTGCTATTCATATGTACTGGCCTACACTTTACCACAGTGTATGTGTTATACAGTCACAGTGCAATGTATCATGTTATGTATTGAAAGTGGACCTGAGCCCTACACAGCCAGAGAAGTGGAAAGCTTTATGGATCCCAGTATTACCAGTGAGTGTCATCCTGAATGCTTACTGTTTATTGTAAGGATTGTGTGTGATGATGGATGCTTTGTGCAATTCTATGCTCAATGTGCATCCCTTACACAAAAAAAATATGTAGCATGAATATTTGGACAGAAATATAGATGCTATTTGTTGGATGTGCAGTCCCTCTGACTAATGTAAAGATGTGTATATTTGCTGTCACTGATGGATTACATGATCAATGGTCTGACTGAACAGCAATGACCACAGTGCCATAGTCTGTGAACATGGTAGTGGATTCATAGTTGAACATGGCTGGGAATGGGAAACCTAACAAATGCATTTCAGATGCACACATTGCATTCTCTGTCCGATGTGTATGGCTACTTCACACAAGCTTATTGGGCAATATATTTGACGAGTAATTAGAGAGGTAGCAGTTTCTGGGAATATTAATGAACTGATGCATTGTGGAACATTGTTATTTGAAGGTGTGAATATTCAATTAATTTCTAAACTGGAGAAAGGTTGGAGAGGTCCTGATAGACCGAAGGTTTTTTCCCTGGTTGCATAGATGGATGGATAGATAGAAAAGGTCTGTTGTCTTTATTGTATTTCGTAGTCACCATCCTAATAGTATCCTGGTTGCAGTGGCCAGAGATCCACCAGAGGGATCTATGAAAAAAATATAGATGCAAAAAATATAGATTTACAATTAAACTGGAAAACATTGTTTTCCAATAATTAAATAACAAAAATCTAAATATCAAAAACCTAAATATCACTGTCAAAAATATGTATTTGCACTTAGTTTGCTGTCAACAATATCAGAAACAAAAATGTTGTGACCTTTAAATAAACATATAAATAGTAAAAAAACAACAGAATAAAAAATATTGACGACATTGATGATGGAGAGAAATCAACAGTTTTATTATAAAAACATAAAAATAACAACATTCTAACTACTTTAACTTTATGAAAATAAACATCAATAACACAAAGCTAAAATACACTTCAAACTATCTAAACACTTATACAAATATATATTTAAAACAAGAACATTAAACAAAAATATTTTGAAATATATAAA
This sequence comes from Pleurodeles waltl, assembly GCF_031143425.1. Taxonomy (NCBI): domain Eukaryota; kingdom Metazoa; phylum Chordata; class Amphibia; order Caudata; family Salamandridae; genus Pleurodeles; species Pleurodeles waltl. Next base: position 529,728,396 of record NC_090449.1, read on the forward strand.
TAAATACATCAAATCTAAAACAAAAGCTTCATAATATATAGACAGCATTATAAAATAAACACTAATTAGCGTTCACCATAAAAAGCAATAACTGAAAAAATCAAACTAAAAGAACACTAACCTGCAAAATCATACTTCAAACAAAATTAACCAATAAAAGTATACAATTGTTAGAAATGGGGTCTATGGTTGGCAGTCAGGTTACCCCCTGTCCAAGCAAGGACCCTCACTCTATTCAGGGTAAGTCACACACAATCCAAATTATCCTGTGGCCCCATCTGGTAGCTTAGCACGGAGCAGTCAGGCTTGACTTAGAAGGCAATGTGTAAAGTATTTGTGCAATAAATCATACAATAACACAATATAGCACCACGAAAATACACCCCACAGTGTTTAGAAAAATATATAATATTTATCTGGATAAATGCAGGTCAAAACGATTAAAGATGAAATAAGTAAATGTAGAGATATCACTGAAAAGTGATATAAAGTTTCTTAAGTATTTTAAAAGCAAACAAAGTCTCTCTCAAGCACAAAGTACCTGGTTCGAGTGAAAAATCATCCGCAAAAGGCCGCAGAGGAGGAGATGCTTGGAAACAAAGGGGTGTGTGGCGATTTCTCGGGCCGAACACAACAATGCATGCATCGATTTCTATCGCTCTATCGTGGATCCTCTTCAGGTTGCGGGGTTTTCAGACACCCCAGGGACAATGAGTGGATTTCCTGCACTGGCAGGACGAAGTCACAGGAGCTGCGCTGATTCAGTGGGCATTGCGTCGAATGTTCGACCGCACGACAGGCACTGCATCGATTACTCTCTGGAAGTCGGGCTGTGTCATTCCAGTTTGGCTATGTGTCGTTCCGGTGGGCTGTGCGTCCAATTTCTGGTCACTACGCTGGCGCTGCGTTCATCTTCTCTGGCTGCGTCGTTCCTGATTTTCACCGGAGTGCAGGCTGTGCGTCGTTTCTGCCAAGCTGTGCGTCAAATTTCACTGCACAAGGAGTCCTTCTTGTAGAGATGAAGTCTTTTTGGTCCTGAGACTTCAGGGAACAGGAGGAAAGCTCTATCCAAGCCCTTGGAGAGCACTTCTTCATCATAGCCAGAGAGCAGCAAGGCAGCAGGGCAACAGCAAGGCCAGGGTCCCAGTAGGGGGGGTGGCAGTCCTCTGTGTGAGAGCAGGCCCTCCACCCTCCCAGCCCAGGAAGACCCATTCAAAATGCAGATGTATGCAAGTGAGGCTGAGTATCCTGTGTCTGGGGTGTGTCTGAGTGAATGCACAAGGAACTGTCAACTAAACCCAGCCAGACGTGGCTTGTAAGGTACAGAAAGATTTAAGTGCAGAGAAATGCTCACTTTCTAAAATTGGCATTTCTAAAATAGTAATATTAAATCCATCTTCACCAGTCAGCAGGATTTTGTATCACCATTCTGGCCATACTAAATATGACCTTCCTACTCCTTTCACATCAGCAGTTACCAGTCAAGCAATGTATGAGGGCAGCCCCAATGTTAGCCTATGAAGGGAGCAGGCCTCATAGCAGTGTAAAAACAAATTTAGGAGTTTTACACTACCAGGATATGTAAACTACATAAGTACATGTCCTGCCTTTTGCCTACACAGCTCCCTGCCCTATGGGTCATCTAGGGCATACCTTAGGGGTGTCTTATATGTAGAAAAAGGGGAGGTTTAGGCTTGGCAAGCACTTTTAAGAGCCAAGTCGAATAGGCAGTGAAACTACACACACAGGCCTTGCAATGGCAGGCTTGAGACAAGGTTAAGGGGCTACTTAAGTGGGTGGCACAATCAGTGCTACAGGCCCACTAGTAGCATTTAATCTACAGGCCGTAGGCACACATAGTGCGCTCTACTAGAGACTTACAAGTAAATTAAATAGTCCAGTTGGGTAAGATCCAATGTTACCATGTTTAAAGGGAGAGAGCATATGCACTTTAGCACTGGTTAGCAGTGGTAAGGTGCGCAGAGTCTAAAAACCAGCAAAAACAGTATTGAAAAAGTGGAGGGAGGGAGGCAGGCAAAAAGTTAGGGGTGACCACTCTAAGGCTGTCAGGTCTAACAACAATCAATTAAACTAACAATATGAAAGACACCAAAAATATAACGACTCGGTAGTCCAAAAAAGAAGGCGATCCCAGACAGGACCAGAAAACAGATGTGGAAAAATATATACAACTACCTGGCAAAGCAAGTAAAAATATTTATTTATACCAACTTATAATTTATTTATTTTGAAAGAGTAAAATAACAAATAAGTAGCCAAACATTTGATTGCTTTTATGTTTTTAAATATAGATCTAACAAACAAATTACTACACAGTTGCGATACTGCTAATCTACAGAAAAACAACAGAAAATGCATGCCTGCAAAAAGTAATCAAAAGGTCAGTTATTTAAAAAAAATTGTAAACAGAAATGAATACTAAACTGTTTATAATCTATTTAACTCCATGCAGACCCCACTAACTCCAACAAATATTTGAAATAAAACTAAATAAATGTTTTCTTTAATTGAAAAGGAGGCCACAGACAACATTACAAGAACCTCAATGGAAAGCCTGTACATAAAGTGCCTCATTACAGGTTTGGCAGTCTGACTGCCAGAACGCCGCGTGGCAGCTGTCATAAGACCACCATGTTGGTGGTCATACAGACCACTGTATTACAAGTTACACAGCAAAGCCCACCAACAGACAAGCAAAATCCCAACACTGACAGGACTCTGGAGGGTGGGAAAGAGGCGGTCCGATTACTGGCATCCCCAGCCTGTCAACCAAACACTGAACCTATAATAAGACGAAAATCGTTGTGGCGGTCTTGCCATGGCGGTGCAAACCACGGTGGTCGGTGGGCCCCACAGTAATACTCAACACCACATTGTGTAGATTTGAAAACAACATAGCTGACACACATACATACACTCAATACACCTACCAACCACACTATAAAAACACCTCTCCAAACAGCACAATCCTTTTCATCTCCCAGCCAAACTCAGAAGCCAGAGCAACATGAAATCTAATCAAACCATAGATTAGGCACCTCACCATCTCTCATAAAGCACATATCACACATCCTCACAACACCCTCAACACATATATTAGTACCCTATTACACTATTTATTCCCCATCAACCCCTCATCACACAACACCTACAATTTATTTTTTCCCTCACTTCTTTACCACTACCATGTTACCACAAAAACATCCTTTCTTCACAGATGACAAGTTAAGAGTCATCAGTCATTAGAGTAGAGCCACATATATTTGGAGCCTAAGTCCAGCAGAATACTAGCGCAAATAAAATGGAAATGTGACAAAGAATAGTCGACAGAGTGAATTCTGTAGGCAGCTACCCACGCACAAGGGACATCATCAAGAAAAGATGGGACAACCTCAGGGGGAAGGTCTGTTCCATGTCCGCTAGGTAGCAGCTGGCGGTCCACAAGGCTGGCAGTGGTCCCACACCTCCTCATCCACAGTTCACATCATAGGAGGAGAAGGTTTTGGCCATTATATATCCTGAGGGCTTGACAGGAATACCGAGGGGAGTAGAGTCGGGTAAATCACAACAACAAAATTAGCTCACCAAAATGTATTGGCATGCATAATCACTGATCACCTTTCCCCACGTACAATGTCACCCCACTCAACAGTCCAGTGTCCACCTGTCCATAAACACGTGTCTGGCCTCCAAAGTGCCAATCACACCCACCTGGGGGAACAAAAATGTTCTATTGTTGGTGTAGTACAGGGATTGACAGCACTACAACTCCCAGCAGGTACTGTTTTACTATCATTAATACTAGAACAGCGTTGCCTAGTCCAAATTACCTCCTTTGTCAACTCCACATGGGAGTGTACCCGTCTGAGGGATATAAACTGTATAGTTTGTGGGTAAGACAGGCACAGACAGCAATTCCAAGGTCAGCAGGCACTGGAAATGTCACTCTACTCAGCCAATACTGTGTTTTCTGCTACTAGGATCATTCTCCCTCTACTCAGCCTTTGCCATGTACTCACCTATGGGGATATCTACACTATAGTGTGTGGTAAGACAGGCAATGACAGCAATGCCAAGGCCAGCGGGCACTGTCTACTCAATGCAAAACACCAGCTCACTATGCATCTGTCCTAACATCCCTGTACATCAACTTACTATGAAAGTCTGCTCACCTGAGAGGATGACTTATGTATGCTGTGTGTACTAATTGGTGTAACATGACTACAAATCCCAGGAGGAACAGTCCCTCTAACTCCAAAAACCAGGACACTGTCTACAATGACATTGTGTCGCTGTCTGTTAATTCACAAATGCAGGTTACCTAACTGGGAGGGCCAATATACAGGTCATGGTACACTCTGTGATGTGCCTAATTGAACAAGATCCATCTTGAGAAGATAAGCCAATATGAAAATAATGTGCGCAGAAAGAACAGTCCAATCTATTTGCCCAATGAATGAAGGACAACAAGATGCATCATCAAATTGCCTGTGGCAGAACCCATATTCACAATACACTGACCTCATGATGACAACTAACATATAAAGCAACAATCATGCCCACATACCAGTCTACTAGGTCTTTAGATGACCTAGGCCACATCATGCCCTGCCACTGTTTTGACTCCACTACTGAAAAGATAGGAGTCTCTGAAACTGACATCCAAGTGCCAAGATACTCAGACATCCTGTAGCAAGGTGACTTGAAATGGAATTGGTCTGTTTCCCAAATGTCAGATCAATTCAGTTGATAGCAGGTGTGCCTCTCACATAAGAGAAGAATGCAAAGCCAATGTGTACATGTCCTTAATCAAATGTCACTGTAAGCTGTTGGAGGTACATGTCACAATACAACCTGTAACATTTTGTCTCTTACTTCAACAGATCTATCTGGCACTAGGTACACAGACACCAATCAAGAGACTACCGCAACCCCCCATGAATCAAGCCCTCAGTGAGGATACCACTCCTGGATGTGTGGGCATTCAGGACAGCGCTGGCCCATCTGAGGAACCTGCTTAGAAGACACCTGTCAGCCTCACCCTGACCACATCAACTCCTCCCAGCCCTGTTGCATCAACATCTCAGGTAACCAGTCGCTCCCAAACCTGTGTCCTGAGGACAGAATCAACAATCTTGTGCCCCCTAGTCCAGGTACGTGAGTTACATCTAGACACCTCTGACAATGATGGACCTGGATCCAGTGGCCAGGGGAAAAACTGAGCATGTGGGAGTATGGAGCGCGGGAGGGATGGTGTGGGCCAGTGACATGAGGCTCCTGGAGATGATGGCCAGAACACCATCACCAAAGTCCTAGGAGCCTACCAACAATTCTAAGGCATGATGGGCCAGGAATTCACCAAACTCAGGGAGATCAAGCAGCTGCAGAGGAGTTACAACCATGAAATACTGCAACAGGGAGAGGCCTACAATGCCACCTTGGCCTCCCTAACAGGGGTGCTGAGGGACATGAACACAACCCTGAGCAGGAATAAAGAAGAACACCAGACCCCTTCCATTGGCCTAGTAACATCAGCCCCTTCAACCTCTGTGGCAGCCAGTGGAAGGGGGGGGGGCTGCTAGGGGAAGGACTGCCTTAAACACCCCTGCCTCTGTAGCTGTAGATCCCACAGCAAGCAGGGACATCCACACTAATGTCCAGGAGGTGTAGATGCCAAGACCTCAACCATTACCAGGAAGTGACCTCCTCCTGATGGAGCCTCTTTGTGTGTCACAGTATCACTCTGTTGACTGTTCTTCAAACACTATCCATTTTCCAGGATAGTAGGACACTGGACTTTGGACTTCAAATTTTGTGGCAGCAACTCTGGTGATTACATCCACCATGACTGATTTCTTTAGTATTTAGTTTTTTTAAACTTAATTTCTACCTTTATGTTCAGAACAGATGTAAATAAACACAACTGGCACACAATCAGTGCCTAATAGTGATTTTTCATCATTGTGGGATGTACAATGTGAAATTCATGTGATGCATATGAGGTACTCTTAAGATGGTAGTGTAAGGAGGGATATGTCACATCCATGCAGAGGATTACTAGCAACACATACAAACATGATTATTTACACTGTACAGCCTATAGGAAGCAAAAGTATCTGGACTGTCATTGCCAAGAATGAGAAAACATTGTTGCTTCCGGCTAGATATCTCAAAGTACCATCCCCCTTGCCACAGAAGAAAGGGCTATGTCAGACCCTGTCCCATAGTATAGGCAAACATATTAGTGGATGTTGTCATCATCTTGACCCTTATCACATACCAAAACTAGGTCTATCCAACTTAACATACCCCATGACAAAGACAGAGGACAGTACAACAGTTCCTAGTCAGAGGCCCATCTATTACAAATGTTAGGCATCTAACACACCTATGTCAGTGTTGTGGCACAGGCATTATGGCCTACAATGAGGAAACACATGGACAGCAACATACAGGGCGTACAGGATCCTTATCAACACAATATGGGAGAATGAATGGATTGCACAGAATGGCATGTTACAAGGCCACATAGTCACACATGAAACAATTGGACCAAACTACTAGGACAAACAGGTCTAATCTGTAGTTCACATAACTGCCCTCCCACTATCCAGGCAGTTTGGGCATGGAACTCATACAACCCAAATTTGCGACAGACAGTACCTGGATCAATTCCATGTCCCCTTCACATGTCAGACCAGCTTCAGCCACCTGCGAATGACTCAACTCTGACATGCCGACATGAGGATGGCATTGTAAAGAGACCTGGAAGGAAAAAAGTGACATTCAAGCAGTTTAGGCAGGCAAAGGCATACATGAGACACAAAAGTCATTTTAAACTTCTGCTGTTTCTCTGACAGTGCAATGTGACTATCGCAAAGGAGATATTCAAGAGAGGCACACCTTCAAATCTTATGTAGCCAGCAAACCTTGGATGCATGATGCATAACATGAGATGCCCTGTCTCATGGTGGCAGAGATACCCTTCTCCACAAATCCTGACCACTGCAGTACAATGAAATCCAAGAACATCACCTACTTGCACTCAAATGAAGTACTGTTTGGTGAGATCTGCACACGTCTCCACCTTTATCCTTTTCACTGTCATCCTCACTTGGCATTTATAAAGGCTCACCCAGTGACACTGCCAGCTCCCCCTCATTAGGGATGTATGAGATGTTTCTCCACAGGGCAAGATTGTGGAGCATGCAGCAGGCCACAATGATCTTACAAATATTTTTGGTGAATAGAGGAGGGATCTACCTGATTTTCTATGCTCTGGATCTTGCCGCAGGGGCCCCAAAGCCTGCTCCACAACACGGCGTGCTCTTTCATGTGCCTCACTGAAGCAGACTTCCCCTGGTGTAGTTGGGTTCCTCACTGGTGTCAACAGCCAGGGACAGTTTGGATAGGCAGAATCCCCTGTAGGGAAATGTGACGTGCATGCAACCATCAGTCCAGAGAAATGTCTCACTAGCAGCAGACATAGCATATAAACATACATGACATATGTTACTTACCAACCAGTCAGGCCCTCTCTTGATACAGTTGTGTCATCAGCTGGGCAATTGCACTGTTCCACATGAGGAAGGCAGGATTGAACCCAGGTACCGGGCACAGACTTGGGAAATGTAGAGGTCTGCCAAAAACACTACTTGGACATTGATGGATTGGAAATTCTTACTGTTCTGCCACGGGGTGGAACAATGGCTACATTGGTACCATCAGTGGCTCCCACAATATGTGGGATGTGTGCCAATCTTTAGAACTCTGTTTTCACATGGGCAAAATCCTCACATTGAGGAAAATGAATGTAGTTGTCCGAGTGTTTCAACATTGCTGAGAGAACATCCTTGAACACCAAACTGAACATAGGCTAGGAAAAACCAGCAGATAGGGCCACTGTGTTTTGGAAGGACCCTGTGACCAGGAAGTACAACACTGACGACTTGTACTAGGGGTGGTATGCTATTGGGATGACATATGGCTGGCATCAGATCTGGCTTCATCTGATGACATAGATCCATGATTGTCTACCTATCCAGGTGGTAGATCTGAATGATGTGTCTGTTCTCAATTGTCTGCAAGTCTGCTAGTTGAAGGTACACAGGAGGGTATCTAACCCTTCTCTTCCCAGTATAGCTATGTGGACCAAATAGAAAAAAGGCAGTCACTCAATGTGTTCCTAGCAATTTAATTACTACGTGTCAGAAATGAAATGTATCATGTCATGTGAGTCACTGTAAACATGATACACATCACACACCAGGGCTAACACTTGCACATTTGTGAAATGTAACACCTTGCTTATCTACATGTACAAAACCTCTATCTGGACATCAACCTCCTGTCCAAATTACTCCATAAACTGACTGTCATGTAATGCTCCAAATCCTGAATTACACATAGGGTAGAGGGAGCTGGCTGTACAACCAATAATGTTGTCACATCTACAGGACCACATACCTACATGATAACAGAAATTATTGACCTACATGACAGGAGAAGGCCAGCACTCAATATTCACCAGGACATCATTTTTATAATTGTGATGCATCAAAATATATTGTGTAATTTCATTGTATCCCTCTAAAATGTTGGCTGCCTGACCTACTCCACTGGACATTGGGAACCACCCACGACCGCCTGCAGAAGTCGTCATGGCAGTAAACAGATGTTACTGCGGCGGGCACTGCCATAGGATGGCATTGCTGCCTGGGGAGGTCTTGGGCCAATAGCAGTGTCCGCGGGCAGTGTCGGTTGCGTACGTGGTAGACGTTACAGCCTTTTTCTACTGACTCTCTCACTTGACTCCTGACACTACTGCCAACAGGTGAAAGGGCACCTGCATTCTCACCCGAAGAAGTGGATAAGCTGGTGGAGGGATTCTACCCTAGTACGGGCAGCTCTATGGTGCAACAGATGAGCAGGTTGGTACCTCTAATGCACACTTTTCTCTGTGCCTCTGCTTATATTGGCTTTAGTCTTCCTAGACTTACGCCCAGTCTGCATGATTGTGTCTACAAAGCACTGTGTGTGCTGTCAGTGTGCATTATTGGTTGAGTCAATGGGCATGTATCTATGTCAAGTGACAGGTTTGTAGTCCTGAGACAATGTGGTAAGTGTGCATTGAATGTTCCCTGAACCCACTTTTGTTTGATGCACATGGCTAGGTGAGGTGTTATGATAGCCATCCCAAGCATAATCTTGCCACAAGATGTTTGTAATGTATATTCACATGTGGTTGCATGACAGCAGGAGGGTTGAATGCTTGTATGTGCTGGTAGGCCACCATTTGAGCTCTTTCTCTGTTTTCACAAGGATCTCTGGTCCCATCTGACCTTGTTGGACTGCTGTTCGGAAGCAAGGTAATGACACTATATGCCCCTCAGCTTTGCACACAGGCAGCCAATGTAAATTGGCTGTAGGCTACATGATGTACTGTGATGCATGTGACTTTTTGGACATGGTGTATTGTATAGGTATGTCTGCTCAGCCTGCAGAGAAGGAGGCCTGTGTGTTGTCACTCACTCCAAAACTAGACACGTGGGCTGGCATTGATTACCTTTTCCACTACAAGTGTGACACTGTGCCCACTCCCTGTATCAATGGACAGCATGTGATGGTGCCAAAACATGCCTCACTTCCAAAAAGCAGCTCTTTGAGCCTATGACCGCAGATTACTATGGGATTTGTATTGGGGCAGGGTCATAATCTGTGACTGATATGCTCATGTCATCTCTGACAATGTGTGTCACATAGGCTTGACAGATCCCTTGATTCTACAGCCTGTGTCCAGTGCAAACAGCTTTCATTTTGAACATTGCTGATGAGTGATGTGCCATGATATTGGACTCTGTGGTTATGTTTATGAAGTGTACAATGCATGACCAGGTTTCTTTTTCAGCACTATAGGTTTTGTGAGCACACATGTGTGGATATGTGTACCTTAATGTTGATGGAACACACAGAACACCACCACCAGAAGCAGCAGGTGCCCGGAACTGTATCTGCACATGTCCACACATGGACAGGCTTTCATCTTTGTGAGCTCAAAATCTTACTTCCTCCAATGGGAGAGAAGCACAATGGGTCTGTACAGGTGGAGAGTATGGTCAGGTCAGGATGTCATTAGCTAGGTGTACTGACATATGTGACTCAGCCATTTTGTATGGGACTTGTGGACATAATATTTTGTATTGTCTTTTGCATCCATGCAGGTCAGCGCCAAGAGGATTTGGAGAGCCATCGTCAAGAAGGTGCGAACCCTGGGGGTCCACAGCCGAAGGAGCGCCCACTGTCAGAAGAGGTGGGAGGACCTGAAATGATGGGCCTGGAAGACAGCAGAGGCCCAGTGGATTTCATCCCAACGATGACAGAGTGAGCGTTGGACCGTGACCCCCACTAATGGCCCGCAATTTGGCGGTGGCCTATCTGTCCTTGAATGGGCATTTGAGGGCACCACAGCAGCCACAAGGGGGTGAGTACATGAAAAAATCACGCTTGAACCTTTAGCAGGTGATTGAGTGAGAGACAGACTGCTCCCTCTAACAATGTGGCATGTGTCATATGTCACAGATCTTCTGGGATCAAATTGGTGTATTTTATTTATTTGATTAATTCGGTCTAGAAGTCTAGACCATTTGACGTAATAATAACAATCGTACATAAAAGAAAAGAATGTGGTAAAAGCATAGTGACAAATTGGTGTAGACTGGCCACATTTTGCCAACTCGTGTGCTCATCCTTTTGGAGCTGGGACCTAGGACTAAACTATGGTGAACCCTCAATTGAATTTCCCAGGATGGAGCAGACTTGACTATGTTTAGTGTTCAAATAATCTGTTTTAACTGCCCTGGTGGTTGTTAGTTTCTGCCTACACATCACTCCTGACAAAGGTTACAGTTGTTTTTTGGGTGCTGGTGCCTCACAGCAGTCTGTGATGTATGGGTGACCATCATACATGTGACATGACTTACACAGCTGACACCTGTGGCATACTAATTTCCCTAGGTAAGTGGGGAATGTGCATTGTCATGAGTGATGTGTCATCAGCGTAGCAAACATACCTTGTGCAAGTGTGTCTGTGTCTGCATGTGCTCCATTCCCACTAGGATACATATCTATGCTGTAGATGTATGGCATGTTCTAGCCTTGTATATGGGATTATGTTGAAAACTCTTACATACATGTTCATCTATGCTGTAGATGTATGGCATGTTCTAGCCTTGTATATGGGATTATGTTGAAAACTCTTACATACATGTTCATGGGGCCCTATTGTTGTCATGATAAATCTGCAATGGTTATCCAGTTACTGTGATACCCCAGACAGGCTGTGTCACCATCATATGTAGTTAGACAGAAACATTCATGCCTCATAGTATGTCACTAGTCATGTATACCTGCAGTAGCCATAATGGACATGACAGGTAGGGGCGGGCTGTTGATCCACTTGATGATGATTGGAACCCTTGATGTGGTATGATGGTTGTAGTTCCATGGCATAGGTGTGTTGTTTGGAAATGGTGCTCTGACTGTATGGATGCATCATGGATTGACTTACAGTGATGTTTGCATAACATGTGTTTGGAGTAAAGGATTCATCTATAGACCGATGCCACACTTGTCGTGGTTGAAATTTGGCAAGAGATGTTGCTTTTCATTTTACAACAACTTGGTGTCCTTCTGATAGTGACTGGAAAGTCTGTGCCCCTCCTTCCTGCACAGTATAGTTGTCTACTACAACCACACTCAGAAGTAAACATGAACATTAGTTTGAGACATTGGTGGGCCACATCCTGGGCTTAACAGGACCATTTATGTGTGCATTCTGGAGACATCTCTCCATGAGGTTTGGGACCTGACCTCATTGTTGTTCCATGCAAAACTAAATGTGATGCGCATCTGGGTGAACTTGCTACTACCTACTTGACTCATTTTGGGAATGTATCACTTCTGGAGCTGTACACTGTTGTGAGGTAACCATAGTGACATGGATGTTTCTATGCCATCTAATCCAGGTATGGCATGTTTAAACCAGTGTTGTCTGCCTTTCCTTACCAACCTCACTTATTGCTGAGACATATTGGTGCAAGTCAGATGTATGCTTAGGCTTGTGTGAGTGTAACTGGTATAGTACCTTACAATGGTATCCAATTGTTGGCTGCTGGATCCATGTGGTGAGCTGCTTGTGGCACAAGTTTGATGTGGAGTGGTCACCTAGTTGTGTTATGGTTAGTGTGGCAGCTAGACTTCATCCATGCTATTGTAGTTATCTGAGACCAAGATTTGCTCATGTGTTACCTTTGTGATTACAGATGGCATGTATGATTTTGTATTTGCACATGATGGTGCCACTTTGCTGTCACTTCATGTGGTGGGCCACTTGACATGATGGTATATTTTGTCTCTCAGAATTGTGATTGATGTGTCATCATGTATAAGTTATTACCTTACTTCACTTTCTCTTTGCAGCGTCAGCACTGGCAGGGGAAGGAAACGGAGACGAGCCAAGGGAAGAAGCATCTTGCCACTGGACTTAAAGTCATGAAACCACTGACAGCGAGGGACCCTAGTTGGGGTAACATCTAAACACTCTTATCTACTAAGTTCAAACTTCTTCTCTTGCTCAGACCTCATAACACACGCTGCTCCTGAAATTCTTGTTCCAACTATCCTTGGAATATTGCAATGACTTCTACTCAACTGATGCTTTTTCTCATTGTCTAATGCTATTCATGTAACAGTAGTATTTACCTCATTGCCAGTGTTAGGAGGTACTTTGCTTCCTTGAAAGTATGAATGTCAGTCACATTGAGAAGTAAAAACAAGGTGTAATAGGATGAAAGTTACAGGAAAATCATCCCGGTCATCCTCTTCAGCTTGGCTCCAGTCACATATCAAATTATCACATTTTCATAAGAATACTCCCTACAATGAGGTTCCACTCAAGAACCAAGCTACCACAGAGGGACCATTTTGTTGCTGTGAAACGGCATATGGAAGTCTGAATCATTAATTACTCAGAAATATGTTTGTTTATTAAGTATCAGTGAAAAAAAGCTCATGACATTGGAGTGTTGAAGGAATGCACATGTTAGTGCGTCGGTCCTTAATAAGTAAACTTATAAGGCGACGCGTGTAGGTCGATGAAGTGTACATACTAATCAAATGCACAGCTTCAATTCATTAGTCAAAAATATTAGCAAATTAATCAAGAACACAAGGTTTATAAACACACCATGACCTTTCAGTCATGAATAACCGCACCTCAAAATATATGTTTAGTAGTTTTATTGCCCTTAGATTTTAATACTAGGCATGAAGTTAATTCAAAGTTCATTCAATTCAAATAACCACAATTAGTTAATCAGAAAATGCCATGAGCATAATCCAATAAAAGTTTGCATCAAGATACATTCTAAAGCATTTGCACAAATCAACAAGAAGATCAATCCCAATAACCCAGTTAGGCCCTCATTACAACATTGGCAGTAAAAGCCGCTTACCGCCGTGCAGAAGACCGCCAACACACCGCTGCAGCTGCGGAATTCCACCACAGCCATTATGACCCACATCTCGGAACCCGCCAAAATTCAGACACCCACACAAGTCCGCCACACCAAAGGTCAGTGATAAACTGGCGAAAACAAAACCTCCACCGTCACGCCAACAGAAATACGCCCACACTGTCACGACACACGAATCCATGCTGCGGTCTTGCAACCGCGGTATTCCATTGGCAGTACACACCGCCGCGCTCAAAATACACACACACTTACAAAACACCCCCACATTGGACAATTCAAAATATACACACCTGATACACATACAAACACCACTCCCACACACCCAATACACAATAAAACACACACCCACATTGCCCACAAACCCCTATGACCACAATTGAGAAAGAAGCACAGAGAGAGACACCACCAGCAAGTCCAACAGCATCCACAGGCACACAACACCATCACCCACACAACTTCCACGCACCTCACACAACATACCACTACATATCACCACACTTATCACCGCACACTCCACCCCACACATCACCTACACCACCTCATCGCACGGCAAAGACACCCCAGGTTCTCGGAGGAGGAGCTCAGGGTCATGGTGGAGGAAATCATCCGGGTAGAGCCACAGCTATTCGGAGCACAGGTGCAGACAACCTCAATAGCAAGGAAGATGGAGCTATGGCGAAGAATAGTGGACAGGGTCAACGCAGTGGGACAGCACCCAAGAAATCGGGAGTACTTCAGGAAGAGGTGGAACTACCTACGGGGGAAGGTGCGTTCCGTGGTCTCAAGACACCACCTGGCGGTTCAGCGGACTGGCGGCAGACCCCCACCTCCTCACCCACAACTAACAACATGGGAGGAGCAGGTCTTGGTGATTCTGCATCCTGAGGGCCTTGCAGGAGTAGGTGGAGGAATGGACTCTGGTAAGTCAAATCTTAACTATTACATCCCCCACCCTACCTGCATGCTATCACATACCCCCACCCTCGCCCTCACCCCTATCACACCAAACCCTCACAAATGTACCAATATCACAAACCACTTATCCCAACACCAAGCCCTGCATGCAACAACAAAGCATGGGCATCCATCACCAAAGCAAGCCCACTGCACATACCCATACAACCCCCTAAACCATCATCACACAAGGTCCCACACATGAATGCCAGCACTGGGGTACACGGTCACCCACCCATTGCACACCATGCCACACACAGATGCAACAATCATGCCTTTCCACCCCTGCAGGACCCCTACCCAACGTCACGAGACAGGAGGCTCCAGACATGTCCACTCCACCCACAGAAGAGGCCCACAGTGATGACAGCAGCTCTGTCCAACTGGATCTAGATGGCCAGCCCGGACCATCGGTGACCTCTGGACAGTCGGTTCCCCTCACACAGGCACAGGCCACCACAGAACTTCCCCTCTCTGGAAACACCAGCACAGCACCCACCCAGCGGGCCCATACCTCTGTCCCCAGGACACGTCAATCAGCTGTGTGTCCACCACTAAAGGGAACCCAGGATAACCCACCACCCCAACAACAACAGGGACCTGGGGGCAGTGGAAGTCGGCACACGGTCCTGGGGACGGAGGCACAGGAACACAGGGGAACTGGGAGGGCTGCCGTGCGACAGGGGGTGGACAGGCCAAGGGAACCCACTCTCCACGAGGACCTCTTCTCCATCATGGGAGCATACCACCACTCCCAGGAGACGATGGCAACGGTACTGGCCAAGTTTCAGGAGACCCAGCGCATGCAGGAGGAACAGTATATGGGCTTCAGAGAGGAACTCAGAACCATCAGCTCCACCCTGGGCACCATCGTAGGGGTGCTGAAGGAACTACTCAACACCAGGAGGGACACTGTGGCACTCCAAGGGGCCCCTGACATTAGCATGGATGACAAACTGCCCACCACCTCCGCCGGACCTAGTGGACAGGACGCCCTGCCACAGGACCACCACACCAGCACCCCACCCCTTGCAGAGGAAGAACCACCCCGCAAACGGTCCCTGAGATCCAGGAACAAGACAGAGCACGACGCCTAGAAATGAGACCACCCTGATTGTCATCCCACTGTCCCATTTTGTCACCCTGTCCATAATTAAACTGCCCCAGCTCCACTTCTTATGCCCATATGGGCAATGCACCTGTGAGACTAATAGACTGGACTCTGCCATGGACACTCCTCCGCCATCAACCCTCACCATTTCACTACCCCCTCCAATATTTTGCATTTAAATAAACACACCTAAAGCACAAAATGATTTTGAGTCTGTCTGTGATTTCGAAATAGTGTATTTACAATTACAGTGACAAAATGTTCTTGAAATAGTAATGTCAACATACCTATGTCACACAGCTCTAGTCCATGAGGAATTTAAGCATATGACACACAGTGGGACTAACATCTGTGGAACCGTAAGGGAAAGTGACAACTCAGTGACCATACACTGGGTGAAAACGACAGACAGGATAGAGTTAGTATTGTAAAAGTACATGTAGTATACAGGAATGTATTCTCACCTGTGTTTCAATAGAAATATTGCTGGATCACTGAGTCCCTGTTCTGCATGTCTTCTTCCTTTGCTTCCTCCTCATCACTGTCCACAGGCTCCACAGCTGCCACAACACCGCCATCTTGACCATCCTCCTGCAGAAAAGGCACCTGTCGTCGCAAAGCCAAGTTGTGAAGCATACAGCAGGCCACGATGATCTGGCACACTTTCTTTGGTGAGTAGAATAGGGATCCATCTGTCATATGGAGGCACCTGAACCTGACCTTCAGGAGGCCGAAGGTCCGCACGATCACCCTCCTAGTTCGCCCATGGGCCTCATTGTAGCGTTCCTTTGCCCTGGTCCTGGGATTCCTCACTGGGGTCAGTAGCCATGACAGGTTGGGGTACCCAAAGTCACCTGCAAATGGCGAGGGACAACTGTTAGACACACACTAACCTGGAGGGATAACCCCAGACAACCATTCCCAGTGTCTTGCTTCCAGGGGCTCACCTAATAGCCACACACGGTGCCTCTGGAGTTGCCCCATCACATAAGGGATGCTGCTATTCCGCAGGATGTAGGCGTCATGCACTGAGCCAGGGAACATGGCATTCACATGGGAGATGTACTGGTCGGCCAAACATACCATCTGTACATTCATAGAATGATAACTCTTCCGGTTTCTGTACACCTGTTCACTCCTGTGGGGTGGGGGACCAAAGCCACATGGGTCCCATCAATGGCACCTATGATGCTGGGGATATTTCCAAGGGCATAGAAATCACCTTTCACTGTAGGCAAATCCTCCACCTGAGGAAAAACGATGTAGCTCTGCATGTGTTTCAGAAGGGCAGACAACACTCTGGACAATACGTTGGAAAACATAGGCTGGGACATCCCTGATGCTATGGCCACTGTTGTTTGAAAAGACCCACTTGCAAGGAAATGTAGCACTGACAGCACCTGCACTTGAGGGGGGATTCCTGTGGGATGGTGGATTGCTGACATCAGGTCTGGCTCCAACAGGGTACACAGTTTCTGGATTGTGGCACGGTCAAACCTGTAGGTGTTGATCAAATGTCGCTCCTCCATTGTCGACAGGTCCACCAACGGTCGGTACACCGGATGATGCCGCCCTCTCCTCACATGTCCCCTCAGACGGTGCCTATGATGGACAACAGCAAGCACAGAGTCAAACAACTCAGAGGTACGTACCCACAGTTTACACAGAACACCAATCATACACAAAAGGTGGCCTGTATGTGTGTTGAGACTAGGCCTAGGTATGTCTGACGCAGTTTAAAATGAGGCCATGTGAAATGGCGGCTGCCTGACCTCTAAAGTGGGACAATGAGATGTGAGGTAACTGCGCTGGCGTTGTACACCGTCGCGGTAGGCGGTCGGAGACCGCGGCGCAATGCTGCATTGGTTAACATTGGACCCTATGGGTCCCAGGAGCCAATGACGATGTACGTCGGCGGTGATGGTACGCACCGCAGTGGACGTGACCGCCGCGGACGTGACCGCCATTTTCTATCTGTTCAATCACTCGATACCTGATCTTCGACAGGAGAGGACCTACACTGCAAGTGCTGCTGTGACCTCAGTCTGGAAGAGACAATGGCTCGGGCATCTGGGGTTAGGCCCCTGCCTTCACATCGGAGGAGTTGGAGAAGCTCGTTGATGGGGTCCTCCCCCAGTACACGCTACTCTACGGTCCTCCAGACAAACAGGTAAGTACACAGGGAGCATGCTGTATGGGCTATGCCTGTGTGGAGAGGGCTGGATGTAAGAAGGAAGGGGGCAGAGTGCTGCGTGCATGAAAGACGGTGGGTGCATGTGCCACATGGCTAGGGTAGGGATGGGGGCCACTCACTTTGACAGTGCAGTTGGTAATAACTTCTCTTCTTCCCCTGTACATTTCATGTAGGTCAGCGCCCACCAGAAGAAAGATATTTGGCGTGCCATCGCGAAGGACGTCCGGACCCTGGGGTCTACCACAGACGGAGCACCCACTGCCGGAAAAGATGGGAGGGCATTTGCAGCTGGAGCAAGAAGACGGCGGAGGCTCAGCTGGGGATGGCCTCCCAAAGTGGGAGGGGTGCCCGTCAAACCCCCTGATGTTCAGGATCCTGGCGGTGGCCTACCTGGAGTTGGATGGGCGCTTGAGGGCATCACAGCAGACACAAGGGGGTGAGTACACTCTCATTCTGCTGACTTTGCGTGCAATGGAGGTGTCTGGGTGGGGGAGGAGGGCTGTGGGTTTCCCTAGGCCAGGACGAGTTCCGTAGGCTAGGCCCCTCCATAAGGCATGGCCCTGTGGCCCCCCACCCCACCTCTGTAGAGTGCCAAGTACAGCTATTCATGCCCCTGTGTCATCTATGTGTGCAGATGTCGTCCATAGCCTTGTAGGCCATTTCCCAGGAATTGCACTGTAGAGCCCAAGAGCGCAGCGCAGTGCAGGGGGCTTCTGTGTCTGTCTTGTCCGCCAACGGTAGCGGTAATCCATGCACTCAACATGTCTTTCATCTGTCTCCCCCCCCTTTTCGTGGTCTTCCTGTTCTTGTGTGCATTAGCATCATCAGGCGGAGGAGCAGTGGCACCGGAGCATGAGGGAGCTGCATCCCACATGGCCCTGGAGGCCGATACTACGGACTCTGAATTCACCAGTGGGACGGAGGGTGAGGGGAGCTCCATGGCGGGTACAGGAGCTGAGACCAGCGACACAGACTCGTCCTCTGATGGGAACTCCCTTGTGGTGGCGGGCCCATCTTTGCCCCCCAGCAGCCCCTCATCCTTCGCCCCGTGCCCGCTCACCCAGGAGGGTGGGTATCACCTTCGCCCCAGGCACCTCAGGCCCTGCCCCAGTCTCCCCTGCTGCCCTCAGTGAGGAGGCCATTGACCTCCTCAGGTCCCTCACTGTTGGGCAGTCTACCATTTTGAATGCCATCCAGGGTGTAGAAAGGCAGTTGCAACAAACTAATGCATTCCTGGTGGGCATTCATTCTGGTCAGGCGGCCCTTCACCGAGCTTTTCAAACTCTGGCCTCAGCACTGATGGCAGCCATTGTCCCCGTCTCTAGCCTCCCCCTCCAACTTCCTCCACCCAGACCCAATCCCCTGTACCTCTGCCTATCCCAAGCACACCATCAGACCAGCCTGCACACACCTCACCACACAAGGGAAGGTCAGGCAAACATAAGCACTACACATCCCACAGGCACTCACGCAAGCATCACACACATGCAGACACACCAACATCCACTGCCTCCACTGTGTCCCCCTCCTCGTCATCTCCCTCCTCCCTCCCAGTCTCGTCTACACACACACCTGCATGCACTCCCACTGCAGCCACTACATCCCGCACCAGCACACACACCAGCACACCCCGCTCACGTGCAGCTACTACCCCCACTACCATTCACACGTCCCCTGTGTCCTCTCCCAGTGTGTCTGTGACGCCCCCTCCGAAGATACACAAACGCAGGCACCCACCCACCCAACAGCCATCCACCTCACAACAGCCTCCAGCGCATGCACCTGCACCCAAAGTCACCAAACGTACACCTCCTACTACCACCACCTCTTCCTCCACTCCCAAACCCCCTCCAGCTACCCTTCCCAGTGTGTCCAAAAGAATTTTCCTGTCCAGCCTTGACCTTTTTCCCACACCTCCCCCACCCCATCCATCTCATAGGTCCCGAAGTAGCACCTCAGCCACAACATCTCTGGGACCACAGGAATGTGGAGTGCACCGGCCACCAGGACAGCCAGTGTGGCATGGAGCCACTGCACAGCCAGTCCCCCCCCCCTGTGAAGCATCAGAAGTTGGCCAGTGCCCGGCGGGAGAGGGGAAAGACTCCAGCCACCAAAGCCGCTCCCAGGGGTCCCGGTGGGAGTGTGAAGTCAGCTGTTACACCTCCCAAGGTGGGGAAGGGCCACAAGAAACCTGGCAAGTCTGGGAAGAGCAGCACGGCGGAGAAGACCGCCATTATCCCGCTGCCCAGAAGGGCCCCGTCAGCCCCAGCCCAGCTGCCCGGGAGAGCCCCACCAGCCCCAGCCCAGCTGCCCAGGAGGCCACTGCCAGCCCCAGCCCAGCTGCCCAGGAGGCCAGCACCAGCCCCAGCCCAGCTGCCCAGGAACCTACCGCCAGCCCCAGCCCAGCTGCCCAGGTGGCCACTGCCAGCCCCAGCCCAGCTGCCCAGGAGGCCAGCCCCAGCCCAACTGACCAGGAGGGCCCCGCCAGCCCCAGCCCAGCTGCCCAGGAGTGCCCCACCAGCACAAGCCCCGCTGCCCAGGAGGGCCCCGCCAGCCCCAGCCCAGCTGCCCAGGAGTGCCCCGCCAGCACCAGCCCCTCTGCCCAGGAGGGCCCCCCAGCCCCAGCCCAGCTGCCCAGGAGGGCCCGTCAGCCCCAGCACAGCTACCCAGGAGGCCACCGCCAGCCCCAGCCCAGCTGCCCAGGAGGACACCGCCAGCCTAGCTGCCCAGGAGGGCCCCGCCAGCCCCAGCCCAGCTGCCCAGGAGGACCCCGTCAGCACAAGCCCCGCTGGGCCATGAAGGACCGCCAGAACAAGCCCCGCTGGGCCATGAAGGACCGCCAGCACAAGCCCCGCTGGGCCATGAAGGACCACCAGCACAAGCCCCACTGGGCCATGAAGGACCGCCAACTCAAGCACCGCTGAACAGGGCACCGCCAACTCTGGCACCGCTGCACAGGGCACCGCCAACTCAAGCACCGCTGCACAGGGCACCGCCAACTCAAGCACCGCTGACAGGGATCCGCCAACTCAAGCACCGCTGCACAGGGTCCCGCCAACTCAAGCACCACCGCACAGGGCACGCCAACTCAAGCACCGCTGAACAGGGCACCGCCAACTCAAGCACCGCTGAACAGGGCACCGCCAACTCAAGCACTGCTGAACAGGGCACTGCCAACTCAAGCACCGCTGAACAGGGCACCACCAACTCAAGCACTGCTGCACAGGGCACCACCAACTCAAGCACTGCTGCACAGGGCACCGCCAACTCAAGCACCACTGCACAGGGCACTGCCAACTCAAGCACCGCTAGCCCATGAGCGGCAGGGGCACTGGCGCAACTGGGTCCGTCATGGGGTGAGTGATGCACTCTGGGCACCAGTCCCCCTCCAGAACCAGTGGAGACATCCATCCACTACCTCTGTCCTTCACAGGATGAAGCACTCTGGGCACCAGTCCCCCTCCAGAACCAGTGGAGACATCCATCCACTACCTCTGTTCTTCACAGAATGAAGCACTCTGGGCAAAAGTCCCCCTCCAGAACCAGTGGAGACATCCATCCACTACCTCTGTCCTTCACAGGATGAAGCACTCTGGGCACCAGTCCCCCTCCAGAACCAGTGGAGACTGTTATCCACTTGAGAAACTGTGGCTTTGCACTCCCCAGGATTGAACAGTGGGCAAGCCACCCACTGTAGAGACTTGAGAGACTGTGGCTTTGCACTCCCCAGGATTGAAAATTGGGCAACCCACCCACTTGTGAGACTTGAGAGACTGTGGCTTTGCACTCCCTAGGATAAGGCAGTGGGCAAGCCACCCACTTGTGAGACTTGAGAGACTGTGGCTTTGCACTCCCCAGGATTGAACAGTGGGCATTGGGCCCCATCGTGGATCTGGCGTCGTGAACTCATCCGGCTGAGGTGCCCCCCCTTCCCTTCCCCCTGAGGTGCCTGTTGTATTTCTATCTGATGCCCCTGCAGTGTTTTCTCTGTTTTGATCTGGTATTGGGTATGGGCCTCGCCCATGCATTTTGGGCCCAGTGGTCCACGGACTATAAATGGTGTAATACATGGACTTGTATTATTGGTGTATATATTTGTTTATTGTGTATATATGTTTTGGAGTACTGGATTTTAATAGATTATAATGGTTACAATCATTTCCTTTTGTCTTTGCATTCTTCCGGGGGGCTTGGGGCGTGTTACTGTAATGTATCAACATGTATTAGTGTGTGTGTTGTAGTGGGTGAGGGTGAGGGTGGGGGTGGGGATGTTGCGTGTGTGTATCCCTGTTTTTTGCCTCCCCCCTCCCCTGTGTAGTGGGTGCAGTACTCACCGTGGTCTTCGCCGCCAGCGTTAGTGCTCCTGGTACAGGGGCAGGAAGACTATCGCAGGTAGAATTTGGAGTTCCGGGTCCATGGTGTCCTTGTTCCTCATTGGGTGTGTAGAGGTGAGCATTTTCCCTTTGAAATTCCTGTTTCCGCCGTGTTTTCATCCGCGGTGAATCCACCCTGGAAAAGGTGGCGGATTGGCCTGTCATAATAGAGTGGGCGGTACATTGTTTCCCGCCTGTCTGTTGGCGGTGACCGTCAAGCTGTTTGTGTGTACCGCTGTGGCGGTCGGAGTGTTAAAGTGGCTGTCTATGTTGGCGGTTTCCGCCACGGTTGTAATTGCTAATTTTTCACCGCCGGCCTGTTGGCGGTCTTACAGCTGCTTTAACACCGTCCGCCAGGGTTGTAATGACCACCTTAGTGGCATAAGTTCAGCAGAATTTTGTCAGTCAATCAATTGTCAAACATCATGTCAAGTACCATCATCTAGAGTAACCCTAACTAACCCAGATCAGCTGGAGCATGTGGGACAATGTGAAAACAATTTAGAACATGAATTTGAAGTAAACATCTAACTAAGGAATGCTATATAGAGAGCACAGTTGGCACCTAGAAAAGGAAAGCAATGCATTTCAGTCACTTTGTCATATCTACCTATCCTCGGTATGGGTCAGCAACAGAACCAGCCTTCGTCCTCAGGTCATCAGTCGATCAGCATCACATCAGGCTCTCAGTCAGAGAGTCAAACCAATGACAGAATCACAAGTCACCACTACAAATTCGATAAATCTGCTCCCCTCTCCCTATACATCTTTCTGTCTCTGCTCCATCTGCTCTCTTTTCTCTTTGTCACAATGTTATATCAAAGTCACCCAGACTATCCCCTAATTCCTAATTGGTCAATTAGTCACACATTATTTACATAGCCAATGGATATAACCCACCAAATCTATAGATTCTAATATTTCAGGTTTCTCAGACTGTTGATTGGTTCATCTTGCGATGTCCTCATTATCCGTCTCGTCAGGTATCGAAAATGTTGCATCTTCTTCTTCAATCAGCTTCTCCATTGTTCAAGCTCTGGGAAAGTAACTCTACCTGTTTGTTCTCAAGAAGACTTCTTGCTAAGCAGATTTTCTCAAACAATAGGCAGTTCATCGTTAGTTCAGCGTTTCCCTTTGTTTTACATTTACCATCAGAAACACAGCTTCTGCGATGAGGCCTGGTAAGACTAGGCCCAGACAATTGCTAAGTTAAGAAACATAATTAACAAACCATAGGTTAGATCTTTCAATATGTCACATTACTACATATTTTTATTACATTTTCATTATTTAAGTTTACATTAGTCCTCTCTTTAATATTTTCGTTAACATTTGGCGGGCACTCCCCATGGTCAAAATTTCAAACGTACACATTATTTTACGTTATTCATTTTTTAACTTATTTTATTATATAACCGCTCATTAAAAATGTCTGATTAATACATTTTCTTTATCAGTCCCTCCTCTGATGAATAAATATGTCATCACTCTGCTTCCCTTGTCGGTTTCACAGTTCAATTTCCTCAACATTTTGCCTTCTTCTCAGATCCTCTCTGTAAATTCTTTCCCTGTTTCACTCTTCCCTCCTCTGATTATTTTCAGACCTCTGCAATTTTATCTTTTGACATAATTTGAATAATCCCCATAAACGTAATAAACAAGCTATTACAATTAATATTCCCTGTGTGATTTTTAACAGCACCCCATTCCATATTTGACTAAGCCAATTTCCAACTGAAGCAAATCCTTTTCCAACCTTTTCCCAAACTCCTGGTTCTTTCAATTCCTTCAAATCATTACACCAGTTAGTCAGGTTAGTAAGTAAGTCTCTTATCTCCATACTGTTGTTAGGTATGTATGAACAGCAATGCCTAGAGTTAATCATTTTACAAACCTGCCATCCTAGGATATCTAAAGTATGGAGATTTTGAAGCGTCATAGCTCGATTTGCAGGTAATTCGGTATCAATCAGGAGTATTACTCCTGTAAAATTTGTCAGCATGTTATCCACAATAGTAGACAACTTTAGAATTTTGATCGAATTCAGGATGACTCCCAGCAAAGGAATCACTGCACCAAATATATCACCCACTACTGCAGAACAGGACTCCCTTCTCTGTCTTTTATGATGTCATTCAGACAATTTCAGATACTTTTTCAAGTCATCTATCTGATAAATCTTTGGGAACACTATCCCCAAATAACATGTCCCATACCATCCTCTTGGAAGACGGTAATAAGCATAAAGTCCACAAATATAGTAGATTCCTGGAATCGCAGTGGCTCGACAATTCAACATAAAAGCCCATTTACTCTGAAACAAAAACACATGCCTATATTCACTCATTCCCACAAATAAAGTGTCAGTGCATGATTTGGCCTCTATATGCAAAGCTTCCCTACATATAACGCTTCTAAAGCTAATTTCCCTTGTGTCCTAATTGCAGTGTAAGCATAATCATCCTTGTAAGTTGTTTTTTCTAAGCCTTTTTCTAACCTTTCTTTTAATGCCTTTCTCCTATCATCAGTATGACCCAAAAAGCTCTTTTCTAAAGGTGTAAGCAAGCATGTAAGATTATTGCGTTGAGCATAAGTAGTCCCAAACGTTAGTGTAGGCTCAAAGAATCCTCCAACCAGCACAATGTCATGATCTTTAGCTACCCTACTCAAATACCTAATAATAGGGACAAATTAAAATACCACATCATGGTTAGAATAAAAATATTGTATATACTCTTGATTATAAAACCTTGTTAGTAGCAGACTACAACTTATCCCGTAGGTTAAAGGCAGGCTATGGTAAGTTACTCCTTCTTCCACTGATGAAGGAATTTGTGTGCACACAAGACAATCTTTTGCATCCATTGTCTCAACATACTCACTCAGCAAGAGATAGAAAACTTTAGAAGAACGTTCTCCTTATGCATTATTATAATCATGCAAATATTTCTCATCTAGCTTAAACCTTTCTAATGCAGATATTGTAGTAGTCTCAGAAGCAACAGTATGGTTGGCTCCTTTCATATCAAGAACAGACATTCCCACAATTATTACAACAAACAAAATTCCACCTATAATTGCCAAACCAATGCTCATATACCTACAACGCTTAACATCTCTAACCATGTTATTTAGCTCAGCCATGATCTGTAAAGAATTAGAAAGCAGAAGTAACTTTTATGAAGTGCAGCAAAAATCCAAAACAAAAATTCTTCTTTAGCAATTCAGTTTCACTCCTTAGGGACCCTTTTTTGTCAAAATCGATTAGCAGCTTGTCACCTCTGGGTTTTCAAACGTCAAATCAGGTTATCAATGACTCTTTTCAGTTGTCTTTAACAGTCTCTTTTCAGATTTTCCCAGCAATTCAGCTCCTTGATTACCTTCAGGTTACATCAAAATACTGACTCAGAACATCCCTGTCGAAATAGAAAGACATAAACTTGTGTTGCCATTCATTTGTGTTTGCGTACGCCCATTCAGGACCTGTGTATCTGCGACTTGCTATTCTCTTTCTCTTCAACTTGCGCTCACCACTTAAGTCTCCTTCCCTAAATTCCTCTTTTCTTGTTGTGTCTACTTCTTCCTCTGTTGTCTCATTTATGACTAATTTTTTATTTTTCCCTATTTGTGACTCTGGCCACTTGTCTCCTTTTCTTGCTCCTCCAGTCAATATGCTTTTCAGGATTGGCCTCTTTTTCCCTTCTTTATCTATGGTGTTTTCTCTTGATGGACCTGTAACAGGCTCAGGAAGAATTGAATAGTTTTGGCTTTGATCCAACTCAATTCCTTCACCCTCTGTATCTACTCCTTGCTCTGTTTGTTTTTCAGTTTCGTCTGCTTCTGGAAGAGCTCCCACTAAGCTAGGCCCTTCAGCTGTATTAGTTTTGAGGGATTCTCCTGCTCTGTCAGTCATGATAGGCTCCCTCCTGTAGCTCTTCACCTTCGTCTCTTACAGGGGTGATAGAACCCTCTTCCATTTGCTCTGGTTCAACTTCTGGCTCTCCTTGTTCCTTCTCCGGTTCTGGAGCTGTAATTTGCTTTGCAATCACTGGAGCCCTCAATAATACTTCTTCATGATCCAGTGGACATGGCACTTTCTTTGTGTGGCTGGTGTGAATCCAGTTTGAGATTCCTGCACACTTCACAGCTGTCGTAGTTTTTAGATTCACCTGATATGGCCCTCTCCAACATGGCTCTAAACATGTCTTGCAAACATTTTTCCAGACAACAATCCAGTCACCAGCTCTCAGTGTGGCAGTGGTGGCTTCCACCTGCTGAGAGAAAGAGCGAACCACATCAGCTAGACCTTGCAGTAGTCCAACACCATATCATCTGCAATATTTACAAGTGCATCAACTGGAACTGCTGACAGTCTCATTGCTCTGCCCATAAGAATTTCATGGGGACACAATCTTGTCTTCCTGTCTGGTGTATTTCTCATTGACATCAGCACCAAAGGCAATGCATCTGGCCATTTCAAATTCGTTGATGCGCACATCTTGGCAATTCTCGATTTTAAAGTACCATTCATCTGCTCCACTAGTCCTGATGCTTCAGGGCGGTAGCTACAATGCAACTTCTGCTCAATGTTTAGTGCTGCACACAAAAGTTTGATCACCTCGTTATTGAAGTGCGTTCCACTATCTGATTCTAAAGAGATCAGAAATCCAAAACTTGGTATCAACTCTCCAAGCAACAATTTTGCTACTGTGAGATTATCATTTCGTCGTGTAGGGTATGCCTCAATTCAGTGACTAAAAATACACATAATCACTAACACATACTTCAAACCCCCACACACAGGCTTTTCAGTGAAATCCAATTGCATTCTGCTAAATGGTCCTCATGCTCTTTCAATGTGGCTTAAATTTGCCACAGTCCCTTTTCCTGCATTAAGTTGCTGACAAATCATGCAGCGATGACATACTGCTTCTGCTGCCTGTCTGAATTTTGGATTGAACCAGTCTATTTTGAATAACCGAACCATGGCATCCCTCCCAATGTGTGCCTGACCCTGGTAGTACCTGGCCATTTGTGACAGTAAACTATTTGGCAAAACCATCTGACCCTGTTCAGATACCCATATCTCATCAGGCCTTTGAACACATTTTAATTTTGACCAGAGTTGTTTCTCTTCTTTATCAACATTACTCTGTAAGGTTTTCAACTCTTCCAAGTTGACGATCACTCTAAATGCAAAACTTGTACATGTGTTATCCTCTTTCAACGTCGGTTCCCACTTGTCTTTGAATGATATACAGTTCAATGTGCAAAACCTGGCAACTTGATCCACATATCAATTTCCCAGTGAGATGTAGTCCTGTGATTTTAGATGGGCACTGCATTTCTCCACGGCAATTTCTTCAGGTAACTGTATTGCATATAGCAACTCTTTTTTTTTTCACCATTTCTTACTGGCGAACCAGTAGAGGTCAGGAAACCTCTATGTGACCACAGTTGACCAAAATCATAAACAATTCCAAATCCATATTGGCTATCAGTACAGATTGTGACTCTAAGCCTTGAAGAAACATGGCACGCTCTAGTAAGAGCTACCAACCCTGCTACTTGTGCAGAATACACTCCTTGATGCCAGAAGGCTTCTAAAGTCCCTGTAATTGTGCACACGGCATATCCTGCTCTTAGGGTTCCTTTACCATCTCTGAGACAAGAACCATCAACAAAGACAATTTAATCATTTTCTTCCAATCGAGTATCCCTAATGTCAGGTCTCAGTTTAGTGCAAAACTCAGTTACCTCAAGACAATCGTTCTCAATATCTTCCTCTTTTTCAATTACAGCAGTATTACTTGGAAATAAAGTTGTCGGGTTCAACACTGTACATCTTTTCAATGTTACATTTGGAGCACCTAAAATGCTTGTCTCATACCTTGTCAGTCTAGCACCAGTCAAGTACTGTGTTTTTGTCCTTGTCATTAAAATCTCAATTGAGTGAGGGACCATTACCATCAGGGGTTATCCCATCACTACTCCCTCACATTGTGAAAGGCTTAGATCAACTGCGGCTACTGCATGCAAACAACCTAGTAAGGCTGCTGCAACCGGAGGTTGCTGAAAAACATGCTACTGGGCGATGAGCACCTCCATGGACCTGTGTCAAAACAGACAAAGAACATGCATCGCACTCATGACAAAACAATGTGAATGGGTTTGTGTAATCAGGCATACCTAAAGCTGGAGCCCTGCACAAACTCTCAACTCAGTAAACGCTTTCATCTGCTCTTCATCTAAGGTTATGGGATCAGTAACATCCTTAAGTGTCAACTTTTGCAATGGCTTTGAAATTTCAGCAAAATTTGGAATCCACTGTCAACAGTAACTTACCATTCCCAGAAACATTCAGACATCTCTCTATGAAGTCAGACGTCTTCTCTGCAAAATCATTGTGATCCTTTCTCTGGATATTTTCCCCGACCCTTTCTCGATCTGATGAGCCAACTACTTTACCATTTTCTGACAGTACTGCAATTTCAATGGTGACAGCTTATGGCCAAACTTTCCCAAATGATTCAGAAGGGCAATCAAGTCGTACCTACACTTGTCCCTTGTCCTTGAAGCAATTAATAAATCATTGATGTATTGTACCAGAGTCGATTGGTACGGCAATTCCAATGACTCCAGGCTCTTTTAAAAATCTGATTAAACAGTGATGCTAACTCGGTGTATATTTGAGGAACCCTGCACTAGCTATAGACTCTGTCTAGGAATTTGAAACTGAAAAGAAACTGACTATCCTCGTGAAGAGGCACAGAAAAGAAAGCTTGTGACAAATCAACCACTGTGAACCACTCTGCATAGCATGGTATCTGAAACATTATTGCTGCTGGATTCGGCACTAAGGAACAGCACTTCACCACCATGTCGTTTACTTTCCTCAAGTCTTGAACAATTTGTACTTTCCCACATGGCTTTTTTAAACCCATTATCAGTGAATTACACGAGCTGCTTGTTAGAGGACGGTTCTGACCATCAGGCCTGCCCTGATTTTTCGCTTTTTGACCAGCCGGTTTTTGACTTTTTACTGTGAGGGAGCCTCCTATGAGGGGACTCACGCACAGTAAACACATGGTAAAATGGACGGCGCGTGTTTACCGCCAGTGCTGCCATACTTAGGAAAGGCTGCTGTGACGCAGCAAGCGCAGGAGACCCCGGGTGGGTTACATGTAGTCATGTGTGCACATGGATGTGCACCCATGTGAGGGCAGTGGGAGGAGGATTCCTGGTATGCGCAGCCCAAGAACTGCGCTTAGGTAGGCCTGGTGCAGGAGGGACTATGCAGAGAGGGCGGTGACCTGGAGTAGGACTCATGAGAGGGGTGTAGACATGTGAGGGAAAGTCAGTATGCTTACTGTCTTTTCACTGTAGGGACACTCAGTTAAATGCCAATGTTAGTGTGATTAATGTATTTGCATTGTAGGGATACTCCATTAAATGTCAATGGGAAAGGATGGCCTAGAGTGCAACTCCAGGTCTCTGGGGTCCACTGAGAACAGAGTCACACCAAAGTACACTGTAACCAGTAAGAAAAGAATGATTCAGTAGGTTACAAGAGCATAGTTGTAAAACTTATGGGTCATCCAGGAATGTCATCGTTCTCTGACTCAGCTGAGGATTAGGGCCAATTACTGCTCTGTCCAGTTGATTGAGCAGGGCCTTGCATCAATCAGCCAGCTGTCATTCTGTGCCAGGAGCCGGCTGGAGAGGCCCTGGGAGGAATGTTAGTGAGGAGGGACTGAAACTTTCAGAGCACATGTGGCAACTAACTCGTGGATGATGCCATTTTGAGCTATCCCAGAAGACTGTGCAGGAAGGAGGGGATGGGGGCAAGGAAGTGATGTGGCACATCTGGATAGGCCAGATGTGCAGACCTGCTGGACACATCGTCCTCCACTTAAAAGGTCCTGCACAGGGGAGAGCTCTCTCTCTTGGCTGTGCTTCACTGCTGGACACTGGGACTGCAGACAGGCGTCATGGACAACTTGAAGGAAGAACCCCCTGACTGCCCCTGGGGCATGGACTCTGCCCCTGAAGGACTCCAGGCCAGTGAGGCAAATGCCAGGGCCAGGCAAGCTGGCCCCCCTACCACCACTGAGGACTAGGTGGGTGAAGGACTAGGCGAGCGCAAAGAGAGCACACTGCCCAGGAGGAGAAGAGGGCACCCAGGGGAAAGGCTGGCACAGGGAGTCAGTGGGACTCGCTCCCTTTGATCTGGGACCCTTCTAGGCCAGGAGACCTGAGGAGATGGCTCCTGGTGGCAATGGCTTGTCACCAGGAGCGAAACAACACTGGAATAATGAAAATAGGCCCTTGGGGGCCTGAGATATCTAGGGAAGAAGGATTGTGACCTTTGACCTCTGGAGAAGCAGCGACGAAGTGTGTGGGGCTCTGCCACTGCCCCAGACTGTGCCCCCGGGGTGGGCCAGGGCCCAAGGGCTGCCCCAGGAGAAAAAGGAGAGGGGGAGTGCCGTCGCACTCCCCCTCTGGCAGAAGAAGGGGCCCCGGACCCCATCCCAGGGCCCGTGAAGCCTGCCCAGTTTGACTTGATGGGGGAGGGTCGCCGTCGTGCACACCCCCTGTCGTGGTGGGTAGGGACTCCGGACCCCATCCCAGGGCCCCCTGCGGCCGAAGCAAAGTCGGGGGGCGCCGTTGCGCTCCCCGTGAAGATTGTGAGGAGGAGCCCTAGGCCCCATCCCGCGGCCCGTGAAGAAAGAGTGGTTGGGGGCACCGTCGTGAACCCCCATAAGATGGCCACCGGCTGTGGAGGGGCCAGCGGCGAAGAAGAAGCCGGGGAGCGCCGTCGCCCTTCCCGTGAAGATCCTGGGGCCCCAGCAGAAGGCATGTCTGGGGGCACCATCGCGCCCAGTGAAAATCATCAGAGGGGCCCGGACCCCATCCTGGGGCCCCAAAGGAAGATCGTGTTGGGGAGCACCATTGCCCTCCCCGCAGAGACAAGGAGGGCCCCCGGAGCCCATCCCGGGGCCCTGAAGCTGTAGGGATAAAGGAGGGAATGCCGTTGCACTCCCCTAGGCGGCCCGACCAGCCGCAAGCCTGCATGCGTCTGCCCACAGAAGAGGGCAGATACCACAGAGAAGGGCCGGCTCCTGCGGCAGCACACGGCGGTGCTAGCCATGCGGGGAGCTGGCGGCCAGGGGTGGGCTCCCTGTGCCACCCTCCTACGAGAGAGAGCACTTACCTCGTGTGGGGGTGTCTGGGTGGGACCGGGCACCCCCCTGGATTGAGCACCAGTTTTGGCGGAACCACGTCTCTCCCCAGCTCAGCAGGAGAGCCTTTCATTTCATATGCGGCCACCCCAGCATGCTTTGCAGGGCATTAACAGGGTTCTAGGCCCCTAAACCAGCTTGTGGTGGTCCCAAGGAGATGGGGCTACCACTATACCCATGCCCATGGACAGGGGGAGCTGCAGGAATAGTGCAGTCTCCCCCCAACGCAGTTTGTGTCCCCACGCTAGGTAGGGTGGGACAAAAGAATGATAACCCCCCAAGGGTTCTACCGTTCGTTATGATACAAGCTTATGTGAACTTTTGTTCTGGTTTGTTGGGCTGTGCCTACTTGAGGTGTAGGTTGGTATACCAAATGTATTCAATTGTTATTTGCTTGTCAACTAAGAGTAGTTTGAAAGTAAACCTAATGGTTACTTTGTTTAGTTAGGGTCCTACATGTTTGTTGTTGATGCTAGTTTGAGTAAAGAGACTGACAACCATCTCTTGGCAAAATAGATGTACTTAATTGCAGATGTAGGTGTGTTCATTCCACATTACTGTCACATGTTCAAATGTTGCAGGGGGACACCGGGGTCTATTTTGCCATGTGGGTTGTTGGATTATATCCTCCCTTGGAGGAGACATGAGAGATTACACAATGTCCTCCCAGAGTGATTCCATCACTTTGTGTATATTTGTAGATTGTTGCATAGTATTAAGTAGTGTGTCTGTAAATACTAAATGTACTTTTGCTTTATCAAAAGAAAAGCACAGACTGGACAATCATTTATTGAGTCATGCTTGTGTGCTCGTGAATGGAGATTACTAGCTCACACCACCTCCCTTGAGTAAGCCTTGGACTGCTCTGCAACGCTACCCTATGAAACTACCCTATGAGAGTCAAGAGCTACAATGGGGTGTTTGGTTCCCAGTGGCGGTCGCGTGCAGGCCACACAACTAATGACCCAACTTCCAACACTTCTTATAAAACTCCCTGCTTTACGAAGTCTCCAATTATCTGTGCCACTTTCATCATAACATCTTGTGCCATGTTGTACTGGGGAAGCTGCGGAAATACCACATTTGGCTTCAAAGTGATTTTAATTGGCTCTACTCCTTTGATCAAACCCACTTCTTTACCTGTCAGGTCCCACACATTTTCCTGCACTGTTCCCTGTAAATCTGCATGTTACTCTTTCACTGTGAACATGGGGAAAAACTCAATCAAAGGGTGCTCTTCATTTGTAACTTTGCATTCCGATTCAGGAGTTGTGTCCTCCTCGTCCTCACTATTTGTCTGAATTTCAATTCCATCCGTTGAACAAGAATTTGAACACTGCATTTTACACAACAAGTCCCTTCCCAGTAGGGATTACGGACTCAAGTCACAAACCACAAACTTATGTAGTCCCTGGAAGTTGCCAATTTCAACTTGTACTGGATCTATAATAGGATTTATCAACTGCTTGTTTGCTACCCCTACCACCTGGACTGTTCTCCCTAAAAGAGATAAATTTGGCACTTCTGCACTTCTGACAGTTGTGCGTGTAGTTCCTGTATCTACCAAGAATGAAACCTTGTGACCCATTACTTTTCCCTTCACATAGGGTCCTCACTGATCTACTTCTAAGGAACCTGCAAGCACACATGTCTCCTCATCTGAACTATCACTAATCCATTCTCCGTTTAGTTCATTCTCACTGTGTAACGGGAATTGGTGTACTGTGCCACTATTTCTGTCTTGTCTCTGACCTGTGACCTGTGGAGTAAGTATTATCTGTTGCTTTTCCATCAGGCTTGAGGTATCTGCATTTGCTGTCTAGGTACCATTGGAACCTGCTGCTGCACTGGTTGTAATTGTGTTATCTGTGCCCTCGGCACTTGCATTTGCTGCATTGGCTGGAAATTTTGTGTCAGATTCATATTATTCTGAACATTTTGATTAACACCTCGTATTCTGGGCACTCTGACATTTTGCAATGTATTGATATCACCATTCTGCTGAACATTAGCTTCCTGCACCACCAACGGACGCTCCCGCTTCGAGTGTCCCACGTTTCCGCAAAGGTGACATGGTAACATCTTCTTCATCCCTTGCACATCATTTTGTACCACCACAGAATTCAAATCGGGACCACGTTTCACATTAACTCCACGTCCCCTACCACTCATCTGCGGCTGAAACATAACAGTTCCCTGTTACTGAGGTATCTGTTGCACAAAGGTTCCCTGTGCCCTGTTTGAGCTGCCTTGATCTGCATCACTATCACCTTTTCCTTCAACTATTTCTGCTTTAATTCAATTTCATCACATGTCTCCTCATCTGAACTATCACTAATCCATTCTCCGTTTAGTTCATTCTCACTGTGTAACGGGAATTGGTGTACTGTGCCACTATTTCTGTCTTGTCTCTGACCTGTGACCTGTGGAGTAAGTATTATCTGTTGCTTTTCCATCAGGCTTGAGGTATCTGCATTTGCTGTCTAGGTACCATTGGAACCTGCTGCTGCACTGGTTGTAATTGTGTTATCTGTGCCCTCGGCACTTGCATTTGCTGCATTGGCTGGAAATTTTGTGTCAGATTCATATTATTCTGAACATTTTGATTAACACCTCGTATTCTGGGCACTCTGACATTTTGCAATGTATTGATATCACCATTCTGCTGAACATTAGCTTCCTGCACCACCAACGGACGCTCCCGCTTCGAGTGTCCCACGTTTCCGCAAAGGTGACATGGTAACATCTTCTTCATCCCTTGCACATCATTTTGTACCACCACAGAATTCAAATCGGGACCACGTTTCACATTAACTCCACGTCCCCTACCACTCATCTGCGGCTGAAACATAACAGTTCCCTGTTACTGAGGTATCTGTTGCACAAAGGTTCCCTGTGCCCTGTTTGAGCTGCCTTGATCTGCATCACTATCACCTTTTCCTTCAACTATTTCTGCTTTAATTCAATTTCATCACTACAGTATTTTGCATACTGCAATACCTCATCAATCAGCTTTGCTTGCTAACAAATCAAATGGCTCTTGATTATCTGGCCTATTTCAGGTCTCAATCCCTCCGCGAACCTGAACACAAAGTGCAACATGTCTTTCAGCTCAATCGCTTCCTTACCACTGTACTCCTTGATCGCTTTTAACAATCTCTCATAGTACGCATGCATGGACTCTTTCACCTCTTGCACTGTCCTTTCAGTCTTCCGCCAATCAATATTTTTAGGCGTCTTCAGGAACTCAATCACCTTATAGTGATTCTTCATTACTTCAGGTGATCTGGTTCACTTGTTGGCCAATCTACTGCTCTTTTACAGTCGACCCACAAATCGGCTGGAACCACTATCTCTAATAAGGTGTTCAAATCTTCCCAAAGACATTTTGAAAGCTTCACAAACCTGTCTGCCTGATGATACCACTCAACTGGTTTCTCCCTCAATTTTGGATAATCAGTTGTAAAGGACAGAATGTCACTCCTATTCCAAGGAATGTGAACAAATTGTCCTCCCGGAATTTCTCTCATTGGTAAAATCTTTACTGAATCTTTGTCCCCCTGTACAATTTCGGATCCTTCTTGTGAATCTCGTTTCCGTTTATCCTTCTTCCTTGCCCATCTGCCTTCCCACTTTTCTAAGGCTCCCCAAATTTGTACACTCTGCAGTAATTCTTTAAGGTGTGCTTTCATTCTAGCTGACCTCATGTGCTCAAAATCCTTTGCCTCAAAATCTAGTCTATAATTCCTTTTCAAGTGCTTTGTTTTCTCAATATCTACGTAATTTTTTCTGCCAAGTCTACCAATTTCTGATGCACCTTGCTCACCTCTTGTAATTCTGGGACAAATGTATCTCAACTTTGCTTCAGTATAGGACTCTAACCTATTAACCCCCATTGAACCTTCGACTAGCTCTGTCACTTCAGTGATCAACCTGACACAAACAATCTCCTCTTCCACCTTCGAAGTATCTTCTGGTTTCTTCAGACTAACTAACCACTCATTCAGCTGTTGTGTTGTCAGTCCCTGCAAAATAATATTACTTGCATTCAGTGTGGATACATGTTGCACCACTGCTCTCGGTGTCTGTGGAGTTAATAACTTAAGGCTCTGACCTGCATTCGGGCCATTTACGGCATCCGGAAGTGAGACAAGTGGACTGAAATCCAACAAGGACCTTGATCCATCAAAAGTCTGACCCATGGTAGAGACTACCTGAACCTAATCGTTTATCCCCCTACTCACTAGGCTCTGGGACATCTCACCCTGTTCTCCTGTAATCAGTTTCTTCTGTGCAAATAATGGTACTGTTGGACCAACAGTAATAGGCAGCTATATTGCATCTGGACATGGTCTGGCACCATCGCTCTGTGGGAGAGCTACTCCCATACTCTGATGCATAACTGGAGTCAAATCTGAGTGTGTCCCTGTCATTGGTGTAAACCTCAGTATACCACGTGTCTGTGCCTCAGGCATCATTTCCGGAGTTGGCTCAGCCTGGATCAATGATGGTCTCGGAACCAC
Organism: Pleurodeles waltl; assembly: GCF_031143425.1. Lineage (NCBI taxonomy): Eukaryota > Metazoa > Chordata > Amphibia > Caudata > Salamandridae > Pleurodeles > Pleurodeles waltl. Next base: position 529,764,346 of record NC_090449.1, read on the forward strand.
TTGCTCTGTGGACACCACTAAGTTTGAAGTTGTCTCACGAACTGTTACTTCAGGATAAATCCTCTGTATCAGTGGCGGATGCAACTGTGCCTAAACCACCGAAGTAGTCAATACACTAGAGTAACCCTGTATCCCATTAGGGACTTGCTCACCATTAACCTGTACCGGACTCACTGTCCCCATAGCCTGGGCCGGTGCAGTTGGAGCAGGAATAGAACTAGGACCCCTCTCATGCACCGCATACGGTGGAGTTCGATCCGTCAATGTCTGTGTAATAAGATCCTCTACATCTGAACCCTCTTCCATGTAGGTCTTTTTCTTCTTTTTACCCCCAGATGTACTCTTATAACTTGTATTAGTCTTGTCTTTCCCTTCTGACTCATCTTCCTCTACGATAGCAGGGAATAATTTAACATCATGCAGCTTTGCCATCCTCCCCTTTTTCCGTTCCCAATCCCATCTTGCTTCTGCTAAAGACTTCTCTACTCTCCTTATCCTCCTCTGGAATTTTGTTTCCTGCTGTTGCCTCCCTATCAGCTCCAAAACAGCTAATGCCTCAAATTGTGCCGGTCTCGGAAGCGGCTTTGTCTCATACAATGTCATCCGTAACTGATCCAAAATTCTCAAATTAAATGTCCCATGCTTAGGAAACGCTAAAGCTCCCTGTTTCTCTGTCAATTTGCACGACTGCTTTAACCAAAGATATGGCGCGACACGTCGCTCCTCCACTACAAATATAAGCAGAAGAATTTTCTGGTGGGGTAGGCTCCGCTACAGTTGCTTTAATGTACACATCTCTCTTCAGAGAACTCCTCAATGCTTTAAAAAACGTCATCCTACTTCTGTTGTGTTGATCCAATAAAGAAAGGACCTTTACTCCCAGGATTCCCTTCACCCGCTTTCTCAACCAATTGTCTCACACGGACAGCTGCCAATCCGCTCGTGACTCTTCTTACTAAACAACCTATCCCAGCGCGGCTCCACCGACGTCACACTCACACATACTGTGGTTGACAAAGTCTTGCGGGTTGTCCTCCTAAATTCAGAACTCTCACAATTAAGGCAAAATATTGCAAGCACTAATCAAAACCAAACTTAAAACAAATCTGCTGGTTTACTACAGGAAAGGTAACACAATCGCTTCAAAAACATATTTTCACTGATGGCACTTTTGCTCAAGCAGCTATTCCTCTTTCACAGTTCCCCGTATTCGCAAGCAAAATTCAACTCTCAACTGGTCAAAGAGTCTGTCTTGGTGCACATAGGACTCACCAAATCTCAGTCTAAATTTTCCCTTACTCACATTAACTCACACACTGACTTGTTGACCACGCCCGATCAACCTACTAAACCTGCCAGATTATAACATGTGCCCATTGTCTCCTACACTTGTCAATATTCTCCGGAGTCTTAGAACACGCAGGATTAGTACATCACCAACAACCATGTGGACAATTTTGAGCACAAAGCGCCACATACACATGAAGTTCGACGACTTCCCTACTTTCACACTGCGGAGTACGCACACTCCTACTAAACCTTTACCTGGAGTACGCAGACTCCCTAACTTGCCTCACATATGTCACAACTCACCTGCGATTTGCTTAAGCTATGCAAGCGCAACCTATCATTTTCACACTATTCTCTCAAAACGCGAAGAACATACCCAATATTACCAACAGGTTCCAGGGCCTGGAAAAGTCATTTCTGACCTTAAGGGAACATCATTCTTGCTACAATTGCCTTTTCAGAAAACAAATAAAAAAATCCAATAATGATAAACAACTAACCTATCTTAAACTGCTACCATAATCACGTTGTCACCATGTAACTAGTTCTCCAAGGAAACTAACCATCAAGCTGCTACCAAAAACTGTTAGCACGTCAGTCCTTAATAAGTAAACTTACATGGTGACGCGTATAGGTCGCTGAACCTTTTGATTCGCATGGAGTATCCTAGCCACACTGTGACAAGTGTACATATTAATCAAATGCGCAGCTTCAATTCATTAGTCAAAAACATTAGCAAATTAATCAAGCACACCAGGTTTATAAACACACCATGACCTTTCAGTCATGAATAACCACACATCAAAATATACGTTTAGTAGTTTTATTGCCCTTTGGTTACAATTCTAGGCATGAAGTTAATTCAAACTTTATTCAATTCAAATAACCACAATTAGTCAATCAGAAAATTCCATGAACATAATCTAATCAAAGCTGGCATCAAGATACATTCTAAAGCATTTGCACAAATCAACAAGAAGATCAAACCCAATAACGCAGTTAGTGGCATAAGTTCAGCAGAATTTTGTTAGTCAATCAAGTGTCAAACGTCATGTCAAGTACCATCATATAGAGTAACCCTCACTAACCCAGATCAGCATTAGCATGTGGGACGTCATGGGAAAATAATTTAGAACACAAATTTGAAGTAAGCATCTAACTAAGGAATGCTATATAGACAGCGCAATTGACACCTAGAAAAGGAAAGCAATGCATTTCAGTCACATTGTCATATCTACCTATCCTCGGTATGGGTCAGCAACAGAACCAGCCTTCGTCCTCAGGTCATCAGTCGATCAGCATCACATCAGGCTCTCAGGGAGTAGAGACACATGACAGAATCTCAAGTCACCACTACAAATTCGATAAATCTGCTTCCCTCTCTCTATACATCTGTCTGTCTCCTCTCCATCTGCTGTCTTTTCACTTTGTCACGATGTTATATCAAAGTCACCCAGACTATCCCCTAATTCCTAATTGGTCAATTAGTCATGCGTTATTTACATAGCCAATGGATAAAACACATTAAATCTATAGATTCTAATATTTCATGTTCGTCGGACTGGTGATTGGTTCGTCTTGCGATGTCCTCATTATCCTGCTCATCAGGTATCGAAAATGTCTTCTTCACCTCGTCCATCTCACACGACATTTGCTATGTTGGTTCTCAAGAAGACTCCTTACTAAGCAGATTTTCTTAAACCATAGGCATTTTATCATTAGTTCAGCTTTTACCTTCATTTTACATTTACCATCAGAAACGCAGCTTCTGCGATGAGGCCTAGTAAGACTAGGCCCAGACAATTGCTAAGTTAAGGCACATAATTAATAAAACCTAGGTTAGATCTTTCAATATGTCAGTTTGATACATATTTGTATTACATTTTCATGAATTATGTATACATTAGTCTTCTCTTTAATATTTTCGTTAACATTTGTCAGCCACTCCTTGTGGTCACAATTTCAAACAGATACTTTATTTTATAATAATAATGTTGCTAATTATTTTATTATGACTGCTCATAAAAAATTTCTAATTAGTACATTTGCTTTATCACACATTAATAAACCTCTATGTGCACAATATTCATAAAATGAGCCTGGTTAAATACCAAAATGAATGGTGTAAAATTAACTACAAATCAGTATAATTCAATTTCCCACAACAGACATTGCATCTGTGTGTGATCCTCACAGACCTCTTTCTGTACAGATGTATGAACCTGAATGAAAAGGGAAACATTTTGTTCAAGTGAATTGAACCTATATGTTGCATTTAAGAAGTGGGAAACGGGTGGAAATGAAACTCCTCAGAAAAACTGAAAAACTAAAACAATATATTGTCAAAATCTTTGGTGTTGTGTGTGAAAAAAAATAACATCTTCTGATCAATTTAAAATTCATATCAAATACGGTTGGAGGTGAACAGCCATGCTTTCAATCCAAACTCTGACTTCAACAGAAACATGCATCTCATCTATTCCGAAAGATGAACTATAAATTGGAAAAATTGGACTATATGTGGTTGAGTTCAGTAAGGGAAGACCTAAAAGTAGTCCTTTATCTGAATGAGATTGGTTGTCAGGATTGGTTCCCTCTCCTCTCTAGGGGTCTAGGCTGGCACTGCTGGAATGAGTGGAAAAAACAATGGGTTATTTCAACATTTCATTCCCCCATCACTGTACAGCAAAGATTTGTTTAGCAGAATGTTTAGTCCCTTTTGAAGTCAAAAATAATTGCATTAAATCAGCATAAGTGTACACAAACTCTAACATTGGGCTATTTTGTTTTCTGTTCACTTACCCTAATCATTTAATTTTTTTTGCAAGAGGTTTGGATTGAGCATAAAATGGCTCAATGAAGCTGTGAAACTATATGTATGGCATGGTTACATACACTGCACTAGGAATGATCAGCATTCTACATGCCTATATGATATCCAATGGTGAAAGCGGGGACAGACTAAAATAAAAAAGGGGATAAAAACAAGATCCTGCTTGCTTTCAGACAATTGTATATACAAGAGTGACTTTTGCCCCCTTTCCCTTAATTGGGCAGTAACATCACCCAGTCCAGAAATTGAAAAATCTTTGAATGTTAATAGATTCTATTTTCAGGCTAAATTAACACATTAAGGGGCAGATGTACTACCTTGAGTTTTGTAAGTAACAGTTTGCGAGTCGCATAACCAAATGCACAACAGTGTAACTCACACTGTTTGCGATTCCTAATGGGGTTGCAAATGACCTACCTCATTAATATTTATGAGGTAGGTTGCAATTTGCGACCCCATTGGGAATGGCTGCACAAACAGGGATGGTGGACTGCAGGAGACATCAGACCACCATGTCTGTGACTGCTTTCTAAATAAAGCTATATTATTATTTTTTTATGCAGCCCCTTTTTCTTAAAGAAAAATGGGATGCATTTCAAAATGAGAAATTAAACGTTTTAGTTTAATTTTTTCAGAGAAGGCAGTGGTCCATGAGACCAATACCTGCTCTGAAAAAATATTTCTGCATCCATTCACAAAGGGGAAGGATCTCTATGGGAACGCCTCAAATATGGAAATGGGTTACCACCAGTTTGAAATTGGGGTTAATTGTGATTGTTTTGCTAACGCAATTGCGGTCTGAAAACAATCAGACATCCCCCTGCAACTCACAATTAGGAAGGGATGCCCTTGGAACACCCCTTCCTAATTGCGAGCCACAACAATCCCTATTTTGCAAGGTGGCATTTGCATGCTGGCTCGCAAAATAGGGATAGTACATTGGGAAAGGCCATTTTGCAGTTGCAAAAGGTGAAAATCAACTTTTGCGACCCCGTTATGGTGTCGTACATCAGGCTCCAAGTTAGTAGTAAGTACTACATTTTCAGTTTTCAGTTGCTAAGCACATTTGTCTCTGTAAGGTTTGATTATTGAAAAGTGGTCTGCCAGAAAATTTGATAAAATAATTGTAACTGGTTCAGAACGCTGTAGTTATACTGATTCTGAATTGCAATAAGATAAAATCTATGTCTGCTAGCTTGTCACTACTACATGTTCTTACAGCTGGCCGAAGAGTAAACTTCAATGCCTTATGCCTGGTTCATACTGGAGGAAAGATAAGCCCTCTCCAGAGCAGATTTCTACTCTACATAGCAACGCACACTTTAAGATCGAAAGGGGCCTTTAAACGTAGGGCCTAATTTCTCAAGTTTTTACCACAGCCTTGTGCCTGGGAAGGGGACGCAAGAAGATGCAAAACCAAAGTGAGATTTATCGAGCCCTGCATGGCTTGATACATCTGGAATAACACAAAGCACCTCAAATGACTGCCATGGTTTACTCTGCCCCAGGGAGGTGTTCCATGAGTGGAGCTTGAGTGTTCCCAAGCAACCATCCATGGATTCTGGTGCATTCCAGGATTTACCATAGTTGTAGACCTGGGACTCTTACCACATGCAATGCCTCCACAGGTGGGGCTTAATGAGGAGAAATATATTTATTTCTCCTTGTTTGTTCCTCTTCCTACACGTGCTGCATTCTTCTGCACACATAGAAGGAGGAAGATGCCCCTAAGGATAGCTTTTTCACAACTTGTCACTTGATGCACAAAACCTACCCTGCCTACAACACAGGCATCCTTGTAGACAGAAGGGTACCTGCATTGGCACTAGGCTGTCAAATGTGCGCTAGCACTAGAAAAGGACAGGAATGCACTGTATAAAGTCAAATACAGTGCATTCCTGTATTAAGTTCATTGCATAAAATAATTATGTCTATGGGCCTTAAGGTCCCCCGTTTTAGACATATAACTCTGAAGGATTGAGCCTTTTTGGTCTTATGCTAAGAAGTGATCATTACTACTGAAATCCAGAAAGTCTTTGGAAATGTGGCTATTGTTTGTGGCTTAATACTTGCAATAGATTTCATCATCCTCAGTTTTTTTTTTCAGGCTGATCACATGATACCCTCGGTGAAAGTTAGTTTTAAAAGTTTCTAAAAGAAAATCTAAATTAATAAATCAGCATGTTCTTTTAGAAACTAGATTAGCATATCTTAGAGCTGGTATTGTGTGAATCTTTTTTGAGCAGTGAATATCATGTGTATGCTTTTCAGGTCAAAGCCCTGCTAGGGTTGGACTGCCCAATAGGGCAATCAGGAAGTGCCTGATGGGCAGGTCTGACAAATCTGTTTGTGGGCTGGTATTTAGCAGTTTGTGGGCTTGTTTTTTATGGCCAGGTAGGCCAGTTTTTACTGTTGCATACAGTCTCCCAGATCTTGCAAAACACTCATAAGGGGGCCGATTCACAAAGATTTTTGGTCTAAGTTTAGGTCAAAAGTCTAAGGTGCTCATTCCGAGTCTGGTGGTCTTGAGACTGCTAGACTCAGGGGGGCCGTCGGACCGCCGCAGTAGTGGCGGTCTGATCTACCACATTCCGTCCGCGGCTGAAATGCTGTGGTAATACCGCCGCCACCGCCACATCAGAGACGGCGTCCAGCCTGGCAGTCCTGGCAGTTCTAATCCGACAGGGCAGCACTGGAAGCAGCGCTGCCTGACAGATTACAAGTTCCATTCTGCTAGCCTTTCCATGGCGGTTCACACCGCTGTGGAAAAGCTGGCAGAATGAGGATGCAGGTGGCCCCGTGGGGACTCCTGCACTGCCCATGCAAAGCCCCGTCACGCATTTCACTGCCCGAATTATGGGCAGTGAAATGCGCGACGGGTGCTGCTGCACCCTCTGAACCGCCACATTGGCACTGGCTCGATTCCAAGCCGGCGTCAATGTTAAGGCCCTGCAGTGAAGTCTGAATACGGCTGGCGGTGTCCTGACAGCACCAGCGGTCAGATGGCAGTTTTAGTTTGGCGAGCATCCTCCACCGCCCCGCAAACTCAAAATGAGCACCTAAGTTCACCTCTTTTCGGTATCCACAAAGTACAAGTAGTATCTTTACGTCCACAACTGGGGTGGATCTGCAACCCGAGTGCAGAGATTCTGTCCGAGTGTGGATGTAAAGATACTACTCGTAACTTGTGTTTGTGAATACCAAAAAGTCGTACACATATTTAAGGAAACTTAGCACCACCTTTTCACCATTTATTTTGATGCAAAAGTGGCACTAACATAGCGCCATATTTATATTTTGTCACTAGACCCATCAGGCGTTTAGCGAAAATGATATGCAAGGTAGGCGCTCCCTTCCAAAAAGTTATGCTAGCCCAGCGCCATTCTTACTGCCTTATGCGAAAACAACACACGTTATGGAACCGATCCCAAAAATTTTTGCTAAGTCCGATTAGCATCAAATTTTAACACCTGGTCCGACCAGGCATTAAAACGAGGCCCACACACTTTTACATAAGGAAAACACAGAGAAGGAGCATTGACAACCCCGTGGACATCATGGAACTACACCACAGTCGACGGCGATGACAACAGGGCCTACCAGCACCACCGCAGCAACCCCAAACGCCACCACAGCAGCCACAAAGAAAGTGCAGAAGGGGATATTTTGACAGCGCACAACCATCATATTGCTCAGGGAACAAGATATCATCAGAACCTACTGTCTGAAGCAGGAAACCATTGTACTCCTGCTTCGCCACATTGTGCAAAACATCAATCAATCAAAAGATTTGTAGAGTGCGCTACTCAACCGTGAGGGTCTGAAGGCGCTGGGGGGAGGGAAAATCTGGGGGGGGGGGGGCAGGGAGGGTCACTGATCGAACAACCATGTCTTGAGGTTCTTTCTGAAAACCAGGAGGTCTTTGGTTTTGCGAAGGTCAGTGGGGAGGGAGTTCCAGGTTTTGGGGGCGAGGTAGGAGAAAGACCTGCCTCCTGTGCTGGTGCGTTGGATGCAGGGGACTGTGGCTAGGGCGAGGTCGGCTGATCGGAGGTTACGTGTGAGAGTGTGGAAGTTAATTCTTTCGTTGAGGTACGTTGGGCCGGTGTTGTGGAGGGATTTGTGTGTGTGGATGAGGATCTTGAATGTGATTCTCTTGTCAATGTGGAGCCAGTGAAGGGATTTGAGGTGTGGTGAGATTCGTTCATGGCGGGGGAGGCCCAGGACGAGGCGTGCAGCTGTGTTCTGGATTCTCTGGAGTTTGCGTTTGAGTTTGAATGTGGTGCCGGCATAGAAGGCATTACTGTAGTCCAATCTGCTGCTGATGAGTGCGTGGGTGACTGTCTTTCTGGTTTCTGGGGGAATCCATTTGAAGGATTTATTTAGAGTGCGGAGTGTGTGGAAGCAGGAGGAGGTTAAATCATTGATTTGCTGTGTCATGGAGAGGGAGGGGTCAAGGATGATGCCGAGGTTGCGTGCGTGGTTTGCAGGGGTGGGTGCGGGGCCTAGGGCGGTGGGCCACCAGGAGTCGTCCCATGTGGTCTTGTTGGGGCCGAAGATTATGATCTTGGTTTTGTTTGAGTTGAGCTTGAGGTGGTTAGTGGTCATCGAGTTGGCGGTGTCGAGGAGAGTGGCGTGTAGGTTGGTTTTGGTGGTGGTGGGGTTGCGTGTGAGGGAGAAGATGAGTTGGGTGTCATCTGCGTAGGAGAGGATAGTGATTCCGTGTGCTCGGAGGATGTTGGCTAGGGGGATCATGTAGATATTGAAGAGTTTGGGGCTGAGGGAGGACCCTTGGGGGACTCCGCAGGTGATCTCAGTAGTGGCGGACACTCTGCGTCCGGTCGGTGAGGAAGGAGGTGAGCCAGTCTAAGGCTTTGTGGCGATTTCCAAAGTTGTGGAGGCGTGTGCAGAGTGTGTAGTGGCAGACAGTGTCAAAGGCTGCGGAGAGGTCTAGGAGGATGAGTGCGGCGGTCTCGCCTTTGTCGACTTTGGTCCTGATGTCGTCAGTGCATGCGATTTCCGTGCTGTGGTTTTTGCGGAACACGGATTGTGAGGGGTCAAGAGTGTTGTTTGCTTCAAGGAAGTGGGATAGGCGGGCGTTGACTAATTTCTCTGCAACCTTGGTGGGGAAAGGGAGGAGGGAGATGGGGCGGTAGTTGGAGAGGACCTCCGGGTCAGCTTGTTTTTTTTTTAGGAGAGCTGTGATTTCCGCGTGCTTCCAGGGGTCTGGGTAGGTGGCAGAGTCGAAAGAGGAGTTGATTGTGTTGCAGAGTATGGGGGTGATGGTTGGGCTAGCTTTGTTTTAGATGCGGTGTGGGCATGGGTCGGAAGGGGAACCGGAGTGGATGAGTTCATGTTTTTTTCGGTTCCTTCGTGTGTGGTGGGGGTCCTAGTGGAGAGTGTGGTGGGGGATCATGAGTGGGGGTTGGGTTGGGTGAGTGAAGGGTGTGTGTGGTGGGTGTGTGCGGTATGAAGCTGTTGTGGATGTCCAGGATTTTGTGGAGGAAGTGGTTGGAAAGGGCGTCACATAGGGGCTGTGTGTGTGTGGTGTCTATGTTGCTGGCTTTGGGTTTTGCAAGTTCATTGATGATGGTGAAGAGTTCTTTGCTGTTTTGAGAGTTGATGTCAAGGCATGTCTTGTAGTGATCTCTTTTGGCGGTACGATGAGTTGGTGATGGGTGCGAATGGCCGTTTTGAGGGTTGAGAAGTTGGTTGTGGAAGGTTCTAGTTGCCATATTTTTCTCAGTTTAGCGGCATTTGTGCTTGGAGTCTTGGAGTTCAGGGGTGAACCATGGGGCGTTCTTGATGTTGCGGGTGGCAATGTGTTTTCTGAGAGGGGCTAGAGAGTCTGCGCAGGTAGTGATCCATTTGGAGAGGTTTTGTGCTCCTGTGTTGGGGTCGTTGGCGTGGGGGAGTTTATGGGCCAGTTGGGAGTTTAGTCGTTCTTTGGGGATCTTGTCCCACATGCGGTTGGGTGTGGTGTGTTGATGGTAGTGTGTGGGGGGTATGGAGAAGGAGAAGAGGACGCAGTGGTGGTCAGTCCAGAGGAGTTCGGTGGTGTGGGTGTATGCTATGTGTTGGCTTGCGCTGAAAATTGCATTGAGTGTGTGTCCTGCTGAGTGGGTGGGTGTGGTGACCAGTTGTTTGAGTCCGAGGTTGGTGAGGTTGTCTATGAGGGAGGAAGTGTTGTGGTCTTGTAGGTTTTCTAAGTGAAAGTTGAAATCACCGAGGATGATGTAGTCTGTGGAGGTGAGGGCGTGCGAGCTGATGCTGTCGGCGATGGTGTCGCAGAAGGTGGGGTGTGGTCCGGGTGGTCTGCAGATTAGTGTACTTCTGAGGGTGGAGTTGTTGTTAGGTGGATGAGGAAGTGCATGTGTTCAGTGTTGTCGATAGTGTCTAGGGAGCTGGTGGTGACTTTGATGGTGTCTCTGTGTAGGATGGCGATGCCACCGCCTGGCCTGTTGAGGCGGTCTTTGTGTTGGAGTTTGTATCCCTTGGGGGTGGCTATGGCGGGTTCTGAGGAGGGGTTGCTCCAGGCTTCCGTGAGGAAGGCGATGTCAGGTGAGTGTGATGTGATGAGGTTCCAGAGTTCTATGGCATGTTTGTGAAGGGAGAGGATGTTGAGGAGCAGGCAGTTGAGGTGGTTGTGGTGGGTGGCGTTGGTGTGGTGCGTGAGGGAGTTGTTGCAGGGTGTGTTCTGGTTGTGGGCCACTGTGCTGCGGGGTTGGCTGGTGGGGGCAGGGTGGGTGAGTCTTGTGTTGGGGGTGTTGTGTGTGTTGAAGGTGGGATTGCTATGGTTGGTGTGTGGTGTGAGGGATGAGGAGCAGGAGAAATGACAGGTGTGGCAGGTGAGGGGGCCATGAGTGTGTGTGGGGCTAGCTGGGGTGCATGTGGGGTGGGGGCCTGGGTTGAGAGAGTGGAGGGTGAGCGGGGAATAGGTGTGTCTGAGAGGGCCAGGGGGACTGGCGCTGGGCGCGGTCTTGGCACGGACAGGCGCAGACGGGCTTGCCTTTGGCGCGCCCGCTGCGCGCGGACGGAGGGGAGGGTGGGAGTGGCAGCTGGGAGGAGGGAGGGCTTGACGAATGAGAGGGCTGGGGGTGGGGCCGAAGGGGACGCAGCGGCAGGGAAACAGGCAACAAAAGAACGGTGACAAGGAGGTGGGAGGGGCCGCAGGGGAAGAAGCGGCGGGGAAACATGCAACAAAGGAATGGTGAGGAGGAGGGGGGAGGCGGGAGGGGCCGCAGGGGATGCAGCGGCGGGTAAACAGGCAACAAAGGAATGGTGAGGAGGAGGGGGGCCTCGGGAGGGGCCGCAGGGGACGCAGCAGCGGGGAAACAGGCAACAAAGGAATGGTGAGGAGGAGGGGGGAGGCGGGAGGGGCCGCAGGGGATGCAGCAGCGGGGAAACAGGCAACAACTATTCCACCAATGACTAAACTCCTAGCTTCCCTCCACATGCTGGCATCAGGATCGTTACAGACAACTGGCACACAGCTGGGTGTTATCTCCCAGCCATCCTTCTTGGCCTTCCTTCCAAAGGTTCTGGGTGCAATCATCCACCTCACACCCCACGACATTTGCTTTCCCAATACCCTGCAGTAGGAGATCAATGCAAGGTTTCTACCAAATTACTGGGTTCCCCCATACCAGACGTACCCATTGTGTCAACCTTCACCTGTCTGGTGCATTGTGCCACACACATAGGAATACAACATCACCAGCCATGAAAGACCACGTGTAGGGATGGACACCTCACAGCACTCCTACAATCATACCTAGTAATTCCACAACTCTCTATCATGACACCAGGGTACTAACAGGACACTGTGGGAGCTGGACTACTGACAGTGTACTGGGAGAGGCCATAGATGCATGTGAATGAGGAGACATGGGACTTACCAGGACTTGTCATGTGATACAGGGGACTGCAGAAAAACACATCATTACCTCTCCTTTCACACAGGTGTCTGAAAACGCACTGCCACACTATGCTCATGATCCATATGCAGATATGCATGGAAGCCAACAATTGTCAACAACAAAATATTGTGCAAGGGAGCTTTCCCTATGGAAAAGGGGTGGAAATCACATGCTATGCACAGGGCACAACACCTGTTTCATAGCACACAACACACAAAATAGGTTCAAGTCCCAGAACATCACTCATCTGCAGGTCTAAAGTGAAGGGACTAAGGGCCTGATTACAACTTTGGAGGAGGTGTTAATCCGTCCCAAATGTGACGGATATACCACCAGCCGTATTCCATAGGATATAATGGACTCGTAATACGGCTGGTGGTATATCCGTCACATTTGGGACGGATTAACACCTTCCTCCAAAGTTTTAATCAGGCCCTAAGTGTCACATGTCAGGAAGGTAGCATAGCATGAACAGCAGTGCCACTGTAACTGTGCTCCTTTGCTGCACCCTCCTGCCACCATGTGGACTCTGTATACAATAATTGGTACACCAAGGTGCAGAGTATGTGCAATAGCATCAAGAAATGGATGCCATAGTTGGACTCTGTAGGAGTATAGAGAACATACCTGACCATTTCATGCATAGTACATGGGGGCCCATTTAAAACTATGGTGTGCCCCCTCCTAACACCTGATCTGTGCATGTGTTAAAAGTGTCTGTGATAAATACTGCCTATGAACCTTGGAAAATCCTCTGCACCAATTTTGCTAGTCCTCCTATTGTGTGTATCTCACCCTTGTACACATGATGGCTGGCACAGGGATAATGTGAAGCAAAGGGTCACTGAGTGTTGCAATGCATGTGTAATGCCACATGGTAACCTAGTGACCTGGGTTTGGCCTTGTAGGACTACCGTTGTGTCAAAACAAATGTCGCTATTGTGGTGCAAGGAGGTGGTAGGTTCCACTAACATTAGGACACAGCCTCAAATATAGACAACACACCACATAATTTACATGGTTGAACTGTCAGTCCAGATTAAATTTGACATTCACCAGATCCCTGAACCACAACCCATGATAGTAATGTCCACCACAGGACACCAATGCAACTATTCAACAAAATCAGAACACACACAATACCAGATGTAAGTCTGAGTCACTACTCCACCTAAACCTAACATCTGCCATGGCATATATGACACCACAAATATACATGTCAGACACAGGTTCTCACATTCCTTTGCAGCCGACCAAGGTTATGGCATCCAGCTATGGGTGATGACTCCTTTTGGCAACCTGACAACAGAGGAAGAACAGTCATAAAATGAAGGGGACAGATGGACATGAAATGTGGTGGATAGGACATTTGGGATCCTGAAGTCAAGGTTCAAGTGCCTGACGCTGACAGGAGGAAGCCTGTTGGATGCACCACCCCCTGGTATGCAAGATGATACTTGTATGTGCAATTTGCATAACATATGTATTTGGACTAATGTCACCTGGGATGAACTGGTAGATGTCCCCAGTGAGGAGTAGGATGACACTGGTGCAGCACAGGTGGAGAGGGAACAAGACACTGCTTCAGGAGTTTGCAGGAGACAATAAATTGTACTGAACTTCTACACCTAGACACTGTACAATCACACTGTAAATATCACCATTTATCAATCGTGTCACATACCTTGAGCACTATTGGCCCCAACCCTGCCACATGGTGTGCTGTCTCTAAAATATGGCACACACATGTTGGCTGTGGAGTGCGCTAAGGGTCGCAAGACAAGTGGAGCAGCAATGGGCGCTGATTTAGTCTCCACACATATACCCCATAGCTAGCAATGATCAATAAAATGCGAGAATGTACCACAACATGAATGTATGGGTGGAAAGTAGGCAGAGTCTGTACCACTTCCAATGTACATTCTAAAGCACATGCCACACAATTGTTTTGTCTTGACATATGCCTACAGCTAATCTGACATACATGTGAAAACTGATGGACTGGTGTATGGCCTGGGTAGGAAGTGTTAGCAATTACTTACAATGGTTGAAATGTGTCTGCAAGGTAACCCAGTATAGTCTGTATGACACCATCATACACTACGTATGAAAACACACCTCTCATTGTCACTAATATGCCTGATCAAGAAAAAGTGACCAACTGGGTCCCATACCTGAAAATGTGTAGATCGCTCACATGCCAATCCAGTTTGGGACATGCTGGTAAGTCTAGCACTGTCCAAACATGTCACAGACCCATCCAAATTTGTATGGGTGAAGAAGGAGACAGAAATCTTGCATGTGGCAAATCAAATAACCATAGCTGAGATGACTTCACAGACTAACAAGATATACTGATGGTGAAAGTGACATAGGTTGTGGAATGCAGATGTGAGTGCATGCCCATGTACACCAAAGGATGTGGAAGAACTGCTGAGAAACTCCCTCAGTCACTTGGAGATACAACATGGGTAGGTCAGTTGGACAATACACAAGTGTTGTGGCTGGTGTACTGTCATGTGTGTGTGGAAGTCATGTAATCTAGCAAAGACTGGAAATAGGAGGGATACTATCACGTAGCCAGTAGAAGAAAATGTGTACATCTTCATATTACGCAAGTCACACGTAGCATCCTGCCCATGTAAGACCAGCCAACGTTGCAGTAGAAGATGTGTACAAAGGGTGAGCAGCCTAAAGAATGCCAGCAATGTAGGACCAAATTGATTCCAAACAAGATATGCTATTAATGTTAGAGAAGATAAACACACATAGACCAATATTGACTGTGCAACACAAAATTGTTACCATGTGATCACCCAACATATATTCACTGATGGTGTCTAGGTCAGTACATAACCCATTCATGTTTGCAACAACAACAATGATGCAGTTGCCCATCACATACTATTGTGACAGAAGGCAGTGACAGATGATATATTCTGTTCCCTGGATTGGAAAAAATAAACATGTTACAATAGAGATACATGCCCTAACCACACTGGATATGGAAAAAACAATGAATACCATTTGTGTCAGATCATGTAAAATGATGAGACATTCTATACAAACAAGCAGCCAGTCCCCTGTCCATGATAGGCAAGTCTGACATCAAGTACCCCAAAGGGAAAAAAACATGCCAGGCCATGGGATCACATATGTGCAGGTGCCTGCGCGTTGCGCTGCTGAAGAGCTATCATGATGAAGGTAGATTCTGGCCCTACACTCCCTAACTCTCCTGCTGAGACTACGTTGACTCTTTACACAGTCAGGGGCCTGATGCTTGTGCACAGTGGACTGAGCGGAGTGGAGCATCATCAACCTGCATCCATACATGCAACCATGGGTCTGTGTGGGCACACAAAGTACCACAGGAGCAATGATGAATAGGGTGTCATCATTGCCTGACAGCATCCCTGCTGTACAGTTGTATGCCATTGAAATAGTCAAAACAAACATGTTGTGGTTGATTGTATGTGCCACGTTTGTGCACACGTACATCTGAATTCTCAGCACATATGTACCACTTCAATGGTTCAGGCCTGGTATTGTGTATTGGAGTATGCACAAAAGTCAACTTTCCACTAATGGAAATGTATATGTTTCACATGATCATGCATAAACTTAATTGACCTTCAGATATGTTTCCATATAGGGAAACATAGGTGGCACTGATATGAATTAACAGCCATGAAACTATGGTCAACATATGTCTCTGCTGGAAGATAAATTTGTGAGGTTTCATATCCCATTAACACAGTGCTTTGGCATTCATTACACATCTCACACTGTACATATCTTACCACATACATGTCACATACAAATCTTCATTGGCACATGTCAGTACTCTATCTCCTGCATCATAGATGCATGGGTAACTCTATGTTACACATGTAGCATGCATCATGAATCCTGAACCATACAACACACCACAGTGTGGACACACATGCACTCACATTGCCATGGATTATGTGAAATCAGCCCAGCCATAGTCCACTGCATCCTCTGAGTATGATTAGTCAAGGGTATCACATGCATGAAGATGTATTGGACATAGCCCAGCATATCTAAAGTGGTGTTTCCAAACATACATTTGGAAATCAGACATGCCAATGTGGTAGACTCACACTTTTGTGTTACATCACAGATATACACTCCCAGTACACATATGGTAACATGTATGTGGAAAAAGTCTACCAACACATGCACATATGCAAACAGTATCAGTTATCTCATGCATCACACACATACAAACATATGGTAACACATTCCGTTGTTACCTTTACATATGTGAATGCACATGCACACGCACGTAGCCATACCAAAATGACTACATACATGCATAGCCCCTGTAACTAGGTATGTGAATCTGGGTGCACTGTCTGCTTTCCAACAAAATCCACGCATTCCCATTATGTGTCTACATTTTTTATGTAAACTGCAATACTCCATACTTCCCTAATAAAAAAATGACACCTGTCCCCTGCGCGTCAATCTCAAGTCGACAGGTCTTGTCAGCCTTCTTGGAAAAAATACCATGCATGACTGTCATACGTCATTGTTTTTTTACTCAAATGTCAATACTCCATTGTTTGCTAATCAACAAAATGACGCTTGGCCCCTGCGCATCAATTGCAATACAACAGGCCTTGTCAGTCTTCATGAGAAAAATACCATGCATGACTGTTATGCATCAAAACAAAAATGACGCATGTCAGAAAACATTACGCCCAGTAAGTGATGAAACAGGACTTCCTTGCTGCAAACATGGGGCAGTGATTTCTCTTTCACTTTACAGTCTTTTTGCTTGTGATGGTGAGAGGGTGTGTGGAGCTGGTGCTGGTCGAGGAGTGGTGGTTTTTGAGAGTTTTGTGCTGTGTCCTGTTGCTGTTGTGTCAATTTTGTCTTTTTGCTGAGTCTTGTGTAGTGTGTTTTGTCCTGTTATAGTAATTGTTTTGTCAGGTGTTTGTCTTGGTGTAGCATACTCTGTTAGGGTATTTGGGGTTAGGTAGGGTAGTGTTTTATTACTTTTAAGGCTATTATATTTGCAGTGGAGGGAAACTTCAGTATATCTGGGAAGGGGAGAGCACAAAGGATGAGTTCATCTGGCTGGTCAGGCACTAACTCCCCATGATGTTGAGTATGGGGTGGCCTGGTCGTCCAGGGCTACCTAACAGAAGCACGGAAGCTGTGGTGGGGCAAGGTGTTCCACCACCTACAGCGGATCTTTGGTGTTGTGCGTACCAGCCACCAAATCAAACACTGTTGGGCAGACCTCATTTCATGAGATCTAATGGATCACCTGGTGATTCAGATTGGCGGACCAGTTGGTAAGTACCTCTTTTGCATTGGAACTTCCTCATTTGCACTTGCATGAGAGGGGGTCAGAAGGTTGACTGCAGCATGTTTTTTCAAGTGTCAGGACAGGAAGTTTTTGTGTCTTAAGTAAACAGCATTTAAGAGAGCTTAGCTATGCACCAGATGAAGACAAATTGCACACTCTTCCTTGTGTACATTGTGTATCACATATACCCCATCAAATATTTGACACACGTGCAATGGTGCAAGGGTACATGTTTCATAAGCACAAAAGTACATGCCCATCATGGTCATTACAACTGTGGAAATAGGGTAAGTAAGGTTGAAATGGTGGCCAATATAACGCAGGAGTATTGTCAGTCATGGATGTGCCTAGAGTCAAGTATGTGCAGTGTGACATTACCGTTACACAAATGTAAGCAGGAGTGATTGCCTCATGAGGCTACATCTGTGTCTAACTTTTTTATAGGTAATGTTCAACCACTACCTAACCGTGTGTCAAAACTATGACAAGTGCAAGCATTGTGGCAGTATGAAAGTCTGGTGCCACATGACGGCAGGACCGGGCCTGAAGAATGGAAGCTGTGTATTCATGTTTTAGAATGCACCCAAAAACATATAGCCTCAACATCAACTTGGTAACAAGATATGCTATTAATGTTGGAGAAGGTAAACACACATAGACCAATATTGACTGTGCAACACAAAATTGTTACCATGTGATCACCCAACATATATTCACAGATGGTGTCTAGGTCAGTACATAACCCATTCATGTTTGCAACAACAACAATGATGCAGTTGCCCATCACATACTATTGTGACAGAAGGCAGTGACAGATGATATATTCTGTTCCCTGGATTGGAAAAAATAAACACGTTACAATAGAGATACATGCCCTAACCACACTGGATATGGAAAAAACAATGAATACCATTTGTGTCAGATCATGTAAAATGATGAGACATTCTATACAAACAAGCAGCCAGTCCCCTGTCCATGATAGGCAAGTCTGACATCAAGTACCCCAAAGGGAAAAAAACATGCCAGGCCATGGGATCACATATGTGCAGGTGTCTGTCTGCAGGGGCCTGCGCGTTGCGCTGCTGAAGAGCTATCATGATGAAGGTAGATTCTGGCCCTACACTCCCTAACTCTCCTGCTGAGACTACGTTGACTCTTTACACAGTCAGGGGCCTGATGCTTGTGCACAGTGGACTGAGCGGAGTGGAGCATCATCAACCTGCGTCCATACATGCAACCATGGGTCTGTGTGGGCACACAAAGTACCACAGGAGCAATGATGAATAGGGTGTCATCATTGCCTGACAGCATCCCTGCTGTACAGTCGTATGCCATTGAAATAGTCAAAACAAACATGTTGTGGTTGATTGTATGTGCCACGTTTGTGCACACGTACATCTGAATTCTCAGCACATATGTACCACTTCAATGGTTCAGGCCTGGTATTGTGTATTGGAGTATGCACAAAAGTCAACTTTCCACTAATGGAAATGTATATGTTTCACATGATCATGCATAAACTTAATTGACCTTCAGATATGTTTCCATATAGGGAAACATAGGTGGCACTGATATGAATTAACAGCCATGAAACTATGGTCAACATATGTCTCTGCTGGAAGATAAATTTGTGAGGTTTCATATCCCATTAACACAGTGCTTTGGCATTCATTACACATCTCACACTGTACATATCTTACCACATACATGTCACATACAAATCTTCATTGGCACATGTCAATACTCTATCTCCTGCATCATAGATGCATGGGTAACTCTATGTTACACATGTAGCATGCATCATGAATCCTGAACCATACAACACACCACAGTGTGGACACACATGCACTCACATTGCCATGGATTATGTGAAATCAGCCCAGCCATAGTCCACTGCATCCTCTGAGTATGATTAGTCAAGGGTATCACATGCATGAAGATGTATTGGACATAGCCCAGCATATCTAAAGTGGTGTTTCCAAACATACATTTGGAAATCAGACATGCCAATGTGGTAGACTCACACTTTTGTGTTACATCACAGATATACACTCCCAGTACACATATGGTAACATGTATGTGGAAAAAGTCTACCAACACATGCACATATGCAAACAGTATCAGTTATCTCATGCATCACACACATACAAACATATGGTAACACATTCCGTTGTTACCTTTACATATGTGAATGCACATGCACACGCACGTAGCCATACCAAAATGACTACATACATGCATAGCCCCTGTAACTAGGTATGTGAATCTGGGTGCACTGTCTGCTTTCCAACAAAATCCACGCATTCCCATTATGTGTCTACATTTTTTATGTAAACTGCAATACTCCATACTTCCCTAATAAAAAAATGACACCTGTCCCCTGCGCGTCAATCTCAAGTCGACAGGTCTTGTCAGCCTTCTTGGAAAAAATACCATGTATGACTGTCATACGTCATTGTTTTTTTACTCAAATGTCAATATTCCATTGTTTGCTAATCAACAAAATGACGCTTGGCCCCTGCGCATCAATTGCAATATAACAGGCCTTGTCAGTCTTCATGAGAAAAATACCATGCATGACTGTTATGCATCAAAACAAAAATGACGCATGTCAGAAAACATTACGCCCAGTAAGTGATGAAACAGGACTTCCTTGCTGCAAACATGGGGCAATGATTTCTCTTTCACTTTACAGTCTTTTTGCTTGTGATGGTGAGAGGGTGTGTGGAGCTGGTGCTGGTCGAGGAGTGGTGGTTTTTGAGAGTTTTGTGCTGTGTCCTGTTGCTGTTGTGTCAATTTTGTCTTTTTGCTGAGTCTTGTGTAGTGTGTTTTGTCCTGTTATAGTAATTGTTTTGTCAGGTGTTTGTCTTGGGGTAGCATAGTCTGTTAGGGTATTTGGGGTTAGGTAGGGTAGTGTTTTATTACTTTTGAGGCTATTATATTTGCAGTGGAGGGAAACTTCAGTATATCTGGGAAGGGGAGAGCACAAAGGATGAGTTCATCTGGCTGGTCAGGCACTAACTCCCCATGATGTTGAGTATGGGGTGGCCTGGTCGTCCAGGGCTACCTAACAGAAGCACGGAAGCTGTGGTGGGGCAAGGTGTTCCACCACCTGCAGCGGATCTTTGGTGCTGTGCGTACCAGCCACCAAATCAAACACTGTTGGGCAGACCTCATTTCATGAGATCTAATGGATCACCTGGTGATTCAGATTGGCGGACCAGTTGGTAAGTACCCCTTTTGCATTGGAACTTCCTCATTTGCACTTGCATGAGAGGGGGTCAGAAGGTTGACTGCAGCATGTTTTGTCAAGTGTCAGGACAGGAAGTTTTTGTGTCTTAAGTAAACAGCATTTAAGAGAGCTTAGCTATGCACCAGATGAAGACAAATTGCACACTCTTCCTTGTGTACATTGTGTATCACATATACCCCATCAAATATTTGACACACGTGCAATGGTGCAAGGGTACATGTTTCATAAGCACAAAAGTACATGCCCATCATGGTCATTACAACTGTGGAAATAGGGTAAGTAAGGTTGAAATGGTGGCCAATATAACGCAGGAGTATTGTCAGTCATGGATGTGCCTAGAGTCAAGTATGTGCAGTGTGACATTACCGTTACACAAATGTAAGCAGGAGTGATTGCCTCATGAGGCTACATCTGTGTCTAACTTTTTTATAGGTAATGTTCAACCACTACCTAACCGTGTGTCAAAACTATGACAAGTGCAAGCATTGTGGCAGTATGAAAGTCTGGTGCCACATGACGGCAGAACCAGACCTGAAGAATGGAAGCTGTGTATTCATGTTTTAGAATGCACCAAAAAACATATAGCCTCAACATCAACTTGGTTATACTGTTTCTTTATTGCAGTTCAACTTATACATCTGCCTAAGGCTGGTTGATGTCATGACTGTTCCCTTGTCATCAAGAAAGCAATTTCAACTTGGCACGTGTAGCATATACGTGTATAGTGCCAAACTTGCCAAGTGCAACCATACTGACAGGGTTCCCAACATCAGTGTCTGGACATACACCATTGTGTGCCATACGTTACATGTGGCATGCACAGGATGAAGGTATGTGTTGATTATTTGTGATTGAAAACAGGCAAGCATCTGAGTGGTTGGCTGCTTCTTCAAATAGATCAACTACAAGAGTCAATGCTTTAGACAATGGTCAGGATCCTGTCTCCTATATTGTTACATATATATGTATCTGAAACATGTACATATGTCTGCCCACCAAAACTCTGCATGTATTTGTGTGAATACTATGAGCCATGCATGTGTGAAACAGGTGCAGCACAGTGCTGTGCCAAAATAAGCAGCACTGTGTTGCGCTGAATTTGAAACACAGGCCTCCCTGCATTATGGAGAGCACAGGACAGGCCGGCATCTGCGTTTGCACCCGCACATAATTCTGCAGCCTGAGCCAACGCAGGGATACCTGATACCTGGACCACAGTGCAAGTGTGTCTGTGTTGAGGGAGTGTCTATGTGCAGGTAGGTATCCCTCCCTAGACACAAAAGCACATACTTAAAGGAAAATAATGAAGAGCGATAATGCAGCAAAATTGGCAGCGCCACGCTCCATCATTTTCACAATAAAGTGATGCGCCTTATTTAATTGAATATGGCACACCCCTGTGTTGTCCCCAGTGCTAGCACTAAATGTAGCTGCCAGCACTTACACAGGTGTCCTTGCACCATCGTGGAAGAATGTCTGTGTTGAAGTGATTGTTTATGTATGGGAAGGTGTCCCTTCCTGCACATAAACAATCACTAATGGTGATTTGTCACTTCTGTGTATGCTGTAGAACGTAGCGCACACAGAAGTGCCTAAGTGTCCTTTTCAAATCATTGTTTATGTGCAGGAAGGGACACAATCCCGACATAAACAACCATGTATGGCATTTTGCTCTTTCTATGTGTGCTGCAGAATGCACCACACAGATAAAAAGCAAAAAACAAGGAGGAATAAAAGTATTTCTTCTTGAACTCGTAAATCTCAGGCATCGTCAAAATGCAATGAGTGTTGCTGTGGCACACACACAGCAACACCCATTGCACGCCCCTTCCACGCAAAGGGCTGCGTGTGAATGGGTAGTATTTACAAGGTGGCTTTAAGACACAAAAAGTGGCATAACGCCACCTTGTAAATACGGCGCAGGGCGCGCCGCATCACGAAAAGTGACGCTCCAGTGGCACTAGGGGCTCATAAATATGCCACAAACAGTCTACAATGGTAATATGCCACTTCTATATGTGCTGCAGAATTCAGCCCACGTAGTAATGCCAAGACATCCATTATGTTATTTTATAAATGTACAGGAAAGACCATCTACATGCACATAAGCAAACATCCATGGAATTTTACCTCTACTGTGTTTGCCTTCAAATGGCACCCTCATATAAAAGTGTTAGAAAGTAGATTATTGGTAAGGGCAGGTAAGTACCTACACTTAGCAATAGGCCACTAACCCCCACTAGATCCACTCAGGTCTCAATAAACACCATGCACACCATGGCACACACAGATGTAATAAACATCCTTTTATACCTCTACAGGACCCCTACCCAACATCACCGGACAGGAGGGTCCACACATGTCCACACCACCAACAGAAGAGGCCCACAGTGATGACAGCACCTCTGTCCAACTAGATCTAGATGACCAGCCTGGCCCATCGGGGACCTCTTGACAGTCGGTTCCTCTTACCCAGTCACAGGCCACAACATACCTTCCCCCCTCTGGAAACACCAGCATAGCACCCACCCAGCGGGCCCATACCTCCGTCCCTAGGGCACGTCAATCAGCAGTGTGTCCACCGCTACAGGGAACCCAGGATAACCCACCACCCCAACAACAACAGGGACCTGGGGGCAGTGGTAGTGGGCACACGGTCCAGGGGACGGAGGCCCAGGAACACAGGGGAACTGGGAGGGCTGCTGTGCGACAGGGGGCGGACAGGCCCAGGGAACCCACTCTCCACGAGGCCCTCTCCAACATCATGGGAGCCTACCACCACTTCCAGGAGACGATGGCAACGGTACTGGCCAAGTTTCACGAGACCCAGCACCTGCCGGAGGAACAGTATTTGGGCTTCAGGGAGGCAGTCAGAGCCATCAATTCCACCCTGGGCACCATCATAGGGGTGCTGAAGGAAGTACTCAACACCAGGAGGGACACTTTGGCACAACAAGGGGCCCCTTACACTAGCCTGGACGATGAACTGCCCACCACCTCCACCGGCGCTAGTGGACAGGACACCCAGCCACAGGACCACCACAGCAGCACCCCACCCCCTGCAGAGGGAGAACCACCCCGCAAATGGTTCCTGAGATCCAGGACAAAGACAGAGAACGATGCCAAGATCCCCGCCAAGAAATGAGACCACCCTGAATGTCATCCTACTATCCCACTTTGTCACCCTGTCCATCCTTAAACTGCCCCAGCTCCACTTATTGAGAACTAAAATAAACACCCTTAAAGCACAAAACAATCTGCAGTCAGTCTGTGATTTCGGAATACTGTATTAGCAGTCACTGTGGCAAAAAGCTCTTTAATTTGTAATGTCAACATACCTGTGTCACACAGCTGTAGTCCATGAGGAATCAAAGCAGATGTCACACTGTGGGACCCACATCTGTGAAATCGTAAGGGAAAGTGACACCTCAGTGACCATACACTGGGTAAAAATGACAGACAGTAGAGAGGTAGCAGTGTTTAAATACATGCAGTAGGCAGGTTTGTATTCTTACCTGTGTTTCACTGGAAATATTGCTGGATCACCGAGTCCTTGTTGTCCATGTCTTCTTCTTCTGCTTCCTCGTTTTCACTTTCCACAGGCTCCACAGCTGCAACAACACCGCCATCTGGACCATCCTCCTGCAGAAAAGACAGCTGTTGTCGCAAAGCCAAGTTGTGAAGCAGACACCAGGCCACGATGATCTGGCACACCTTCTTTGGTGAGTAGAATAGGGATCCACCTGTCATATGGAGGCACATGAACCTGGCCTTCAGGAGGCTTAAGGTCCGCTCGATCACCCTCCTAGTTCGCCCATGGGCCTCATTGTAGCGTTCCTCTGCCCTTGTCCTGGGATTCCTCACTGGGGTCAGTAGCCATGACAGGTTGGGGTAACCAGAGTCACCTGCAAATGGCGAGGGACAACTGTTAGACACACACTAACCTGGAGGGATATCCAGAGACCCAGACAACCATTCCCACTGACTAGCTTCCAGGTGCTCACCTAATAGCCACACACCGTGCCTCTTGAGTTGACCCATCACATAAGGGATGCTGGTATTCCGACGGATGTAGGCATCATGCACTGAGCCAGGGAACTTGCCATTCACATGGGAGAAGTACTGGTCTGCCAAACGTACCATCTGTACATTCATCGAATGATAACTCTTCAGGTTTCTGTACACCTGTTCACTCCTGTGGGGGGGACCAAAGCCACATGTGTCCCATCAATTGCACTTATATGTTGGGGATATGTCCCAGGGCAGAGAAATCGCCTTTTCACTGTAGGCAAATCCTCCACCTGAGGGAAAACGATGTAGCTCCGCATGTGTTTCAGCAGGGCAGACAACACTCTGGACAACATGTTGGAAAACACAGGCTGGGACATCCCTGATGCTATGGCCACTGTTGTTTGAAATGACCCACTTGCAAGGAAATGGAGCACTGACAGCACCTGCACTTGAGGGGGGATTCCTGTGGGATGGCAGATAGCTGACATCAGGTCTGGCTCCAACTCGGTACACAGTTCCTGGATTGTGGCACGGTCAGGACTGTGTGTGATGATCACATGTCTTTCCTCCATTGTCAACAGGTCCACCAGCGGTCTGTACACCGGAGGATGCCGCCATCTCCTCACATGTCCCAGCGGACGCTGCCTATGAAGGACAACACCGAGCACAGAGTCAAACAACTCAGAGGTAGGGACCCACAGCTTACACAGAACACCAATCATAATCTAAAAAGTGGCCTGTATGTGTGTTGAGTCTAGGACTAGGTATGTGTGTTGAAAATGAAGCCATGTGGGCCCCTGAAATGGCGGTTGCCTGACCTATAAAGTGGGACAATGGGATGTGAGGTAACTGCGCTGGCGTTGTACATCGTCGCGGTAGGCGGTAGAAGACCGCGGTGCAATGCTGCATTGGTTAACATTGGACCCTATGAGTCCCAGGCGCCAATGATGATGTACCCCGATGGTGACGGTACGCACCGCCGCAGACGTGACCGCCATTTTCTATCACTTCAATCACTCGATACCTGATCATCGACAGGAGAGGATCTACACTGCAAGTGCTTCTGTGACCTTGGTCTGGAAGAGACAATGGCTCGAGTGTCTGGGGAAAGGGCCCCTGCCTTCACAACGGAGGAGTTGAAGAAACTCGTGGATGGGGTCCTCCCCAGTACGCGCTACTCTACGGTCCCCCAGACAAACAGGTAAGTAGACTGGGAGCATGCTGTATGGGCTATGCCTGTGTGGAGAGGTGTGGATGTAAGAAGGAAGGGGGGAGAGTGCAGCCTGCATGAAACGATGGTGAGTGCATGTGCCACATGGCAAGGGTAGGGATGGGGGTCAATGACTGTGACGGTGCAGTTGGTAATAAATTTCTCTTCCCCCTGTACAAATCATGTAGGTCAGCGACCAACAGAAAAAATATATTTGGCGTGCCATCGCCAAGGACGTCCGGACCCTGAGGGTCTATCACAGGCGGAGCACCCACTTCCGGAAAAGATGGGAGGACATTCGCCGCTGGAGCAAGAAGACAGCGGAGGCTCAGCTGGGGATGGCCTCCCAACCTGGGAGGGGTGCGCGTCGCACCATGACCCCCCTGATGTTCAGGATCCTGGTGGAGGCGTACCCGGAGTTGGATGGGCGCTTGAGGGCATCACAGCAGCAACAAGGGGTGAGTACACTCTCATTCTGCTGATTTTGCGTGCAGTGGAGGGGTCTGGGTGGGGGAAGTGGGCTGTGGGTTTCCCTAGGCCAGGGCGTGTTCCGTAGGCAAGGTCCCTCCGTAAGGCAGGCCATGTGGCACCCCACTGCACCTCTGTAGAGTGCCAAGTACACCTAGTCATGCCCCTGTGTCATCTTTGTGTGCAGATGTCGTCCATAGCCTAGAAGGCCATTTCCCAGGAATTGAACAGTGGATCCCAAGAGCGCAGCGTAGTGCAGGGGGCTTGTGTTTCTGTCGTGTCCGCCCACGGTAGCGGTAATGCATGCACTCAACATGTCTTTCTTCTATCGTCCCCCCCCCTTTTTGTGGTCTCCCTGTTCTTGTGTGCATTAGCATCATCAGGCGGAGGAGCAGTGGCTCGTCAGCACGAGAGGGCTGCTTCCCACATGGCCATGGAGGGCCACACTACGGAACCGGACTTCACCAGTGGGACGAAGGGCGAGGGGAGCTCCACGGTGGGGACAGGAGCTGAGACCAGTGACACGGACTCGTCCTCTGATGGGAGCTCCCTTGTGGTGGCGGCAACATCTGTTCCCCCCCATCTACAGGTACAGCCGCCACCCCCCCTTCCAGCACCGCCCTCCCAGCAGCCCCTCAGCCTTTGCCCCGTGCCCGCTCACCCAGGAAGGTGGGCATCACCTTCGCCCCAGGCACCTCAGGCCCTGCCCCAGTCACCCCTGCTGCCCTCAGTGAGGAGGCCATTGACCTCCTCAGGTCCCTCACTGTTGGGCAGTCTACCATTTTGAATGCCATCCAGGGTGTAGAAAGGCAGTTGCAACAAACAAATGCATTCCTGGAGGGTATTCATTCTGGTCAGGCGGCCCTTCAGCGAGCTTTTCAGACTCTGGCCTCAGCACTGATGACAGCCATTGTCCCTGTGTCTAGCTTCCCTCCTCCAACTTCCTCCACCCAGACCCAATCCTCTGTACCCCAGCCAATCCCAAGCACACCTCTAGACCAGCATGCACACATGTCAACACACAAGGGAAGCTCAGGCAAACATAAGCACCACACATCCACAGGCACTCACGCAGGCATCACACACATGCAGACACACCAACATCCACTGCCTCCACTGTGTCCCCCTCTTCCTCGTCTCAACTCCTCCCTCACAGTCTCGTCTACACTCACACCTGCATGCACTACCTCTACAGCCACTACTACCATCACCAGCACACCCACCACCACACCCCGCTCACGTGCAGTCACCACCCCCACTACCATTCACACATCCCCTGTGTCCTCTCCCGGTGTGTCTGTGACGCCCCCTCCCAAGATACACAAACGCAGGCACACACCCACCCAACACCCATCCACCTCACGACAGCCTCCAGCACATACACCTTCACCCAAAGTCATCAAACGAACACCTCCTACAACCACAACCTCTTCCTCCACTCCCAAACCCCCTCCAGCTACCCGTCCCAGTGTCTCCCAAAAACTTTTGCTGTCCAACCTTGACCTTTTTCCCACACCTTCCCCCACCCCGTCTGTCTCCTAGGTCCCGAACTAGCACCTCAGCCACAACATCTCCGGGACCAGTGGTGCCTGTAGTCACCGGAATCTGGAGTGCACCGGCCACCAGGGAAGCCAGTGTGGCACGGAGCCACAGCACAGACAGTCCCCCACCTGTGAAGCATCAGAAATGGCCAGTGCCCGGCGGGAGGGGGGGAAGACTCCAGCCACCAAAGCCGCTCCCAGGGGTCCCAGTGGGAGTGTGGAGTCAGCTGCGACACCTTCCAAGGTGGGGAAGGGCCACAAGAAACAAGGAAAGTCTGGGAAGAGCAGCACGGCGGAGGAGACTGCCATCATCCCCTCTGCCCAGGAGGCCACAGCCGTCATCCCTGCTGCCCAGGAGGCCACAGCCGTCATCCCCGCTGCTCAGGAGGCCACAGCCGTCATCCCCGCTGACCAGGAGGCCACAGCCGTTATCCCTGCTGGAACAGAGAGGACCACCAGCACAAGCCCCGCTGGGACAGAGAGGCCCGCCAGCACAAACCCCACTGGTGCTAGAGAGGACCGCCAGCACAAGCCCCGCTGGGACAGAGAGGACCGCCAGCACAAGCCCCGCAGGGACAAAGAGGACCACCAGCACAAGCCCGGCTGGGACAGAGAGGACCGCCAGCACAAGCCCCGCTGGGCTACAGAGAGCCGCCAGCACAAGCCCCGCTGGGACAGAGAGGACCACCAGCACAAGCCGCACTGGGACAGAGAGGACCGCCAGCAGCTGAGTCACTGCAAAAGTGCCCGCCGCTCCAAGCACAGCTAAACAGGGCACCGCCGTCTCAAGCACCGCTGAACAGGGCACCGCCGTCTCAAGCACCTCTGAACAGGGCACCGCTGTCTCAAGCACCGCTGAACAGGGCACCGCCGTCTCAAGCACCGCTGAAGAGGGCACCGCCGTCTCATGCAATGCTGGCCCATGAGCACCAAGGGCACTGACGCTACTGAGTCCATCACGGGCAGAATGAAGCACTCTGGGTACCATGCCCCCTCCAGAACCAGTGGAGAGATCCTTCCACTACCTCTGTCCTTAACAGGATGAAGAACTCTACCTCTGTCCTTAGCAGGATGAAGCACTCTGGGCACAATGCTCCCTCCAGAAACAGTGGAGAGATCCATCCACTACCTCTGTCCTTAGCTGGATGAAGCAATCTGGGCACAAAGCCCCCTCCAGAATCCATCCACTACCTCTGTCCTCAGCAGGATGAAGCACTCTGGGCACAATGCCCCCTCCAGAACCAATGGAGACTGTTATCCACTTGAGAGTCTGTGGCTTTGCACTCCCCAGGATTGAACAGTGGGCAACCCACCCACTTTAGAGACTTGAGAGACTGTGGCTTTGCACTCCCCAGGATGGAAGGATGGAACTGTGGGCAACCCACCCACTGTAGAGACTTGAGAGACTGTGGCTTTGCACTCCCCAGGATTGGACAGTGGGCATGTGGCCCTCTCGTGGAATTGGTGTCGTGCACTCAACCGGCTGAGGTACCCCCCCTTTCCCTCCCCCTGAGGTGCCTGTTTTCTTGCTCTCTGATGCCCCTGCAGTGTTCTCTCCGTCATGGTCGGGGATCTTGTGTGGGCCTCGCCCATACAGTGTGGGCCCAGTGTTCCACAGACTTAATTGGAGCACTACCTGGACTACTATACTTGGTGTATATTTTGTTAATGGTGTATATATATATTTTTGTGTACTTGATTTTAATATATTACAATGGTTACACTCATTTTCTTTTGTCTTTGCATTCTTCCGGGGGGGTTGGGGGGTGTAACTGTGATGTATCAATATGTATTAGTGTGTGTGTTGTTGTGGGTGAGGGTGGGGGTGTTGTGTCTTGCATGTGTGTGTCCCTGTTTTTTCCCTCCCCCCCCTGTGTCGTAGGTGCAGTACTCACTGTGGTCTTCACCGCCGGCGTTCGGGCTCCGTAGAGAAGCAGGAAGACTATCGCAGGGAGAATTTGGAGTTCCAGCTCCATGGTGTCCTAGTTCCTCGTGGGGTGTGTAGAGGTGAGCGTTTTCCCTTCAGAATCCTGTTTCCGACGTGTTTTTATCTGTGGTGAATCCGCCCCGGAAAAGGTGGTGGATTGGTAGGTTGTGATACTGTGGGCGGTACTTTGTCCTCCGCCTGTCTGTTGGCGGTGACCGCCACGCTGTTTCTTTGTACCGCCGTGGCGGTTGGAGTGTTAAAGTGGCTGTCTTTGTTGATGGTTTCCACCACGGTCATAATTGCAAAGTTTTTACCGCCGGCCTGTTGGCGGTCTTACCGCCACTTTAACACCGACTGCCAGGGTTGTATTGACCACCTTTATTAATTAAAATAAAGTCTCCCCATTTTAGCCAAAGTAGCCTATTCACTACAATGAGTGAAAATTAATTTGGCTATTTTTCCTCATCAGGGCTTATAAAACACACTTTATAAGGTCCATGCCTATAGTTACACTGCATCCAACCGTGGGGGCACTTAGGGCACACCTTAGGGGTGATTTATATGTAACATAAGGTAGTTTAAGATACTTTACTTTAATTTATGAGCAGCCAGCAAGGCAGACCTGTATATAAAATGACCCTGGGCACCTCAGCAATGCACCAATGGGGGCACTACCTGTGCTGGGGTCCCTAAACCTACATACCCTACCATATACTAGGGACTTATATGTGGGTTGATACTGCCAATCATAATTAGCCTAATTTGAATACTCATTGTAATCAGAGCGCAGGCCCTGGGACTGGTTAGCAGTACCTAGGGCACCATCAGAGTCAGGGAAACACCAGCAAGAAGTGAAAAATGGGGGCAAAAAGTTAGGGGGTTTCTGCAATCAGCCCAGTTTTTTCACAATAAGCAAGAAACAAGGAGGTGTCAATGCACTGCTCAATTATCTGCTATGCTTACACCACCCCTGAGCTGTTGTCAGTCTTTTGGCACTGGCAACATGTAAGATGTCTTGAAAATCTGGGACAGCGTCAATAGCAATGGGCATTACAATGGGACAGCCTCTGCAACAACTATTGCATGCCCCTCTGATGCAGAATACTGTGTCATGCTGTCCCATATGTACATGGAAGCGTTACGCTACAAAAAGCTGCATAACAGATCCTTGTACATATGCTGCAGTGAAAAGCAGGAGCGTCAGGGAAAGTGACACTGATGGTGCCAGGGCCTCTTTTATCTGGCCCTTTGTAATGTTTGAATGTTTGGCAGTTGCTCAGTCCTAACATAAAGTTGACTTGCTTACTCAGATTAACAAGTTGAATGTCTAACAGTTGTCCATACACATAAATGTTCTAAAATCACTAAGTTACATGTTCCTGTCATGTCTTGCAGGTGGACCGCCACCCTTCACAATTATAGAGGTGCCCCAGTTTGAAGACGCCGATGCAACCAGTAAGCGTCACCTTGTGTGTCACATGTGTCATTCCAGGGTTTTGTGTAAGAGGGTATGACTCAGGGATGCGCTGTATTTTCTGGAATATGGCACACTCCTCCACTTCCCTCAGCACCTGCGAACATTTGTTTTCCCTGCACCAATGCATCCATCCTTGCACCATCATGCAGTGGTGCCTACATTGAGGGTATAGATCGTTTATGTGCAGGAAGGTCTCCCTTCCTGCACATAAACAATCTATTATGTCAAGGTGGCATTTCTATGTGTGCTGCAGGATGCAGCACATGAGAAGGACAATAACACAAGGAGGATGGAAAGCATTTTGTCTTGTTGCGCCATCCTGACACCACTCCTGGGGTGGTATTAACTTTAGTCACAGTCTCTGGTGAACATGTCTTGGATTGGGGGCAATAACAACATGCAATGGGTGTTGTTGAGGCACAGCAACAGCCACACTCATTGCGCACCCATTCCAGGCAAGGTGCTGCATGTGTAGAGGTTATATTTACAAAGTGTTGTTAAGCCACAGTAAGTGCCCTAAGACCACGTTGAATATATGTCAGAGTGCATAGTGCCACTAGAGCCTCACTGAAAGTGAGACACGGGTGGTGATGAGGCCTTTTGATTCTGGCCCTATGTATCCTGATGCAATCCTTTTTCATGCATTGAGTGTGTCCTATGTGCCTCCCACTTCTGACATTTTTGAGCTTAAGGATAGTACCCTCCTGCAACTTACCCTGCATCTGTGGTAGTTCTTGGTAGTCTGCGCTGTCCTGTCTTGCGATCCCAGTGACCAGCTCCTCCGGGATGACCACTGCCACCATCTCCTCCAGCTCATCCAGGTCATTCTGGGGTGCAGGACTTCCACCTCTAGTCTGAAGTGCTGCCTTTCAGTTCCTGGCCAGTTTTTCCTTAGTTATGAGCTTGCAATTGTGCCAGCGCCTCTTGCAATCAGTGACAGTCCTCCTCACCTCTGCCACGCTGTTGACTTTATCTACTGTTCCCTGCCATTTAGCCTCTCTCCTACCTATTAGCAATTTGGAGGGGACCAAGAGCTGGTGTTGCTGATCCATCACCTCTCTGACCAAGATGTAATTCTCTTCCTCACTAAAGTGACACTTCCACTTCCTATTCTCCTTCTCCTGGGAATTTTGTGGACCTTCCTGGCTGGCACTTGGCTGATTAGGATCTCCCTGGGGTCTCTCTCAACATGCATTTTCCATCTTGTCTTCCCAATTAGTTTTTCCTTGCTTGTGTTTTTTTTTTTCCACCAATGCTGTTAAATATGGTGCTAACCCATTTTGCATCAAAAAATGTGCTGCAAAGAGTTCTAACACCACTTTTGCAGCATTAGTGTAATTTTTCTTACAGCATGTAAGTGGTTAGCGTCATTAGGTTGAGCATAGCAGCGCGCAAACGCTGCTTTTCCGAGGTGTTGGTATGTATCTGGGCTTTTAACAACGCCCACCTCACGCCCATCACTACCACTCGCTTGTGGGCTAGCCCTTCAAAAATCCTTTGATGACATTGGCAAATGGTTTATATTTGTCTCTCCTTGGGGAGGTTTTGTTACCGCCTTGGTCATTGCCTCTGTTACATTGCTAATTGCACTTTTGCCGATAAGTTTGACTGCAAGCAAACTTCTTTTCCCTTTTGTGTCTCTTCACGCTGATGCTCATGGCAGCTGTGGTGCTGTGAGTCGGCTCGCTTTAGTGAAATTGTTTTACTTTTAATTTTCGTTTTATGTGGCAAAGAAAGTTTGGTTAAGAGCAATGCTAATGGCTCTAACTCGACCAAGTGCAAGACCCCTCGCATTACAAATGCTTGTATTTTTATGCTAACCATTCCCTAGCACCATTGTGCATCATTTTCTAAATATGATGCACAGATTCCACTAGGGAATGGCGTTAGCTCGCAATAATGTTTCCGATGCACCGCAGTTGTCCATCATTGTTCTTAAATATGGGCCTCAGACTTATGGTCTAAACTAGACCAAAAGTCTAAGTTTACCTTTCTGAATTGGGCCCATAGTGTCTTTCTACAAGTTCAAATTGGCCTTATTTGGAAATGTGGGCCACTTTTTTAGCCATCTGGTTCACTAATTGGGGTCATTTTTATTTTGATGCCCAGGCATATTCTATCGTCATATTTTGTGCATCTGTATAATAATGACCACCGTTTTTCACAAAGACATGATGTTCAGTTCCTAGATTTTAGAATAGTTTGAGTTTGCTAAAGTACAACATGTTTTATTCTGAATTGAATAGACATATGGCATAACACGACTACGAATCCCAGCATGAATAATAATTGGCCTTGAATCAATTCAGTTTAGTGGATGTGAAAATTGTCATTTTTGCCTATTCAGATTTATGAACCTCATGCCAGAGTCTGTACAGACTGAAAATTAAACGCTATGAATTGTGCACGTCACTCGCTAATAGTTTGTTCATGCTTTGCTGATAATGTCACAGTTCTAAAAATGTTAAAAGGTCACGTTGCTGATGCAGATTTTCTCCAGGGGACAAGCACCAAGCACAAGGTAGTCAAATACAATTTGATTAACTCGACACATTTATTATTAAAGATGGAACATTGGATATCACAATGTTTGCAATAACTGACTAACCTTACCCTCCCATATATACGGTTTTCCACATATGGAGAGTGTAATATAAATATCAGCATACACTTATTCTCATTTACCCTTCTTATAGAGCATACATAGAACCAGAGGGCATAAGCCAATCAGATATCTCAAATCCTTTGATTAGGTATTACCTTAGTGCCAACTGTAGCAGTTTAGAAGGAACGTGTTTTGGCCATCCCTTCCAAATTCCACTTCGCAATGTAAACGTATCAAATGTTTCCAACTGCAATTTCGTTTCCAAACTATTGGAAAGTTAACAGCTCTTCAAAAGTGGTGGTAATTCAATTACAAGTGAGAATAAGTCCCTTGGGGTCAACTGCTCCTTAGTGAATGTTAAAAAAAGTTTGTTAGGGAGTGAGGAGGGAACACTGGTAACTTCTGGTAGCGCGTTGAATTATAGGCGTCCCGGGGGGCCGGTATTCACAGAGCAGTCTTACAAGGCCGAACCCGTTCGCTGAAATGGCTGTAACTCACGTGTATGATCAAGCGAAAGAGCTGAACACAAAAGACACGTAGACCATAAAACGCGCTCACGTTGAGCGCGGGTCATAAAATAAAACGAAAGGAGAGAAATGAAGGAAAGAACCTCCACTGCTGAAAAGCGATCCAAAGGACGCTTGTAAGGAGGGGAAAAGCCCGCTCCTAAACATTAACATGTAACAGTAAGAGAAAACGAAAATCACACTTATCTGGCTGCGCAGCAGCAAAGAAAGAGGAGTGGCTTTTGTGTTATGCAACACTTTATAGGCTTCCTCCTCTATGGTTGATCACGTGTTATGACTAATATTGGGTCATGTAGTTTTTTTTTTTTACTTTCCATGATGTTCATTGGCTGCTGTTAAAAATAAAGCATGGAAAGAGAAGCATAATCCTCGCCTCCGTGTCCTTAATAGAATTGAAAAATTCTTAGCACGAATGCTAGAAAATCTTTTACTATCAACTTATAATGATTTTCATTGTGTACCGACCGTGCATCAATCTATATGGAAAAGCTAATGAATAAAAAATAAGTATGAAGGAAAGCTATCTTTTGTTGAATGTGCCCAAGATTCCAAGGTTAAGAGTAATGGGCCAGCTGTAGAAAGGTTTTTCCAATTCAGTAATTGGTCTCAATTAAATTAATGATCGTTAAAAAGTACGTTTCAAATGTATCAACATAGTTTTCATCTCCAGTTGCAAAAATAGCAGAGTGAAATGAATCTTACTGACACACTGTTTTTGCCACTAGAATTTACAAATACTTATTACCCAATACCAGTTTGTGTTTCTTATTTTGGATTGTAACTTACCCGTGTTGTAATCATTTTTGTGGTTCACCTGTCTGTGAGAGAGCGGAGCCTTCATCTTGGGAAGTTAGAGTTCTAGTTTTCCACAAGGCCACTATGTTTAAAGCAGGTGTCAGCACGACCGCGCTGAATCCGCTTTATGTGAGTTACTGAAAAAGCTGGGGGCATTTTACATTTGTTTTCAGTCTTGCAATCTGATATCCACATTGCACTTTATCTGCTGCCATATTAAGGGTGCCAAAGATTCTCATAACTGTTTTTAACGCTGTTTGGTTTTAAAACGTACATTAATTGTAACTTTCCCACGTTTTACTCATTTTTGTGGTTCACCCGTCTGCGAGAGTTGGGAGCCTCCATCTTGAGCAGTAAGCATTCTAGTTTTTAACCAGACTACTGTATTTAAAGAAGATAACGAGCGACCCGCAGTGGGAGTGACCAGTGGGCGCACCACAGGAAAGGCAAGCTCGTTTGCACCCATCAGCGCCCTGAATGTGTCTTGCACCAGTATAACTGGTCCATTTCAAGTCCATTGCTATTCAAATGAAGAACTTATGTGGATGAATCCTCTAGGTAAGCAGCACACTTACAACATGAATTCTATAAGTGCTTTCCGTGTAGAGCTTGTAACTTCTCTCTTAATGTGACTAACTCTGTTATTATGGGTGTCTAATGAAACAGCACTGCACACCAAAATGTCTCTCTTTCATGTTATGTGATAAATGTTTGCTCCTTAGTTAAACATAAACTGGAATTTTGTGAGTTTTTTTAAGCTCATTTGCTGCAGATTGTTTTTCCAACAGAAACCTGGCTTCAAGCTTCTTCTGACCCTGATGGAGTCCATGCTTCACCTGATGATTATGCCATTAGTAGATTAGACAGGCCTGATAAACATTGTGGGGAATTGTCAATTCTCTACCGGACATCTCTAAATGTTACCTGTATCGCGTCTCTGATTGTTGGATGTGAAGCCCTTTCGTTTGGTTGTAAAGTCATGGATAACTAAACAATTCATGGCCTGTTAGTCTACATATCTCCAGGCCCTCGAGCAAATTTTTTAGAAGCGCTATACAATTTTATTGAAACTATAGTTCAGGCGTGCATGCGGTTGTGTCAGGACTCTGGGCGGAGCACCCTTTGAGGACACAGAATATGTCCCTATGGATGTAGTGTACTGAAGCAGAAGGGCAGATAAAGGCATACACCAGGAATGAACAGCTATAGTAAACACAGAAACAGGATAATGAAGGAAGAGCAACCTCAGTGTGAACAAACAGGGAACGGATCAGTAATGGACAACCACACTTGGGTTACCACTATGGTTGTACACATATAAGGCTTAGAACTTCCTACAGCAACTGTAAACATCAATGTATTTGTGCAGATTATTCCTACAGATAGTCACCTTCAGAGGCCCCATAGAAAGGAGGCAGAAGAAATGATTCTGTCTCTGGATGCTTATGGCATAAACAAGGATTACACTTACATACATGAGACATGCCCATGTGGGTCCAGCTCAAGACAAAGTGGCAATTCCTGCAAAACAGCAATGACACACTGTCTCACGTAGGCACTTAAGACTACATACAACACTAGACAAAGAATGGGGCAGGAATTGCCTCCTGGTAACCAGGAGCCAGCCTCTGTACAAAGGAAAACACTTCTATGCAGTTGAGGACTGATAGTACACAATAACCCATGAGGAAATTAAAGACGAAGAGGCATATTTATACTCTGTTTGTGCCGAATGTGCGTCAAACAATTTGGACGCACATTCGGCGCAAACCGTGCACCATATTTAAACTTTGAGGCACATGAACGCCAAAATTCCGCTGTGTGCATCATTTTCCGGATGCGTGAAACCGCCTTGCGTTAATGAAGTTCAACGTAGGAGTTCCCGTCCAAAAAATGACTTAAACACCTGTGCGCCTTATTTATCCAATCGAGCAAAAAACCCGTACGGCCGGGAGGCGGAGTCAGAAAAATGACACACAGCCCGATTTGTGTAAAAAAATAACGCCTGGATCACGGCAGGCGTTAAAATGGGACAAACACACCTGTACTTAATGAAAACACACAGAAGCAACAGCAGAGCTCCGAAAGGAAGACATGGAGGTGCTTTTCATCCAGCATGCACGCAGACGCATAGCACAGGACCAACAACAGCAGCTTCCACAACACCAGCAGGGACCCCATAGGCAACGCAGAAGGCAGGAGAGCATA
Source organism: Pleurodeles waltl (assembly GCF_031143425.1). NCBI lineage: Eukaryota > Metazoa > Chordata > Amphibia > Caudata > Salamandridae > Pleurodeles > Pleurodeles waltl. The sequence goes on from NC_090449.1 coordinate 529,801,748, forward strand.
TTTCGCACCAGGACAACCTTTCTGGGACTCTGCCAACAAGACATCATCCAGAGGTACAGGCTCAACTGGAAAGCCATTCAGCAGCTGCTGCGCAACATTGAGCCACAGTTGGCACCCAGCTTGCAAACACCCCGCACCATTCCACCAGAAACCAAGCTGCTAGCTGTACTCCACATTGTTGGCAAGTGGCTGCCGGGATCTCACAGCCCTCATTCTCCGCCTTCCTTCCCAAGGTACTGGATGCTATCATCTCCCTCACACCCCGTCACATCAGCTTCCCCAACACACAGAAGAAGCAGCAGGAGACAAAACAGGGGTTTTACCAAATTAATGCCTTCCCACATGTGCTTTGTGCCATTGACTGCACACATGTACCATTGTGCCACCTGCTGCAACCGAACATCTATACCGCAACAGGAAGCACACACACTCCATCAATGTGCAGGTCGTTGTTGAGCACCAGGGATTGATCACCAACATTGTGGCAAAGTATCCTGGGAGTGTACATGATTCATTCATCTTCCGTCACTGCACCATCAATCAACACTTCCAGGATGGACGATATGGAAATGGCCTATTTGTTGGTAAGTATAGAAACCCAGTTATATACACACAGCACAGCAACCCTCTAGGACACACAACATATACACCACAACATCGACACATGGCCAAGAAGACAATGAGGTTGTGACACCACTAGGCATGTTTGATATCCTCACCCAATGGAATACGCACCTATGGACACATGATAGTACGAAATAACAACAGATGCCACTCCACAGACACAAGGGGACAATTTAAAACAATATGACAATGACATGGCCTCAACTGGGAGTACAATTTGGAAGATTAATCTTTCAATATCACATCAATAACTCTCAATCAAATACCCTTCTAACCAATATGTACTGTGTAAGGGGTGTGTAATGTGTAATGCTGCAGGTCAAACACCATGACACACATAGCATGATGATGACTACAATGAATGTGACTTGCAATCATTGAGGCTGTACCAATATCTCACATCACTCCTGCTCTCACACTGCCCACTACCAATAAGCAAGTGGACTGTGCAAAGAACAAATATTGATGGGACTATATTGAAAGTGCACATTCCTACACATTCGCATTGAGACAAATTCACACACACACAACATTTGTACAGGCATACGGACCTTCTGACACTCAAAATGACAACCTCACAATCAAGTTAGCCATCTGAACTAGAACATGTTCAGTAGTATAGGCACACGTTTCAACCTGAGTCGACTTGGCAAAGGCAGAGAAATAGGTCTGCAGTGAACTTGTCACACATGTGAAATTAGTGCATATTCAATTGTCAACACGTCAGTGCTGACAACGTATGGAGATGTTTTATACATTGTCACCTAGCCAAATCCAAGGGTCTCACTGATGTTTAAATAATTCTATTGCATATGTGAAATTGGATGGGATGTCTAGGGTATATAGATGCAACCGTGTTACCACCACTGTGGAATTGATTCTGTGTATGGAAGTATCATCTCACCCCTAGTTAAGAAACAGGGACACCTCTTTCACATGACATAATGCAAGGGAGTACACATTGTACTGCAACTCTACAAAAATACTGCTGTCATCCGGTCAATCAGCCAAACACCCATTCAGATAAGGAAACAACCCAATGAAGATGGTACATCCTAGGATTCCACACAATAACACAAACACAGATGAGTCACAGACAACACAAGAGAACACCTGCCATGCAAAGTGAGAATCATGGTGCAAGCAAGATCAACATTTTCTCACTCATTTTCTCTTTCAGCTGATCAGGGGTATGGGATCCAGCCATGGGTCATGACCTAATTTGCAAACCCAAGCACTGCAGCAGAGCGTGCCTATAATGAAGCACATAGGGAGACACGCACCATGGTCGAGAGGACCTTTGGCATCCTGAAGTCAAGATTCAGGTGCTTTGACATCACCGGAGGCAGCCTCCTATACTCACCTGAAATGGTGTGCAAAATAATGTTGACCTGTGCCATCTTGCACAACATACGTGTAAGAAGGAATATTCCCCTATATGAACCCGACCCACAAATGCCTGAAGAGGAGGAAGAGGAGTATGCTGTCCATCAACATGAGGGGGATCATCCAAACACAGCTGCAGGATTGCGTCGGAGACAACATATTGTCCAAAATTTCTTTTAACTCTACTCATCCATCACCACTGTCTTACCATATGTCAATAAACCAATAAACACCTTTTCTAATCACTATATCATGGTCTGGATAATCATTTTTGCATAACATTATCCCTAACTATCAGAATCAGAGTGTAGCCTCATTGAGCATTGCAGAAATACAGATTAGGATACAGAAAAATCAACAGCAAATTTGATGCATATGAGTGTACAGCCAAATTCACACACACTGTAAATTATATATATCCTGTACATTTCACATTTGAAGGGCAATAGCAGAGGACCACAGCTATTTCACACTTACATGTTGGCAACATGGTTCATCTCAGCATATGGCACACAACTAAGATACCATCAGTCAATAAGGAAAAATATGCCTCATACATGAGGCAGTGGATGTGCTATTGCATTGGTGACAAGAAGGTACTGTATGACCAGACCCTTGACAGCAGTAAGTGTTACATCACCTATCTTTGCAAGGACTATGTGTGACAAGATTTCCATATAAGCAGGAAATTGATAGCACAAGTTCCCCAGGTATGACTAGCATTGCTCACAAGACATCCCCTGCACATGGTAGCCCATGTCCTAAGTCCTGCCACACCCATGTTCCCTGTCTCACCCCACCCTTCTTCAGAGGTCCCTGGAAAGGGAATATGTGTACCCAGATAATCCCTCCTCTACCCACACCCAGACTCACAATGTGAATCCAGTGTGCTTCCCTCTTTTGTATGGTATGCCATAGTCATTGTACTTCTGTCTGCATGGACTTCTGGTTAAATAATGCACTTCCTTGTAGTCTGTAGGACCTATAATCACCTGTACATTGCTTCCCAAGTGAAAGGTACTGTTGGCCCTTTGAACCTGACTCTCACCTACATGACTTGTGAGAGACTGAAGCTGCACACACCTGTGCGCATCTCCATGCAGACCAGCCATTTGAACATGCACTGCGCTTGCAGCTGCCTGTAACAGCATAGAAGCTACCATTTTATCTATAACACTGTTATGGATTGCCGTATAAATCAGCCGTGTAACACAGCCCTTGGGTTATTGTGTTATGTTCCAACACACAGGAGAAACACAGTTTTCATTTTCCACAGTGTTGTTCCACCTTTGACCAGTCTCAGTCTGCTCACTGTGTATTTGCCTTGTTACATTTTGGGATCCTGATTGACCCTACATCCTGTTAGCCTGAATGGTTCCTGTCTTTGCGTTACCATAAAGGTTCCCTGTGGCTACATTTGTATCATAGTTGCTTTCCCAGCCCTCACTTTCCTCCTGGGGTATTGTGTCAGGTGGGTCTACAATGCGTACTCAAACACATTGTATAGCATATTCAGTTTACTTATTGTACCCTGGGGTGGAACTTTTCTCCAAATAGCCTAATCATGGCCCATCCCATGTCTGGGTTTCATGTATGCATGAGTAACAAATAGTGACAGTGTACCATGGCTGTATGCATGGATTGGGTATGGTTCCTCCAGCACAAAAAACAATGTCAGATAATGTGCATGAAATGTCAAGACATGGTAGGACCCTGACAGTCCACACGCTGATTCACATTGCCCCCAACATATTGATGGGGCTTCCATGGTGAATAGCTGTGAGATTAATCAGCACAGAGGCACTGATGTTCCCGGATGCAGTGGGAATTTTAGAGGCCAACCTGTGTACAAATGTTGGGAGGAAACCTGCCGGTTTAAGAATGCTGATCCATTAACTTTGTCAGCACATCAAGGTTGCCCTGTTGTCAGTCTCATAAAACATCTTCAGTACCATAGCTGGACTATCCCCATGTGTGTTCCCAATTCCTCATTGGCTTTCCTTCAATTGATTTGTGAAGGATACTTTGTAGATGCTGGAAATGGCTCCACAGACTCATGACTAGACCTGCACGTAACTGTGACAACATGGACCCCAATAATGATAGAGGCTAAACATTGGCCCACACACTTGAACCAGACACCTTTGTGCATTTTACCACTGGAAATATGTGAGCATGTGCTGCTTGGTCTGCTGGCCCTTCACTGCCACAGGAGAGACATGGCTCATTTATATGACTCCAACTGTGGCGTGACATAACATTTGTGGATTGTATTTGGGACTTGGTGTCACAAACACGGTACCCAAATAGCATTATCCCATGTCTGACTCATGGGGAGTAAACAAACAAGTGCCTAGGAAGTAGTGTCCAACATTTCAGGACATGTGATGGCTTAGTTTTGGAACATTGCCATGATCAACCGTCTGCTGTCTATCCTGTGCATGCTTTGTCATTGGTGGTGCTTATGTTCCAAAAAACCTAGGAAGTGCACACAGCAGTTATTGCTACATGTATGTCAAACACATGTCCTCTCTCATTTCCACACTGAATAGCATCTGAGGGTTGGACACATTGACTCCATATGCATACAAGCAGATTTTCAAAAATGCGTCTTGTGATGTTCACACAGTGGGACAACTACAATAGTAAGAGCCAAATCACACACATTGACCCATAGGCATTAAGTTACTGTATTGAGGTGCGTCGCCTTGCTATCCTCTCTTGATACAAAACATGCCCAAACTGGGTAATAGCTAATTGTATTCCACACGTTTGGCCATCTATTGCATCAGTGAAGAGTGCAAATCCAGTACAACAAGTAGAGGATCATGGTCCGCAGTAGTATGATCAGTCATATGTGCCCATACACCGGAATGGACAATGTTGGTGCAATCAGCCTATCTCTGTATTGTCACACCTGTCATGTACTATTACAAATGAGAAATGACTCAAACCGAGTTAAAGACATAAATGTTGATGCATACGCATAAAAAAAGACGCACATGAGTCAAAAAATGGCGCATATGCGTCCAAATATGACTCACATTGCCATGAAACATCCATTGGCCCTGAGCGGTAATTCCCACACTGTACCCCCTGAAATTGGTTAAGTATGAAACATATTTCAAAATATGGATGCAGGGTTATTTCTAAGCATGTGTGTAAAAAAAAATGACACACAGACTGTAAGCGTCATAATATTTTGATGCATAACAATGTAAACGCACCACATTTGAGGCAGGAAGTAATGTAATAGGATATTCTGTTTACAGAATTGGTACAGTGGATGTGCTTTCAATTTCACTTTGCAGTCTGTGATATTTCTTGACTGTGTGGCTGTGCTTTGACTTGTCTCTCTGTGCATTTTGTGAATTTGTCTCCAGTGTGGTCTTTAAATTGTCTTTTTGTGTTTCATAAGTGTCTGTGGTATCCTGTATTAGTGTTTTTTTGGTCATTTCCGGTGTCAACATTTGTCTCTGTAGTTTTGGTAGTCGGTTGTGGGTAATGTTAGTTTGGGGCTGTGTTCTGTTAGTTTGTTTGCATTTCCTTGTCCTACTTTCCCTCTATTCTCTTCTGTACCCCTTTATTGCCTTTTTTTGGTGCAAGCATGTTGGGTGGGCCTCTTCTTGGCAGGATGGGAGAGGAGGAGCTGGGGGGCTTTATTTGGCTGGCGTGCCACTTCCTGCCTTTAATGATTGAAGCAGGTGGTCGTGTGATACAGGGCTATCACACAGAAGCAAGGAGGCTCCAGTAGGCAAAGGTCCTGTACCATCTACAGCGAATCCACAATACACCGCGCGATGACCACCAGCTGAAACACCGTTGGGCTGACCTGGTTGCCCAGGAACAAGACCTGCTAGACCACCTGTGGATTGTGATTGATGACCCTGTTGGTGAGTACAAATCAGAGTAATGTGCACATTTAAATGCTCTGTAGTGACAGTAGCTGATTTGTTCATATGCTGCAGGCAATGTTTTTGAACATGTGGAATGCAAGTTAAACACACAGGCCCATATTTCTACTTTATTAGCACTGCATTTGCGTCATTTTTTGAAGCAAAAGCGGCACAAACTTACAAAATACAATTGTATTTTTTTAAGTTAGCGCTGCTTTTGTGTCAAAAAGCAGCACAAATGCGGCACAAAAAATGTATAAATAAGGACCACAGTTGCCTGTGAGATATGCAATAATTCCTACACATTACTGTTATTTGTTGACGCAACAGCTAGAATAATTTACAAAACATAACAGGAGTCTGTAAATTAGTGCTGCCATCTCATCAATTGATGATGCTAATGTGGCTTTCACATATGTTTCATTCATGGTCTGTGAGTGTATCAGGAAACACATTTTAAATGCAGATTTTTACAGGAAATATAGTGTTCCTCAATGTTTTGTGATACATGTCTGAACTAGATGCTGACACATACGTAACAAGTTATAGCTGACCTCTGGTAACATCTTAGACCGATATTTGGACTTTGTATGCCTCATTTAAATTAGGGATGGATGCCAAAAGGTATGCACACGGGTTCATATCTCTTTGGTTGGTGCAACTTACCATAGCTGTGGCACATCAAATGAAGAATATTATACAAATTAAGGGCTAACAACTGTCCCTCGCCCTGTACATTGTACCTGTGTGTTTTAAATTGGTCTTAGTCACAATAGCTGGGTGACTGGCATTGCAGTCCTCCCGGAAAGTGGCTTGGCATGTCTCTCATGGATACACATGATGAGAGGAATACACTCCATGAATTAGTCTGCTAACTAATAAAGGAGCATGTTTGCCACCACATGATAGTTAGGGCTACTGCATGTGTGCAGATATGTGTGTATCACTCACTGAAGTCCCTGGGTCTGTACATGTTTGAGTGGTATGTAGGATGCAGTATCATCATGTCTGAGAGGCTTGACTTTCGAAGTTAATATTACACATAGTATTTGTATTTGGAAGTGTTGTACAGTGCACAGACATTGAGCACATTTCTCTCTTCCATGACTTACAGGGGGCCCTGCACTCTACACTATCGGAGAGGTGGCTCGATTTGCGGACCCAGACATCTCCAGTAAGTGTTGATATGTCTGTACTATGTTGTTTTTGTTGATGATGTGTGATTGACTCCTGTGTGTTGGACACATAGCAAGGTGTGATGCACTGGTCAATGATCGGATATGTTCCTTCAGTGGAGTATCATTTTTCCCCATCGTTGAGTTGGCCAATAATTAGCGTATTGTCATAATTTGTGATTTTAGGTCAGTCCTGTAGGCAATGCCATGTGAATAGGGATGAGTTATGTGGATAAAACTTAAATTCAGAAAATGTAGCAGAGGACCATATTAGTGATTTAGGGTCATATGTACGAAAGCTTTTTCCCATAGACACAGAATGGGTAAAATCCTTTGGTACATCTGTCCCTTAGTCAGCAAGTCAGACCCTGATTCTCCCAGAATAGGGATGCCAAAGTCTTACCCACAGACTTCAACTTCCCTATTCCCTAATGAACATGTTTGACTGTATGTTTGATTTCCTAGGAGCATGTAGCTCCACATGTTGTGCTACGAGTATGAGGCACTTGAGTACAATGGCCTAGGTGTGCATGCAGCTCATGGCCAGATGTGTGCTTGCATCTATCTGCTTGTTGTAAGTCATGGGTTACTGGTAGGAAATGATGTTGACAATGGCCTGCATTTCCAAACATAAGTGTAGATGGGATTGTCCAAGGTTTGGGTGTATCCTAATTGGACTTCCTCCTTACCTGTGGTGGGCTGCCCAAACCCATGTACAGCTGTCCAAAGCTTCATGGATGTCCTTGTTGTTTGAAAGTATTTGTTGCTTGTCCAACCCCCCACCCCTCTCAGGCACAGGCTTAGGGTTGTGAATAGTGTACCTAGGACTGATGATCCAAGTTTAGTACACAGACATGTAAATCTGTAAGTCACTTGTCCAAACCTAGGATACCCACTCATGATTAGCAACTGCATTCTATCCTGACAATTCCATTTGCAACTCACAGAACTTGTGGCCCTTGATTGTCATCACGAACATAGTAATTCATTGGCCTGTCAGTGATGGAGGACTTGCAGCATTACTTTTACCTGACAAATGGCTGAACAATGATGCCAAAGTCATTCAAGTTGTTACCCATCTCTTAGAGTTTTGCGGTGCTGTTTGATGATAGGACATGTGTAGGCTGCCTTGGCATGTACTTCCTCAGGGACAATCAGTGATCTGTATGATGATATGGCCTGTTTCTGGTACATTAGATGTATTGTCTGATTTACGTCTAGAGCCATATCACACAATGAAGTAACTAATATTTGTTTTTATATTTGTTTTAACAGCTGCCAATATGAATCCCATCCAGATTCGGGAGTTTCAGCGCAGGGCAATGCGTTACCGCCACTTTCTGGATGTGGAGTCTGAGTTGCGCAACAAGGCAAGGCGTTATCGCCATGAAAGTGCCTCCGGAGTGTGGAGGGCATTTTCCCAAGGAGGCCCTTCGGTGTCCACCACAGTCACCACCACCAGCACCACCACTACCACCCAGGTGGCATCAACATTAGCAGGCACCTTTGCTGGACAGTCAACATCCACAACTCCAGGACCTGTCACAGCACCACCTGCACCTCCTCCTACAGACATGGCACCGACAAGGGCACATACTCCCTCCACTGGCACCCAGACCACCCTTGCTGCAGTCATAGACCCAGCAGTTTTTCTACAGATGCAATGGAACTTGGACCGTAAGTTGTGGAAAATGACCAGGCTGCAGCAGGAGGTGGCACAAGTAAATCGGAGGTTGTGTGCCATCAAAAAGACCCTGCGGAGTAAGTAGACATTATACTCAGACATGATTCCCTGCCCTCCCTCCTCTTTCCTGTTTTTTTTAATTAGTGGGTGTAGGGGGATTACTGTTAGGTTAGTATAGGCTGTTAGTTTAGTTAGTAGTAGTGGGTGGGGGGCTGGGGATATGATCCTTTTTATACCTGTTTTTAATTATGTGTGTTGGACGATGTTGGGGTTTCAGGGTTTAAAAAAAAAAAAGAAAACATACAAAATAAAATGTATATAAAAAAAATACAAAAAAATATGTATTTGTTTAGTATAAGATAGTATGTGTTTAGGTTAGTCTATGTTGTCCTCCATGTGTCCCGTCTTTTAAAGGGGGTGGTGGGTGGATGTTTAGATCGTTTTGTTAAATGTGATAAGTAAGTTTAGCTTAGGTTAGTTAGGGCCAGTTGTGGGTAATGTGTAGTTAGAATAGTTTAGGTTAGGTAAGGTGTTTCCCCTGGGTTTAGCTTCTGTTTTTACTGTTTAATAAATATTTAGGTATCCCCTTACAGTATGTGTCAAATGTTTGTAGATCAGGGCCTTGGCATGAGTGAAATGTGTCTCTTTTGTATTAGCTTTTGTGTCCTCTGCTGCAACTAAATCCCAACTGAGCTGTTACATTGGCAGCTACACCAAAGCTACTTAGCTAACATTCTGCCATCAATTGCACCCACCACTTACGGTTACTATGGTTCCCAAAGTGTGGTTAATTTGAGATGTGTGTTTTCAAAGTCACATGCTTTGCTACCAGATTTGGTATTGAGGACACTGTGTTAAGTCTGCCTGCAGCCTGATGTCCAAGCTAACCCTTATAAGGTGAGTGGTAGTATGCTCTCATGTAGTATGGCATACATAACTCACACCTATCATTTGTTACAATGTTCAGCCCGGTGACTTATTTGTATGGAAAGTCATACACATCCATTCATGCTGTATGGTGTGTGTTAGGTAACATTGGGGAAAATGTCACATACTTAAGTTTTGGCTTGAAGAAAAAATTGAAGGCACTATTTTCTGGCTTAGACATCCCCTGAGGAAGCGTTATTCTGTCCAACACAGCATTATGGTGTATAGTTTCAATTTTTCTCAGAAATAACTCTCAGGAAGGGCAGATGATGGTACAATCCAGACCACTGTGCATAGTTATCAGCCAACATTCGTTCAGGTCAGGTGTATTGACAATCAATAATCATTGACCTGAGGTAAACATCACTGATGGCCATCACGGTTGATGTGTCACATTACACAGAGACAAAGTTGTTGTGTAGGTGCTATTTATTTGAAAGTGCTGTAGTGCTAAGTGTACATTGTCCATGATTGTGAGTCCATTAGTGTGACATCTTCCATTGTGATCCTGCACAAGTGCAAAAGGACGTAATTGAACATGCTAGGGTGAAGTGTCAGACAGTGCAGAGGGACATGATTTGCCAATGAGGTAGTGTGAGACAATCACAGGGCAGGGTGACAAGATAAACAGTGGGCTGAAGAACAGAGCTTGAGTACAGTTGTTACAAGACTGGCATGTTACAAAGCACAGGACCTTGGTAATAGGTGGCCATGTGGCAGGGACTAGTGCTACTGGGTTCTCTTATGGGTGAAGGTGATCTGTTCCACGTCTTCATCTTCTGATGTGTGCGTTGTCTCCTCTGCCCTTGGTGGTGGTGGTTGTGAAGGGGCAACACACACCTCAGTGTTTGAAGACGTGGAGTCAGACATCCTGGTAGCTGACAACAGTGGGGCTATTAAGGGCAGTACTGCAGCAAGAAGGAGCTGCTGGTTCTTAAGAATAGCAGCCACATCACTGTGGTAGGCAGCCAGGTCAGCCCTGAGGGGTTCAATATTGCATTTGCGCACGCGTTGACAGAATTGTTGTTGTAGGTGCTGGGTCAACTCTATTACAGCTGTGCTGATTTCCTTCAACCTTTTTTCAAGTTCCTGCAAGATTGTTGTTCACCCTTGCATGGCTGCTGCCTGTTCTAAAGTTGACATCATGCACGAACTCACCCCCTCTAGGCTGGCTGCCATAGTTTGCATCCCCACCCGCACCTCCTTGGCCAGCTTTCGCTGTACTCCAACTACAGTTCGCTCAAAGCTGGTGCCAGTGTCATCAGAGTCCTCAGCTGTGTTGGAGCTGGCAGGTCGTACAATTGGGGTGGTGGGTGGGTCCTCTGTGATGGCTGCTTGTTCTGTGCTCCTCCTTGTGACTGAAGGTGGAGTCTGGAGGGTTCCAAGGACATCTTGGAGGGTCTGCTGGCTGCTGTTTGTCAGCTCGTCATCCATCATATCAGGGTAGTCCTGGACAGGCATATCCGCAGGAGAGCCATCATCCTCTGCAATGAGATATGGTACAATTAGTGTATTTGTGTTGTGGCATTTGTAATGTGACATGCCTGCCTTCCGATTATTTTCACATTGTGATCTTGGTTCCTGTTCATTGTTCCCGTCTTTCATATTAGCATTCTCCCAGGCCTATGCCCCACCTGCATGTCACATGTATTGTGGTCAGTTTGTGGACTTGTCAGCATCACATCCTCTAGGTGCTGGTTCTGGAAAAATTGTGAATTGCCACCTTCTTGTCCTACTTAACCCTCCGTCTACTTCTTTTCTCCATGGTGAGGCCTTTCACTGGCTGTGGGTGTTCTGATGGCACTAGCACCACACTTAACATTCTGGAACTGCCCCAGTCTCTGATCTTTCACATCCACCTATATGTTGCTGAGATCTAACATATACTATGTATAGCATTGGTATGGCACGATACGGATGTCAGCATTGGTAATGTGTACTGCTGATGTTGGGGAATGTGTGCTACATTGGATTGCACTGATTGTCATAGCAGTGTTCCATTTCCTCCTCTGACTGTGCGGGTGTATTTCTGTAACCAGTTACATATGTCCTCCCCCTCAATGCTGTTGTCTCAGCAGTATGACATTTGCGATGTTGCATTGTGACCCAGGCCCAGGGTGGATCCTGACATATGCAGCATGGGTATGACATTAGTGCTGTGTACCTCCTAATGTTTATGACAATGGCTGATGTTTGTAGCAACTATGGACAATCACATTTGACAGGATTGGGACATTTGTATTGATTTCAGGGGATTGATAACGTTGTCGTCCTGAACCCTCTAATTTGGGTGTGTTTGATTCATGTGGACGTTACTGACATTAGCTACTTGACCTGCACACACAGCAGAGGTGGTAAAGGCAACTGTTGTCAATGTTATGTTCTACTTGCAGATATGGCCAGAGGTTTTTAATTGGGCCCTACTTCATGTAGGGAGAATACTGGCTGACGTGTGACTGGCTGCCAGTTTTATGTTGTACCCTACCCTCCTCGCCTGGCTTTACCTTTCCAATATCCTTGGCATGGCAGCATACCCCCATGCAAAGGTTGTTGGTGTAGTGTAGTACTGTGCCCCAGGTTTCCTCTGTACAGCCCATGTCCCCGTGCAGTGCCCGTTTACCCATGCCACTCCCTGGATATCATAACTTACATGCATTGTGTAGTAGGTATGTCCATCCCCTGCTTACAGTTAACATTTGTGCATTTTAATTCCCCCTGCATGTGTGTTGTCTCCTGGTAGTCTGCGCTGTCCTGTCCTTGAATCCCTGTGACAATCTCCTCATCTCCTCTATGTGGTCCAGGGCCTCCTGCGGTGCTGGACTCCCACCTCCAGTCTGCAGTGCTGCCTTCCTGTTCCTGACCAACTTTCCCTCGGTCCTGCGCTTGCAGTCATGCCTACGTTTCTTGCACTCGATGAATGTTCTCTGTACTTCTGCCACACTGTTGATCTTGTCAACAGTTTGTTGCCATATTGTCTCTCTCCTACTAATTGGCAACTTTGAGGTGACAAACAGTTGGGGCTGGTGTTCCGTCACCTCTTTCACCAGAATTTCCTGCTCCTCTGCACTGAAGCAACACTTTCTTTTCTTCTTCTACCTGTCCTGGGCCTTCTGTGGGTCCTCCTGGCTTGTTCCTGTTCTGTTGTCATCTTCCTAAGGTCTGTGCAAGCATCTGGGATCCATTTTGGCTCTCCTTAGCACATTTTGCTGTGTTTGCAGCGCTTTTTGACGCAATTGCATAAAAAAACGTAGCATATCCGGTTTGCGACATCGTAAACCGGCTCACAGTCATTTTCGCCGCGTTACCGTCATTTTTCTTTACGACGTGACGCATTTGTTTGAGTAAAAAAAAATGACTCACACCTGTGGTTTGTGCTGCCGTGCATCAAAGTATAAATTTGGCACCCGCACGGCGCAAAGAAATTGCGTTAGCCAGCGGTAACATTTTTTACGCAAAACTGCGCCGATGGGCCTAAGAGTTAGAAAGGAGTTTGAGAACTGAAGATCAAAAATATACACAGGGATTCTAGGAAACTGTAACAAGCAAGAGACTAGCTACAAGAGAACTAGAGACTGCAGGCTTACCAGACAAAGAGAGCAGAAACTAAGTTCCAAGTCTGAGACACAGAAGCGAGGTTACAGGTGTTAAAGAAGAAGCAAAGGAATAAGTAAGGGAAAATAATACCAGGAACAGAAGGAACAAACTAGGAAGCAAAGCAGGAACAGGCCTGGAAAACAGGGAACAGGCTGAGGCTGAAGCAGAGCGAGAACAGGACTGTCAAACAGGGAGCAGGCTCTGGCTCAAGCAAGGAGGAATAGGACTGGAAAACAAGCCAACAAGAGGTCTAGTAAACAAAGGAAACAAACTCAATTGCACAACAGGGAGCTTTAGGAAATGGTAGCTTATAAGCAGTTGCAGGCAGCAGCAAACCCAGGGCGGAGTCACATGACTGGACTGCACAAGAGTGGTCACAAGTGTGTGCAGTTCCAGTCTCTCACAAGTCCTGGAGGAGAGAATCCAGTACAAAGGAACTGCAGGACTATTCCCATAGGAAGCAATGGACAGAAGATTCCAGGTCTTACTGACTACTAGGAAATGCATTATGGAAAATGAAGCCATGGAAACAAATGTAGGCCTTCAATAGCATACCGTATCAAAAAGGGAAGCAAGCAGTAGTCAGAAGTCGACTCTGGATGAGTGTTAATGTTGATTCCCAATCTGTGTACAGCGCCCCCTAGAGATGGGATGACAGAGTTGTAACAAGTTCAGTATTCTAATTCTACACCTTTAAGAGATTTTAAAGAAGATTTAGGTGATCATGATTCTGCTGCTTTTTTGGAGCTGTTTAATTGTTTTAAGTTGGGTCAGAAGGTTAAATGGGCCACACACAGTGCAGGACACACTTTGGGTGGAGTTCTTTCAAATGCTCCTAAACTATAATGTACCAGCACACTACCACTGACTTGGTCTGAAGATTTGGCAACTAAATTCCATCTTACATCTCCTAGACCTTCTTTTTCTTCAAGAAAAGATGTGTAATGCATACTGGTCAGACCCTGGAATAAATTAGAGAGGCGACCCTTAGTAGAAAGTCTTGAGCTTACTAAGCCACATCTAGGCAATGAAGCTAACATGGCCACAGCCAAATATCACAATTGGCTGAATTCAGAACTTTAAAAATGTGTTTCCCCCAAAACAATTAACTCCATAGATATCGCCCTTACAATCCTTGCTTTTCTCCTACACTTATAGATATGAGATATAAATGCCACAAACTTGAATGGTTAAGGTGGTCAGACTATAGCAGGATGGGGAGAAACTCATACAGAGAAGCCATTGGGAAATATAAATATCTGGTCGTCAAGGATAAAACAATTTATTTTTCTAAAAACATTGAAGCAGCTTCCAATTCTTCAAAATTACTTTCTAAAGTTATTCATTCCCTTTTTGAAGCCAGTCTCCCCCTCGAGTAATCCCTTGAGCCAAGACTTTTATGATAAACTTGCAGTCTTTTTAAGATTGAGATTGTATACAATAAGTTCCATACAGCAGCTTACACCGCAGCAGCCAATATCTATAATTGTAAAGCGGTTTTTGCAACTTTCCCCCACTAATTGTGGACCTAACCACCAAAGTCATTGTAAGTCAATGGTGCACCCTCTGATCCATGTCCACCAAAAATAATACAAGAACCTGCTGGGTATTTAGCCCTGTTAGAAATGGGGTCTCTAGTTGGCAGAAGTATACACCCTTGTCCAAATAGGGACCACAATCCTAATCAGGGTAAGTCACACACAGTCCAAATTATTCTGTGCCCACCCTCTGGTAGCTTGGCACTGAGCAGTCAGGCTTAACTTAGAAGGCAATGTGTAAAGTGAAAGTGTTTGTGCAATAAAACATACAGTAACACAGTGAAAACACCACATAAATACACCACATAACTTCGGAAAAATAAATAATATTTATCTGAAGAAAATAAGGTAAAAATAACAAAGATCCAATAAGCACAAGTTGAAATATTATTTTTAAAAAGTTTAAATGAGTCTCAATCCTCAGAAATAAACAGTTGTCTCTTTGTTACACACAGTGCCTGGTATGTGTCAAAAATAATGATGCACAGAGACAGCAGAGAATGAGATCCATGGCAAAATAGGGTGTTACATAAAATTTTCCTACACAGCACAGACGATGTGTTGTTTCATTCTACGCTGCAAGGGGTTTGCGTTGTTTTTCAGCACGCAATCTTGGTTTCTCACTGCGATGTGGGGATATTTTGATGCCCAATGATGATGCGTTGAAAATCCTTGATGAGTTGGAAGAAGGCACAGACGCTGCATTGATCCGGTAGGCAATGAGTCAAATTTCCAGTCGGGAAGTTAGGGCTGCATCGTTCTGGTTGGCTGTGTGGCAATTTCTCTGTTGCAATACAGGCTTTGCGTCAATTTCTGCAAGCGGTGGGTCGATTGTTGACGCACAAGGAGTTTCTTGAAGAGACAAAGCCTATGTTGGCTCTCAGACAAGCTCAGACCAAGCCCATTGAAGAGCACTTTTGGGGAAATCAGAGTCCTTCTCAGCAAAGTCAGAAGCAGCAGCAGGGCAGTGGTCCTTCTCAGCAAGGAAGTCCAGATGAGTCCTTCGGTCAGGCAGGCAACGCCTCTGACAGGGTGCAGGTGTAGGTCCAGAAGTGTCTGAGTTGGTGGGGTCAGAGACCCAGTTTATATGCCAAAAACTGCCTTTAAAGTTGGGGAGACTTCAAAGAGTGGTTTTGAAGTGCACAAGTTCCCCTTTCAGCCCAGTCCTGTCTACCTGGGTCCCAATGGGGGGGGTGTTATCAGTCCATTATGTGAAGGCAGGCCACTGGCCTTTGAAATGTAAGTGTCAAGCCCTCCACCCTTCCAGCCCAGGAAGACCCATTCAACATGCAGATGAATGCAGATGTGACTGAGTGTCCTGTGTTTGTGGTTTTCTGGGTGAAATGCACAAGGGAGCTGTCAAACAGCACAGACCAGATGTTGATTTGAGACAGGATAAAAAGGCACAGATGGTTTTAAATGCAGAATCTGCTAACTTTCTAAAAGAGGCATTTCTAAAATAGTAATATTAAATCTAACCTCACCAATATGCAGGAATTTCTATTACTATTCTGGCCAAACTAAATATGACCTGGTTACCCCTTTCAGATCGGACTCTACCACTCAAAAGGTATATGTGGGCAGTCTATGAAAGGAGCAGGCTTCACAGTACTGGAAAATGAATTTAGGAGCTTTTCATCTCCAGAACATATAAAACACATTTGTACATGTCTGGCCTTTTACCTACATAGCACCCTGCCCTGTGGGTTACCTAGGGCCTAACATATGGGTGACATATGTAGAAACAAGGGAGTTTACTGCTTGGTAAGTACTTTTAAATGCCAAGTCAAAGTGGCATTAAAGCTACACACACAGGCCTTGCAATGGCAGGCCTGAGACATGGTGAAGGGGCGACTTATGTGGGTTTCACAATCAGTGCTGCAGGTCCACTAATAGCATTTAATATACAGTCCCTGGGCACATGTAGTGCACTTTACTAGGGACTTATAAGTAAATCAAATATGCCTATTGGGCATGAATTTAAGGGAGTGAGCATATACACTTTAGCACTGGTTAGCAGTGGTAAAGTGTGCAGAGTCCTAAAACCAGCCAAAACAGTGTCAGAAAAATGGAGGAAGGCAGGCAAAAAGTTGGGGGATGACCACCCTAAGGCTGTCAGGCCTAGCAAGCCCCATTAGTAACAACTTTGCTGAATGTTATCATAACTGCAGGCGTTTTTCCAACTGACTGGAAAAAGATTTCCATCTTACCTTTATTAATAAAATCTACTTTAGGCCCAACTGCTGAATCAAATTATTTCCCAGTTTCTCATCTTCCTTTTATGGCTAAACGTTTGGAAAAACATTTGAATACATTCCAATCTCTACTTCTAGAAGCTAACAAGATGTTGGATAAAGCACAGTTTGTTTTCAGACCAGGTTTCAGCATCGAGACTGTGCTAATTTCAATTTTGGGGCAAGAGCAGCCGTGGTCCTTTTGGATCTCTTTCCAGGTTTTGATACCAGGAGTCAATTGGTTCTGCTCCAACGCCTAGCTGATTTTGGGTTTCAAGAAGCTGTGATTGATCTCCGTGCCCCTTTTTTTAGACAGTAGAGAACAGTGACCTTTTTGTTTGAAACCCTTCTCTCTTCCGTGTGGTGTGCCTCAAGGGTCTTCATTAAGCCCCACACTCTTTAATATCTAGGTTGCCCCATTGGCCAAATTAATGCACTCGTATGGTTTCACCATGGTCGCACACGCCGATGAAAAGCAGATCGTGGTCTCAGTCCCCCAGCAATATGAACTAGGTAGCCAAATGGTTCAGTTGCTGTATGAATGCAATACAGTAATGACTTGGATGACCTTGAATTGTTTGACATTAAATTCAGATAAGATGGAAGTACTTAACTTTGATAAAGATCCCTCCTTTTGGGGTCATTCTTGGTGGCCAGATTCTCTTGGGCCCACCCCTACTCCGGTGACCAAAGTAAGAGTCCTGGGCGTCATTTTTTACACTGACCTCTCTTTTAGAGACAAGTAAATGAGGTGTTGTCTATATGTTTTCTGCTCCTCAGGGAGCTCATTAGCTTGTATTCGTTTCCAGAGGTTATAGACTGTATTGATGGGAGCAGTGTCTTAATTGCCCCCCTAGTGCCACTGAATATTTATTTAGGAATTGGAAGAGCCATCACACCTTAGATATTCAAAGAGTTTTTTTTTAATGCTGGCTCTTTACTTACTGACCTTGTTGGTACATTTCCAGCTTCCACTTATGATTTCTGTATCTTTTCACACTATGCATTATGCAATCACCTTGCTAGAGGAGACTTTATCAATTATTTTCCTTTAAGGGTTCCTACATTTCAAATGTACATTCAATAAGTGCTAACTGTATAGTTGGGTTTTTCAATTATTTAATTTTCATTAGGTGACAGTGCTTATGCACTACGCACATGGATTTTGACTACATACCTCAATGCAAGGAGTGAATGAAATTGTAATATTGCCAACAATCAGACAACAGCAGTTATAGAGCATACTTTTGGCCTCCTAAGGGCAAGATCTCACTACCTTCAGAAGAGTACAGCAGCTCTTCAGTATTCATCTTGAGTGGAATATAAGATTGTGGCAGTGTGAGGGGATCTGTCCTGGCAATCTTGCTTGTTTGCATACACTTTGTTTTCAATGTTTGTACCAGCACTGCGGAGTGCTTCACTTCTTCTATTCAATAGTTTCCTATGCTATGGCTTCTAACATCTACTACTATCCCTGAGTGCCCCACTCAATCTCACTGCCTGCCTATTTCAACAGTTTATATAAGTTTATATCATGAAACGTCAGGGATTTGAACTCCTGCAAAAGCATTACAGGGGACATGCAACCCTGAATGGGTGGAAAGTTCAGCTTGTCTTTTGACAGACGATGCTCCTCATGACTGTAAGGTTTCTAAATTACAGTGGAGATGAAAAGCCAGAGTAATGCACAGGCTTCTCAGCCTACGCATGGGGGTTTGTGTTGTGGATAAGGACGGGTGTTCTGTTCCAGATGAGGAGTTAAAATATGATGCTGACTGCTATTTTGCACTGGTAAATGGCTGCCTGGATGGTAAAACTCAGAGTTTACAATCCAAATATTAGTCAATTTGCTTTTAGGACCTGTTTGTTGACTTTTCTGGTGAACTGGCAAAGTGCCTTTTGGATTTTGGAGAGCAATGTCAATTGTTTTCTTGATACTCACTTAAATGGGTCTACCTCATTGCTTTCACAATCCCTATTACTACTGAATGTGTCTCCTCTTTAGCAATGGTTGGTGGAATGGGACTTGGAAGACACATGATGCCTCTGGTACTCAATTAATCTTGAGTACTCTTTTTATTCTCATGTACATAAAATACACTCATGACTAGCTGTTCACAGGCTCTTCATACTCAGGTTGCATCTATATCCTATCACCACTGAACCCTGGTTGATGACAACCCCTTGGTTATGGCTGTGACTTGGGGCAGAACAATCACTCCCATTTCCACCTGGAGATTACAGGTGTCCATATTAGATGATGTGTTTTTACACTAAACAGTCCTTGGCCTCATTTATACAATCTTCCGGAACAATACCAGAACCTTCTTCTCCCCCTTAACATGGTGAGAATCATTTAAAGTAGCTACAAGGGGTTTGTGGATTAAGACTGCAGTGGGTGTTACACAGAGTATTTCTAGGGACACTGCACAACTCAAATCTTCTATTCTATATTATTCTATTTTCGAGCTGGAATGTCTGGCCCTGTCCTCTACTAATAATATCGCTAACCTGTGCTTGGCTCGATCCACTTATTTTGACAGAATGGAGAACTCTAGGTTTCACAATGTAGGGATAACCTGGTCAGCTTCTGGCACAAATTGGCTAACCCTTACCTCGCCAGTGCCTTTCCTATTTGCATTAATTTGGCCTCATGAGGTACTCTTAGCTCCCAATGAGATATGATTAGCTCATTTTATAATCATTAAAATACCCTATAATGAGCTCCGCTCCTTTCCCCAGCATCATCCATAGCTACATTTGCTGCCACTATATGACTATATTGCTTGCCTCCTCTCTCCCTACATCTCCCATATCTCCACAGGAAATTAAATAAACACTGGTTGATCTCCCCTGTGGAGAAACTCTGGGGTCCGATGGCATACTGGCTGAATTTTATACAATGTTTGCTCAACTATTGGTGCCCAAATTAGTGGCTTTGAATGAGGTCATCTCTGCTTCAGGCTCCCTTCCTTCTGCTTTAAATGAGGCCCTTATCTCTGTGATGCTGAAACCACATAAAGACTAATTTGCTATGAATTGATATCATTCACTGTCTCTTTTGATCACAGTTTATCAGGTCCTAGCTAAGATTTTGGCCAGCAGGTTGTTGCCGGAACTTTCAGACTTAATTCACGAGGATCAATCAGGTTTTATCTAGGGTTGAAATACTTCCCTTAGCCTCTGTAGATTATAGCATGTCAAGAAAGAATCAGCAAACTTGTCCTCTTCTGCCACATGTGTCACTTTTGACTTAGAAAAAGCTTTTGATGCCCCTCATTCAAAGTATTTGCACAAGGTACTGTGATTGTTTGGAATAGGTCCATAGTGGCGTAATTGGATTAATATGTTGTACCATAATGCCTCAGTGCGAGTAGAAACTGGGAAAGGTATCCAAGCCTCATAGGCTCTAGGTAGACGCACCCCTCAAAGCTGGCCTTTCTCCCCTCTGTTATTCGCCATGACAATGGAACCCCTGGTGGCTCCACTGGGCCTTATTGGAGTGCAATTGGTGGCACTATCCACTCTGTACCAATCTATCCTAATGATATCTTGTAGTATATAGGGTAGCACGAGCTCGGATTTACCCTTCATTACTCAAATCCATGACAACTTCACTGTGATTTCAGGCCTTACAGTGAACTGGGCCAAGTTCAGTATTTTTTGCCTATGTCTGGGTCATGAGTTTCCCTTACATATAGTGTTGGACCCTAGAATGAGTTGTGAATAGGTCACATTTTGAATTTTTGTGGGGATTAACATCTACCTTTCCCCAACAGATTTACAGGATGGAAAGCTGGGCGGAGTGGAATGTGCCCTTCGTGCCCAGCTTGCCTGTTGGTCCTCTCTCCACTGTCATTGATGCGCAGCATAGCTATTGCAAACATGGTAGTGTTGCCTCACTTGTACCTTTTTGTACCTATCTCACTGCTCATTTCTCACTCTTGCCTTGAGCCAGCCCTTGTTGCATTGATTTGGGGGACGGGACAACAATGAGTTGCTCTCTCTCTAATCTGAAGTTTCCTGTGGTGCACGGGGTCAGGCTCTCCCACACATTGAGCACTATGATTTGGTCTCACAGCTCCAGTGGGTGGATTGATGGCTGTTCGGATGATACCTACCTGAGATGGAGTTTACCCTTAAAGACTTCAGCAACGGCCTACTACACTACTCGATTCCCAATACTTCTCCCAATCTGCAAATCACAGGGCTTTTTTGCACTGCCATGTCCTATCTCACTAGAAACAATAAGCATACCAAAATGGTGACAAGCTAGGGTCCTGGTATTCGCTGCTGGGCCTTCCTACTGGCATGCGACTGCTACTCTTGGGAAAGCTCAGCTAGTGGAATACTGTGGGACTATCATCACCGGGGGATCTGTTTAACAGATATTTTCTTTATTTCCAGCTGCTTATAGCAGACTATTGCCTTCCTCTGGGGCAATTCCTCACCTATTAATACATTTGACAGTCACCAAATGCCCTTTTTCACGTTCGTTTGCTTGCAAGTACACCACACGAGGAATACCAGACACTTTACACAGCAGGATCTTTTGATAAATTGATAAAATGGTTGCACAAAGCTTTCCTGCATCAAGGACCAATCCAGGGTATCTCTCCAGGCCATGTGGGAGACGGACTTGGTAGGCTGTTGCATTATACCGACTGGACTACAATCGTGGTATATCTTTTTAAAGTATCCTGCAGCTCCCATTTGAAATATATTCAATTCAATATCCTGAACGAGGTCTACCTTACACCAGCCTGGATTAACAAAATATATCTTTGATCCACTACTACATGCCCCCTCAGTACACTCTCGAATCCTGACTTGCTTCAGATGGTCCTGCCCTTCACTCCTTTCATACTGGCCAGGAATTCTTGAATTGCTGTTGACATGTGATAACGTGTCCAACCCTTATAAATTACCTGTACCTGGACACGTTGGAGGTCGGTGAACCTTTTAGCCGAGTTGGGTCCTCCTCATCCTCGAATAGTCAGGTTACTTAAATCAATAATCAATAACTGTTGCACGCAATAGGCTAATACTCAATTAATAGATCGAAATAACACATTAGGAATCAATAACAGTTGGTATTTCGACGCACCATGACCTTTCAGTCATGAATAATCACACCAATTTATTAAAAGTTAGTGAATTTATTTCCCTATATTAACAAAGCTAGCACAATGTATATAAGTCTGAAAACCAAATGATATATGTATACGAACATTACTAGCTGTCCATGGCGGCGGAAGAAACGCAATCTACGCAAAATCTGTATAATAGTACATTCAGTTATGGCAATACAAATCACTAATATAAGCAACTGAATTTGACTAATTTCATACATCGGTCAGCATGACAAGATTTCAATTCAACATGGTGTATCAGGTGCATACCTCGACTAACCTCTAATTAGCATTGGCATGTGGGGCTTCATGCAAAACGAATTTAGTCAACACAAATTTGGAAAACTTCTAGCTTGGGCCCTATCAAAATAGCAGTTGGTACCTAAAAGGAAAAACACAATGCATAACACAATTATCCTTTCATATTTACCAAATACAATCAGCATTCAAGAAAGTCTTCGTCCTTCAGGTACCGGTCCGATCAGCATGGGGCAGATTTCGAAGGGGCAAAGTTAAGAGCACGTTTCCTTGCAGCAGCAAGGAGAATGGGGCAAAGTTACTGCATGGGCAAGACGGGGCAAATTAAAGTTAAAGTCTCTAGGGTGAGAATTCTCGAAGTCTCTTTCTCTGAAATAGCGAAAGGGGCATCAAGATGTCGTCTAAGATGGCGTCTGGCATTTGGCTTCAAAGATGGCATCAAGGAAAATGGCTGTCTTCTCTTTGTCCAGTGGGTTTAAATAAGAAACATTCCAAATTCTGCAGAGTCTTCCATTGAAGGGTTCATAGGGTGGCTTCAAATTGACCAATGAAAAATGTCTTTCTACTAGTACTCATTTATGCATACATTGTCCTTGGAGCCTTGAAACACAAGTTGCAACATGGCTTGCCAATGATTTTGGTATCTGTACCCTCATTGTCCGCACCTGCAGAGACTGACCTTGCTTCAAAGGGGATGAAACTGGCCTAGTACGAGACCTTGGAGATAAGTGTATTAGTCATCTCTACTGGAAAAATACAACTTTAAGCAAGAATATATGTTACATTAGTTCAAGGAAAAGCCACACAGTTAGAATTTGAGACCAGGCAACTAGGCCAAAGCCTCTACTAAATTTAAGCTAAGCACAAACAGTTTCAATAAGAAATCATGGCACACATTTGCAATTATAACGGATTACTACATTTTCAATTCTTCATGATTAATAAAGCATGTTTATAATATTGGCAAACTACTCCCAGGGCACAATTTCCCTCGTACATTATTTTCTATACTAAAATCACACTACATTATACGATTTTGGTTACATGATATATGAATATATTTTGGACCGTCTTTTTCTGCGTCATCAATCCCTCCTCTGATGACTAATTATGTCATCACATCAAACCTACCCACAAATTTTATTCCATTAAAAGTCTGTTTAGTAATTTGGCATTTCAATCAATTCCCTCTTTCTTTTGGTTCCCTTTGCCTTTTCTCTGTATATTTCTACTATTTTGTTTTCTATTTTCTCTTCTCTTTTCCTTTTGTTCCTTGTTTTCAATATTTTAAAAGGTTTCCATAATCCCCAACTGCCTAAAAAACAAATCAATATTATTAATATTCCTTTTACTATTTTCAGTAACAATCCGTTCCAAACGTTGCTGAGCCAATTTCCCACTGAAGCAAATCCTTTTCCAACCTTCTCCCATACTCCTGGTTCTTTCAATTCCTTTAAATCTGTACTTTCGTTAGTTATGTTTGTAAGCATCCTTCTAATTTGCCCACTGTTGTCTGGTATATATGTACAACAGTGACGTGTACCAAGCATTTTGCAAACACCGCCATCCTTTGCTAAAAGAATGTCTAAGGCAAGCCGATTTTGAAGAGTCATAGCTCTTTCTGCAGCAAGTTCACCATCCATCAGGATTATAGCTCCTGAGAATTTTGTCAGCATGTTATCCACAATAGTAGACAACTTTCGTATTTTGATTGAATTCAATATGACTCCTACTGAAGGAATCATTGCTCCAAATATATCTTCTACCACACCAGAAGCTGTCTCTCTCTTCTGAACATGATGTCATTTAGACAGCTTTGGGAATTTCTTTAAGTCATCCAGTTGATAAACCTTTGGGAATACTATTCCCAAATAACACCTCCCATACCATCCTTTAGGAAGACGATAATAGGCATTAAGTCCACAAATGTAATATACCCCTGGAATAATCGGGTCTTGTCCATTCAGCATGAACATCCATTTAGGTTGAAACAAAAACGTATGTTTACATT
The DNA here is from genome assembly GCF_031143425.1 of Pleurodeles waltl. NCBI lineage: Eukaryota > Metazoa > Chordata > Amphibia > Caudata > Salamandridae > Pleurodeles > Pleurodeles waltl. The sequence goes on from NC_090449.1 coordinate 529,826,207, forward strand.
CACTCGTTCCCACAAAAACTGTGTCATAATATGATTTATGTCTATGTATACAGAACCTCCCTACGTGTAATGTATCTAAAGCTATTTTTCCTTGTGTCTTTATTGCGGCAAAAGCATAGTTATCTACAGATATCCTTTTGTGTAGTTCCTTCTCTAATGTCTCCTTCATCTCTTTCCTCCTATCGTCAGTGTTATCTAAAAAGCTCATCTCCAGCGGTGAAAGCAAGCATGTAAGGTTCTCTCTATGTGCATGAGCTGTGTGAAAAGGTGACAACGGCTCGAAGAAGCCCCTCATTAATTTTCTATAATAATCTCTGGCTACTTTACTCAGGTACTCGATTATGGGAACATATGCAAATGTAACAGCATAATTAGAATAAAAGTAGTGAATATACTCCTGACCATAAAACCTGGACGTTATTATACTACATGTAATTCCGTACGTAAAAGGCATGCTATGATATATCACCCCTTCCACTACTGAGGCAGGTATTTGTGTGCATACATAACAATCTTTCGCATCCATGGTCTCAACATACTCACTCAGCAAGCGATAGAAAACATTAGACGAAAGTTCCTTTTTATCATGCAGATGTCTTTCGTCTTGTTCGAGTCTCTTTAAAGCTGTTAGTTCAGTAGTAGTAGTAGTTCTAGAAGTAAAAGCATCATTCGTCCCTTTCTCATCCTTTCCATGCATTCCAAGAACTATTGCTACAATGATTAGTATGCATGCAGTTATTAGACCTATACACATGTATTTACAACACTTCATTTTATGCCCCTGTGTAGTGTAGCCTGTCATGATCTGTATAGAATCAGAAAGTTGAAGACACTTTATCAAATCGGATTTGCAGATATATATACAAAGCTGAACGAGTTCAATTGTTCACACAGTTTTTTTTAGCAGCTTCGTCTTTTATTGGTTTAGCAGCTTTGTCTCAAAATCGGTTTCAGAGTCAATTAAGTTTAGCAATGTCTTAGCCGGTTTAAAAGTCAATCAGGTTATCAAACTCTTATCCGGTAAAGTTCATGGAGCTTTAATCCTCAAGTGCCAAAGTGAAGTTCTGCCTCTTCGTTCTCGAGACTGAGGGATACGAATTCGTCTGACCAATCGTTAGTGGCTATGTATGCCCAATCCGGACCGGAATACCTTCTGCTCGGTATTCTTTTTCTTTTCAATTTTGCATCTCCTTTTGATTCTCTTTCGCTGGTACTCTCTTCCTTGGCTGAATCTTTCGCTTCACTTGGTGTTGCTGTTTCAACAGACACTTCTTTTCTTTTCTCTTTCAACTTTGGTCCTTCACTCTCGCTTAATGTTTCTCTGATCCTTAACTTCACTGGCGATATGCTTTGTCGTCGTTTTGCACTATTTTCGCCTGATGGACTTGCAACCACTTCTGGAAGGATTTGAACACTTTCACTCTATTCTGTCTTGTCTCCTCTCTCTAGGAGATCAATCAGGTTTTCGTTTTCTTTTCCTGTATCGTCTGCTTCTGGGAAAGCCCTCCTCTGATCAGGCTCTCCTGCTCCTTCACCTCTCTCAGGCCTCTTGTCGCCTTCACCTGTCTCAGGCTCTTTGTCGCCTTCAGGACCTTCGTCACTTTCTGAGGCTTCTCCTTGGATCTCCTCAAATGGATCGGTTGTTTCTTCTTCAGAAAATATTTCTCCTTCCTCTATTTCTACCTGTTTGCCTCCAGGCTGTCTTTGATCTGTCTCAATGCCTGGTACTCTCTTGTCAGACACTGGCGATTTCAGCGCCTCAACTTCCTCTTCTGTGGGGCACATTACCCTTTTCGTGTGACTGGCGTGAATCCAGTTGGGAACTCCCACACACTTCACAGCGGTAGTAGTTGTCAGAATCACTTGGAAAGGTCCTTTCCAACGGGGTTCCAGACACGACTTTCTCACGTGTTTCTATATCACGACCCAGTCACCTGCTTTCAGGGCGTGTCCTGGACCTTGGATCGGTGGCAAGGTGGTTGCCTCCACCTGGTGAGAAAAAGAGCGCACCACATCAGCTAGACCTTTGCAATAGTCCAACACCATATCATCTGTAATATTCAAAAAAGCATTTGCAGGAACTGCTGGAAGTCTCATGGCTCTGCCCATGAGAATCTCGTGCGGGGACAGTCCAGTCTTTCTATCAGGGGTGTATCTCAGTGACATTAATACCAAGGGCAACGCATCAGGCCATTTCAAGTTTGTTGAAGCACATATTTTCGCCATCCTCGATTTCAATGTGCCATTCATTTGCTCCACTAGACCTGAGGCTTCAGGGCGGTAGCTACAATGCAACTTTTGCTCAATGTTCAGCGCTGCACAAAGTAATTTTATTACTTCGTTATTGAAGTGACTTCCCCTATCTGATTCTAAGGAGATCGGGAATCCGAAACGTGGTATTAGTTCTCTCAAGAGTAATTTTGCAACTGTGAGACTGTCATTTCTGCGTGTACGGTATGCTTCAATACAGTGACTAAAAATACACACAGTCACCAACACATACTTCAAGCCTCCATGCACAGGCATTTCAATAAAATCCATTTGCATCCTTCTGAATGGACCTCCTGCCCTCCCAATGTGACTCAAATTTACTACTGTCTCTTTTCCTGCGTTCATTTGTTGACAAATGACGCAACGATGGCAAACTGCTTCAGCAACTTGACGGAATTTGGGGTTAAACCAATCAGTTTTAAATAGTCTGACCATGGCGTCCCTTCCAAGATGAGCCTGTCCATGGTAGAATCTGCCCAATTGCGTCAACAGACTGTTTGGCAGAACCAGTTTCCCTTCACTTGAAACCCACAAATCATCTAGTTTCTTTACACATTGCAATTTGATCCACGAGAGTTTCTCATCTTCACTAACATCGTTCTGTAAGGACTTCAATTCATCCATTGTATCTACAACCTTTAGAGCAAAAGCTTCACTTGCTTCAAGTTCTGGCTCATTTATCAAGTTCCATTCATCTCTGAGCAATATACAGTTCAATACGCAAAACCTTGCGACTTGATCTGCACATCCATTTCCCAAGGAAATGTAATCCTGTGATTTTGAATGTGCACTGCACTTTACCACTGCCACTTCTCCTGGTAACTGGATGGCATGCAACAATTCCCTTATTCTTTCACTGGTGATCCTGAAGAGGTCATGAAGCCTCTCTGTGAGCACAATTGTCCAAAGTCATGCACTATTCCAAATCAGTTCTGGCTGTCAGTGTAACTGGTGACTTTCATCAATGCGGAAAGTTAGCAAGCTCTAGTAAGCGCCACCAGTTCCGCTACCTGTGCAGAGTAAACTCCTTGAAGCCAAGATGCTTCCAGAACACCTGTTATTGTACATACAGCATATCCTGCTTTCAATATTCCTAGTGCATCTCTTAAACATGAACCATCAACAAAAATAACTTGATAATTTTCTTCCAATCGGGTGTCTTTGATATCAGGTCTTGGTTTTGTACAAAATTCAGTCACATGAAGGCAGTCGTGCTCGATGTCTTCAGCGTTCTCAATTTCGAAATTTTCACTAGGAAACAAGGATGCTGGATTCAACGTAGTGCACCTTTTCAGCTGCACATTAGGTTATCCCAGAATTATTGTCTCGTACCTTATAAGCCTAGCACCAGTCATGTGCTGTGTTCGGGAACGTGTCAAAAGTATCTCGACTGAGTGGGGGACCATGACTGTTAAAGGATGTCCCATCACTATTCCTTCACTCTGGTTTAGACTGATACCAACTGCTGCTACGGCACGCAAGCACCCTGGCAGTGCTGCTGTGACTGGATCCAAAGTAGCTGAAAAATATGCTACTGGTCTGTTTACGCCGCCATGGGCTTGAGTCAAGACAGACAAGGAACATGCATCACGTTCATGACAAAACAATGTGAAAGGCTTTGTGTAATCAGGCATACCTAAAGCTGGAGCCTTGCACATGCATTCCTTTAGTTCAATGAAAGCATCCATCTCATCTCCTTTCAGCTCTATTTCATCCTGCGCATCTTTCTGGGTCAGTTTCAGTAAAGGTTTTGCTAGAGTTGAGAAATTGGGAATCCATTGGCGACAATAGCTCACCATTCCCAAAAACTTCCTCACCTCTCTTCTCGTCTTCGGTGGACTCATTTGAAGTACACTTGTTATTCTTTCTTTCAAAATTCTTTGTGACCCTTTCTCTATTTGGTGACCCAAATATTTCACTTTCTTCTGGCAGAATTGTAATTTCGAAGGGGACACTTTGTGTCCGTTCCTTCCCAAATGGTTCAATAGGGCGACAGTATCAGCTGTACAGTCACCTTCTGTCTTAGATGCGATTAACAAATCATCAATGTACTGTACCATGGTTGATTCAAATGGTAATTCCAACGATTCCAAGTCTTTCTTTAGAATCTGATTGAAAATTGATGGTGATTCCGAAAACCCTTGAGGAATTCGACACCAACTATAGACCCTGTCTAGGAATTTGAAACAAAAGAGAAATTGGCTGTCCTCATGAAGAGGCACAGAAAAGAACGCTTGTGACAAGTCGATAACTGAGAACCATTCAGCATCGCAGGGAACTTGAAACATTATCACAGCCGGATTTGGTACTACAGGACAACATTTGACTATTATGTCATTTATCTTCCTCAGATCCTGAACAATCCGGACCTTTCCACTCGGTTTTATCAGTCTCATAATTGGTGAATTACATGGACTGCTCAACACTTCTTTTAGTACTCCTTGTTTCACGAACTCATCAATGAGTTGGGCGACTTTCATAAGGGTGTCTTGTGCCATATGATATTGTGGGGTCTGAGGAAAAGTTACATTGGGTTTTACAGTCACTTTCACTGGTTCTACTCCTTTGACCAATCCTACTTCTTTCCCTGTCATATCTCACACTTCCTTTCCGACTGTTTCCTATAACTCCGCAGGAATATCTGCTTTAGCAAGCATTGGGTAAAGAGTAATCATGGGATACTCCTCTTCGACAGTTTCCACTTCGTCCCCTCCTACACTGTTCTCTTCTTCCCCATCACTGTTTGACTGAATTTTAATTCCATCATTTGAACACATAATCGAACATCCCAATTTGCACAATAGGTCTCTCCCTAATAGTGATATCGGGCTTAAGTCACACACCACAAATTTATGTGACCCTTGATAGTTACCGATCCTAACTTGCACCGGATCTGTAATTGGGTTTGTCAGGTACCTTTTTGCTACTCCCACTACCTGAACTGTTCTCCCTGAAAGTGGCAAATTTGGTACTTCAGTGCTCCTAACAGTAGAGCGTGTGGCTCCTGTGTCAACCAAGAATGAAACGCGATGACCCATAACTCTTCCTTCCACATACGGACCTTTTTGATCAACTTCCAAAGATGCTGCAAGCATACAATTTCCTTCCTCATCTCAACTTTCACTCTCCCACACATCGTTTATTCCATTCTCACTGTGTAAAGGGAATAGGTGTACTGTGTCATTTTGGTTCATCACTTGACCCGTGACCTGTTGAGGAAGCATTACCTGTTGCTGATTCATTGGTGCTAAGGGTATTTGCATTTGCTGATTAGGTACCATGGGAAACTGCTGTTGCATGGGCTGCAACTGCACCATTTGCGCACGGGGCATTTGCACCTGTTGCGGTTGTTTGGGTTGTAAACCCTGCATCTGATTCATATTATTCTGGAAATTTGGATTTGGACCTCTCAATTTCGGTCCTCTCATATTCTGAAATGCATTGACATCATTGTTTTGCTGACCTACACCTTCCTGCACCATCATTGGGCACTCCCGTTTCCAATGCCCGACGATTCCGCACGTGTGACATGGCATCACCTTCTTCATTGCCTGTATACCATTTGGAATCATAACAGTATTTATGTCAGGACCATTATTCACAAAACCTCCTCGACCTCTGCCTCTCATCTGCGGCTGAAACATTGCATTTCCCTGCTGTTGCTGCTGTGGCATCTGTTGTTGAAAACCTTGCAAACCTTGCAAACCTGTCTGAGCTGCTCTAAGCTGAATCACCATCACCTTTTCCTTCAACCTTTTCTGTTTTGTCTCAATCTCATCACTGCCGTATTTTGCATAGTTCAACACTTCATCGATCGATTTTGACTGCCAACAAATCAAATGCATTTTAATCATCTGACTGACCTCGGGTCTCAGCTCTTCCACAAATCTGAACACGAAATGGAGCATGTCCTTTGTCTCAATCGTTTCCGTGCCACTGTAATTTTGAAACGCTTTCAACACTCTCTCATAGTACACATGTATCGATTCTTTAGCCTCTTGTGCTGTTCTGTCAATCCTCTGCCAATCCACATTTTTCAACGCAACCTTGGTTTTCAAGTGCTCGATCACCTTATGGTATAAACTCATTACCGTAGGCGATGGTGCACCTGTGTCCCTATCTCTTTCTGGTTCACTCGTCGGCCAACCCACAGCCCTTTTACAGTCTTCCCATAAATCTGCGGGAACCACAATTTCAAATAAGGTATTCAGGGCTTCCCAGAGACATTTTGCGAGTTTCACAAATCTATCTGTTTGTTGATACCATTCGATCGGTTTCTCTCTAAATTTAGGGAAATCATCCGTGAAGGATTGAATATCACACCTGTGCCATGGTACATGTACAAGTTTTCCCCCTGCTGTCTCTCTCATTGGCAACATGGTTATCAGATCGCCATTCTGATGTGCTTTTTCGTTCCGATCTGGGGTACTTTCCTTCTTTTTGTCCTTTTTCTTAACCCACCTGCTTTCCCACTTACCTAGACATCTCCAGACCTGCGCGCTCTGTAGTATCTCCTTAAGGTGTGTTTTCATCCCTGCTGATCTCATGTGTTCGAAATCTTTTGTCTCAAAGTCTAGCCTGTAACTTCTGCTCAAATGTTTAGTCTTACCTATATCAATCTCGTTTCTGTCTGCAATTTCTTGTAACTTCTTATGTATGCTGCTCACTTCTCTTGTAATCCTAGGGCACATGTACCTCAGCTCTTCTTCCGTGTATGATTCTAACCTGTTCAGACCCTTAGTTCCCTTCACTAGTTCATCTTCCTCCATGCCCAATCTTATTTTATTCAGGAATTCCTCTCCCTTCCCACTGGATGTACTCTGTGGGGAGTTCAGACTGTTGAACCATTGTGTTAGCTGTTGCGTGTTCAATCCCATCAGTTTAGCACTTACATCAACTGCTACTGAAGGTTGCTGTAATGTTTCAGTCTTTGAAGTTAACGGTATTAATAGTGGTGGACTTGACCTTACTGTCGACGGAGCACAAATTGGAATTGGACTAAATCCCGACAACGACCCAGATCCATTTGGCAGTGTTGCTATCGGAGTCGTTTCTGGAGTGTTTTCTAGGCATCTTCTCCCTGTCTCACTTTGTGTCATTACCCCTTGATCGCATACGTTTGGGTTTGCCTGTATATACAATGGTACTGGCGGACCCACAGTGATAGGCAGAGATATTGCATCTGGATTCTGTCTATTCCCTGAATTCTGTGGCATGTTAATCCCCACATTATGGTTCATTATTGGTGGCATACCTAACTGACCCTCTGTTACTCGAGTGTACCTCAGCACTTCTTGTACCTGCTTTTGAGGCATCAAAAATTGTGTTGATTCGGCTTGAATCAATGTCGGTCTTTGATAACTCTGTCCTCCCTGAGCCACTAAGCCAGAAGTCGCTCCCAAGTTATGCTCATTGCAGCAGTGCCTTTGAACCTGCGGCTGATAATTATCGGCAGGTTTCAATTTAGACATGTCAGGATATATTCTCTGAACTTGTGGTATTTGTGGTGAAAAAGGCATATCGGAATCGTTTTGCCTTTGTGATATTCTCAAATTCGGTGTTACATTACCCTGTGTTAGTTCTGGAGGGGCAGTACTAATGCTTGATCCTTTTTCGCTTTCCACATATGGTGACGGGTGATCATTCAGCAATTGTATAATGAACTCCTCATCGTCTGACTCGTCTGACCTTTTCGACTTTCTGTTATTCTCTCTATCTCTGGACTGACTCCTATTTGTTTTATAGGTAGCTTTCCTTCCTTCCGTCTCTGCTTCATCAGTAATTGCTGAAAACAATTTAATTCCCTGTAGTACGTCTGATCTCCAAACCTTCTGTGTGCTATCCCATCTAGCATCCGCTAGTGTCTTTTCTACTTTTCTTATTCTTGTCTCAAATTTCTTTTGTTGTTGGTTTCTAGCTATTAGCTCCCAGATTGCTAGTGCCTCAAACTGTGCTGGCCTTGTAGGTGCTTTCATGTCGTATAGCGCAAATCTTAACCCTTAGGTTAAACGACCCAGGGATAGGGAACGCTACACTTCCATGTTAATTTGCACCATTGCTTTAGCCAAAGACATGGTGCAACACCCTTTTCCTCAATCACGATGTAAGCTGGTGTACCCTCAGGCGGTGTTTCTTCTCCTACATTTACTTTAATATAAACATCTCCCCTCATGGCACTCTTCAATGCTTTGAAAAATGTCATCTTTCAGGCTTTTATTTTTCTAGAATAAGTAATCAATAGGTGACTTTAATTCCCGGAATACTTTTTGCTTGCCTTTCCCCACCAATTGCGCTTCACGGACTGCGTCCAATCCGTGCGCGACCCTTTTCACCAACCAACCTATCCCAGCACGGCTCCTAGTGACGTCACACTCACACACTGCGGCTGACACAGTCCTGCGGCTTGTCCTCCTTCATTCAGCTTCACTCAAAACTAATTTCTGCAATATTTCGCGAGCACTAACCAAAAGAAGAAAACAAATCTGTCGGCTTACTACAGGAAGGGTAACACAATCGCTTCAGAAACCTTAGGGATTTTTCACTAGCCTCGGCAGTTATTCCATCTTTCTCGGTCTCCCACTTTCGCAAGTAAATATTAACCCGCAAACTTTACTCTCAACTGATCAATGAACTATTCTAGCGTGCTTCAGAATTCGTCAAATCTCAAAGTCGAAAATGTTCTTTCATGCCTCAATATTCATACCGATTTGTTGACCTCACCCGATCAACCTTTTAAACCGAACAGATTACAACATCAATCAAGTGACTCATACACTTTTCAACATACTCCGGAGTCTCTTGACCTCGCAGGGCCCGTCTCAACATCAACAACCACGTGGGCAATTTTTCCTGCACAAAGCCCGACACACATGTGAAGTTCGATGACTTTCCTACTCTCACACTCTGGAGTCACACTCCTCTAAAACTTCAACTGGAGTTCGTAACCCCCGCCTAAAATTCTCGCAAACCTCTCAATTCATCTGCGGCAATCAGCTATGCAAGCGCAAAACAAAAATCCTAACTTCACTCATACCGTCACTAGAAATGGCGAAAACATTCTCACACCTCCATGTCCTCCATTCGCAAGCTCTGAGATCCCGGGAAAGTCATTGGGGACTTAGGGCATCATCACCTCTCCAACTTGTTTTATCAAAGAAAATTCTAACTTAACTCCGTCTATTGCTCGGATGGGGTCCCAAAGGGCGAAACCATCAATCTCTGCTACCATCTACTGATAACGCGTCCAGCCCTTATAAATTACCTGTACCTGGACACTTTGGAGGTCGGTGAACCTTTTAGCCGAGTTGGGTCCTCCTCATCCTCGAATAGTCGGGTTACTTAAATCAATAATCAATAACTGTTGTACGCGATAGGCAAATACTCAATTAATAGATCGAAATAACACATTAGGAATCAATAACAGTTGGTATTTCGACACACCATGACCTTTCAGTCATGAATAATCACACCAGTTTATTAAAAGTTAGTGAATTTATTTCCCTATATTAACAAAGCTAGCACAATGTATATAAGTCTCAAAACCAAATGATATATGTATACGAACATTACTAGCTGTCCAAAGCGGCGGAAGAAACGCAATCTGTGCAAAATCTGTATAATAGTACATTCAGTTATGGCAATACAAATCACTAATATAAGCAAATGAATTTGACTAATTTCATACATCGGTCAGCATGACAAGATTTCAATTCAACATGGTGCGTCAGGTGCATACCTCGACTAACCTCTAATTAGCATTGGCATGTGGGGCTTCATGCAAAACGAATTTAGTCAACACAAATTTGGAAAACTTCTAGCTTGGGCCCTATCAAAATAGCAGTTGGTACCTAAAAGGAAAAACACAATGCATAATACAATTATCCTTTCATATTTACCAATTACAATCAGCATTCAAGAAAGTCTTCGTCCTTCAGGTACCGGTTCGATCAGCATGGGGCAGATTTCAAAGGGACAAAGTTAAGGGCAAGTTTCCTTGCAGCAGCAAGGAGAATGGGGCAAAGTTACTGCATGGGCAAGATGGGGCAAATTAAAGTTAAAGTCTCTAGGGTGAGAATTCTCAAAGTCTCTTTCTCTGGAATAGAGAAAGGGGCATCAAGATGTCGTCTAAGATGGCGTCTGGCATTTGGCTTCAAAGATGGCATCAAGGAAAATGGCTGACTTCTCTTTGTCCAGTGGGTTTAAATAAGAAACATTCCACATTCTGCAGGGTCTTCCATTGAAGGGTTCATAGGGTGGCTTCAAATTGACCAATGAAAAATGTCTTTCTACTAGTACTCATTTATGCATACATTGTCCTTGGAGCCTTGGAACACAAGTTGCAACATGGCTTGCCAATTATTTTGGTATCTGTACCCTCATTGTCCGCACCTGCAGAGACTGACCTTGCTTCAAAGGGGATGAAACTGGTCTAGTACGAGACCTTGGAGATAAGTGTATTAGTCATCTCTACTGGAAAAATACAACTTTAAGCAAGAATATATGTTACATTAGTTCAAGGAAAAGCCACACAGTTAGAATTTGAGACCAGGCAACTAGGCCAAAGCCTCTACTAAATTTAAGCTAAGCACAAACAGTTTCAATAAGAAATCATGGCACACATTTGCAATTATAACGGATTACTACATTTTCAATTCTTCATGACTAACAAAGCACGTTTATAATATTGGCAAACTACTCCCAGGGCACAATTTCCCTCGTACATTATTTTCTTTACTAAAATCACACTACATTATACGATTTTGGTTACATGATATATGAATATATGTCGGACCCTCTTTTTCTGCGTCATCACATGACAAGCTACACGCTAAGAAATTCCCCAGACGTGGTACTGTTGGGTTTCTTTCCCTGCCCTAAGCTTGAGAAACCTCTAGTAGGTTCCTTAACCTGAATTGTATTCAAACGAAATCATAATGTTAAGTTAGACTGGAAGAGCTCAACTCACCCGAAATTTGCAACCTGGACCAAAGTCACACTATCTTCATTTCAATCACAGAACCCGGTTATAAAGAGCAAGCCGGTCTAAGATAATACATCATTGCACAGGCATGTGATACATTAGTAAAGGCGTTCAAAGAATGTACCAAGGATGACATTCACTCACCATGATTTGCCCCTGACATACTCATCTTTTACCTTTTTCACTAATTGCTTTTGCAACGTTTATGTGAATTTACTGTGCATTGGTGACTGGGTAACCGATTTTGATATACTGATTTTACGTGGCTACTGACTTCCTCCGAGCTCTATGGAACACTGTAGTTAGACTGGAAATACTGATATTGATGGCTGTCAGCAACTGAGTTGGACGCTGGGATGGGGATGGGTGTTATATTTGCTTTGATTTTATTACAAGTGCAAATGATGATGTATATTGCTTTAAAAATATATAGAAAATTGTATGATGGCTTCCTCTCAATCTCGGTGTCCAGATGTTTCTTTAATGCATGTATTCCTTGCATTATATAGATGCAAAACCGCCTGTTTTCCTGCTATATAACTTTGTCCATGTATAATAACAAAATTATTTAAAAAAAGATTGTGCAAGTGAGTGCTATGTTGCACAATATAGCACACACTGGCACAATTCAACCTGAGCAGGACAGCCCTTTAAAAAAAGAAGATCACCAGCCAAACACATCCCAATATTCCCGAAGATCAGCAGATGGACGGAGGAAATGCAATTATATTACTAACAATTATTTTCAAGATAAGTGTGTTAAAATTAAACCATGCAATATATAATGATGTAGTCATAGTCAAAATGTGGAAAAATTATTTTTGTTTACATATTTATTCACAGGAGATATGAAGAGTTACAACATTTTGAAATTCACATTATTGTTACAAAATAATTTCTCTTTTACATTTCACAAAACATACATTCATATTATGTTTACATTTTTATTTGTTGGGTGTGAGCCTCTGTAGGGCAGTTGATAACATATTCACTTCTAAATCAGCAGCCTGACTGAATGTACACCTAGCTCTTCTAACATCAGTCATAGACAGACTACTGTAGCTAGAAGCTACATCTTTGCAACAGTGAGCCATTCCTTGCTGGATATGTATGGTGTCACAAGTGAGTATCCCTTTTGCAGTTGCCATTTTTCATACTTTTTTCCAAAATACTTAACTTAAATACAACGTGCTGATGTGTTTTAATTTGGTTCAATGTCTCTTTAGCAATAGAATAACATAATAACTATTTTTTTGTTTAAATTGCCAATACTATAAAACATAGTACACATGCAAACATTGATATTCCTACGTGCACTAATTCTGACCTAGATGGTGTGGCATTTAGATCAGCAGGTCTAGTTGGAAACAGTGTGACAGCGGTCGCAATCTTTAACTCCAGAGTATCTCGATATACAATTCTGTTCTATGTCATGTAGTGGTCTGTATATTTTTAGTAGATATGGGTGTGTGTCTTCTTGTAGGGAAAGTTGATTGAGGCAATATTTGTGTCATGCCCATTGGTTGAAGCCTGTCGTTCAACTCCTGACTGGCTCCATTTTCAGTTATTTTTCTTTTTTCTTTCCAGGATCATGACACAAAACGTTGACATAATTTTCAGTAAAGTATTTCCATTATAACTCAGTGTCCAGTTTTACATTGATTTTAACAGCTAAAACCTAAAAGACTTTCATTGGGTTGCAATTCCAGTAATACAATTGTTAGACTTGGCATTCTTGGTGTGGTCTACCCTACCTTTTTGCCTCTGTTTCCCATGTTGTTGATGTGTGCTAGACTCTGATGTTTTGTTGTTTTTCATCCCCTGGGCACTGCAAACCATTGCTAAAGTGTAAGTGATCCTATGTAAATTGTATTTGTAAAGGGCTTGCCCATGATTGGAATATTTGATTTACTAGCAAGTCCCTATTAAAGTGCACTAGAGGTGCCCAGGTCCTGTAAATCAAATGCTGCTAGTAGGCCTGCAGCACTGGTTGTGCCACCAGTCTTAGTAGCCCTGTAAAAATGTCTCAGACCTGCCAGTGTATGTGTGTGCAGGTTTAAACTGCTAATTTGTGTACCCACTTGCCAGGCTTAAACCTTCCCTTTCATACAGATAAGGCACCCCTAAGGTAGGCCCTAGGTAGCCCCATGGGCAGGGTGCAGTGTATGTTAAAGGAGGGACATGTAGTGATGTGTGTTACATGTCCTAACAGTGAAATACTGCCAAATTCAGTCTTCACTGTTGTGAGCCATAGGTTAACAAGGGAACAAAGGCTGGATTTTGTTGTGCATTCCTGCTTCTGAAGAATCTCCAAGGGTTGAGCTTGCCTCCTGTTTTGAGGTCTCAGGGGCATCAGAAACTTCCTCTGCTAACATCTGGACTCTCTGCTGAGACTCCTCCCTTGCCGAGTGGTGTTCTGTCCAGTCCTTGGGCCCTTGAAAGATGAAGATGGCAGACAAGAGCGGAAAATCCACACACAGAATGCAGTGCGGTGTTTTTTTCGATACACCGTCCTAAATGCGGCTGATAAATTATACACTGCTCGCCTCGCAACTAAAATCGACGCTCTACCTGCATTACCTGATACGCAACACCCGCTTGCGGCTGCTGATAATGACACAGACCCCATGCAGTGCTGTTTTTCTGACACCATGTGACAGGATTTTCCATGTATCGTCCCTGGGTGTCAAAGTCATCCCGACTTTGCGCAGATTCAAGGTGCCCTGTCTGGAAATCCAGCCATTGCTTCCATGCGAGGGAGAGAAACGACGCATCACCAACCCAACCAGAGAAGATACAACGCACGGCCTCCCTTGTGAGGAAGGAATTGATGCATCGCTGCCTTTTCTGACGCACGCTCGCCTGTGCGGCTTTATTTTTTATGCTAACCAGGTACTTTGTGCAAAATCAGAATTTCCATTGTTTTCTATGGAGTAAGACTCTTATTCTTTTGAAAATTCATATTTAATTTGTGTATGTTGGATTTTTGTCATTTTGGTCTCGTTTGATTTAGATAAATATTACCTATTTTTCTAAACTTGTGTGGTGTCCATTGTTTAGTGTTTCACTGTATTACTGTGTGTGTTGGTGCAAATACTTTGCACATTGCTTCTGAGTTAAGCCCACCTGCTGGTGCCAAGCCAGCAAGGGGGTGAGTGTGGGTTAACCAGGTGTGTTTCTCCTTTGCTCTGACTAGAGTGAAAGTCCTTGCTTGGACAGGGGCTCACCTAACTGACAACCAAATACCCCATTTCTAACGGCAATTTATTGAGCATAAGAAATGTTACTAGGTTGACCTGAAAAATGAGCACGAATCAAATGCAATTGAAAAGTATAAGGGGCTATCCAGTAACTCTAGGACCTAGGTGAAATAAACGAATAAAAAAAGAATAAATGGCCCTTCTGGGACAAGTATGAGCCTAGACTTCCACTTCAATTTTAAGAAACAACTTGCAGGGAATAATTTATAACGCAAATTTATTATAACATGGTTAATCCTTGTTTCATTAAACATCCAATCTGAAACAAAATAGTATGCAATCAAAGATGCTCCTAAAAGTGATATGGCACAGTGAAATAGATAAAAAGAGATAGTTATGCACAGGTTCTTTGTAGAATGCAAGTGTATACAAATGACTGGTATGGAAATACAAATAAAATGGATTGCACTCCAGCATGAACGTGTTATTATCCTTTGATTAAATTATTTTTAGAACAGTTTAAATGTATACAATTGTCGACATTTCTACCCACCTACAATTTAGGCAAGGGTCATCTGTGTGCTGCTGAGGAGGTCTTAGGCCAGATATGGCCTCCATATCCTCATCCTATGCTGTTCTTGGTGGCTGGGTAGAAGGTCCCCCACCAGTGGCAGCATTTTCCTGCCTCCAAATGCCTAGCTTTTTCTTTGTGCATGGGTGAAGGTCGTATCACCCCTTCTGAATTTCAGGACTACTGCATGTTGTTACACCAACAGCACTTATCCTTTGTTCGATATGGCTCCACAGCCTGTTATTGGTGGCTTCATGGATGATTAGGGAGGCTTTCCCAAAAAGTTGGTTGTTGTTTGTAAAATACACTAGTAGAGCAATCTTATAATTAGAGATCTTTTGTTTCCACTTTTTTGAAGAGTCTTCTATCTGCCGGTCTTGAGTCGCCATTTTAGCACAAAGATGTAGCTGGGAGTACAAACAGTTCCTCACTGCAAGCTTCCATGCTTCAGAATGACAGTACAACAATGTATTTCCTGATTGTCTTGTCATTAGTATGTGTCTGGATGCTATTCAAAATGTCACAGAGCATACAATTCACTTTAGTGGTTCAATATTTTTTAGGAAGCAAATCTCGAAAAATTTATATTAAGAGCATGTCACCCATAGTACATTTTCATTAACAAATCACATGTAAAACATGCAATAGTAAAACTGGTACAGTGTTCTTTGTTGAAAGTTGAAGTTGGGGCTACCAGAAATATCAAGTGACTCAGTTGACATTTTGTGAAATGTGCTCTTTAGGACACTGGCTTACATTTGGAAGAGAAAAATGGAGAACAATTCAAATGATAATATTAAATGTTCTACTACTTTGTGTTCCCAACCTTCTCTCTATAAAATGAGCCTATCACCAGGATTTGGGATTTTTCCTTTGCATTTGTATCTTCAAGGGCTGTTGTACTCAATCCAAGGTCAGTTGGCTAACTTACCAACCCTAGGAGTTTCTGAAAACAAGAAACCCTTGGAAGTCTGGAGTGGTATCATATATGGATGCCTGCCCATTCAACCTTTATTACCAAAAATGCCCTGCAAATTGCAGACAGTGGCAAAAATCACATATTTGCCTCATGTCTGAGGGAAATAAATATGAAATCTGCAGAGATCAACAAAAATCCAATTACAAAGCATTCCACACTTCTCCAGATAAAACTGTACCCTTGTGTTGATGGGCCTATCACCCTTGACACGTAAGGTCCCAGAATGCAACATGGAGACTTCAAGATTGTTTTATTGAATTTTGATCTTTTTAAGGGATTAGTTTATCTGTGGTATCTGAGCCCAGGATCAACCATTCTTTGAAAATTAGGCACCCAGGGGAGTCCAGGATTGTGTTTGTTACATGTGTCCCATTGTGCTTTCCAATCCAGAATGCTGCAAGCATTAAACTTTCTTTACATTCATATATTTCCTCATATTTTTGTGAAAGAAAGTTCTGGAATCAGCATAGATATCACAATTCTGACAATCCATCAATTCCAGACTCATTCTGATAAAACCAGTAGCACATGGGTGTGGGTCGGTCCATCACTTGCAACAGGAAAGTCCTTTAAATGCAATGTGGTATTAAGAAGACTTTTCCTTTAACCTTCACCGGCTCTGGGGTTGGGTTCTAATGTATTTGGGCCCAAGTTTGGATGGCACCCGTAGAACCCTTCTAAATCCCAGATATTTATGAAATCTAGACACTCAGGCAAGTCCAGGTTATAGTAGGCCAAAATGTAAGTGTTTGATTCATCTCCCTGGAAAATGGATGATGTTGGATGTTGTAGGCATATTTTCTATATTTGTGGGGCATTCTGGGTAAGAAAACCCGTTAGTTTTCAAGCAAGACTCGCCACTTTGCATTCCCCTCAGTCTCTAGGTTTTAGAAACTGATAGAGTTGGTAGTGTTCACTGTGTGCTAATTGAGCAAGAGCTCAAACACTTCAGCCATTCTTCATGGCAAGTGGAAACTGTGGGTCATATTTACAAGCCCATTGTCACCCTTAGTGCCACCATAGCATCATTATTTTTATACCCCAGTGATGCTAAATAGTCCCTCACCCTGCGCCATGTTTACAAAGCGGCACAATGCTAGCATTGTGACATTTTACAAACTCTTGTGCCACATTATACTTGCACCAGGTATAATGTATGCAAGGAGGGTGTCCCCCCCGCAGGGAGGCCCAAAAAATGGACAGTGAAATTTACAAGTTTTCACTGCACCATTCTAGCATCATTATTTAACATCTGGCCAGGGCAGGCATTAAAGTGACACTAGGCTAATTCTTATGAGCCTCCCTGAGCATTGTTGGACTCACATAATTCTGTGATGTGTAATCAAGTGGAATTACCCAAGTATACACATGATTATGCGAGAAGAGTGATTATGCATTTTCTGCTATTTTCTTGCACAAGTTGCCCTCTCACATCCAAAATGGGTGCAAGGATGGGTGCAAGGTTGCCTTTTGCTGTAAGAAATAGCTCTAAATGCAACAGAACATGAACAGCGCATGTGAGCAACCGCTCAGGCTTGCTAAAATGTGCACATGGCAAAGGATGTTTCCCCCAAATCACTCACAGCAATTAATCCTAGA
Source organism: Pleurodeles waltl (assembly GCF_031143425.1). NCBI lineage: Eukaryota > Metazoa > Chordata > Amphibia > Caudata > Salamandridae > Pleurodeles > Pleurodeles waltl. Next base: position 529,843,807 of record NC_090449.1, read on the forward strand.
TTCTTGATGCTAATAAAAAGTCTGCAGTGTCTGGGTGCCATCGATGTGTTTTAACCTCAAAGTTATGAAAGTGTGACAAGGTCTTCCTCAGAATATGATATATTCTAAGTCGCCTCAAAGATACATACATGTATCAATCAGAAAACCAGTGTAGGGAGGTTCAGTAACAGCAGAATTGGAGGTCTTGTTATTTTGGATAAGAACGTAACTATGCTGCTTGAATCTCTGAAAGAAATTAGTGGAAACAATGTGTAAAAATCATTTGAAAGATGCCAAAATTTATTTGTTTGTGATAAGTGAAATTTTATAGTAAAGTAAGTCTCACCTACACTTTGTGCACGTGATAACAAGCTAATGATTTTCAACAGATTACTCTAAAGATTGTTAGGGATACATTTTAGGGTAATAACAATTTTGGAAGGCACGAAGTTTCTCAACATAATCATATAGACATAATAATTGGATGTTGCATACAACATTTCCAGTGAAATTGGCAATTCATTGAGCGCCTATGCTTGTAAAAACTTGTAAAGCTTCAACCTAGAGGCGAAGAAATCAGCCTATATTCTCAGGGTACATTACTACGAGCCAATTTAGTGGTGGTGGATGTGAGTTGTTCGTGAAATCTTCGTATCAGTCAGAGAATGACCCCGGCAGCAGCCGTGCATCTCGTAGCTTGTCCTTGAGGTGAGTGAAATCTGTCCTGCCCTGTCAAGACCCGTTTCAAGGTATATCACATCAGCATTGTCTAATAAAGCTTGCTGCTGGTTGGAAGACAGATGCAACCAGGGCTAACCGAGCACACCAGAGCGTATCCATATTGCTACATTCGCAAGTAAAGATATTTGCAAATATCAAGGATGTGCATTAGTTCCATACTTGGATCATTACTCTCTCAGCCCACTGTGCTGCTTTCTTACTGATTATGGTTCGAACATGTGGTTGGGGCATTTAGGTAAATAACCCACTGTCCTTTAGTCAGAAATAGGCCAGCACTCAGCTTAATTAATTGTGTTATTGTTTTAGTAGTCTCTTATTATTGGGTCTCTCCTGTTCCTGAAGGGTTTGCTAGTCAGAATCTGGATCAATGAACCTGAGAGGGGGGAACAATAAGGGGCATATTTACAAACCCCTTGTGCCTTCTTCCTCTGCCCTAGCATCATTTTTTTACACTGAGGCATTTAGGAGGCCTCCATCATGCACTTAACAACAAAATACACTGTTCCAAAAAGGAAGTAGGAAGGAGAAGTCCTAATTCTAGGAGCAAGAATCCTCACACACCCAAATGGGTGTCATGCTTCATCATCGGAATTGCTCCTCGTCAGACTGGCGCTGCAATGTCTGACGGGCACCCCTCGTAGGGGGGCTCTTTTCCGGAGATCTTTACTCGATGATGCCAAGACCCCAAAAGTGAGCTTGGAAGAGGGGAGAAAGAGAAAGAGAGTAACAATAAGGAATAAAATTGGCTCAGGATCCAACACCTAGGGATAACAATTTTATTCAACCATGGAGGGTCAAGGCCAAGACTAAAAATGATGAGGAGAGTGGAATGAGTATAACGGTCAAAACACTCTCAACCACATACAATGGAGAAGGGAACGTGTGGAATTACCAGGCCGTCCCTGAAACAGGACTAAGGTTGTGTGCACTATGGTTTTGTGAGGGAATGGCATGTCCACAATGACCTCAATGCAGGGCGTAGGCTGTGTATGGTAGGGTTTGGAGACAGAGAGACTTGCTTGCAAATATGTCTCTAAAGGGCAAAGGCTGTTTATAGTAGGGTGACATTAGAGCCTAGCCTGTCTACAAAGACCTCTGTGTAAGGTAAAGGCTCTCAGTAGTTCAGTTTGATATGGAAATGGCCTGTTCACCAAGACCTCTGTACAGGACTAAAGCTATGGCTATTAATATTACCTATACCAGATGCAACATCACAATAAAAGGGGGTGCCATTTTAAACGGGATCGGACTATTGGCTTTAGACCTCAGAAAACATAGGGTTGCCTTTAATAAATCATTGTTGGGGGGCCTGCTGCACTTGTTAAAGCCCCCAACACACTCTAAGAACATGTTTGTGATGCCTTTGCTCAAAATAGCCCACCAAGTGTGTTATTGGCTGCTCATTATTTTTAGCTGCCCCAGTCACAGGTTCTAAATTGTTGAGGGCTGTGGGAGGGGGGTGGTCCAGGACCTACTCAATCCCATAGGCTCCCAGGCACTGGAAACCCAGCTGGCTGTCTACAGATTGCAAGAGCCAGCATGTAGACAGTTCTGCTCCCAACTGGCAGTAGCAGTTACTTTTCTGCTCCCTCCATGGGTGGGACCAGTGCAATACTCTGTTTATGAGAAGTGCAGACAGGGATGGAATTTGTTAGGTCACCTGCCCCTCCGAGACACACACAAGGGCTAGAGGGTCAGTAAATCCCTCACCTGCTCCTTATGTCCTTTTTCTGTAACATTTTCCAGACTGGAGACCTAATCCCTAAGCCCTGTAATGGTCTCAGCAATATCTAATCTAATCTAATGTTGGAGCCAGCTACCACAGGAGCATGGTGGCCAAAGAGAAAATAAACAGCTCAAACACGCAAAAATACAACTTTTGTTAGGAAACTGGAGGAAAATAGTGGCTCTTTGAGAGAGCTATTTAAAATAGAGAAAGAATTGTCACACCCTGACTCTTTAAGTCAGGTAATTAAAGCCTCTGCTCAGCACTGTGAAGCGTTGGCTACATTTTTCAATATGAAAATTGAGACAATATATTCGACCTAAGAGAATCAGCTTTACAAAGCCAAGAACCTTTTAGGAATCACAGCCCTCATCAGGGAGCTCAAACCCATTTGGGTGGAATTCTGAGAATTACAGAAGAAATGGTGGAAAAGACCATGGGACACATTACGAGGCTGGAGGTCTTGAGACAGCCGGCCTTGCAGTGACGGTCATACCACGGCACTCCAGGTGGTCTGACCGCCACATTACTACCCTGGCAGTTGGAATGCCAGGGGACTGCCGCCACTACCGGTAACATGGTTTCATGTGGCATGGTGGCAGTCAGAGTTCTTGTTAGCTATGGTGGCCCTGAGTTTAGCACCGCTGTGCTGACCACAAGTCCAGTTTCTGCCAGCCTTTTTATGGTGGGGACCCTATCATGAAAAGGCTGACGGAAACCCAGTGCTGGGGGCCACAGAGGAGCCCCTGCACTGCCCATGATCATGTTGTGGGCAGTGCAGGGGCCCCTCTGCAGGCACCCTCGGAATGCAGACTGTCTGCTATAGCAGACAGTGTATATTCTGAGAGTGCTGGAAGCAGCCTCTGTCCGACGGCATTGGCGCCCAATGCCGCCGCATGGTTTGCATGGGGCTGACTGGTGGAAACCTCAGATTTCTGAGGTTTCTACCAGTCAGCCCAGTGGAAACCTTGTAATAGGGTTGCAGAGGTCTCCTCTCCACATGTTTGGAGGTCCGGAATTTGGACCGCCAGACTCGTATTTAGGCCCTATGACAGAGATGAAATCTGACTCACTTCTGGCTCCTTGCTAATATTTAATTTTTTCTTACTTGCCCCCCATGTTAAGTCCATACGTCACACAGATTATTTTACCTATGCTTTGAAAATGCAGACTATCCCTCTGTTTGGAAATGTGCCCTGGTCTTCTTTTGAAAAAGGAAGCTGATGAAAATGCTTTGATCCTGTCTACTTATTGCCCAATCTTGCTCTTGATGTACATGGCTATTGTGCGAGAAAGACTAGTCATTGCCCAATTATCACATTTTCTAGAAAGTAACGATTGGCTTGACTTACTCAAACAGGGTATAGAGCCAATAACACTACAGAACCCACCTTATTGGTGGTAATGAACAGTATTAGATCAGGGGCTGATCAGGGCAAGGCTGTGGCCCTTATGCTATTGGATTTGCTCACAGCTTTTGAAATGGTCTTTTATTGACTATTAATGCAGAGGATGGGTGAAATGGGCCTACATTCTGCTGCTTTGCAGTGGTTTGGATTTTTCTTGAGCATTAGATCTCACTCTGTACAATTGTCCCCTTTGAAATCCAATCCATGCTTGTCGAACTGTAGTGTCCACAGGGGCCTTCAGTTCGCCCCAGCATTTTCAACATATATATTTCATCATTGGCTGGTATTTCCAAGCCTTGGGGCTTTGAGATTCTTTCATATGTTGACACCACAGAGCTTATCATTTCTATTGAAGAGAGACACACAGAAATGCAAAAAAATCTAACAGGATGTCAAGTAGGGGCCCTTGTTACATACTCTTTCCAGACAACATAAAGTTTAACTTGCCACTCTACCATGCACTATGTTCTCACAAATAATGCTACTCCATTTTATAAAACTAAGGCCCTCATTCTGACCTTGGCGGGCGGCGGAGGCCGCCCGCCAAAGTCCCGCCATCAGGTTACCGTTCCGCGGTCGAAATTCTGACTTTCCCGCTGGGCTGGCGGGCGGGCAGCCTGGCGGTCGCCTTCAGGCCGCCCGCCAGCCCAGCGGGAAAGAGGCTTCCACGATGAAGCCGGCTCGGAATCGAGCCGGCGGAGTGGAAGCTGTGCGACGGGTGCAGTTGCACCCGTCGCGTATTTCACTGTCTGCGCAGCAGACAGTGAAATACATTTAGGGGCCCTCTTACGGGGGCCCGCGACCCCCCCTACCGCCATCTGGATGGCGGTAGGGGGGTCGGAATCCCCTCGGCGGCGCAGCAAGCTGCGCCGCCTTGGAGGATTCAATGGGGCGGCGGTACACTGGCGGGAGACCGCCAGTGGTGCCGGTCCGACCGCGGCTTTACCGCCGCGGTCGGAATCCCCATTGGAGCACCGCCGGCCTGTCGGCGGTGCTCCCGCGGTCTTCCGCCCTGGCGGTCTTTGACCGCCAGGGTCAGAATGACCGCCTAAGTATTCCTAACTATCACTAAGCCAGGGACAAACAAAAAAAATATTGAAACAATTTTTACTGGAAATCACAGTGAATTTTGGAATTCGGCAAACATTTAAAAAAATAAAGCACAGTCTCCTGCGATTGTTTATGTGTCAATAATTTTAAAAGGAGGATGTGTATGAGACCCCCCTCCTAGGGTTCTTTTTAGCCCTGGGGACTACCACCTCCCTGGGTCTTTAGTGATATGTAGGGGGGCCTCATGACCCTTCTACATTCGGCTCGTATGAGCCGCAGAGACCACCACATCCTCAGGGATCTTTTAGAAGAAAATCGAGTGGGGCAGTGTTGATCCTCTCTTGGGTCTTTAACATACCTCTAGGGCCACCATTTCCCAAGGGCTAAACTTTCTAGGTGGGCCATGTGTACCCCAGCCTGGCTTCTGCTATCTCCCAAGGTGCCCACCATCAAGAGATTGCTGTTTCCTTTCTGTCACTGCTCCTGCCGAATAGGAGCAGACACTAAGGGGGTCATTCTGACCCCGGCGGGCGGCGGTTGCTGCCCGTCTGGCGGGAACCGCCATTTGGCCGCTCCGCGGTCAAAAGACCGCTGCCAGCATTCTGACCTTCCTGCTGGGCCGGCGGGTGCTACCCAAGGTAGCGCCCGCCAGCCCAGCGGGAAGGAGGCCTGCAACACAGAAGCCGGCTCCGAATGGAGCCGGCGGTGTTGCAGGCGTGCGAGGGGTGCAGTTGCACCCGTCGCGCTTTTCACTGTCTGCTAAGCAGACAGTGAAAAGCTGGCTGGGGCCCTGTCAGGGGGCCCCTGCACTGCCCATGCCAGTGGCATGGGCAGTGCAGGGGCCCCCAGGGGCCCCAGGACACCCGTTCCCGCCAGCCTTTTCCTGGCGGTGAAAACCGCCAGAAACAGGCTGGCAGAAGGGGGGTCAGAATCCCCTGGGCAGTGCTGCTTGCAGCGCTGCCCTGGTGGATTCGCCCAGCCGGGGGAAATCCGGCGGGAAACTGCCGGACCCTGTTGGCGGTGCTTCCATCATTCGTGGCCCTGGCAGTCTTGGACCGCCAGGGTCAGAATGACCCCCTAAGTCAGCTACCAGCAAGTGGGAGCTGTAACACTGCTCCCGATTGCTGGGAGCAAAGTTTGCATCTGTTTCTCTGCCCTCTTCAATATGGGCAGGGAAACAGAAGAAAGATTGCTCAAGCACACAGTGAGTTACGTATTTAGCAGCTCCCCGCATGCAGGAGCAATGCTGGCTCCCGCAGAAGGTCGGGAGCTGGCTAGAAATGCAGGGGCCTTCACCATGCACTGCAAACCACCCCAGATATTACATCACTCATGAAATCTTCTAGGAGATCATTGAAAATATCACTGTAACATTTGCAGTAACATTACTGATGAGAAAACTGTGCATGGCAGGGGGCACAAGTTATAGTTACCTTAGGGCAAGAGTGATAGTTATTACTTGAAATAACTCTAACTGTAACAGCTGAATTTGTTTGGATTTGTGCTTGCAAAATCTGAACCTAACTATTACATTTTTGTAACCTGTGATGTTTTATTTTGCAATTCTAATTACCCCACAAATTACGACACTCATGACATCTTTGATAACACCATTGATATTATCAATGTAATATTTGCTGTAAACATTTTGACAAAAAAAAAAATGTGCATGGCAGGGCTGTGAGTTATAGTTACCATAGGGCACGAGTTATAGTTACTTAAGGTAACTCTAACAATAACTGTTGAATTTCTATAGTTTTGTACGTTTGAAATGTGAGCCTACCTATAACGTTCCTGTAACCTTTGTTTTTTATATATATATATATATATATATATATATATATATACATAATATATACATATTATTATATATATGTATATATATGTAATATGTACATATTATTATTATATATATGTATATTTATATATACATAATATATACATATTATATATATATATATATATATATATATATATATGTAATATGTACATATTATTATTATTATATATGTGTGTGTGTGTATGTATATATATATATATATATATACATATATATATATGTATATATATATATATATATATATATATATATATATATATATATATATATATATATAGGTTTTTGCCCACAGCAAGGCACTTTGCAAAAAACAGGTCACTTTGATGTGTCCATTTTGTGTTTTGCAGCATTTCCTGTCGCAGTAACTAGGCCCACCCACTCAAGTGTGGTACCATTTCTATCGGGGACTTTCTATCCCCAAAATGTGAGGAAAATAGTTTTTTGCCTGATTTTTCTGTTTGCAAATGATTCTGGGTAACAGAATCTGGTGAGAGCGCCACAAGTTACCCCATTCTGGGTTACCCTACATGTCCAGTTTTAAAAAATGCACAGGTGTGGTACGTTTTCCTAGGTGCTGGCTAAGCAAGTGTCCAAAATCCACAGCTAGGCACTTTCCAAAAAACACATTAGATTTCCATGTTGCATTTCCTGTCATGGACATTAGGCCTACCCACACAAGTGAGGTACCACTTTTATTGGGAGACTTGGGGAACACAGAATATAAGAACAAGAGTTATTTCCCCTTTTCTTCCTCTACATTTGTTCCTTCCAGATGTAAGAAAGACGTCTATTTGAGAAATGCCCTGTAATTCTAATGCTATTATGGGGACCCCGGAATTCAGCTGTGTTACAAATGGGGTTTTTGATTGGCAGTCAGGTTACCCCCTGTCCAAGCAAGGACCCTCAATCTAATCAGGGTAATTCACACACAATCCAAATTATCCTGTGCCCACCCTCTGGTAGCTTGGCACTGAGCAGTCAGGCTTAATTTAAAAGGCAATGTGTAAATTATTTGTGCAATAAATCATGCAATAACACAGTATAACACTACAAAAATACACCACACAGTGTTTAGAAAAATATAGAATATTTATCTGGATAAATTCAGTTAAAAAAGATCAAGATTTTTTAAGTACTCAATGAAATATCACTTCAGAGAATGATAAAAAGAGTCTTTAGTCTTTAAAAAACAACAAATGTATCTTGCAAGCACAAAGTACCTGGTTTGTGTTCAAATTCTCCGCAAGGGACCACAAAGGAGGAGATGCGTGGAAAACGGGGAGGTGTGCGTCTGTTTCTCCATAGACGATGCATTGTTAATTTTCCACCCAGGGAAGGCTTTACGTCAATTTCCGGCCCATGTCTTGGATCCTCTTTGGGTTGCGGGGTATTTGGATTCCCTCGGGACAATGCGGACAAATCCCGGGCATGCAGGATGAAATCAACAGGAGCTGCGTTGATCCGGTGGGCGAAGCAGGGACATTCCTGTCTCAGGGCAGGCGCTGCATCTATTCTTCTTGCAGGAAGTTGGGTTGCGTCGTTCCAGCTCGGCTATACGTCGATCCAGTGAGCCATCCATAAAAGTTCCTGTCACAGCACTGGTGCTGCGTTGATCTCCTCTCGTGGAGCCGGGCTGCGTAGTTCAGGTTCGGCGTGCAGTGATTTTCTCACCACTATGTAGGCTGTGCGTCGTTTCTGGCAGGCTGTGCATCGAATTGTCGCCATACAAAGAGTTATTTGCAGGATGAATTATTTTTGGCCTTGTGACTTCAAGGAACAGGAGGCAAGCTCTATCCAAGCGCTTGGAGTGCACTTCCCCGCAGAGCCAGAGGGCAGCAAGGCAGCAGGGCAGCAGTCTTTGAAGAAAAGCAGTCAGCTGGGACCTTTAGCAGCCAGGCAGTTCCTCTTAGCAGATTGCAGGGTTCGGTTCAGAGTTTCTTCACCAGTGGTATCTTGTCCAGAAGTTTCTGAGCTGGTACGGTCAATACCCAAATGTGCCTTTGAAATGGGTGAAACTTTAAAGAGTGGATTAGAAGTGCAGAAGTTCCCCTTTCAGTTCCATACTGTCTGCCAGGGTCCCAATAGTGGGTTTGGCAGTCCATTGTGTGAGGGCAGGCCACTGTCCCTTCAAATGTAAGTTTCAGGACCCCCCACCCTCCCAGCCCAGGAAGACACATTCAGGGCCTTATTTATACTTTTTGGTGCAAAACTGCACTAAGGCAGTTTTGCCCGAAAAAGTTTTGCACCGGCTTGCACCATTTTTTAGCACCAGCTGGGCACCATATTTATGGAATTGTGCAAGCCGGTGCAAAGGGTAGGCTAGCTTAAAAAAAAATGACGTTAGGCAGTTTTGAGTCAAAATAAATGATTCTGACCAGATTAACATAATTTTTTGACGCTAAGGGGCATATTTATACTCTGTTTGCACTGAATTAGCGTCATTTTTTTAAAACTCTAATTCAGTGCAAAACTAACTCCATATTTATACTTTGGTGCTAGACCCGTCTAGCACCAAATTTATGGAGTTAAAGTCATTTTTTGGAAGTGGAAACCTACCTTGCCTTAATGAGATGCACGGTAGGCGTTCCCGTGCAAAAAAATGACTCTATGGCCTTAACACCATATTTATACTTCCATGTAAAAATGGTGCAAGGGAGGAAGGAGGGGTCAAAAAATGGGGCAAAGCTTGCTTTGCCCCATTTTTTAAGACCTGGGTCAGGGCAGGTGTTAGGGGACCTGTGGCCCTATTTCCATGGTGGAACACCATGGAATAAGCCCAGAGGTGCCCTCCCTAGGCCCTAGGGGCACCCCCACCCACACTAGAGGGACTGCGAGGATGGGGGACCCCATCCCAGGTAAGTACAGGTAAGTGCATTTTATTTTTGAAAGTGCCATAGGGGGCCCTGAAATGGGCCCCCATACATGGCACCGGGTGCAATGGCGATGCCCAGGGGAACCCTGTCCTCTGTGCTGGCCACTGGGGTGGTGGGCATGACTCCTGCCTTTTCTAAGGCAGGAGTCATGTGGCATGGTAGGTTTAGCACCATAAAATGACGCTAATCTGGCTAGAGTCATTTTTTTTTACTCTAACCTGCCTAAAGCCATTGTTTGGTGCTAAACCCTCTTCTTCCATACTGCCAGCCCCACCCGACTAAAGTCATTTTTTAAAACTCTAGCCTACCCTTTGCACCGGCTTGCACCATTCCATAAATATGGTGCCCGGCTGGTGCACAGAAATGGTGCAAGCCGGTGCTAAACTTTTTGGTGCAAAACTGAGTTAGTGCAGTTTTGCAGCAAAAAGTATAAATAAGGGCCAATATTTTGTACGTTTGCGCCACTTTTGTGTCATAAAATGACGTTAATGCGGTGCAAAAAAAGTTTAAATCAGGGCCTTGGTGCTAGATGGGTCTAGCACCAAAGTATAAATATGGAGTTAGTTTTGCACCGAATTAGAGTAAAAAAAAATGACACTAATTTGGTGCAAACAGAGTATAAATATGCCGCAGAGTATAAATATGCCCCTAAATATGGCCTTAAGGCCATAGAGTCATTTTTTGAATGGGAACGCCTACCTTGCATCTCATTAAGGCAAAGTAGGTCTCCACTTTCAAAAAATGACTTTAACTCCATAAATTTGGTGCTAGAGGGGTCTAGCACCAAAGTATAAATATGGAGTTAGTTTTGCACCGAATTAGAGTTAAAAAAAATGACACTAATTCGGTGCAAACAGAGTATAAATATGCCCCTCAGTATGCAGATGTGTACAGGTGTGACTGAACATCCTGTGTTTGGGGTTGTCTGAGTGAAATGCACAAGGGAGCTGTCAACTAACCTAGCCAGACGTGGATTGTAAGGCACAGAAGGATTTAGGTGCAGAGAAATGCTCATTTTCCAAAAGTGGCATTTCTAAAATAATAATATTAAATCCAACTTCACCAGTCAGCAGGATTTTGTATTACCATTCTGGCAATACTAATTATGACCTTGTTACTCCTTTCAGATAGATCAGAATCTACCACTCAAACAGTATATGAGGGTAGCCCTAATGTTAGCCTGTGAAAGGAGCAGGCCTAACAGCAGTGTAAAACGAATTTAGGAGTTCTACAGTACCAGGACATATACACTACACAGGTACAGTCCTGCCTTTTACCTACATAGCATCCTGCCCTATGGGTTACCTAGGGCCTACAATAAATGTTACTTATATGTAGAAAAAAGGGGGTTTAAGATGGCAAGTACGTTTAATTACCAAGTCGAAGTGGCAGTGAAACTGTACACACAAGCCTTGCAATGGCAGGACTGAGGCATGGGCAAGGGATTTCCTATGTGGGTGGCACAATCAGTGCTGCAGGCCCACTAGTATAATTTAATCTACAGGCCCTGGGCACATGTAGCACACTTTACTGGGGACTTACAAGTATATTAAATAAGCCAATTGGGTATGAACCAATGTCACCATATTTTAAGGGAGAGAGCATATGCACTTTAGCAATGGTTTGCAGTGGTAAAGTGCACAGAGTCCTAAAACCAGCAAAAACAGTCCCCAAAAAGTGCAGGTAGGTACGCAAAAAAGTTAGTGGTGACCACCCTAAGGCTGTCAGGTCTAACAAGAGATGTGTAAATAACACTGCTTCTCAACACCTTATCCTGTGTCCATTTTGGAAATACAAAGGTTTCCTTGATGCCTACTTTTCACTGTTTATATTTCACCAAATGTATTGCTGTATACCCAGTATACAATGAAAACCCATTGCAAGGGGCAGCTCTTTTATTGGCTCTGGGTACCTAGAACCTACAAGCCTGACATATCCCCGCAACCAGAAGAGCCCAGCAGATGTAACAATATATTGTTTCAAAAATCTGCCATAGCTGGAAAAAGTTGTAGAAGAAACTATGGACAGAAATGGCTCTTTCTTAACCTCAATGCCAATATTTTTATTTTTATTTTAGCTTTTACTTTCTGTAGGAAAACCTTGAATGATCTACACATATGCCCCCTTGCTGAATTCAGAATTGTATCTGCTTTTCAGAAATGTTTAACTGTCTGGGATTAAGCATCGGTTTCACACCCATTTTTGTCACTAACTGAAAGGAGGCTGAAAGCACAAAAAATAGTAAACATGGGGTATGTCCTAGTAAAATGCCAAAATTGTTTTAAAACATGAGGCTTTCTGATTAAAGTCTGTCTATTCCTGAAAGCTGGGAAGATGGTTATTGTAGCACAGCAAACCCTTTGTTGATGCCATCTTCAGGGTAAATAAACACAAGCTTTGTTCGGCAGAAGTTTTTTCCCATTTTTTTTTTTAAACAAAATTGTAGCTGTATTTTGGCTAATTGCTTGGTCTCCTCCTGGGTACCTCTAGAATTCCTAGTATGTTGGAAAAAAAGGATGCAAATTTGGCATCGATAGCTTATGTGGACAAAACGTTATGAGGGCTAAGCGTGAACTACCTCAAATAGCCAAAAAAAGGCTTGACACTTGAGGGGGAAAAGGCCTGGCAATATAATAAAGCATGAGGGGCGTGGCGGGAAAGATGGCCCGATCGGCAGCACTAGACGAGTGCTCCCGACCCTGGCTCATTAATCCTGTATGATTCTGTTAACCCGGACCCAGCGGATCAAAAAGCAGTCAGGCAATGTGTAAAGTATTTATGCAACACACAAACAGTAATAATCTGAAAACACAAAAAAAATAACTCTTTTAGCCTCCTTCCAGTTAATGACACAAATGGGTCTAAAACTAATGCTGGATCCCAGACAGCTAAACATTTCTGAAAAGGAGACAAAATTCTGAATTCAGCAAGGGGTCATTTGTGTGGATCCTTCAAGGTTTTCCTACAGAAAATAAAAGCTGAAATAAAGTAATATTGAAATTGAGGTGAAAAAACAGACATTTCTCTCCACGCTTTACTCTGTAACTTTTTCCTGCAATGTCAGATCTTCAAAAGCAATATACTGTTATGTCTGCTGGACACTTCTGGTTGCAGGAATATATATAGGGTTTGTAGGTTCATCCAGAACCCTAGGTACCCAGAGCCAATAAATGAGGTGCACCTTGCAATGGGTTTATATTGTATACTGGGTTTACCACAATTTATTTGGTAACATATAAAGAGTCACAAATAGGTATGAAGAAACCTTTGTATTTACAAAATGGGCACAACATAAAGTGTTGAAAAGCAGTAATTAATTGCACAACTCTGAATTCTGGGAGTCCCCATACTAGCATGTGAATTACAGGGCATTTCTCAAACAGACTCTTTTTTACACACTACCTTACATTTGGAAGGAAAAAATGTAGAGAAAGACAAGGGGCAATAACACTTACTCTTCTATTCTGTGTTCCTCCAAGTCTCCAGATAAAAATGGTACCTCATTTGTGTGGGTAGGCCTAATGCCTGCGACAGGAAACTCAACATCAACACATCAAATTTTTACATTAAAATCTGACGTGTTTTTGGAAAGTGCCTAGCTTTGGATTTTGGCCTCTAGCTCAAACAAGACATAGGGACACCTACCAAACATGTGCATTTTTAAAAACTAAACACCTAGGGGAATCCAGGATGGGGTGACTTGTGGGGCTCTCACCAGGTTCTGTTACCCATAATCCTTTGCAAACCTCAAAATGTGGCAAAAAACACTTTTTCCTCACACTTCGGTGATGGAAAGTTCTGGAATCTGAGGGGAGCCACAAATTTCCTTCCACCCAGCATTCTCCACACCTCCTGATAAAAATGGTACCTCACTTGTTTGTGCACAGTGGCGCAAACCACAGGTGTGAGTCATTTGTTTTTACTCACACCAATGCGTCACGTCGTAAAGGAAAACAAAGTTGACGCAGCGAAAATGACTGAGCCGTTTGACGACATCGCAAACCGGATACGTGCCGTTTTTGACGCAATTGTATCAAAAAGCGGCACAAACACTGCAAAATGTGATAAGCAGAGCCAAAATGGATCCCAGATGCTTGCACAGACCCCAGGAAGGATGATAACAGACCAGCCAGGAGGACCCACACAAAGCCCAGGACACGGAGAAGAACAAAAGGAAATGTTGCTTCAGTAGGAGAGAGGCAATATGGCAACAAATTGTTGACAAGATCAACAGTGTGGCAGAAGTACAGAGAACAGTCATCAAGTGCAAGAAACGCTGGCATGACTGCAAGTGCAGGACCAAGGAAAAGATGGCCAGGAACAGGAAGGCAGCACTGCAGACTGGAAGTGGGAGTCCAGCACTGCAGGAGGCCCTGGACCACATGGAGGAGATGGTCGTAGCCGTCATCACTGAGGAGATCGTCACAGGGATTCAAGGACGGGACAGCGCAGACTACCAGGAGACAACACACATGCAGGGTAAGTCGCATGGGGAATTAAAATGCACAAATGTTAACTGTAAGTAGGAGGGTGGACATACCTACTACACATTGCATGTAAGTCATGATATTCAGGGAGTGGCATGGGTAAAGGGGCACGGCACAGCTGCATGGGCTGTACAGAGGAAACCTGGGACACAATACTACAATATACCAACAACCTTTGCATGGGGGGTATGCTGCCATGCCAAGGATGTTGCAAAGGTAAAGGCAGGCCAGGAGGGCAGGGGACAACGTTAAACTGGCAGCCCGTCACACGTCAGCCAGTATTCTCCCTACATTAACTAGGGCCCAATTAAGAACCTCTGGCCATGTCAGCAAGTGGAATGTAACTTTGACAACAGTTGCCACTACCACCTCTACTATGTGTGCAGGTCAAGTAGCTAATGGCAGTAACATCCCCATGGATCAAACACACCCAAATAAGAGGGTTCAGGATGACAACGTTATCAATCCCCTGAAATCAATACAAATGTCCCAATCTTGTCCAATGTGATTGTCCATAGTTGCTACAAACATCAGCCATTGTCATAAACATTAGGAGGTACACAGCACTAATGGCATACCCATACTGCATATTACAGGGTCCACCCTATGCCTGGGTCACAATAGCTCCAATGACACCATGCAACATCCCAAATGCCATACTGCTCAGAGAACAGCATTGAGGGGGAGGACACATGTAACTGGTTACAGAAATACACCCGCACAGTCAGGGGAGGAAATAGAACACTGCTGGGACAATCAGTGCAATCCAGTGTACCACACATTCCCCAACATCAGCAGTACACAATACCAATGCTGACATCCATATCGTGCCATAACAATGCTATACATAGTATATGCTAGATCTCAAAAAATATATGTGGATGTGAAATGTTCAGAGACTGGGGCAGTTCCAGATTGTTAAGTGTGGTGCTAGTGCCATCAGAACACCCACAGCCAGTGAAAGGCCCCACCATGAGAATGGAAGTAGACGGAGGGTTGAGTAGGACAAGAAGGTGGCAATTCACAATTTAGCCTGAAACCAACACCTAGAGGATGTGATGCTGACAAGTCCACAAACTGACCACAATACATGTGACATGCAGGTGGGGCATAGGCCTGGGAGAATGCTAATATGAAAGACAGGAACAATGAACAGGAACCAAGATCACAATGTGAAAATAATCGAAAGGCAGGCATGTCACATTACAAATCCCACAACACAGACACACTAATTGTACCATATCTCATTGCAGAGGACGATGGCTCTCCTGCGGACATGCCTGTCCAGGACTACCCTGATGACATGGATGACATCAGCCAGCAGACCCTCCAAGATGTCCTTGGAACCCTCCAGATCCCACCTTCAGTGACAAGGAGGAGCACAGAACTACCAGCCATCACAGTGGACCCACCCACCACCCCAAATGTACGACCTGCCAGCTCCAACACAGCTGAGGACTCTGACGACACTGTCACCAGCTTTGAGCGAACTGCGGTTGGAGTACTGCAGGAGCTGGCCAAGGAGGCACGGGTGGGGATGCAAAATATGGCAGCCAGCCTAGAGGGGGTGCGTTCGTGCATGATGTCAACTGAAGAACAAGCAGCAGCTATGCAAGGGCGAACAGCAATCTTGCAGGAACTTGAAAAAAGGTTGAAGGAAATCAGCACAGCTGTAATAGAGTTGACCCAACACCTACAACAACAATCCTATCAACGTGTGCACAAATGCAATATTGAACCCCTCAGGGCCGGCCTGGCTGCCTACCACTGTGATGTGGCTGCTATTCTTAAGAACCAGCAGCTCCTCCATGCTGCAGTACTGCCCTTAAGAGCCCCACAGTTGGCAGCTACCGGGATGTCTGACTCCATGTCTTCAAACACGGAGGTGTGTGTTGCCCCTTCACAACCACCACCACCAAGGGCAGAGGAGACAACATACACATCAGAAGATAATGATGTGGAACAGATCACCTTTACCCGTAAGAGTACCCGGTAGCACTAGTCCCTGCCACATGGCCACCGATTACCAAGGTCCTGTGCTTTGTAACATGCCAGTCTTGCAACAACTGTACTCAAGCACTGTTCTTCAACCCACTGTTTATCTTGTCACCCTGCCCTGTGAATGTCTCTCACTACCTCATTGGCAAATCCTGTCCCTCTGCACTGTCTGACACTTCACCCCAGCATGTCTAATGACATGTCCTTTTGCACCTGTGTAGGATCACAATGGAAGATGTCACACTAATGGACTCACAATCATGGACAATGTACATATAGCACTTTTAAATAAATTGCACTTACACAACAACTTTGTCTCTGTGTAATGTGACACATCAACCATGATGGCCATCAGTGATGTTTACCTCAGGTCAATGAATATTGATTGTCATTGCACCTGACCTGAACAAATCTTGGCTGATAGCTATGCACAGTGGTCTGGATTGTACCATCATCTGCCATCCCTAAGGGTCATTTCATAGGAAAATATAACCTATACACCATAATGCTGTGTTGGACAGAATAACGCTTCCTCAAGGGATGTCTAAGCCAGAAAATAGTGCCTTCAATTATTTCTGCAAGTCAAAACTTACGTATGTGACATTTGCCCCAATTTTTAGCTAACACACACCATACAACATGAATGGATGTGTATGAGTTTCCATAGAAATAAGTCATCAGGCGTATATTTGTATCAAATGATAGGTGTGAGTAATGTATACCATACTACATGGGAGCATACTACCACTCACCTTATAAGGTTTCGCTGGGACATCAGGCTGCAGGCAGATTTAACACAGTGTCCTCAATACCAAATCTGGTAGCAAAGTATGTGACATTGAAAACATACACCACAAAATAACCAAACTTTTGGATCCATAGTAACAGTAAGTGGTGGGTGCAATGGATGGCGGAATCTTAGCTAAGTAGCTTTGGTGTAGCTGCCAATGTAACAGTTCAGTTGGGATGTGGTTGCAGCATGGAATACAAAAGCTAAGGCAAAAGAGACACTGTTCTCTCATGCCAAGGCCCTGATCTACAAGCACTTCACACATACTGTAAAGGGTAACCTAGATATTTATTAAACAGTAAAAACAGAAGCTAAGAACAGGGGAAACACCTTACCTAACCTAAACTATTCTAACTACACATTTACCACAACTATCCCTAACTAACCTAAGCTAAACTTACTTATCACATTTAATGAAACGATCTAAACATCAGCCCCCACCCTTCTTATAAGATTGGACACATGGAGGACAACATATACTAACCTAAACACATACTATCTTATACTAAACAAATATATATTTTTTTTGTATTTTTTTTTAAACACCAAAACCCCAACATCGTCCGACACCCACCCACCCACACACATAATAAAAAACAGTTGTAAAAAGTATGATACCCCGCGCACTACAAATAGCTCAAATAACAGCCTATACTAACCTAACACTAAACCCACTAAATTAAGGAACCAGGGAGGGGAGGGAATCATGGCTGAGTATAAGCCTACAAGTTGGCCCTCCGCAAGGTCTTTTTGATGGCACGCACGCTCCGATTCACTTGTGCCACCTCCTGCTGCAGCCTGGTCATTTTAAGCAAAACACGGTCCAAGTTCGTTGCATCTGGTTAAAAGCTACACGGTCTATGACTGCAGCAGGCGTGTTCTGTGTGCCAGTGGAGGAAGTATGTTGGTGCCATGTCTGTAGGAGGAGATGCAGATTGTGCTGTGACAGGTCCTGGAGCTGTGGATGATGATGGTCCAGCAAAGGTCCCTGCTAATGTTGGTGCCACCTGGGTGGTAGTGGTGGTGGTGGTGGCTGTGGTGGACACCAAAGGACCCCCTTGGGCAAATGCCCTCCACACTCCGAAGGCTCTTTCATGGCGATAACGCCTTGCCATGTTGCGTAACCCTGACTCCACATCCAGAATGTGGCGGTAACGCATTGCCCTGCGCTGAAACTCTCGAATCTGGATGGGAGTCATATTGGCAGCTAAGACAAATAGAAAACAAAACATTAGGTACCTCATTGTGTGAAATGGCTCAAGAAGTAAATCAGACAATACATCTAATGTACCTGAAAGAGCCCATATCATCATACAGATCACTGATTGTCCCGGAGCTTGTATATGCCAAGCCAGCCTACACATGTCCTATCATCAAAAAGCACATCAAAACCCTAAAAGATGGGTAACAACTGGAATGACTTTGGCATAATTGTTTAGCCATTTGTCAGGTAAAAATCATGCTGCAAATCCTCCACCACTGACAGGCCAACAAATTACTATGTTCTTGATGACAATCTAGGGCCACATGATCTGCGAGTTGTAAATGGAATTGCCAGTATAGAATGCAGTTGCTAATGATGAGTGAATGTCCTAGGTTTGGACAAGTGATTTACAGATTTACATGTCTGTGTACTAAACTTGGATCATCAGCCTAGGTACACTATTCACAACCCTACGCCTGTGCCTGAGGGGGGTAGACAAGCAAAAAATAATTTCAAACAACAAGAACACCCAGGAAGCTTTGGAAGGCTGTACGTGGGTTTGGCCAGAACACCACAGGTAAGAAGGAGGTCCAAGTAGGATACACCCAAACCTTGGACAATCCCATCACACTTATCTTTGGAAATGCAGACCATTGTCAACATCATTTCCTACCAGTAACCCATGACTAAAAACAAACAGATAAATGCAAGCACACCTCCGGCCATGAGCTGCATGCACACGTAGGCCATTGTACTCCAGTGCCTCATACTCGTAACACAACATGTGGAGCTGCATGCTGCTAGGAAGTTAAACATACAGTCAAACATGTTCAT
The DNA here is from genome assembly GCF_031143425.1 of Pleurodeles waltl. Taxonomy (NCBI): domain Eukaryota; kingdom Metazoa; phylum Chordata; class Amphibia; order Caudata; family Salamandridae; genus Pleurodeles; species Pleurodeles waltl. The sequence continues at coordinate 529,862,738 of NC_090449.1, forward strand.
TAGTAAATAGGGAAGCAGAAGTCTGTGTGTAAGACTTTGGCATCCCTATTCTGGGAGAATCAGGGTCTGACTTTCTGACTAAATCACTAATATTGTCCACTGCTGCATTTTCTGATTTCAAATTTTATCCACATAACTCATCCCTATTCACATGGCCCTGCCTACAGGACTGACCTACAATTCCAAATGACGACAATATGATAATGATTGGCCAACTCAAAGATGGGGGGAAAAATTATACTCCACTCAAGGAACAAAACCGATCATTGACCAGCGCATCACACCTTGCTATGTGTCCAACACACAGTAGTCAATCACACATCATCAGCAAACACAACACAGAACAGAAATATCAACACTTACTGGAGATGTCTGGGTCTGCAAATCGAGCAACCTCTCCAATAGTGTAGGGTGCAGGTCCTCCTGTAAGGCATGGAAGGGAGAAATGTGCTCAATGTCTGTGCACTGTACAACACTTCCAAATACAAATACTATGTGTAATATGAACTCAGAAAGTCAAGCCTCTCAGACATGATGATACTGCATCCTACATACCACTGCAAACATATACAGACCCGGGGACTTCAATGAGTGAGACACACATATCTGCACACATGCAGTGCCCTGGCTATCATGTGGTGGCAAAGATGCTCCTTCATTAGTTAGCAGACAAATTCATGGTGTGTATTCCTCTCATCATGTGTATCCATGAGAGACATGCAAAGCCACTTTCCGTGAGGACTGCGATACCAGTCACCCAGACATTGTGACTAAGACCAATTTAAGACACACAAGTACAATGTACAGAGGGCCAGGGACAGTTGTTAGCCCTCAATTTGTATCATTTTCTTCATTTGATGTGCCACAGCTATGGTAAGTTGCACCAACCATAGAGATATGAACCCGTGTGCATACCTTTTGCCATCCATCCCTAATTTAAATGTGGTACTACAAACTTAAAATATCAGTCTAAGATGTTACCTGAGGTAAGCTATAACTTGTTAAGTATGTGTCAGAATCCAGATCAGACATGTATCCGAAAACAATTGAGGGACACATTATTTATTGTAAAAATCTGAATTTCAGAACATATGTTAGAGCCACATTGGCATCATCAATTGACGTGAAGCCAGCACTAATTTACAGGCTCCTGTTGTGTTTTGAAAGTTAGTCTAGCTGTTGTGTCAACAAATGACAGTAATGTGTAGGAAATATTGTATACCTCACAGGCAACTGTGGGCCATAATTATACAAATTTTGCACTGCATTTGTGCTGCTTTTTGACACAAAGGCAGCGCTAACTTACAAAATACAATTGTATTTTGTAAGTTAGCACCGTTCTTGCTTGAAAACAGGTCGCATTTGCGGTGCTAACAAAGTAGAACTATGGCCCTGTATGCTTAACTAACATTCCACATGTTCAAAAACATTGCCTGCAGCATATGAACAAATCAGATACTGTCACTACAGAGCATTTAAACGTGCACATTACTCTGATTTGTACTTACCAACAGGGACACCAATCACGCTCCCCAGGTGGTCCAACAGGTCTTGCTCCCTGGCAACAATGTCAGCCCTGCGGTGCTTCAGCTGGTGGTCATTGCGCGGTGTGATATAGATTCTCTGCAAATGGTACAACACCTTTGCCCACCGGAGCCTCTTTGCCTCTGTGCGATATCCTTAGATCACACGACAACCTGCCTCTATCATTAAGGGTAGGAAGTGGCACACCAGCCAAATAAACCCACCCAGCTCCTCCTCTCCCATCCTGCCCAGACGAAGCCCACCAAACATGTTTGAAAAAAAAAAAGGGAATAAAGGGGTAGAGAGGAGAATAGAGGGAAAGTAGGACAGGGAAATGCAAAATAACTAAGAACACAGCCCAACTATACCCAAACTACCACTACCCACAACATACTCCCAACACAACAAAGACAAATGTTGACACTACAAATGACCAAAAAAACACTAAGACATGATACCACAGACAGTTATGAAACACAAAAAGACAATTTAAAGACCACACTGGAGACAAAATCACAAAATGCACAGAGAAACAAGTCAAAACACAGCCACACATTCAGGAAATATCACAGACTGCAAAGTGAAAGTGAAAGTACACCCACTGTACCAATTCTGTAAACAGGATATCCTATTACATCACTTGCTGCCTCAAATGCGGTGCGTTTTTATTCTTATGCGTCAAAATATTATGACGCTTTCAGTCTGTGCGTAATGTTTTTGTACGCACATGCTTAGAAATAACCTGCATCCATAATTTGAAATATGTTTCATACTTAACCAATTTCAGGGGGTACAGTGTGGGAATTACCGCTCAGGGCCAATGGATGTGCATCATATTCAACGTATATGTATCATTTTGTGATGCCTGTGCGTCTTTTTTTGACACGTATGCATCAAAATTTCTGTCTTTAACTGGGTTTGGGTCATTTCTCATTTGTAATAGTTTATGACAGTTGTGACAATACAGAGTTAGGCTGATTGCACCCACATTGGGCATTACGGTGTATGGGCACATGTGACAGATCATGCAACTGCAGACCATGATCCTCTAGTTGTTGTACCGGATTTGCAATCTTCACTGACGCAATAGATGGCCATACATGTGGGATACAATTAGGTATTAGCCAGTGTGGGCATGTTTTGCGTCAAGAGAGGATAGCAAGGCGACGCAACTCAATACAGTAACTCAATGCCTATGGGTCAATGTGTGTGATTTGGCTACTACTATTGTTGTTGTCCCACTGTGTGACCATCACAAGATGCATTTTTGCAAATCTGCTTGTATGCATGTGGAGTCAATGTGTCCAACCCTCAGATGCTAGTCAGTGTGGAAATGAGAGAGGACATGTGTTAGTCGTACACGTAGGAACAACTGCTGTGTACACTTCCTAGGTTTTTTGGAACATAAGCACCATCAATGACAAAGCATGCACAGGATAGATAGCAGACGGTCGTTCATGGCAATGTTCCAAAACTTAGCCATCACATGTCCTGGAATGCTGGATACTACTTCCTAGGCACTTGTTTGTTTACCCACCATGAGTCAGGCATGGGATAATTCTATGTGGGTACTGTGTTTGTGACACCGAGTCCCAAATATAATACACATTTGTAATGTTAAGCCACAGTTGGAGTCATATAACTGAGCCATGTCTCTCCTGTGGCAGTGGAGGACCAGCAGACCAAACAGCACATGTTCACATATTTCCAGTGGTAAAATGCACAGAGGTGTCTGGTTCATGTGTGTGGGGCAATGTTTAGCCTGTTTCATTATTGGGGTCTATGTTGTCACAGTTACGTGCAGGTCTAGTCATGAGTCTATGGAGCCATTTCCTGTATCTACAAAGTATCCTTCGCAGATCAATAGAAGGAAAGCCAATGAGGAAGTGCAAACACACATGGGGATGGTGCAGCTCTGTCACTCGAGACTTGTTATGAGACTGTCAACAGGGCAACCTTGGTGTGCTGACAAAGGTACTGTCTCAGGATTCTTATAACGGCAGGTGTCCTCACAATATTTGTACACAGGTTGGCCTCTAAAATTCCTACTGCATCCGGGAACATCAGTGCCTCTGTGCTGATTAATCTCACAGCTATTCACCACACAAGCCCCATCAAGATGTTGGGAGCATTGTGAATCAGCGTGTGGACTGCCAGGGTCCTAACATGTGTAGACATTTCATGCACATTATCTGACGTTTTTTGTTGTGCTGGAGGCACCATACTCAATCCATGCATACAGCCATGGTACTGTAGTGTAGCCATTTTTAATATAGCTTCATGCACGTTAGTTTAACACACTAGGCCGCTGTGCACTTTGCCCTAGATATATTCTATTCTGCTTCACACTGTTATTTTAAAATAACCAGTTTTACGGTCTTGTTTTAATTTCTACTAGCACACTGTTTAGCTTAGTTCAGCACTGTGTCCTCAAATAAAGCATTCTTGATCGCTCTGTGCTTCAGTCAAGGCTACAGTCTGGTACATTGCTCGTAAACGTGGTAGAAGTTTAGTCTCCAGTATTCGTAGAAGATACACATCCTTACGTAGAGACATTTTCTTAGAACATCTGCATGTTAGTTATAAAAACACTGCCTAGTCCTAGTATAGGTTAAGAGGGAGATTCCGGCCAGGAACCTACAACTAGATGCTGAATGCCCGTTGCAGATGCTGATGCAGATTACAGGCCTTTGCTCAGATATGAGGGTTGATGTTCTCCCGGGGGAGCCTGAAAGGCAGGCTTAGGGCTTCACATGCTGTGCTCAAAATATAACTTAGAGAGAAAATAATCTAGTGGCACTATGATAGCCTTATTCTTGTGCTTCACTCTCATCGTTACTATTTTAATCCTACTGTGTTGTGTAGTTCTGTTTATTGCAGCTCACACTTTGCTATCTAAAATGCAGTTATTTTATTAAACCAATCTTTAAAACTTAAACTGCCTTTATCATTTATATATGAGACCGTACTGTGTATGAGAGAACCGGTTGTGACCTGAGTGACCACGGCTTCCCTGGGAAGTGCTAAGATGTCATGCGCTCGGCTGCCCAATTTTCTCTTCCATTTGGGAGAGATGAGGCACTGCTGGTTAGCCGGAGCAAAACCCGGATTTTGAGTGACAAGGGTCCTCCACCGTGGGTTAGACTTAGTCCCCCACACTGTGACCGATCTTGCCGCTCAAAATCCAGTAGTCTCATTAGGATAATGAGAGCCTACACAACAGTACACTGTCACTATTTGTCACTCATGCATACATGAAACCCAGACAAGGGATAGGCCATGATTAGGCTAGTTGAAGACAAGTACCCCCCCCATGGTACGATAAATAAACTGATTATGCTATACAATGTAATTGAGTATGCATTGTAGACCCACCTGACATAATACCCCAGGAGGAATCTGAGGGTTGGGAAAGCAACTATGATAAAAATTTAGCCACAAGGAACCTTTACGGTAACGCAAAGGCAGGAGCCAGTCAGGCTAACAGGATGCAGGGTCAGTCAGGATCCCAATATTGGACAAGGTAAATACACAGTGGTCAGACTGAGACTGGTCAAAGGTGGAACAACATTGTGGAAACTGACAACTGTGTTTCTCCTGTGTGTTGGAACGTAACACACACAGCTGATTTATACGGCAATGCATAATAGTTTTATGGATAAAATGGCAGCTTCTATGCTGTCCCAGGCAGCTGCAAGGGCGGTGCATGTTCAAATGGCTGGTCTCCATGGATGTGCTCACAGGTGTGTGCACCATCAGTCTCTCACAAGTCCTGTAGGTAGGATTCAAGTTCAAAGGGCCAACAGTACCTTTCACATGGGAAGCAATGTACAGGTGATTACAGGTCCTACAGTCTACCAGCCAGTGCATTATTTAACCTGACGTCCATGCAGACAGAAGTACAATGACTATGACATACCATACTAAAGAGGGTAGCACACTGGATTAACATTGTGAGTCTGGGTGTGTGTAGAGGAGGGATTATCTGGGTACACATATTCCCATTCCATGGACCTCTGAAGAAGGGTGGGCTGAGACAAGGTACATGGGTGTGGCTGGACTTAGGTCATGGGCTGCCATGTGCAGGGGATGTCATGTGAGCAATGCTAGTCATACCTGGGGCACTTGTGCTATCTATTTGCTGCTTATATGGATATCTTGTCACACATAGTCCTTGCAAACACAGGTGATGTAAGACTTACTGCTGTCTGGTCATACCTTCTTGTCACCAATACAATAGCACATCCACTGCCTCATGTATGAGGCATTTTTTTACCTTATTGACTGATGGTGTCTTAGTTGTGTGCCATATGCTGCGATGAACTATGTTGCCAGCATGTATGTGTGAAATAGGTGTGGTCCTCTGCTATTGACCTTCAAATGTGAAATGTACAGGATATGTGTCATTTACAGTGTGTGTGAACATTCATGCGCATCAAAATAGATTTGGATTTTACTGTGCCCTAATCTGTATTTCAGCAATGCTCCGTGAGGCTGCACTCTGATTCTGATAGTTAGAGATAATGTTATGCAAAAATGATTATCCAGACCATGATATAGTGAATAGTATAGGTGTTTATTGACATATGGTCAGACAGTGGTGATGGATGAGTAGAGTTCAAATAAATTTTGGACAATATGTTGTCTCCGACGCAATCCTGCAGCTGTGTTTGGATGGTCCCCCTCATGTTGATGGACAGCATCCAACTCTTCCTCCTCTTCAGGCATTTGTGGGTCAGGTTCATATAGGGGAATGTTCCTTCTTATACATATGTTGTGCAGGAGGGAAGAGGTCAAAATTATTTTGCACACCATTTCTGGTGAGTATAGCAGGCTGCCTCCTGTGATGTCGAAGCACCTGAATCTTGACTTCAGGATGCTAAAGGTCGTCTCGACTATGGTGCGTGTCCTCCTATGTGCCTCATTATAGGCACGCAGTGCTGCAGTGCTTGGGTTTGCAAATGAGGTCATGATCCATGGCTGGATCTCATACCCCTGATCAGCTGAAAGAGAAAATGAGTGAGAACATGCTGATGTACCTTGCAACATGATTATCACTTTGAATGGCAGTTATTCTCTTGTGTTGTCTGTGACTCATCGGTGTTTGTGTTATAGTGTGGAATCCTAGGCTTCTAGGATGTACCATCAGCATTGGGTTGTTTCCTTATGTGAACGGGTGTTTGGCTGTTGACCGGATGTCAGCAGTATTGTTGTAGAGTGCCAGTACAGTGTGTACTCCCTTACATTGTGTCATGTGAAGTTGATGTCCCTGTGTCTTAATGGGGGGTGACATGATACTTCCATACACAGAATCAATACCACAGTGGTGGTAACACAGTTGCATCTATATACCCTGGACATCCCATCCAATTTTATATATGCAACTGAATTATTTAGCCATCAGTGAGACACTTTGATTTGGCAAGGTGACAATGTGCAAAGCATCTCCGTGCGTTGTCAGCACTGATGTGTTAACAATTGACTATGCACTAATTTCACATGTGCGACAAGTTCACTGCAGACCTATTTCTCTGCCCTTGCCAAGTTGACTCAGGCTGTAACGTGTACCTATACTACTGAACATGTTCTAGTTCAGATGGCTAACTTGGTTGTAAGGTTGTCATTTTGAGTTTCAGAAGGTCTGTATGCCTGTACATCTGTTGTGTGTGTGTTAATTTGTCGCAATGCGTATATGTAGGAATGTCCACTTTCAATATTGTCCCATGAAGATGTGTTTTTTTGCACAGTCCACTTGTTTATTGGTAGTGAGCAATGTGAAAGCAGGAGTGATGTGAGATACTGGTACATCCTCAATGATTGCATGTGACCTTCATTGTAGTCATCATCATGCTATATGTATCATGGTGTTTGACCTGCAGAAAAAAACATTAGACACCCCTTACACAGTACGCATTGTTTGGAAGGGTGTTTGATTGAGTGTTATTGATGTAATAGTGAAAGATTAATCTTCCAAATTGTACTGCCAGTTGGGGCCATGTCTTTGTCATTGTGTTGTTTTAAGTTGTCTCCTTGTGGCTCTGGAGTGGCATCTGTTGTTATTTGGAACTGTCATTTGTCCCTAGGTGTGTATCCCATTGGGTGAGGATATCAAACATGCCTAGCAGTGTCACTACCTCATTGTCTTCCTGTCCATATGTCGATGTCATGGTGTATGAGTTGTGTGTCCTAGAGGGTTGCTGTGCAGAGTGTATATAACTGGGTTTCTGTACTTACCAACAAGTAGTCCATTTCCATATCATCCATCCTGGAAGTGTTGATTGATGGTGCAGTGACGGAAGATGAATGAATCATGTACACTCCCAGGATACTTTGCCACCATGTTGGTGATCAAACCCCGATGGTCGACAATGGCCTGCACATTGATAGAGTGTGTGTACTTCCTGTTGCGGTATAGATGTTCGGTTGCAGCAGGTGGCACAATGCGTACATGTGTGCAGTCAATGGCACCAAGGAAGTGTGGGAAGTTGTTAATTTGGTAAAACCCCTGTTGTGTCTCCTGCTGCTTCTGCTGTGTGTTGGGGAAGCTGATGTGGCGGTGTGTGAGGGAGATGATAGCATCCAGTACCTTGGGTAAGAAGGTGGAGAATGATATCTGTGAGATCCCGGCAACCAGGGCACCAGTGGTTTGAAAGGAGCCACTTGCCAACATGTGGAGTACAGCTAGCAGCTTGGTTTCTGGTGGAATGGTGCGGGGTGTCTGCAAGCTGGGTGCCAACTGTGGCTCAATGTTGCGCAGCAGCTGCTGAATGGCTTGCCAGTTGAGCCTGTACCGCTGATTGATGTCTTGTTGGCAGAGTCCCATAAGGGTTGTCCTGGTGCGGAATATCCTCTCCTGCCTTCTGCATTGGCTTTGGAGTCCCTACTGGTGTTGTGGAAGCTGCTGTTGTTGGTCCTGTGCTCTGCGTCTGCGTGCATGCTGGATGAAAAGCACCTCCATGTCTTCCTTTTGGAGTTCTGCTGTTGCTTCTGTGTGTTTTCATTAAGTACAGGTGTGTTTCCCCCGTTTTAACGCCTGCCGTGATCCAGGTGTTATTTTTTTACGCAAATCGGGCTGTGCGTCATTTTCCGACTCTGCCTCCCAGCCGTGCGTCATTTTAATGTGGTAGCATAAATAAGGCGCACAGGAGTTTAAGGCATTTTTTGGACGGGGACGCCTAACTTGCATGTCATTAACGCAAGGTGGTTTTCCGAATCCAGAAAATGCTGCATACAGCAGAATTTTGTCGTTCGCAGCCTTGGGCGTCAAAGTTTAAATATGGTGCATGGTTTGCACCGATTGTGCGTCAAAATGTTTGACGCACATTCGGCGCAAACAGAGTATAAATATGCCCCTACATTTCTTAGTTGGTAAGTCTTTTTTGGAAGTGGGAGGAATATGATCAGGAAAGGGACGATCTTTCAATTTAGCCACATCCTCTACCACTGCTTCTCTAGGAACTCTTGCCTGTTCCACCACAATAAGGCTCTCTGTCACTGACTCCTGAAATTTAATAAATGTCATCCTTGTCTCAGAGGAACAATCCTTGAACACAATAAAAGCATTAAAATTTGCTAAATACAACAAATGGATGGCTAACTTTTTTATACCACATGTAAGACTTACGAACAGCAGTGTAAGGTTCCAACCTCTGATCTACTTTATGAACACCACCCATGTGCTTATTGTAGTCCAAAATGCACACAGATTTGTGCACTTCCACAACCTGACCCCAAACAATCACAGGGGAAGTATTCTGATCATGGATGGGAGTCATCATGTACACATCCCTCCTGTCAGCAAATTTCATAGCTAGCAGCTCATTATAACGCAAGGCCCTGAACTGTCCCCTCCCAATTTTTTTACAGACAAGCTCCCTTGGATAGCCTTTCTGGTTAGAACGGATTGTGCCACCAGTGAAAGTGTCCGCTCTGAACAATTCCTTGAACAACTGCACTCCAGTGTAGTAGTTATCTACGTACAAATGGTGACCTTTGTTAAACAGTCATCCATCAAGTTCCCACACAATTTCCTCAGTAACTCCAAAAATGGGCAGACAACCAGGGGGGGTCAATACTGCAGTCCCTACCAGTGAAGACCCGAAAATGATACACATATCCTGTACTACTTTCAGACAGCATATACATCTTAATTCCGTACTGTGCCCTCTTGCAAGGAATGTACTGCTTAAAAACCAAACACCCCTTGAACAGGACCAAAGGCTCATCTACCGATATTTCTTTCCCTGGAACACAGACCTCTGAAAAACTATCTACAAAATGGTAAAGGACAGGCCTAATCTTAAAACAACAGTCAGAATAAGGGTGATCTCGTGGCAAGGCTAAGGCTTTGTCAAGAAAATGCAGCATCTGAAGAGGAAGCAAATAACGGTTACGAGTCATGGTTGTAGGAAATATAGCTGGTGCCATCAAGGGACTAGTAGGCCAATAAGAAGCAAGGAAGGCTTCCTTATCAACCCTATCAAAAAAGTCAAACTTAAGATTTTTTTCAACTCTTCCAGATTTGTGGGAAACCAGTGGGTAGCTCTAGGCTGAGGCCTAAGTCTGGCTTGTTGTCCCTCAAATACTGCTCCGCACACAAATTAGTCTGCTCAACAAATCACTTCCAAAAATACATTGTCCATAAACAACTGAAAGAAATTGACAGGCAAAATGTTTTCTGTATCCACTCTACACCCTGAGAGACCAATAAAGCCAGGCATCTGTGGCTGCTACATGTTTGGGACAACCCAGAGTTCAGGTCTTCCAATGGGAAACCTTTCAACCCCAGGCTGCTAGACTATTGGCACATCAATGTCCTCTAAAACAGGCCCTTCCTCTGCATTGAGAGTGGCTTCCTCATCAGAAGATTCCTCTTGGACAGAAAATTCACTCCCAGAATCTCTCACTTCCTCTTCTGCCTCAGATGCAGGGTCAGTCTCATAATTATGATTAGAAATTAACACAAAAAGCATACCAACAACCTGCTGAGTGGTCACTCTGTGGCTAGATATGATCCCTTCATGTAACTTGACAAATGTGCCAACAAGAACCACAACTGTCTAAAATAAGGAGTAAACAAAGTATGGCTTTATCACAAAGAGTTCTGCACTCGAAAGTAAATGACTTACAGAAAAACCCAATAAAGCTAGACTCTCCAGGAGCTATTCTGCACAGACACAGCAATCACCAATGATATCCAACTAAGAAAAACAAAAAGCAAAGGCATAAGACAACACAAATATCATTATGCACAAATCTAAGGACAACTTCACACACAATCCTGCATTTAGTACACCACCTACAAACATGTCATTCATGCATGGCAACAAGATTCTTTTGGAGTAAATTGTTTTTTGTTACCCAAAACACGCAACTACGCAAACTGCAGATCACCCACTGCCAAAGCTGAAAGGAGCCACAGCAAAGGAAGCAAAAGCTTTGAACAAGAAAAAAATCACAAATGCAAAAACCTCACCCGTTGACAACCACCTCGCCACCAAACATTTAGAATTTGTATCTGGTGTCTAGTGGTTTCTTCCCCCCCTTGGTGGCAGATAGTCCTACATAAAATAGGCCAATCTGCTTCTAAGGGGGGCAAAAATGGCCAACAATTGTGTGCTCCCCTTGGTGGGGCGACCCTTGCCCAAGGGGCTGCCCCCCACACAAAAAAACAAAATTTAAAAAAATCCCTGGTGTCTTGGTGGCTGCTGCCCCCCAATGAGATGGAAGGTAGGTGTTTCCGGGGAAAAATGACGATATGGCTTAGTGCCATACCCCGTGCTAAAATCAAGCATGGGGAGAAGAGGTCCTTAAATAATGGTGCTAAGCTTTTCTGTAAATTAACTGTGCAGATATTTTAGAATATGTAAGGGAAGAATGAAGCACTTTTTTGGTGCTTCTGAAGTGTGCTGGAAACAAATATTTTAATACGGTAAAACAAAAATCAATACTCTAGGTGATGCCATTTCTACATATTATTGTTTGTGCGCTGTATACTTTTATAAGTAAAACGGTATGTTTGTGTAAAAGTAATAGTCATTTCAATTGAAGATGTGTTGTCTGTAATGGCAGTGTACTACCACATGATGCCTATTCAACTTTACTCTACTCTACACCCCTCCATGTCACTGCTCTTTACTCTGCACCACTTTACACTATGCCACTCCACACTGCCTCACTGTGCTCTGCCCCACTTCCTTCTATGCCATCTCACTCAACTCCTCTCTACACCACTCTACTCTATGCCAATGCACTCTACCCCACAATGGTTTACTATGCGTCACTGCACTCTTGCCAATTTACTCTAAGCCACTCTAATATACTCTGTAACACTGCACTGTATGACACTGCACTCAATAACACTCTATGCCACTGCACACTACACCACTTCACTCTGCTCTGAAACAATCTACTCTACGTAACTGCACTTGATGCTACTCTAATCCATTCTACACCATTCCAGTCTGTCACTGCATCCTGTGCAAATCTACTCTGCACCACTGTACTTTACACCACTCCATTGTAGTCCACTCTATGAAACTTGACACTAATCTATAATCCATGATACTCCATTTTGTGACACTCTACTTCAATCCTTATCCGTGATACTCTTCTCCACTCAATGCTACTCTATGACATTATGCCACTCCAGACCACATTTTTTCCCTCTATTCTATGGCACACTACACAAATGCACTCTACTCCACTCTACTGCTCCACTCTGTCACTCAACTCTACTTTTTGCCACTCCACTCTACACTATCCCACATGATTTTACACCAGTCTACTCCAACCTATGTCATTCCACTCTCATACACTACTTCACTCTACGCTACCTCATTCTATCTCACAGTACTCAGTACCACTCCACTCTATGACAGTCTACTCAGCTCTACTTCACTCTACACTACAACACTGTACTCCACTTTACCCAACATGCTGTACATCATTCCACTCAGCTCCACACCACCACATCACACTCTATGACTCTCCACTCTACAACACTCTACTCCAGTCTATACCACTGAACTTTACTGTACTCTGTGCCAGTCCACTCTATGACACTCTACACCCTCCACAATACTTCACAACACCCTATACCACTCCACTCTCTGTCATTCCATGACACTCCCATTCACTCAATACTACTCTATGATACCCTACACTCCACTGTACTCTACCCCACTAATATTAAATCACAATGAACAGCAGCCATTCTTGTGTAAAACATGGATAAAACATATTGGAAAAGTCAATAGCTCTTGCATAGGCAAGATCTATTGTATTTGCCAATGCTTGCTACTAATAAGAAAGCTGAAAAAAAATACATTTATTTTTAGTGGCTGTAGGATCTTTTTTTGACCCAGGTTCATGGAAAACATATAATACATATAATACCAAACTAGAAAATTGCCATGCCATGTCGGATGCATGTGTTTATGTGGCTTGATGAATAATAATATTACCACAGTTAACTAGAGAGATGAATAGATTAATTTCTTTCTTTCTTGTACCCCCTTTGTGTGTGTTTGTCTCTGTATGTGTGTATGTGTGTGAGTGTGCATGTGCACAATTCCACCAACATTGTTTTAGAGCCTGATTCAGATATTGGCAGACAAGTTACTCTAACACAACTGTGACGGATATCCTGTCCACTGAAATCTAATTCCCATAGGAAATAATGGGATTTACATTTCAACTGTTGTGGTGGAGTAAGACATCTACCAATATCTACATCAGGCTCTTTGGGTCTCATTAGGAGTCTGGTGGTCGAAAAAGCTGACCGCCAGACTCACAGTGAGGAGACCACTGCAGAGCTGGTGGTCTCCCTACCAGACCCATTACAAGCTTTCCACTGGGCTGACTGGTGGCTGGTCAGCCCAGTGGAAATTGTGTGATGGCATTGGTCTCTGCTCCACTCGGAGCCGAGACCAGTGCTGTTGCACGGGGGCCACCCGCACCATTGGAATGCACACTGTCTGCATTGCAGACAGTCTGCATTCCGATGGTATGGACTGTGCAGGAGCCCCAATGTGGCCCCCAGCACTGGATTTCTGCCACCCTTTTCATGATGGGGTCACCCCCCATGAAAAGGCTGGCAGAAAGTGGGGTTGTAATCAGCCAGGCAGCACTGAGTTCAGCGCGCCATGGCTGGTTACAAGATCGACTGCCAACCACCCCACCAGGATCCATGATCCTGGCAGTGGTCCTCTGGCGGTCTGACTGCCAGGGTTTTAATATGGCAGTTGGACCACCAGGAGTGCAATGGTCCAACCACCAACGCGGATTTTGCAGTCCTCTGGACCGTCAAACTCATCATAGGGCCCTAGGTCAGTAAACATTGCTTGATACCTCAATTCAATTCAAATCAATTATTTTGGTTAAAAACATAAAAAGAAAGTAATATTCAATACAGGTACAATAGAATCTAAAGTTAAACACAAAACATGGATTACCCACATTTTATTAAAGAACTCCTAATTTTCAAATCACCAATCAAAAAGAGACCAATGAGGGAAGTCCAATATCTCTCCATCATTTGTAGGAGTAAAAGAGACTTCTGAGGTAAAAGAATTAAATATTTTTGGCAAACCTTAATGTTAAATTGATTGAGATTCACACAAGCACAGGATAATATGATTACAAGTAAACCAGACTTTAGGAAAGGATAGTTTATACAATAATAATCCCAAATAAAGTAAATTAGGTGAGATCAGCAGTATGGACTAAAAAAATATATAGGTTTCCATAACTCCGTGATTTTTAGCTCTAAGACGGATTTTACTGAAGATGTTCTGGTCTCTCTCCCTATAATCATCTGCTGTGCATCACTCTTTTTGATCCACAATATATCTGGGCCCAGATTCAACAAATTTTCATGCAACGTAACACAGCAAGACACTTTGCTGTTCTGCATAAAAGGGAAAGGGCAGGAATGTGTCATATTTAAAATGATATGGTACATTTTTGTCCTCTCCTTGTGCTTGCTCACGTTTGACTGCCTAGCATCAATGCAGGCACTCTTGTGTCATGATACAAGGGTTCCTACACTGCAGGCAGGATTGTTTTATGTGGAAGAGGACACCTTCTTGCTCAAAAACAACCATCGGTGATGGGGAGAAATAAACATGTTTCTCCTTGTTACATCTCCCCTGGGTAGGCGTAGCATTATCTGGGAATGCGCCAGATTGCACGGATGGATGTGTGGGAACATGCATGCACCACCCATGGATTGCCAGATTAACGCAAGGCAGCACTGTCCGCTGTCTTGCGCTACTTCAGATTGACCAAGCACTGCAGGGACATACAAGGTGGCATGGTGTGGCTTGGTAAATATGACTTTAGTCAGACACAGTGCTACGCAACACTATAAAAATCTGCTCCCTGGTTTGTGAAACATCCAGGGGATAGAATACAAATCAGGTCCTCCCATTTCTAGATACAGTTTACTCAATAATTAAGCTGAAGTTTTTCCCATCTAAATGCATAAAATCCTAGATGAATTTATGATTAAGCACCTCAGCTGGATTTGACCAGATTGATATTCACAGTATTAATGTGAAAATCAATACGATCCTCAAAGCAATTCATCCACAGCTCCTCATGACATATTATGCGTGGAGTGCCAAGAGGCACACTCATCAGTCTTTTACAGAGAGTATTTTCGACTATCTGGACAAAGGTAGAGTCAGAACTACCCCAGATACCGACTTCATAACATACACCTGAGATGCATCTGTCTTGAAAGCTGTTAATTGTATAGATTAGTGCTTTGACACCCAATGTATTAGCAAGCATAAAAAAGCACCTTAGGCCCTTATAAATTACAACTGTTTAAGATGCAATTGCCTCCTGCAGTTCCTGAGTGATGAAATGGTACACCCAAATCACAAAACTCAGAGACAGTTTTGAGTTTATGATTATTAAAGGCATGAGTTTTACTTTTTGTTACTTTTGGCCCTAGCACATCATACATGATCAATTGATTCTTAGGTCTAGTTCACTCATTAATGACACATATCAAACAAGCAACAGCATCATCAGCATGGAGTCATACTAGTAAGTCCTGTTTACCCACCCTTGGAGTATCCAATCTATTATCTGATAGAGATTCCTCTAAGATGTTTGTATATAGGATTAACAAGATGTGGGTCAGAGGACTGCATTCAAGTAGATTAGCTGCTACTCAAGTAGATTTTCTACTTGAACGGCAGCAAAATCATCTTAAATCAGAGCGTGCTCTTGCGTAAAGTATGGTGCAGCCCACTTTGATTTTGGTGCTGCTCTCACTACTGGCACTAAATTGCAGCGTGAGAAGCATGAGCTGAATATTGTCTTCCTGTTAACACAATTCCTCTGAATCTTGATAAGTTTTGTAACTCTTCAGAAGTCTTGGGAGTTAAACTCCATGAGTTCCATCCCCCCACTCATAGATCCATGTGGAGGCGCAGAGAAAGTATAGAATATCAGTGTCAATGCCCATAGTGCTCAATTTGAAGCAACGCTTGGCTCGATTCAGAGTCAGATGTCAATCTGAGATCCATAAATGCCAAATGAAGACAGCTTCCCCCAAGAGTTGTTGTACTCTTTTGCATTAAGGAATTTAAATTAAGGCATTGCTCAATGAAAAATAACAGCTCCAACCACTGCTATTATGTTGATGAATAAAAAGGGGCTACCCAGTAAACATTGCTTAAAACATATCTACAATATGGTGATGAGCTGCTTCTGATAACACAGGTCAGAATTCATGAACTGTTGACAATGTTCCATACCAGAGCCAGATTTAAGAAAAGCGGCACTGCACCCAGTGTGACTCCACTTTTCTTGCATCCCTTAGTCCTCCCCCCAATGCCACCATGTGTGCACCGTACCTAACCACACCATAGCGGTAGTTAGGGAACTAGGGTCAACATTTTAACAGCTGCTCTGAGCAGGCATTATAAGTGCCAAAACATGATGCAAAGAAATCTGCTAGATTTCTTTGCTCAATTTTTTCTACCCCCCCCCCAACGGGTGACGCCCCCTTTGTATACCTGGCGCAGGCATAATGTAGTGCAAAGGGATGCACAGTGGCACAATATATGCATTGCACCACTTTGTACAGTTGGGGCCAAGATTTTGGCCTCTTTAACGTAAAAAAAAAAATTATGCTAATGTGGTGCAAGGAGACGCTAGGTGTTCTTAAATCTGTCCCATATTTTCACAGCTATTTCCACAGTGCATTGTAAAGTGCTCAGCTGCTGACAAATATACACCTGGTCCAACTTATCACTAATCAAGAAGTTGTAACAAGTAACATTTCCACCTTTATTGTGAACATTTTTAACAGGCTATTTAAATGGTATCACATTCAGCTCACCAGAAGATTGTAAGTAGTATATCAGCTGATCAGCAGGGGCACAGCTTGGTGAGTGAGATTGGAGGATGTGAGCCTCAGATTCCCTAACTATCATGCTGGCATAAAGGGCCAGATGTACAAAGGCCTTTTGCCTTTCTTAACAAGCCAAATTACAATTTCGACCTGTTAAGAAACGCAAAACAACCTTTGATATGTACAAATGCCTTTAGGGAATTGCCAAATGTGATTTCTACCATTAGAAATCACATTTTTTGATTTCCTAAATCGGAAATTGCAAATACGGATTTCCTATTTGTGATTTCTTAGCACACTTACAAAGCATTTCCTAAATGCAAAATGAGCTTTTAGGAAATGCAGTTACCATTAACTTCAAGTCGATGGTAACCATGTGCAGTTTAAAAAATGCACCACAAGATGCTTTTTTTAAAAGTGCAATAGAGAATACACATGCCCTTTGGGCATATGTGTGCTCTACACATGCACCACTATTTATTGTGGTGCACCAAGGTTTTTTTTGCCCATAGCCATCCTTAGTTTGGCATTTCCCAAATAATGAATTGCTAAAAGGAAAATCGCTATTTCGGAAATGCAAAACCGGCCCCTCATTTCAAAAGGCATCAGATTTCTTATTTGAGATTTGCAAATCGTGATTCCCACTTTTTTAATAATCACTATTAGGAAATTGGTATCTTTGTACATAGCATTTTGCATTTCCTAGATAGCGATTTAAATGAAGTTGCTATTTAGGAATCGCAAAATTGCATTTTAGTACTTGTGGCTCATAATGTCAAAACGCATAAAATGACAAGCAGGGCACATGACAGGGGCCAAAGGGGCAGAGGAAAGGGAGACAAATGCGGAACGTTAAGAGTACAAAGGGAGACAAAACACTGGCACAGATGTACAAAAATGCTATTTTGCATTTCTTAAATAGCGACTTCATAGAAATTGCTATTTAAGAAATGCAAAATGCTAGATCCGATTTCATAATAGCAATTCCTACATAGTAGAAATCGCTATTAGGAAATTGGTATTAAGGAATACTACTGCATTTGAGTCAATGGGCAACATCTATTTTTCTTATTTAGAAAATTCAAAATCAGGGATGGCAAAAGGAAAAAGGCCCCCCTTGGTGCATCCCGAAAATACGGGTGCACCTGTAAAGCACACATATGCCTAGTGGGCTCCATTATAATAAAAAAAAAACATTTTAATTGCACCTTGTTACCACCGACTCAAAGTCGCTGGTAACTGCATCTCCAAAGTGTCAAATGCCCAAATCGCATTTTGGAAATGCATGGTACATCAGAATAGGAAATGCAAATAGGAAATCCCTATTTGCGATTCCTTAACCCCTTTGCTGCTAGGCCTTTTCCCCCTCAGGTGTCAGACCTTTTTCTTTTAGCTATTTGGGGCAGTTTGCATTGAGGACCTCATACTTTTTGTCCACATAAGCTACCCACACCAAATTTGCGTCCTTTTTTATCAACATCCTAGGGATTCTAGAGGTACCCAGTGTTTGGGGTTCTCCTGGAGGAGACCAAGAAATGAACCAAAATACTGTGAAAATTTTGTTTTTTTATAACAGAATGAGAAAAATAGGGCTGCAGAAGAAAGCTTGTGGTTTTGTCCCTGTGAAGGGCATCAACAAATAGTTTACGGTGCTCAAATCACCATCTTCAAGCCTTCAGGAGCAGGCAGACTTGAAGCAGAACCCCCCATTTTTTAACACAATTATGGCATTTTACTGGGACAATACCCCATTTTTACAATTTTTTGTGCTTTTCAGCCTCCTTCCAGTTAGTGAGGTAAATAGGTGTCAAACCAATGTTGGATCCTGGACAGCTAAACATTTCTGAAGAGTAGAGAAAATTCTGAATTCTGCAAGGGGTGATTTGTGTAGCTCCTTCAATGTTTTCCTACAGAAAGTAGCAGCTAAATAAAACAATATCAAAATTGAGGTAAAAAAATAGCTATTTCTGTCCACATTTTCTTCTATAACTTATTCTCGCTATGACAGATTTTCTAAAGCAATATACCATTGCATCTGCTGGACCCTTCTTCTTGCAGGAATATATAGGACTTGTAGGTTCATTAAAAACCCTAAGTACCCAGAGTCAATAAAAGGCCTGCACCTTGCAATGGGTTTTCATTGTATATCGGGTATTCAGCAATTCATTTGCTGAAATATAAAGTGTGAAAAATAGGTATCAAGGAAACCTTCGTATTTCCAAAAGGGGCACAAGAAAAGGTATTTAAAAGCAGTGGTTATTTGCACATCTCTGAGTTACGGGGTCCCCATACTAGCATGCAAATTACAGGCATTTCTCAAATAGACGTCTTTTTTACACACTGTCTTACATTTGGAAGGGAAAAATGTAGAGAAAGACAAGGGGCAATAATACATGTTTTGCTATTTTGTGTTCCCCTAAGTCTCCCAATAAAAATGGTACCTCACTTGTGTGGGTAGACTGAATGCCCGCGACAGGAAATCCAACATGGACACATCACATTTTTACATTGAAATCTGACATGTTTTTTTTAAATGCCTAGCTGTGGATTTTGGCCTCTCGCTCTGCTGACACCTAGGGAATCCTACCAAACCTAAGCATTGTTTTAAACTGGACATCTAGGGGAATCCAGGATGGGGCTCTCACCGGGTTCTGTTACTCAGAATCCTTTGCAAACCTCAACATTTGGCAAAAAAAACACCTTTTCCACACATTTCAGTGATAGAAGTTCTGGAATCTGAGAGGAGCTGCAAAT
The DNA here is from genome assembly GCF_031143425.1 of Pleurodeles waltl. NCBI lineage: Eukaryota > Metazoa > Chordata > Amphibia > Caudata > Salamandridae > Pleurodeles > Pleurodeles waltl. The sequence goes on from NC_090449.1 coordinate 529,882,389, forward strand.
GTCAATCCACCCAGCATTCCCCCAAGATTCCTGATAAAAATGGTACCTCACATGTGTGGGTAGGCCTAGTGCCCGCGACAGGAAATGCCCTAAAACACAACATGGACACATCTCATTTTCCCAAAGAAAACTGACCTGTTTTTTGCAAAGTGCCTACCTGAGGATTTTGGCCTCTAGCTCATCCGGGTCCTAGGAAAACCTAACAAACTTGAACGTTTCTGTAAACTAGACACCTAGGTGAACCCAGGGTGGGATAACTTGTGGCACTCTCACCAGGTTCTGTTACACAGAATTCTTAGCAAACCTGAAAATTTGGCAAAAAACACTTTTTCCTCACATTTCGGTGCTGCAAAGTTCTGGACTCTGAGGGGAGCCACAAACTTCCTTCCACCCAGCATTCCGCCAAGTCTCCCGATAAAAACTTTACCTCCCTTGTGTTGATAGGCATAGTGCCCGTGACAGGAAACGCCCCAAAACGCAACATGGACGCATCAGATTTTACCATTGACAAGTGACGTGTTTTTTGGAAAGTGCCTAGCTGTGGATTTTGGTCTGTAGCACAGTCGGCACCTAGGAAAACCTACCAAACCTGTTCATTTTTGGAAACTAAACACCTTGGGGAACCCAGGATGGGGTAGCTTGTGGCGCTCTCACCAGGTTCTGTCACCCAGAATCCTTAGAAAACCTCAAACATTGGCAAAAAACACTTTTTCCTCACTTTTTCGGTGCTGCAAAGTTCTCGAATCTGAGGGGAGCCACAAACCTTCTTCCTCCCAGCATTCCCCTAGTTTCCCGATAAAAATGGTACCTCACTTGTCTGGGTAGGCCTAGTGCCGACAACAGGAAATGCCTCAAAACATAATGTGAACAGATCAAAACTATCAAATACAACACTTCCTTGTTGTGCTGCAGGGGCACCTTTGTTTTTGGTCCTGAGTTCAGCAGCCATCTAGGGAAACCTTTCAAACCCAGACATTTCTGAAAACTAGACACCCGATGGAAGTCCAAGGAGGTGTGACTTGTGTATATCACCCAGTGTTTTCTTACCTCAGCAAACCTTAAATTTAGGTGAACAATCAATTTTTTCCACATTTTTGTGTGGGATCACCACATTGGCACAAATTTCCTACCACCCAACATTCCCCTCAGTCTACCAATTAAAATTATACCTCACTTGTGTAGGTGGGCCAAGGGCCTGTGACAGGGAAGAGCCAAAAATATGTCAAAATTGAGGGGGAACCAAAGCCGGACGTTTGAGAAAAAAATATTTTAGGCTGACAAGTGGGGCAGAATTTTTATCGGTATAGATGAGACAATTCTGGATGTTAGGAATTTTGTGGATTCCTGCAAATTCCAGAAGGTTCCACCACAAAAATATGGGGAACTGTGTGATTTCAGGCAAAGTTGGAGATTTGCAAGGCATTGTGGGTAGGAAAAGGGTGTGGGGTGCATGTGAAGTACACCACCCTGGACTCACCCAGATGTTTAGTTTTCAAATGTGTCTGGGTCTCGTAGATTTTTCTACGTGTCAGCGTCCCAAAGTCCAAAAAGTGCAGCCCTCCTCATTCCATGTTGGGTGATTTTGAGAGTTAGACAAGCTCTCATGGCCCAAATGTAAAACCAAAACCCAAAATAATCAAATGTCCTCTTGTTTGCCATTGGGATAAGATATTTTAGTGTGCGAGGGTAGAGCTGAAAGATTGTTACCCACTTTGGTTGTAGTGGGGGCGTTACCATGCGCATACTGGTTAGTAGCCACCCCCCCTTTTTTTTTAATTCCCTGGCATCTAGTAGGCTTTTTTACCCCCCAAGGGAGTGGATCGGGGTAATTGCCCCATATGCCCACTGGTGGACACAGCAACTTTGTCCCCATTTATTTGCCCCACAAGGGAGCGACCCTTGCCTGAGTGGTCGCTCCCCATCTGAAAAAAATAATTGTAAAAATCCCTGTTGCCTAGTGGTTTCAGCCCCCTTGGGGAAGCTAGGCCTAATTAAAAGAGACTTATCTGCCCCCAGGGGGCCAGAAATGGCACAAAGTGAATTTGCCCCCCAGGGGAGCGACCCTTGCCTAAGGGGTCGCTCCCCTTGTGTCAAATTTGCGCAAAAACAAAATCCCTGGTGTATAGTGGTTTCTGCCCCCTTGGGGGCACAGTGGCCTAAGAAAAATAGGCTGGGTGTAAAATAAAATTGCCCCCCAGGGGAGCGACCCTTGCCTAAGGGGTTGCTCCACATCTGTAAAAGAAAACAAATCCTGTTGTCTAGGCCATTTCTGCCCGGAAGGGGGCAGACATAGGCTAAAATAAACGTGCCCCCCAGGGGAGCGACCCTTGACTAAGGGGTCGCTCCCCTCATGTGTAACTGTTGGAAAATGGGTTATTGGTAAGGGCAGGTAGGTACCTACACTTAGCAATAGGCCACTAACCTCCACTAAGGTCCAGTTAGGTCTCAGTAAATTAACCCAAGCTCAACCCTTGGTAGCTTGGCAATGAGCGTCAAGGCTTAACTTAGGAGACAGAGTGTAAAGCATTCAAATATCACAAAACAGTAATTAAAGAAAACACAGGAAACAGTTTAAAAATCCAAAACCAATTTATGAAAATAGATTATATTTTTATTTTTAAAATGACATAAAAACTAATAAAATCGGATAAGGGAACCGGAGATATGAATTTTTAAAGAATTATTGTTTTTTTAGCACCTAGAAACAAAGAGCGCCAATTGGGTCATGTGGTTGCACCTCGACCGGGGCAAAGTCAAAGTTTAAGGCCGACCGTGATGGAGCCCTGCTCGCTAGAGGCCGCGGGAGGCCTCGGTTAAAAGTTTACCTTCACACTTAGGGGGTCATTCTGACCCTGGCGGTCTTGGACCGCCAGGGTCACGAATGACGGAAGCACCGCCAACAGGCTGGCGGTGCTTCAAATGCCATTCTGACCGCAGCGGTAAAACCGCAGTCGCCCCGCCGTTTATGCCCCGGCTGGGAGAATCCACCAGGGCAGCGCTGCTCTGGGGATTCTCACCCCCGTACCGCCAGCCTGTTTCTATCGGTTTTCACCGCCAGTAAGAGGCTGGCGGTAAGGGGTGTCCTGGGGCCCCTGGGGGCCCCTGCACTGCCCATGCCACTGGCATGGGCAGTGCAGGGGCCCCCTAACAGGGCCACGGCCAGCTTTTCACTGTCTGCCTAGCAGACAGTGAAAAAAGCGTCGGGTGCAACTGCACCCGTCGCACGGCTGCAACACCGCTGGCTCCATTCGGAGCCGGCTCCTGTGTTGCAGCCCTCATTCCCACTGGGCCGGCGGGCGCTAACTTGGTTAGGGCCCGGCAGCCCAGCGGGAATGTCAGAATGGGGGCCGCAGAATTTTGGCCACATGGTGGCCAAATGGCGGTTTCCGCCTGGCTGGCGGCGGTAGCTGTCCGCCAAGGTTGGAATGACCCCCTAAGTCTCTTTTTCGAAGATTTTCTTCAGCGGGACGAAAGTGCCAGTCCAATCTGACCTCCTGGAGCCCTTCTCCGGATACGCAATGCGGGATTCCTCGTTGGAAATTTTTACCTTCGGACTTAGTCGTTTTTTCGAGGTAAAAATCCTTCGACCGGGATAAACCTGGATCTTGATCCGACGTCCCTGGAGCCCTCCTCGGATACGCCGGCTGGGAGGTCCCGGTCAACTTTTTACCTTCGGACTTAGTCTCTTTTTCGGAGATTTTCTTTACCGGGACGAACCAGCAAATCAGGCCGGGTCGCGGTTGAGGCAAGCCGGCTAGAGTTGCCGCGGCGGGTCGGTCCCTCTATGGAGCTTTTTTACAAAAGTTTTCCAAACTTCTCCAAACTTCTGGGGCTTCTCCCAGATGTCCCTTTAAGGTTCTTTTGAGGTCCACAGCTCACCCCAAGGGTCCATAGGTTCTGAGATGGTCCTTGGGGGTGTGGACTTCAACTCCCAGAATGCACCTGGCACAAACTCCTTTTTGGCCACTGGGCAGTGGCCAGCTGGTTGATTTCTTCAGGAGTTGGTGCAGGGAAATCTGGATAGCAATTTTTCACCTGTAGCAAACAGGGAGTCCCTCCTTGAACCAGTTGAAGCCAGGCAAAGTCCTTCTTGTGGTGAAGCCCAAGTGTGCAGCTGGTGCAGTCCTTCTGAGTGCAGGTTCCAGGTGCAGGCCAGGGGTCCAGCAGGGCAGTCCTTCTTCTCCTTTGGTTCTTCCTTGTTGGAATCTGATGGGGATCTGAGGTATGGGTGCAGGTCTGCCAGTTTTATCCTTGCTCCTGGGTGAAAAGCAGGGAGGTCCTGTTTCTCCAATCAGGTGCAGGGTCCTTCCCCCTGTGATGACCACTTCCTGGGAAGTGTGGCAAAAATCAATCCCAGGAGGCAACATTCTCCATAAACCTATCATGGCTGAATCTGATTTTTGGAGGTTTGCATCTGGCTGAGCCCACACACTGGTGTGGCTAAAAATCATAAACACACCCCTCTCCTGCCCTCTCCTAATCTAATCAAGGGGGCACCTAGTTGTCTGGGGTTGCAGGATGTGGGGGTGTTGCTGGTTGCTCCAAGTGTCCTTCTCTGCCTTTGAAGACCAGTTTGGCAGCCCTCCACCTTCCTGCCTCACCATATGCTGAGGGGAGATTCCCTCCCACAGGCACATTCCTTTGTGTGAAGCCAGGCTGCTAGAGGCTGGCCAATCAGAGCACAGCAGCAAAAACAATGCAGGGCTAAAATTGGCAACTTTTCAGGTAAAGTTTAAAACTCTTTACCTGAACAAGTTATATTAAATCCCACAACTGGAAGTTGTGGGATTTATTACAACAATTAATTTGATACCAAACTCTTGGTATTCATCATTTAAGGAGACTTTAAAAATTAAAATAAAGTCTCCCCATTCTAGTCTATGAAGGCTATTTACTACAATGAGGGAAAAACGAATTTGGTTGTTTTGACCTCACCAGGGCTTATAAAACTATTTTTATAAAGGCCCTGCTTATAGTTACATGGCACCCAGCTCTAGGGCACATAGGGCACACCTTAGGGGTGACTCATATGTAAAAATAAGGTAGTTTAAGACTTTGGAACTACTTCTAATTCCAAAGTCGAATTTGCATATAAATTTAATTTAAAAGCAGCCAGCAAGGCAGGTCTGCCTTTAAAATGACACTGGGCACCTCAGCAGTGCACCTATGGGTGCACTACCTATGCTGTGGTCCCTAAACCTACATGCCCTACCATATACTAGGGACTTATAGGTAGGTTAACTTAGCCAATTATAATTAGCCTAATTTGCATATCCATTTTACACAGAGCACTGGCCCTGGGACTGGTAAGTAGTACCCAGGGCACAGCCAAGAGTCAGTAACCACCAGTACCTGTCCAAAAAGTGTGGGGGTGACCAGGGCAAAAAGGAGGACTTTCCTACAGTAACTGACATAAAGAAAAAATCCCTAGTATCTAGTGGTTTCTACCCCCCTTGGGGGCAGATTTGCCCAATAAAAAAAAACAGATATGCCCCCAAGGGGGGCAGAAATGGCCTAAAAACAATTTGCCATACCCTCCGGGGAGCGGCCCTTGCCTCTGCATTAGAGGTTTAATTACAATAGGCCAATCTGCCCCCTGGGGGCAGAAAAGGCCTTACAAATGCCCCTCAGGGGAGTGACCCTTGCTCAAGGGGTCACTCCCCTTTATTGTTTACATATATAAAAAAAAAAAAAACTCCCTGGTGTCTAGTGGGCATTCTCATACAGGAACCCACTCAGATGTTTGGAAGAGTGGGCTCAACATATCATAAATCTGTCATGACTGTCTAGCAAGTGATGCCACGGCTCTTGTGAGTGAAACTGCAGGTACTGAATGTGAAGCTTGGAATGGAGAATCACTCTCATGCACAATGACTGAGATAACATAAGCATCTGTGTTGTCACAGTGGTGTTTTTCAGGTATATATTGCATGTCCGTTCTTGGGAGAATACTTGGGAAGACCTATAAGAGTCCAGAATTCAGAATGACTGTAGAGCTCTGTCAACTTTGGTCTTGGCCAATAAACAGTCAGCATTTTATAATACATGGGGGAGGAACTAGTTTACCTTATTATAGGTGTCCTAAAAGGATGGCTATCTTTCACTTATTTCCTACAATGAAATAAGTGGAATCTTTTCCCTTTCCTCTTTCTGAGATCTGGAACCCACTGACCTTGTGCAGAAGTTCTTCCATTGTTGGCTGTTGCAGCAGTATCCTGGATTGACACTGTTGTAGCAGCTGTAGGGAATTGCCATGCCCTATCAATGAAAAAATAGCAGAGAGGTATCAGCTGTTATTTGGGTCCAATATCATTTGAAGATCTAATACTGGTAATGCAGTAAAAGTCCCTTCAGGGAACATAAGGATAACTGCTGAAGCCTGACTTATGGTTTTAGATAGCCTACTGAAAAGCCTCACAGTGGACCGAAAGGACAAGGCAGAAGAAAAAGAGCCACTGTCTGGCTGAATTATAAGCCTGGCCTTGCTCACTGGTTGTGGCATCAGAATCATTACTGGTGTTAGGGTCAACAATGGATAACGTCTTTGTAGGAGGAGGCCTAAAGCATAAATTGAGTCTACCTAACCAGAATAATGAAAGAATATCTTTCATCTATAACAATATTGGCTTTTGTCTGTAAACTAGAAAGATCAGTAAAGGATCCTGAAGATATGCAGTACTAAGGAGATGAACTAATGGTACTCTTTCAGTGATGATATGATCAGATGTGGGAGAATGAATCAGAGACAAAAGTACAATATCATTCCTTTGGAATCAAAAAAGAAACAGTGAAGGCAGTGTCATATATTTCCCTTTCCACTATTGCTTTGGGCCCTGGCATTCTGTATGCCTCAGTAAGTGTTGGAACTACAGCTGAACACTGCAGGATGTTTCATCTACCAGTGAGATTGTTTGCCTGTTGATTGCAGCCTGTCCCTTCTCCTCATCAACATGCACCAAGTGAGTCTTTAGCAACTCACTAGATTCCATTAAACAGATTGAGACCGTATTTCATTTACTTGCATTAAGGGAGACACCTTGACTTCTCAATATAGTAAGTAAGAACTATCATATTAAAATGAAGAATCAAAACGGATTCACATTACAATGGTGTTTAAAGCCTTCCAGTTCCAGTAGGAAAGAAGGACATGTCACAATATTGCAAGTTGGTCTATAGGATGGGGAATGTTTGGTCCAAAGTGGATGTTTGGAGCTTCTTTGAGTTAGAGGATCTCTGAATCAGATTCTGGCTTTTAGATCTGAATTAACCAATATCTTCGGAACCAGAAGAGATGTGAGAAGTAATAAGGTATTACTACTACTTTTGTGCATGGTCAATGATGTTGAGCTACATGTATGACAGAGAAGGGCTCTAAAAAGTTTGCCTTAACATAGCTGTTTACACCAAGACATATAACCAATGATTGAACAACATTTACTACAGACAGTAACCAAAGAAAGAGGGCCCCTTTTGTAGTCTGGAATGACATTGAAAGTCAGGTGACAAATTGATCTTGAACATTATTTATTTTTGTATTTGTGGTTAAGTTAGTGAATCATGCTCGCAACAATGTTTACAAATTGACTGTGACCCCCCCAGAGAAGCCTAAGCCTAAAAAGGCTAGAGTTTGCAGAGCAAAGCACGATGTTGACATAAACCTCATTGCACCCAAGGAAGACAGCAGACACGTATCCTAGATATCCATTATTCTATTGAGTAGTCAATCTGGCCAGTTTAGGTGCCTTAAGCATTTTCAAGAGCTATGCCAGTTTGTCCTTTCTTTTTAATATTGAAGGCTCCACTTTCATCTTGAATTTTAATGTTGATGTCTTCAATACCTTCCAAGGCCTAGTTAAGCAGCCACTGAAAGGTAGCAGATGCATCATTCATGCATCATTCTATTAGCGCGTCGGTCCTTAATAAGTGAACTTACAGTGTAAAAAAGCTCATAATGTTGGAGTGTTCAAGGAATGCACATGTTAGTGTGTCGGTCCTTAATAAGTAAACTTATAAGGCGACGCTTAAAGGTCGATGAACCTTTTGATTCGCATGGAGTATCCTAGCCACACTGTGACAAGTGTACTCAATAATCAAATGCGCAGCTTCAATAACATTAGTTGAAGCATTAACATTTAATCAAGAACACCAAATGATAGACGCACCATCACTCTTTCAGTCATGAATAACCATACCTCAAATATATGTTTAGTAGTTTTATTGCCCTTTGGTTACAATACTAAGTCATGAGGTTAATTCAAACTTTATTTCTTTCACTAAACCATGATTAGTCAATCAGAAGATGCCATGAACATAATCTAATAAAAGCTTGCATTAAGATACATTCTAGAGCATTTGCACAAATCAACAAGAAGATAAATCCCATTAACCCAGTTAATGGCTTAAGTTCAGCAGAATTTTGTCCGTCAATCAATTTTCAAACTTCATGTCAAGTACAGTCATGTGGATTAACCTTAATTAACCCAGATCAGCATTAGCATGTGAGGCATCATGCGAAAGCAATTTAGAACACACATTTTGAAGAAAAACATTAAACTAAGAAATACTATATAGACAGTGCAGTTGGTACCTAGAAAAGAAAAGAAAAGCAATGCAATACAGTCACATTGTCATATCTACCTATCCTCGGTATGGGTCAGCAACAGAGTCAGCCTTCGTCCTCAGGTCATCAGTCAATCAGCATTGCATCAGGATCTCAGTCTGAAAGTCGAGCCCAATGACAGAATCTTAAGGCACCTCCGCAGTTTCGATAAAGTCTGCTCTCCTCTCCCTATCCATCTGACTCTCCCCTCTCCATCTGTTTCTCCCCTCTCCATCTGAAGCCTTTTCCTTCGATCATGATGTTATATCAAAGTCACCCAGACTGTCCCCTAATTCCTAATTGGTCAATTAGTCGCACAATATTTTAATTAGCCAATGAATAAAACACACCAAATCTATAGATTCTAGTATTTTATGGTTCTCAGACTGTTGATTGGTTCGTCTTGCAATGTCCTCGTCATCCAGCTCGTCAGGTATCGAAAATGTTGCATCTTCTTCTCCAGTCAGTGTCTTCATTGTTCAAGTCCTGGGAAAGTACACCCCATTTGACTTACACGTCAGTTGTTACAATTCTGATTCTACCATCTCCTGTCCGTCGGTTCACATAAAGGCTCCTTGCTAAGCAGATTTTATTAAACAATGGGCAGTTCACAGTTAGTTAAGCTTCGCCAACGTTTTACATTTTAGCATTAGAAACACAGCTTCTGCGATGAGGCCTAGTAAGACTAGACGCAAACAATTGCTAAGTTAAGGCGCATAATTAATAAAACATAGGTTATATATTTTAATATGTCATATTACTACATTATTTTTATTACATTTTCTTCATTTACGTGTAAGTTAGTCTTCTTTTAATATCTTGGTTAACATTGGCGGCCGGACTTCATGGTCACAATATCAAACATGCACATTATTTTCCCGTATTCATTTAATTACATAAGCATTCATTAATAATTTCTTATTAATATATTTGTGTTAACAATACCTCCTCTGATGACTAATTATGTCATCACACTACTTTCTCTTTTGTCAGTTTCACAACTCAATTTCCTTAACTTTTTGTCTTCTTCTCAAATCTTCTTTATAAGTTCTTTCCCTGTTTCGTTCTTCCCTCCTCTGATTATTTTTAGATCTTTTCAATTTTATCTTTTGACATAATTTGCATAATCCCCATAAGCCTAATACACAAGGAATTACAATTAATATTCCCTGTCTAATTTTTAATAGCACCCCATTCCATATTTGACTAAGCCAATTTCCCACTGAAGCAAATCCCTTTCCAACTTTTCCCCAAACACCTGGTTCCTTTAGTTCCTTTAAATCATTATTCGAGTTAGTCAGGTTAGTAACTAAGGGCTACATGTATGAAAGTTTGGATTTGCGACTCTCAAATTGCGAGTCACCTTATGTCAATGACACTGTTTGCGATTCGGAAGGGGGTCGCAAATGCCCTACCTCATGAATATTCATGAGGTAGGTCGCAATTTACGACCCCCTTGGGAATGGCGGCCCTCACAGGGATGGTGGCCTGCAGGAAAAATACGTTTTCTTTTCATTTTTTCAGAGCAGGCTGTGGTCCATAGGACCACTGCCTGCTCTGAAATTTTTTTTTTTACTGCCATTCACAAATGGGGACCCCTTCCTGTTTGCGAATGGGTTAGCACTAGTATGACACTGGTGCTAACTACGATTGCATTTGCGGTCACAAAACTATCATACATGGGACTGCGACTCACAATTAGAAAGGGACCACCCCTTCCTAATTGCGACTTGCAAACCCTTTTTGCGATTCGGTAAATAGTTTACCGAATTGCAAAAATGGGTCTGAACATCCCAAAATACATTTTGCACGTCGCAAACGGCCCGATTCACTATTTGCGACATGCAAAATGCTACATACCAGTAGCGCTAAGTCTCTTAGGGCCAGATGTAGCAAAATCCGATTTTGCGACTGGCAAATTGCGAATCTGAGCGACTCGCAATTTGCAAGTCGCAAAATCGGATGCAGAATGGTGTCTCAGACACCTTCTGCGAATCGCTATTGGGTCGCAAAGACCCACCTCATTAATAGTAATGAGGTGGGTCGCATTTTGCGACCCCATAACGATTCCCTGCACTCACAGGGATGGTGGCCTGCTGAAGACAGCAGACCTCCATGTCTGTGACTGCTTTTTAAATAAAGCATTTTTTTTTTTTTTCAGCCCTTTTCCTTAAAGGAAAACGAGTTGCAAAATAAAAAAAAATACCGAAACCATTTGATTTCGTTTTTTCAGTGTAGGCAGTGGTCCATTGGACCACTGCCTGCTCTGAAAAAACGTTCTGGCCAACATTCACAAAGAGGAAGAGGTCCCGTGTGACACTGGTAGTAACTGCGAATTGCTTTGCGACCACGGTCACAAAGCAATTCTGAATTGCGATGCGAGTCGCAAATAGGAAGGGAACACCCCGTCCTATTTGCGAGTTCCATTCACAAATTGCGAGTCGGTACTGACTCGCAATTTGTGAATGAGCATCGCCTTGGGCTGTTTGCATGGCGCAAACAGCGATTTTCGCAGTTTGCACCATGCAAACGGCTTCCTACATCTGGCCCTTAGCTCTTTACTGTTATTCGGGATGCATGAGCAGCAATGCCTAGAGTTAATCATTTTACAAACTCCACCATCCTTCGCTAGAAGGATGTCTAAAGCAAGGAGATTGAAGACTCATAGCTCTATCCACAGCCAATTCTGTATCAATCAGGAGTATTGCCCCTGTGAAATTTGTCAGCATGTTATCCACAATAGTAGACAACTTTAGAATTTTGATCGAATTTAGGATGACTCCCAGTGAAGGAATCACTGCACCAAATATATCACCCACCACTGCAGAAGAGTATTCCCTCCTCTGTCTTTTATGATGTAATTCAGTCAATTTCAGAAACTTTTTCAAGTCATCTATCTGATAAATCTTTGGGAATAACATTCTCAAATAACATGTCCCATACCATCCTCTTGGAAGACGGTAATAAGCATTCAGTCCACAAATAAAATAGATTCCTGGAATCGCAGGGTCCTGACCATTCAACATAAAAATCCATTTACTCTGAAATAAAAACACATGCCTACATTCACTCATACCCACAAATAAAGTGTCAGTGCGTGATTTTTTCCTATATATAAAAAGCTTCCCTACGTGTAATGCATCTAAAGCTAATTTCCCTTGTGTCTTAATTGCAGTGTAAGCATAATCATTCTTGTAAGTCCTTTTCTTTAGACCTTTTTCTAACCTTTCCTTTAATGCCTTTCTCCTATCATCAGTATGACCTAGAAAGCTCTTTTCTAAAGGTGGAAGCAAGCATGTAATATTATTACGGTGAGCATAAGCAGTCTCAAACGTTAGTGTGGGCTCAAAGATTTCTATAACCAGTACTATGTCATGATCCTTAGCAACTCTACTCAAATACCTAATAATAGGAACAAATGAAAACACCACATTGTGATTAAAATGAAATTATTGGATATATTCCTTGGATATATTCCTGATCATAAAACCTGGTTAGTAGCAGACTACAACTTATCCCGTAAGTCAAAGGCAAGCTATAGTACCTCCTTCTTCCACTGATGAAGGAATTTGCGTGCACACAAGGGACCCACGTCTGGGTATACCCTTCCCACTTAGGGCAACTTTAGCAACACAAAATGATGATGGACGGAGTGCTGAACAATGCAAACACTCACCCCCAGTCACAGATCTGGGTTTAATCCATTGTTCTTTTGCTCACAAAGCCACCCCAGTTTGAACCAAGCCATATGCAAATCAGTCTTGACCCTGTCCCTCATGGGAACAGTCCAGCCTAAACTGCCAAGCCAGGTCCTCCCTGGACCGAAAAGAAGCATCCTGGGACCAGTTTCAGTGTTTCACCCTTCATCAGACAGACTAGCTTGAATCCAGTGGCACAGTGAGCAAGGCACCCACGTCTGGCCATACCCTTCCCACTTAGGGCGACAAAGCAAAAACAACAAGTGATGGACAGAATGCTGAACATTGTCGAACATTCACCCCCAGTACAGTGATCTGGACCTAAGTCCATCGTTTTTTTGCTGCCGATGCCATTCCAGTTTGGACCCAGCCATATGCAAATCAGTCTTGACCCTGTTCCCCATGGGAACAGTCCAGCCCGAACTGCTAGGCCAGGTCTTCCCTGGACTGGAAACAAGCATCCTGGGACCGGTTTCGGGGTTTCACCCCTCGTCAGCCAGGCTAGCTTGAATCCAGTGGCATGGGAAGCACGGGACCCACGTCTGGGCATACCCTTCCCACTTAGGGCGACAAAGCAAAACCAACAAGTGATGGATCCAAACTGGGGTTGCATTGTGAACAAAAGAACGATGGATTAAACCCAGATCTTTGACTGGGGGTGAGTGTTTGCATTGTTCAGCACTCCGTCCATCACCTTTTTCTGTTGCTAAAGATACCCACAATCACCACAATAAACAAAATCCCACACACCATCGCCAAACCAATGCTCATATGACTACAATGCTTAACATATCTAACTTCGTTATTTAGCTCAGCCATGATCTTTAAAGAATCCGAAAGCAGAAGAAACTTTTACAAAGTGCAGCACAAATTTCTTCTTCAACCCTTTTTGTCAAAATCGATTAGTAACTTGTCACATCCGGGTTTTCAACGTCAAATCAGGTTATCAATGTCTCTTTTCAGGTTATTTTCACAGTCTCTTTCTTAAACTATTTTCAGATTTTCCAGCAATTCAGTTCCTTGATCACCTTCAGGTTTCACCAAAATACTGACTCAGAACGTCCCTATCAAAGCAGAAAGACATAAACTTGTGCTGCCATTCATTTGTATTTCCGTACGCCCATTCAGGACCTCTGTATCTTCGACTTGCTATTCTCTTTCTTTTCAACTCGCGATCGCCACTTAATTCTCCTTCACTTAATTCTTCTTTTCTCGTTGTGTCTACTTCTTCCTCTATTGTCTCATTTATAACAAATTATTTATTTTTCCCTATCTGTAATTCTGGCTACTTGTCTCCTTTTCTTGTTCCTTCAGTCGATATTCTTTTCAGGATCAGACTCTTCTCTTTTTCTTTTTCTATGGTGTTTTCTCTTGATGGACCTGCAACAGGTTCAGGAAGAGTTGAATCGTTTTGACTTTGATCGGCTCAATTCCTTCACCCTCTGGGTCTGCTCCTTGCTATGTCTGTTTTTCAGATCTGTCTGCTTCTGGGAGAGCTCCTGCTGAGCTAGGCTCTCCAGCTATATCAGTTATAATAGATTCTACTGCTGTGTCAGCTGTGATATGTTCTCCTGCACCCTCTTGTAGCTCTTCTGACTTCATCTCTTACAGGGGTGATAGAACCTTCTGCCACCAGCTCTGGTTCGACTTCGGGCTCTCTCTGTTCCTTCTCTGATGCTTCAGGGTAATAGCTACAATGCAACTTCTGCTCAATGCTTAGTGCTGCACACAAAGGTTTAATCACTTCATTATTGAAGTGCGTTCCCCTATCTGATTCTAAATAGATCAGAATTCCGAAATGTGGTTTCAACTCTCTAAGCAACAGCTTAGCTACTGTGAGACTATCATTTCTTCGTTTACGGTACGCCTCAATCCAGTGACTAAAAATTCACACAATCACCAACACATACTTCAAACCTCCACATACAGGCATTTCAATGAAATCCAATTGATTTCTGCTGAATGGTCCTTCTGGTCTTCCAATGTGGCACAAATTCACCATGGTCCCTTTTCCTGCATTAAGCTGCTGACAAATTACACAGCGATGGCATACTGCTTCTGCTGCTTGTCTAAACTTAGGAATGAACCAGTCAATTTTGAATAAGTGAATCATGTCAATGTGTGCCTGACCATGGCAATACCTCGCCATTTGTGACAGCAAGCTACTGGGTAAGACCATCTGACCACCTTCGGATACCCATACCTCATCAGCCCTTTGAACAAATTTTAATTGGGACCAAAGTAATTTCTCTTCTTTGTCGACATTACTCTGTAAGGTTCTCAACTGTTGTAGAGTATTGATCACTCTCAATACAAAACCTGTACATGTATTATCTTCTTCTGACATTAGTTCCCACTTTTCCTTGAATGATATACAGTTCAATGTGCAAAATCTTGCAACTTGATCCGCATATCTGTTTCCCAGTGAGATAATATCTAGTGATTTTAGATGTGCACTGCACTGCACCACAGCAATTTCTTCAGGCAATTGTATTGCATGCAGCAACTCTTTTATTTTCTCACCATTCCTTACTGGTGAACCAGTAGAGGTCAGGAAAGCTATCTGTGACCATAATTGACCAAAATCATGAACAATTCCAAATCCATATTGGCTATCAGTATAGAATGTGACTCTCAGCCTCACAGAAACATGGCCCGCTCTTGTAAGAGCTACCAACTCTGCTACTTGTGCAGAATACACTCCTCAAAGCCAAGAGGCTTCTAAAGAACCTGTAATTGTGCACACAGCATATCCTGCTCTTAAAGTTCCTGTACCATCTCTGAGGCAAGAACCGTCAACAAAGACAATTTGGTCATTTTCTTCCAATCGTGTATCTCTAATATCAGGTCTGGGTTTAGTGCACAACTCAGTCACCTCAAGACAACCATGCTTAATGTCTTCCTCTTTTTCATTTTCAGCAATATTACTTGGAAGTAAAGTTGCCAGGTTCAACACTGTACATCTTTTAAGTGTCACGTTAGGAGCACCTAAAATACTCGTATTATACCTTGTCAGTCGAGCACCCGTCAAGTACTGCGTTTTCGTCCTTGTCAATAAAACCTCAGTTGAGCGAGGGGCCATTACTGTCAGGGGATATCCCATCACTACTCCCTCACATTGTGAAAGGCTTTGACCAGCTGCGGCAACTGCACTTAAACAACCTGGTAAGGGTGCCGCAACCGGGTCCAAGGTAGCTGAAAAATATGCTACTGGGTGATGATTACCTCCATGGACCGGAGAAAAGACAGACAAAGAACATGAATCTCGCTCATGATAAAACAATGTCAATGGTTTTGTGTAATCAGGTTTACCTACGGCTGGAGCTCTGCACAAACTCTCTCTCACTTCAGTGAACGCTTTAATCTGCTCTTCATCTAAGGTTATGGGATCAGTAACATCCTTGTGCGTCAATTTCTGCAATGGCTTTGAAATTTCAGCAACATTTGGAATCCACTGTCAACAGTAACCTACTGTGAGAAACTAGGGCTGATTGCAGAGGCCCCATAACTTTTTGCCCCCATTTTCCACTTTATGCTGGTGTTTTCCTGACTCTGATGGTGCCCTGGGTACTGCTAACCAGTCCCAGGGCCTGTGCTCTGTGTAAAATGGATATGCAAATTAGGCTAATTATAATTGGCTAAGTTAACCTACCTATAAGTCCCTAGTATATGGTAGGGCATGTAGGTTTAGGGACCACAGCATAGGTGGTGCACACCTAGGTGCATTGCTGAGGTGCCCAGTGTCATTTTAAAAGCAAGCCTGCCTTGCTGGCTGCTTTTACATTAAAGTTATATGCAAATTCGACTTTGGAATTAAAGGTACTTCCAAAGTCTTAAACTACCTTATTTTTACATATAAGTCACCCCTAAGGTGTGCCCTATGTGCCCCTAGGGCTGGGTGCCATGTAACTATAAGCAGGGACTTTATAAAAATAGATTTATAAGCCCTGGTGAGGTAAAAACAGCCAAATTCGTTTTTCCCTCATTGAAGTAAATGGCCTTCATAGGCTAGAATGGGCAGACTTTATTTTAAATTTTAAAGTCTCCTTAAATGTTACATACCAAGAATTTGGTATCAAATTGATTGTTATAATAAATCCCACAACTTCCAGTTGTTGGATTTAATATAACCAGTTCAGGTAAAAAGTTTAGACTTTACCTAAAAAGTTGCCAATTTCAGCTTTGCATTGTTTTTGCTGCTGTGCTCTGATTGGCCAGCCTGCAGCAGCTTCTGCCAGGCTACTTTGATGAGGTGTGAAGTGGCCTGACTTCACACAAAGGAATGTGCTTGGGAGAGAGAATCTCCCCTCAGCAGATGGTGAGGCAGGAAGGGGGAGGGCTGCCAAACTGGTCTTCAAAGGCAGAGAAGGACATTTGCAGCACCCAGCAACACCCCCACATCCTGCAACCCCAGACAATTAGGTGCCCCCTTGATTAGATTAGGAGAGGGCAGGAGAGGGGTGTGTTTATGATTTTTAGCCACACCAGTGGGTGGGCTCAGCCAGATGTAACCTCCAAAAATCAGATTCATCCATGTTGGATTTTTAGAGACTGTTGCCTTCTGGGATGGATTTTTGCCACACTTCCCAGGAAGTGGTCATCACAGGGGGACGACCCTGTCCCTGATTGGAGAACCAGGGCCCCCCTGCTTTTCACCCAGGAGCAAGGATAAAACTGGCAGACCTGCACCCACACCTCAGATCCCCTCCAGAATTCAACAAGAAAGGAACTAAAGAAGAAGAAGGACTGCCCTGCTGGACCCCTGGCCTGCACCTGGACCCTGCACTCAGAAGGACTGCACCAGCTGCACACTTGGGCTTCACCACAAGAAGGACTTTGCCTGGCTTCAACTGGTTCAAGGAGGGACTCCCTGTTTGCTACAGGTGAAAAATTGCTAAACCAGAGTCCCCTGCACCAACTCCTGAAGAAAGCGACCAGCTGACCACTGTCCAGTGGCCAAAAAGGAGTTTGTGCCAGGTGCATTCTGGGAGTTGAAGTCCGCACCCCCCAAGGACCATCACAGAACTTCTGGACCCTTGGGGTGAGCTGTGGACCCCAAAAGAACCTTAAAAGAACATCTGGGTGAAGCCCCAGAAGTTTGGAAAAGATTGGAGAATTTTTGGAAAAAAGCTCCATAAAGTGACCGACCCGACGCGGAAATTCTAGCCGGCTTGCCTCAACCGCGACCCGGCCTGACTTCGTGGTTCGTCCCGGTAAAGAAAAACATCCAAAAAAGAGACTAAGTCCGAACGTAAAAAGTTGACCGGGACCTCCCAGCCACCGTATCCGAGAATGGCTCCACGGACGTCGGATCAAGATCCAGGTTTACCCCGGTCGAAGGATTTTCATCTCGAAAAAACGACTAAGTCCGAAGGTAAAAATCACCACCGAGGAAACCGACTTCGCGTCTCCGGACAAGGGCTCCAGGAGGTCGGATTCAACTGGCAGGTTCGTCCCGGGGAAGAAAAACATCAAAAAAGAGACTAAGTCAGAAGGTAACTTTTTAACCGAGGCCTCCCGCGACTTGTAGCCGAGCAGGGCTCCATCGCGGTCGGCCTGAAAGTTTGACTTTGCCCCGGTCCTGGTGCAACCAGATGACCCGATTGGCGCTTTTTGTTTCTAAGCGCTAGAAAATAATAATACTTTAAAAATTCATATCTCCGGTTCCCCGAACCGATTTTAATCGTTTTTGTGTCATTTTAAAGATAAAAATATAAGCTATTTTTATAAATTGGTTTTGGATTTTTAAACTGTTTCCTGTGTTTTATTTAATTACTGTTTTGTGATATTTGAATGCTTTACACTTTGGCCCTCATTCTGACCCTGGCGGTCGGCGGAGAGACGGCGGTCGGACCGCGAACAGACCGGCGGTATTAAAAATGGCATTCTGACCGCGGCGGTCCCCGCCGCGACCGACCGCCACTTCTCCACTCCGACCGCCGCGGCGGTCATGACCGCGGGGCTGGAGTTTGCGCACTCCGGCCCGGCGGTCGTCCCAAGACCGCCAAGGGTATTATGACCCTGCCTACCGCCGCGGTTTCTTGCGGGCGGGAACCGCCGTGCGAACCATGGCGGTAAGCACTATCGGGGCCAGGGAATTCCTTCCCTGGCACTGATAGGGGTCTCCCCCACCCCCCACTACCCACCCGAGTCCTCCCCCCACACCCTCCACCCCCCTGCCACCCCCCAGAGGTGGTACGAACCCCCTCCCCACCCCCACCCCGACATGCACATACATGCACCCCGACATGCACACACCCCCAAAATGCACATATACACACCCCCTACACACACATACACAACGGGGACACATACCCGCACACATACATGCCGACATGCACAGCCGCCGAACTAAACACATTGCCCATAGGCACAGCAGCACTCCCCGCCCGCATGCACGCACTCACACACCCCCTCTACACACTCACACGCACACCCCCATGCACGCACACATCACACAACACCCCCCCACCCCCTCCCCTCACGGACGATCAACTTACCTTGTGCGTTGGTCCTCCGGGAGGCGACGGGAGCCATAGGGACGTGACCGCCAACAGAAGACCGCCAACAGAAGACCGCCACACAGAAATGTGGGTCGTAATTCTGGGGGCGGTGTTCTGCTGGCGTGGCGGTGGAGGTTGACCAGTCTCCACTTTCCCGCCGACCGCCAGTGTGGCTGCTGGCGGTATTCCGGCGGAACGCTCCCAGCGGTCGGAATACGCGCAGCGGCATACCGCCGCGGTCGGCGGTCTTTACCGCGGCGGTAACTCGGCGGTCTTGCGAAAAGACCGCCAAGGTCAGAATGAGGGCCTTTGTCTCCTAAGTTAAGCCTTGACGCTCGATGCCAAGCTACCAAGGGTAGAGCTGGGATTAATTTACTGAGACCTAACTGTACCTATGTGGAGGTTAGTGGCTTGTTGCTAGGAGTAGGTACCTACCTGCCCTACCAATAACCCATTTTCCAACATAATTGGAAGCAGCGACGGGATCCTGTACTTGTGTTCAATATCACGTTACAGTTTTAGGTAAAACAAATTAAAAATCCTTTAAATTGTCCTAGTGCAAAAATTGTTTTTAATTTTTAATTTGGATTAATTTCAATTATTGAATTTTTGTAATTTTTCTAAATTCTTGTTTCCAATTTTTGCAAAAAGTTTTTGTTGACACAAAACTAGGGAACCATGGAGCTTGATCTGGCTAGCCTACCCACACTGACAGTAGTCCAGCTTAGGGGGTTGTGTATTGAAAGAGGGTTGCCTGCAACCACTGATCTCAGGAAGCAAATCCTGATCACATCCCTGACAGCATGGGCTGAGGCCAAGAGGTAGAGTCAGAAGAAGCTCCAGAGGAGGGAGAAAGAAGGGAGGATGCAAGCTCTAACCACTCAGGGGAGGGAAGGCATCTGACCCTAAGTGAGGACGAGGAAGAACAGTCCTCAGTAGATACAGTCACTAGGGGCAGGCCCAAAGCTAGTGGTGGGAAGGGGGTCCTTTCAGGAGGAGAGAACCCATCCATCAGAGAAAGAGAGCTGGAGGCCCAGCTAGCATACATAGCTTTGGAAGCAGAGAAGCTGGCCCTAGAAAAGAAAAAGTGGGCATACAAAGAGAAAAGAGATGGAAGCAGCGATAAAGAAGCTGAGGTGTCCATGGGTGGGGGAGTTTGCCCCAGATTACCCAAGGGGGTGGTTCCTGCTTATGTAGAGGGGGATGACATAGATAAGTGGCTGGGGGCCTTTGAGAGGGCACTCCAAATGAGAAGGGTTAGGCCTCAATACGGGGGTTCCCTTTTGTGGGAGTTGGTCCCCAACTCAGGGAGGGATAGGCTTCTGACCTTAAGGGGGGAGGAGGCAGATTCATACCCTAGTATGAAGAGGTGCTTAGCCAAGAAGTTTGGTCTGACCCCAGAGCAATATAGAATGAAGTTCAGGGACACCCAGAAGGTCAGTACCCAGTCTTGGGTTGACTTTGTGGACATTTCACTAAAGGCACTAGAGGGCTGGATTATTGGTAACAAAGTAGATACTTATGAGGGGTTATACAATCTGATCATGAGAGAGCACATCTTGACCAATTGTACCCTAGAAAGGTTACGCCAGCATCTAGTGGACTCTAAGCAGACCAACCCTAGAGAGCTAGGGGAGGCAGCTGATGAGTGGTTGAGAACCAGGGTGGTTGTCAAGTCCCAGGGGGGAGACTCCAAGAAGGGGGGGACAGGTCCCCAAAAACCTAAGGAGGGAGGTGGTAAGCCCACCACAGAGACTCCCTCTGTACCCCAGAACCCTAAGAAGGAGGAGAGTAAATCCCACTCCCACTCTGACAAGCAGAGACAGGGAGACCCAGGGTTAAAAAAACTCTTGGACAGTAGGGCTTGCTTTGACTGTCAGCAGACAGGTCACTTCAGAGGAGATGCAGCCTGTCCAAGGAAGGTGGTTAGCACTGGGCTGTCCAGTGTAGCCATAGAGGAGGATTCCTCAGATGATGAAGTCCTCCTAGCATTGTGCTGGGAGACAGGACCAGATGGTAAGCTGGTGATCCCTGAGGGTGGGAGTAGGCACTTCCACCACATTCAAGTGAATGGGATCCCTACCACTGGCCTGAGAGACACCTGTGCCAGTCACACTATAGTGAGTGACCGGTTAGTGACCCCAGACATGTATGTCCCAGGAAAGACAAAGAAAGTCAGGATAGCCACAGGGGAGATCACCTCCAAACCTGTAGCCATAGTGCCCCTAGAGAGGGAGGGTATCCTTGACTGGATTAGGGTGGTAGTCAGTGCTGACCTTCCCCTAGATTGTATCCTGGGCATGAACTCCCAGAGGTGAGTCTGGTCACAGATGGGGTGGTCGCCCAAGGCGCCCCCCCAACCCAAAGTCCTGGGGAGTCAGTCCCTACAGTTAGGAGACAGGGGTCCCCAAGAAAAGGAAAGAAGAAAAGGAAGGGTAAGCCACTCTTAAAGAGAGTTCCAGGGAGCCAAAGGCCTTCTGCCCCAGTAGGGGGGGAGCCCAGAGTTGGCACTGGTGAGGCCTCACCTGACCCCAAGGAAGTCCTGAGTAGTCAGGCAGCTGTCCAGATGCAAGGTGTTGCCCCTGCACTGACAGAAGGGAGAGTGGAAGGAGGGTGTCTGCCACAGGAGGTGGTAGCCCCCCACTCTAGACAGCAAGAGGGGTGCCAGGACCCCAAAGTTGTCCCTAAAGCAGCTCAGCCACCTGTCAGTGGAGAGCTTAGGGTGTGGTTCTGGGTACTGAAAGCTGTCAGTAGCCTCTGCTGGGTGCTAGCCTTCCTGGCAGCACTGTACTTGGCCTGGGAGGCAGACCCCAGGGCCAATAGCAAAGTAGGCCCCCTGACCCTATTGGTCATGGTGGGGTTGCTCAAGTGTTGGGTGACCTCTTTGGGTAAGCTAGGTGTTGCCCTAGCAAAGTTAGGAGTAGGGGAGGTGGGCACCTCACTACCCAAGTTGGCAGAGAGAGAGGAGGAAGACCCCCCTAGAGGGAAGTTTCAGTTTGAGTTGGGTCCTTTTACTGTTGGGATGGCTTCACTACCCAGAGGGAGTGACCCACTCAGGAGGATATAAGGCAGAGTAGGCCCTGAAAAGGGACAGCCAGTTTTCTTCACTGTCTTCCTCGCCTAACAAGCCAGGAAGACTCTCCCAGGGTTGGGCTGAGTCTCCTGGGCGTGTGGGCTGGGGGGGGGTTGTGTGAGAAACTAGGGCTGATTGCAGAGGCCCCATAACTTTTTGCCCCCATTTTCCACTTTATGCTGGTGTTTTCCTGACTCTGATGGTGCCCTGTGTACTGCTAACCAGTCCCAGGGCCTGTGCTCTGTGTAAAATGGATATGCAAATTAGGCTAATTATAATTGGCTAAGTTAACCTACCTATAAGTCCCTAGTATATGGTAGGGCATGTAGGTTTAGGGACCACAGCATAGGTGGTGCACACCTAGGTGCATTGCTGAGCTGCCCAGTGTCATTTTAAAAGCAAGCCTGCCTTGCTGGCTGCTTTTAAATTAAAGTTATATGCAAATTCGACTTTGGAATTAAAGGTACTTCCAAAGTCTTAAACTACCTTATTTTTACATATAAGTCACCCCTAAGGTGTGCCCTATGTGCCCCTAGGGCTGGGTGCCATGTAACTATAAGCAGGGACTTTATAAAAATAGATTTATAAGCCCTGGTGAGGTAAAAACAGCCAAATTCGTTTTTCCCTCATTGAAGTAAATGGCCTTCATAGGCTAGAATGGGCAGACTTTATTTTAAATTTTAAAGTCTCCTTAAATGTTACATACCAAGAATTTGGTATCAAATTGATTGTTATAATAAATCCCACAACTTCCAGTTGTGGGATTTAATATAACCAGTTCAGGTAAAAAGTTTAGACTTTACCTAAAAAGTTGCCAATTTCAGCTCTGCATTGTTTTTGCTGCTGTGCTCTGATTGGCCAGCCTGCAGCAGCTTCTGCCAGGCTACTTTGATGAGGTGTGAAGTGGCCTGACTTCACACAAAGGAATGTGCTTGGGGGAGAGAATCTTCCCTCAGCAGATGGTGAGGCAGGAAGGGGGAGGGCTGCCAAACTGGTCTTCAAAGGCAGAGAAGGACATTTGTAGCACCCAGCAACACCCCCACATCCTGCAACCCCAGACAATTAGGTGCCCCCTTGATTAGATTAGGAGAGGGCAGGAGAGGGGTGTGTTTATGATTTTTAGCCACACCAGTGGGTGGGCTCAGCCAGATGTAACCTCCAAAAATCAGATTCATCCATGTTGGATTTTTAGAGACTGTTGCCTTCTGGGATGGATTTTTGCCACACTTCCCAGGAAGTGGTCATCACAGGGGGACGACCCTGTCCCTGATTGGAGAACCAGGGCCCCCCTGCTTTTCACCCAGGAGCAAGGATAAAACTGGCAGACCTGCACCCACACCTCAGATCCCCTCCAGAATTCAACAAGAAAGGAACTAAAGAAGAAGAAGGACTGCCCTGCTGGACCCCTGGCCTGCACCTGGACCCTGCACTCAGAAGGACTGCACCAGCTGCACACTTGGGCTTCACCACAAGAAGGACTTTGCCTGGCTTCAACTGGTTCAAGGAGGGACTCCCTGTTTGCTACAGGTGAAAAATTGCTAAACCAGAGTCCCCTGCACCAACTCCTGAAGAAAGCGACCAGCTGACCACTGTCCAGTGGCCAAAAAGGAGTTTGCGCCAGGTGCATTCTGGGAGTTGAAGTCCGCACCCCCCAAGGACCATCACAGAACTTCTGGACCCTTGGGGTGAGCTGTGGACCCCAAAAGAACCTTAAAAGAACATCTGGGTGAAGCCCCAGAAGTTTGGAAAAGATTGGAGAATTTTTGGAAAAAAGCTCCATAAAGTGACCGACCCGACGCGGAAATTCTAGCCGGCTTGCCTCAACCGCGACCCGGCCTGACTTCGTGGTTCGTCCCGGTAAAGAAAAACATCCAAAAAAGAGACTAAGGCCCTCATTCTGACCCTGGCGGTCGGCGGAGAGGCGGCGGTCGGACCGCGAACAGACCGGCGGTATTAAAAATGGCATTCTGACCCTGGCGGGAACCGCCAACACAGCCCGCCAACTTAACACTCCGACCGCCACAGCGGTACAAACAAACAGCGCGGCGGTTCCCGCCAACAGCCCGGCGGCAGACAAAGTACCGCCCACCCTATTACGACCCACCAATCTGCCACCTTTTCCGGGGCGGGAGCACCGCCGATAAGAACACGGCGGAAACAGACTACGAACGGGAAAACGCTCACCTCTACGCACTCCACGGGAGATTCCGGCAGTATGGAGCCAGAGTTGCAGGTCATCCCCGCACTCCTATTCCTCCTCATATACCAGGAGCACGCCCGGCGGCGCGGAAGACATCGGTGAGTACTGCACCTACGACACAGGGGAGGGAAAAGATTACCGGCACACACCCACCCACCCACACCCACTACAACACACACATCAATGCATTCCCACAGATCACTGTCACAACCCACAAACCACCCCCCTCCGAAATAATGCAAAGACCAAAAGAAGAGATCATAAACGGCCAGATATATTGAAATAAACTATGTACAAAATATATACAGCTACTAAATGTAGTCCAACCACTGTCCGTGGATCACAGGGGTCCTGTGCAAAGGGGCAAGGCCCAGTCCCACGACAAGAACTCCACGGAGAGAACACTGCAGGGGCATCAGAAAGAAAATAGGACAGGCACCTCAGGGGGAAGGGAAGGGGGGGCACCTCAGCCACTTGAGTACACGACGCCAGATCCACGAGGGGACTCCATGACCACTGGGCCATCCTGGGGAGAGCAAAGCCACAGTCCATACAGTCCATACAGTGGGTGGCCTGCCCACTGGGCCATCCTGGGGAGAGCAAAGCCACAGTCCATACAGTCCATACAGTGGGTGGCCTGCCCACTGGGCCATCCTGGGGAGAGCAAAGCCACAGTCCATACAGTCCATACAGTGGGTGGCCTGCCCACTGGGCCATCCTGGGGAGAGCAAAGCCACAGTCCATACAGTCCATACAGTGGGTGGCCTGCCCACTGGGCCATCCTGGGGAGAGCAAAGCCACAGTCCATACAGTCCATACAGTGGGTGGCCTGCCCACTGGGCCATCCTGGGGAGAGCAAAGCCACAGTCCAAACAGTCCATACAGTGGGTGGCCTGCCCACTGGGCCATCCTGGGGAGAGCAAAGCCACAATCCATACAGTCCATACAGTGGGTGGCCTGCCCACTGGGCCATCCTGGGGAGAGCAAAGCCACAGTCCATACAGTCCATACAGTGGGTGGCCTGCCCACTGGGCCATCCTGGGGAGAGCAAAGCCACAGTCCATACAGTCCATACAGTGGGTGGCCTGCCCACTGGGCCATCCTGGGGAGAGCAAAGCCACAGTCCAAACAGTCCATAACAGACCCCACTGCCACTGGAGGAGGCAAGTTGGCCAGAGGACATCCTGCAGCCCTGCGCGAGATAGATCCTGCCCTGCCACGTCTGCCAAAGGGCCAGCGGTTCTTGCCTTGAAGGGCCCAGTCCAGCGGTTCTTGAGACGGCGGGGCCCAGTTCAGCGGTTCTTGAGACGGCGGGGCCCAGTTCAGCGGTTCTTGCCTTGAAGGGCCCAGGTCAGCGGTTCTTGAGACGGCGGGGCCCAGTTCAGCGGTTCTTGAGACGGCGGGGCCCAGTTCAGCGGTTCTTGCCTTGAAGGGCCCAGTTCAGCGGTTCTTGAGACGGCGGGGCCCAGTTCAGCGGTTCTTGAGACAGCGGGGCCCAGTTCAGCGGTTCTTGAGACGGCGGGGCCCAGTTCAGCGGTTCTTGCCTTGAAGGGCCCAGTCCAGCGGTTCTTGAGACGGCGGGGCCCAGTTCAGCGGTTCTTGCCTTGAAGGGCCCAGTTCAGCGGTTCTTGAGACGGCGGGGCCCAGTTCAGCGGTTCTTGAGACGGCGGGGCCCAGTTCAGCGGTTCTTGCCTTGAAGGGCCCAGTTCAGCGGTTCTTGAGACGGCGGGGCCCAGTTCAGCGGTTCTTGAGACGGCGGGGCCCAGTTCAGCGGTTCTTGCCTTGAAGGGCCCAGTTCAGCGGTTCTTGAGACGGCGGGGCCCAGTTCAGCGGTTCTTGAGACGGCGGGGCCCAGTTCA
Organism: Pleurodeles waltl; assembly: GCF_031143425.1. Classification (NCBI taxonomy): domain Eukaryota; kingdom Metazoa; phylum Chordata; class Amphibia; order Caudata; family Salamandridae; genus Pleurodeles; species Pleurodeles waltl. The sequence continues at coordinate 529,908,321 of NC_090449.1, forward strand.
GCGGTTCTTGCCTTGAAGGGCCCAGTCCAGCGGTTCTTGAGACGGCGGGGCCCAGTTCAGCGGTTCTTGCCTTGAAGGGCCCAGTTCAGCGGTTCTTGAGACGGCGGGGCCCAGTTCAGCGGTTCTTGAGACGGCGGGGCCCAGTTCAGCGGTTCTTGCCTTGAAGGGCCCAGTTCAGCGGTTCTTGAGACGGCGGGGCCCAGTTCAGCGGTTCTTGAGACGGCGGGGCCCAGTTCAGCGGTTCTTGCCTTGAAGGGCCCAGTTCAGCGGTTCTTGAGACGGCGGGGCCCAGTTCAGCGGTTCTTGAGACGGCGGGGCCCAGTTCAGCGGTTCTTGCCTTGAAGGGCCCAGTCCAGCGGTTCTTGAGACGGCGGGGCCCAGTTCAGCGGTTCTTGAGACGGCGGACGGTCTATGGCCAACTGCTAATTGCATGGTGGTGCCCTCCTGGGCAGCGGGGATGGTGCTCCTTCACTGCCCACCTGGGCTGTGGGTGGTGGGGCCCTCCTGGCCAGCTGGGCTGGGTCCTCCCTGGGCAGCGGCTATGGGGGTGGTGGGCTCTCCCGGGGCAGCGGCTATGGGGGTTGTGGGCTCCTCCTGGGCAGCAGGCCTGCTGCCTGACCTCTCCAACTTGCTGCCCTTGCCCTCCTTAGTCGTCGGCCTGTGGCCCTTGCCTCCCTTTGGAGCTGTGGCTGGTGACTGTCTCTGGGTGGTGTCCGGGGGGGATGTAGAAGGCGGGCTCCTGCGGCGCCCCTTCCGCCTTCTGCTCCTCTTCCCAGGGGGTGGGCTGGCTGTCCCCTTGCTGCTGGGTGAAGATCCAGACATGCGGGCTGGCGGGCTCCAATACCCCTGCACCCTTGTCAAGGGGGCTGCAGGGCTGGTGGTGGCTGAGGTGCTCTTCTTACCCCGACGAGAAGGAGGGGGGGGCTCAGGGTCAGGAAAGAAGTTAGTAGTGGCGAGGAAGAGCTTCTTGGGACAATGGAGAGTGGTAGGTACAGTGGGAATGGGAGTGGAGGGAGAGGATGTGGTTGTAGGTGAGTCACGTTTGCTGTCTTTGGGTGCAGGTGCAGGAGGGATAGGCTGTCGTGAGGTGGATGGCTGTTGGGTGGGTGGGTGGCTGCGTTTGTGTGGTGTGGAAGAGGGGGTGACAGACACAGTGGGAGAGGACACAGGGGACGTGTAAATGGCAGTGGGGATGGTGACTGCACGTGTGCGGACTGGAGTGGAGGGTGTGCTGGTGATGGAAACACTGGCTGATGGTGAGGTGAATGGAGGTGTGAGTGTAGACGTCACAGGGAGGGAGGAGGGAGACGAGGAGGTGGGGGTCACAGAGGTGGTAGTGACTGTTGGCATGTCTGCATCGGAATGTTGCGTGTGTGAATGTCTGGGTGATCTGTGGTGCTTATGTTTGGATGAGCTTCTCTTGGGTGTTGAGGTGTGTGCAGGCTGGTCTGATGGTGTGGGTGGGACAGGCAGAGGAACAGGAGACTGGGAGGAGGGAGTTAGTAGAGGCAGGCAGGAGACAGGGACAATGGCTGCCGTCAGTGCTGAGGCCAGAGCCTGGAACGATCGCTGATGGGCAGCCTGACCCGAATGAATGCCCTCCAGGTACGCATTGCTGCGATGAACCTCCCTCTCCACCCCCTGGATGGCATTCAAAAGGGTAGTCTGCCCAACAATGAGCGTTCGGAGGAGGTCAATGACCTCCTCACTGAGGGCAGCGGGGGTAACAGGGGCAGGGCCTGAGGTGCCTGGGGCGAAGGAGATGCCCGGCTTCCTGGCAGAGCGGGCACGGGGCGAACGCGGAGGGGCTGCTGGGAGGGCGGAGATGGTGCGCTGGGTGGCGGCTGTACCTGTAATGGCGGGGGGCACGGATGGTGCCACCCCCGCAAGGGAGCCCCCTTCCGAGGACGTGTCCGTGTCGCTGCAGGCTCCAGTCGTCCCCGTCGTGGAGCTCCCCTCGCCCTCCGTCTCACTGGTCCAGTCTGACTCTGTGGCATGGCCCTCCTGGGCCATGTGAGATGCAGCTCCCTCCTGCCCCGATGCCACTTCTCCTCCGCCTGATGATGCTGATGCACACAAGCACAGAAAGACAAACAAAAAGGGGGGGGGAGAGAGAAATAAAGGGATATTGAGTACATGGATCTCCGGTACAGTTAGCGGACATGACAGACACAGATGCCCCCTGCACTAAGTTGCGCACTTGGGGTCCGCTACGCATTCCGTGGAACATGCCCTACACGCCTAGAGTTGTCAACTGCACCCATGGATGACACGGCCCAGGGATGGCTGTACTGACACACTACTGAGGGTGGTGGCTGGGGACACAGGGGCTTACGGGGGTGCCCAGCCTACAGATATCGCCCTGGCCTAGGGGGACCCACAGCCCTCCTCCCCCACCCAGACACCTCCACTGCACGACAACAGAGTAGATGATGCTTCTACTCACCCCCTTGTGTCTGCTGTGCTGCCCTCACGCGCCCATCCAAATCAGGGTAGGCCACCGCCAGGATCCGGAACATCAGGGGGCTCAGTTGACGGCAGGCACCCCGCCTACGTTGGGAGGCCATCCCCAGCAGAGACTCGGCGGTCTTCTTGGTCCCGCGGCGGATGTCCTCCCACCTCTTGCGGCAGTGGGTGCCCCGTCGATGGTGGACCCCCAGGCCCCGGACTTCCTTGGCGATGGCACGCCAAATCCCAATCTTCTCATGGGCGCGGACCTATGTGACACGTACAGGGAGGGAGAAATACCACGTTCAAGTTACTCAGCATTTTCCTTTCCAGTGGCCCAACGCCCCCCATCCCCGCCAGGCCCCCCGCCAGGCCCCCCGCCATGCCCAACATGCCCACCATCCCCGCCAGGCCCCCCGCCAGCCCCAACATGCACCCCATCCCCGCCAGGCCCCCCGCCAGCCCCAACATGCCCCCCATCCCCGCCAGGCCCCCCTCCAGCCCCAACATGCACCCCATCCCCGCCAGGCCCCCCGCCATGCCCAACATGCCCCCCATCCCCGCCAGGCCCCCCGCCAGGCCCCCCGCCATGCCCAACATGGCCCCCATCCCCGCCCGGCCCCCCGCCATGCCCAACATGCACCCCATCCCCGCCAGGCCCCCGCCAGGCCCCCCGCCAGCCCCAACATGCACCCCATCCCCGCCAGGCCCCCCGCCAGGCCCCCCGCCATGCCCAACATGCCCCCCATCCCCGCCAGGCCCCCGCCAGGCCCCCCGCCAGCCCCAACATGCACCCCATCCCCGCCAGGCCCCCCGCCAGCCCCAACATACCCCCCATCCCCGCCAGGCCCCCCTCCAGCCCCAACATGCACCCCATCCCCGCCAGGCCCCCCGCCATGCCCAACATGCCCCCCATCCCCGCCAGGCCCCCCGCCAGGCCCCCCGCCAGCCCCAACATGCCCCCCATCCCCGCCAGGCCCCCCTCCAACCCACAACATGCACCCCATCCCCGCCAGGCCCCCCGCCAGCCCCAACATGCACCCCATCCCCGCCAGGCCCCCAAGCCAGCCCGTGGCCCCAAATCCAGATAGAATTAAACTCACTTGTTGGTCTGGAGGACCGTAGAGTTGCGCATACTGGGGGAGGACCCCATCCACAAGTTTCTCCAACTCCTCTCCAGTGAAGGCAGGGGCCCTTTCCCCAGTCGCAGCAGCCATTGTCCCTTCCAGACCGAGGTCACAGCAACACTTGCAGTATAGGTCCTCTCCTGTGAAAGTTCAAGTCGCAAGTGGATAAGTAGATAGAAAATGGCGGTCACGTCCGCGGCGGTGCGTACCGCGGCGGTGCGTCCCGCCACCGCCGGCGCCCTTCGCCATTGGCTCCTGAAACCCATAGGCTTCAATGTTAACCAATGCGGCTTCGCGCCGCGGTCTTGGCCCGCCGCCCGCCGCGGTGTGCCACGCCAGCGCATTGACCTCACATCCCATTGTCACACTTCACAGGTCAGGCAGCCGCCATTTCCAGGGCCCACATGGCTCAATTTCAACTGCGTCACACAGGCCTAGGCCTTGCATAGCCACTCATACACGCCATTCACTGCATAGAGAATCGTATACTGTGCTAGCTGTGAGTACGTACCTGTGGGTTGCCTGACTGTGTGCTCCATGTTGTCCTTCCTAGGCACCGTCCGCTGGGTTGGGCGAGGAGACGGATGAATCCTCCCGTGTACCGACCGCTGGTGGACCTGTCGACAATGGAAGAACGTCACATTATCCTGACCTACCGTCTTAACCGTGCCACTATCCATGAACTGTGTGCCCGGCTGGAGCCCGACCTGATGTCCCCCATCCGCCAACCCACAGGGATTCCCCCTCTGGTGCAGGTCATGTCAGTACTCCATTTCTTGGCAAGTGGGTCATTTCAGACAACAGTGGGAATTGCTTCTGGGATGTCTCAGCCCATGTTTTCAAAGGTGTTATCCAGAGTGTTGTCTGCCCTGATGAAATCCGTGAGGAACTACATCATTTTCCCTGAGGTGGGCGAACTGGCTACAGTGAAGGGTGATTTCTACGCCCTTGGACATATTCCCAACGTAATTGGTGCCATTGATGGGACCCATGTGGCTTTGGTTCCCCCAAGAGACAGGGAGCAGGTGTACAGGAACAGAAAAAGTTACCATTCAATGAACATCCAGGTGGTGTGTTTGGCTGACCAGTACATCTCGCATGTAAATGCCAAATTCCCAGGGTCAGTGCATGACGCCTACATCATGCGGAATAGCAGCATCCCTTACGTGATGGAACAGCTACAGAGACACCGTGTATGGCTAGTGGGGGACTCTGGGTACCCCAACCTGTCGTGGCTACTGACCCCAGTAAGGAATCCCCGGACCAGGGCAGAGGAACGGTACAATGAGGCCCATGGGCGTACTAGGAGGGTGATCGAACGCACCTTTGGCCTCCTAAAGGCCAGGTTTCGCTGCCTGCATATGACCGGGGGATCCCTAATGTACTCACCTAAGAAGGTGTGTCACATCATCGTGGCCTGCTGCATGCTTCACAACCTGGCTTTGCGCCGCCAGGTGCCTTTCCTGCAGGAGGATGGTCGAGACGGTGGTGTTGTGGCAGCGGTGGAACCTGAGGAGAGTGACGAAGAGGAAGACGACGGGGCTGAAACAGACAACAGGGACAGAATCATTGAACAGTACTTCCAATAGGACACAGGTAACATTTCAAAGATAATTTAGTAAAAGTTAACTACTCTGCAGCATCTCTGCTGCCTGTCTATTTGCCCCAGTGTATGATGACTGAGTTTTGGCTTTTCCCTCCCTATTTCAGATCTGGGGTCCCCACTACGAGTCCTGTGCTTCGTTTCCCCATGGACTACAGCTTTGTGGCAGCTGTTTGTTGACTTCACCATGTACAAGGACATATTTGCACTGTCATGTCAATTACAATCTATTGAAATCACAGCCAGACTCCTGATATTTTGGTGCAAAATAGGTGTTTATTGAAGTGCTCAAAATGGGATGGGTGGTTTCAAGTGGGTGGGGGCTATGGTGAAGGAATGTCCATGGCAGAGTCCAGAGTAACAGTCACACAGGTGCATTGTCCAGAGGCCTGTGGAGAGATGGAGCATGGGCAGTTCGAGGATGGACAGGGTGACAATGTGGGACAGTGGGATGACATCAGGTGGTATCCATTGCTGGCGGGGGTCTTGACATCCTACTCTGTCTTGCGAGATCTCAGGGCCCTCTTGCGGGGTGGTTCTTCTCCTGCAGGAGGTGGGGGTCTGGTGGGCTGCTGCTGTGCGGGGGCCTCCTGTCCACTAGCGCCGGCGGAGGTGGATGGCTGTTCTTGGTCCCGGCTAGTGGCAGGGGCCCTTGGGTGTTGTTCAGTGTCCGCCCTGCTGTTTACGAGGTCCTGCAGCAGCCCTACCATGGTAACCAGGGTGGTGTTGATGGCTCGGATGTCCTCCCTGTACCCCCGATAGTGTTCCTCCTGCAGCACCTGGATCTCCTGGAACCGGGCCAGTACCGTCGCCATCGTCTCCTGGGAGCGGTTGTATGCTCCCATGATGGTGGTGAGGACCTCGTGGAGAGTGGGTTCCCTGGGCCTCTCCTCCCCCCCCTGTCGCACAGCTGCCCGCCGAGTTGCCCTGTTTCCCTGGGCCTCTGCCCCCTGGCCGGTGTGCCCACTACCACTGCCCCCAGGTCCCTGTTGTTGTTGGGGTGGTGGGTTATCCTGGGTGCCCTGTAGTGGTAGACACACCGCAGATTGACGCGCCCTGGAGACAGAGGCATGGGCCCGCTGGGTGGGAGCTGTGCTGGTGTTCCCAGAGGGGTTAGGGTCTATAGTGGCCTGTGCCTGTGTGAGGGGAACCGACTGTCCAGAGGTCCCCGATGGTCCGGGCTGGTCATCGGTGTCCAGATCGACAGAGCTGCTGTCATCGCTGACGGCCTCTTGGGTGGGGGGTGTGGATAATTCTGGCCCCTCCGCCGCGGTGTGTTGACGGTCGGGTCCTGCAGGGGTATAGAGGTATGGTTATAGTTTCAATGTGTGGCATATGGGTGTATCTGTGGGTTCCCGTGTCCCCAAGTGCTGGCATTCGTGTGTGGGGGCTTTGGTGAGGGTGGCTTGTGGGGGGGATGTGTATATGCATTGGGCATGCTTTGGTGATGGGTGTCCATGCTTAGTGGACGCATGCAGGCCTAGGTTTTGGGATGTGTGGGTTGTGATGGTGAGACATTGGCGGGGAATAGGTGTGCTGGGGGTGGGGGTGAGGATGGTGGTGGGGGTGAGGATGGTGGTGGGGGTGAGGGTGGGGGTGAGGATGGTGGTGGGGGTGAGGGTGGGGGTGAGGATGGGGGTGGGGGTGAGGGTGGGGTTCGAGGATGGGGGTGAGGGTTGGGGTCTGATTTGGCATGCAGGTGGGGGGGAAGCAGTATTGAAGCTTCAACTTACCAGTATCCATTCCTCCGCCGACTCCTGCGAGGCCGTCAGGATGCAGGATGTTCAAGACTTCCTCCTCCCATGATGTGAATTGTGGGGGTTGAGGTGGGGGTCCTCCGCCAGTCTTCTGCACGGCGATGTTGTGCCTGGATACCATGGAACGCACCTTCCCCCGTAGGTCGTTCCATCGCTTCCTGATGTCTTCCCGATTTCTGGGGTGCTGTCCCACTGCGTTCACCCTGTCGACAATCCTCTGCCATAGCTCCGTCCTCCGGGCAATGCTGGTGTATTGGACCTGTGTGCCGAACAGCTGGGGCTCTACACGAACGATTTCCTCCACCATAACCCTGAGTTCTTCGTCTGTGAAGCGGGGTTGTCTTTGGGGTGCCATGGGGTGGTGTGTATGATGTGTGGGGTGGAGTATGTGTATTTAAGTGAGTTGAGTGTGGTGGTGTGTGTTGTTTTGTGTGTGGATAGTGTGTGGGTGATGGTGTTGAGTGGCTGTGGCTGTTATGTTTTGGATGCTGGTGTCTCTCTCTTGCCTTCTTTACGATTTTGTAAGCGTAGGGGTTTGTGGGTGATGTGGGTGGGTGTTTTATATTGTATTGTGTGTGTGGGAGTGGTGTGTGTATGTGTATCAGGTGTGTGGGATTCAAATCGTCCAATGTGGGTGAGTTTTGTTCGTTGGTGGGTATTCTGACCGCGCCGGTGTGTCCCGCCAATGGAATACCGCGTTTGAATGACCGCCGCGTGGATTCGTGGGTCGTAATGGGATGGGCGTATTTCTGTTGGCGTGGCGGTGGAGGTTTTGTCACCTCCACCTTTCCGCCGACCGCTGGTCTGGCGGTCTGTTGTGGCGGTCGGATTTTCGGAGGTTTGCCTTCTGCGGGTCAGAATGACCGTGGCGGGTTTCCGCGACCGCGGCGGGATTATGGAGGATTTCTGACCGGCGGTAGGCGCCTTTTACCGCCGAGGTCAGAATGACCCCCTAAGTCCGAACGTAAAAAGTTGACCGGGACCTCCCAGCCACCGTATCCGAGAAGGGCTCCACGGACGTCGGATCAAGATCCAGGTTTACCCCGGTCGAAGGATTTTCATCTCGAAAAAACGACTAAGTCCGAAGGTAAAAATCACCACCGAGGAAACCGACTTCGCGTATCCGGACAAGGGCTCCAGGAGGTCGGATTCAACTGGCAGGTTCGTCCCGGGGAAGAAAAACATCAAAAAAGAGACTAAGGGCCTGATTACAACTTTGGAGGACGGTGTTAAACCGTCCCAAAAGTGGAGGATATACCACCTACCGTATTACGAGTCCATTATATCCTATGGAACTCGTAATACGGTAGGTGGTATATCCACCACTTTTGGGACGGTTTAACACCGTCCTCCAAAGTTGTAATCAGGCCCTAAGTCAGAAGGTAACTTTTTAACCGAGGCCTCCCGCGACTTGTAGCCGAGCAGGGCTCCATCGCGGTCGGCCTGAAAGTTTGACTTTGCCCCGGTCCTGGTGCAACCAGATGACCCAATTGGCGCTCTTTGTTTCTAGGTGCTAAAAAAACAATAATTCTTTAAAAATTCATATCTCCGGTTCCCCTGAACCGATTTTAATCGTTTTTGTGTCATTTTAAAGATAAAAATATAAGCTATTTTTATAAATTGGTTTTGGATTTTTTAACTGTTTCCTGTGTTTTATTTAATTACTGTTTTGTGATATTTGAATGCTTTACACTTTGTCTCCTAAGTTAAGCCTTGACGCTCGATGCCAAGCTACCAAGGGTAGAGCTGGGATTAATTTACTGAGACCTAACTGTACCTATGTGGAGGTTAGTGGCTTGTTGCTAGGAGTAGGTACCTACCTGCCCTACCAATAACCTATTTTCCAACACCTACCATTCCCAGAAACATCCTGACATCTCTCTGTGAAGTTGGAGGGCTTCTCTGCAAAATCATTGTGATCTTTTCCCTGGATATTTTCCTCAACCCCTTCTCAATCTGATGACCCAAGCTACCATTTTCTGACAGTACTGAAATTTCAATGGTGACACCTTTAGGCCAAACTTTCCCAACTGATTCAGTAGGGAAATTGAGTCTTACTTACACTCGTCCCTTGGCTTGGATGCAATCAACAAATCATCGAAGTACTGTACCAAAGTTGATTGATATGGTAAGTCCAATGACTCTAAGTTCTTTTTGAGGATCTGATTAAACAAAAATGGTGACTCCGTGTACCTTTGAGGAAGCCTGCACCAGCTGTAGACTCTGTCTAGGAATTTAAAACTGAAAAGAAGCTGACTATCCTCTTGAAGAGGCACAGAAAGAAGGCTTGTGACAAATCAACCACTGTGAACCATTCTGCATCGTATGGTATCTAAAACATTATTACTGCTGGATTTGGCACTAGGGGACAACACTTGAGCACCATGTCGTTCACTTTCCTCAAGTCCTGAACAATTCGTACTTTCCCACATGGTTTCTTTAAATCCATTATCAGTGAATGACATGGGTTGCTCAACACTTCTTTTAAAACTCCCTGTTTTACAAAGTCTCCAATTATCTGTGCCACTCTCATCAAAACATCTTGTGCCATGTTGTACTGGGGAAGCTGCGGAAACACTTAATTTGGCTCAGGTCTCACACATTTTCCTGCACTTGTTCCTGTAAATCTACATGTAGTTCTTTCACTGTGAACATGGGGAAAACTCATTTAATGGATACTCTTCATTTGTAATTGTGCATTCCATTTCATGAGTTGTGTCCTCCTCATCCTCACTATTTGTCTGAATTTCAATTCCATCAGTTGAACAAGAAATTGAACACCTTGTTTTAGGCAACAAGTCCCTTCCTAGTAGTGATACTGGACTCGAGTCACAAACCACAAACTTGTGTAGTCCCTGAAAGTTGCCAATCTCAACTTGTAGTGGATCTTTAATTGGATTGATAAATTGCTTATTTGCTACTCCTACCACCTGGACCGTTCTTCCTGAAAGAGGTAAATTCAGCACTTCTGCACTTCTAACAGTTGAGCGTGTAGCTCCTGTATCCACCAAGAATGAAAACTTGTGACCCATTACCTTTCCCTTTACATAGGGACCTCATTGATCTACTTTTAAGGAAGCTGCAAGCACACATATCCTCATCTGAACTATCACTCATCCCTTCACCATTTATTTCATTCTCACTGTGTAATGGGAACTGTGCACTGTGCCACTATTTCTGTCTTGTCTCTGACCCGTGACATGTGGAGTAAGTATTATCTGTTGCTGTTCCATCAGGGCTTGAGGTATATGTATTTGCTGTCTAGGTACCATAGGAACCTGCTGAACGACACTGTCCCGCACCATCAACGGACACTCCCGCTTCCAGTATCCCACGGCCCTGCAGATGTGACACGGCAACACCTTCTTCATCCCTTGCACATCATTTTGAACCACCACAGTATTCAAATCAGGGCCACGATTCACATTTATTCCACATCCCGTACCTCTCACCTGCGGCTGGAACATGATAGTTCCCTTTTGCTGAGGTATCTGCTGCACAATAGGTCCCTGTACTCCTGTTTGAGCTTCCTTGATCTGCATCACCATCACCATTGCCTTGTCCTTTACCTTTTTCTGCTTCAATTCAATCTCATCACTGTAGTATTTTGCATACTGCAACACCTCATCAATCGGTTTTGCTTGCCAACAGATCAAATGACTCTTAATCATCTGACCTATTTCAGGTGTCAGTCCCTCCACGAACCTGAACACAAAATGCAAAATGTCTTTCGGCTCAATTGCTTCCTTGCAACTGTATTCCTTGAGCGCTTTTAATAATCTCTCATAGTACACATGTATCGACTCCTTCACCTCCTGCACTGTCCTGTCAATCCTCTGCCAGTTAATATTTTTAGGCGAGATGCTCATCTTCAGGAATTCAATCACTTTATAACAGTTCTTCATTGCTTGAGGTGATGCTGCACCTGTAGTCCTATCTTCTTCTGCTTCACTTGTCGGCCAATCTACTGCTCTCTTGCACTCGACCCATAAATCAGCTGGAACCACTATTTCCAACAAATATTCAGATCTTCCAAGAGACATTTTGAAAGCTTCACAAACCTGTCTGTCTGCTGAAACCACTCAACTGATTTCTCCCTCAATTTTGGATAGTCATTAGTAAAAGACAGAATGTCACGCCTATGCCAAGGAACGTGAACAAACTACCCCCCTGAAATCTCTCTTAATGATAAGATCTTTTCTGGATCTTTATCCTTCTGGACACTCTAAGACACCTCTTGTGAATCTTGTTTCCATTTATCCTTCTTCTTTGCCCATCTGCCTTCCCAATTTAATAAAGCACCCCACATTTTTGCACTCTGAAATAACTCCTTAAGGTGTGCTTTAATTCCAGCTGATCTCATGAGCTCAAAATCCTTTGCCTCAAAATCTGTTCCATAACTTCTTTTCAAGTGCTTTGTTTTCTCAATATCTATGTCATGTCTTTCTGCCAAGTCTGCCAATTTCTGATGCACTTTGCTCACCTCTTTAGTAATTCTGGGACAAACGTATTTCAACTCTGCCGCAGTATAGGATTCTAACCTATTCACCCCATTGAACCTTCTACTAGCTCTGTCACTTCAGTGATCAGCGATCTGCTCTTCCCCCTTGGAAGTATTTTCTGGTGTCTTCAAACTATCTTACCACTCATTCAGCGGCTGTGTTGTCAGTCTTTGTAATGTGATGTTACTTGCATTTGTTGTAAATACTTGTTGTATCACTGTTCTTGGGGTCTGTGGAGTCAATAGCTTCAAGCTTTGACCTGCACTCGGGCCATTTACTGCATCGTGAAGTGTGACAAGTGTGACAAGTGGACTAAGATCCAGCAATGGCCTGGATCCATCAAAAGTCTGACCCATGGAAGAGACTACCTGAACCTGTTCACTTATCCCCCTCCTCACTAGGGGCCACAAGTACGAAGTATTGTATTTGTGACTCACAATTTGCGAGTCACAAAACCTTATGTTCAGCAGTGTCAATGACACTGTCTGCGATTCTCAAGGGAGTCGCAAATGACCTACCTCGTGAATATTCATGAGGTTGGTCGCAATATGCGACCCCATTGGGAATGGCCCCCCTCACAGGGAAGGTGGCCTGCTGGAGACAGCGGACCACCATGTCTGTGACTGCTTTTAAAAATGCAGCCCGTTTTCCTTAAAGGAAAACGAGATGCATTTCAAAAAGAAAAAATGAAAATATGTTTTCACTGCCATTCACAAAGGGGAAGGGGGTCCCATTCCCGTTTGCGAATTGATTAGCACCAATTTGAAACTGGTGCTAACTGTGATTGTTTTGCGACCTCATTCGCTGTTGCAAACCATCATACATGGGACTGCGACTCGCAATTAGGAAGGGAACACCCCTTCCTAGTTGCGACTTGCAAACCCTTTTTGCGATTCACTAAATAGTTTACCGAATCGCAAAAATGGGTCTGAACATCCCAAAGTGCATTGTGCACATCACAAACTGCCCAATTCGCCATTTGTGATGTGCAAAATGCTGTGTACATGTGGCCCTAGGTTCTGAGACATCTCATCCTGTTCTCCTGTGATCGTTTTCTTCTGTGCAAATAATGGTACTACTGGACCTAATTGGCAGTGATATTGCATCTGAACCTGCTCTGGCATCATCCTTCTGTGGGAGAGCTACTCCCATACTCTGTTGCATAACTGGAGTCAAATCTGAGTGTATCCCTGTCATTGGTGTAAACCTCGGTATACACCGTGGCTGTTCCTGAGTCATCATTACCGGAGTCAGCTCAGTCTGGACCAGCGATGGTCTTGGAACCACTTGCTATGTGGGCATCTCTAAGTTCGAAGTTGTCTCAAGGACTGGTACTTCAGGCAAAATCCTCTGTATCGGTGGAGGATACAACTGTGCCTGAACCATTGAAGTAGTCAATACACTAGAGTTGTCCTGTATCCCATTCGGGATCTACTCACCATTAACCCTTGCTAGACTCACTACTCCCGCTGCCTGTGCAGGGGCTGTTGGAGCAGAACTAGTATTTGGACCCCCTTCATGCACCTCATATGGTGGAGGTCAGTCCCCCAGCATCTGTGTAATCCTCTGAATCTGAATCCTCTTCTTCTATATAGGTCTTTTTCTTCTTTTTACCCCCAGACAAACTCTTATCACTTTTACTAGTCTCATCTTTCCCTTCTGCCTCATCTCCCTCTGTGATAGCAGGGAACAACTTAACATACTGCAGTGTCACCGTCCTCCACTTCTTCTGTTCCCAGTCTCATCTCGCTTCCACTAAAGACTTCTCTACTCTTTTTATCCTTCTCTGGAATTTTATTTCCTGCTGTTGCCTTGCTATCAGCTCCAAAACAGCTAATACCTCAAATTGTGCCGATCTCAGAAGCAATCTCATGTCATACAGCGACATTCTTAACTGATCCAGAATTCTCAAATTAAACGTCCCATGGTCAGGAAATGCTAAAACTCCCTCTTTTTCTGTCAATTTGCACCCCTGCTTTAACCAAAGACATGGCGCGACACCTCGCTCCTCCATCAAAATGTAAGCCAGAGAATTTTCCCGTGGGGTAGGCACCCCTACATTTGCCTTAATGTACATGTCTCCCTTCAGAGCAATCCTTAATGCCTTAAAACACTTCATTTTGCTTTTGTTGTGTTTATTCGATTCAATAAGGAAATGACTTTTACTCACAGGATTCCCTTCACCCACTTTCTCAACCAATTTTCCCTCATGGACGGCTGCCAATCTGCTCGTGACTCTTCTCAGTAAGCAACCCATCCCAATGCGGCTCCACTTACATCACACTCACACGTACTGCGGCTGACAAAGTCTTGTGGTGTCAGGAATAAGGCCATGCGCGGTCCTGGTCCCGCCCGAAACTCCACTGCTTGGCTTTGCAGCGCTTTATGCGCACCACTTGTCATCGCCTCTTGTTCCAAAGGTGGCCATCAGCGTTGTCTGCCCTGTGGCAAAGCTCATTGAGCTGCAGGTTCAGGACATTGGTGGACAAGATGCACTTATCAGTGCTATTCCATGAAGGGACTACAATTCCCATGTTTTTGAAAGCATAGGGTGTGGCAGGCCTATAAAGCCCAGCCACACCCAAGCATGTTTCTCACTATTTTGAAGACTTCGATGCAGTCAGACCTAAAGCGCCCCCTAGTATAACGAGCAAAGCGCTTCAGGACACACATGTAAAGCGTCCTTGGCACGGCAATCAAAGCGCTTCAGTCCTCATGAGTAAAGCGCCCTTGGCACGGTAATTAAAGTGCTTCAGTCCACATGAGGAAAGCATCCTTGGCACGGTAATTAAAGCGCTTCAGTCCACATGAGGAAAGCGTCCTTGGCACGGTAATTAAAGGGCTTCAGTCCACATGAGGAAAGCGGCCTTGGCACGTAATTAAAGCTCCTCAATCCACATGAGGAAAGCGGCCTTGGCACGGTAATTAAAGCGCTTCAGTCCACATGAGTAAAGCGCCCTTGGCACAACAATCAAAGCGCTTTAGTCTACATGAGTAATGCGCCCTTGGCACAGCAATCAAAGCACTTCAGTTTACATGAGTAAAACGTCCTTAGCACAGCAATCAAAGCGATTCAGTCCACATGAGTAAAGCGCCCTTGGGGCGGCAATCAAAGCGCTTCAGTCCACATGAGGAAAGTGCCCTTGGCACAGCAATCAAAGCGCTTCAATGCACATGCATAAAAAGTCCTTGGCACATCAATCAAAGTGATTCAGGCCACATGAGTAAGGCGCCCCTTAGCATAACGAGCGTAGCGCTTCAGATGAAACAAATGAAAGCGTTATCTGGCATAAGGAACAAAGCGCCTCAAGTTCAATGAGTAAAAACTTTACGGCCTTATAGTTGTGAATGTGAAAGCATTTTTGGAGATAAGCAAATTATAGTTTTCATTGTTTTTTGGAAAGCATAATACGTGAAAAGCACACTTCATTCTTTGAGAGTTTCTAGGCCATGATCAAAGGTTTCTGTTATGAATGCATAGATGTTACAGGATTGATATTCAGAGTATGATCATAGTCCAAAGCTCTTGCAATCTCTTGGTTCCGAGGTGGTAGTTTGTTCTTGTTCCGTGATTCAAAGAAGGGGCTTTGCCCTCACTTCAAAAGGGGTCTCCATCTGATATCATGGAGACACATTTATTCAAGAGTCTATTGATGAGTTATACTGCTATGAATGAGTAAGTGCATATTTGTTCTAACCTTTTCTTTTCAGATCTCTCTCCCTGCTGTTCCCTACCCTAATTCCCTTCCCCGACTGGCTTCATCATAACTCTGTGCTATATTAGCTTTCTGAGTTGGTGACGCCCGGGAGGTGGGCCTTTTGTTCAGCAACATGCAGATCCCGAGGAAAGGTCACTGTGACATGTGGCTTGTCCCCCTAAACTCTGAACTCTCATAACTAATGCAAATCATTGTGAGCACTAATCAAAACCAAACTCAAAACAAATCTGCTGGTTTAATACAGGGAAGGTAACACAATTGCTTCAGAAACCTTACGGATTTTCACTGATGGCACTTTTGCTCATGCAGCTTTTCCTCTTTCTCGGTTCCCCAGATTCGCAAGCAAATTTTGACCTACAAATTTTACTCTCAACTAGTCAAAGGGTCTGTCCTGGTGCACATAGGACCCGCCAAATCTCAGTCGAAGTTTTTCCCTTACTCTCTTTCCCCACACACTGATTTTTTCACCACGTCCGATCAACCTACTTAAACCAGACAGACTACAACATATAACCAAGTGTCTCATACACTTGTCAATACACTCCGGAGTCTTGGCCCACGCAGGGTCCGTGCAGCAACAACAACCACGTAGACAAAGACTTGGGGGGATTGCCCGGGAACATGGCGGTCAGCTAAGCGCTGAGCCGCGAGTGCTCCGTACGGAGGGCTGAGCGGCGCTGACGGAGGAGGAGGGGCTTGCCGGGGGCGCTGAATCAGCGTCGGGTCAGACGCCAGCAGCTCTGACGCGAGCCCAGTTTTGTTTTTGGGTTCGCGTTTTTCCTTTTTTTTTTACCTCAATACAAATATCAAGCCAAACTAGGTATTATACTAGGTATCTGAGATATTCTGCTGCAGGGGATATTAAAGGAAATATATGATAGCCCCTGCAATACCTCAACTCTTCCTGTAAAAAAGACCTCATCTCTTGTTTTGTTCAAGACTTAAGAGCATTGAACATGACTGTAGTTCCTGTGATTACGGCAGCTCCGACGCGAGCCCGGTTTTGTTTTTTTGGGGTTTGCGTTTTCCTTTTCTTTTTCGGGCTGTGGCGGGAGGCTGTAAGCCGCTGCAAAGCATTTTTTTGAAGTTTTGGCCTATATCTACGCTGGAGCCGCCGGAGCGGCAGTTTTGAAGGCATAATTAAAGGCACCTGTGGAGAGAGACATTGGAGGTCTCACTCAACCTCGGGGTGTGGAGCGAGGATGTAAGGGGTGTGCGTCGGGGAAGACGCTACACCTCCAGGTGCAGTTTTCGAGGCCCAATACCATTTCCTGGGGCTGGTTTCACAGAAACAGAGAAGTAGGGAGAAGAGGCATCTGGACCAGCATTAATGTCACCGGTTAAGCACTATTTGAAAGGTCCCCAGGTAGGCGCTACCAATCTAGGGGCGACACAAAAAGGTAAGCCCGGCTCTCGGGGGTCAGAAAATATTACAATTGTGGACAATATATGCTTAACCAAAAGGAGGGGCCAATCTCGAATAAAGGGAAGTCTGGGAGAGTTGGAGAATTATACCGGAGGTACTGGTGACTCTGGGGGAAAAAGTGCTACCCTAGGTTCAATAGCTAAATTTTATCAGCCAGGGGTGGAGGAGGCGAGTGATAGCTCTCCTTTACCTATGGAGTCACAACTGACCTTAGGGAGCTCGGGGCTTCAGAACAGGAGTCCATGGAGAGTCATGAGGCTCAGATGTCCCAGATGCCTCAAATAAAGAGTGTTTATTTAGGGAGTAGGAAGGATTCCTTGCTCTTACAAGCCCCCCCCTTTCGTGCCCAGTACCTTAGCCCCTATAGAGCCTAGTAATGTGGCTGTCTATGAACTTTTGGTTTCCCTCACGAAAGAGATCCGGGAAACGTTTGAGATTTCTGAGAGTAACCAAGCTAAGATACAGGAAGCGTGTATGATCTTGGAGACCAAGATTAACCAATTGACAGATCGGGTTGGTAAGGTGGTGGAGGCCGTGGAAGAACAAAAAGGCCGGGTGTTGGCCAATACTCAAGATATCTTGCAGCTTAAACGTGGGGAGAGGAACCTACAGAATGAATTAGAGTTTTTGGAGAACGAAATGAGAAGAAACAATATTAGGGTTCTAGGAGTCCCGGAGGGGACGGAAGGGACGGATCTTAAAGGATACATGGTCTCCATGATAAAAGACACAATGCCAGGTTTAGCACATCTGAAATTGGAGGACGATATTCAAAGAATACATTGAGATCCGTTCAAGAAGAACACAGGTAGGAAATCCCCCAGAAGAATCCTAGTGAACTTTGCTACTTATTCAATAAAAGAGAAGATCTTGTCCGAGGCCTTGAAGGTGGGACATTTTGTCAAAGGTGACTGGTCCTTTAGAATACGGTCAGATGTTTCAAGAGCGACCTTGGACAGACAGTGGGAGCTGGGGAAACTCATGCAAGAGCTCTGGTCCTTGGGGGCAACAGTGCAGCTGAGATTCCCAGCGGCCCTACGGATTATGTGGCAGAATGTGGCAGAATAAAACTCATAACATAAGAGATCCAGAGGACGTTAGGGTCCTAATAGAACAGATGAAGGTGTTGCAATAATGTTATAATAATGGTATGATTGGATATACTCTGGTGTGCGGAGTGCTCTACAGGCTAACTATGGTTTTCCCGTTAAAAGAAAGGAGGGTTCTCACGGGTGGGTGGGTCATGGGTATGGGGGGGGTTTGCGTGGTATGGGGAGTGTGCTGTTTTGGGTGTGGGAGCATGAGGGGTAAAAAGGATAAAAATATAAAAGTCCTCAGGAGGTCTCTGTTACAGTTGGAGAAGGGAAGGGCCCAAGAACTCTCTTGAGAAGATGGGTAAGCAGGAAGGTTTACTTTTAAAAATAATCTCATGGAATATCAACGGGTTAAGGGTCGAGCGTAGAAGAAGAAAGATTCTGAAGTTTCTCAGACAGGCGGAAGAGGATGTGATTATTTTACAGGAGACTGTATAATGTGCTAAAAAGCACACAGTGGATCTCCCGCGGGATAATGACTAATCAATTGGGCTCAGTTAAAGGCGTCGCTATTC
The DNA here is from genome assembly GCF_031143425.1 of Pleurodeles waltl. Classification (NCBI taxonomy): domain Eukaryota; kingdom Metazoa; phylum Chordata; class Amphibia; order Caudata; family Salamandridae; genus Pleurodeles; species Pleurodeles waltl. The sequence continues at coordinate 529,926,512 of NC_090449.1, forward strand.
TTTTCAAAGAAAAAAAAGCTAAGGGGTTAAGGATAGGTGATGTGCAGGTAGATTTAAAGGGTAGATGGGTGGAGTTTGAGGTATTTTTGGGGTTTTTTTTGGGTTATGGCTTACGATTGCAGTCTACTATGGCCCCAGTATGGATGAGTCTACCCCTATTACAGAACTCCACAACCTTCTTTTAAAAACTAAGTATCCAGTTGTGTTAGGAGGGGATTTCAACATACTGTTGAATTTGGATCTGGATAAATCCACCTCCCGGGCAACGGTTAATTCCCCTAGAAGCAGGTCATTGGTTAAGCAGGCGATGATTGATTTGGGGCTTGCGGATGTTTGGCAGGTCAAGGGGGGGAAGGGTCCAGATTCACCTTTTATAATAAGAAATATGGGCACAAGTCCAGAATAGATTTCTTTCTACTGCAAAATAGCCTGCTTGGGAACGTTTCTTACGTAGCTCATGCCCCGGCACACCTCTCAGATCATGCTGCTGTGAAGTTGTATCTTTCTTTTACGATGCAAGTCCCTAGGATTTGGTGTCCAATAAGTCGTACATTATTATTGGATGATTTGGTAATTGAGACATTAAGAAAAGACTCAAGAGTATTCTTTGAGTTGAATCAGGGTTCAGCCAGCATGCAAATAATATGGGATGCATATAGAGCCTATATAAGGGGGAAACTGATTAGTTTGGCTGCATATAGGCGTAGTGAGGAAAGAGGGAAGTTACGTAACATTGAGACCAGAATGGCAAATTTGAAGGAGTCCATACAGGGTGCACAGAAAACTGACATTAAGGGCCAATTAAGGATATTTGAGCAGCAATATGAAAAAGCACGTCTGAACTTGGAGTGTTTTTTAGAAAGGCAAGAAAGGAAGAAATGGGAAACTTGTCAGTATGCACATTATGAATACGGAGAAGGATGCAGTAAATTATTAGCCTGGAAAACAAAGTCAGATTGTTCAAAGAAATGGAGGCCATTCAGGCTTTCCCGCTGGGCTGGCGTGCGACCGCAAGAAGGCCGCCCGCCAGCCCAGCGGGAAACCCCTCCCCACGAGGAAGCCGGCTCCGAATGGAGCCAGCGGAGTGGGTATGTGCGACGGGTGCAGTGGCACCCGTTGCGTATTTCAGTGTCTGCATAGCAGACACTGAAATACAAAGTGGGGCCCTCTTACGGGGGCCCCTGCAGTGCCCATGCCATTGGCATGAGCACTGCAGGGTCCCCCAGGGGCCCCGCGGCACCCCCTACCGCCATCCTGTTCCTGGCGGGAGACCCGCCAGGAACAGGATGGCGGTAGGGGGTGTCAGAATCCCCATGGCGGCGGGGAGGATTCACAAGGGCAGCGGAAAACCGGCGGGAGACCGCCGGTTTTCCGCATCTGACCGCGGCTGAACCGCCGCGGTCAGAATGCCCTGCGGGGCACCGCCGGCCTGTCGGCGGTGCTCCCGCCGACCCTGGCCCCGGCGGTCTCTGACCGCCGGGGTCAGAATGACCCCCTTTGTATTCAGATGAGCTTCGGAATTCTGAGGAGCAGATTAGGGACTTCCTGACTAATGTTAGATTGCCTGGCTTGGAGAAGTCAGCACGACATTTATTAGAAGGAGAGCTAACTGAGATGGAACTAATTGAAGTTTTTAAGGGATTGAAGAAAGGGAAAGCATCTGGTCCCGAATGAGCTGTACTTGTTACTGAGGGAAGAATTAATGCCGGTTTTATTGAAATTGTTTAACCATATGCTTCTGGAAGGGGTGCATGCACCAAGATCTTGGGCTGAAGCTGTAATTTGTTTGATTTTGAAACCCCGTAAGAATCAAACACAATGTTCCTCTTACCGGCCTATTTCCCTACTTAACTCATATTATAAGATTTACACAAGCCTGTTATCTAAAAGGTTGGGGAAAGTCATCTCTGGTCTGGTACATCCAGATCAGAAGGGATTTAATAAAGGTAGGCAGCTACATGAATTAGTGCATGAGTTGCTGGCTGCAATGGACCTGGCTTTAGAGGAGAAAGTCCCTCTGGCAATAATAAATTTTGATGCGGCTAAGGCATTTGATCAGGGGAATTGATTATTTCTTCAGGTTGCAATGGAGTTATTTGGATTAGGGAGCACTTTTATCAGAACAGTTAAAGAGCTATATAGGTCACCAACAGCGAGAATTTTGATCAACGATGTGCTGTCACAGGAAGTAGGCATTGCTAGAGGAACACGTCAGGGTTGTCTTTTACCCCCTCTACTATTTGATTTATATATTGAGCCTCTTGCGATATTGCTTAGAAATAACGGGGAAATTCTCTCCTTTCAGAGCAAGGGATGGGAAAAGAAAGTTGCATTGTATGCAGATGACCTGATGATTTATACTAGAGATCTTTCTTTTTCACTTCCCTTTATAAACTCGGTGATAGAAGGTTTTGGGAGAATGTCGGGATATAATGTTAATGTTGAAAAGACAGAGATTATGTGTTGGAATATGTAATATGAATCCCCGTTAGTTAAACAAGAGATCAGATACTTAGGAGTTCAGATTACAAAAGATCTGGGTGAGGTAGCAAGGGTAAGCTTTGAGAAAGTGCATTTTGAGACTAAGAAACTTCTTAGAGCATGGGCGGCTCTCCCTCTCTCTTTAATAGGTAGATCTAATATTTTGAAGATGACAATTTTGCCAAAATTTACATTTTTATTTAATACTATCCCTTTGGAATTCAAGGTTAAGTGGTTTACAAAACTGCAGGGAGATTTGTCTTTGTTTGTCTGGGCACATAAAGGAATAAGGATATCTTGGAAGAAGCTGTGTAAGAAGAAGGAGTGGGGGGATAGCAGCACCAGATTTTTATCTGGCTTTTCAATTTAAGAATAGTAGAATTCTTTTAAGTAAAAAGTCTGAGTATACTCCACTGTGGAAAGCTTTGACAGCACACGCAGAGGAAGGGGCTGAGGTTTTTTTGTATAAATTTGGTCATCCAAGGTTTTTTAAAAAAGTTAGACTTAAGATCCCATGGCAGGCCTGCAAGGTTTGGGTACAGGCCTGTAACATACTAGGGACAGCCTATTATTCCGGATTTGGGATTCACCAAGTACTCCGGTATGTCTTCTTGATAAGCTATCTATTCTGCTGAAAGTGAGTGGAGTACTATGGTGGGGACAGATCATAGAGGATGTGGAGTTGATTCCTTGGACCACATTTTTGGAGCGAGCGGGGGTCCAATTCTAAATTTAAATAGTATCAGCTGGCTAGCTGGATTAAATCGTTACAAGTAGGGGAAATTGGTAGATCTAGATGGGAGGAGAAATTAACTCAGAAACCTTTACTTAAGGAAATCGCATTTTGGTATCAAGCCTTGTTGGAGGCAGTTGAGGAGGATCCCCCCCTCCCGCTCCAGAAGTGGGGGGAGGTGTTTCCAACCATTGATATAATATCGTTGTGACAAAAGTAATGTTCAAATCTTTGGTTCGCTGTTAAATCAGCGGCGATGAGGAGGAACTATCTGTTTACTTTGCATGAAGTGTATTGGACTCCAGCAAGGTTGCCCCGCATTGGGAAATTTCAGAAAAACTGTCCATGATGTGCTGATCCAAATGTGGATTATATCCATATGTTTTGGAACTGCTCCAGGTTGGGAAATTTCTGGGAAGCCATTCAGAAAGTCTTAAACAAGATATTTGGTGAAAAAATAACATTGAATCCTCTTTTGGTTCTATTTGGGGTTTGTGATTTGAAAGCCAAAGCACAGCAATGTCTTCTGTTTGTATTGATGCTTATTGCCCGGCAGCAGATCTGCAATAAATGGGTATGCTCATCACCTCCCACAGTGCAGGAGTGGCAGAGCTCGGTAGATGGATTGTATGAGTTGGACAGAGCTGGGCCTATTAACAAAAGAGATATTTTCTGGGTGGGATGGGAAAATGTTTGTCAAATTTTCACTTGATTGGTGGTGCTTAGTATCTGTTATGAAGTCTGATGACTATACCTGGTCCCCCTTTCCGTGTGTCTCTGTGTATTGCCATGCTTTGGCACCAGACGGATAGTTGGTAAGGGCTTGCCAAGGATGTGGGGGGATCCACGGAAGAGAGTGGCAGGTGGAGTGGCCCGTTGGTATTGTGGGGTTATACACATGGGGGTTAACGAGCAGTGGATCCTTCCTTTATTGGCATGGATTAGCGAGATGAGGTCACAAAAACTGCACTATGGAGTATGCACACTCTTACTAAAACCATACCTGGAGTACGCAGACTTCCTTACTTGTCTCACAAACGTCACAATTCATCTGCGATGTGCATAAGCTGTGCAAGCGCAACCTAACACGCACTCTGTCACTAAAACGCCGAGAACATACACAACATTGCTAGCAGGATACAAGACCTGGGAAAGTCATTTCTGGGCTTAAGGGAACATCATTCTTGCTACAATTGCAATTTCAGAAAAAAAATCCAAAATTAATAATGATGAATAACTAACTTAACTTAAACTACCACCATAACAACTTTGTCACCATGTAACTAATTCTCCAAGGAAACTAACCACCAAGATGTTACCAAAAACTGTTAGTGCATCGGTCCTTAATAAGGGAACTTACAAGGTGATGCGTAAAGGTCGATGAACCTTTTGATTCGCATGGAGTATCCTAGCCACATTGTGACAAGTGTACCCAATAAACAAATGCGCAGCTTCAATAACATTAGTCGAAGCATTAACAATTACTCAAGAACACCAAATAATAGATGCATTATGACTCTTTCAGTCATGAATAACCACACCTCAAAATATACATTTAGTGGTTTTTTTTTGCCCTTTGGTTACAATACTAAGTCATGAGGTTAATTCAAACTTTATTCAATTCAATAAACCACGATTAGTCAATCAGAAGATGCCATGAACATAATCTAATCAAAGCTTGTATTAAGATACATTCTAGAGCATTTGCACAAATCAACAAGAAGATCAATCCCAATAACCCAGTTAATGGCATAAGTTCAGCAGAATTTTGTCCATCAATCAATTGTCAAACGTCATGTCAAGTACCGTCATGTGGAGTAACCTTAACTAACCCAGATCAGCATTAGCATGTGGGGCATCATGTGAAAACAATTTGGAACACGAATTTTTAAGAAAAACATCTAACTAAGGAATACTATTTAGACCGTGCAGTGGGTACCTAGAAAAGAAAAGCAATGCAATACAATCACATTGTCATATCTACCTATCCTCTGTATGGGTCAACAACAGAGTCAGCCTTCGTCCTCATGTCATCAGTCGATCAGCACTGCATCAGACTCTCAGTCCGCGAGTTGAGCCAATGAAGGAATCTTGAGTCACATCTGCAATTTCGATAAAGTCTGCTCTCCTCTCCCTATCCATCTGTCTTTCCCCTCTCCATCTATCCCTCCCCTCTCCATCTGAAGTATTTTCCTTCGGTCATGAGGTTATATCAAAGTCATCCAGATTGTCCCCTAATTCCTAATCGGTCAATTAGTCACACAATATTTTACTTAGCCAATGAATAAAACTCACCAAATCTATAGGTTCTTGTATTTCATGGTTCTCAGACTATTGATTGGTTTGTCTTGCGATGTCCTCATCATCCAACTTGTCAGGTATCGAAAATGTTGCATCTTCTTCTCCAGTCAGTGTCTTCATTGTTCGTTCTGGGAAAGTACACCCAGTTTGACTTACACGTCAGTTGTAACAACACGTCAGTTGTTACAATTCTGATTTTACCATCTCCTGTCTGTCGGTTCACATAATGGCTCCTTGCTAAGGAGATTTTATTAAACAAGGGGCAGTTCACCGTTAGTTCAGCTTCACCAACGTCTTACATTTTAGCACTGGAAACACAACTTCTGCATATAGGCCTTGTAAGACTAGGCCTAAACAATTGCTAAGTTAAGGTGCATAATTAATACAACATATCTTTCAATATGTCATATTACTACATTATTTTTAATGCATTGTCTTTATTTACGTATAAGTTAGTCTTCTTTTAATATCTTGGTTAACATTGGTGGCCACACTTCGTGGTCAAAATTTCAAACGTGCACAATATTTTCCCGTATTATTCATTTTTCTACTCATTTCATTACATAGGCATTCATTAATATTTTCTAATTAATACATTTGCGTTAACAATTATTATAACCCAAAGAGGTTTTAAGCTGGTAAAATGGTAAAGAACCTACTGATTTCTAACTTATCACCACACATATCGTTTGAAAGTGTTGAATGCTCTCTGAGACAGAATTAGGTCCTTGGTAATTCACTATAGTAAAGCCAGTTTGACGTTCATATTCCCCTAGGTACAACATCTTGGTCCCTTCACTGTTGAAACTGGCCTGTACACACTACTCTGTCAGTTTCGTGGTTCTTGATAAATTAGATAAACACTGAAAATGTGGTAATAATCTATCTGCTGTTAACATACTGGCAGGAAGGATAGATTAGTACCTGCTACTAAACCGTATGTCTTTCTTTCATACAAAACTTTGCTGAAACGGCAGTCATCCTCTTTTTCTTTATCTGTCACAAGACGCAACACCGAGTCATCAAAACTACAGAGGCAAATTCAGTGAATTAACATGGAAGAAACGGGAAGTGGCCTTTTGGCTGTTAGCCCAATGCAGTAGTTTGTCTCAATAAACATTCTGAGCATTTTAAAAGGGAGCAATTACTTATCTAGAAGGGCCCTGTTCTACAGTTTCCATACTTTAAACACCATCATACTCCTATACGTTTCAACGCAAGTGAATCAAACTTAGGTCTGTGGTACTCATGCGTAGACACAGAAACAAGGGGTAACACTATCCCATCATCTCCTCAATACGTCTGAACAGCACCCATATTATTTTGTGTGAAGTGAATGTGAGACCCTACTTGTAACTTACATTACACCCCACAAGTTCACGCACTTCGTTTAAGTCGATATCATTTTGGTCTCCTATCAGAAACAGTATTTTTGATTAACCCCACTTCTGTAGAGATGCTCAGCAGGAGACTTGCTGCCACGTGGGAGCCTAATGAAAAGCAATTTTTAAAGCTGCTCGTAGTAGCAAGGGTGCAATGTAAATTTTTACACTGTTATTCAGCAACCACGTTTCCAGAAGCGGTACAAGAAAATATTTACTTGCCAATTCATTGAGAACCTGCAAAATGTAATACTTTTCACGACTATCTTCTATCAGTAAAAATAAGCTCATATCCAGGTAGCTGTTGGTATATTTCAAGATGACAAGATGGTGTGAATTGTGGGCGTGCTGTGTCCCTAAATTCTTACAGCTCAATGGCACGCTGAGCAGTTCGGTGGATCGGAGGACAGAGTTGACCTTGAATCAAGAGGCAATGTGTCCCAAAGACCAGGTTGAAAACAGCATTTAAAATAAAGTCAAATAGAGGTCTTACAGGGGTGATGTTTAGAAAAAACCATGAAGGTTCATTACAAATCCCCAAAAGTTTAATTCTATAAATAGGTACGTGCAAATACAGCAAATCTCATTTAAATATATAATAAAATCATTGCCATGAAGGCTCTCAGTAATAGAAACATTGCAGAATTATTGGCAAAATCAATATCAGGCTAATTCTCAAATGTTCAGTAAAATCAGTAAAGATTTGGGCTGCAATCCCTAGTGGAAACCAAAAAGATCTGCCTTACCCTCAACTCCAAGGGATTATATGATAATTTTCTCCATAAGAAAGCATTAGAACTGCAAACTCATCATGGTGTGAGCAAAGAATTACATCTTCACCAAATCAGCTTATGGAACTGCAAATCGCCGCACAGCTATATCACCTTAGCACTAACCCCCTACATGAATATTGATCCAACTCGTCATCGACTGTCATTTAATGATGTCAAAACAAAGTTATGATTCCGTGTAAGTAGAAGGTCCTGGAGAAACTGTTACAGCAGTCCCTCTAGCAGGCTTCCTTTGAGAACAGTGTCATTCAATAGTAAAGGAATGCACATCTTTGCTGAACTACCTGCAGCAAAAATATAAACAGAGAATTAACATGATACTGTGACATTAATTTAAGACGAGATGGCATCCAGGCCAAACTGGGGCCTAGTTAGCATAAGCCAGAAAAACACACTTTAACAGGCCTTATCAAAATCGTTTCAACCACAACAATTTCATATTAGTATACAAATGTGAATTGGAGTGTAGATTAATTGTTCTGCACACTATTAATAATGTACATTTTAAGTAAAATACACAAAAGCTTCATTAGTGTGGTCTGACTCGTCTATTCCCCCTAGATTTTTTTATTTTGCACCACCGGGTTTTTGGACCTATGCTGTGAATGGGTGTCAAAAATTGAGTCTTGCTCACTGTAAACTTCAGTGAAATGGATTTGAGAGCTAGTTGCCAGTTACCAGCTTTCATGGCAAGATCCACTGCTGCACAGCTAGGGTACATGACTGTGCTGGTTACAACAGAAAACATGAGCACATGCGTATGCCCCCTTCTGCAGGCTACAAGAGTGGGACTAATGTCCAACTCAGTCCAATATCTGCACACAGGTCGACGGATGGGACCTGGAGTAAATTAGCTATGGCCTCTGCATACCATATGATTACAGTGACATCTAAAAAGATAAATTTCCATTTCATTTTCACTGTAGTATGAATTCTGTAGTCTAGTGCATTACCGTGAGTCTGTTAGAAATCTTCGCAAATCACACCAAAAAGATTGGATAATATTTTCATAAGTGGCAGAATTAGACAAGAGTGCGATTTTGGTAAGAACATTTGTAATATGCAAACCTTGTAAAGAGAAAAAGCAATATCGCAAAAAAGTTTCATTGTTAGTCAAACTACTTCTTGAGCTCTCTATTTGTTTGCCCTAAGGGCACTGCACATGGAGTCATTTAGGGGTCGCTGTTGCGACCACTGGCTTGCCCCTTGCGACCCATGGCACTGTCTTTGCGACCCCTGGCCTCAGAGGTGGCAAAATTCAGTGCCTGGAAAACAGAGGCAGATCATTCTTAAGGACGTCGGTTGAGACTCCTCTTCATGGTTTTCTGTCAATTGTTTTATGACACAAGTAGTGAATAACATTATTCACCATTATTGTAATAAAAATGGAGTACAATTATATGGAATATTACACTATCTGCCACCTTAAATAAGTGAAAATGCTCTCAAATGTATGTTGTATGCATGCTTGCGGGTGAGAGTAAATGAATGTGAGAGTATGTGAATGTGTGTGCATGTGTGAACGTGTATGTCAAAGTAAAGGTTAAATATCGTGTGATGTCACTTCCGCTAACCCTGGCATTTTGGTGAATTGACGCCCATGGCACTGCAAAGAGAAATAAACATTCTTAAATGTAGCTGAAGGCATTTGATAGTTTATAAAGCGCATACTAAGATATAGACTAATACGTTTGTAGATATTATAATCATGCAGTGGTAGTACTTCCCTGCTGACACATGTTGAAAGAGTGCATCATCGAATCAAATCAGTCTCCTGCAATTTTCTATAAGTGTATCTGTATCAAGCGCCAATTCCACATTATTTTAAGTCATGTGCAAACGTTCTTCTTCATTTGTCTTTAGAATTCGTAAGAGACACGAGCGTACAATAGGACACATGGAGAAAGTCTATATGATTGGCATCCTTGAGTAATCAAGTCTCATTTATGGCTGCATGCAGCCTGGGAAACAGTAGCACGTTGTCTGATCGTCTATCCTAAAAGTAAACTTTCGTGGGGATCCAGTCAACTCACATGTGCACCTCTCTAGTTCCACCCAGTGGCCGCCTGAGGGACATTTGGACATGTATGTGCAAGATCCAGAACTCGGAGTTCCTTAAAATGTGGCAGATGTAATAGAACAGACGCTTCAAGAAACAGCTTTCTGTTTCTAAACTCCAGACGATGTGAACTTTGTTAGTTTACTAATATAGTGTTAATACCTGGTTTCAAAGAATAGGTTTCGAAAGTAGCATCCTCGTTACTAACCCTTGCCTACAGAGAGGATGTTTTAGAAATGTAAAATATAAAAAATGAGCGCAGCAAAACAATAGTATGATCTTACGTGCAAAACACGAAGACAAGGAAATCCAGTTTCTTTTCCTGTCATGGTGAATCATTTATCAGGATGTCAGTAAATCAGCTTTCGTTGTTGTGTTTTTTTAATGTCAGAATATTTACATGCTACGATCCTGCATTAGAGTAAACCATTTAGGAAGCTTCTGGTGAAATAATATATATATATATATATATACATATATATATATATTATATATTATATATATATATATAGGGAGAGAGAAAGAGAAAGAGCTATAACTAGCGCCCTAAGGTAACTATCTCACCACCCACAATGCACAGTTTTTTTTCTTCAATAATTTGACTGCTAATGTTTCATTGACATTTTACAGATGGTATAGAAGTTGTCATGAGTGCAGTAATATCTGTGGTACTTAGCAGTGCATGATGAGGGTGCAAGTTATAGTTACCTTAGGGCACCTGTTTTAGTTGCTTGAAATAACTACAATTCAGAACCTAACTAGAATATCCCCGTGACCTTTGTTTTTTTCAGTGAACTTCTAGTTTTTTTTAAATGTTAATTAATTTTAATTACTACACATTAATTTAACCTCGGCCGTGCATGGCCTTCGACCGAGCACTGCTGGGGGTTGGCCACAGGGCCTGGCCTGTGGCCAGGTTTTGTGGCCAATTCCTGATAACCACCCAACCCCACACCATTCTTAGCTTAATTGCCTGTCTATCTGGGTGTGAAAATAGGTGTGAGGGGAAGTCTCTGGGTGTGAGAGTGGGTGTGTGAGTGGTTCTGTGAGTGGATGCATGATAATCTAGGTCTATGAGTGGGTGCGTCAGTGTCTAAGAGGGTCTCTGAGTGGGTGGGTCAGTGTCTGAGTGTGTCTCTGAGTGGGTGCGTGAGGGTCTGAGTGGGTCTGTAAGGGGTTGTGAGAGTGCTACTATGAATGAATGAATTAGTGTATGAATGACTATGAATGTATTTTCCTTGTCGCGATATGCATTTGCATTTGTGAATTCACTGTGCTCACCACAAAAATGTTGCGATGGATCCTTAGCCCTTGATATACACATTTTTTTTCTTTTAATATCTCAAAAACTACTCAATGGATTCACACCAAATAACTGAAAGTGTAATCTGAGTACTGGCAGCTACCTTTTTGGCAAATTTCGTGTAATTCCGTCCAGCGGTTCGAACTGTAGTCATGTTCAAAACTCCTATTCGAATTAACATAGGTAACACCTGTTTTTTTTTTATCCCCCCTTTTTCTTGGCCCCTGCTTGATGGTTCACCCCAAAACTTCCAATGCGCTACAAGAACCACCGGCAAATGTTGTGAAGATTCTTCTACAGGTGTCAAAGATATTGGCAGTTCAAAAAAAAAAATTCTATGAAAATATGGTCCTAGCTTTAACTGCCTACTGGCAACTGCCAGCAGGTACTATATATATCAACTCTTGTCAGCATGAATTATCTACATGAATTATGAGAACAGAGGTATTGAATGTGAAAAAGAATATTGGAATGTTGGGTGGTCCATTGAAAACAATGGAGTTCTCTGGACTTCTACTGGCCGGTAGAAGCCTGGCGCTCCAACATTCCAAGGTTGGTCACAGCTGTTGTTCTGAACCTAGGCCTCACAGAGCCCAAAGTGATTTAACACTGGAGCAGGAATTTAATGGGTGGTATACCTTGTATGGTGGGCTATAATGCTATAATAGATCATGGACTGATGGCGACCAAAAGGAGAACTGGTATTTGGACTATGATGGACTCAGACCTCTTTAGATAGTCACATTTTAAATGTCCAATAGAAGTGGGGCAAGTGACACTTTAAGTTGAAGTCTGTGTCCATTTCATTTCAAGGCAGTGGTGTTGAAAAGCGTTTGCCCAAAATAAATATGACATGTATGACCCCGTGAGTTCTCCAGCTATTTGTCGGTGGTAAAATGTATGTTAATGTGAATTCCACCATCATGCTTCAATGGAACCACCCGCCCTGGTGTCCAATATATATATATATATATATATATATATATATATATATATACACATACATATATATATGTGTGTGTGTGTGTGTGTGTGCGCATATATATATGCTGGTCGCGGTGGCAGTCGCCAGTAGGTATTTATTGTTAAGAGGCCATGTTTCCATAGGAAACTCATTTTTTGACTTGCCTTTATCTATTGCACCGTTTGATGACACTTCACAAACGTTAAAAAAAAAAGTGCTGCATTGATTCTTGTTGCGCATGGAAAGTTTCAGGAAGATCTGTCAAGTGGGGGCCGAGAAAAAGGGGGCTAAAAATACATTGCATTTCCAATGTTGATTTGCACAGGATTCTTTAGACATGACTATAGGCCGAACCACTCGATGGAATTACACCAAATTTGGCAGAAAGCTAGCTCTCAGTACACAGGTTATGCCTTTGTTTATTTGAAGCAAATATGTTCAGTAGTTTTAGAGAAATTTAGGGAAATTCAAATTGTTATATCTCTGGCCGCAAAGTATTTACCAACAAAGACGAGCTCTTGCAGGGAAATGCACAGCTCTTACTGGCTGCCAAAACGTCAAACAAGGAAGTGTTAGCAGCCATCTTGGAGCTCAGCTGGAGCTGATTTGCAGAAAAAAGGTAAAAATAAAATAAAAGGGGCCAGGGTAGGGACTTCCTGGTCCCTTAACACTGGTGTGGAGGTCCCAGAGGGACCCGCCGGGCAAAAAAAATATTTTTTAATTATTTGTTTTACCGCTTGGTCCCAAGATTCGGGCCAAAAAGAGGGAAAAAAAAGCAAGCACTGGCTCCAGTGCTTGTTTTTTCTGTAGACCTCCAGGTGGGCCAGGTCCCGAGTGCATAAATAATTTAGTGTGGGGGCCTCCCAGCCCCCCCACAGCTCCAGGGATCACCACGTCCCTGCAGCTTTCATGTTTTAATATGCGGTGGGCCCAAGGCCCCCTCTCTGCCATGGGGACCACCACCATCTGGGGCAAATAGAAAACAATGGAAAAGGAGTCCATTTTGGACCCCCATTGGCCCCGGGGACCACCACCCCTCGGGACTATCTTCACATTGGAAGAAAGCCACGAAAGCCCCACCCTGGAGCCACTGATGGACCTGGGGACCGCACCCCCCAGAGCCGGCTCCTGCTATGTCCTGGGGGACCCACCCCAGGGACATTGGTGTTGGCTCTGGCTGGCTTGGCTGGCTTGGCTGCAGCATTGTGTCTACAGCCAAGCCACAGCAAACACTTCTGGTTTTCACAGTGAGACCTTTAATGCAGGCCCCACTGTGAAAAACCGAAGTTTCAGCTCTCTCCCTTGTATGCATTGGGACAGAGATGAAATGCTTCAACAACCATGGAGCTGCTGCTTAAAGCAGCTCCATGCTTATTGACACAATTGCATTGCAGGTAGTTCATACAGGCATTTTATCACAATTAACAAAATATATATGTAGGGACCAGGGTGGAACCTTGAGGGCTACCCCGCAGTCCCAGAAAGTCCATAAAGGGCTGAACCCCTCACCCCCCCAAAAAAAAATCCACTCCCTATAGCTCACTGTGAAGTTCACACACTTTCACACTGAGCTTCAGGGGTTTGAGTGTAGCTGGACTCATTTTCTTGTTTTTTTTAATAAAAAATATTTTATGCAAAATAATAAATATTTTTTTTATTTTAAATTGAACACAAATATTCATTCTATCTATATGAGATATTAAAAGTGCCCTCTCCAAAACCTAACAGCCAAGGCATGGTTGCTGACTGGTCTCAAATAGCTTGCCATGACCAGACATGATTCTTGACTCTGGGGGTGAGAACCTTTGCTCTAAGGAGTCATGACTCCTAGGCCGAGGTGTCACAACTCCTCCCCCAGGCAGGCACCCTGCTCCAGCGGTCAACTTTAAAGGTCTTGCTGCCTTTGAAATCTGACCCCTGTCTCTGTTACTAGCAACAGAAGGAGGCCCACTGAGTCTACCCCCACTTTAGGTGGAAAAACCTGCAGGAAACCTAGCATGAATAAGGGGAGTGGCTAGCCTCAGCCTGCATCATGCCTCAGGCATGGCGGGTAATGTAACTACTCCATTTCATTTTCCTCCATCTTGGATGGTAGGACAAATGGCCAATCAGGGTCAAGGATGCGTCTCCTTTCCATGGGAAGTGGTCACTTAGTGGGTGTAGCCACCCTAAGGTAGGGGGCCCATTGGTCCATACCAGGTACTCCCCCTAACCCCAACACCCCCTAAATGCAGTATTTTCAGCAACACTCTTCTCCAGATCTTCTGCAAATTCCTTTCCTGGGCCTGCCATCTGTCTGAGGGGTACAGGAAGAGAGTGTAGGTCTGGCTGGCATTCCTAGCTGTCCTACTTTCATTTGAATCCCAGTTTGATGTACCCAGGCCCCTTCTGGCCTGCTCTCACTAGCTGCAGAACTCATCCCATCAGATCACCTCTGATCTATGCAGGCCACTTATCACCTCATGAAAGCAGCCTGGCTAATCCTCTTAAGGCTAACCAATCAGGAGAGGCTACTAGCAGGCTGGATTTGGGCCTTTCAGAAATAAAAGACCTCTACCTGTTTTCCTGTATTAGTTCTGACAAATTAAACAGTATCAATTTGTTTAATTTATCATTACCAAACTTTTGAGCACTTGAATGACTCATTTAGCCCCTTCCTATCAATATTTATACTTGTATCAAATATTACAATGTTAGCGTATAGTGCTAAGTATCTTAACAAAATAAAATGGGCAGTTTTTTCACATCACCAAGACTTATTAAACATATTTTATAATCTCCTTGCTAATAGTTACATGACACCACACTCCAGGAGCACCTAGGGGAGACCTTAGTGGTGACATATATAAAAATAAGGTATATTATCACTTTGGAAGTACCTTTAATTGCAAAGTCAAATTTGCACACATTTTACTATTTAAAGACCGTCTCACAGGCAGGGCTGCCTTTTCAAAAATGACAGCAGACAACAAAGAAGTGCACACAGCAGTGCAGGAAATCTACTGGGCCTCTAAGCCTCCCTGCCCTATGTTATACAATGGACTTTTAGGCAGTTTGAATCCCCTTATATACTAGGGACTCATAGGGTCTGTCATTGCCAGTTATAATTGTACCATGTTACCATATACCTTTTGATAAGAGCGCTGCCATGGGCCTAGATGACAGAGCCCAGGGCAAAGTTGGGGTCAGTTGCCACCAGTATCAGTCAGAAGAAATGGGGGGGCTCATGCTAAATGAATGACTTTCTTGTTCTGCATTGGAAGTTTTGGGGTGATCTGTCAAAATGAGAAAAAAATGGGGGGTCGAAAAAAAGTGCAATTTTCATATTAATTCTCATGAGGAATTTAGACCCGACGACAGCCAGAGCCACTGGATGGAATTACACCAAAATTTGGAGGACGGTAGCTATTGGTCCTGAAAGAATGCATTTGTGTTATTCAGTGTAAATTCAGCAGTTTTTGAAAAAAGTAAAAGAACACCAAATTTGTATACCTGGAGGCGTAAACCTTTTGTGAATTCACTGGCAGCGTATTTGCAAACTGTTGAGCCACAGAAACGTTCTCATTGGCTGTTTGCAACCTGATCTGAAAGTTGCGACCATCATTTTCTATGAGAGGGAAATGAGGTGAAAAAACATTTGAAAAGGGACATTAGAGGGTCAGTATGGAGGCACTTTGACCCAGTTAAATATTTAGTAAAGTGGTTATAGTGACAGGTTATGAGTTTTAAAATCAGGAAGATGTTTTGTTTTCACGATGTGGGTAATCCCTTCCACTGCTCAGTGCAGCCCCTGTCTAGCGTTGCAACAAACATCAGAAAAAAAGAAACAAATTGGCACACTCACTTACCCACTCAGCCATGCACCTATTCACAGACCTTCTCACAAGCTCACATAACCACTCACGGACCCACTCAGACCCTCAAGCACCCACTCACAGACACACTCAGATACAAATGCCCCCACTCAGAGACCAACTTAGTCACTCGGAAACCAAATCACAGACCCACACAGACATTCATGCACCCACTCACAGACCCACTCAGACCCCTACAAATAGATTCACACCAACTCAGACACTCATGATCTCACTCACAGACCTACTCAGACACTCACAAGCATACTCACTGACCCACACAGACACTAATGCACCCACTCACAGACCCACTGAAACACTCATGCAGGCACTCACAGACTGACTCAGACACTCATGCACCAGCTCACAGACCCACTCAGACACTCACACACCCACTCAAAGACCCACTCAGACAGTCATGCACCCACTCAAGGACCCACTCAGACACCTACAAAAAGACTCACACACCCACTCAGATACTTATGTACTTACTCATAGACCTACTCAAACATTCACACACATACTCACTGATCCACTCAGACACTCATGCACCCAATCCCAGACCCAGTGAGACACTCACTCACACACTCACAGAGCCACTCAGACTCTCATGCAACCACTCACAGACCCACTCAGACACTCTTGCACCTACTCTCAGATCTACTCAGACACTCATGCACCCAGTTACAAACCCACTAAAACACTTGTGCAACCAGTCACAGGCTCACTGAGCCAGTCCTGACCCTCTCACAGACCCACTCACATATGTAACCCTCACAGACCCATTCAGACATTCACAGGCCCACTCATAGACCTACTCAGACACATATACAAGCACAGACTCACTGAGACGCTCATGCACACATTCACAAACCCACTGAGACACTCATGCACTCAGTCACAGACCCACCAAGACACTCACACACCCATTCACATACCCAATGAAACACTCATCACACACTCACTGAGCCACTCAGACTCTTATGCAACCACTCACAGACCCACTTTGACACTCTAGCACCAACTCTTAGATCTACTCAGACACTGATGCACCCAGTTACAAACCCACTCAAACACTTATGCAACCAGTCACAGACTGACTCAGCCTGTCATGCACCCATTCACAGACCCACTTAGACACTTATGTACCCCCTCATAGATCCATACAGACCTTCACTGGCCCACTCACAGACCTACTCACACCCATCCACACTCACTGAGTCAATCAGACACTCATGCACCCGTTCACAAACCCACTCAGCCACTCAGGCACTCACTCACAGACCCACTGCGACAGTCATGCATCCACTGACAGACCCACTCATACATTCACACACACAAACACAGACCCAGTCAGACAGTTATGCACCCACTCACAGACCCACTCAGATACTCATTCAACCACTCACAGACCCACTCAGACACTCACACATCCACTCACAGACCCACTCAGCCACTCAGTCAAAAATGCACTCACCCACCCACTTACAGTCCTACCAAGACTTATGCACCCACTCACAGACCGACTCAGACACTCATGCACCCCCTCACAGAGCCACTCAGATACTCATGCACCCACTCACACACCCAGTTAGGCACTCCTGCAGCTACTCACAATGTGTATGTTCACAAGGTTGCTGTGACACCAGTTGCGTCCCCCTGTGTTCTGTTGTGACAAATTCATGAATATCGAAAAATTGGAACACTCTCCCACCTACTCAGACAGTCATGCATGTACTTACAGAAGGACTCAGACACTCCTGCACCCATTCACAGACCTACCCAGACACTTACACACCCACTCACAGACCCATTCAAGCACTCCTGCACAGACTAACAGACTCACAGAGACACTAAAGCACTGACTTCTTTGGGATTTATTTCACATGGATATTCTCAAATCCGCTGCAATGCCCAGCATGGACCCCTGTGTACTATTGCAGCAAATTTGCTAAATAAAAACATTGGCACACTCACTCACCCTCTAAGACAGTTATGCACCCACTCACAGACCCACTCAGGCAGTCATGCATGCAGTCACAGACCCACTCAAACTCTTATGCATACACTAACAGACCCAGTCAGACACTCATGCACACACTCAGAGACCCACTCACACACTCCTGCACTCACAGACTCCCTCAGGCCTTCAATGACTCATTTATAGACCCACTCAGATGCTCATGCACAAACTCACAAACCCACTCAGGCACTCATGCACCCACTCACTGACCCATTCACACACTCACACACACATACACTCACAGATTCAGTCATACACTCAAACACATGTGCACAGACCCACTCAGACACTCAAACAACCACTCCCAGACCACTGACACACTCATGCACCTACTCACAGACCTCACAAACTCCTTTAAGACGTTACACAATCATTTACAGACCCACTGAGATGCTCATGCACTAACTCACAGACCCACTCAGGCACTCATACACACAATGACAGACCCAATCAGTCACAGATGCACTCAGGCAGTCATGCGCACATTGACAGTCCCTCTCAGACACTCATGCACCCAGTGACAGATGCACTCAGGCAGTCATGCACTCACTCATATGCCTACTCAGACACCCACACGCCCAGTTATAGACCCACTCAGACACTCATGCTCCCTCTCACACACCCACTGAGACACTCACACACCTATTCACAGACCCACTCAAATACTCACATATTCATTTACAGCCCCACTAACATACTCATGCACCCAATCACAGAATCATTCAGATGCTCATGCACCTACTCATAGACGGACTGAGACAATCACGAACCCACTCACATAGCCACTTAGGCACTCATGCACCCAGTCATAGACCCACTTACACACATTTGCACTCACTCTCAGATGCATGAAAGACCCTGTTAGACTAATTCACACATTGATGCACTCATTGTGATAATCTGAGTCACTGAAGTACTTATAATAGTTAAATGTTGAGGTGTGCATTGAATGGCTGCTTTTGTTTTGTGTATTCACAACATATTCATACATTTTTGAAAAGTTCAACAAAAAGAGATGATAAAGTAAAATGAACCAGAGCTTGGGAAATAGGATGGCACTGAGAAGAGCCTTTGTGTGTATTGTGTAGTGGACAATAACTACAAATAATATAGAAAACAGTGTTTTACGTTGGAACAGCCTGTTGCTTTTGTCTGTCAAGTGAACGCCATCACTTCTATAAATTCAATCAATACCAAAGCAGAGATTGTTATTGTAGATGTAGCCCTTATTGTGATATCTGAGAAATGCTGTGTAGGAGGCTGGCTCTCTATATATGTACGAAAATGACATGCACTGTGCAGAGTCCAAGCAACCACACTTTGGTATCCAGAGGTAAAAATAGATCACCTAATGCTCTATTTTTGTGGTAGTGTGGGGGACAGTTAGGCTAATCCAGGATTTCTGCTAAGTATTTGCTGCACTCACAGTATCAATAAATGAAGACACACACACTCAGAAGAGTAACCTGAGACCATTCTATAAAACTAGTGAAGATTTTAAATAATTTTTAAGACCAATATCTTTGTTATACAGTAAGAAGTTTTTTAGGTATGAATTTTAACAAGTTCAGAAAATGTACTGTTTTTGTATGTAATTATGCACCATAGGAATCAATAGAAGAAAATAGAATAATCCATATAAAATCAGGCAATGTTCTCACATGTGTCACCTTCTGTTTTTAGGTGGAGGTCATGGAGAAGTCCAATGAGCCAGCCGGAGAAGTTTGAGTGGTTTCCGGTTTGAGCGCTCCAGTCCCTGGAGCAGTTTCCCAATGGAGAAGGGGGGCACGTGGAAACACACAGCACAGAGGGATTTAAAGGTAAGCCTGAAGGGTCTCCATGAAGAGAAAAAGTTGCAAGGACTTGGGGACTATGGGAGCACAGCTGGTTGGTCAGTGCAGGGTCCAGGGAGGCTGGGTGCAGCACAGATTAGTCAGTCAGTCGTAATACAACTTGGTGCACTTTCAATCATAAGCAGGCAGCTTTGAGGGTGGATTGCAGGTCAGCTGGGCTACTCAGTGGGTGGATCTCAGGAGTCCTGAAGTCCCTTCATGGGTGCTTGCTTCTGTGCTTTTGGGAGTCTGGAATGGACTCTGCTTCTGTGTGCCAGCTGTTGGGGTCTCATACCCCAGGTACTTGTGCATCACAGCCCTGGAAGGTCTTAGTGTCATCATACTTAGCAGGGAGGCAGGTCAGATCCTCTGGAGTTGTTTGCTGGGTGTCTGCATCAGAGTCGTTGCTCAGTAGCCGGTCAGTGACCCAGACTTCACAGGTTCCTTGCATGTAAGGCGCAGGAGCGTAATAACCTCACTCTGAGGTAGTTTTTGCTCATTTTTAGAAGGCTGGTGGTGCTCTGAGGTTGTTTAGAGTCTTTCGGGTTTCCAGGCAACACTGCAGTGACAATTGTTGGGTCTGTGGAGCAGCAGGTGGGATTTGGCACCTTGTTCTTTGTGCAGCAGGGCTTCAGTTCTTTTGCCTTTGATATTGTTTGTCTTATTGTGCCATTCTAATCTGAGGTCTTGTTTAGGGATGCCATCTAAATACTGTATTTACAAGTCATTTGGGGGAGTACCTGGTAGTAGCCAATGGGCTACCTACCTTAGGTTGGCTACACCCACTAACCCTGATTGGCTATTTTTTCTAGCATCAAAGAGGAAGGAAAATGAAATGGAGGGATCACCTCACCTGCCACATCTGAGGGGTGGTGCAGGCTGAGGGTGGCCACATCCCCTATTTTTTCTAAGTTCCCCCCAGTTTTCCCACCTAAAGTGTGGGTAGAACCAGTGGGCTGGCAGTCAGATTTCAAAGGTATCAAGGCCTTTGAAGCTGACTGCTGGAGATGAGTGCCGGTCTGGGAAAGGATACGTGACACCTCTGCCCAGGAAAGGCTTTGTTTTCTGGCTCCTGAGAGCAAAGGCTTTCACCCCAGGAGTCCAGAATTGCGTTTGGTGGTGCTGAGCTGTCTAAGACCAGTCAGCAACTATTGCCAGGGCTGTTAAGCAGCGTGGGGAGCACCTCTAAGGTTTTTATAATAAATCACACTCTGGCATCAGTGTGGGTTTATTACTCTGAGCTCTTTGATACCAAACAACCCCCAGATTCAGAGAAGCCATCATGTAGCTGGGGAACTCATAGTGACCAGTGTCCACCACATGCATTTGCTATGGCTTCCCTGCACACTTACTATGTCTCAGAATTAGCAAAGACACAGTAAGGGCATATTTGGTCATACACTTAAGCCCTCACATGCATTATAGTGCACCCTACCTTAGGATGTAAGGCCTGCTAGAGGGGTGACTTATCTATATTGCATGAAGTGCTAGTGGAGAGGGCACCCAAGGTGGGTGCCATGTCTAGTTTGCAAGTTAGGGGACACCTTGTTATGCTGCTTGCCATGGCAGTTTGCACGAGGCTGGAGTGGGGCCTCTCAGAGTGGTACTATTGGGGCTACATCTCTGGGGGGGCCCTCTTCAGTACCTCTTCAGTACCCATGCCCTAGGTTCCATTTACTAGGGACTTACAAGTGTGGCTGAAGAGATAATCACACTACATTTTTGGGGAAAGAGATCTGGCCCTGGAAAGTTCTTTAGCCTGGGCCAAGGGCACTTACAGTTCAGAACCACATCATAATTCAGGCAAAAACGTGTGGGGTGGGGGGCTAACTATGTCAAAACAGTCATCCTGGCTTTGTCTACTTGTGGACCGAATTTGGATGACAATTTCTATTTCTGCCTTTGGCACATGCTGGAGAATACCAAGACAGTGGGATGAAAAAATTCCATTAATTTTGCAAAGGTGTCCTTCAATAGGATTTTCAGCCCTACCCAAGTAAGTGTGTCCAAGTCATTACTACCACAGTACACAATCATGAGGTGAGTGGGTTGATAATCTCTAATTCGTTTTACCAAAGGCAGCAATTGATGCCACTTAAAGGTTTTCTGGCCAAATTGCCTTATCTCTACATTTGACAAAATTCCAGGTCTTTGTCAATGCCACTTTTTCTAGCATAGTCACTTGCCCAAAACACAAAGCTGTTTTCTACAATCCATACACCCAAGCATTGTGAAGGCAAGAAGGCATAGCTCTCAAAAGAAAGATGCACAAGAATGAGATCTAACAGTGAAATGCAGTTAAATTGGAGGGTAGCAATAGTTTGTAAAAGGGTTACCTTCCATTAGACAGTTTTAATATGGAGATACTTAAAATTAAGCTGCAATTGTTGAAAATAAAGTACGTCTCTGGTTGTCTGTGCTTTAAATAAAAAAAGTATTCTTGGATATGGTTATATTTGCAAAGAGTCAAGCACACCTGCTGAATTTCAGTTGCATACTAACTAACTTTTAACCTTGTGCCTTTGCTGGGTTGCTATGGAAACCCTGCCAAAGGAGTGTTGGGGGGAGACTGTTAAAAACATAGTACTATATTTAACTGAAATGATATGTCTTTGCTGTTTTTATACTAGAATGATTATGTATTTTCCTAATGAGGAGTTGTATTTGAAGAGTAATATACCTGTAAACGTTAAAAAACATAAGCAAGGTATGTTTTTAGACCTTCATAAATATTAACAAATTCAATATGATTGTACATGGGGGGCCTCGCTGAAGGTCGTGGGGGGCCTCGCTGAAGGTCACAAAAATTTGAGAATAATCCCAAATAGCCTTCCAGTTTGGGTTCTTCACAAAAGTGAAGAAAAGCTAAAGAAACATTAACCATTAACAATTACAGAAAAGAAAGATAAAATTGGTAGGCATATTTTGATTTCCTGACTTTACAGTATCAGAGAATGCAAAGTTGAAAAGGTTGCCATTAATGGTTGCTTAACGTGAGAGTGGTGTACCATTCTTATGCTGAGTTTTAACACTTTAAGAGATAATTGAAGGTACCTAATAAGAGCAGAAATAGAAATAATGTTGCCAACAAATTCAATTCACAGGTTTACTGTTGACAGGAGTATATCTTCAAAACTTTTCTGCAAAGGAGTTTGTTGAAAACATTCATGAAAATGATGAAAGGTTGGAATACAGTTTAATAACTTTGATGGCATGTCAACATGGTACCAACGAATATTGGTACAGTTGTCGCATTGAGCAAAAATGCATGTTACGAAACCTAGGTACACCTGCTTGGTTCCTGACACTCAGTTGTGTTGAGTGTGCATTTGATGATCTGCTTGAATTTTTGAGAGAAGCAAACTTCAATATTAAAGACATTGAATGTAAGACAGCAGGAGAACTCCGCACTTTGGATCCTATTAATGTTTGCAGAAAATTCAACCATTGATTTCAAACTATGATGTCTTTCATCTGCAACAAGCCAAACCCTCCCCTTGGTGAAGTAACAGATTTCTTTGGGTGTTAAGAGTATCAAGCAAGAGGTGCTCCTCATATTCACATGTTGTTATGAATCAAAGATGCACCTAAATTTAGAACAAACAGTGATGAGTCGTTCCCATCATTCATTGAATATTACATTACATGTGCCATTCCAAAATATACTGATGAAAAAGGTTTGCAGCAACAAGGTCTGCAGTTTCAAAATCACAAATATAGGAAGTAATGCAGATGAAAATATGGAAGCAAAACTAAATGTTATACAAGATGCCATTTTGGATTCCCTTGATCTGCGATTTTAAAAGGAAGAGTAAACTGCTTTTTCTCTGCAGTGAGATATACGTTGACATGAACATCACCAAAAACCACTTACAACTTGAGAAGAACAGAGGCTTCAGAGTAAATTAACGGTTATTGTCCAGTCATTTTGAAGATGTGGCATGCAAACATGGACAAACAGTTCACAGCAGATAATTCTATTGCTGTTGCTCGGAATGTGACATCATATCTCACAAAATCTGAGAAGATAGAAATTAAGGAGATGTGGGAGAAGATCTCTTCAGAGAAGAGTATTACTTTAAAATCTTATAGTTTTAGCTTGAAAATGCTTTCCCATAGAGAAATTGGATCTTATGAGGGGCAGATAGGTTAAGCACATCTAGTTTGTTTTCGAAGTCTAGAGGAATTATTTGGGTAAGTCTAGGACTTGCAAAATGTGAAACAGTGTTGAAGTCCTTCCTAGAAATGCAGTACCTAGCAGAGCTTGATCCTGACAGTACAGATATTGTAAAAACAAATATGTTGGATAACTACTATCCAAAAAGAAGCCGACACCTCAACAACCTGTGTCTTTATGAAATTTCTCAACACTATAGAAACAGAAACAATGTATCGGAAAACATTGATAAATGCAGATGTGCTGTAGTTGGTTGTAACGGCTGTTGGGTTTGGCATGCAAAAGCTAACAATAAACTATAGTTTATAGACATTAGTTTGACTTACTTGTCAAACTAATGAGAAAAAATAATGTTTCTACTTACCACTTCTCTAGTCTTTCAACCATTGGCGTTCTGAAGCAGAGTTACCTGGGCAATATGACTGCTATGAAAAACTCTTTCAATGCTGTAAAAGACAACATTGCCTGTCCAATATTTCCCAACTACCTGAAAATGTTAAATGATGAAATTCAGCAGGAGGAAACAATTGCTACTGAGACAGCAAAGGCTAGTTCACAAAGCAACCAGAGTTTCAGTCTTCTCATTCAAGATCCTTTTGTACAGTCAATAATCGAAAATGAAGCCACCATAGTAATGAATTGAGTAGAGAAACCAAGCAACACGCAAGAGAAGAAAACTATGACTTGCAACAGTTAATACAACAACTGAATGATGAACAGAAAAAAATATATATGTAAGTCAAAGAAAAATAGAGCATGGATTCCTCAGCCAAAACAATCAATGTAAATGTTCACGTTTTAAGCCAAATTCTTTTGTGTCACCGGGTAAGCTCGCACTGGAAAAAGCTTTCTAACACAAGTTCTAATTACTGATCTAGAGAACAATACAGACTCAATTTTTACATGTGTAGTCACATCCCCTACTCGATTAGCTGCACACAACATCAAAGGAATTGTATTGCATTATCTACTTATGCTACCTGCTGAACACAATAATAAACTGGAATACCAAAAGTTGCCTGGTAAAGCTTGCCATGCAGTTTCTAGAGTCTTTAAGAAATTATGGCCCTCATTCTGACCTTGGCGGGCGGCGGAGGCCGCCCGCCAAAGTCCTGCCATCAGGTTACCGTTCCGCGGTCGAAAGACCGCGGCGGTAATTCTGACTTTCCCGCTGGGCTGGCGGGCGGTCGCCTTCAGACCGCCAGCCAGCCCAGCGGGAAAGAGGCTTCCACGATGAAGCCGGCTCGGAATCGAGCCGGCGGAGTGGAAGCTGTGCGACGGGTGCAGTTGCACCCGTCGCGTATTTCACTGTCTGCGCAGCAGACAGTGAAATACATGTAGGGGCCCTCTTACGGGGGCCCCTGCAATGCCCATGCCAGTGGCATGGGCACTGCAGGGGCCCCCAGGGGCCCCGCGACCCCCCCTACCGCCATCCGGATCTCGGCGGTCCGACCGCCGGGATCTGGATGGCGGTAGGGGGGGTCGGAATCCCCGCGGCGGTGCAGCAAGCTGCGCCGCCGCGGAGGATTCAATGGGGCCGCGGTACACTGGCGGGACCCCGCCAGTGGTGCCGGTCCGACCGCGGCTTTACCGCCGCGGTCGGAATCCCCATTGGAGCACCGCCGGCCTGTCGGCGGTGCTCCCGCGGTCCTCCGCCCTGGCGGTCAAAGACCGCCAGGGTCAGAATGACCACCTATATTTTTTAATCATCGATGAGTTAGGCATGATCTCAAACACAATGCTCACCTTTGTCCATTTGAGAATGCAACAGATATTGAAGATAGACTGTGATGAACTTTTTGGAGGAAGCAAAACTAAATGTTATACAAGATGCCATTTTGGATTCCCTTGATCTGCGATTTTAAAAGGAAGAGTAAACTGCTTTTTCTCTGCAGTGAGATATACGTTGACATGAACATCACCAAAAACCACTTACAACTTGAGAAGAACAGAGGCTTCAGAGTAAATTAACGGTTATTGTCCAGTCATTTTGAAGATGTGGCATGCAAACATGGACAAACAGTTCACAGCAGATAATTCTATTGCTGTTGCTCGGAATGTGACATCATATCTCACAAAATCTGAGAAGATAGAAATTAAGGAGATGTGGGAGAAGATCTCTTCAGAGAAGAGTATTACTTTAAAATCTTATAGTTTTAGCTTGAAAATGCTTTCCCATAGAGAAATTGGATCTTATGAGGGGCAGATAGGTTAAGCACATCTAGTTTGTTTTCGAAGTCTAGAGGAATTATTTGGGTAAGTCTAGGACTTGCAAAATGTGAAACAGTGTTGAAGTCCTTCCTAGAAATGCAGTACCTAGCAGAGCTTGATCCTGACAGTACAGATATTGTAAAAACAAATATGTTGGATACCTACTATCCAAAAAGAAGCCGACACCTCAACAACCTGTGTCTTTATGAAATTTCTCAACACTATAGAAACAGAAACAATGTATTGGAAAACATTGATAAATGCAGATGTGCTGTAGTTGGTTGTAACGGCTGTTGGGTTTGGCATGCAAAAGCTAACAATAAACTATAGTTTATAGACATTAGTTTGACTTACTTGTCAAACTAATGAGAAAAAATAATGTTTCTACTTACCACTTCTCTAGTCTTTCAACCATTGGCGTTCTGAAGCAGAGTTACCTGGGCAATATGACTGCTATGAAAAACTCTTTCAATGCTGTAAAAGACAACATTGCCTGTCCAATATTTCCCAACTACCTGAAAATGTTAAATGATGAAATTCAGCAGGAGGAAACAATTGCTACTGAGACAGCAAAGGCTAGTTCACAAAGCAACCAGAGTTTCAGTCTTCTCATTCAAGATCCTTTTGTACAGTCAATAATCGAAAATGAAGCCACCATAGTAATGAATTGAGTAGAGAAACCAAGCAACACGCAAGAGAAGAAAACTATGACTTGCAACAGTTAATACAACAACTGAATGATGAACAGAAAAAAATATATATGTAAGTCAAAGAAAAATAGAGCATGGATTCCTCAGCCAAAACAATCAATGTAAATGTTCACGTTTTAAGCCAAATTCTTTTGTGTCACCGGGTAAGCTCGCACTGGAAAAAGCTTTCTAACACAAGTTCTAATTACTGATCTAGAGAACAATACAGACTCAATTTTTACATGTGTAGTCACATCCCCTACTCGATTAGCTGCACACAACATCAAAGGAATTGTATTGCATTATCTACTTATGCTACCTGCTGAACACAATAATAAACTGGAATACCAAAAGTTGCCTGGTAAAGCTTGCCATGCAGTTTCTAGAGTCTTTAAGAAATTATGGCCCTCATTCTGACCTTGGCGGGCGGCGGAGGCCGCCCGCCAAAGTCCTGCCATCAGGTTACCGTTCCGCGGTCGAAAGACCGCAGCGGTAATTCTGACTTTCCCGCTGGGCTGGCGGGCGGTCGCCTTCAGACCGCCAGCCAGCCCAGCGGGAAAGAGGCTTCCACGATGAAGCCGGCTCGGAATCGAGCCGGCGGAGTGGAAGCTGTGCGACGGGTGCAGTTGCACCCGTCGCGTATTTCACTGTCTGCGCAGCAGACAGTGAAATACATGTAGGGGCCCTCTTACGGGGGCCCCTGCAATGCCCATGCCAGTGGCATGGGCACTGCAGGGGCCCCCAGGGGCCCCGCGACCCCCCCTACCGCCATCCGGATCTCGGCGGTCCGACCGCCGGGATCTGGATGGCGGTAGGGGGGGTCGGAATCCCCGCGGCGGTGCAGCAAGCTGCGCCACCGCGGAGGATTCAATGGGGCCGCGGTACACTGGCGCGACCCCGCCAGTGGTGCCGGTCCGACCGCGGCTTTACCGCCGCGGTCGGAATCCCCATTGGAGCACCGCCGGCATGTCGGCGGTGCTCCCGCGGTCCTCCGCCCTGGCGGTCAAAGACCGCCAGGGTCAGAATGACCACCTATATTTTTTAATCATCGATGAGTTAGGCATGATCTCAAACACAATGCTCACCTTTGTCCATTTGAGAATGCAACAGATATTGAAGATAGACTGTGATGAACTTTTTGGAGGAAAGCATGTAATTGTTTTTGCCGGTTATTGTAACTTACCCCTGTGAAAGGAAAGTCTGTATTTAAGACACACTTAAATTAATAAACTTGTTATTCTAGGAAGCTTTGCACATGTAATTATTTGGTTGAACTTCCAGTACAAAGAACTAATTAAAAAATGTGTCATCCATCTAATATTCAATATGGAACTATTCTGAATGATATTCGAGTAGGGATAATGTCAAAAGAAGGAAAACATTGTTTGCAAACTCAAAGTACAAGGAACATATTTTCTTCCAAAAAATCTACAGCACACCTAGGGGGTCATTCTGACCCTGGCGGTCCGAGACCGCCAGGGCGGAGAATGACGGAAGCACCGCCAACAGGCTGGCGGTGCTTCCTTCTCCATTCCGACCGCGGCGGTAGAGCCGCGGTCGGAAAGCCGGGGCCGGCGGTTTTCCGCCATTTCTGCCCCGGCTGGGAGAATACGCCAGGGCAGCATTGCAAGCAGCGCTGCCCTGGGGATTCTGGCCCCCTTACCGCCAGCCTGTTTCTGGCGGTTTTCACCGCCAGGAAGAGGCTGGTGGTAAGGGGTGTCCTGGGGCACCTGGGGGCCCCTGCACTGCCCATGCCACTGGCATGGGCAGTGCAGGGGTCCCCTAACAGGGCCACGAACAGCTTTTCACTGTCTGCCTAGCAGACAGTGAAAAGCGCGACGGGTGCAACTGCACCCCTCGCACGGCCGCAACACCGCCGGCTCCATTCGGAGCCGGCTCCTGTGTTGCAGGCCTCATTCCCGCTGGGCCGGCGGGCGCTAACTTGGTAGCGCCCGCCGGCCCAGCGGGAATGTTGGAATGGGGGCAGCGGTATTTTGACCGCATGGCGGCCAAATGCCGGTTCCCGCCTGGCGAGCGGCTACCGCCGCCCGCCAGAGTTGGAATGACCCCCCTAGTTCTTTAATTTATCCAACAACAAAAATCCATTATGTGTATAATACGTAGTCTTTAAGAATGGACCTCTTTCAATGAACAGGTGCTATAACTGGAGAAAGGAAAAACATTGAAACTGACATCAGCTGATAAAATGGAACAACAAGAAGTGAGAATACTATTGACTGAAAAACTGCAATCAAAACTGAATTATTTGGAGAGGTCTGTTTCCAAAACAGTGGGACTAGTAAAGTGTTTACATGTTTTTAAGAACTGTAGGGTGATTTTGTGTCATGATTTAAATGCTGAGGAAGAATTTGTTAATGGAGCAATGCGTAAAATAATTTATTTCCTTTGGTATCCAAATAGAAATGAGGTTGAATACCTAGCAATTAAATTTGATGAACTTGAAGGTGTAAAACAGATAGCAAGGTTTTTGAACGTTTCTTTCTTTTAAAAGACTTGCATGTTCGCAGAAAGAAGTTTCCAATATCTCTAGCATATTCTGTAACAATACATAAGTCTCTAGGTTTAAGCATCGATGCAGCATGTATTGTTGATAGCACCGTTCTCAAGGAAGGTATGTCAAATGTAGCATTACAATGGGTTTGAATTTTGTCTGGGTTGTATCTGATAGAGTTTGATCACAGTAAAGTAGATGTTGATTTTAGTTATGTGATAGAGTATAATCGTTTGTATGCTCCTCATTTAGGACAGTATCCAGTTTACGAAAAGGCTAGAATCTTACTGAAACAAAAGATTTCAAAGGATCATAGTGATGTTCCTAAGAAAAAGAGGAAAAAAGCTAAGACAGAACTATTGGAGAAAAAATAGTAAAAGTACCTGTGAAGTTGTTGATTACTAGTTCTCAAACCTCTCTGGAGTCAACTGCTATGCCAATGTAGCTTTCAAAGCTATTTACTCCCTCTGGTTAAGTCAATTTAAAAAAGGATAAAAGATTGTGCTCTGTACTTTTTACCTTGTTAGAACGCTTGTGTCATGATAAAACAGAAGCATATTCTGCATCTTTTATTAGAGATCTTGCAGATCTGTTTACAGGATCTATTCACTTCATTCAAAACACTCAAGAAGGTGTACAAGAGTTCTTGTTGTTCCTACTTTTTATCTTAGAAGAAGAGCTAATACCTTAGAAGACCTATTTAGACTAAGTTCCTCATGGCAGTATGAGTGTAAAAATGTTTCCTTTTCTTCAAATACAACAATAGATTCAGACCAATATATCTACTTATCTGTACCAAACTGTAAATCTGTCAGTTTTGAGTAATTGTTTAAAGATGCATCACAGGATGCTACCTGTATAAAATATAGCTCAGATCTTCAATCAACTGTGAATACAAGAAGAACGAGAAAGCAAATTATCCTATTTCTACAGCACTGTACCTCAGATGGAACTAATTTGGAAACACAAATTACAAATTTTGAAGCTGGGTAAAGCTCTATTTCTTGTAAAACATATAGATGTATAGCTATTCTTTTTCATTAAAGAGTAAGTATTGCACCTGGACACAACAACATCTACTTCATCTACGTATAAAACACAACTGGGTGGACAGAGTATAATGATAGCAACCTTAAATTAAAAAATAGAGTACCTTATAAACTTCCAAAATCTTATCTTCTCTTTCTTGAATCAAAAGTTTAAGCAGTATTACTACAGAGAAAATGGAAAAGTATACTTCTGGGATTTCTAAAACCTACCAAGGGTGATGTCTTCATAATGGACTCTAAATCTTGAAAAGTTATCAGTCTTGCAAGAAAACAGCAGAGATAATAGTAAATTGGAAACCCAGATCACAAACTACAAAGCAGGACAACGGTCTCTGAAAAAAAAAAAATACTGCTAAACTTATCTTTGAAGAACAGCGGAAAAATTATGAAAGGAATTACAACATTGATATACTCTACTCCTGTTTAAAGGATTATCAGATTTAATGACATCATGTGGCCTACAAAGGGTGATGTCTTTATATACTTTTTCACTTACCACTATCATTCATACACATTAATTGTATTATAAAACTATAATATACACTACATTATTTAACAAGTATAGATAAAACAGTTAGGTAAATATTTGTAGTGAGTGTGATTCATGGTAATGGTAATGTAAAATAATGTGCTATGTTCTTTTGACTATTTCTGCCCCACTGTTCAGTGATGAGTATATATATACACACTTCATTCACAGTTTAAAAGTATAGAAGCTGAGAACTGTGAGGAAGGGAAACTAAGATGCTTAAATGATATGTATAATTTGTATACAACAATGCTTTTTATATTTCAGATCATGAAAGTAAAATAGAGGGATAATATGAAACTTTAACTTCTATTTTCTTTTTGGCAGGATAATGGACCTATTTATTGTGGTACTGTTGTTATTGAGCCATTTTAATGATGCCTGAGTGGCATGTTATTTTAGCAACTATGCCTGCTGCCTACGCTCTTTAGCCTATTAGCATTTCATTTTATTTAATTTTATTCTTTTGGAATCTGCCACATTTGTAGTGGTGTTATACTTTCCTTTATCTTCTCCTTTCCCCTAGAGGAGCATTACATTTTTAGCACAGCATTTTTTCACTCTGTGCTTTCTTCAAAGCTGCAGTGAGATAGGATTGAAGCCGCAAGTGGTACACTGCATCTCTAACAGTCACAGAAACACACATATTTTTACATGGGGAGACTTTCGCAGAACATCAGTTGTTTTATTATAAAACATTTCTCTGTCCCATGTACGTTGGAGGGAGGTTTCAGCCAGATGACCACGGTCGCATGTTGTCTGGCTTTGTCACAGCTGCTCACTGAGACTACCGGTACCCAGGCCCACATGGGGATACTGTCTCTAGAGAGCACAGGCTTTTCCACTGCTGTCATCCTCAGGGTTGACAGATGATGTCTTCCCAAGGGGAATCCTTAAGGGTGGATTAGGGCTTATCCTGCTGGTGCTCTAACATAGCTTACCTAGGAACTACATATATCCTGCATTGTGACAGTATGTGGGTCTTTTCCTGTGTTTCACTTTTCTTGTTACTATTTTGTTTCTAATATTTTTCATCCTAATAATTATTGCATTTCATGTAATTTTGTCTAATAGACAGCTGATTCACTAAATCTTTTTTAACCATTTTCTGCCTCTGTTTGTCTTTTGTATGTGTGGAACTAATGTAACAGAGAGAAAAGGATGAGATCTGGTCCACCACGATTTCCCTGAGAAGTCACAATGTCATGCACCCAGTTGCCACAAATCACCACTGTTCTTGGCCAGAGATAAGGTGCTGCTAGCTGGTGGAAAACGGATTAGGCCAACAGTTGCCACATGGTGTGAGATTGAACACAGTTCCCCACAATTTCAGGTGATGCTGCTGTCCAAATCCAGCAGCATCATTGGTACAATGAGAGCCAACGTTTGGACAGGCACTGATTTTCGGATCCTCATGTGTATCTCTGTCTCACTATGTGCTGAAGGCACCTCAGTACTATCTACGGAGAAATCTGTGGTGTTGAGGATTTCCTCCTCTGATAAATAGGTAATACCTATTCAATGCTGTAGATTGTTCAAGTTTGTACCTTAAAAGGATTGATCCCCATTTTGTATCCTTATCTCTGAAAAGGTATATCTACCACGGCGAACCCGCAATGAGAGGCAATTGCAGTAAACACACAACCTCCCCTCACTGCCCATGTGTTAGCTAATGGCCTTACAGCCCCGGGGGGTCCTTTAACATTTGTAGTTGAGGCTCATCCAGCCTATAGAACAGAAACATTTTATTCTTGGGTCAACTTTACAGCAGTCGATGGGAACACTAACAGATTTCATCATTACACACCTGCTATATACCTGCTCAATACAGAGCATATGCAGATATACCTCTATCTTTTCAAGACCATAATAACTGGCTTGATGGTGCCCCACCCCACACAATACTACAAGTAAAGTTAGGCCCTCTGAGCAATGATGGTACAACCTGGCATTTATTGGTCACACATACACCCCATTCTGATGCAGGAACCTTGGCGGTAGCGATGGTTCGCCACTGATAAGTTGAGCTTTCAGCAATATATAGACTCTTAGTACAGTTTTTACTGCAAACATTAAATACCACCCCAGTACGAGCTGCCCCAGTGCAACCACATTCAGTCACACTAGGCACTACCCTGCTACTGTATATTCAATCATGGATAAGGTACCCGCCAAACAGGAAGAAATTCCTTTTTAGTTAGCTCCAAAAATAAATGTGCTGGACGAAGTATTTCCCCATAACGGAAATCAAGATAAACACAGAATTCTCACATGTGCTTACCATTTAGCATGGGTCCCATTGTAGATATCTTTACTTCTTAAGGCACAGTATTTGCCACACTCTATACTACCACACACAGTACACCAACATTCGCCAGTCTTCAAGAAGTGTTAAAACAAATTCAAGATGAATGGGGCTGCCCCAGCCCTTGATTTGGGGATGAAATTGATGGGCAATATTGCCTCTGTATCTTCAATAATATTAAGTAATCTTAAAGGCGAAACAGTAGCACTGGCAGTGCGCATGCAGCTCCAGGACATTCCTGTACATGATCAAGAACGTGAGCCGCTAATGAATATCATTGAGACCTATTCTAGTATTGGCCCAGATAGTCTGGTAGCCAGATCTAGTAAACCACAATTGCAGGGCGAATCCAATAAGGATTCTACCAAGCAAGCACCTGAGTGTTCTAAAAATGCTGGATAAACATAAACAAACACCTAAACAAGAAAGGGGACCATCTCCACATGCGAAGACCTCACAAAACTGCTATAGTCTTAAAAATAGAGATAAAATAAAAACTCCTGATAGAGATCAATATACAGATACATGCCAATCTTGTTCCTTTCAGGATTCCCCAGATAACCGCAGTGAGAGAGGTGGACAGTTAGAACAGGAAACAGAAACTGAGAAAGGAGTCAAAACGCTCTTCAGAAGTTTCTGTTAAGACAGAAGTGAAACTTCCTAGCAAAAACCTCAATTAAAAAAGGTAGCATTGATTTCTGTACGAAATGCCTCTCACAATGAGAGCTTTACTGAAGAACAGGATGTGGGCACTGTCCCTGCTAGGAACGGTGGCAGAGGTCACAATAGTTTGCCAGGATCTTCAGGAGCATCTGGAGGTGAAAGCAGCTAATGATTTTTTACAAGTCGAGACTGCGACATGTGTGTAAAATTAGAAGGAAACCTTGAGCGCACAATTAATGCTATCTTTTGGGATCACGTGACTACCATTTATCATATTTTATTGGCCGAAAAAGATTGGCCTCCAGAATTTGACAGTAATCTCCCATACGGGGAAATGGTAATTGAACCCTCTTTCTTGCTGCTTGATCCAAGAGAGCACAGGGAGGCCTGTGCCATTGAATAGGCGAAGACACAGGCTCCCACCTTATATTACAACTATGTAGGTGGGATAAATATTCTTCGTACCATATAATATCAATTAGATCCCAACCACAACCCCAATATCCAAACAAGCATGAACCTAGAGCACTCGTGAGGGAAATCCTCATGCAATTAAAGTATAAGGGCATGATCGAACCTTGTATCTCACCAATGAACAACCTGTTGTTCACTGTAGCTAAACCAGACCACTCACATAGAATAGTCATAGGCTACAGATATATCAATTGTCAAACATGCACATATGCCATTCAAAATGCACACAGAACAGCACTTATTAACAATATTTTGCACAAAAAAATACAAAACAACCTTGGATATTTCCAACTTTTTTTCTGCCAAAATAGAGCACCTGAAAGTAGAGATTTAACATGTTTTAGCACTTTAGGCTCACAGAAAAAATGTTGCTGTTATAAAAGCATTCCAGGAATTTTTTCAGCTTAAGTTACTTCAAATTTACACAACATTGACCCTGAAGTATTGTATTATGAAGATGATATCTACCATACAGATGATGATCTGGTTCAACATATAAGACAGGTGAGCCGCATTATTGTGGGATTTGCCAACTTAGGCTACAATTTGATTTCAGGAAAACAAAAATAGCCTTTGTTAATGTCCTATTTTTGGGATACAAATTATAAGATGAAGGCAAGAGCCTAGCGCCCCAGTTTTTAGAAAAATGCACACATTTGCAACCACCAAACACCAAAAAGCTCCTGTCATTGTTGGGCTTTTAAAACTTTGCAGAACGTGTAGTCCATATTATGCACAACTCATTAAACTATTATGGTGGTCATTACAACCCTGGCTGTCGGTGTTAAAGCGGCGGTAAGACCGCCAACAGGCCGGCGGTAAAAAAAATGGAATTGCGACCGTGGCGGAAACCGCCAACATAGACAGCCACTTTAACACTCTGACCGCCACGGTGGTACAAACAAACACAGCAGCGGTCACAGTCAACAGACAGGTGGAGGACAATGTACCGCCCACAGAATTACAACCCACCAATCCGCCACCTTTTCCGGGGCGGATTCACCGCGAACAAAAACACGGCGGAAACAGGACTTCGAAGGGAAAATGCTCACCTCTGCACACCCCACATGGAACCAGGACGCCATGGAACCAGAGCTCCAGATTTTTCCAGCCTTTATCTTCCTGCTCCTCTACCAGGAGCACGAATGCCAGAGGTGAAGACCACGGTGAGTACTGCACCTATGACACAGGGGAGGGGGAAGGGAAAAAACAGTGACACATACACACGCAACACCCCCACCCCCACCCTCACCCACTACAACACACATGCTAATACATCATCATACATCACAGTTACACCCCCCAACCCCCTCTGGAAGAATGCAAGGACAAAAGAAAATGAGTTGAAAAATTGTGATATATTCAATTACATACATCCAAAATATTTACAAATATATACATTTATACTATATACAATTTAATACACCAAGAACACAAGTCCAAGGGAGTCCACCATCATAGTCCGTGGATCACTGGGCCCAAAAGGCATGGGCGAGGCCCACACAAGATACCCGAACAAGACAGAGAGAACACTGCAGGGGCATCAGATAGAAATAAAACAGGCACCTCAGGGGAAAGGGAAAGGGTGGGCACCTCAGCTGGTTGAGTGCACGATGCCAAATCCACGAGGGGGTCCCATGCCCACTGTTCAAACCTAGGGATTACAAAGCCACAGTCTCTCAAGTCTCTACAGTGGGTGGTTTGCCCACTGCCAGATCCTGGGGAGTGCAAAGCCACTGTCTCTCAAGTCTCTACAGTTGGTGGTTTGCCCACCGCTTTATCCTGGGGAGTGCAAAGCCACAGTCTCTCAAGTGGATGTCAATCTCCACTGGTTCTGGAGGGGGCTTTGTGCCCAGAGTGCTTCATCCTGCCAAGGACTGAGGTAGTGGATAACAGTCTCCACTGGTTCTGGAGGGGTCTTTCTGCCCAGAGTACTTCATCCTGCCAAGGACTGAGGTAGTGGATGTCAATCTCCACTGGTTCTTGAGGGGGCTTTGTGCCCAGAGTGCTTCATCCTGCCAAGGACTCAGGTAGTGGGTGTCAAACTCCACTGGTTCTGGAGGGGACTTTGTGCCCAGAGTGCTTCATCCTGCCAAGGACAGAGGTAGTGGATAACAGTCTCCACTGGTTCTGGAGGGGGCTTGGTGCCCAGAGTGCTTCATCCTGCTCGTGGCGGCCTCAGTAGCGTCAGAGCTTTTGGCGCTCATGGGCCTGCGGTGCTTGTGGCGGCGGTGTCCGTGGCAGCGGTGCTTGTGGTGGCGGTATCTTTGGCAGCTGTGCTTGTGGCGGCGGTGTCCTTGGCAACGGGGCTGCTGCTGGCGGTCCTGTCTGGGGCAGTGTAGCTGCTGGCGGTCGCCTCCCGGGCAGGCGGGCTGCTGCTGGCGGTCATATCTTGGGCAGTGGGGCTGCTGTGGGTCGCTTCCCGGTCAGCTGGGCTGCTGCTGGCGGTCCTGCTGGGGCAGTGGGGCTTTTGGCGGTCACCTCCTGTGCAGCGGGGCTGCTGCTGGCGGTCCTGTCTGGGGCAGTGTGGCTGCTGGCAGTCACTTCCTGGGCAACGGGGCTGCTGCTGGTGGTCCTGTCTGGGGCAGTGGGGCTGCTGGCAGTCGCCTCCTGGGCAGCGGGGCTGATGGCGGTCTTATCCGTCGTGCTGATCTTCCCAGACTTGCCGGTTTTCTTGTGCCCCTTTCCCACCTTGGAAGGTGTCGCAGCTGACTCCACAATCCCAACTGTACCCCTGTGAGCGGCTCTGGTGGCTGGTGTCTTCCCCCTCTTCGCCGGGCACTGGCCAACTTTTGATGCTTGACAGATGGGAGACAGTCCGTGCTGTGGCTCCTTGCCACACTGCCTGCCCTGCTGCCTGGTGCACTCCATAATCCGGTGACTACTGGCACCACTGGTCCCACCGATGTTGTGGCTGAGGTACTAGGTTAGGACCTGGAGAGGCAGGCCCTAGGAGACTGACGGGGTGGGGAGGTGAAGGAATGAGGTCAAGGTTGGATAGGAAAAGTTTCTAAGGAACACTGGGACGTGTAGATGGAGGGGGTTTTGGAATGGAGAAAGAGGTAGTGGTCGTAGGAGGTGTACGTTTGCTGACTTTCGGTGAAGGTGCATGGGCTGGAGGCTGTCGTGAGCTGGATGGCTATAGGGTGGGTGTGTGGCTGCTTTTGTGTACCTTGGGAGGTGGCCTCACAGACACACTGGGAGAGGACACAGGGGATGTGTGAATGGTAGTGGGGGTGGTGACTGCACATGAGCGGGTGTGGTGGTGGGTGTGCTGGTGATAGACGTAGTGGCTGAAGATGTAGTGCATGCAGGTGTGAGTGGAGACGAGACAGGGAGGTATGAGGGAGACGAGGAGGAGGGGGACACAGTGGAGGCAGTGGATGTTGGTATGTCTGCATGTGTCTGATGCTTGTGTGAGTGCCTGTGGGATGTGTGGTGCTTATGTTTGCCTGAGCTTCCTTTGTGTGTTGAGGTCTGTGCATGCTGGTCTGATGGTGTGCTTTGGATAGGCTGAGGTACAGGGGTGTGGGTCTGGGTGGAGGAAGTTGGAGGAGGGAGGCTAGAGACAGGGACAATGGCTGCCATCAGTGCTGAGGCCAGAGTCTGAAAAGCTCGCTGAAGGGCTGCCTGACCAGAATGAATGCCCTCCAGGAATGCATTGATTTGTTGCATTCAAATGGTAGACTGCCCAACAGTGAGGGACCTGAGGAGGTCAATGGCCTCCTCACTGAGGGCAGAAGGGGTGGCAGGGGCTGAGGTGCCTGGGGCGAAGGTGAGGCCCACCCTCCTGGGTGAGAGGGCACGGGGCAAAGGCTGAGGGGCTGCTGGGAGGGCGGTGCTGGAATGGGGCTGGTGGCTTTACCTGTAGATGCGGGGGACACAGATGGGCCCGCCACCGCAAGGGAGCTCCCATCAGAGGAGGAGTCAGTTTCGCTGGTGTCAGCTCCTGTCCCCACAGTGGAGCTCCCCTCGCCCTCCATCCCACTGGTGAATTCTGAATCCATAGTCTCACCCTCCAGGGCCAGGTGGGATGCAGCTCCCTCCTGCTTCGGTGCCACTGCTCTTCCGCCTGATGATGCTAATGCACACTAGTACAGGGAGACCACAAAAAGGGGGGGGGAGACAGAAGAAAGACATGTTGAGTGCATGCAATACTGCTACCGTTGGCGGACACGACAGACACAGAAACCCCCTGCACTACGCCGCGCACTTGGGGTCCACCATTCAATCCCTGGGACATGGCTTACAAGGCTATGACCAATTTCTGCACACATGGATGTCACAGGAGCCTGACTAGGTGTAGTTGGCACTGTACCCAGGTGGAGTGTGGTGCCACAGGGTCTGCCTGAAAAAGGGGACTTAACTAGCAAACTTGTCCTGGCCTAGGGGAACCCACAGCCCACCTCCCCCACCCTGACACCTACAATGCACACTGAATCAACTGAATGAGAGTGTACTCACCCCCTTGTTGCTGCTGTGATGCCCTCAAGTGCCCATCCAACTCCAGGTACGCCACCGCCAGGATCCTGAACATCAGGGGGGTCATGGTGCGATGGCACCCCTCTCACGTTGGAAGGCCATCCCCAGTTGGGCCTCCGCCATCTTCTTGCTCCAGTGGCGAATGTCCTCCCATCTTTTGCGGCAGTGGGTGCTCCGTCTGTGGTAGACCCCCAGGGTCCAAACGTCCTTGTGGATGGCACGCCAAATATCCATCTTCTGGTGGGCGCTGACCTGCAGGAATTGTACAGGGGAAAAAGAGAAGTTATTACCAACTGCACTGTCACAGTCATTGGCCCACATCCCTACCCTTGCAATGTGGCACATGCACTCACAGTCGTTTCATGCACGCCTCATTCTCCCCCCCCTATCTTTCATCCACACCACTCCACACAGGCATTGCCCATACAGCATGCTCCCAGTGTACTTACCTGTTTGTCTGGAGGACCGTAGAGTAGCGTGTACTGGGGGAGGACCCCATCCACGAGTTTCTCCAACTCCTCCGTGCTGAAGGCAGGGGCCCTTTTGCCAGACGCACGAACCATAGTCTCTTCCAGACTGAGGTCACAGCAGTACTTGCAGTGTAGGTCCTCTCCTGTTGAAGATCAGGTATCGAGTGATTGAACAGAGAGAAAATGGCGGTCACGTCCACGGCGGTGCGTACCGTCACCGCTGGTGTACATCATCACTGACTCCTAGGATCCATAAGGTCCAATGTTAACCAATGCAGAATTGCACCGCGGTCTTCGACCGCCTACCGCGACGGTGTACAACGCCAGCGCAGTTACCTCATATCCCATTATCCCACTTTACAGGTCAGGCAGCCGTCATTTTAGGGGCCCATATGGCTTTATTTTTAACTGCGTCACACATACGTAGGCCTTGGCTTAACACTCATACAGGCAAATTTAATTTTATGAATAGTTTTCTGAGTAAGCTGTGTTTACGTACCTCAGAGTTGGTTGACTCTGTGCTCGCTGTTCTCCTCCATAGGCACCGTCCGCTGGGGCATGTGAGGAGATGGGGGCATCCTCCGGTGTACAGATCGCTGGTGGACCTGTCAACAATGGAGGAAAGACATGTGATCATCACCTACAGGCTTGATCGTGCCACAATCCTGGAACTGTGTGCCCAGTTGGAGCCAGACCTTATGTCAGCTATCCGCCATCCCACAGGAATTCCCCCTCAAGTGTAGGTGCTATCAGTACTCCATTTCCTTGCAAGTGGGTCATTTCAAACAACAGTGGCCATAGCATCAGGGATGTCCAAGCCTATGTTTTCCAACGTGTTGTCCAGAGTGTTGTCTGCCCTGCTGAAACATATGCGGAGCTACATCGTTTTCCCTCAGGGGGAGGATTTGCCTACAGTGAATGGTGACTTCTATGCCCTGGGACATATCCCCAACATCATTGGTGCCATTGATGGGACACATGTGGCCTTGGTCCCCCCCGCAGGAGTGAACAGGTTCACAAAAACCAGAAGAGTTACCATTCGATGAATGTGCAGATGGTGTGTTTGGCAGACCAGTACATCTCCCATGTTAATGCCAAAGTCCCTGGCTCAGTGCATGACGCTTACATCCTGCGGAATAGCAGCATCCCTTATGTGATGGGGCAACTCCAGAGGTACTGTGTGTGGCTGTTAGGTGAGCACCTGGAACCAAATCAGTGGGAATAGTTGTCTGGGTCTGGGGATATCCCTACAGGTTACTGTTTGTCTAACAGTTGTCCCTCGCCATTTGCAGGTGACTCTGGTTATCCCAACCTGTCATGGCTACTGACCCCAGTGAGGAATCCCAGGACAAAGGCAGAGGAACGCTACAATGAGGCCCATGGGCGAACTAGGAGGATTATAGAGCGACCTTCGGGCTCCTGAAGGCCAGGTTCCTGTGCTTACATATGACAGGTGGTTCCCTATTCTACTCACCAAAGAAGGTGTGCCAGATCATCGTGGCCTGCTGTATGCTTCACAACTTGGCTTTGCGATGACAGGTGCCTTTTCTGCAGGAGGATGGTCCAGATGGAGGTGTTGTGGACAGTGAAGACGAGGAAGCAGAAGAAGAGGACATCAACAACAGGAACTCGGTGATCCTGCAATACTTCCAGTGAGACACAGGTAAGAAGACAAACCTGCCTGCTACATGTACTTTAACACTACTACCTTTCTACTGTCTGTCCTTTTCACCCAGTGTATGGTCACTGAGTTTTCACTTTCCCTTACGATTTCACAGATGTAGGTCCCACTTTGTGACATCTGCTTTGTTTCCTCATGGACTAGAGCTGTGTGACATAGGTATGTTGACATTGCATTTGAAAGAGCATTTTGTCACTGTAATTGCTAATACACTAATTCGAAATCACAGACAGACTCCAGATTGTTTTGTGCTTTAAGGGTGTTTATTTAAGTGCTCAATATTGGAGAGGGTTGTAAAATGGTGAGGGGTGATGGTGGAGGAATGTCCATGGCAGAGTCCAAGCTATTAGTCTCACAGGTGCATTGTTCAAAGGGGCATAGGAAGTGGAGCTGTGGCAGTTTGAGGATGGACAGGGTGACAGGGTGGGACAAAAGGATGACAATCAGGGTGGTCTCATTTCTTGGTGGGGGTCTTGGCATCGTTCTCTGTCTTTATCCTGGATCTGAGGGACCGTTTGTGAGGTGGTTCTCCACCTGCAGGGGGTGGGGTGCTGGAGTGGTGGTCCTGTGGCGGTGCCTCCTGTCCACTAGCGCTGGCGGAGGTGGTGGGCAGTTTATCGTCCAGGCTAGTGTCAGGGGCCCCTTGTTGTGCCACAATGTCCCTCCTTCAGCACCCCTACGATGGTGCTCAGGGTGGAATTAATGGATTTGAGTTCCTCCCTGAAGCCCAAATACTGTTCCTCCTGCAGCCACTGGGTCTCCTGAAACTTGGCCAGTACTGTTGCCATCGTCTTCTGGGAATGATGGTAGGCTCCCATGATGTTGGAGAGGGCCTCGTGGAGAGTGGATTCCCTGGGCCTGTCCTCCCCCTGTCGCACAGCAGCCCTCCCAGTTCCCCTGTTTCCCCGGGCCTCTGTCCCCTGAACCGTGTGCCCACTGCCACTACCCCCATGTCCCTGTTGTTGTTGGGGTGGTGGGTTAGCCTGGGTTCCCTGTAGTGGTGGACACACTGCTGATTGACGTGTCCTGGGGACAGAGGTATGGGCCCGCTGGGTTGGTGCTGTACTGGTGTTTCCAGAGGGGGGAAGCACTGTGGTGGCCTGTGCCAGTGTGAGGGGAACCGACTGTCCCAAGCTCCCAGATGGGCCGGGCTGGTCATCTAGATCCAGTTGGACAGAGCTGCTGTCATCACTGTGGGCCTCTTCTGTTGGTGGTGTGGACATGTCTGGACCTTCCTGTCCAGTGACGTTGGGTAGGGGTCCTGCCGGGGTGTAAAAGCATGATTTTTGCATCTGTGTGTGCTATGGTGTGCAATGGGTGGGTGACTGTGTACCCCAGTGCTTGCATTCCTGTGTGGGACCTTGTGTGATGATGGTTTAAGGGGGTGTATGGGTATGTGCAGTGGCCATGCTTTGGTGATGGGTGTCCATGGTTTGTTGTTGCATGCAGGGCTTGGTGTTGGGATAGGTGGTTTGTGATATTAGGACATTTGTGAGGAGTTGGAGTGATGGGGGTGAGGGCGAGGGTGGGGGTATCTGATGGCATGCAGGTAGTGTGGGGAATGTAATAGTAAAGATTTGACTTACCAGAGTCCATTCCTCCACCTACTCCTGCGAGGTCCTCAGGATGCAGAATAGCCAAGACTTGCTCCTCCCATGTTGTTAGTTGTAGGGGAGGAGGTGGGGGTCCGCTGCCAGTCCTCTGAACCGCAAGGTAGTGTCTTGAGACCACGGAACGCACCTTCCTCCGTAGGTCGTTCCACCTCTTCCTGATGTCATCCCTATTTCTTGGGTGCTGTCCCATTGCATTGACCCTGTCCACTATTCTTCGCCATAGCTCCATCTTCCTAGCTATGGAGGTGTGCTGCACTTGTGCTCCGAATAGCTGTGGCTCTACCCGGATGACTTCCTCCAGCGTGACCCTGAGCTCCTCCTCAGAAAACCTGGGGTGTCTTTGCCGTGCCATGTGGTGGAGTGGGTGATGTGTTGGTTGGTGTATGTTGTGATGTGTGGGGTGATATTTAGTGGTGTATTGTGTGAGGTGCGTGGATGTCATGTGGGTGATGGTGTTGAGTGCCTGTGGATGCTTGTTTGTAGATTGTGGTGCCTCTCTCTGGCCTTCTTTCTGAATTTTTGGTAGTAGGGCTTTGTGGGTAATGTGGGTGTGTGTTTTATATTGTATTGGGTGTGTAGGAGTAGTGTGTGTATGTGTATCAGGTGTGTGTATTTTGAATTGTCCAATGTGGTAGTGTTTTGTAAATGTGTGTGTATTTTGAGCGCAGCGGTGTGTACTGCCAATGGAATACCGCGGTTGAAAGACCGCGGCTTGGATCCGTGGGTCATGATAGTGTGGGCGTATTCCTATTGGCGTGACGGTGGAGGTTTTGTTTTCGCCCGTTTATCACTGACCTTTGGTGTGGCGGACTTGTGTGAGTGTCTAAATTTTGGCGGATTCCAAGCTGTGGGTCATAATGACTGTGGTGGAATTCCACAGCTGCTGCGGTGTTTGTTGGCAGTCTTCTGCACGGCGGTAAGTGGCTTTTTCCGCCAATGTTGTAATGACCCCCTATATGTCTTAACATGTCTGGACTTTTCAAGCAAACATTGGACAGTCAAACACACACGCATTCTCAGAGCATTGCAACAAGACATGCTTGCCGCCAAATACTTACACCCAAGAGACAACAAAACACATTTGGTCATCAGAGTAATTGCTGGTGCCATTGGTTTCACGTATGTAGAATTCAATGAGGGTGATACTCTTCCCATTGCATACAAATCACATTTGTATTCCACATTTGAACAACTCTTTGCTCCCACAAAAAAGAAATTCTGACTGTTGTTCAGATGGCCGTCATTAAAGAGAGACCTCTGAGTGGCTACATGGAGGATGGTGAATTCCATCCACAACACACCTACATGCAGAGCTTAGGGGACTACACTACACAGTTAGCTATTGATGGCACTGGAACACAGGACAGTAACATAAATTCCAACTAAATATTGATAAGTACACTAGTATACACTAATAAAAATACTTTTATATCCATGTGCATACTTTTATATACACAAAATCACCAAATAAAACACTGATTAAAACACTAACACCCCCTGGCACATACTTATGCATAGATTGACACACCAAGACACACATTCACTTATATGCTGACCCACTCAGTGTCAGAGAGGGGGTCTGTAGTTGGCAGTGGTTTGCATCCTGACCAAGTAGGGACCCTCACTGTGGTCAGGGTAAGGGAGCCACTCAGCTAAGATAAACCTTGCTCAGCCCGTTGGTAGCTTTGCTCTAGCAGTCAGGCATATCTCAGAGACAATGTGTAAACTGTTTGTACACTCACACAGTGACACAATGAAAACTCCACAAAAGTACTCCACACCAGTTCAGAACAATAGCCAGTATTTATCTGAAGAAAACAAGATTAAAATGACAAAAATCCAACATACACAAGCAAAGATACACATTTTAAAGGTTAAATCTCAATAAACGTGCTTAGAAAAACGATAGCTCCAACTGGGACTAGCACATAGTCATTGACAGAGTCGTTCCCAACAGTGCAGCACTACTTGCAAGGGAGTGCGGGCTGGCCATGGAGTTACACGTATCCCAGACAC
The DNA here is from genome assembly GCF_031143425.1 of Pleurodeles waltl. Taxonomy (NCBI): domain Eukaryota; kingdom Metazoa; phylum Chordata; class Amphibia; order Caudata; family Salamandridae; genus Pleurodeles; species Pleurodeles waltl. The sequence goes on from NC_090449.1 coordinate 529,971,106, forward strand.
AGTACCTTTGGTAAATGATGAATCAAAGGTGTTGGATGGAGTCGGGGAGGTGAGCTGTCGATAGAGCTGGTACGGGGTCGGTTCCCTACTGCTACTAGGGAGGGTAGATATTGGTTCCTTACCGCCAGGCAGGGGAAGTGAGGTGTTGGTTGCTTATAGTTGCAAGGGAGGTGATGTGGCCTCAGTGGCAAACATTGATTCCTTACAATCCAGTGGTTCAATAAAGCCAGCAGCTCAAGACACTAGGCTTTGACTCCACAGTGCTGCAATCACACCACAGGGCCATAGGTTCTGCAGCGAAGTCGGAGTCGGGTGCTACGGACATTAGGGACATGTCACTCCAGACTTACACTGTGGTGGTACTTCATAGCTTTCTGCACAGGCATCGGGCCTGCGGTGTCAATCGAGGTCATTGCACTCAGCCGGGACCACGGCTCCTGTTGCAGGCAGCGACGCAGAGTCAGACAGGGGAGCCAGTTCTAAAGTCACTCTGGAGTTGATGCACTTGGTTTCTTCTTGGTTACACCAGAACTCACTCCCAGGGGCCCAGGAGCTGGATTTGACACCACTTGGAGAGTGAGGTCTCTCAGCAAGAGAGTCCAGATGTTTGGAGATGAAGTCTTTGATGTCCCTGAGACTTCTAACAGGACACAAGCTCAGTTGAAGCCCTTGGAGAAACTTAGAAAGAAGGATGTAAAAGCAAAGTCCAGTCTTTTCACTTTCAGGATAGAAGTAGCAAGCAGCAGTCCAGTACAGCTAAACAACAGGCAGAGTGGCAGTCGCTCCTACAGCATCTAGCTCATCTTCCTGCAGAATGTCCTCAGTCCAGAAGTGTTCAGAAGTTGTGGTCTCAGAGGCCCAATGGTTATTCCAATTTTTGCCTTTGTAGTAGACGAAATTCAAAGGAAAGTCTTTGTAGTACACAAGACCCTGCCTTTCATGCCCTGGCTCCAGACACACCCCAAGGGGTTGGAGACTACTTTGTGTAAAGACAGGCACTGCCCCATTCAGGGACAAGTGTCAACTCCTCCCACTTTAGCCCAGGAATACAGGGCATACCTCATCTCCATTTGTGTGGCTGTATAGAGTAAATTCACAAACAGCCTGTTAGAAATGGGGTCTTTGGTTGGCAGTCAGGTTACCCCCTGTGCAAGCAAGGACCCTCACTCTAGTCAGGGTAAGTCACACACTATCCAAATTATCCTGTGCCCACCCTCTGGGAAGCTTGCCACTGACCAGTCAGGCTCAACTTAGAAGGCAATGTGTAAAGTATTTGTGCAATAAATCATACAATACCACAATATAGCACCACAAAAAAACACCACACAGTGTTTAGAAAAATAGATAATATTTATCTAGATAATTGCAGGTCAAAACAATCAAAGATGCAATAAGTAAATGTAGAGATATCACTGAAAAGTGATATAAAGGCCCTCAGTACGACTTCGACTGCCAAAGCCGCGAGCTCCACAATACCGCCAGTGCTGGCGGTATGCGTGGCACCCTGTTATGACTTTTCTGCTGGGCCAGTGGATGGAAACAGCGTTTCTGCCCACTGGCCCAGCGGAAAAGTCACATCAACATTGAAGCCGGCTCTATCATTAATAGAGCCGGCGGCAATGTTGATGTGCAGCGGGTGCAGCAGCACCCGTCGCGCATTTCACTGCCCAAAATTCAGACAATGAAATGCGCGATGGGGCTGTGTCTGGGGACCCCTGCACTGCCCATGCCAAGCTTACCACCATGGACAGGCTGGCGGTTGGGGACTCATAATCCCCAGGGCAGCACTGCTTGCAGCGTTGCCCTGGCGGATTATGACCACCCGGCTGCAGCCTGGCGGTATACTGGCAGGACCGGCGTTATGACTGTGGTGAATGCGCCACGGTAATCATACGCTGCTGGACACCGCCAGCCTGTTGGCCGTACTACTGCCATAGTTCCGCCGTCCACCGGAGTCATGATGATCCTCAAACTGTCTTAAGTCTTTTAAAAGCAAACAAAGTCTCTTTCAAGCACAAAGTACCTGGTTTGTGTGAAAAATCTCTGCAAAGGGCCGCAGAGGAGGAGATGCGTGGAAACAAAAGGGTGTGCGTTGATTTCTCGGCCTGCACAGGGCGATGCGTCGTTTAGTTTTCACTCATGGACGGCTGTATGTCTTTTTCAGATGCCCCGGGGATGATGCGTGGATTTCCGGCACTGCTAGGAAGAAGTCACATGAGCTGCGTCAATCCGGTAGGCGTTGCATCGAGTTTTCTACCACACGGCGGGCACTGCATCAATTCCTCTCTGGAAGTCGGGCTGCGTCATTCCAGCTCAGCTATGCATCGATCCGGTGAGGCCGTGTGTCACAGTTCTGGTCAGTATGCTGGTGCTGCATCGATCTTCTCATTGTGAAGTCGGGCTGCGTCATTCCGGTTCGGCGTGCAGTGAAATTTTCACTGCAATGCAGGCTGTGCGTCGTTTCTGGCAGGCGTTGCATCGAATTTTGCTGCCCAAGGGGTCCATCTTGTAGAGATGACGTCTTTTTGGTCCTGAGACTTCTGGGAACAGGAGGCACATCCAAGCCCTTGGAGAGCCCTTCTTCACCTCAGCCAGAAAGCAGCAAGGCAGCAGGGCAACAGCAAGGCAGCAGTCCTTCACAGAAAGCAGACAGATGAGTTATTTGAGCAGCCAGGCAGGTCTTCTTTGCAGGATGCAGGTTCTGGTTCAGGTTCTCTTCTCCAGGAAGTGTCTGAGTTGGCAGAGGCCCTGTTTTTATACCCAAATGTGCCTTTGAAGTGGGGGAGACTAAAAAGAGTGGCTTAGAACTGCACCAGGTCCCATTTCAGTTCAATCCTGTCTGCCAGGGTCCCAGTAGGGGATGTGGCAGCCCTTTGTGTGAGAACAGGCCCTCCACGCTCCCAGCCCAGGAAGACCCATTCAAAATGCAGATGTATGCAAGTGAGGCTGAGTATCCTGTGTTTATGGTGTGTCTGAGTGAATGCACAAGGAGCTGTCAACTAAACCCAGCCAGACATGGATTGTAAGGCACAGAAAGATTTAAATGCCGATAAATGCTCATTTTCTAAAAGTGGTATTTCTAAAATGGTAATATTAAATCCAACTTCACCAATCAGCAGGATTTTGTATCACCATTTTGGCTATACTAAATATGACCTTCCTACTCCTTTCAGATCAGCAGTTACCACTCAAACAAAGTATGAGGGCAGCCCCAATGTTAGCGTATGAAGGGACCAGGCCTCACAGCAGTGTAAAAACGAATTTAGGAATTTTACACTACCAGAACATGTAAACTACATAGGTACATGTCCTGCCTTTTGCCTACACAGCACCCTGCCCAAGGGGTTACCCAGGGCACACCTTAGGGGTCACTTATATGTAGAAAAAGGGGAGTTTTAGGCTTGGCAAGTACTTTTGAGTGCCAAGTCAAATTGTCAATGAAACTGCACACACAGGCCTTGCAATGGCAGGCATGAGACAAGGTTAAGTGGCTACTTAAGTGGGCGGCACAATCAGTGCCGCAGGCCCACTAGTAGCTTTTAATCTACAGGCCCTTGACACATATAGTGCACTCTACATGGGACTTATAAGTAAATTAAATAGCCCAATTTGGTATGATCCAATGTTACCATGTTTAAAGGGAGAGAGCATATGTACTTTAGCACTGGTTAGCAGTGGTAAAGTGCGCAGAGTTTAAAAACCAGCAAAAACAGTATCTCAAAAGTGGAGGGAGGCAGGCAAAAAGTTAGGGGTGACCATCCTAAGACTGTCAAGTCTAACACAGCTCAACTGTCATCCAGACCCAAGCTTGTGTTTCCATGGACTTGCAGAGGCACAAATGGTTAAGCAAGAAAATGACCACTTTAAAAAAAAGCATTTTTAAACTTACAATCTAAAAAACAACTTTATCAAATATATTTTACAATTGTGAGTTCTGAAACCCCAAACTCCATATTTCCATCTGCTCCCAATCCGAAATTACACTTAAAAGATACTTTAAGGCAATCCCAAAGTTACCCTTTGTAAAATATAGGTCTTGTAATAGTGAAGACCAAATTTAGCAGCATTTCACTATAAGGACATGCAAAACATACCAGCACATGTCCTACCTTTTAAATACACTGCACCCTGCCCATGCGGCTGCCTTGGGCCTACCTTAGGGGTGATTTACATGAAGTAAAAGAGAAGGTTTGAGCCTGGCAAGTGGGTCCAAACTGCACACACAGACAGTGTAGTGGCAGATCTGAGACATGTTTCCAGGGCTACTCCAGGTGGGTGGCACAATCAGGGCTGTAGGCCCACTAGTAGCATTTGATTTATAATCCCTGGGCACCTCTGGTGCACTTTACTAAGGACTTACTAGTAAATCAAAGAAGCCAATCATAGAGAAACCAGTCACCCATATAATTTAGACAGAGGGCACAGGATCAAAGCAGGAGTTCAGAAGCCAAAAAGACAAGGGGAATCATGCCAGGAGCTGACAGGTTGTACACCCAGAAAAACACTAAAACATACACTGAATTACTCAGGCAAACACTGATGCATACCCTGACACACCTGGGTGCACACTCATGCATACAATGACACACCCACACACACACACATCAATGAATACCCTGTCATATCCAGGTGCATACTGATGCATACCTTAACACACCCAAGCACATACTCATGCATACATTTATACAATCAGGCACATCCTGAAACACATAGGACCTAATTATGATATTGGCGGTAAATGCCGCCTACCACCACTGCGACAGACACCAACATACCATTGCCATGGCTACCAACCGCCCACCCGCATTATGACCATAGATGGAATTCCGCCAGAAGGCTGGCAGAATTCCATCGATGGTCATGGTGGCGGACGGCGGTAAGGTGGCGCTGCTGCCAGCAGCAGCGCCACGCCACCAAAACACCGCCTACCATATCATGAGCCATGACACGGCCTGGCGGTGTTTTCTGGCGGACGTTGCTGCTGGCAGCAGCGTTGAGTCCCATCTCCTCCCTATATGTGTGGACCCCAGGGGAGGGAATTGAGAACTTCACTTAAGGAGAAGAGAACCTTTGTGGATCATGAAATTACGGGTGGTAGAAGAGGGTCTCAGCATGGACCCAGAACTGGAGTATTTTCTTGGGGCATAATAATGTTGATATATACATTTATTCCTGTAACACACATTAAGATATGAGGAGGCCATCTCTATATGTACCGAATTTACCGATGTCATACCTTGTATGGTATATATAGATTGTACTAAGAAGTGTTTGTCTCAAAAAAATTAGGCGTGTTATGAAAAAACACATTAACTATGTAATACAAGACTTGAGATTTATATACGTACATGCATATTTATGTGGAATCCATTTGCGATACCACTTCTCAAACCCAGAACTGGGATTTTCTCTTGGAACACAATAATGTTTATATATACATCTGATTGTAGAACACACGTTAAGTTTTGAGGAGGCTCTCTCTATATGTACATGATTTACTAATGCAATGTGGATGTCATATATTGTATGTTATGTATAGATTGTATTTAAAAGTGACTGTTTCAAAACAATGAGGTGTGTTATGGGAAAAAAACAGTATTAATCACATACATAAACTACGTAATATAAAACTTGAAATTCATTAATGTACATGCATGTATATGAAGAATCTATTTGAGACACCCCCTCTCATACTCACAGGAGTGTGCCATGATATATATTTTTTGGGCGATCAGAGACTTTGACTATCAATATAGCATGACATCGTTAGCAACGTACCAATAGGAAGGCTGCTATATTTTTAGGACTAGTATAGTCCTATTTCTATATCTATGAAAGCTGACTAGAAATAGCAGAGAGATAGATGACAGACCAGGAGATATCATAGGAAGTGTACTCGCTGCAGCTAATGGATGCTGGAATCAGGTAGGAGATACACTTCGAAGGTTTTGAGCGTGGCGCTCGTTTGTATGAAGGGAGATAATCACTGGGGCTGGTGGGGAGACTACAGATAGGGGCATGCTTCGAACAATACGGCACTCCGAGTAACACTCATTGATAGCACGAGGGGAACCTGGACCCATCTAGGCATGCAACAGGTGTTATTGAGTAAGCAAAGAATTCATTGCTAACTATACGTAAAAGCTTAGGCTCACTGAGAGCTTACCACAACTTTGAAGTTACACCAGCACTTGCGCCTAACGGCCGATGTGTTCAAATATACTCACAATTTTCTTCCGAATAACACTGTATGATGAGCGGTATATTGTGCTTTTACGGCGGGCATGTCTAAATATATTTATAGCTCACTTACGAACATCAGCGCACAGAAAGCGACAAATTGTGGTGAACTAACTTGTTAGAGGACATTAGTGTCATTGTTTTAAGATTGGAAACACTTGGAATTCTAAAGGAGGAAGCTGTAATTTTATTTACAGAAATTATGGCCGTATGCTATACCTCATTACAAATACTACAGAGTACCATCATTGATCAAATCAGAGAAGATTTCACAACAAGGGTTATTAGAGGATACGTTAAGCGCGATACAGCGACGGATCTTATGGATGAGAATTAGATCACAAAAGGACATATAAGAAGGAGTTTGCAGGCATTGGATGTGGGTATAAAGTTGGGGGAATTAAGTTTTGACACTAATTTGGTATCAGGCAATCAATAGATTTACACCTATACATGCATGTACCCTAAAGTACCTTATGGGCAAATTGTTATAATCAATAGAAATACTATCACTTGATAAGGTGATATATTATTGTAAAGAGTACTATATTTTATGGGTGCACCATAACATATTCTGTTGCCCACCTTCCTTTTTACTGTACTAGATAGTAGTGATCATTGAGCTCATTACTATCCCACTTTTTGCACAAGAGGTGTTATTGATTTGTGTCAACAAGGTTACCATGTTTGTGAATATGGATAGGCAACTTGCAATACGTATGTATTTGCAGCCCTGACGAAGTCACGGGGTAAACCCCTGACGAAACACGTGTTGGCAGCAACTGGCAAGAACCAGCTGGAATACATGGTTGGAATACAAGAACCGAAGATTAAAGATGGATTTGAAAGTGTATATTTATTGGATGTGTGCCTTTTATTCATGAATATTGTCATCAGTGAGTTGATCACTGAGTAGCAGCGATTAGGGGTGATTTTTCCCTACAAGTGCATCATCTGGGATTTTGGAATAAGAACTATCAAGCTTACTATTGAGAACTGACAGGTAGCACCATACACTCTTCACAAACACCCACTGAATTCATAAATTACAAGTCTGTTATAGACTGTGGCTCTTACAGGAACTAGACACTCTTCACATTTAATAGTATATCCCAACACCAAACTGTAAATAGGGCCCTCTGTAATTAATATTAAGAACAACAGTCTGCACCCCTTTCAATGTACCTTTTGAGGACGAACTATGGGAGATTGCACTACTGAATGGTGACATCCCTTGCCCACTTTCTCGAGTTACAGTCCAGCTAACCTCATTATGTTTAAAGTTTGGCCTCAGGGCTTGTAATGGTCTTACTCCTTCTGATCTAAACCTTGCACCAACATTCCAATGAGGTTCTCAGACTAGTGTTATTGATTACTTCCTAGTGGATGTGCGACTTTGGCCATTATTGAGAGATATGAGGGTAGACTCCAGGTGCGAGAGCGATCACTATCCCCTGTTACTTACCCTTACTGGGAATATTTTTGGTAGAACCCTGAATACGCAATTTACAATGGTCCCTCCCCCTATTTTAATCAATGCCTACATGAAGATAGGGTGGCCAAAAGTGTTGTCGAACCCCTATTTGTTACGCAAAATCTACCAAATGTTTTCTGATAATTTGTCAGCCTATGAAGATCTTGATCCTAAGGCTATTCCACTTCTTGGTATTCATGAAAACTTGATTGTTAAACTCCAAAGTATTTTTTACAAAAAGGTTATGGTAAGCCCGCGATGCGGGGTCTCGACTAACAGCAGATGGTTCAACGATTCGTGTATGAGGGCCAAGTCTGGCCTTAAAAAGGCTATTAAGGATGGGACCCCGGGGGAAATTCAACAAGCTAGATGCATGTATAAGAAGACAATTTCACAATCAAAGAAATCCTGGGAAGATTCTATTTGGCAGGGGTTGTTGGATGCCACAAAAACAAATAATAACACGCTCTTCTGGGAATTGCTGACTAAGGGGGTCATTCTTACTTTGGCGGGCGGCGGAGGCCGCCCGCCAAAGTAACCCCGTCAGAACACCGCACCGCGGTCGAAAGACCGCTGCAGTGATTCTGAGATTTGCCCTGGGCTGGCGGGCGGCCGCCAAAAGGCCGCCCGCCAGCCCAGGGCAAATCAACCTTCCCACGAGGACGCCGGCTCAGAATTAAGCCGGCGTAGTGGGAAGGTGCGACGGGTGCAGTGGCACCCGTCGCGTATTTCAGTGTCTGCATAGCAGACACTGAAATACTTTGCGGGGCCCTCTTACGGGGGCCCCTGCAGTGCCCATGCCATTGGCATGGGCACTGCAGGGGCCCCCAGGGGCCCCGCGGCACCCCCTATCGCCATCCTGTTCATGGCGGGTTTCTCGCCATGAACAGGATGGCGGTAGGGGGTGTCTGAAAGGATTCAGAAGGGCAGCGGTAAACCGGCGGATGACCGCCGGTTTACCCTTTCTGACCGCGGCTGAACCGCCGCGGTAAGAATGCCCTTCGGAGCACCGCCGGTCTGTCGGCGGTGCTCCCGTGGCCGGTGACCCTGGCGGTCACCGGCTGCCAGGGTCAGAATCAGGCCCTAAATGTGAGAGAGGGGGTAGGTCTAATCTCAGGAACCATATTCAACCCGAAAGCTGGGTGGAGCACTTTTCTCTCCTTTATGAGGAAATTACCATTGTTGGGGCTCCTGATAGTGACAATGTGGAATTAGATCCCCCCACTTCGCCAAATGCTAACCTTGCTATGTCTTCCCCTGATGGGAGCCTATATGATCCAGAGGGTCACATTTGTTACTCCCTAGAAGAAACTGCCGATGCTATCAACTCCATGAAACCTGGTAAAGCCCCAGGACCAGATAAAATCCCAGGCGATCTTTATAGATCTGAGCCATTCATATGGACCTGGTATATCAACTTGTTGTCGAATAAAATCGCAGAAAGAGGAAAAATTCCCGGGACGTGGAAGGGTGCTGAAATTATCCCCATCTACAAAAAGGGTAACGCAAATCTCCCAACCAACTATAGACCGATTAGTCTAATCGATAATTTGCAAAACAATCTTCGCCAAACAGCTTTTAGGTAGACTATCAAGTTGGGTCATGGAACAGCAGATTCTTTCTCTGCTACAGGCGGGGTTCCGGCCAAGGATAAGTACGGTAGACAAGGCCTTTAGGCTGGTAGTGTTACATTGGAAATATGTAGTCCTGGCAAAGCAAACCTTATATGTAGCGTTTGTTGATTTGCGTTCTGCCTTTGATTTGGTCCCAAGAGAAAAGTTGTGGGAAGTGCTATACAAAATAGGGATACCAGCTAATGTAACCCACCTATTGAAACGCATGCATGAAGACACATACGCGCAAGTGAGGTGGGGCAATCAAGGTGAGTTGACTAATAAATTCCCCATTAAAAGGGGTGTCCGACAGGGTTGTGTGCTAGCACCACTTCTGTTCCCCCTATTTATTAATGAGGTGGTGCAAGAACTAAGGGCATGTCAGAATGATGCACCCACCTTAGTCGACCAGAAAATCCCCATTCTTCTCTTTGCAGATGACTCTCTACTCATCTCAAAAAACCCTATGGGCCTACAAATCCTTGTAGACAAATTTAATCTCTTTTGTCGGAATTCTGGTCTAGAGTTGAACCTGAAGAAAACCAAATTGATGGTGCTTCGCTCTGGCCCTCGGAAGAAATGCACTATAAGGCTAGATGGCGTTATTTTGGATCAGGTTAGATCCATTGATTACCTGGGTGTGAGGCTTACTGATTCACTCCATTGGGAGGAACAGGTCAGCACGAGTGCTGGGCTTTTGCAACATCGGTCAGCATCCATACTGCGCCTTTATAGGAGCACGATGGCCAAAGCTGTATCCCCAGCAATAAAGATTTATGTGGCCAAGGCGCAAGGTGCTGCTGCTTACAGTGCAGAGATTTGGGGCATCTCTGATAGTAGTAGAATAACTAAAATTGAGAATAGCTTTGCACGGGCCTTATGTGCATGCCCTATTAGCACCCCATTAATCCCCTTGTTTCTAGACTTGGGGTTAAAACGAATGGCCGACCTAATCATTTTACGACCCTTGCTGTATTGGGTGAGGCTATAGATAGTCCCCGAATTGGTCGTATATAAGTCCTCACTCCTAGAATTGCTAAAATGTTCTAATTCTACCTCCATCCCATGGATCAAACAAGTATCTAGCTGGTTTTGTACATTGGGATTGAGAGACTTATGGGAGAACCCCCACCAACTTGAGAAGTCCCATGTAAAAGTATTGAAGGGCGTTTACTGGTCCTATATACGGAACAACTATATTTCTCACAAACTTAATGGTTGTTTAACTAATCTTTTTATTGATTTTAAATGGTACCCAGAGTTCAAACTATACCTAGATATAATTCTTTACCTACTAGGCAAAGGACTGTATGCCAGATTCCGTTTTGGAACATTACCACTGATGACCCTGACAAACAGATGGGGATCCAATACCACTTCTGACATTTGCCCTGTGTGTGGCAATTCCCCTGAAACAGTAGAACATTTAGGGGCATATTTATACTCTGTTTGAGCCGGATTTGCGTCGTTTTTTTTTACGCAAATCCGACGCAAAGCTAACTCCATATTTATACTTTGGCGTTAGACGCGTCTAGCGCCAAAGTTCTTGGAGTTTGTGTCATTTTTTAGCGTGGACACCTACCTTGCGTTAAGTATATGCAAGGTAGGCGTTCCCATCTAAAAAATGACTCCCAGGCCTGTGCGCCTTATTTAAACTCCCGTGCAAAAATGACGCACGGGAGTGGGCGTGTCAAAAAAAATGACGTCCAGCCGCGTTTGCGTCATTTTTTAACGCCTGCTCAGGGCAGGCGTTAAGGGACGTGTGGGCTCAGAAGGAGCACAGAGGTGCCCTACCATGCCCCCAGGGACACCCCCTGCCACCCCTGCCCACCCCAGGAGGACGCCCAAGGATGGAGGGACCCACCCCAGGGACATTAAGGTAAGTGAAGGTAAGTATATATTTTTGTATTTTTTTGTGGCTTAGGGGGGCCTGATTTGTGCCCCCCTACATGCCACTATGCCCAATGACCATGCCCAGGGGACATAAGTCCCCTGGGCATGGCCATTGGGCAAGGGGGCTTGACTCCTGTCTTTGCTAAGACAGGAGTCATGTCAATGGAGGGTGGGAGTAAAAAAAAATGGCGCAAATCGGGTTGAGGCAGATTTTTTGCCACCCAAGCTCCATTTTCCCCTACGCCGGCGCTGCCTGGTGTGGGTCTTTTTTTTTGACTCACACCAGTCAGCTCCGCCGGCTAACGTCATTCCATAAATAAGGCGCCCGCATGGCGCTTTGGAATGGCGTTAGCCGGCATTAAACATTTTGACGCACAACTGCGTTGGCGCAGTTGTGCGTCAAAAAGTATAAATATGGCCCTTAATGTTTTTTTGTCCTGCTTACTTGGTCCCAAGGTCCAAATGGATCCATAAAATCTGCCGGGAACTGAAGATAAGAAAATGTGACCTAGCCCTGAGGATTTTAAAAAGTCACAATTCCAATGTGTTAATGTATGCAGTAAGCAAGTTTTTAGTAGCGGCTTGGCGTATACGTAACTTTTATATAAACAATGATCCTAATTGATGTGAAGTTTGGACAATCAGGGATTTTATTTTATTCTATTTTATTTTTAAACTTGGTTCATGGTAGATTTGTACTGTTTTATCTATGACGATTGCTTATCTTTGTATTGTTTTGCTTTGATGGTCTGCTGGCCGAATAAAGCTTATTGTGAAACACCTTTTGTTTTCAATATAAAAATTTTCATGTGTGTATGTTCAGCAACTGTTGAAGCTCTTTGCAAACAAAACTCACCCTTTCTAATCTATGCCATTTAGTCGACTCAGACCTGAAAAACTGACTTGACTGTACCAAAGATAAGCAAAATGTACTTTCACATCAAATCCTATTTCTTTAATTATCAACATACACTAGGCAACACAGGCAAAAACAGCATATACAAATGCAATTATTATAATTTGTTTAAATGTGCAATTTTAATTTGCCTATATCTGCTGGTAGAGTATTCACAAACAAACATTTGAAAAAAAACTATTTTTAGCACTGCGATAAACAGGCAACTCTATATACCAAAAATGTGAGATATGCAGGAGTGGGTTTCAGAAAGAAGCCTTTTCGGTATTGTCAGAACTTCCTCATTCTGACTGGGCAGAATCTGGCAAAATGTATTTGCAATCAGCCAGTTTAAGGTAACCTTTACCATGGAAAAGGGATATTGATCATCACTGCTCAGGTCAAAGCAATTACAGACTTGACCTCAAGAGTCTCATTTACTTAAGAAATAGGAAAAAGTATGTTGTTTTTCTGAGGTCTGGCTTGCTAGCGTAACTGACTCAAGACATATGGGGGCATATTTATAAGAGCCACCTTGTGCCATATTAGTGGGTTTTTTTACGCTAATTTGTCCATAATCCTGCACTATATTTACAAAGTGGCACAAATGCATGCATTGCGCCACTTTGTAACCCTTTGCGCTGCATTATGCCTACGCCAGGTATAATGTGTGCAATGGGGGCATTCTCTCGTGAGGGGGGGGAATCTTGCAAGGAAATCTAAGAGAATTCCTTGCGTCATTTTTTATGGTACTTTTAATGCCTGCTCAAAGCAGGCTTTAAAAGGGGGCTTCCATTATTTATAATAGGCCCGATGTACTCCTGCAGAGTACATCAATAGCGTCATTAAAAATAAGGCTATTGCCCCCTACCCTGCACCATGGTGCACCGTATCTTAGATACGGCACACATATGGTAGCGGTTGGGGGGAACTAAAGGGCGCAATATGCTCCATAGTTATAAATATTCAAAAAAAATAAGCTCTCAATACAGGGCAAAATTTCAATCCCTGTGCAAACAGCTGTTTGAAACTGGATTTGAGTTATGCTTTTTATGATGACTATCCCAGCTTCACAGTATTCCAGCAAGTCAAACCTGATTAAATGTATTGGGGACAGTCTCTTGAACCATCAAAAATGTGCCTTTTTTGTGTATTTATTAAAGATTCTGCAGGTTGTGCCTTATTTTGATGTTGAAAACTCATAAAAGTAGGTATTTACCACATGTGGAAAATACCTCACCGTAGAGAAATGTTATATACCACATATTGCCCTCATTACAACCCTGGCAGTAAATTCCACCTACCGCCGTCCTGGCAGCCGCCAACATACCGTGACCGCAGCGGTATTCCACTACGATTATTATGGCCCACACAGAGAAATCCGGCACTATACAGACACCCACACAAGTCCGCCACACCATAGGTCAGTGATAACCTGGCGGTACCAAAACCCACACCGTTACACCAACAGGAATACGCCCACAGTATGGCCAATGCCATGAGGGAGGCAGTGGCACACCAATGGGCCCCTGACATTAGCCATACCGAAGAACAGCTCTACACCTCCGCCGGCGCTAGTGGACAGGAGGCCCTGCCACAGGGCCAACAGCACCCCACCACCTGCAGATGGAGAACCACCCCGCAAACGGTCCCTGCGATCCAGGCAGAAGCCAGGGAACATTGTCAAGACCCCCGCCAGGAAATAAGACTCTCCTGATTGTCACCCTTCTATCCCACTCTGTCACCCTGTCCACCTTAAACTGCCATTACTCCCCTTCCTATGCCCTACTGGACAATGCACCTGTGATACCAAGAGACTGGACTCAAACTGGACATTCCTCCACCATCACCCCATCCCATTGCACATCCCCCTCTACTTACTTAAATAAACACCCTTGGAACAAATACAAATCTGGAGTCTGTCAAATGATTCAAATATGTATTAGTACAACATTATGAAAACATTGCAAGTCATATGTACAGTTATATAAACATTGGTATGACCTTTAGTGGGCAGCAGTAAACATACCAGGAGCCAATAGAGATGCCAAAGGGTACAGTAAGTGGCCATAGACATAGGGAAATCAGGCTACCATGTACAATGTCCAACAGAAAACTGAAAAGTTGAGTGAAGTTACAGTGTCTTACCTGTGTGTCACTGGAAGTACTGCTGTATAATATTACTTCTGTTGTCCACATCTTCTTCCTCTGCCTCCTCTTCCTCACTGTCTATAGGCTCCACCGCTGCCACAGGACCATCTCCAGGCTCATCCTCCGGCAGAAAAGGCACCTGGCGTCTTAAAGCCAAGTTGTGCAACATGCAACATGCAACGATGATCTGGCACACCTTCTTCGGTGAGTAATACAGGGATCCACCAGTCAGATAGAGGCACCGGAACATGGCCTTCAGGAGGCCAAAGGTGCTTTCAATTATCCTCCTTGTTCGCCCATGTGCCTCACTGTAATGCTCCTCCGCCCTTGTCCTGGCAGTTCTCACTGGGGTCAGTAGCCATGAGAGGTTGGGGTAACCAGAGTCACCTGAAAACATCGAGGGACAACTGTTAGACATACACTAACCCTTAGGGACAACCCCATACCCAGACACCAACTTATACTGGGTGGGGACCTTGGGCTCACCTGTTAGCCACACCCAGTGCCTCTGGAGTTGGCCCATCACATATGGGATGATGCTATTCCTCAAGATGAATACATCATGCACAGAGCCAGGATACTTGGCATTCACATGGGAGATGTACTGGTCCTCCAAACACACCATCTGCACATTCATAGAGTGATAGCTTTTTCTATTCCTGAACACTTGTTCATTTCTCCGGGGGGCGGGAACAAATGCTACATGTGTACCATCAATGGCACCAACGATGTTGGGGATATGTCCCAGAGCATACAAGTCAGCTTTCACTGTGGCCAAATCCTCCACCTGGGGGAATACAACGTAGCTGCGCATATGTTTCAGAAGGGCTGACAAGACTCTGGTCAACACGTTGGAGAACATTGGCTAAGACATCCCTGATGCCATGGCCACTGTTGTTTGGAAGAAACCACTTGCCAGGAAATGGAGCACTGACAGGACCTGCACTTGAGAGGGGATATGTGTGGGCTGGCGGATAGCTGACATCAGGGCTAGCTCCAATTGGGCACACAGTTTTTGGATTGTGGCCCGATCAAGTCTGTATGTTAGGATAATGCGTCTGTCCTCCATTGTCGCAAGGTCCACCAGGGGTCTGTACACTGGAGGATAACTCCATCTCATATTCATCCTCAGCGGTTGAAGCCTATGGAGGAAAACGGTGGGCAGAGAGTCATATTCACACATCAATTGAACAAATGATACATCTTTTCCTTTACAGAACCAGTATGTGAATCCGAGAGTCAGTTGTTGTGCCAATGTCAACTGTGACGCAGTTAGGTGCCATGACCTGTGCCCCCCTAAAATGGTGGCTGCCGGACCTGTGAGGAGGGACAAGTGGAAACGAGGTAATTCCGCTGGCGTTGTCCTCCGTTGCGGTTGGCGGTCGATGACTGCCGCGCAACTTTGCATAAGTTATCATTGGGCCCTAGGGGTTCCAGGAGCCAATGGCGATGTACGCCGGCAGTGACGGTAGGCACCGCCGCAGATGTGACCGCCATTTTCTGTTTATTCACTCACTTGCTACCTGACCTTCAACAGGAGAGGACCTACATTGCAAGTGCTGCAGTGACCTATGTCTGGAAGCGACAATGGCTCATGTGTCTGGGGAAAGGGCCCCTGCCTTCACTGCAGAGGAGTTGGAGAGATTGGTGGATGGGGACCTACTCCAGTACACGTTACGCAGTCCTCCAGACAAACAGGTGAGTACACTGTGTGCACGATGCGTGGGCCATGAATGTATGGAGTGCTGTGTGTGTAAGACACATGGAGGGGGTGGCTGAGGCGTCCTGGGCAGAGTGCTGCATGTATGGTGGTCAATGTATGTGCATCAGGGGATGGGATGGATCTGGTGGGCCATGAGTGTGACTGTTCAGACGGTTAATTAATTCCCCTTTCTGCTGTCTTTTTTCTGCAGGTCAGCGGCCACCAGAAAAAGGGTATTTCGTGTGCCATCACCAAGGAGATGCGGACCCTGGGGGCCTTTGACAGGCGGAGCACCCACTGCCGCAAACAGTGGGAGGACCTGTGCCACTGGGCAAGGAAGACGGCGGAGGCCCAGCTGGGGATGGCCTCCCAACAAGGAAGGGGTGCTCGTCGTACCCTGACATACCCCCGATGTTCCGCATCCTGGCGATGGCCTATCCGGAGTTGGATGGGTGCTTGAGGGCATCACAGCAGCCACAAGGGGGTGAGTACAAATTCAGATTTATTATTTAGTGTGTGTTAAGGCTTGACCTGGGGGGGGGTGTGGACTGAGGGTGCCCCTAGGCCAGGGTGAACATGGTAGGGTAGGTCCCTTACTGGGCAGGCTTTGAAGCACTCTAACCCCAAAAGTGTTAGTAGGCATCTACTACTGGTCAGGGCCCTGTTTGTTTCAGGTGTGCAGCTGATGGCGTTAGGCACTGTACCCCATGGGCTGGTGACTAACCTTCTAACTGGTAGTACATGGCCTAGTGCATAGGGCTGTTCCCTGTGAGTTGTGTATGCCAATGGTAGTGTTGCTGGCATTGACCAAGTGTATCCTCCGTCTCCCCCCCTTTTTGTTTTGTCACCCTGTCCTTGTGTGCATTAGTCTCATCTGGCGGAGGAGCAGAGGCACCGGCGATGGAGGGAGCTGCATCCCACATGGGCCTGGAGGCGGAATCCACCAACGGTGAGGGCACCAGTGGGATGGAGGGTGAGGGGAGCACCACAACGGGGACAGGAGGGGACACTACAGACAGCGACTCCTCCTCCATGGAAGCTCTCTGGCGTTGGCAGACACCTCTATGCCCACCCCAACAACAGGTACAGCCACCATCCCCCCTACCAGCTGGAGCCAGTAAGTAGGTGCCAAGAGGGTTGCTGCATGTAAAGGATTATGTAACTGCACCTTTAGAATGTTCAGCGCACTAAATGCGCTGTACGCGGCAGGTTCGAGACCCGACTCCGAGTCTCTTCCCCTGCCGCGTCTGCCCTTGATGTGCGAGTGTTGGAAAATGGGTTATTTGTAGGGCAGGTAGGTACCTACACCTAGCAACAAGCCACTAACCTCCACATAGGTACAGTTAGGTCTCAGTAAATTAATCCCAGCTCAACCCTTGGTAGCTTGGCAACGAGCGTCAAGGCTTAACTTAGGAGACAAAGGGGGTGATTCTGATTCTGGTGGGCGGCGGAGGCCGCCCGCCAGAATTCCGCCCCCATTATACCGCTCCGCGGTCAGAAGACCGCGGAGGGTATTATGAGTTTTTCCCTGGGCTGGCGGGCGGTCTCCAAAAGACCGCCCGCCAGCCCAGGGAAAAACTCCCTTCCCACGAGGATGCCGGCTCGTAATCGAGCCGGCGGAGTGGGAAGGTGCGACGGGTGCAGTGGCACCCGTCGTGTATTTCAGTGTCTGCAAGGCAGACACTGAAATACTTTGCGGGGCCCTCTTACGGGGGCCCCTGCCGTGCCCATGCCATTGGCATGGGCACGGCAGGGGCCCCCAGGGGCCCCGCGACCCCCCCTACCGCCATCCTGTTCATGGCGGCTTTCCCGCCATGAACAGGATGGCGGTAGGGGGGGTCAGAATCCTCATGGCGGCGGAGCGCGCTCCGCCGCCATGAAGGATTCCCCCGAGCAGCGGTAAGTCGGCGGGAGCCCGCCGACTTGCCGCTTCTGACCGCCGCTTCTGACCGCGGCTGAACCGCCGGTCAAAAAGTTACCTTCTGACTTAGTCTTTATTTTGAAGTTTTTCTTCACCGGGACGAACCTGCCAGTTGAATCCGACCTCCTGGAGCCCTTGTCCGGATACGCGATGTGGGTTTCCTCGGTGGAGACTTTTACCTTCGGACTTAGTCGTTTTTTTGAGATGAAAATCCTTCGACCGGGGTAAACCTGGATCTTGATCCGACGTCCATGGAGCCCTTCTCGGATACGATGGCTGGGAGGTCCCGGTCAACTTTTTACGTTCGGACTTAGTCTCTTTTTTGGATGTTTTTCTTTACCGGGACGAACCACGAAGTCAGGCCGGGTCGCGGTTGAGGCAAGCCGGCTAGAATTTCCGCGGCGGGTCGGTCCCTCTCTGGAGCTTTTTTCCAAAAATTCTCAAATCTTTTCCAAACTTCTGGGGCTTCACCCAGATGTTCTTTTAAGGTTCTTTTGGGGTCCACAGCTCACCCCAAGGGTCCAGAAGTTCTGTGATGGTCCTTGGGGGGTGCGGATTTCAACTCCCATAATGCACCTGGCGCAAACTCCTTTTTGGCCACTGGACAGTGGTCAGCTGGTCGCTTTCTTCAGGAGTTGGTGCAGGGGACTCTGGTTTAGCAATTTTTCACCTGTAGCAAACAGGGAGTCCCTCCTTGAACCAGTTGAAGCCAGGCAAAGTCCTTCTTGTGGTGAAGCCCAAGTGTGCAGCTGGTGCAGTCCTTCTGAGTGCAGGGTCCAGGTGCAGGCCAGGGGTCCAGCAGGGCAGTCCTTCTTCTTCTTTAGTTCCTTTCTTGTTGAATTCTGGAGGGGATCTGAGGCGTGGGTGCAGGTCTGCCAGTTTTATCCTTGCTCCTGGGTGAAAAGCAGGGGGGCCCTGGTTCTCCAATCAGGGACAGGGTCGTCCCCCTGTGATGACCACTTCCTGGGAAGTGTGGCAAAAATCCATCCCAGAAGGCAACAGTCTCTAAAAATCCAACATGGATGAATCTGATTTTTGGCGGTTACATCTGGCTGAGCCCACCCACTGGTGTGGCTAAAAATCATAAACACACCCCTCTCCTGCCCTCTCCTAATCTAATCAAGGGGGCACCTAGTTGTCTGGGGTTGCAGGATGTGGGGGTGTTGCTGGGTGCTCCAGATGTCCTTCTCTGCCTTTGAAGACCAGTTTGGCAGCCCTCCCCCTTCCTGCCTCACCATCTGCTGAGGGGAGATTCTCTCCCCCAAGCACATTCCTTTGTGTGAAGCCAGGCCACTTCACACCTAATCAAGGCAGCCTGGCAGAAGCTGCTGCAGGCTGGCCAATCAGAGCACAGCAGCAAAAACAATGCAGAGCTGAAATTGGCAACTTTTTAGGTAAAGTCTAAACTTTTTACCTGGACAAGTTATATTAAATCCAACAACTGGAAGTTGTGGGATTTATTACAACAATCAATTTGATACCAAATTCTTGGTATGTAACATTTAAGGAGACTTTAAAATTTAAAATAAAGTCTGCCCATTCTAGCCTATGAAGGCCATTTACTTCAATGAGGGAAAAACGAATTTGGCTGTTTTTACCTCACCAGGGCTTATAAATCTATTTTTATAAAATCCCTGCTTATAGTTACATGGCACCCAGCCCTAGGGGCACATAGGGCACACCTTAGGGGTGACTTATATGTAAAAATAAGGTAGTTTAAGACTTTGGAAGTACCTTTAATTCCAAAGTCGAATTTGCACATAACTTTAATTTAAAAGCAGCCAGCAAGGCAGGCCTGCTTTTAAAATGACACTGGGCACCTCAGCAGTGCACCTAGGTGTGCACCACCTATGCTGTGGTCCCTAAACCTACATGCCCTACCATGTACTAGGGACTTATAGGTAGGTTCACTTAGCCAATTATAATTAGCCTAATTTGCATATTGATTTTACACAGAGCACAGGCCCTGGGACTGGTTAGCAGTACCCAGGGCACCATCAGAGTCAGGAAAACACCAGCATAAAGTGGATAATGGGGGCAAAAAGTTATGGGGCCTCTGCAATCAGCCCTGTTTTCTCACACAACCCCCCCCCCCAGCCCACACGCCCAGGAGACTCAGCCCAACCCTGGGAGAGTCTTCCTGGCTTGTTAGGCGAGGAAGACAGTGAAGAAAACTGGCTGTCCCTTTGCAGGGCCTACTCTGCCTTATATCCTCCTGTCAGGGTCACTCCCTATGGGTAGTGAAGCCATCCCAACAGTAAAGGGACCCAACACAAACTGAAACTTTCCTCTAGGGGGGTCTTCCTCCTTTCTCTCTGCCAACTTGGGTAGTGAGGTGCCCACCTCCCCTACTCCAAACTTTGCTAGGGCAACACCTAGCTTACCCAAAGAGGTCACCCAACACTTGAGCAACCCCACCATGACCAATAGGGTCAGGGGGCCTACTTTGCTATTGGCCCTGGGGTCTGCCTCCCAGGCCAAGTATAGTGCTGCCAGGAAGGCTAGCACCCAGCAGAGGCTACTGACAGCTGTCAGTACCCAGAACCACACCCTAAGCTCTCCAGTGACAGGTGGCTGAGCTGCTTTAGGGGCATCTTTGGGGTCCTGGCACCCCTCTTGCTGTGTAGAGTGGGGGGCTACCACCTCCTGTGGCAGACACCCTCCTTCCACTCTCCCTTCTGTCAGTGCAGGGGCAACACCTTGCATCTGGACAGCTGCCTGACTACTCAGGACTTCCTTGGGGTCAGGTGAGGCCTCACCAGTGCCAACTCTGGGCTCCCCCCCTACTGGGGCAGAAGGCCCTTGGCTCCCTGGAACTCTCTTTAAGAGTGGCCTACCCTTCCTTTTCTTCTTTCCTTTTCTTGGGGACCCCTGTCTCCTAACTGTAGGGACTGACTCCCCAGGACTTTGGGTTGGGGGGGCGCCCTGGGCGACCACCCCATCTGTGACCAGACTCACCTCTGGGAAGTCATTGCCCAGGATACAATCTAGGGGGAGGTCAGCACTGACTACCACCCTAATCCAGTCAAGGATACCCTCCCTCTCTAGGGGCACTATGGCTACAGGTTTGGAGGTGACCTCCCCTGTGGCTATCCTGACTTTCTTTGTCTTTCCTGGGACATACATGTCTGGGGTCACTAACCGGTCACTCACTATAGTGTGACTGGCACAGGTGTCTCTCAGGCCAGTGGTAGGGATCCCATTCACCTGAATGGGGTGGAAGTGCCTACTTCCACCCTCAGGGATCACCAGCTTACCATCTGGTCCTGTCTCCCAGCTCAATGCTAAGAGGACTTCATCATCTGAGGAATCCTCCTCCATGGCTACACTGGACAGCCCAATGCTAACCACCTTCTTTGGACAGGCTGCATCTCCTCTGAAGTGACCTGTCTGCTGACAGTCAAAGCAAGCCCTACTGTCCAATAGCTTTTTTAACCCTGGGTCTCCCTGTCTCTGCTTGTCAGAGTGGGAGTGGGATTTACTCTCCTCCTTCTTAGGGTTCTGGGGTACAGAGGGAGTCTCTGTGGTGGGCTTACCACCTCCCTCCTTAGGTTTTTGGGGACCTGTCCCCCCCTTCTTGGAGTCTCCCCCCTGGGACTTGACAACCACCCTGGTTCTCAACCACTCATCAGCTGCCTCCCCTAGCTCTCTAGGGTTGGTCTGCTTAGAGTCCACTAGATGCTGGCGTAACCTTTCTTGGATACAATTAGTCAAGATGTGCTCTCTCATGATCAGATTGTATAACCCCTCATAAGTATCTACTTTGTTACCAATAATCCAACCCTCTAGTGCCTTTAGTGAAATGTCCACAAAGTTAACCCAAGACTGGGTACTGACCTTCTGGGTGTCCCTGAACTTCATTCTATATTGCTCTGGGGTCAGACCAAACTTCTTGGCTAAGCACCTCTTCATACTAGGGTATGAATCAGCCTCCTCCCCCCTTAAGGTCAGAAGCCTATCCCTCCCTGAGTTGGGGACCAACTCCCACAAAAGGGAACCCCAGTATTGAGGCCTAACCCTTCTCATTTGGAGTGACCTCTTAAAGGCCCCCAGCCACTTATCTATGTCATCCCCCTCTACATAAGCAGGAACTACCCCCTTGGGTAACCTGGGGCAAACTCCCCCACCCATGGACACCTCAGCTTCTTTATCGCTGCTTCCATCTCTTTTCTCTTTGTATGCCCACTTTTTCTTTTCTAGGGCCAGCTTCTCTGCTTCCAAAGCTATGTATGCTAGCTGGGCCTCCAGCTCTCTTTCTCTGATGGATGGGTTCTCTCCTCCTGAAAGGACCCCCTTCCCACCACTAGCTTTGGATCTGCCCCTAGTGACTGTATTTACTGAGGACCGTTCTTCCTCATCCTCACTTGGGCTCAGATGCCTTCCCTCCCCTGAGTGGTTAGAGCTTGCATCCTCCCTTCTTTCTCCCTCCTCTGGAGCTTCTTATGACTCTACCTCTTGGGCCTCAGCCCATGCTGTCAGGGATGTGATCAGGATTTGCTTCCTGAGATCAGTGGTTGCAGGCAACCCTCTTTCAATACACAACCCCCTAAGCTGGACTACTGTCAGTGTGGGTAGGCTAGCCAGATCAAGCTCCATGGTTCCCTAGTTTTGTGTCAACAAAAACTTTTTGCAAAAATTGGAAACAAGACTTTAGAAAAATTACAAAAATTCAATAATTGAAATTAATCCAAATAAAAAATTAAAAACAATTTTTGCACTAGGACAATTTAAAGGATTTTTAATTTGTTTTACCTAAAACTGTAACGTGATATTGAACACAAGTACAGGATCCCGTTGCTGCTTCCAATTATGTTGGAAAATGGGTTATTGGTAGGGCAGGTAGGTACCTACACCTAGCAACAAGCCACTAACCTCCACATAGGTACAGTTAGGTCTCAGTAAATTAATACCAGCTCAACCCTTGGTAGCTTGGCAACGAGCGTCAAGGCTTAACTTAGGAGACAAAGGGGGTGATTCTAACCCTGGCAGTCGGTGTTAAAGCGGCGGCCAACCCGCCAACAGTCTGGCGGTAAAAAAAATGGGATTCTGAGCCTGGCGGGAACCGCCAACACAGACAGCCACCTTAACACTCCGACCGCCACGGCGGTACAAACAAACAGCGCAGCGGTCACCGCCAACAGACAGGCGGCAGACAATGTACCGCCCACACTATTCCAACTCACCAATACGCCACCTTTTCCGGGGCGGGAGCACCGCCGATAAAAACACGGCAGAAACAGACTACGGACGGGAAAACGCTCACCACTACGCACTCCAGGAGGAAGGAGGACAGCATGGAACCCGAATTAAACATCCTACCTGCTCTCGTCTACCTTCTCATCTACCACGAGTACGAAGTCCGGCGCAGACGACAACGGTGAGTACTGCACCTACGACACACGGGAGGGGAGGACGAAAGGTTACGGCCACACACATATGCGACCCCCCCCCCCAACTATGTACTCACCAATGCAGAGCACCAAGTCACAGTGACACCACCCAAACACCCCTGAAAAATGCTAGGACATAATCAAATTTGGAATAAATATTTATGTACCAAAAAGCTCCAGAAAATTATCGTACAACCATGAAAGATATTCACAACAAAACTAATGACATACACATCAGTGTATAACTGAAGTACCAAGTCCTGCACATCCTACGAATTCAGCATGTCCGTGGGCCAAAGTCTTGAGAAATAAGGGCAAAGCCCACACAGGAGACCTGAGTCCTTTGGAGAGAACACTGTAGGGGCATCAGATGTAAAAACTACAGGCACCTCAGGGGGAAGGGAAGGGGGGGGCACCACAGCCACATGAGTCCACGACGCCAGATCCACGAGGAGCCACCATGCCCACTGGACCATCCTGGGGAGTGCAAAGCCACAGTCTCTCAATGTCTCTACAGTGGGTGGGCTGCCCACTGGACCATCCTGGGGAGTGCAAAGCCACAGTCTCTCAATGTCTCTACAGTGGGTGGGCTGCCCACTGGACCATCCTGGGGAGTGCAAAGCCACAGTCCATCAGGTGGATGACAGTCTCCACTGGTCAAGGAGGAGGCATGGTGGGCACAGTGAACCATAAACGGTGCTTGAGACGGCGGTGCCCAGCGGAGCGGTGCTTGAGATGAAGGGCCCAGCGTAGCGGTGCTTGAGACGGCGGTGCCCAGCGTAGCGGTGCTTGAGAGGAATGGCACAGCGGAGCGGTGCTTGAGACGGCGGTGCCCAGCGGAGCGGTGCTTGAGAGGAAGGGCCCAGCGGAGCGGTGCTTGAGACGGCGGTGCCCAGCGGAGCGGTGCTTGAGAGGAAGGACCCAGCGGAGCGGTGCTTGAGAGGAAGGGCCCAGCGGAGCGGTGCTTGAGACGGCGGTGCCCAGCGGAGCGGTGCTTGAGAGGAAGGGCCCAGCGGAGCGGTGCTTGAGAGGAAGGGCCCAGCAGAGCGGTGCTTGAGATGAAGGGCCCAGCGGAGCGGTGCTTGAGAGGAATGGCCCAGTGGAGCGGTGCTTGAGACGGCGGTGCCCAGCGGAGCGGTGCTTGAGAGGAAGGGCCCAGCGGAGCGGTGCTTGAGAGGAAGGGCCCAGCGGAGCGGTGCTTGAGATGAAGGGCCCAGCGGAGCGGTGCTTGAGAGGAAGGGCCCAGCGGAGCGGTGCTTGAGACGGCGGTGCCCAGCGGAGCGGTGCTTGAGAGGAAGGGCCCAGCGGAGCGGTGCTTGAGAGGAATGGCCCAGCGGAGCGGTGCTTGAGACGGCGGTGCCCAGCGGAGCGGTGCTTGAGAGGAAGGGCCCAGCGGAGCGGTGCTTGAGAGGAAGGGCCCAGCGGAGCGGTGCTTGAGATGGCGGTGCCCAGCGGAGCGGTGCTTGAGAGGAAGGGCCCAGCGGAGCGGTGCTTGAGATGAAGGGCCTAGCGGAGCGGTGCTTGAGATGAAGGGCCCAGCGGAGCGGTGCTTGAGAGGAATGGCCCAGCGGAGCGGTGCTTGAGACGGCGGTGCCCAGCGGAGCGGTGCTTGAGAGGAAGGGCCCAGCGGAGTGGTGCTTGAGAGGAAGGGCCCAGCGGAGCGGTGCTTGAGATGAAGGCCCCAGCGGAGCGGTGCTTGAGAGGAAGGGCCCAGCGGAGCGGTGCTTGAGACGGCGGTGCCCAGCGGAGCGGTGCTTGAGAGGAAGGGCCCAGCGGAGCGGTGCTTGAGACGGCGGTGCCCAGCGGAGCGGTGCTTGAGAGGAAGGGCCCAGCGGAGCGGTGCTTGAGAGGAAGGGCCCAGCGGAGCGGTGCTTGAGATGAAGGGCCCAGCGGAGCGGTGCTTGAGACGGCGGTGCCCAGCGTAGCGGTGCTTGAGAGGAATGGCCCAGCGGAGCGGTGCTTGAGATGGCGGTGCCCAGCGGAGTGGTGCTTGAGAGGAAGGGCCCAGCGGAGCGGTGCTTGAGAGGAAGGGCCCAGCGGAGCAGTGCTTGAGATGAAGGGCCCAGCGGAGCGGTGCTTGAGACGGCGGTGCCCAGCGTAGCGGTGCTTGAGAGGAAGGGCCCAGCGGAGCGGTGCTTGAGATGGCGGGGCTCAGCGGAGCGGTGCTTGAGAGGAAGGGCCCAGCGGAGCGGTGCTTGAGATGGTGGTGCCCAGCGGAGCGGTGCTTGAGATGAAGGGCCCAGCGGAGCGGTGTTTGAGACGGCGGTGCCCTGTTCAGCGGTGCTTGACAGGAAGGGCCCAGCGGAGCGGTGCTTGAGATGGCGGGGCCCTGTTCAGCGGTGCTCTTCTCCACGGCGGGGCCCTGTTCAGCAGTGCTCTTCTTCACCGCGGGCCCTGTTCAGCGGTGCTCTTCTCCACGGCGGGCCCTGTTCAGCGGTGCTCTTCTGCACCGCAGGCCCTGTTCAGCGGTGCTCTTCTTCACCGCGGGCCCTGTTCAGCGGTGCCTATCTCCACGGCGGGCCCTGTTCAGCGGTGCTCTTCTGCACCGCGGGCCCTGTTCAGCGGTGCCTATCTCCACGGCGGGGCCCTGTTCAGCGGTGCTCTACTCCACGG
This sequence comes from Pleurodeles waltl, assembly GCF_031143425.1. Lineage (NCBI taxonomy): Eukaryota > Metazoa > Chordata > Amphibia > Caudata > Salamandridae > Pleurodeles > Pleurodeles waltl. The sequence continues at coordinate 529,996,998 of NC_090449.1, forward strand.
CGGGGCCCTGTTCAGCGGTGCTCTTCTCCACGGCGGGGCCCTGTTCAGCGGTGCCTATCTCCACGGCGGGCCCTGTTCAGCGGTGCTCTTCTTCACCGCGGGCCCTGTTCAGCGGTGCTCTTCTCCACGGCGGGCCCTGTTCAGCGGTGCTCTTCTCCACGGCGGTCCCTGTTCAGCGGTGCTCTTCTCCACGGCGGGCCCTGTTCAGCGGTGCTCTTCTTCACCGCGGGCCCTGTTCAGTGGTGCCTATCTCCACGGCGGGCCCTGTTCAGCGGTGCTCTTCTGCACCGCGGGCCCTGTTCAGCGGTGCCTATCTCCACGGCGGGGCCCTGTTCAGCGGTGCTCTTCTGCACCGCGGGCCCTGTTCAGCGGTGCTCATCCAGCAGGTCAAGGGAGCCAGACCTGGCCTGGACTCCCTGCTCAGTCGCCCTCGGACCGTGACGTTTCTGGACCCTTCGGGGACGGACTCCTGGCCTCCTTAGTGTCCTCCTTCCCAACTGGGATGTGGCATGTGGGGTCCACCTTCTCCGCGCTCCTTCTGCCCTTCCGCTCCTTTGATGGGGCTCTCGGGCCCTTGCCTCCCCTAGATGGTGTGGGTGGGGAAGTGGCCGCACATTGCTCCTTGGGGGCAGCCCTGTCGGTCCTCGCACGGCGGCCCTTGTTTTTGCGGGTCCTCTTGCCGGGGGGGGGGCTGGACGTGTCCTTGCTGCTGATCGATGTGTCACTGCTGGCAAAGGGTGGGCTCCAGAACCCAGGCACAACAGTGACACCCGAAGCTGGGCTGGTGGTGGCTGCGGTGCTCTTGGGACTCTTTGAAGATGGATGGGGGAGCACATCGGGGGGAAAGAGGTTAAGGTTAGCCAGGAAAAGTTTTTTAGGGCCAAGGTAAAGGGTAGGAGAAGTGGAGATGGAAGTGGAGGTAGAGGAGGTGGTTGTAGGAGAGTCAGGTGTGCTGTCATTGGGTGAAGGTGCTGGTGCTGTAGGCTGTCGTGAGGTGGATGGCTGTTGGGTGGGTGTCTGCCTGCGTTTGTGTGTCTTGGAAGAGGGGGTGACAGACACAGTGGGAGAGGACACAGGGGACGTGTAAATGGCAGTGGGGGTGGTGACTGCACGAGTGTGGACTGTACTGGAGGGTGAGGTGGTGATGGAAGCACTGGCTGATGTTGGGGTGCATGCAGGTGTGAGTGTAGACGTCACAGGGAGGGAGGAGGGAGACGAGGAGGAGGGGGACACAGGGGTGGCAGTGGCTGTTGGCATGTCTGCATCTGGGTGTTGCTTGGGTGAGTGTTTGTGGGATCTGTGGGGCTTGTGTTTGGATGAGCTGCTCTTGGGTGTTGAGGTGTGTGCAGGCTGGTCTGATGGTGTGGATGGGATAGGCTGAGGAACAGGAGACAGAGAAAGGCTGGAGGCAGTAAGAAGAGGGAGGCTGGAAACAGGGACAATGGCTGCCGTCAGTGCTGAGGCCAGAGCAGTGAACGCTCGTTGATGGGCAGCCTGACCCGAATGAATGCCCTCCAGGTACGCATTGCTCTGTTGCACCTCCCTTTGCACACCCTGGATGGCATTCAAAAGGGTCGTCTGCCCAACAATGAGCGTCCTTACCAGGTCAATGAGCTCCGCACTGAGGGCAGCAGGGGCAACAGGGGCAGGGGCTGAGGTGCCTGGGGCGAAGGAGACGCGCGCCTTCCTGGGCGAACCGGCACGGAGCGAAGACTGAGGGGCTGCTGGGAGGGCGGGGCTGGTGCGCTGGGTGGCGGCTGTACCTGTAGAGGCGGGGGGCACGATGTTGCCGCCACCCCTAGGGAGCTCCCATCCGAGGACGTGTCGCTTTCGCTGCTCTCACCAGCGGTCCCCGTGGTGGTGCTCCCCTCGCCCTCCGGATCACTGGTGCCCTCGGTGTCCGTTCCTGGGCCCACCGTGGCCTTGTGTCCTGCAGCTCCCTCGTGCTCCGATGCCAAATCTCCTCCGCCTGATGATGCTAATGCACACATGCACAAGAAGATGAAGAGAAAGGGTGGGGGGAGAAAAAAGAAGACCAGGTTGAGTGCATGCAATGTCAACACCGTTGGCGGAGAGGACAGACACAGGTGCCTAATGCACTAAGCCGCGCATTCGGGGTACACTACTCAGTACTACTGACTAAGACAACAGGCCAAGAGACTTCAAACGTGCACATGGGAGATGCTGGACCTTCAATGGCTGTACTTGTCACCCTACCGAGGTGGGGGCCGGGGGCACAGGGCCATGCCTAAGGGAGAGGACTACACTACAGAAAGAGCCCTGGCCTAATGTCACCCACAGCCCTCCTCCCCCACCCAGACGCCTCCACTGCGCAGAAAGATAGGAGAATGTGCTGATACTCACCCCCTTGTGTCTGCTGTGATGTCTTAAAGCGCCCATCCAATTCAGGGTAGGCCACCGCCAGGATCCGGGACATCAGGGGGGTCATGGTGCGACTGGCACCCCTCCTAGGTTGGGAGGCCATCCCCAGCAGTGTTTCTGCGGTCTTCCTTGTTCCGCGGCGGATGTCCTCCCACCTCTTGCGGCAGTGGGTGCCCCGTCTGTTGTGGACCCCCAAGTTCCGGACTTCCTTGGCGATGGCACGCCAAATCTCGATCTTCTGATGGGCGCTGACCTATTTGACATGTACAGGGTGGAAAGGAGGAAATCATGAATGACCTGCATGTTAGATGTGATTGGCCCCCCCCACCAACTTTGCCATATGGCACATGCTCTCATCTGTCGGGCGTTGCACTCCTCATTCGCCCCCCACCCCACCAACTTACATCCACCCCAATCCACACAGGCATAGCCCATTCCATGTGCACCCGGTGTACTCACTTGTTGGTCTGGAGGACCGTAGAGTAGCGCATACTGGGGGAGGACCCCATCCACGAGCTTCTCCAACTCTTCAGACGTGAAGGCAGGGGCCCTTTCCCCAGTCGCAGCAGCCATTGTATCTTCCAGACCGAGGTCACAGCAGCACTTGCAGTATAGGTCCTCTCCTGTGGATGATCAGGTCTCGAGTGATTAAGCAGATAGAAAATGGCGGTCACGCCCGAGGCGGTGCGTACCGCGACGGTGCGTACCGCGACCGCCGGCGCAGTTCGTCATTGGCTCCTGAAACTCATAGGCTTCAATGTTAACCAATGCGGCTTTGTGCCGCGGTCTTCGACCGCCTACCGCCACGGTGTGCCCCGCCAGCGCATTGACCTCACATCCCATTGTCCCACTTCACAGGTCAGGCAGCCGCCATTTCAAGGGCCTACATGGCTTAATTTTGACTGCGACACACAGGCCTAGGCCTTGCATTGCCACACATACACGCCTTTCAACCCATTGCCATTCTTTAACTGTGCAAGCTGTCTGTACGTACCTGTGGTTTGGCTGACTCTGTGCTCCATGTTGTCCTTCCTAGGCACCGTCCGCTGGGACTTGCGATGAGAAGGAGGAATCCTCGCGTGTACCGACCGCTGGTGGACCTGTCGACAATGGAAGAACGCCATATATTACTTCGATACAGACTTGACCGTGCCACTATCCATGAACTGTGTGCCCAGCTGGAGCCAGCCCTGATGTCCCCCATCCGCCAACCCACAGGGATTCCCCCTCTGGTGCAGGTTTTGTCAGTCCTCCATTTTTTGGCCAGTGGGTCATTCCAGACCACAGTGGCCATGTCATCTGGAATGTCTCAGCCTATGTTTTCTAAGATTTTGAGCGGAGTGTTGTCTGCCCTGATGAAACTCATGCGGAGCTACATCATTTTCCCAGAGGAGGGTGACTTGCCTACAGTCAAGGGTGATTTCTATGCCCTTGGACATATTCCCAACATCATTGGTGCCATTGATGGGACCCATGTGGCTTTGGTACCCCCAAAAGACGATGAGCAGGTGTACCGAAACAGAAAAAGTTATCATTCGATGAATGTCCAGGTGGTCTGTTTGGCTGACCAGTACATCTCCCATGTAAATGCCAAGTTCCCAGGGTCAGTGCATGACGCGTATGTGATGCGAAATAGCAGCATCCCCTATGTGATGGAGCAGCTACAGAGACAACGTGTGTGGCTAATAGGTGACTCTGGTTACCCCAACCTGCCGTGGCTACTGACCCCAGTGAGGAATCCCCGGACAAGGGCAGAGGAACGGTACAATGAGGCCCATGGGCGTACTAGGAGGGTGATTGAGCGAACCTTTGGCCTCCTGAAGGCCAGGTTTAGGTGCCTGCATATGACAGGTGGATCCCTAATGTACTCACCAAAGAAGGTGTGCCATATCATCGTGGCGTGCTGTATGCTTCACAACCTGGCTTTGCGACGCCAGGTGCCTTTCCTGCAGGAGGATGGTCCAGATGGTGGTGTTGTAGAAGCCGTGGAGTCTGTGGAGAGTGAAGAGGAGGAAGACTCAGAGGACGACACAGACAATAGGGACAGAGTGATACAACAGTATTTCCAGTAACACCCAGGTAAGAATCACCCACGCCATTTCACAATTGGTTCTAGCCTCCTGCATCTGTACTTTCTGTAGTTCCCACCAGATCTTTTTGGGTAATTTTTGTTTTTCCCTTCCCTTCTCAGTGCTGTATGACTCAGTGCCTGACTTCTGCTTGGTTTGCCCATGAACTTCAGCGTATTGACATTGGTATGTTGTCATCACTAATTGACAGAACAGATATTGAACAGTAATATGTAATACATTTGCTAATAATACAGCATGACTCCAAACTGATTTGTGTGCAATATGTGATTTATTTACAGGGCTAGATATTGGTACATGTGATTATAAGGGTGATGGGTGGGGGTGGAGTAATGTCCATGGCAGAGTCCAGTTCTCAGTCTCACAGGTGCATTTCCTGAAAGCCTCATGCATCTTTACTTTGTGTATTTCCCCCCAGTTCTTTTAAACTGATGTTTGATTTTCCCTTCCCTTTTCAGTGCTGTATGACCCACTGCGTGACTTCTGCTTGGTTAGCCCATGGACTAATGCTTATTGACATCGGTATGTTTTCATCACAAAGTTAACTGAACATTATTGATCATTAATGTGTTATACATTTGTAAATAATACAGGCTGACTCCTGAATGATTTCAGTGCAATGAGTGATTTATTTTTAGTGCTAGATATTGGTACATGATATTAAAACGGTGATGGGTGAGGGTGGAGTTATGTCCATGGCAGAGTCCAGTTCTCAGTTTCACAGGTGCATTGTCCATATGCCTGTGGAAGGATGGAGCAGAGGCAGTTCATGGTTGGACAGGGTGGCAATGTGGGACAGTGGGAAGAGTTCAGGGGGTATGTCCTGCTGGCGGGGGTCTTGACATCCTACTCTGTCTTTTTTTTGGATCTCAGGTTCCTCTTACGGGGTGGTTGTTCTTCAGCAGGAGGTGGGGTTCTGGTGGCCTGCCGTGGTGTTGGGGCCTCCTGGCCACTAGCGCCGGCGGAGGTGGTAGGCTGTTCCTGGTCCGGGCTAGTGACAGGGGCCCTGTGTGGTGCCACATGGTCCCGCAACGCGTCTTCTATCCTGTTGAGGGCCAGGACGATGGTCCCCATTGCGGTCCCGATGATTCTCAGCTCCTCCCTGAACCCCATGTAGCGTTCCTCCTGCTGTGCCTGGATCTCCGTGAACCTGGCCAGTACCGTCGCCATCGTCTCTTGGGAGTGGTGGTAGGCCCCCATGATGGTGGTGAGGGCCTCTTGGAGAGTGGGTTCCCTGGGCCTCTCCTCCCCCCCCTGTCGCACAGCAGCCCTCCGAGCTGCCCGGTTTCCCCCGGCCTCTGTCTCCTGGACGGTGTGCCCGCTCCCACTGCCCCCAGGTCCCTGTTGTTGGTGGGGTGTTGGGTTAGCCTGGGTGCCCTGTAGTGGCAGACACACCGCTGATTGACGTGTCCTAGAGACAGAGGCATGGGCCCGCTGGGTGGGAGCTGTGCTGGTGTTGGCAGAGGGGGTCGGGTCTGGTGTGGCCTGTGTCTGGGTGAGGGGAACCGACTACCCAGAGGTCCCCGATGGTCCGGGCTGGTCATCAGGTTCAGTGTCGACAGAGCTGCTGTCCTCACTGTGGGCCTGTTCCGGGGGTGGGATGGATATTTCTGGACCCTCCTGGCTGGTGTTTTGGCGTTCGGGTCCTGCATGGGGTAAGAGAGTTTGGTTATTGTTTCTGTGTGTGCAATAGCGTGCGTGTTATGGGTGCCCTCGTCCCCCAGTGCAGGCATTCCCTTGAGGGAGGTGTTGTGAGGGTAGTTAGTCGGGGGGGGTAAGTGCAGTGGTCATGCTTGGGTGATGGGTGTCCATGGATTGTGTTGGCATGCAGGAGTTGGTGTTGGGATGGGTGGGTTGTGCTGGTGAGACATTGTCAGGGAGGATGTGTGCTGGGGGGTTGGGGGTGAGGGTGGGGGTGTGGGTTGGCATGCTGGTGGGGTGGGGGGGATCTAGTAGTTGAGATTGGACTTACCAGAGTCCATTCCTCCGGCTACTCCTGCGAGGCCCTGAGGATGCAGGATGTTGAAGACCTCTTGCTCCCATGATGTAAATTCGGGAGGGGTGGGTGGGGGTCCGCCGCCAGTCTTCTGGACCGCGATGTTGTGCCTGGAGACCATCGATCGGACCTTCCCCCGTAGGTCGTTCCATCGTTTGCGGATGTCCTCCCTATTCCTGGGATGCTGTCCCACCGCGTTGACCCTGTCCACGATCCGCTGCCATAGCTCCGCCTTCCTAGCTATACTGGTGTGCTGCACCTGTGAGCCGAAGAGCTGGGGTTCCACTCTTAGGATTTCCTCCACCATGACCCGGAGTTCTTGGTCCGAAAAGCGTGGGTGCCTTTGGGGTGCCATGGGGTGGTGTGGGTGAGGTGTGGGGTGGTGTATGTGATGATGAGTATGTTGGTGTGTGGTGCTTTGTGCTACTATGTGGTGTGTGTGATGGTGTAGTGTGCCTCAGTGTGTATTGCTATGGATTGTCTGCTGTGTCTCTCTCTCCTTCTCTCAGTAATTGTGGTCGTAGGGGTTTGTTGGTGATGTGGGGGTGTGTTTTATAGTTGATTGATTGTGTGGGAGTGAGTTGTGTATGTGTATCAGGTGTGTGTATTTGTAATTGTCCAATGTGCCTGTGTTTTGGTGCTGTGTGTGTATTTTGACCGCGGCGGTGTGTACCGCCAATGGAATACCGCGTTGGAAGTCCCGCCGCGTTGATTCGTGGGTCGTAATGGCATGAGCGTTTTTCTGTTGGCGTGACGGTGGAGGTTTGGTCATCTCCAGTTTATCGCTGCCCGCTGATGTGGCGGCCTGCAGTGGAGGTCGGATTTTTGGAGGTTTGGCCGTTGTGGGTCAGAATGACCGTGGCGGCTTTCTGCAACCGCGGCGGTGTTATGGCGGTCTTCTGACCGGCGGTAAGCACCTTTTACCGCCGAGGTCAGAATGACCCCCAAAGTGTAAAGCATTCAAATATCACAAAACAGTAATTAAATAAAACACAGGAAACAGTTTAAAAATCCAAAACCAATTTATAAAAATAGCTTATATTTTTATCTTTAAAATGACACAAAAACGATTAAAATCGGTTCAGGGGAACCGGAGATATGAATTTTTAAAGAATTATTACTTTTCTAGCGGTTAGAAACAAAAAGCGCCAATCGGGTCATCTGGTTGCACCAGGACCGGGGCAAAGTCAAACTTTCAGGCCGACCGCGATGGAGCCCTGCTCGGCTACAGGTGCCGGGAGGCTTCGGTCAAAAAGTTACCTTCTGACTTAGGGCCTCATTCCGACCCGGACGGGCGGCGGACGCCGCCCGCCGGGCAGAAACCGCCCAAACACCGCCCCGCGGTCAGAAAACCGCGGGGGGCATTTCAACTTTCCCGCTGGGCCGGCGGGCGATCTGCAAAAGATCGCCCGCCGGCCCAGCGGGAAAGCACCTTCCACGAGGATGCCGGCTCCGAATGGAGCCGGCGGAGTGGAAGGTGTGCGACGGGTGCTGTGGCACCCGTCGCGCTTTTCAGTGTCTGCTAAGCAGACACTGAAAAGCAATGTGGGGCCCTGTTAGGGGGCCCCTGCAGTGCCCATGCCATTGGCATGGGCACTGCAGGGGCCCCCAGGGGCCCCACGACACCCGTTCCCGCCAGCCAGGTTCTGGCGGTGTAAACCGCCAGAACCAGGCTGGCGGGAAGGGGGTCGGAATCCCCATGGCGGCGCAGCTTGCTGCGCCGCCATGGAGGATTCCCATGGGCAGCGGGAAACCGGCGGGAGACCGCTGGTTTCCCGTTTCTGACCGCGGCGTTACCGCCGCGGTCAGAATGCCCATGAATGCACCGCCAGCCTGTTGGCGGTGCATTCGCTGCCCTCGGCCCTGGCGGATTCAATCCGCCAGGGTCAGAATGAGGGCCTTAGTCTTTATTTTGAAGTTTTTCTTCACCGGGACGAACCTGCCAGTTGAATCAGACCTCCTTGAGCCCTTGTCTGGATACGCGATGTGGGTTTCCTCGGTGGAGATTTTTACCTTCGGACTTAGTCGTTTTTTCGAGATGAAAATCCTTCGACTGGGGTAAACCTGGATCTTGATCCGACGTCCATGGAGCCCTTCTCGGATACGATGGCTGGGAGGTCCCGGTCAACTTTTTACGTTCGGACTTAGGCCCTCATTCTGACCTTGGCGGGCGGCGGAGGCCGACCGCCAAAGTCCCGCCGTCAGGTTACCGTTCCGCGGTCGAAAGACCGCGGCGGTAATTCTGACTTTCCCGCTGGGCTGGCGGGCGGTCGCCTTCAGACCGCCAGCCAGCCCAGCGGGAAAGAGGCTTCCACGATGAAGCCGGCTCGGAATCGAGCCGGCGGAGTGGAAGCTGTGCGACGGGTGCAGTTGCACCCGTCGCGTATTTCACTGTCTGCGCAGCAGACAGTGAAATACATTTAGGGGCCCTCTTACGGGGGCCCCTGCAATGCCCATGCCAGTGGCATGGGCACTGCAGGGGCCCCCAGGGGCCCCGTGACCCCCCCTACCGCCATCCGGATCTCGGCGGTCCGACCGCGGGGATCTGGATGGCGGTAGGGGGGGTCGGAATCCCCGCGGCGGTGCAGCAAGCTGCGCCGCCGCGGAGGATTCAATGGGGCCGCGGTACACTGGCGGGACCCCGCCAGTGGTGCCGGTCCGACCGCGGCTTTACCGCCGCGGTCGGAATCCCCATTGGAGCACCGCCGGCCTGTCGGCGGTGCTCCCGCGGTCCTCCGCCCTGGCGGTCAAAGACCGCCAGGGTCAGAATGACCACCTTAGTCTCTTTTTTGGATGTTTTTCTTTACCGGGACGAACCACGAAGTCAGGCCGGGTCGCGGTTGAGGCAAGCCGGCTAGAATTTCCGCGGCGGGTCGGTCCCTCTCTGGAGCTTTTTTCCAAAAATTCTCAAATCTTTTCCAAACTTCTGGGGCTTCACCCAGATGTTCTTTTAAGGTTCTTTTGGGGTCCACAGCTCACCCCAAGGGTCCAGAAGTTCTGTGATGGTCCTTGGGGGGTGCGGACTTCAACTCCCAGAATGCACCTGGCGCAAACTCCTTTATGGCCACTGGACAGTGGTCAGCTGGTCGCTTTCTTCAGGAGTTGGTGCAGGGGACTCTGGTTTAGCAATTTTTCACCTGTAGCAAACAGGGAGTCCCTCCTTGAACCAGTTGAAGCCAGGCAAAGTCCTTCTTGTGGTGAAGCCCAAGTGTGCAGCTGGTGCAGTCCTTCTGAGTGCAGGGTCCAGGTGCAGGCCAGGGGTCCTTCTTCTTCTTTAGTTCCTTTCTTGTTGAATTCTGGAGGGGATCTGAGGCGTGGGTGCAGGTCTGCCAGTTTTATCCTTGCTCCTGGGTGAAAAGCAGGGGGGCCCTGGTTCTCCAATCAGGGACAGGGTCGTCCCCCTGTGATGACCACTTCCTGGGAAGTGTGGCAAAAATCCATCCCAGAAGGCAACAGTCTCTAAAAATCCAACATGGATGAATCTGATTTTTGGCGGTTACATCTGGCTGAGCCCACCCACTGGTGTGGCTAAAAATCATAAACACACCCCTCTCCTGCCCTCTCCTAATCTAATCAAGGGGGCACCTAGTTGTCTGGGGTTGCAGGATGTGGGGGTGTTGCTGGGTGCTCCAGATGTCCTTCTCTGCCTTTGAAGACCAGTTTGGCAGCCCTCCCCCTTCCTGCCTCACCATCTGCTGAGGGGAGATTCTCTCCCCCAAGCACATTCCTTTGTGTGAAGCCAGGCCACTTCACACCTAATCAAGGCAGCCTGGCAGAAGCTGCTGCAGGCTGGCCAATCAGAGCACAGCAGCAAAAACAATGCAGAGCTGAAATTGGCAACTTTTTAGGTAAAGTCTAAACTTTTTACCTGGACAAGTTATATTAAATCCAACAACTGGAAGTTGTGGGATTTATTACAACAATCAATTTGATACCAAATTCTTGGTATGTAACATTTAAGGAGACTTTAAAATTTAAAATAAAGTCTGCCCATTCTAGCCTATGAAGGCCATTTACTTCAATGAGGGAAAAACGAATTTGGCTGTTTTTACCTCACCAGGGCTTATAGATCTATTTTTATAAAATCCCTGCTTATAGTTACATGGCACCCAGCCCTAGGGGCACATAGGGCACACCTTAGGGGTGACTTATATGTAAAAATAAGGTAGTTTAAGACTTTGGAAGTACCTTTAATTCCAAAGTCGAATTTGCACATAACTTTAATTTAAAAGCAGCCAGCAAGGCAGGCCTGCTTTTAAAATGACACTGGGCACCTCAACAGTGCACCTAGGTGTGCACCACCTATGCTGTGGTCCCTAAACCTACATGCCCTACCATATACTAGGGACTTATAGGTAGGTTCACTTAGCCAATTATAATTAGCCTAATTTGCATATTGATTTTACACAGAGCACAGGCCCTGGGACTGGTTAGCGGTACCCAGGGCACCATCAGAGTCAGGAAAACACCAGCATAAAGTGGATAATGGGGGCAAAAAGTTATGGGGCCTCTGCAATCAGCCCTGTTTTCTCACAGCGAGGTTAAAGAAGGGAGCGCGGCGAGTGCCGCGACCCCTGACCTGCGTCACGGCTTCTCCCGCGATCCGCCTGCAAGCCGCGGCTTCCCCCGCGGCTTGCCTGCGGACCGCAGTATTCAGAGAGTGCCGCGCCGCGGCGGCCCATGCTTGCGGCGTGACAGTATGGTGTTGTGGGTGAGGGTGGGGGTGTTGCGTGTGTGTGTCAGTCTCCTTTTCCTTCCCCCTCCCCTGTGTGCTAGGTGCAGTACTCACCGTGGCCGTCGCCACAGCTGTTCGTACGTACTCTTGATAGATGAGAAGATACATCAGCATGGGCAGGACGTGCAGCTCGGGCTCCATGGTGTCCTGGTTCTTTGTTGAGTGTCGCGAGGTGAGTGGTTTCCCTTCTGTGTACTGTTTTTGTTGTGCTTTTGATGGCATTGGTACCGCCTCGGAAAAGCTGGCGGATGGGCGTGTTGTAATGGGATGGGCGGTACATTGACTTCCGCCTGTCTGTTGGCGGTTGCCGCCGTGTTTTTTTTTGCTACTGCTGTGGCGATCAGATTGTTAAAGTGGCTGTCTGTGTTGACGGTTTCCACCGTGGTCGGGATTCAATTTTTTTTACAGCCGGCCTGTTGGCTGTATTACCGCTGCTTTATCACAACCGCCAGGGTTGTAATGAGGGCCATAGTATATATCACACCTTACTCCACCCATCTTGAAATGAGGGCCATAGAATGGTCTTTAGCTGCGCTCAGTGGAGGACCTTTGTGCATTAGGAGTAACCCAAAAGTATGCAGACGGTGTATAAAGCACTGTTCCGACCTTCATGTACAAGACGTAGGCTGAAGGGTTAAATTGGAAGCACAGGTCTAAAGTTTTTAATTATATCTAAAGTACCCAAAAAGTGCAGAAGTCGAAGCCTGTTTCCTGTAGGGTGAAGTCTCCTCATCTTGGGCCAGATGTATCAAACTTTTTTGCATTCGCAAATGGTGCAAATCCCAAAATCAGTTGTTTGCGAATGCAAAAATGCCCCCTGCAATGTATGAAAGGCTTTCGCAGTGTGAAAATACGGAATCGCTAATTTAGCGAATTTTAGCGAAATTACATGGTTTTGCATGCTGCAAACAGCGCATCGCAAAAAGCGACATGATTTACCGAATCGCTATTTTCAAGATGCAAACTGTGACAAAGTTTTGCGACTCGCAGATTGCGATCTGCAAAATCCTGGCGCAATTTGTGATATGCTGATTGTGACACACAAAACCATATTGCAATGCCATGCATCAAAAATTTGCAAATTGCGAACATTCACAGAATGGCCTTTTACACATGCAATTTACCATGATTTGAAATCAGGTGGTAACCAGGTGCAACCTATGTAAAGAGGCCCAGAATGACTCAGCCGCTTTTCCACAATGGCTGTACTCTACGTGATGGCGAGGAGAATGAGGATCTTGGCAGGTTTGAGGAGAGGGAGGAGGAGATAGGAGCGCATTTTCAGAGTGTGCATAACCCTGTTTCACCAGACAGAGGAGGAAATCTATGAGAAGTACAGGTTAAGCTCAGCCATAATTGACCTGATAGCAGATCTACAACCCTTACTGCAGTGAAACACACACAGGACCAATAGCATACCCACCCATGTGCAGGTATTATGCTCCCTGCACCTATTAGCCTCAGGGAGCTATCAAGGGGTCATAACAGCAGCTGGAGTGGTCTCACAGAGTGCCTCTCATGCGTCTTCAGTGCATTTCTGAATGCCATACTGAGCAAAATACAAGAGCACATAAGATTCCCCGACACCCCACACGAATTACAACAAACAAAAATCAATTTCTATCAGATTGCACAATTCCCACATGTCATAGGTGCCATTGATGGGACACATGTAGCAAACTGTTCACCATCGGCCACGAGTATGTGTATTGCAACCGTAAGGACCATCATTCCCTGAACATACAGGTGATTAGCAATGCCTCTAACATCATTACCGATCTCGTGGCCAGCGGGATTCACACAAGGCTGCTTGGGAGTTTGGCCAAGGATACCTACTGGGTAAAGTAATAATTGACAATGTTGCAAGTTATAGTGACTGCAGATTTCAACAGTACTCATTTTACCCTCTGTTCATTCCAGGAGACAGTGCCTACTCAGTGCGTATCTATATACTGACGCCCTACCTGAACCCTGCAATGTTTGCAGAGAGGAAGTACAATGCTGCACACAGGGCAACCCGCAGTGTGGTGGCAACTTTATTACCTTGACGTCAGGTAACGTATGTGTCAATAGGACATAGGAAGGGAGTGCTGCGTCCCTGTGGATCTAGCCTCTGACGGTGGTGTGGGGACTTCATCCGGCATCTCATCTGAGTCCAGGTTGTACTCTGGGAGAGGTAACACCCTTTTTCTGCATCTAGTTGGTGCAATACTGAAAGACTGACGTGTTGGAGTCGGTCTGTGGCTGTGTTTCAACATCACCCACATTTCCATCTTCTGCTGCAGGATGGCCCGGGACATCTGCAACGACAATGTGCAGCATGTCATTAATGTTTATATCACAAGAAGTTGCACAATCATAAATATTGCACTCTGACACTGTATCACTGTGACTTGTATGTGTTGTTTCTCTATGTGGTTGAACACCAACTTACTTTAAATGTGGTATTTTGACCTTAGGGTTGTGGACTACCACTTCCATAAGGTATATTTGCATTGTATGTAAGATGTGGCATGGACTACTAATTACAATGCATCTAAATAACACCTCTTTCCTAGAGGGCATTGGTACATGCACATATCGGGATAAACATCATTGCTGGCCTTACTTTTGCTGGTGCTGGGTGTCTCTGAGGTGTCAATGTCAGTGACACCACTGACAGCTTCCGGAGGCAGTGTGGACTCTACCATGTCTTCCATTGGTGTAGACAGATTCTGGATGGGTGGTCCTCCTCCGGTGCTCCTTGCCTCCTTTAGCCCGCTCTCTACCCTTTCTTTGGCACGGGAACGCAGGTCATACCATCTCTTGCGTATCTCCTCCACAGAGCGCTGCACAACACCCACTGTGCATATTTTGGTCTGGATTTCAAACCACAGTTTCCTTTTCTCACTTTAAGGTACCTGGAGTGAGTTGTTCCTAAACAGTTTGTCAGGGTTCCTGACACTCTCCTCAGTGAGCACCTCCAATTCCTGCTCATTGAATTTGAGCTTGCCCTTCCTGTCTCCCTTGTCCTTCACCTTCCCATCATTGGCCATGTTGCAGTTTGGTCCTGGCAGGCTCACAAAGCTGACTCCCTGGTGCTGGGTCTCCCTGCCTGCTCCTGTGGGTGTCGCTCCTGGAAACAGCATAGGCTGACTCACTTCCTAGTTGGGATGTCATCATCCTGTTCTGGGTTGCCGTTTTCACATTTTGCGATTTTCAATTACCGAATCGCTATTGATTTGCGATTCAGTATTTGCTAATCTCAAATAGCGTTTGCGGATTTTAAGAAATCCCAATTACCGACTCGCAATTTTGATTCATCCCATTTTGCACTTCTAAAATAGTGATTTCTTAAAATTTGCTGTTTAAGAAATGCAAACCGGGAGCTTGATACATCTGGCCCCTTATTCTCTGAATGTCACTTACAGCAGGTAAAAACTTTGTAAAGCTATCAATCGGGAGAAAATATATTAGGTACCGCAGACCTTGTGATGTAAAAAGGGAGAGCAAGACATTCAGAGATCAGAGCGTTAAACATGAAGGTTAAAGACAAATAATTAATGCAGTAAACATTGAAAAATTCTCAACTATTTACTTAGGAGGGAGACTTTTGTGATTTTCTTTAAATTTTAGCAATAGTTATACATAGAACAAAAGCAATGGCTTCTAGCGGATGCAAATAATTTCACATCATAATCAATAACAGAGAACATGATCTATCAATTATATCTTGTAAAGCAGGTAATTGGTTCAACAAAATGCTTATAAAAAGTGTTCCATGGTCATGTGGTGACGCTGTAAGTAAATTTATTTTGATTAATTAATCTATTAAAAACATTTTATGAGCAGTACAATAATTAAGTATTCAAAAATGACATATTTTTTAAGAAGGATAAACATATTGGTGTTAAAAATGCCATTTAAAACAGATAATAAAAACAGACAAGTACAAAGTTTGAGACAATAGTGGGGCTGTGTGGCACTAAGGACCTGATTACGAGTTTGGCGTCCATGTTACTGCAGTTGAAATGGCATCAAAGTCACCTCTGCACCGTTGGCGGTCCACCCACCCTATTACGATGCATGCAGTTATATAGACGAAAGACCACTGCGGTCTTGCAGCTGCCGCCACCAGGAAATCTCGACCGCGGTGGTGGCAGATATGCCAAAGCCTTATGTCGGAGGGCTGACCATCAGTGTTACTGCTAGCCCAATCATGAAGTGCTTTCCCGCTGACAAGACTGTGGCGATCCAACCTCCACAAATGAGCTGGCAGAAATGGCAGGATAAAAGGCTGAAACTCACCTATATAAAGCTTCACTCATCCAGTGCTGCCATGGAGCTGATCCTACACATTGTGGCACTGCTGTTCCTTCTTGATGACATCCAAAATCGACACTGCCATGGACCTGGCAAGGGATTTGTGGTCCCTGGCTCAAAATTATTTTATGGGCCCTGTTCGGAATTGTACAAAATGTATGAAGTAATTGCAGCTCTATGATGCCCTCTTTGGCCAGGTCACTGACACTGCACAGGCACACGCTACAAAATTTGACATGTCTCCACATTTCATAATCATGGATAGTGATGTATGCATGAAATTGTGTCACACAACAGCACTTTCTCATCAATATATCTATGACACCCTCACATTGCCCACATGCTAGATCCTGTTGTGATATCAAAAATACATCTATATGGATGTGTCATGAAACTGAAACACACCTTCTCTGCTAAATCTTTGAAATGGACTCACACATCACCCAGATTTAAAGGTGATGTTATGTAAATGTGATTTAAGATAATCAGTGTGAGAAACATACAAAGGTCACAATGTAAAGACTCTCTGCAGATTAGGTTTTGCTCTAAAAGGGGGACCACTGGAACGCAGGGCAACAGTCCACATTTTACATGCCGCAAAACATCTCTGTGCACAGGACCTGTGGCTTGAATTATATCAGGCACTATCAATAGCACAACCAAGGTGCCATGCATATGTCGTTAATGTGTAAGTGCAAGTCATGAAAGCAAACACAGCAGTAAAGCATTTGTCTCACATTAATATAAAGTAGGTGTAGGGTACACATACAAAAATGGACACGTCAATTAAAATTCCTAATAAGGTATGACATTTTAACACCTTTCATGTGTTTATGGACACATAACAAACTTGCACATATCAAACATATATCCAGAAATGCTAACTAAATGATGTTGACATTGGTCAAGCCAAGCTCAAATATTTACCATATGAAATACCACCCAATGCATTGAACATTTCCCCTTGTCAGTATAACTCCAGCACTGGTTCGAAGGTTAGATCATACTAACCACTTCAAATGGATCAGCAATCAGGGATGAAAAAACTCAACTGAGGTCACACATCACAAAGTATCCAATACCATCAAATAGTTAGAAAAGTATTGGCGGGACTAGTATGTTTCGCACAAAGCAAATCTTTAATTTTGAATAAACAATCACATTGAATAAACCAAAGTCCGGTGGCCAATCCATTTCCACATTGTGGGGCCCAGCACACTGCTGTATGACTACACTTGCCCATATATGATGCTGCCAGTGAATCTCCTCACTAAGAGGCATCCATTGGGCATGGCAGACACCTTGAAGATCTTACTTGGGATGGGGGAATTTGGGTTTGGAAGGTATGTCATTGGTGTTGGAAGGTGGGGGTTGTGGAAGAAGGGATGGACTGACATTTAGGAGGGGGGCTGGGAGTTGAAAGGGCTGGATTGTTGTTTTAAAAGGGGACCCTTGCTAGTGGAAGGGGTGGATGGGTCTGGACCACGGTGGATACGGATGTTGAAGAGGTGGGTTTGGGTGTGCAGGCGCTGGAACCTTTGTGGAAAGGGTGGTAGGTGGTTTGGGAGGGCAGAGTGCAAGGTAAAAGGTAGGATCCTCTGTGGGGAACTTAGGAGGGGCTTTGGGAGAGAGTGGGGACTTGGAAGTAGAGGGATTGTCAGGGTCTGATGTGGTTGGGAATATTGCGGGTGCAGGTGCATATGTGTCTGGTGTATGTGCTGCAAGTATGGGTGTGTGTTATACCTCAGGCTACTGTTGGGTGTGTGATTGTTTCAGACTGAGGCCCTCATTATGACATTGGCGGTAAGTTCCGCTTACCACCATGCCGACTGCCACCAATATACCGCCGGCGCAGTGGATTACCACTACCCATATTATGACACACATATAGCAATCTGTCACTATACAGCCACACACACAAGTCAGCCAGCCCAAAGGTGGGTGTTAAACTGGGGGTATCCAAACCCACTCCGTTACACCAACAGAACTTCGCCCACAATATTATGACCCACGAATCACTGTGGTGGACATTCAATGGTGCTAAACCATTGGCAATACATACCGCTGCGTTCAAAATACACACATACATACAAAACACCACTACATTGAACAATATAAATAACACACACCACACCCAAACCATTATAAAACATACACCCACATTACCCACAACCCTTTACGACTACAAACAACTGCCAACAGAGAGAGATACAGCAAGATCACCCACATAACCAGAGCCACAAAACACCATCACCTGTACACCATCCACGCACCTTACATCCCCAAAACATCACCCCACACCCTCACCCACACCACTCACACTACACCCATGGCACCACAATGAAACCCCAGGTTCTCAGAGGAAGAGCTATGGGTCATGGTGGAGGAAATCATCCGGGTAGAGCCACAGCTTTTGGGATCACTCACCGGTGCAGCAGACATCCATCGCCAGGAAGATGGAGCTATGACGGAGAACCGTGGACAGGGCCAACGCCGTGGGACAGCACCCAAGAACAAGGGATGACATTAGGAAGAGGTGGAACGACCTGGGGGAAGGTGCGTTCCGTGGCAGCAAGACACCAAATAGCTGTACAGGCGGACTGGCGGTGGTCCCCCACAATTAACAGCATGGGAGGAGCAAGTCTTCGCAATCATGAATCCTGAGGACCTGGCAGGAGTAGGAGGAGGACTGGACTCTGGTAAGTCAACTCTTTACTACTTTCACCCCCCTACCTGCATGCCATCACATACCTCCACCCTTACCCTCACTCCCATCACTCCACCACCTCCCAAACACCCCACCATCACAACCCACACATTCCAATACCAAGCCCTGCATGCAACACCAATGCATGGACACCCATCACAGACCTGCATAGACAGCTATCACCACTGCATGCACACTAAAGACAATCACCTAGCCCTTCAAATAACAACTCACACAAAGGCTAATCTGCCAGGGCAATAACAACCATAGAGAGCAACACACCTATTTACAAGATGTCACACGCAGAAACAACCACATTGCATTTACATCCCCACAGGTCCCCCAGTTCACGTCACCGGAGAAGAGGTGCCACCAACATCCAGTCCCCCACCCAGAAGAGGCCCACAGTGATGACAGCAACTCTGGTTGCCTGGATCTAGATGACCAACCTGGCCCATCAGGAATCTATGGCACTGTCCCATACCACCACAGAGCCTCTCCCCCTCAGGAAACACCAGCACAGCACCCACCCAGTGGGCCCATACCTCTGTCCCCAAAACAAAAACACGTCAATTAGCAGTGTGTCCACCACTACAGGGACCCCAGGCCACCTCACAAACACAGGACGATCAGGGACCTGGGGTCAGTGGCAGTGGGCACACGGTTCAGGGGACAGAGGCACAGGACAACAGGGAAGTTGGGAGGACTGCTGTGCGACAGGGGGAGGACAGGCCCAGGTAACTGACTCTCCAGAAGGCACTCACCGTGATCCTGGGAGTATACCACGATTCCCAGGAGACAATGGGCCAGATACTGGACAAGATGCAGGAGAAAGAGCGGCTGCAGGAGGGACAGTACCTAGAGAACAGGGAGGACTTGAAGGACATCAACACCACCCTGGTCTCCATTGCAGAGGTGCTGGCAGACATGGCCAACACCAGGAGGGAGGCAGTGGCACACCACCAGGCCCGTGCCACTAGCCACACCGATGAACAGCCCTCCACCTCCGCTGCCCCTAGTGGACAGGAGGCCCACCACAGGACCAACAGGGCAGCAGCACCCCTACCCCTGCTAAAGGAGAACCACCCTGCAAATATTCCCTACGATGCAGGCAGAAGCCGGAGACTATTGCCAAGACCTCCGCCAGGAAATAAGACTCTTCTGAATGTCACCCTTGTGTCCCACCTTGTCACTCTGTCCACCATGAACTGACATTTCTCCACTTCCTATGCCCCATTGGACAATGCACCTGTGATACAAATAGACTGGAATCTATCCTGGACTTTCCTCCACCATCACCCAAGCCCATTGCACATCCCCCTCTACTTATTAGCACTTAAATAATCACCTCTGGAAAAAAATACAAGGATGGAGTATGTCAAATGATTTAAGTATGTATTTGTTTAACAAGGTTCAAACATTGAAATTCAAATGTAAAGTAATGTATACATAGGAATGACCTGTAGTTGGCTGCAGTCCACACACCAGGAGCGAGAGTGGGCCCAAATATCTGCAAATAGAGATGCCAAAGGTTACAGATAGTGGCCATAGAAGTGGGAAAATCGGCCTGCCAGTGACAATGTCAATAACACAACTGTCAATTAAATGTTAAGTTACACTGTGTTACCTGTGTAGCACTGGAAGTATTGACGTATGATAGCACCTCTGTTTCCTCATCCTCATCCTCTGCCTCCTCTTCTTCACTGTCCACAGGGTCCATTGCTGCCACATGGCCATCTCCAGCCTCATCCTCGTGCAGAAAAGGCACCTTGTGACGTAAGGCAAGGTTGTGCAACATATAGCATGCCACGATGATCTGGCAGACCTTCTTGTGTGAGTAGCACAGGGAACCACCTGTTAGATGGAGGCAATGGAACCTGGCCTTCAGGAGGCCGAATGTCCTCTCTATAATTCTTATTGTTCACCCATGTGCCTCATTGTAATGCTCCTCTGCCCTTGTCCTGGAATTCCCCACATGGGTCAGTAGCCATGAGAGGTTGGGGTAACCAGAGTCACCCGCAAATATCGAGGGACAACTGTTAGCCACACACTAACCATTGGGGTCCCACACAATACCTGTACACCAACATCCACTGGGTGGGAACTAGGGCTCACCTATTAGTCACAACCTGTGCCTCTGGAGTTGAGCCATCACATATAGGATGCTGCTATTCCTCATGATAAAGGCATCATGCACAGACCCAGGATACCTTGCATTGACATGGGAGATGTACTGGTCCGCCAGGCACACTATCCGCACATTCATGGAGTGAAAGCTCTTTCGATTTCTGAACACCTGTTCATTTCTCCAGTGGGGGTGGGGTGAATGTAATATGTGTACCATCAATTGCCCCTATGATGTTGGGTATATGTCCCATTGCAAAAAAATCAGCTTTCACTATGGCCAAATCCTCAACCTGGGGGAAAACAATGTAGCTGCGCATGTGTTTAATCCGGGCAGACAACACTTTGGTCAGCACTATTGAGAACATGGGCTATGACATTCCTGTTGCCAAGCCCACTGTCACTTGGAAGGAGCCAGTTGTCAGGAAATGGAGCACAGATAGAACTTGCACAAGAGGGGGGATCCCAGTGGGGTGACAGATAGCAGATATCAGGTCAGGTTCCAATGGGGCACACAGCTCTGTGATTGTGTCCCTGTCAAGTCTATAGGTGAGGATGATGTGCCTGTCCTCCATTGTTGCCAAGTCCCCTAGGGGTCTGTACACGGGGGGGATGTCACCATCTCCTATTCATCCGCAGCGGTTGCACTCTATGGGGAAAAACAGTGAGCAGCTGGTCAGTATCTCATATTTCCAACCACTACACTTCATTGCTTGTTGTGATTGTAACTGTATATTGTTGGAGGGGTCCAAATGGTGCTTATGTGTACTGTGACGTAGTTACGAGCCATGGCCTGCCCCCCCACGAAATGGCGTCCGCCTGTCCTGTATGGAGTGACATGTGGAAATGATGTAATTCTTCTGATGTTATGCGCCGTTGCTGGAGGCGGCCGAGAACTGCTGTGCAACTCCTCATTGGTTATTATTGACTCCTATGGGGTACAGTGGCCAATGGTGATGTACGCCGGCGGTGACGGTACACACCGCCGCAGACGTGACCGGCATTTTCTATCTGTTTACTCACTTGCTACCTGACCTTCAACAGGAGAGGACCTACACTGCATGTGCTGCTGTGACCTGTGTCTGGAACCGACCATGGCTCGTGTGACTAGGGAAAGGGCACATGCCTTCACCGCGGCGGAGTTGGAGAGACTGGTGGATGGGGTCCTACCCCAGTACCGAATGCTGTATGGGCCTAAAGACCAACAGGTGAGTACACTGTGAGCACGATGTATGGGGCAAGTATGCATGGAGTGGTGTATGTGAAGGCCTCATTTATGGAGGGTTGGTGGAAGGGCCCTAGGCAGCGTGCTGCATGTTTGTTTGGCCATGTCTGTGCATAAGGGGATGTGAAAGGCTATGGTGGGCCATGAGTGTAACGGGCAGTATGGTCTGACTGATACTTTTTCCTATGTATATTTCTCTGCAGGTCAGCACCCATCAGAAAAAGGGTATATGGTGTTCCATCGCCAAGGACGTGATGACTCTGGGGGTCTATGGCAGGTGGAGCCCCCACTGTCGGAAACGGTGGGAGGACCTGAGACGCTGGGCATGGAAGACGGTGGAGGCCCAGCTTGGGATGTCCTCCCAACGAGGAAGGGATGCCCATCGAACCCTGACCCCTGATGGCCCGCATACTGGCGGTGGCCTGTCCGGGGATGGATGGGCGCTTGGGGCATCACAGCACCCACAAGGGGATGAGTACAGCACTCCAATAGACAACTTGCACATGGTGGGTGGTATCCGGGTGGGTGATGTGGGCCTGTGGGTGCCCCTAGGCCAGGCTGGACATTGCAGGGTAGGTCCCATGTTGGGCAGGGTCTGATGTAAACTTCCTCCAACCAGACTAGTCAGCATCCACTACTGGGCAGGAGTCTGTGGGTCTCTGGTATGCTGCAGTTTGCATTAGGTATCCCTGTTCATGGGCAGGTGACTAGCATTGTGACTGGTTGTGCATTGCCTAGTGTGTAGGACTGTTACCTGTGTGTGTGTTGTGTACGCCAAAGGTGGTGGTGTTGCCGCCATTGACCAAGTGTATCCTTTTTCTCTTCCTGCCATTTTTGTTTTGTCACCCTGTCCTTCTGTGCATTAGCATCATCTGGCGGAGGAGCAGAGGCACCGGCGACGGAGGGAGCTGCATCCCACAGGGCCCAGGCGGCAGAATTTACCGACGTTAAGGGCACCAGTGGGATGCAGGGCGAGGGGAGCACCATGGCGGAGACTGGAGGGGACAGTTTGGACAGTGATATCTCCTCCTCTTCCCTGGTGGTGGCGGACACCTCTGTGCCCACCCCAACTACAGGTACTGCCGCCATCCCACCACTGCCAGCACCACCACCAGCCCCAATGCGCAGCAGTCCGAGTCTGCAGGGAAAGGACTGGAGCCTCCCCCCACCACTGCCAGCACCACCACCAGCACCAGTGGGCAGCCATCTGAGGCTGCAGGGGAAGGGCAGGAGCCTCCCCCCACCACTGCCAGTACTGCCACCAGCCCCAGTGGGCAGCCATCCGAGGCTGCAGGGGAAGGACTGGAGCCTCCCCCCACCACTGCCAGCTCAACCAGTAGCAAAAACACTGCCACCACTGAGCAGCCGTCACCGCTGGTGGACCAGTGGGCAACCATCTGAGGCTGCAGGGGAAGAGGAAGGGCCGGAGCCTCCCCCCACCACTGCCAGTACTGCCACCAGCCCCAGTGGGCAGCCATCTGAGGCTGCAGGGGAAGGACTGGAGCCTCCTCCCACCACTGCCAGCTCAACCAGTAGCAAAAACACTGCCACCACTGAGCAGCCGTCACCGCTGGTGGACAATGTGTAGTCCTGCATCCATGGGCTGTTGTGCGGCCTGGCCCCAGCAAATCCTGTGGGTGTGACACCCAGGTGAGAGACTGTGCCCTTACACTCCCCAAGATCTGCATCACAGTGCACGATGCCCCCTCCAGAACCAGTGGAGCTGCCATCCACTCACCCCAGGATGAAGAACACTGGGCACAATGCCCCCTCCAGAACCAGTGGAAGTAGTCACGCACTTGAGTGACTGTGGCCTTGCACTCCCCAGGACCAAGCAGTGGTCAAACCACCCACTTGAGAGACCGTGGCATTGCACTCCCCAGGACCAAGCAGTGGGCGAACCACCCACTTGAGAGACCGTGGCCTTGCACTCCCCAGGACCGAGCA
The DNA here is from genome assembly GCF_031143425.1 of Pleurodeles waltl. NCBI lineage: Eukaryota > Metazoa > Chordata > Amphibia > Caudata > Salamandridae > Pleurodeles > Pleurodeles waltl. The sequence goes on from NC_090449.1 coordinate 530,020,506, forward strand.
GTAGGCAAACCACCCACCTGAGAGACAGTGGCCTTGCACTCCCCAGGACAGTGCCAAGGGCATGTAGCCCACTCCAGGACCAGTGACGTTGTACCATCTTCTGGCTGAGGTGCCCCCCCATTCCCCTTCCCCCTAGGTGCCTGTCTGTTTTCGACCTGATGCCCCTGCTGTGTTCTCTCCATGTTGTTGCAGGAATGAAATGGGACCTTGGCCTAAGTGTTGTGACCCTGAGGCCCACAGACATTGATGACTGGGCAGTGTCCCTACATTTGTAAATATGTATATACATTTGGTTTTTGATGCACTTATTCATAGTATTTTTATGTATTACACTCACTTTCTTCAAATCATTTTGTCCTTGTATTATTCATGAGGGGTACGGGGTGGATATGTTATGAAACTGCATCTGATTGTGTGCATGGTTTTAGGGGTGGGGGTGTTGCGTGTATGTGTCATTCTCTTTTTTCCTCCCCTGTGTGCTAGGTGGCAGTACTCACTGTGGTCGTCTTCGCCAGCGTTGGTGTTCATAGTGAAGCAAAAGATGGATGAGCATGGAGAACACATGCAACTCGGGCTCCATGGCGGCGTGGTTCCCCCTTGAGTCTTCAGAGGTGAGTTGTTTCCCTTCTGTGCAGTGTTTCTGCCAGGCTTTTGATGTCGTTGGTACCGCCCCGGAGAAGGTGGCGAATAGGCCGGTCATAATATAGTGGGTGGAACATTGTCTTCTACCTGGCTGTTGGTGGTTACTGCTGTGGTGCTTATTGCTTCCGCCCTGGCAGTCAGTGTGTTAAAGTGGCTGACTGTCTGAGCAGTTTCTGTCGTGGTCATAATTCCATTTTTGTTACCACCGGCTTGTTGGTGGTATTACCGCTGCTTTATCACTGACCGCCAGGGTTGTAATGAGGGCCTGAGTTCCTTAGGTGTGTATAGTCTGAGTGATGTGTCTGTGGATGTTGGTGCAGTGGAAGTGCAGGGTGTGTGTATTGTGACTGCTAAAGAGGTTGTGACTGTGGGTGTAGATATCTGTGTTGGATGTGATAGTGGATGTGGTGGTGCATGTGGTTGTGAAGGTATGTGTGCTGGGTGGGGATGTGGTGGTGGGGGTGTGGTGTGTGCATGCATGGGTGTTGTCTCCTGTGCTGTGCAGAGATATGATCTGGAGTGGTGTGAGCATGTGGGTGTGGTGTTGTCAGTGGTGGTTGTGGTATCTGTGCATTTGAATGTGTGTAATTTCTTTTTGTAGTGTGAGTGCTTGTGTATGTGTGTAATTTCTTTTTGTAGTGTGAGTGTTTGTGTATGTGTGCTGCTTGGTTTTGTATGAGTGGTTAGGGGGTAATGTGTGCATGTGCTTTGGGCAGGTTTGGGTTTATGGTATTTGGATGGGTATGGACCAGGGGTAAGAATACAAGGTAGGGGTGGACAGGAGGCTGTGGTGAGTGAGGAGGCCTAGAACCTGAAAAGATCTCTGTAAGCCAGACATGGCACTGTGAATGCCTTCCAGGTAGACCACCATCTGTTGCCGATGGGTACCTTGCCCCTGGACAGCATTCAGGAGTGCAGAATGGAAAGGATGGAGTTAAACGGAGTAACACATCTATGCAAGATATGTACCTGTTCCTCTGGTAAGTCATATAGGTAGCCATACAGGGGAAGCACATTCTTCAACAAGTAGCTCCATCTTCTCTGGGGAGAAGGCAGTAGCCCTCTCACCTGCTTGGTCTGGCATAATTGCTCCCAGGGGAGGAAGACAGGTGCTAAAGTGGAGGATGTGTTGATAGCAGCAGTGTCAGGGGCAAGTGAGGTATCAAACCACGGTGTACATGCATGCCATGTAGGCCATGTGCATGGTCATCAGCATAGACAGATGCAGCCATGGGCCCGTTACCATCACAATCACCAATTTTACCCTATGGCTGTGTCCGTCATGGATGAAACCGCTCACTGTCTGATCGGCTTCCACTGGTAGTGGCAGAATCTAAATATTCAACTTGCAAGGTCAGGCATCTGCCATTTTAGCGGTTAACAGTACAGTACTGGTGACTGTTAAGTGCATCACAACCACTCCAAATGAGGGCCAGCATGTTTGCATATGGACTAGTCCACTGGCATTTGACTTCCATGACACAAATCATCTGTGTAGTGCATTACTGTATATAAAGGCAAAATGTGTGCAGTGCACTGTACACCGCAGTTGACTTTTTTTTACCTCAAATATCTAAAATGAACATTAATGTACTAAAATTACACTACTGAATGCATATTTGTTTACCTTTTTTTGCTATTGACACATGTGAAGACCACAATAGGAATTATTGGTGGATGTTGGAGAGTCTGCTATTAACATGTGGATAGTGTGGTATGCGTTTTGAACCAGTTACGTTTTGTCACATTATTTTTGGGTGACTCTTCACATATGTAACTGTGGACATTGGGGTCAATGTTAGAAAACTTTTTTCATTTCCCACATCGGTACCCTGCGAGAGGGGAGGAGACGGCAGCCTTGAACGCACAGACCATTTCCAGACCTTGAGACCTTCAGACCATGAAAGAAAGGGATGTAATAAAGAAGTTTTGTTTGAATAGGCAAACTACAGGATTTATGTTATCAGTTGGAAACTGATATCCTGCCTCAAAACAGTAATCCAACATGCATCCCACCAATTGTGAAACTTATTGCAGTATTGCATTTTCTGGTCACAAATACATTTTTAACAGACCCTTCCAAACCTCAGATCAACAGACGCCAAGAACCTTATGCTGCCCAGGTTCCAATGTGCTTCTTGGGCAGGTAGGGGCTTCTTTCTCAGAACAGCACAGCTATGGAATTTCCTTCCCTTTAATCTAAGGAACTGCTATGATTTGATGAAGTTCAGGAAATCTCTTAAGACCTGTCTTTTTATGCAATTCCCTTCCCCCCTTTTGTAACGGTGTCAGCACCAGGAAGTCCTCAGGCATTCAAGCTTTATTTAAAACTAAAAATCAAATCAAGTCAAATCATATGGTGGTTATCCTCAGCTAAACATTGTGTTCATGCACCATATCAATGCTTAAACAAGCAGCTTGTTTTGTCATTGTAAAGTTCACATGGTAGTATATATATATATATACATTATTAGAACATTGGAATGTTGGCAGCTCCATTGAAAACAATGGAGTGCTCTGGGCTTTTACTGGCCGGTAAAAGCCCACAGTGCCCACATTCCAATGTTCTCTTTGTTCACAGCAAAAGCTGTGAACAAAGCCCCACGGAGTCCGAGGGGATTTTAATCCCCTCCGGCTCCGTGAGGAATTTGTTTTATTTAATAGAACATTCTGCCCTAAGTGGCAGAATGTTCTAATAGCCTTAGAACCCACCGTAGCGGGCTCTACCGGTTCTTAAAGGCCTTCTCCCTAGTTAACGCGGGAGCGGGCCTTTAATAGCAGGTAGAGCCCGATATGGCAGGTTCTAAGGCTATATTAGATGTGAGATTTACTACAGCAGACAATGAGTGTGTGACTTGTGTATTTATTAAAGTGGTAAAGATGAAGAGCTAAATTGTGCTAAAACAAACATAAAGGAAAATAAGTGAAGCAGTCAGTCATGGTGAATGAAACCATACTTGTTGATGCCAAATTAAATGAAGTCCAATGTTCAGAACACTACTCCCATCGGAAAGGGAAAAGTGTCCAGAACTAGTTCACAGAGTAAATGTGCTACACGCACTGGAGGAAATTAAGGTCATTGTTACTTGCTGGTCCGTACCTTCTGGGTTTTTGCATGGACATCCCACTTGCAAGTGCAGAGGGTTCCACTGCTGCAGAGACAGGGGTGTCTGCAGGTGTTTCTTCATCTGGCAGGGCCTCCCTTCCTGTGGCTGTCACAAATGTAGATGGGCTGGGTGTAGTTGTAACACAGGAAGAGGTAGATGGTTGTGAGAAGGCCGTGCACAGGGCTGTGTGAATGTACATCAGCACCCCTTTTAGGAGCCTATGTTGGTGTTATGTCCCTCTGCATCTACTTCATTTCCCAGAGTTTGTTAAGTACCTGGCCCATCACACCTTGGGACTCCTGATAGACTCCCAAGATTTGACTGATGGTGTCTTGGGTGTGAGTTGCCCCAGTGGCCTTACTCTGCTGGCCCACTGAAGCCCTTCCATGAACCCTAACCGCACAAGCTTGTGCCCTCGTCCTAGGGTGCCCTCTCCTACTGGGTCCAAATTACCCTGTGGCTAGACTGTTGATTCTCACTTCAAAATCCAAGACTGGGGAAACAAGATGGTGGTAACTGTGCTAGGTACACATGTTGGGGTGACTGAGTTTGGCTGAGTGTTGCAGTTGGGATGGGAGGTGTTGATGTGGGCAAAGTGAGACTCACTGTTGCCATCTGCCCAGGCTGACCAGATCTGCCAGGATTGTCATTCATGTCCATATGTCCAGGAGTACTGTCATCACTGAGGGCTTCATCCAAGGGTGAAGTAGGGGGGTCTGTTTGGTTGCCAAGCTTTGCCCAGGTTCTGTGGCACATTGACCTGTTGTGTAATAGAGAACCTTGTTATTGGTGAAAGCGTGGTATCTACATCCAAATGCTTGTGTCACAGTAAGTAGAGAACTAGGCAAAACAAAATAGGCAACAATTACTACTGTGATATATTTCAGAGGAATTGAACATGTTATCAAGCCCATTGGAGACATTCAATACATGTACAGTAACTGAGCAGCTCATTAGATGTGCTGATGTGTTGCATTTTGGATTAAGGAATGAACATGACTTCTCACAAATATTTAAGCCAACTCAGTGGAGACGTGACATATGTGTTTGACCATTCCAAGGCCTAGCTGTGTATAATACAGGCAAACGCACAACTTAGTCATCAGGTGAGCAGTACAGAGTCAATGGGTCACCTGCCACTTCCAATCAGTTGACTTAACTTAATGCCTTACAAATATTTGATGCACACACTTGGTATGGTGTCACTTATGCCATCAATAGTTTCAGTTGAGAAGACTAGGACAACATCAAGCTACGTAGGCAGACATGTCTCTGAGTAGAGCATTGTATGTAGATTTCTCAATATATGAGAAGTGAACATCAGTTGTAAGATGTCAGACAAGTGAAAATGTGCAGAATCACAATTGCATCTAGTTTTCTGTTATGGAAAATGGTCTTCATGGTAGCTGTAGACATTTAAATCTCTACCTCCCAATCCTTGACAAATGGTTAGTCTTACATATCTGTTGCCAAAATTCAGTTGGCTCGACCACACATCTGCTTATTGACATATCTCATGGGTCCTGGGATAACTTACTAGTAATACACCTACAGACCCCATTCCAACATGTGACATGTCATGGAGATTGATACATGTGATTTTTTTTTTGCTAAACAAGTTTTATTGTTTTTTGAGAAAAATAATAAACCAGCAACAAGGAACAAAAAAACAAAAAAAACAAACAGTGATAGGTCAAGCAGAGCGCAATTACAGTTCCATATAACATTGTATACGAGGTTAAGGACATTAGTGAATTTCAAACAGATAGATACTATATGGGAAGTCAAAGTTTAGAACTGTGGGATTTGACCATTGCCTTGTTTCCAATACTGCCGTCTTGGCCAGGTTCCCATCTTCTATTATAGTAGCAAGTCTACCCATCTTCCCCGTTTCTTTTCAAATTTCCGGGGACACCCTCTAGAATCGTAGACCACCTTTTCTTGGGTCGCACACCAGTCTACCCCTTTCTTCCATTTATGGAGTTTTGGGCCCTCGGGGGAGATCAATGTTGCTGCTATGTCCCTTTTAGCTATCAACAGGGCTGTGGCTACCAGTGCTCGGTGAGCCCGTGTTCCTCTCATGCCCTCCAACACGCCCAGTAGGACTAGTTTGGCAGATCTTTGTATTTCACCATTTAAGACTTTCTCCAGCACTCGAAACACTGATTCCCAATAGGACTGAATCACTTGACATGACCAGACCATGTGGAAAAAATCTGCAGGTTCGAGCAAGCATCTTGGGCATTGGGCCGAGGGTCGTAGACCTGCGCGGTATAGCCTAGCAGGAGATAAGTACGCACTGTGCAAGTAATAGAATTGCACTGTGCGGAGCTTGGCCTACACTGCTAAGGACCTGGGTGCCATCAGTGCTCCCCTCCATTCTGTGTCTTCTAGGGCTCCCAACCATGCCTCCCATCTGGATCTGATGAGGTTCGCGCCTCCAGGGGCATTGTTAACTAGCATTTTATAAATTTGGGAAACCCCTTTCCCTCCCAGGTTTCCCATGAGTAGTTTGGCTTCTAGCGGGTTAGATTCTGATAGAGAACTTGCTGTCGGTATGTGGGTTTTTAAAGCATGCCTGAGTTGGAGATATCTGAAGAATTGTGTTGGGGCTAATTGAAAATCCCTCCTTAAGTCTTGAAAAGATTTCATGGAGTCCCCTGCCCACACGTCACCAACCAGGGAGATGCCCACCAGATCCCATTCCCGAAATCCCTCTAGAGCTGCAGTTGCGCTTAGCCATTTCCCTCTCCACAGTGGTGTTTGGTGTGTAACAGTGGTATTCCAGTGGGTGTATCTCAGGGCAGCTCGCCATGCCTGGAAAATCACTTTGGTAACTTCTCCCATCTCTCGGGGCAGGGGGTTCCTGTACATGATGTCTAGAAGGCGGGGAAACCCTAGGGTCTCCAATTCTACTCGGTAGGCTGGATCTCCCCATCCCCCATTAAACCAGTCATGTATCACTATTAATTGGGAGGCTAAGTAGTAAAGGTAGGGGTCTGAGGCACCCAGGCCTCCATCGTAAATCCCTCTTCGGCAGTGATGGGCCCCTATGCAGTGTCTGGTACCCCTCCAGAAGAACAACCCTGTAGCTCTTTCAAGGGCCTTGAACCATGAGCGGGGGATGGGTAGGGAGAAGTTTTGAAAGGTGTAGAGGAGCCTCGGCAAAATCATCATCTTGTATAGAGCTACTCGGCCCATTATGTTTAGTGGTAGAGTTTGCCATTTCTGGAGATCCGTTTTTAAGCGTGACAGTAAGGGGGTAACATTTTTTGCCCAGGTCAGTTCTGGCAGCAGTGGTACCCAGATGCCCAGATATTTCAAGCTTAGTCGACGCAATGGTATATGTTCCTGCCAGTCAAAACAATCTTGTGAGTGTGCCAGCGGAATTAGTATTATTTAGCAGGGTTCATTTTCAGACCTGAAGCCACTTCATAGCGTTCCAGTAGTCTGAAGCATCTCGGGCCTGTTACACTAGGTTCCTCCATGTATAGCAAGATATCGTCCGCATAAAGCGCTATTCTGTCTTCCTGGGAGTGCTTCCATCTCCAGCCGCTATATATTGGGTCGGATCTCACCATCTGTGCCAGAGGCTCAATGGCTAAGGTGAATAAAAGGGGGGATAGAAGACAACCCTGTCTTGTGCCCCTATGAATCTCTAATGTTGACGACAGAGAACCGTTAACCTGCACTCGGGCGGTGGGGTTGGTGTATAGTGCCTGAACCAAGCACCAGAATCTAGGGCCCAGGCACGCGAGTCGGAGTACCAACCGGAGAAATCCCCAATCAACAGAATCGAAGGCTTTTTCAAAGTCAATGAGTAAAAGGGCAAGGTCTCGGGTCAAACCGCAGCGTTCAGCTAATGCTATGTGCAACCGTCAGATGCAATGCCGAGTGCAGCGAGTAGCCATAAAGCCGCATTGATCTGGGTTTATAAGTAGAGGAAGGATCTATTTAAGACGGGTGGCAAGGATGGTTGCAAAAGCCTTTATCTCTGAATTGATTAGTGAAATTGGCCTGTAATCGGCACAGAGTAGTGAGGGGGGTTGAGTCTTAGGTAGCACCACAATGGTAGCTGTATCTAGTTCTCTGGGGAAGACACAACTGCTATCTACCTCCGTGAAAAGGTTCAACAGGTGTGGTATTAACTCCTCTCTAAAGACCTTGTAGTATTCTGCAGGGAGTCCGTCGGGTCCCTGTGTTTTCCCCACGCCCAGGGCCGAAATGGCCATCTGGATTTCTTCTGTGTCGACAGGTTCATCTATGGCCTTTGCTTCTATCGCTGACAACCACGGGAGGGGGGTTTCGTCTAGTAACTGTCTGGCTACATTCATATTGACCCGTCCCGACGCTTGATAAAGAGTTTGGTAGTATGTGGCAAAGGCATTTGCGATTTCTGCATGTTGAACGACAGAGTTTCCCTCGCCATCCCGAATTTCGGGGACTATCCTGGAGGCCTGGTGGTGAGATACCAGCCAATGTAGCATTTTACCGGTCTTGTCTCCCCAGCCGTAGATTTTTGCAGTATTAGCTCTCCATATGTATTTAGCCGATTCTAGGGATTGGTCTCTTATTTCCTCTCGGAGTAAGCTTATTTGTCTTGTCATCTTATCTGTCGGGCTTACATCATTCTCACTTTCCAGGGCTACGACTCTCAGCTCCAACTTTTCAATGTGTTGGGTTCGAGTACGTTCTTGGATCTGTATCAGGTGTTTGGCCCTTCCTCTTAGCACCGCCTTACCCGCCGCCCACAAAGTACCTATGGAGGACACCGACCCTTCGTTCAGCTCAAAATATTCTTTTATCTCCTCACGCAACTGTTCACCATAACCTTGTTCTTGGAGGTACCATGCATTTAGTCGCCACATTGGACGAATCTGGGATTGGGTGTGACCTATACTGAATCGGAGTGGAGCGTGGTCAGAGATTCCCCTCGGCAATAGTTCAATGTGGGAGAGAGCTGCGCAGTCAGTGCCCGGAAAAGGGACCAGGTCTATCCTGGATTGTGAACCATGAGCGGCTGACGTGTGGGTAAATTGACGCCGTCTTGGGTGCCATACTCGCCAGGCGTCACAGAGCCCCATCGCCGAGAGCCACCCCCTGAGCCTCGTTGCCATTGTGTGTCTATGTGCGGAGATTGGGCCTGTCACGTCCATTGTTCGGTCTGGGGTGGAGTTAAAGTCCCCTCCTATCATTGTGAGCCCTGGTGGTAGATTTAGAAGCAGCTGGGAGAGATCATTTAAAGTTTTCCGAACCAAAGTGGGGGGGACATAGGTGCTGACCATATTGATCGTATTCCCTTCGATTTCCCCTGTAATAGCCATGTTGATCTTTTCATGTTTGAATATTTGTCATGGGGAAGGATCTATGAAGAAGTATAGCCACTCTCCTAGAGCCACGGGTGAACCCGGTGTGATAAATTCTGTCAAAGCCCCTACGAGCCAGGAAAGGACATTTGTCTCCATGAAGATGAGTTTCTTGTAACAGAAGCACGTCTGGCCTGTGTCTGTGTACGTACGTGAGTACGGCGGTGCGTTTTATTTTATCTAGGAGCCCGTTGACGTTCCATGAAATAACCTGTGTTTGGCTCATGGGGGTGAGTGTTTCAAAGGTGTTCATCATATTCGCTTGGGCCTATCTCCAGTGGACCCCAAAATATTGGAAAGCCCTCGCCTAGTCCCTGGCTTTGTGGAGTGTGTGTTTTCCCATGGTCAGTTGAGTCCTTATGGTTTTTGCTCTGTCTGCTAGACCTAAAAATTAAACGTGTTGGTGACCTGAACGCGTACCGGAGGCCTGAACAACTCGGCCTGAACTCCATTGCCCCCCAACTCCCTTCCCACCCCATACTTCCCCCCAGAAGCATCTGTCGCCCATGTAACCACCTCCCGTCTAGAACTGGTGAGGTGTACTCTAAACTGATGAGGTAGTGGTAACTGTAGTGATGGTGGACCCCTCCACTTTCGGATTGATTCTAAAATTGTGATACTTAATAATAAGATTGTCTTGACTTCTGTGCCCCGTTAGTCTGTTAGGGACTCCCTTCCAAGTGTCTCTCGGCACTAGCGGCTTCACAGCACCGGGCTGTGCGACAAGTCTGAGTCCTCCAGGGGCCCAGGCTGGGCCTGTCTCTCGCCCGCAGAAACGGGGCTGTTTCCGGAGCCCCCAGGGCTGTGGTCAGTATGTAGATCTCGCTGTTCTGCCCGGTGGGATCCGGGCGGTGATTTTGCAGGGGACCCCGTTAGTGCCCCACATCGCCGAGATCTTGTGCGGCGGCGTCGGTCCTCTGTCAGCCCAGTCCAGGCAGCGGTCGAGCGGTCAAAGAACTGGGTTTGGTTGTGATACACCACACGGAGTCGCGCTGGGAACAGGAGTCGATATTGGATATCCATGGCTTTCAATTTTTGTTTCACCTCCGTGAATGAGCGGCGTTGTTGTTGAACTTCTCGCGTGTAGTCCGGGAACAGAAGGACCTTAGCACTGTTGCAGGTGAGGTCTCCTTTTGTACGTGCCTCTTGTAGAATCACATCCCTGTCTTTGAAGTTAAAGAGGCGTAGTATCACTGACCTGGGTGAGGCACCCGGCGGGGGTTTAACCTGTAGGGCCCTGTGGGCTCGTTCAACAGCGAACCATGGTGTGAGACGGTCGGTGGGGATCCAGGAGCGGAGCCAGTCCTCTAGGTATTGGACAAGAGACGTTTCTGCTGTGTTTTCAGGAAGGCCCAACAGACGAAGGTTGTTTTGTCTTGACCTATTCTCAGCGTCTTCAGCTCTCTTATGCAACTCTGAGGTACTGTGGAGATCCTAGATTCGGCATCTGTGATACGAGTTGTGGCATTGTGGAGGTCTTGTCTGATCAGGGCCACGTCCACTCTAACTTCCCCAATTTTAGATTCGACGGCTGCTTGGGAAGCCTGGATTGCCTGGAGTATTGTTGCCAAGTCCCCGGATGCCGCCTGATGTTCGTTGCCCCCGCCCGGGGTCCGGTCCTCCGACCGAGGCCCGGCGGCACCCATGGTGAACTGGTCCATGCGGGTCTGGGCCGTCGTTTGTCGCGCTGGTCTGTCTTTGCCCATGATGAGTCCGGGGTGGCCCCGGTTTGAGGTTTCAATATCTGGGTGCGTGGCATGATTTTGTGGGGCTCCTCCGTGAAGTTTAGCAGGCTCTAAGGCTGTCCCTCTAAGGGGGCTTCGACTTTTGCCCACCCGTTGTCTCTGGTCCCGGCCCTGGCCCCAAGCGTTCCCGGGATGTCGGACCCAGGTTCTAGCGCCGTGCTGAAGAGAAGGTGGAGGAGGTGGTCTCAGCTGTCCCCCTTCAGCAGCTACCAGGCCCAAAGCAATTCCAGGCAGTGGGCCAGGCCCCGATCTTCCTCTCTGGGCCCAGTTTATGCGTCACTGCTTCCCGTTGTTATGGCCTCATGTACCGCCGGTCTGGCCAGCGGGGGACCCTCTGTCTGCCCCCCAATGGGCCTTTCCCACCGATGTAATTTCTTAAAAGCGGGAAGGGGAGAGAAGAAGGGTTTTGGTTCAGTGGTCCCTGGATGACAGCCTCTGGCCTCGGCACAGATCCGGGCGGCAGGCAGGGGCCAGTGAGAGCCGGCGTCCTCAGCGGCCCTGGCCTTGATTATTGCTGGCCGGGCCGGCCCGAGACTCACCGTTTGTCCCTCGACGGGTCTCCCCCTTGATGTCACGTCCCACAGGAAGGGGGGGGGGGAAGGAGGGCTCCGGTCCCCACGATGTTTCTCCAGGCTGCGAGGGCTACCTCCGGGAGACCCCCAGAGGGGCTGCGCACCCGACCGGGTCCTAGGGCGCATCGGGTGGTGCGTCCACAGCGCCCATCCAGGCGGGGGAGAAGGCCCCCGAGGAGCACCGGCTCAACTCTGGTCCGGCCGCCTGAATACTCGGGCGGGATGTAGAGAGGGGGGGGAGGTCTAACGCACCCAAGCCACTAGGGCCGCTCCAGATGATGCGGGCCCCGGCCCCAACTCCAGGCCTCGCTGCCTATCCGCGGCGAGCAGTCACCGCCGCTCGTCTCTCCCCCGAAGGCCCAGGAACGCGGCCTCAGGAGTCCTCCGCCATTTTGGGTCCCTCCGGCCCGGGTCCTGCGGCCCACAAAAATCGGCCCGAAAAACCCCTCGACCCCACAGGGGGAGCAGCGACAGTGTTTCAGAGAGGCCACAGGGCCAAGAGGGTCATCCGATGGGGCTGAATGGTGTGTCAGTTAGAGGCGGATAATGGAGGGGTCCGGAGCACTACAGAAGGCATCCGCCATCTTGACGCCTCGGCCACGCCCCCCTCTGATACATGTGATGTTATATGTAACAATACATTTTGACAGTGATAATCAAACATCTCTGCTACTTTGCTTATTGCATGTTAGGAAAGTCGGTAGACAACACAAAAGCAAAAGCTGATAAGAGAAGAGGCTGGACATTGAAGTGTTGTGACAGTTAGTGAGGTGTAACCCTCCAGGCTCTGCTTCCCCAGCTATTCCTGTCAGCCCTCAGAATGCTAAATGGCCAAGACCTTTACCTCCAAGGGAACAGTTGTAATCGGGTGCGGGGAGAACCATTGTCTGTCTTCTGGGCCTCCAGGTGTTACTTGAAGGCCATGGAACACACCTTCCACCTCAGGTCATTCCACCTGTTCCTAATATCCTCCTTTGTGCGCAAGGTGATGCCTACAGCATTGACTCTGTGGACTAGGCTTTCTCACATTTTAATTTTCCTACTGAGAGGAGCTTGTTGGACTTGGGCTCCAAACAATTGTGGTTCCACTCTTATAATTTCAACCACCATGACAACTTGGCCTCTGAACAACATGGATTCTTTTGATGTGACATAAGTCTAACAAAAATTGAGTGACAATAACTAAAAAAAAAACAGCAGGGGATATTAGAAAAAAATGCAAAAAAAGTGTGTGAAAGGTGTTAAATGGGATAGGGTAAAAAAGGGATACCTTATCTCATCTACAAGAATGTGATCTCTGTCTTGCTGTGCGGCAGTGGAGAAGCAAAGGAAAATGGTCTGGAATGGGGTGTGTTTTATAGTGTGAATTGCAGGTGTGTCTGCTTGGCCATTGGATATTAGCTGTGCTGTTTTTGAATCCATCCAATGGGCACTGTTCTGGTGCTTTTTTTTTTTTTTTTTTTTTTTTTTTCGTCCTCATAATTATCACCCATGCTTTGGTAGAGGAAAAATGGTACCGGACGGGGGAAACGTAACCCTTGGGTCGTCCCGTTTGGTCTACGTTTTATTATTCTCCCAATCGTATGCCATCAACCAGGATATACTATTTTCTATGAAACCTAGTCATAACCAAAGCATCGCCCAGTATTGGGTAAGGGGAGTACTAATCATTGGACTTAAGTTGCACGAGGAGGAGACCAGACAGCAAAACAGTAATATACTATTGGTAGACATTTTCCCAGTTCATCCAGAAGTTATCCCTTCTAGAAAGGGGACCTCGTTGTTCCATTATGCACATTCGATTTACAGATATTTGCCAATCCTTAGAACGGGGGGGAAAGGGGTCAACCCATTTACGACAAATTTCTCGTCTAGCCAAAAGTATTAATACAAACAACAGGTGCTCCTGATGTGCTGACAATTTTTGATAATTCATACCCTGTTCACTGACCCCAAACACCACCATAGAAAGATCCAATTTTACGTTCACATTAAATATTATCTTTAAAGTGTTTCCTATCTCCTCCCAATATTCCCACAACTTTGAACATTGCCAAAACATGTGTATATCGTTTGCCTTATCGTCACCACACCTCGGACAGTTTTTCTGAGTTTTCCCGATAGCTGTTAATCTGGCCGGCGTCCAGTAAACCCTATGAAGTGTGAACAAATGGTTTTTCTTCAACTCTGCCGGGCTGGTCGTGAACCACAATTCTGAGCAGGACCTATTCCATAAAGATTTCACATCTAGAGTTGGAAAGATCCCCCCCTACTTCGACAAGGGAAGGGATGTCCCATCCCTTGTTGCTTCCAACAGAGCATGGTACCACAGAGCAACTTCCTTATTAATGATTTTCTGGTTTAATTTCCCTTCCCATATATTCCTTCCTATTTCTCCTATTTGTTGCGATTTAACCCAACTAGCTATCTGAAGATACTTGAATTTGGAGACTGTGCCTCCAGTCCCTTCATAAAGTGTCGACCAGCTTAACAGTTCTGGTCCTTCCATTATCTGGCCCCATCTTACAATCCCACTCACTCTCAAAGGAATTGATAATTTATCAGTGAGGCATTCAGGAGTGCCAGGTGAATCCCAAATGGGGGAAGAGCTGCAAAAATAGGGTATCTCTAGCACCTTCCGAAAGTGCATCCAAATGTTGCATGCATGTCTGAGTGTCTTCAAGCGTACCTTCTTGAAGTACTTAGGATGGCCGAATTTATATAGAAAATGATCTGCTTTTTCCTCGAGGTGTGCCGTTAAGGCTTTCCACGCCGGATCATATTCTGACTTCTTATTCAATAGGTTTCTAATGTTTTTTAATTGAAATGCCAGATAATACTTGAAGAAATCTGGAGACGCAATGCCCCCCCACTCTTTTTTTTTACTCATCTTTTTCCACGAGATCCTTACTCCTTTAGAGGCCCATACAAACGAGGATAAATCCCCCTGTAGTTTTTTAAACCAGCAGTTCTTAAACTCTAGTGGAATAGTGTTGAATAAAAAGGTGAATTTTGGGAGAATACACATCTTCAAAATGTTGGATCTTCCAATTATGGAAAGAGGGAGAGCGGCCCACGTCTTTAGCAATTTTTTGGTTTCTCTGTATGTTATGTTAAAATTTAGTTTAGGTACCTCATTTAGATCATTTGTTAATCGTATACCCAAATATCTGATCTCTTGTTTGACTAAAGGAGAAGCATAAGTCAAATTCCAACACATTATTTCTGTCTTTTCTGTGTTTACGCTGTAACCAGAAAGTTTACCAAATTGCTCCATCAAAGTATTGAACGCTAGTAGGGTAGAACTAACATCCTTGGTGTATAGCATAAGATCATCCGCATATAATGCTACTTTTTTTTCCCAGTCCCCACTTTGAAATGGAGTAATTTCCTTACTTAACCTAAGAGAAATTGCCAGAGGCTCAATATATAAGTTAAAAAGCAAGGGAGACAATGGACATCCCTGTCGCGTACCCCGCCAAATCCTAAATTCTTGTGATAACTGGCCGTTGACCAGAATTCTCGCTGAGGGGCATCTATACAATTCCCTGACTGTCCTAACAAAAGGAAATCCCAAGCCTCCTTTTTCCAGCACTAACCTCAAAAAAGACCAATTGACCCGATCGAAGGCCTTTGCTGCGTCAAAAGTCAGGATCGCCAGAGGGGTCTTTTCTTGTTCCGCCAGATCTATTGCAGCAAATAACTCATGTGTTACATCCTGGAGATACCTCCCTTTCATAAAACCCTTTTGATCCGTATGAATCAGATTGCCTATGGCACTCCCTAATCTCCTGGCTAAAATCCCTGTATAAAGTTTGTAGTCGGCATTCAACAGGGAGATGGGTCTGTAAGATGCATAAGACATTGGGTCCTTACCTGGCTTTAAAACTAGACAAATTATAGCCTCTCTCCAGGATTTAGGCGTCTGAGCCCCCTCAACCAGCATAGAATTAAATAATTCTAATAAAAAAGGACTAATAACTTCCCCCAAGACCTTGTACAATTCATTAGGTAGATTGTCTGGACCAGCGGCCTTTCCTTTTTTTAACGCTTTTATGCCTTCAATAAGCTCAGCCTCATTTATTTTACAATTTAATAGGGTCTTTTCAGAATCTTCTAGAGCTGGAAGGTGTAGTTTTTCTAGAAAATCACTAATCGACTCGTCTGAATTAACCAGGCTTTCTGAGTATACGTCTTGGAAAAAAGATACAAATGCCCCCTCAATCTCTTCTTGCTCCACACAAATCGTATTGTCCGATTTGACTGCTGAAATATATCTTTTAGAGAGGTCTGACTTAACCTTCCATGCTAGTAGCTTACTGCAACCTTCTCCATATTCATGGTGAGCATATCGGCTAGCTTCCCATTTTAACTTACTGCGATTTTCCAAAAAAGCCTCTAGCTTAGTCCGAACATTAACCTCTTGACATATCAAGTCCTCTAATAAATTGACCTTCTCTTCTGCTCGTGCTTTATGGATTGCAGCTTGCAAGGTTTTTAGAGATAATTCCATATCTCCCAATTTCTCTTTTTCTTCACGATGTTTGTATATTGCCAGGCTCATAAGCCTCCCTCTAATATAAGCCTTAAAGGCGTCCCAAACACACCATAAACTTGCCGTACCTTGGTTCAAAAGAAAGAAATCTCTTGTGTCTTTTTTTAATGCTTCTACTATAGAGTCGTCTAATAGTATAGCGCGATTAATTATACATCTAATACCTTTATTTACGACCCTGATATCCAAGTGTAATTTTACAGCTGAATGATCTGAGAGGTGAGCTGGATTGTGGGCTACCTTTCTGACCTCTGGGCATAAACTTTTATGTATTAAAAAAAAATCTATTCTAGATCTATGCCCATATTTTTTATTGTAAAATGTATATCTGTCTCCTTCGCCTCCTCTGCAGTGCCATATGTCTACCAATCCTAAATCTTGCATGGCTTGTTTCACCTGTGCCCTCATTTTAGGAGAGTTATCCGTACCTCGAGGGGTTGACTTATCGTGTACAGGGTCTAACAAAATGTTGAAGTCTCCGCCTAGTACCACTGGATATCTAGCTAGAAGTAAAATATTGAATAACTCTTGAAATGGTGTGGGATCATCTAGGTTAGGTCCATAATAGCCTGCCACCGTGACCCAATAACCACATACGCACAGTTCTACCACTACCCATCTCCCTCTAGGGTCAACTTGCACCGATCCTATCCTAAGCTTTATGGATTTTTTGATGAGAACTGCCACGCCTTTTATCACACTAGTTTGGGAGGAGCATACGCTAAGAGAAACCCAATTCAACCGTTTAACCCAGGTCTCCCACTCTGTTTGTTGGAGATGAGTTTCTTGCAATATGATAATCTCCTCTTCCGCCAATCTTAAATATTCAAAAATCTTCCTCCTCCTGCTTACCACTCTTAAACCATTCACATTCCAAGAAAGAAATTTCAATCTTAAATTCCCATACTTAGACATATCTGTCAGGAGAAAAGGAAAACGTCATAAGCACAGCGCACCCCCCTCCTAGGTAAACAACATATGAGGACTTTCTTATTTTTATCCTTTCAACCCACCTAACCCACCTAACCCAACCCAAACCCCCACACCCAGTGCCTTCCACCCCCTCCACCAACACCAACCCCAACTCCCACCCAAACCCAACCCCCCTACCCTGGGGAACCCTCCCTGATTCTACTAGGATAACCATCCTGTTATCCTAAATTCGAACTCCCCATCGGACGAGATACTTCCACTAGATCTTATTGTGACGCCTTAATCTGGTCTATAAATGCGCTAACCTCCCCCGGATCTCTCATGTTATACATTTTGTTCTTCTTCCACATGATCCGGAGTGCTGCCGGAAACCTTAGCTGTACGGTAGCCCCAAGAGAACGAAGCTCACGCATAAAATTTCCCAATTCCCACTGTCTATCTAACGTTGCTTTAGACAAGTCCGATCTTATCCTGAAGGCCCAATCCCCCTTGGAAAAAACACCAACTTTAAGGGCTTCAGACAGAATTTTTTCCTTGATAGAGTACGTATTGAAATTTATCAGAATCCTCCTGGGATTCTTCCTCCCGGGATTTTTCTTGAACGGGTCACGATGGACTCTTTGAATATCCTCTTCCAGGTTAAACCCTGCTGTATTTGGGATAACCTCTTTTATCAAAGCAATCACATAGCCCTTAATATCTTCCCCTTCCAATCCCTCAGGAACACCCAAAAGCCTGATATTATTTCTCCGCATGTTATTTTCCAAAATCTCTAGTTTGTCCTGTAACAACTTTTCTCCACGTTTTAATTGTGAAATATCCTCAGATTGAGCTGCCACCCGCTCCTCATGGGCCGCCACCACAGTCTCGAGTTTACCCATCCGATCTGTTAACAAAGTGATTTTATTTTCCAAAGCCTCACATACTTCCCGAATCCTTGTTTGGTTATTTTCTGATGTCTCAAATTTTTCCCTAATCTCTTTAGTAAGAGAGATTAGCAGGGCCTGTACGTCCATACCATAAGACATTGTACCTCTGAGAGGGTTGCTCTCCACTTCTAACAAAGCCGATAATTTAGAGGAATCCTCTCCCTGTCCATCTAGATCCTTGTCTAATGGATTTAGGGGCGACCGCCTAGCCAAACGCATAGCTAAATTTGACATTTCTAAATCATCTGAGGTTAGTTGACTATTTGCCATATCCTGCGATGGAAAGGTAGTAGTCCGAAAATATCTTGTGATCAGTGATTCACTCCTCCCCAGAAGTTCAGGTTGGCCTTCCCCCAAGAGAGGGATAGGAGGGCCCACAGATGACAAAATTTGATCAGTCCCCTTTAAAGAGACTTCGCCGTGAGTCTTATATCCAGGATTTGTAACTGCTACAGTCTCTGATGAATAAACCTGGGGCTTATCACTCACACCCAGGGGGCCGGGTTTACAAGTCCTTGCACCAACCAGGTTTTTAACCTCTGCCCGTGCAACCCTGGGGCGGCGTTTGATTGGAGACATGCACCGAGAGGCTCTGCTGGTATCACGTTCTCCTCCCACCTTATTCCTGTTCAAATTACTCCTAGTGGAAAGCCCCGGAGTCTCCGGTAAACTCCCACGAAGAGAACAGCGAGAGGTATAAGATCTCCCTCGTCGCACACCCCTCACTGCTTCAGCCCAAATACTGGAATTTAAAGCTTGATTCCAGGGGACCCCCTGACCACCTCGCGCCGAAGCAATTTCGCCCCCCTCCTTGTTCGCCGTGATTTTTAATTAAATCTCCCGACCTGGGGCGGGGAGATCAATATAAACAAGTACACTCCAATAGTAACGTATTCCGAGACTGGATTTTCTAGGATCCTTCCGAGTCCTTCAAATAGCTACTCCAAGCCCGATAGGCAAATGATGCCCAGTGATGCCCAACTCGGTCTAATTCAAGGAGTAGAAACAACGTTGGAATAACTCTTAAAGCAAAGAGACAATGCTCAAAGTTAATGATAAGAGAGTTTAACATCAAACCTCTGTGGGTGACAGAAGAAGTCTAAAAAAAAAAAAGAAAGGCTCACAAAAAAAAAAAAAAATCCTATGCAGATTCAACCTGCGATTGTTTTTTAAAGATCCGATGTTCAGGTTAATTAACGATTTATGGTATTCCTACCAATCTGGATTTATCAGTGTGTATCTCTCACGCAGGGAGCTCTGTCAACCTCAACACCGAGAGAGAAAAAAAAATAAAAAAAAACGCCATCAACAGCTCTTCCCGGCAAGAGGGACGACTCACCCGGGGCGCCGGTCTAGGAGCCCTGCACAATCCCAGTCTCTCCCCTAGTCTCTTCCCCGGCGTCTCTCCTCCAAACCTCTTCCTCGTCACAACAAGGGGGCCCCTCTACGGCCGCGGTGATCCTCTCGCGCGTCGATCCAACTGCGGGACTGCTCCGGCTCTCAGCGCGTCGTTTCCAGGTCAGGGGTCGCAGGTCGCGTCTCTCGTCCGCGTCTCTCGTCCGATGGGAGTTCGCGGTCAGCGCTTCAACCGGCCGCCATGTTCCCCGTCCCTCTTCCCGTATCAAAAAAAAATCTTGAAATCTGTTCTGGTGCTTTGCTGAGAGCATACCACAGTGACCTACGACCATTGGGGAACAGTGAGAAGGAGACCACCAGTACAACTGTGTTTTCATAACTGGCTTGGCAGGAAGCTGCAGCCTTGACAGCGACGGGATATGCATCACCAACACTAAAGTCCACTGCACCACTGACTGGAACCACTCTGTTGACACAGTCAGTGGTTTAGGCAGCATACATTATAATCTGGTGGGTGGAACACCGCCAGCTCCATGGTCTACTTGGGACTGGCGATACGCAGTAAGACCACCAAACTCATAATCAGGCTTTTAGGCCCATTTGAACACACATCACCAAATCTTGTGTAATGTCTTCAAGACAAAGTGTAACATGAAAAAAGTGCAAAAAGAGATACTGAAGATGCAGACCATGCCATAAAGTGCAGATTTAAGGTTTATAATGTTCAAATGTTGCTCGACATAAAAACAAGAGAAAACAAGCCAACTTTATAGTTTTGTAATGGTATAGCTCATGAATACAATGCTTTATACATCAAAATAGGAGCTATCCACATTACTAATCCCATCACAGGGAAAATGTCCTTTTGAAAAATATTTATTGTATCATCCAACTGATAGAGTTTTTCATCTCTCATCTCGAAATCCTAATTCAGAGAAAAAGAACCAAAAAGTTGTAATCGGTTTCTTCAGGGCTCAAAATCAATTAACATAAGTACAGGGTGGAGGTGAACCACCCAGAGAGACAATCTGGGTAAAGGAACAAATGAATGAACAAGCAAAAATATAAGGCTCCAACAAAGTACAAACCAATAATATCCTGAATTAGTAAAACAAGTTAATTTAGTCCTGTGGAAAAACTGTTGCAACAGAGTTCCAGAAACAAATGCACCCGAGAGACAATACGGTGTCCACTCAAACCATGGCTATATTGTGTGCACACATTATACCCTGCCACCTAAGAAGTGTGCAAGCATAAGAACGCTTCCTCCTAGGCATCCCTCATTTAGCAGTCCTGTCTGCATGCAGCCCCCAGGGTGTACATCAAATCAATAGTACTTAAGAGGGAACCATCCTTATACTCACCCTGTAGCAAAAAAAGAAAGTTGAATGAAGGGATCCCAATTTGAAGGCATAAGGGCAAGTACGTGTCGCTGGATGATAAAAGGTCCAGATAAATGGGGTGATTATAAGAAAACTGCTCAAGTCACTGCAACCTAGCTTGGTAATAGATACCTACCTGAGGAAACAATTAGTCATCCAAACCCTAGGCTGGGTAAAATAGTGATGTATCTTCAAAAGGAATGAGTTGACTGACAGATGGATCAAAGGGTAGGTAGGTAGACACTCCAAGCAGAGGACCCTTCAAACTGCTGTGTGGGACACTATAGAGAAGGTTAAGAAAATGAGGGTACAGAGCACTACACTAGTATCTCTTTCGGACAATAGAAATGAAACTCACAATCACCAAACCTCATAGAGGGTCAATAGAGGTGTAATGCACTGAGCTCTGTCAATAGTCCTTACTTTAGTTTTGATCCCCTGGGTTGAGATGAAAAAACTGAGACCACTACGAACATGTGTAAAGACGTGTGCAAAAATAAACTAAATGCTGGTAAGTATACCTCCTTCTGATAGGAAAAAGCTAGAGTTATAACCTTGTCACTAAATGAACTTGGGCTACAAGCTCAAAACATAGGCCCTCATTCCAACCCTGGTGGTCGGTGTTAAAGCGGCGGTAATACCGCCAACAGGCTGGCGGAAAAAAAATGAGATTACGACCACGGCGCAAACTGCCAACATAGACAGCCACTTTAACACTCCGACTGCCACAGCGGTACTAACAGTGCGGCCGTAACCGCCAACAGACAGGCGGAAGACAATGTACCACCCACCCTATCACAAGATGCCAATCCGCCACCTTTTCCGGAGGGGAACCAACGCAAACAAAAAGACAGTGGAAACAGTACACAGAAGGGGAAATTACTCACCTCTCCACACCCCACGAGGAACCCGGACTCCATGGAGCCAGAACTTCACATCCTGCCGGCGATAATCTTCTTGCTCCTCTATCAGGAGCTCCAGAGACGGCGGTGACGACCACTGTGAGTACTGCACCTACAACACAGGGGAGGGAGGGAGGAAAAAGAGAGTACCACACATGCAACATGCAACACCCCCACCCCCACCCTCACCCACAACACTAAACACACAAATACATGCTGCAACATTACATATACACCCCCCAACCCCCCTTGAAAAACGCAAGGGCAAAAGGAATTGATTTGAATGAATGTAATCAATAAAAATCCAGTACTCAAAACTCTAAATACAGTATATACAATTATGTACACCAACTACACACAAGTCCGGATAATGCACCAATCATTTTCCGTGGACCACTGGGCTAAAAATGCATGGGCGAGGCCCACACCAGATACCTGACTTCAAACGGAGAGAACACTGGAGGGGCATCAGATCCTAAATAAACAGGCACCTCAGGGGGATGGGGAGGGGGGAACCTCAGCCTGATGAACGCACAACGCCACTGCTCCACAAGGGGGCTCCATGCCCATTGATGTATCCCGGGGAGTGCAAAGCCACAGTCTCTCAAGTCTTTTGCAGTGGGTGGGTTTCCCACTGCTTTATCTTGGGGAGTGCAAAGCCACAGTCTCTCAAGTCTCTCCAGTGGGTGGGTTGCCCACTGCTTTATCCTGGGGAGTGCAAAGCCACAGTCTCTCAAGGGTCTCAAGTGGGTGGGTTGCCAACTGCTGTATCCTGGGGAGTGCAAAGCCACAGTCTCTCAAGTGTCTAAAGTGGGTGGGTTGCCCACTGCTTTATCTTAGGGAGTGCAAAGCCACAGTCTCTCAAGTGTCTCAAGTGGGTGGGTTGCCCACTGCTTTATCCTGGGGAGTGCAAAGCCACAGTCTCAAGTCTTTTCAGTGGGTGGGTTGCCCACTGCTTTATCCTGGGGAGTGCAAAGCCACGGTCTCTCAAGTGTCTCAAGTGGGTGGGTTGCCCACTGCTTTATCCCGGGGAGTCCAAAGCCACAGTATCACAAGTGGATGCCTTTCTCCACTGGTTCTGGAGTGGGCTTTGTGCCCAGAGTGCTTCATCCTGCCAAGGACAGCGGTAGTGGATGTGAATCTCCACTGGTTCTGGAGGGGGCTTTGTGCCCAGAGTGCTTCATCCTGCCAAGAACAGAGGTAGTGGATGTGAATCTCCACTGGTTCTGGAGGGGGCTTTGTGAACAGAGTGTTTCATCCTGCCAAGGACAGAGGTAGTGGATGTGTTTCTCCACTGGTTCTGGAGGGAGCTTTGTTCCCAGAGTGCTTCATCCTGCCAAGGACAGAGGTAGTGGACGTATCTCTCCACTGGTTCTGGAGGGGGCTTATTGCCCAGAGTGCTCCATCCTGCCAAGGACAGAGGTAGTGGATGTGTTTCTCCACTAGTTCTGGAGGGGGCTTTGTGCCCAGAGTGCTTCATCCTGCCAAGGACAGAGGTAGTGGATGTATCTCTCCACTGGTTCTGGAGGGGGCTTAGTGGCCAGAGTGCCTCATAAGACGAATGACCACTGGGGATGGCAGCCATGTCTGTGGTGGTGCCACTGGGTCAGGATGTCGCAGGGCCACTGGCGGTGCTTGCGGAGGTGTCACTCGCGGCGGTGCTTGCGGAGGTGTCAGTTGCGGCAGTGCTTGCGGCGGTGTCAGTCACGGCGGTGCTGGCTGCGTGCTCTGTGGCGGCGGTGCTGGCTGCGTGTTCTGTGGCAGCGGTGCTGGCTGCAGGCTCTGTGGCAGCGGTACTGGCTGTGAGCTCTGTGGCGACGGTGCTGGCTGCAGGCTCTGTGGCAGCGGTGCTGGCGGTGGGCTCTGTGGCGGCAGTGCTGGCTCTGTGGCAGCGGTGCTGGCTGCAGGCTCTGTGGTGGTGGTGCTGGCTGCGGGCTTTGTGGCGGTGGTGCTGGCTGCGGGCTCTGTGGCAGTGGTGCTGTCTGAGGGCCCTGTGGCTCTGTGTCGGCGGTGCTGGCTTCGGGCTCTGTGGCAGCGGTGCTGGCTACGGGCTCTGTGGTGGTGGTGCTGGCTGTGGGCTCTGTGGCAGCGGTGCTGGTGGTGAGCTCAATGACAGTGGTGCTGGCTGCGGGCTCTGTGGCGGTGCAGGTGGCAGTCTTCTCACCGTACAGGTTGGTGTTGACGTGGACAGAAGGTGTGACACTGGTCCCTCAGTCAGTGCCACCATGCCCTCTCCTGACCTGCACTTTAGTTTCTGGCGCTTCCCCACCCTGGATGGTGGCACAGCTGTCTTGCCTCTATCGCCTTTCGTTTTCCCTGAGCCCTTGGTGGCAGGTGTTTTCTGCCTCTCCCTCCCTGCAGGTGGCAGAATGTCCTTGCCCTCGCTCTGTGGCAAACTGGCACCCCTGAAGGTTGGCGCACTCCAATAGCCCGCAGTTGCTGGCACCACTGTGCCTGGGGATGTGGTGGGTGAGGTGCTGGGTTGGGACCTGGAAAGCCTGGCCCTAGGGGAGGTGTAGGGAAGAGGTCGATATTACTCAGGAAAAGTTTTTTTGACACACTGGGACGGGAAGATGAAGGGGGTTTGGGAGTGGATGAAGAGGTAGTGTTTGTAGGAGGTGTACGTCTGCTGCATTTGGGTGAAGGTGAATGGGCTGGAGGCTGTTGTGAGGTGGATGGCTGTTGGGTGGGTATGTGCCTGCGTTTGTGTACTTTGGGAGGAGGGCTCACAGACACACTGGGAGAGTACACAGGGGATGTGTGAATGGTAGTGGGGTGGTGAGTGCACGTGAGCGGTATGTGTGGTGAGGGGCATGGTGGTGATGGAGGTAGTGGCTGAAGGTGTAGTGCATGCAAGTGTGAGTGAAGACGAGACTGGGAGGGAGGAGGGAGACGTGGAGGAGGTGACACAGTGGAGGCAGTGGATGTTGGTATGTGTGCATGGGTATGGTGCTTGTGTGAGTGCCTGTGGGATGTGTGGTGCTTATGTTTGCCTGAGCCACCCTTGTGTGTCGAGTTGTGTGCATGCTGGTCTGATGGTGTGCTTGGGATAGGCTGAGTTACAGTGGATTGGGTCTGGGTGGAAGTTGGAGGGGGGAGGCTGGACACAGGGACAATGGCTGCCATCAGTGCTGAGGCCAGAGCCTGAAATGCTCTCTGTTGGGCTGCCTACCCAGAATGAATGCCCTCCAGGTATGCATTTGTTTGTTGCAAATGCCTCTCAACACCCTGGATGGCATTCAGAATGGTAGACTGCCCAACAGTGAGGGATCTCAGGAGGTCAATAGCCTCCTCACTAAGGGCAGAAGGGCTGACTGGGGCAGGGCCTGAGGTGCCTGGGGTGAGCAAGATGCCCACCCTCCTGGGTGAGCGGGCACGGGACACACGCTGAGGGGCTGCTGGGAGGGCGGTGCTGGTAGGGGGTGTGGCGGCTGTACCTGTTGAAGCGGGGGCATAGAGGGGCCCACCACCGCAAGGGAGCTCCCATCAGAGAAGTCGCTGTCACTGCTGTCACCTCCTGTCCCCGCCGTGGAGCTCCCCTCACCCTCTGTCCCACTGGTGGCTTCAGACTCACTTGTTTCGCCCTCCAGGGCTAAGTGGGATGCAGCTCCCTCCTGCTCCGGTTCCACTGCTTCTCCGCCTGATGATGCTATTGCACACAAGAACAGGGAGACCACAAAAAGGGGGGGAGAAAGACAGAAGAAAGATATGTTCAGTGCATGCAACACAACTACAGTTGGCAGACACTACAGACACAGCAGACCTCTGCACTACGCCATGCACTTATAGTTCCTAGATTATTCACAGGGCCATGGGGTACAAGGCCTATGCCCGCTTGATGCACACATGGAAGTCACAGGATCCTGACTAGGTGTAGATGGCAGTAACCACTAGTGGGGTTGGGGTGCCACTGAGCCTGCCTCACAAGGGACCTTGCCTACCAATCTCACCCTGGCCTAGGGGAACCCACTGGCCACCTCCCCTACCCAGACACCTCGTAATGCGCGCAGAGTCAGATAATTGTGACTGTACTCACCCCCTTGTGGCTGCTCTGATGCCCTCAAGGCCCATCCAACTCTGGATACGCCACTGCCAGGATCCGGAACATCAGGGAGGTCATGGTGCGACGGGCACCCCTCCCACTTTGGGAGGCCATCCCCAGCTGGGCCTCCGCCGTCTTCTTGCTCCAGCGGCGCATGCCCTCCCATCTTTTCCAGCAGTGGGTTCTCCGTCTGTGGTGGACCCCCAGGGTCCGGACGTCCTTGGCGATGGTACGCCAAATATCCTTCTTCTGGTGGACACTGACCTAGAGGAATAATACGGGGGAAAAGGGTAATCTTTACCCGTCCGGACCGTCATACTCATTGGCCCACGTTCCCACCCTTGCCCTGACGCACATACACTCACCGTCTGCTCATGCAGGCCTCAGTCCCCCACATCCCATGTATCTTCCATCCACAGCACTCCAAACAGGCATTGCCCATGCAGCATGCTCACAGTGTACTCACCTGTTTGTCTGGAGGACAATAGGGTAGCGTGTACTAGGGGAGGACCCCATCCACTAACTTCTCCAACTCCTCCGAAGTGAAGGCAGGGGCCCTTTCCACAGACACATGAGCCATCATCGCTTCCAGACCCAAGTCACAGCAGCACTTGCAGTGTAGGTCCTCTCCTGTCGGAGGTCAGGTATCAAGTGAGTGAACAGAGAGAAAATGGTGGTCACGTCTGCGGCGGTGCATCGTCATTGGCTCCTGGGACCCATAGGGTCCAATGTTAAACAATGAAGGATTGCGCAGCGGTCTTTGACCGCCTACCACGACAGTGTTGAACGCCAGCGCTGTTACCTCATATCCCCTTGTCCCACCTTACAGGTCAGGCAGCCGCCATTTCAGGGTGCCACATGGCATTAATAATAACTGCGTCACACCTATCTAGGCCTTGCATACACACAGTAAAAGGCACATTGCGGATTAATAAATGTATCTAAATGACATTTTGTAATACCTCAGTGTTGGCTGACTCTCTGCTCGCTGTTCTCATCCATAGGGCAGATCCGCTGGGGCAGGTGATGAGATGGCGGCATCCTCTGGTGTACAGACCACTGGTGGACCTGTCGACAATGGAAAAGAGACACGTAATTGTCACCTACAGACTTCATCGTGCTAAAATACATGAACTGTGTGCCCAGTTAGAGCCAGTCCTGATGTCAGCTATCCGCCATCCCACAGGGATCCCCCCTCTAGTGCAGGTCCTGTCAGTACTCCATTTCCTGGCAAGTGGGTCTTTTCAAACAACAGTGGCCATTGCATCCGGGATGTCCTAGCCAATGTTCTCTAACGTGTTGTCCAGAGTGTTGTCTGCCCTGCTGAAACACATGCGCAGCTATATCGTTTTCCCTCAGGTGGAGGATTTGCCGACAGTGAAAGGTGACTTCTGTGCCCTGGGACATATCCCCAACGTCATAGGTGCCATTAATGGGACACATGTGGCCTTTACTACCCCCCCCGCAGGAGTGAACAGGTGTACAGAAACCGGAAGAGCTACCATTCGATGAATGTGCAGATGGTGTGTTTGGCCGACCAGTACATCTCCCATGTGAATGCCAAGTTTCCTGGCTCAGTGCATGACGCTTACATTCTGAGGAATAGCAGCATCCCTTATGTGATGGGGCAACTCCAGAGGCACTGTGTGTGGCTAATAGGTGAGGACAAGGACCCTATGCCCTGTGAATAGTTGTCTGGGTCTGGGGTTGTCCCTACGGGTTAGTGTGTGTCTAACAGTTGTCCCTCAATATTTTCAGGTGACTCTGGTTACCCAAACCTATCATGGCTACTGACCCCAGTGAGAAATCCCAGGACAAGGGCAGAGGAACACTACAATGAGGCCCATGGGTGAACTAGGAGGATTATAGAAAGAACCTTCAGCTTCTTGAAGGGAAGGTTCCGGTGCCTCCATATGACAGGTGGTTCTTTCTACTACTCACCAAAGAAGGTGTGCCAGATCATCGTAGCCTGCTGTATGCTGCACAACCTAGCTTTGCAACAACAGGTGCCTTTTCTGAAGGATGATGGTCCAGCTGGAGGTCTTGTGACAGCTGTGGAGCCTGTGGATAGTGAAGAAGAAGAGGCAGAAGAAAAGGATATTGACATCAGAAACAACGGTATCCAGCAATACTTCCAGTGAGACATAGGTTCACTGCCTCCCACATCTCATACTGTTGTTTGACTTATCAGTAGTCTGTCATTTTCACCCAGTGTATGGACCCTGACTTGTCACTTTGCCTTTCCATTTAACAGATGTGGGTCCCACTTTGTGACCTCTGCTATATTTCCTCATGGACTTGAGCTGTGTTACATCGGTATGTAGGCATTTTAATTGACATTGCTATATTCCATAGTTATTGCAATTACACATTTGTGAAAGCACAGACTGACTCCAGAATGTTTTGTGATTAATGTGTGTTTATTTTTGTGCAAATAAGTGGAGGGGGTTGTAAAATGGTCAGGGGTGATGGTGGAGGAATGTCCATGGCAGAGTCCAGTCTATTTGTTTCACAGGTTCACTGTCCAAAGGGGCATAGAAAGTGGAGCATGGTGTTGCGACGCTGCGCGCAGCATGAGCAAAAAATTTGGCTCGGGCTGCGGCACGCGGTCCCAAGACGCGCTGCGTCCCCAGCCTGCTCTGCACCTTAGGGAGGCCCCAAATTGGGCATGGGGCCTCGTTCTTGTTTAGCGCACCGCGCTCACAGGCAGGTCTGACCCCCCCACTCACCTGTTCTTTTCTTCTTCTTTTTTTTGTCAGCTTGTTGTGCCTTCCTTTATGTTTTTCTCCCTTTCCCATATTACCCTTCTCTTTCCAGCATTCCTTGTTCCCTACACTCTATGGCTCCTAGTCCATTCTGTTCTATGTGTTTTTCTCTATCTAAGATGGTGTCCTTGTACTTTCTGTTGGTCGCTTCCTATTTGTTGGTATTTAAGGGCTGTGAGTCTTTCTCTCCTTGCGCTGCAACACTTTCTGTTTGGATGGTGTCTTCGCTCATGCTTCCTTGTATTCTTGTGCTGGTTCTCGTCGGTTCCAGTGTATTTTCCTGTATTTTACTCCAGCTGTTACCTGTTCATTTTGTTCCTGTTGCAGGACCCTATCTTTTGGGAGGTTTTTACCCCTTTCAGGGTTTTTTTCCCTCTGGCACTACTTCTGAGGGACACGGCCTGCTCTTGGCGTACCCATTGCCTGCAGCACCGTGGCTACCAGAAAGAGTCGGCCCTACCTGGGCCAAGGCCGAACATTCAAGATCAAGATCCACGCCACTCGTTCTGCAGACTCCAGATTAAAGCAGCACGTAAGTCGTGACAGATTGCAGTGCCAAATACTCCCGACATCGTCTAACACCATGGATGATGCTGTGGTGGCTGCTGCAGATCCTGATCAATCTATTCTAGCAACCATTCAGCAACAGGCTCAGGAACTGCAACAATTACGTAATGAGAATGCTGCTTTACGACAGGCTTTGGCTTTCCGCAGTGCAGATGTTCCGGCCGTCTCCACCTCTACTCCTCGTTTCTCCGGTGAACCAACTAAACTGCGAGAGTTCCTCGATGCATTAACTGTGTAGTTTGCCTTCCGACCTACCCAATTCTCCCACGACAAGACAAAGGTGGGATATCTCATCAGTGCGTTATCCGGTCCTGCCTTGGCCTGGGCAACCCCGATGGTATCATCAAATGACCTAGTATTGTCGGACTATCCCGGCTTCGTGAATCGGTTTAAACAGATGTTTAGTCATCCAGGATTGGAGGCCTCTGCGGAAGAAGCCTTATGTGACATCAACAAGGCTCACAAGATGTCCTCCAATATATAACCCGCTTTCGACAGCTAGCGGCTGAGACCACCTGGGTGGAACGAACTCTGGTGACTTTATTCTGTAGAGGACTTAAAGAAGAGATTAAAGATGAGTTAGTACACTCCACCCGAGTTGAAGATCTTCGTGGTCTGATGGATCAAGCTCTTTCCATCGAATACCGTCTCCAAGAACGACGTATGGAGAAGAGAAAGAGTAGAGGTTCTTCCCAGCCAAGCATTTCATGTGTCTTTTTGCATTGTCCAGAGGAACCTCGTCCTCCTACCAGAGACACAGAAGGTGAACCTATGCAGGTGGATCCCACTCGAGGCCCACTTTCCGTTAACGAGCGGGAGAACAGACGTAAGAAAGGATTGTGGTGCTGCCGGCCACATGCTTCGTACCTGCCCCGTTCGTCCTCAAACGTCACTTCCCATCCTCTGTAAGAAGGGAGGGGACGGGATCATCTGCTATACCTTCCATCAGTTCATTCAAGGACAATGGCACAACTTTGTTTTTGTTACCTGTGACTTTACAGTTACCGGACGGCCGCCAAGAAAGAACAATGGCTTTACTTGATTGTGGTGCTAGTGGCATATATATGGATAAGACTTGGGCCACGACTCAACAAATACCAACACAACCCAAAGAAATCCCAGAACAAGTTCACACAGTGGATGGGTCCTTAATATCCCGTGGTCCAGTTGATACTACCACACTGACACTAAGTTTACACTTTGGAAACCACCAAGAACACATCTCATTTGATCTAATATCATCCCCCAATCATGCTATCATTTTAGGAATTCTGTGGTTCATAAGACATAACCCTTGTGTAAATTGGGAAACCCAGACTCTTTCCTTGTCCTCACAGTTTTGTCATGAGAACTGCTTTGCTTCAGACACATATTGGTCACCCAAGAGGTTGATACCTACTGACATTACTACCGGATGTTCCCTCAATACAGTCCAAGGAGTCCCCAATCACTATCTAGAATTTCAAGATGTGTTCCAAAAACCATCCAGACTTGTGTTACCCCCACATCGAGATTACGATTGTGCTATTCCCTTGGAACCTGGAGCTATTGTTCCCTTTGGGAGGATGTATTCACTCACGGAACCTGAAAGGGAAGTTCTAAAGGAGTATCTGCAAGAAAACTTACATAGCGGTCTTATTGTACCATCGTCCTCTCAGGCAGGGGCTCCCCTCTTTTTTGTACCCAAGAAGACGAAGGATCTTCGTCCCTGCCTGGATTTTCGAGGTCTAAATGAGGTAACTATAAAAGGCCGTTATCCTTTGCCCCTCATCAAGGATATACTAGAGGCAGTCAGAGGGGCTCAACGATTTACCAAACTGGATCTTTGTGGCGCCTACCACCTTTTGCGTATTAAAGAAGGAGACGAGTGAAAGACTGCTTTCCGGACCCCATTTGGTCATTATGAGTACAGAGTTATGCCTTTTGGTCTCATTAATGCCCCCTCCATTTTCCAAAGATTTATGGACTCTGTGTTCTCTGATCTCTTGAACCATACGGTCATCATCTACTTAGACGATATCCTTATATACTCTAGACGTCCTGAACTTCATTCCTCTCACGTGAAACAAGTCCTTCAAAGACTCCTGGAACATCAACTGTCCTGTAAACCAGAAAAGCGTGAGTTTGACAAGACCGAAGTCAAATATTTGGGATATCACCTTAGTCCCACTGGAATAGAAATGGACCAGGAAAAGGTACAAGCCATCCTAGACTGGCCTTCTCCTTCCTCCATTAAGGAAATGCAATATTTTCGAGGATTGGCTCATTTTTATCGGCAGTTTATCTTAGACTTTGCAGAACAAACCAGCCACATAACTCAAACATCAAAAAAGGAGAATTTAAAGAAAGGCTTTGTCTGGACAAGGGCGGCTGAAATAGCTTTTCAGAGTCTAAAAAAGGCTTTCACTCAAGCACCAATATTAAAACACCCAGATACCAACAATCAATTTATTGTTGTTACTGATGCTTCCGAAAGAGCCATTGGAGCTGCCTTACTCCAACAACAAGAAGATGACTGTCTTGAACATCCTGTTTTCTATTTGCCCCATGTATTTTCTGCATCGGAACAACATTACTCAGTACTAGAAAGGGAGTTATTAGCTCTGAATACAGCCTGCCTAGAGTGGAGACATTTTCTTACGGGTTCCAAAGAGCCCTTCGAGGTGATAACAGACCATCGTAATCTACAATGTTTACGTAATTGTTTATGCCAGAACAGTCGTCAGGCTCGTTGGGCCTTTTTCTTCAGTCAATATGACTTTTATGTCACCTATATTCTGGGATCCCAAAACATTGTGGCCGATGCTCTGTCTCGCCATTATCCAGATTGTACTCCTACCCCATCACAGTATCTACTTCAGCCCAGTAAAATCATCGGAGTAGCTCAGTCTTTCCTGAATGAGGTACAACTGGAATATTCCAACCTGTCTGATCAAGAATTTAAGAAACTAAACCCCCTTATATGTAAACTGCAAAGGTGTTATTATTAGAAGAACCTGTTGTTCCTCCCTACTAATGGAATAATAGAAAAAGCGCTACAAATGTGCCATGATTCGCCGGTTGCTGGTCATAGCGGCATCAAGGCCACACAAGAACCACTCTTGCATTGTTTCTGGTGGCCTACCTGGAAATCGGATGTCGAAAGATACATTCAGGCTTGTCCCATATGTGCTCAAGTAAAGATCCCCGTACCAGACCTGCAGGATTACTACAACCATTACCTGTTCCACCGGCTCCCTGGCACACCATTTCTACTGATTTCATGTGTTCACTACCTCCATCAGCAGGAAACAGGGTTATCATGGTCACCATAGATTCCTTTACTAAGATGGCTCACTTCACTGCCCTGAAACAATTACCTACTTCCCAAGCACTAAGTCAGATATTTATCCATCACATTTTCCATCTCCATGGACTTCCACACAACATTGTATCTGACAGGGAACCTCAGTTAATCTCCCGGTTTTGGAAACATTTTTGTAGGACACTGAATATCAATATAGCACTGTCATCGGGTTTCCACCCTCAAACCAATGGACAGACTGAGCGTCTCAACCAAGGAGTGGAGCAGTACCTTCGCTGCTTTTGTAATTCTACCCAGAGCAACTGGAACACTTACCTTCCTATCGCTGAATTCTCTTACAATAACACTGTCCATAGTGCTTCCAAGGTCACTCCTTTTTTCTGTTCTTATGGCTATCATCCTACCTCTTTTCTACCACTCCTCAGTCTACCTCTTCTCTTCCTGCTGTTACTTCATTTTCCAGATGACTTATACAGATCCATGGATTGATTCGATCTAACCTGTTGAACACCAAGAGATACATGAAGAGAATAGCAGACAAGAAGCGTATGGATGCTCCAGCTCACCTTCAGGATAAAGTCTGGCTTTCGTCAACATTTTTGCCTTTACGCCTTTCTCAGAATAAGTTCACACCTCGTTACTACGGTCCTTTCCGTATCCTTCAGCTGATTAATCCTGTCACTGTCCATCTTCACTTGCCTTACTCTCGTCAGTTTCCTTGTCCTCCTCCTGTGTTAGTGGATGATGTACCTGAATATGAGGTACAAGAGATTTGTGACTCTCGTATCTTTCACAAATGTCTTCAGTATCTGATTCATTGGAAGGGTTACCCTCTCAGTGAATGCTCTTGGGAAGATGCATCTTCTGTTCACTCACCTCTTCTGATTCGCCATTTTCACTGCTTGTTTCCGCACAAACCTGGACCTTCGGGGGGGGGACCTACTGTTGCATTGCTGGGCGCGGCACGAGCCGAACATTCGTCTCGGGCCGTGGGCACGCGGTCCCAAGACGCACCGCGTCCCCAGCCTGCTCTGCACCTTACGAGGCCCCAAATTGGGCATGGGGTCTCGTTCTTCTTTAGCGCACTGCGCTACCAGGCAGGTCTGACCCCCCTCTCACCTGTTCTTTTCTTCTTCTTCTTTTTTTGTCAGCTTGTTGTGCCATCCTTTATGTTTTTCTCCCTTTCCCATATTACCCTTCTCTTCCCAGCATTCCTTGTTCCCTACACTCTATGGCTCCTAGTCCATTCTGTTCTATGTGTTTTTCCCTATCTAAGATGGTGTCCTTGTACTTCCTGTTGGTCGCTTGCCTGTTTGTTGGTATTTAAGGGCTGTGATTCTTTCTCTCCTTCCGCTGCAACACTTTCTGTTTGGATGGTGTCTTCGCTCCTGCTTCCCTGTATTCCTGTGCTGCTTCTCATCGGTTTCAGTGTATTTTCCTGTATTTTGCTCCTGCTCTTACCTGTTCATTTTGTTCTTGTTGCAGGAACCTATCTTTTTGGAGGTTTTTTCCCCTTTCAGGGTTTTTTCCCTTTGGCACTACTTCTGTGGGACACGGCCTGCTCTCGGCGTACCCAATGCCTGCAACACCTTGGCTACCAGAAAGAGTCGCCCCTACCTGGGCCAAGGCTGAACATTCAAGACCAAGATCCACGCCACTCGTTCTGTGGACTCCAGATTAAAGCAGCACGTAAGTCGTGACACAAGGGCAGTTGAAGAATGGACAGGGTGACAAAGTGGGACAGAAGGATGACATTCAGGGGGGTCTCATTTCCTGGCGGGTGTCTTGGCAATGTTCTCTGTCTTGTTCCTGGATCACAGGGACCGTTTGCGGGGTGGCTGTCCATCTGCAGGGGATGGGGTGCTGGTGTAGTGGTCCTGTGGCAGTGCCTCCTGTCCACTAGCGCCGGCGGAGGTGGTGGGCTGCTCATCGTCCAGGCTAGTGTCAGGGGCCCCTTGTTGTGCCACAGTGTTGACAAGGTCCTGCAGCACCCCTACAATGGTGACTATGGTGGTGTTGATGGACTTGAGTTCCTCCCTGATCCACAGATAGTGTTCCTCCTGCAGCCGCTGGGTCTCCTGAAAGTTGGCCAGTAACGTTGCCATCGTCTCCTGGAAATTATGGTACGCTCCTATGATTTTGGAGAGGGCCTCGTGGAGAGTGTGTTCCCTGGGCCTGTCCTCCCCCTGTTGCACAGCAGTCCTTTCAGTTCCCCTGTTTTCCTGTTCCTCAGTCCCCTGAACCATGTTCCCACTGCCCCTAGGTCCCTGATTTTCTTGGTGTGGTGGGTTTGCCTGGGTTGCCTGTAGTGGTGGACACACTGCTGCTTGACGTGTCCTGGGGACAGAGGGACGGGCCCGCTGGGTGGGTGCTGTGCTGGTGTTTCCTGAGGGGGGAGGCTCTGTGGTGGCTTGTGCCAGTGTCAGGGGAACCGACTGTCTGAGGTCCCTGATGGGCCGGGCTGGTCATCTTAATCCAGTTGTGCAAAGATGCTGTCATCACTGTGAGCCTCTTCTGTGGGGGGACTGGACATGTCTGGAACCTCCTATCAGGTGCGTTGGGTAGGGGTCTTGCAGGGCTGTAAAGGCATGATTATTGCATCTGTGTGTGCCATCATGTGCAATGGGTGAGTGACCCTGTACTCCAGTGCTTGCATTCTTGTCTAGGTCCTTGTGTCATATTTGGTTTGGGGTCTGTGTGGGAATCTGTTGTGGACATGCTTTGGTGATGGGTGTCCATGCTTTGGTGTTGCATGCAGGGCTTGGTGTTGGGATGTGTGGGTTGTGATAGTGGGACATATGTGAGGTGTTGGAGTGATGGGGGTGAGGGTTGGGGTATGTGATGGCATGCAGGTAGGGTGGGGGATATTATAGTTAAGAGTTGCCTTACCAGAGTCCATTCCTCCTGCTACTCCTGCGAGGCCCTCAGGATGCACTATTGCCAAGACTTGCTACTCCCATGTTGTTAGTTGTGGGGGAGGAGGTGGGGGTCCACTGCCAGTCCCCTGTACAGCAATCTGGAGTCTTGAGACCACGGAACGCACCTTCCCCCGTAGGTCATTCCACCTCTTCCCGATGTCATCCTGTGTTCTGGGGTGCTGTCCCACTGCGTTGACCCTGTCGACGATTTTGCGCCATAGCTCCATCTTCCTAGCAATGGAGGTGTGCTGCACCTGTGATCCAAATAGCTGTGGCTCTACCCAGACGATTTCCTCCACCATGACCCTGAGCTCCTCCTCAGAGAACCTGGGGTGTCGTTGAGGGGCCATGGTGTGGTATGGGTGATGTGTGAGGTGGTGTCGGTTGTGATGTGAGAGGGTATGTGTTTGTGTGTGTTGTCTGAGGCGTGTGGATGTTGTGTGAGTGATGATGTTGTGTGCCTGTGGATGCTATTGTTGTTTCTGGTGGTGTCTCTCTCTGGCCTTCTATTGCAATTCTGGTTGTAAGGGTTTGTGGGTGATGTAGGTGTGTGTTTTATATTGGATTGGGTGTGTGGGAGTGGTGTGTGTATGTGTATCAGGTGTGTGTATTTTGAATTGTCCAATGTGGTTGTGTTTTGTAAATTTGTGTGTATTTTGAGCGCGGCGGTGTGTACCGCCAATGGAATACCGCAGTTGAAAGACCACCACATGGATTCGTGTGTCGTGATAGTGTGGGCGTATTCCTGTTGGCGTGATGGTGGAGGTTTTGTTATCGCAAAGTTTATCACTGACCTTTGGTGTGGCGGACTTGTGTGGGTGTCTGGATTTTGGCAGATTCTGAGCTGTGGGTCGTAATAGCAGTAGTGGAATTCCGCTGCTGCAGCGGTGTGTTGGCGGTCTTCTTCACGGCGGTAAGCGGGATTTACCGCCAGGGTTGTAATGAGGGCATGATGCCAAAATAAGACCTCAAACTAATACTCCTTAAAATAATGGAATACAAGATGCAAAAAAAGCCATCTAAACCAAAATAAGAAATGTGGTGACATGGTCAAATGCCATAAAGTCAGAGATTGGGTGTAAGAAACTGGTTCTTTGTGGTATATCAATCATTAGGTACACTGGGTAAAGAGTCCAGGGGTTCCCCAATGAGTGGACAGATCTTGCTATGCAATCCTACCTAAAGTGCTCTATTTGAAGGTAGTGTGATCTAGCAGACTTAGAAGTAACACAGAGGAATACAAGACATTCACTAATACACACCATGGTCGATAAATGAGACACAACTCAAAAAGGAGATTCACACCAATTTATAAAAATAGCAAATATGTTAGAAAAAAAATCTTTCAGGTATGTTTTTAAATATAAATTCTTTTCACTTTCGAAAGTGGACACTTTCTGAGCAATTTCTGTAATGTTATCCTATGGGAGGAAGAACAAACAGGTATAGTACAGTGACTTAGAAGACCAATCTCCAGGAGTTAAGGTGAGTAGTAGGCAAGGTCCAAGGCAACACCCGCTGTACACCAGCAGCAGCAAGGCAGTCCTCCTGGGTTTCTGGAGACACAGCTACAGGGCGAATTGTTTTTGGTATGGATTTCGATGAGGGATGTGGACAGGCTGGCGGGTTTGGTACCAGGTCTTCTGCTTCTTTTCTCCTTTTCTGCTTTTGCAGCCCTTCAGGGTTTTTATGTCATCATGATCTACTCCCCTAATGCCAGGGGCTCCCCTAAATACTGAATTTAGGGGCATTTCAGGGAGTGTAGAGTAGTAGCCAATGGACTACCTACCCTTGGTGGCACTACACCTCCTGTATGACCATTTCCTGTGGGAAGTGAACATAACCCTGTCCCAGAGTTCCTAAATCTGCCAACACCAAGATGACAGATTCTGAAATGTAGTGTCCACATCGGGCAGCTACCCTTAAAGGTGGGACTGACCTGAAGGGTGGACATACATCTCTGAACATGACATTTCCTGCCTCTCCAGGTGCCATATGAAATTTCATGCCTGTCCATGTGCTAAAAGTGTTCCCTGGGTCAGGGGGGTTGGCATTTTCCTTATGAGGCAATCCAGATCTCCATAACAAGGGCAGAGGGCTTCTTTGAAGCTTCCTCCCTTGGAATGCAAATTTGCAGGTTATCCTGTTTGGTGGGAGTAATAACCCTCCCAGAGCAGGGTTTGTGTTTGACTACCCAAGAGCAATGGCTCTCATCCTAGGGGATCAGACTTATGACTGGTGGTGGCAGAGTGGTTCAAACTAGTCAGCAAGCACACCAGATGCTGGTAGGTGTTCAGGGGCACCTCTAATGTGCTCTCTGGGTGCATGTATTGATAAATCCATCACTGGCATCAGTGTTCATCAATATGAGATGTTTGATACTAAACATCCTTATCTTCAGTGAAGCCATCATGTAGCTGGGGAACTCATATTGACCAATGTCCAGCACATGCATTTAAAATGGCTGTCCTGTCCACTTACTATGTCTAAGAATTGACCAAGACATAGCAGGGCTTATCTGCACTTGCAGTTATGTCCTCACATGAAATATAATGCACTCTGGGGGTCATTACAACATTGGCGGTAAAAGGCGCTTACCGCCGTGCAGAAGACTGCCAATACACCGCGGCGGCGGCGGTAGTCCGCCACAGCTATTATGACACACATCTCGGAATCCGCCGAAATACAGACACCCACACAACTCTGCCACACCAAAGGTCAGTGTTAAAGTGGCGAAAACAAAACCTCCACGCCAACAGAAACACGCCCATGCTATTACGACCCAGGAATCCATGCGGCGGTCTTTCAACCGCGGTATTCCATTGGCGGTACACACCACCGCGCTCAAAATACACACACATCTCCAAAACACCGCCACATTGGACAATTACAAACACACACACCTGCTAGACATACAAACACTACTCCCACACACCCAACACAATATAAAACACACACCCACATCACCCACAAACCCCTATGACCAAAATTTATGGACGAAGGCCAGAGAGACAGCACAGCCAAGACAACACCACCATACAGAGGCACACAACACCATCACCCACACAACATCCACGCACAAAACACCACACACCACCACACATCACCACACACATCAACACTCACACCGCCCCACACATCACACACACCACCCCATGTCACGCCAAAGACATCCCCGCTTCTCCGAGGAGGAGCTCAGGGTCATGGTGGAGGAAATCACCCGGGTAGAGTCACAGCTATTTGGCTCACAGGTACAGCACACCTCCATAGCCAGGAAGATGGAGCTATGGCGCAGAATCGTGGACAGGGTCAACGCTGTGGGACAACACCCAAGAATAAGGGAGGACATCAGGAAGAGGTGGAACGACCTACGGGGGAAGGTGCGTTCAACGGTCTCCAGGCACAACATCGCGGGGCAGCGGACTGGCGGCGGACCCCCACCTCCTCCCCCACAACTAACAACATGGGAGGAGCAAGTCTTGACCATCATGCATCCAGAGGGCCTCAGAGGAGTCGGTGGAGGATGGGACACTGGTAAGTCAAATCTTAACTATCATATCCCCCACCCTACTTGCATGCTATCACACACCCCCACCCTCACCCCCTCCCCTATCACTACAACTCCTCACTAATGTACTAAGAACACAAACCACCCATCTCAACACCAAGCCCTGCATAACACAACTAAGCATGGTCACCCCTCACTAAAGCATGCCCACTGCACATACCCAAAACACCCCCTAACCATCATCACACAAGCCCCCACACAGGAATGCTAGCACTGGGGTACACAGACACCCACCCATTGCACAACATCACACACACACATGCTATAATCATGCTCTTATGCACCTGCAGGAACCCGAAGGACCGTCACCACACCAGAGGGTCCAGACAACACCACTCCACCCCCAGCAGAGGCCCACAGTGACTATAGCAGTTCTGCCCTACTGGATCCTGGTGACCAGCCCGGACCATCGTGGGCCTCGGGACAGTCGGTTCCCCTTGCACAGGCACAGCCCAACACTGACCTTCCACCCTCTGGTAACACCAGCACAGCACCCACCCAGCGGGCCCAAACCTCCGTACCCAGGACAGGTCAATCAGCTGTGTGCCCACCACTACAGGGAACCCAGGAGAACCCACCACCCCAACTACAACAGGGACCTGGGGGCAGTTGTAGTGGGCACAAGGTCCAGGGGACGGAGGCACAGGAACACAGGGGAACTGGGAGGGCTGCTGTGCGACAGGGGGTGGACAGGCCAAGGGAACCCACTCTCCACTAGGCCCTATCCTCCATCATGGGAGCAAACCACCACTCCCAAGAAAACAATGGCGACGGTCCTGGCCAAGTTTCAGAAGACCCAGCGCCTGCAGGAGGACCAGTATTTGGGGTTCAGGGAGGAGCTCAGGACCATCAGCTCCGCCCCGGGCACCATCGTAGGGGTGCTGAAGGACTTACAGCAGACCCTGAGGGACACCGTGGCACTCCAAGGGGCCCCTGACACTAGCATGGACGATGAACTGCCCACCACCTCCACCGGCGCTAGTGGACAGGACGCCCGCCACAGGACCACCACACCAGCACCCCACCCCCTGCAGACGGACAACCACCACGCAAGCGGTCTCTGAGAACCAGGAACAGGACAGAGCAAGATGGCAAGACCCCCGCCAGGAAATGAGACCACCCTGATTGTCCTCCCACTGACCCACTTTGTTACACTGTCCATACTTGAACTGCCCCAGCTCCACTTCCTATACCCAGATGGGCAGTGCACCTGTGAGACTAATAGACTGGACTCTGCCATGGACATTCCTCCGCCATCACCCATCCTCATTTTACAACCCCCTACCATTTCTGAGCACTTCAATAAACACCCTTGAAACACAAAACAATCTGGAGTCAGTCTGTGATATTGTAAATATGTTTTATCAATGACAGAGTCATAATGCGTTTCCCATTGTAAAGCCAACATACCTATGTCACACATCAC
Source organism: Pleurodeles waltl (assembly GCF_031143425.1). Classification (NCBI taxonomy): domain Eukaryota; kingdom Metazoa; phylum Chordata; class Amphibia; order Caudata; family Salamandridae; genus Pleurodeles; species Pleurodeles waltl. The sequence continues at coordinate 530,060,585 of NC_090449.1, forward strand.
AAATCCTTGAAGGATGCAAGCAGATGGCACACGTTGGTAACCACACCTGTGAAACCGTAATGGAAAGGTACAACTCAGTAACCAAATACTAGTTGAAATCGGCCGACAGGATAGAGGTAGACGTGTGAAAGTTAATGTAATGGTAAAAATTCAAATGTTCTCACCTGTGTCTCACTGGAAATATTGCTGTATGACTGACTCCCTGTTGTCGTTGTCTTCTTCCTCAGCTTCCTCCTCATCACTGTCCACAGGCTCCACAGGCTCCACAGCTGCCACAACACCGTCATCTGGACCATCCTCCTGCAGAAAAGGCACCTGGCGTCGCAAAGCCAAATTATGAAGCATCGAGCAGGCGATGATGATCTCGCACACCTTCGGTGAGTAGAATAGGGAACCACCTGTCATATGGAGGCACCTGAACCTGGCCGTCAGGAGGCCGAAGGTGCGTTCGATCACCCTCCTAGTCCGCCCACGGGCCTCATTATACCGTTCCTCTGCCCTGGGATTCCTCACTGGGGTCAATAGCCATGACAGGTTGGGGTAACCAGAGTCCCCCAATAGCCATACACGGTGCCTCTGGAGTTGAGCCATCATATCAGGGATGCTGCTATTCTGCAGGATGTAGGCGTCATGCACTGAGCCAGGGAACATAGCATTTTCCTGGGATATGTACTGGTCTGCCAAACAGACCATCCGAACATTCATGGAATGATAACTCTTCCTGTTTCTGTACACCTGTTCACTCCTGTGGGGGGGACCAGTGCTACATGGGTCCCATCAATGGCACCTATGACGTTGGGGATATGTCCAAGGGCATAGAAGTCACCTTTAACTGTAGGCAAATCTTCTACGTCAGGGAAAATGATGTATCTCCTTACGTGTTTCAGCAGGGCAGACAACACTCTGGACAAAACGTTGGAAAACATAGGCTGGGACATCCCTGATGCCATGGCCACTGTTGTCTGGAATGACCCACTTGCAAGGAAATGGAGCACTGACAGCACCTGCACGTCAGGGGGGATTCCAGTGGGATGGCGGATTGGTGACATCAGGTGTGGCTCCAACTGGGTACATAGTTCCCGGATTGTGACACGGTCAAACCAGTAGGTGACGATGACATGTCGATCTTCCATTGTCAACAGGTCCACCAGCGGTCGGTACACCGGAGGATTCCGCCATCTTCTCACATGTCTCAGCTGACGGTGCCTACGAAGGACAACAGCGACAAATCAGTCATTTTTCCTCCAGGTATGTACCCACAGTTACACACAAGACTACACCAATCACAAAACCCTTCCTGTATGTGTGTTGAGTGTAGGCCTAGCTATGTGTGATGCAGAGGTAAATGAAGCCATGTGGGCCCCTGAAATGGCGGCTGCCTGACCTCTAAACTGGGACAATGGGATTGTGGGGTAACAGCACTGGCGTTGCACACCGTGGCGGTAGGTGGTTGTTGACCGCAGCGCAATGCTGCATTGGTTAACATTGGACCCTATGGGTCCCAGGAGCCAATGAACAGGTGCGCTGGCGGTGATGATGCGCACCGCCGCGGACGTCACTGCCGCGGACGTCACCGCCATTTTCTATCTGTTCAATCACTAGATACCTGACCTTCGACAGGAGAGGACCTGCACTGAAAGTGCTGCTGTGACCTCGGTCTGGAAGCGACGATGGCTGCTGCGTCTGGGGAAAGGGCCCCTGCCTTCACTGCTCAGGAGTTGGAGAAACTGGTAGACGGGGTCCTCCCCCAGTACACGCTACTCTACGGTCCTCCAGACCAACAGGTTAGTACACAGGGAGCACGTTGTATGGGCTAGGCCTGGGTGGAGAGGGCTGGTTGGAAGAGGGAAGAGGGCAGAGTTCATAGAACATTAATGCATGTGAATGAATGGGCCACATGGCCAGAGTAGGGAGGGGGCCACTCACATCGACGGTGCAGCTGGTAATGACTGTTCCTCTTCCCTTGTGCATGTCATGTAGGTCAGTGCCCACCAGAAGAGGGACATTTGGTGTTCCATCGCCAAGGAGGTCCGGACCCTGGGGGCCCACCAGAGACGGGGCACCCACTGCCAGAAAAGATGGGAGGACATTCGCCGCTGCAGCAAGAAGACGGCGGAGGCTCAGCAGGGGATGGCCTCCCAACGTGGGAGGGGTGCCCGTCGCACCATGACCCCCCTGTTGATCCGGATCCTGGCGGTGGACTACCTGGAGTTGGATGGGCGCTTGAGGGCATCACAGCAGACACAAGGGGGTGAGTACAACCTCATTCTGCGGACTTTGCGCGCAGTAGAGGGGTCTGGGTGGGGGAGGAGGCCTGTGGGTGTGCCTAGGCCAGGCAGAAACACGAAGACTAGGTCCCTCTGTAATGCAGCCCATGTGGCACTCTACCCCACCTCAGTAGAGTGCCAAGTCGAGGTATAGTTGCCCCTGTGGCATCCACGTGTGCAGATGTCCACCATTGCCATGTAGGCCATATACCAGAAATTGCATATGCAGAGGGCAGGAGCACGGCATAATGCAGGGGGCTGCTGTGTCTGTCTTGTCCGCCAACAGTAGCGGTATGCCATGCACTCAACCTGTCTTTCTTCTGTCTCCCCCCCCCCTTGTTCTGCTCTCCCTGTTCTTTTGTGCATCAGCATCATCAGGCGGAGGTACAGTGGCACCGGAGCACGACGGAGCTACATCCCACATGGCCATGGAGGGCCACACCACGGACTCAGAATGCACCAGTGGGACGGAGGGTGAGGGGAGCTTCACGTTGGCCACCGGATCACCAACCAGCGACACGGACTCGTCCGCCGATGGGAGCTCCCTTATGGTGGCGGCACCATCTGTGCGCCCCACTTCTACAGGTACAGCCGCCACCTCCCCTACCAGCACCGCCCTCCCAGCAGCCCCTCAGCCTTCGCCCCGTGCCCGCTCACCCAGGAGGGTGGGCATCACCTTCGCCCCAGGCACCTCAGGCCCTGCCCCAGTCACCCCTGCTGCCCTCAGTGAGGAGGCCATTGACCTCCTCAGGTCACTCACTGTTGGGCAGTCTACCATTGTGAATGCCATCCAGGGTGTAGAACGAGAGTTGCAACACGGTAATGCATTCCTGGAGGGCATTCATTCTGGTCAGGCTGTCCTTCAGCGAACCCTGCAATCTTTGGCCTCAGCACTGATGGCAGCCATTGTCCCTGTCTCTAGCCTCCCCCCTCCAACCTCCTCCACCCAGACCCAATCCCCTGTACCCCAGTCCATCCCAAGCACACCTACAGACCAGCATGTACACAAGTCAGCACACACAAGTAGCTCCAGCAAACATAGGCACCACACAACCCACAGGCACTCACGCAAGCATCACACACATACAGAAACAGCAACATCCGCTGCCTCCACTGTGTCCCCCTCCTCCTCTTCTCCCTCCTCCCTCCCAGTCTCGTCTACATACACACCTGCATGCACCACATCTACAGGCACCAGGAATCGCACAAGGACACCCAGCACCACAAGCCGCTCACCTGCACTCACCACCTCCACTGCCATTTACACGTCCCCTGTGTCCTCTCCCAGTGTGTCTGTCACGCCCCCTCCCAAAGTACACAAACGCCGGCAATCACACACCCAACATCCATCCACCTCACAACAGCCTCCAGTACCTGCACCTGCACCAAAATCACCTAAAGTTACACCTCCTACAACCACCTCCTCTTCCTCCACTCCCAGACCCCCTCCAACTACCCACCCCAGTGTCCGTCAGAAACTGTCCCTCTGTAAAGTTGACCTTTTTGCCCCCGACCCTTCCCCCTCCAATTCATCAGTCCCGTTGTAGCACCTCAGCCAAAAAGCCTCCAATACCAGTGGTGCCTGTTCAAGGTATGTGGAGTGCACCGGCCACCAGGGCAGGCAGTGTGACCCGGAGCCAAGGCACTGGCAGCCCACCCCCTGTAAAGGCTCTGAAATTGGAGAGTGAACGACGGGACCGTGTGAAGCCTCCTGGTGGGAAACCAACTCACATGGTTTCCAAGGGGATTGGAGAGTCAGCTGTGACTCCACCAAAGGTGGGGAAGGCCCAGAGGAAGTCTGGCCAGCATGTTGTGAGTATCACGGCGGAGAAGGGCGCCATCATTCCCGGCGGTCGAGACCCAACCGCCAGCACTGTCGTCACTGGTCAGGAGACCACCGCCGGAGTCACAGCCCAGGAGGGCCCAAGTATCATCACTGGTCAGGAGACCACAGCCAGAGTCATAGCCCAGGAGGGCCCAAGTATCGTCATTGGTCAGGAGACCACCGCCGGAGTCATAGCCCAGGAGGGCCCAAGTATCGTCACTGGTCAGGAGACCACCGCCGGAGTCATAGCCCCGGAATACCGAAGTATTGTCACTGATGAGGAGACCACCGCCGGAGTCAGTACCCAGGAGGGCCCAAGTATCGTCACTGGTCAGGAGACCACGGCCGGAGTCAGTACTCAGGAGGGCCCCGGCTGCCACAGCCCAGGTGGGCTATGAGGGAACGTCATGCCACACACCAATGCCCAGTTTAGGGAACGTCATGCCACACACCAATGCCCAGTTTAGGGAACGTCATGCCACACACCAATGTCTGTACCAGAACCGCCATGGCAAAGCACAGCTGAACAGTCCCGAACCACCATGGTGAAGACCGCTGAACAGGGCAATCACCACCCCGGCAAAGCACCGCTGAACAGGGCATGCACCGCCATGGTGAAGACCGCTGAACAGTCCAGAACTGCCATGGCAAAGCACCGCTGAACAGTCCCGAACCACCATGGTGAAGACCGCTGAACAGGGCAAGCACCGCCATGGCAAAGCACCGCTGAACAGTCCCGAACCACCATGGTGAAGACCGCTGAACAGGGCAAGCACCGCCATGGTGAAGACCGCTGAACAGTCCAGAACCGCCATGGCAAAGCACCGCTGAACAGTCCCGAACCGCCATGGTGAAGACCACCGAACAGGGCAAGCACCGCCATGGCAAAGCACCGCTGAACAGTCCTGAACCGCCATGGTGAAGACCGCTGAACAGGGCAAGCACCTCCATGGCAAAGCACCGCTGAACAGGGCAAGCACCGCCATGGTGAAGACCGCTGAACAGGGCATGCACCGGGTAAGAATGAATAGACCGCCACATCAAGCATCCTTATCCCATGTGCAGCTGGGACAGTGACGGGGCAGGAACTTTCATGGGGAGACTAATCCAGTCTGGGCACCATTGCCCCTCACGAATCACTGGCGGATGTTATCTACTTTCGAAATTGAGCCTTTGCACTCCCCAGGATGGCACAGTGGGCAAGCCACCCACTGTAGAGACTTGAGAGACTGTGGCTTTGCACTCCCCAGGATGGCACAGTGGGCAAGCCACCCACTGTAGAGACTTGAGAGACTGTGGCTTTGCACTCCCCAGGAAGGAACAGTGGGCAACCCACCCACTGTAGAGACTTGAGAGACTGTGGCTTTGCACTCCTCAGGAAGGAACAGTGGGCAAGCCACCCACTGTAGAGACTTGAGAGACTGTGGCTTTGCACTCCCCAGGATGGCACAGTGGGCAAGCCAACCACTGTAGAGACTTGAGAGACTGTGGCTTTGCACTCCCAAGGAAGGAACAGTGGGCAACCCACCCACTGTAGAGACTTGAGAGACTGTGGCTTTCCACTCCCCAGGATAAAGCAGTAGGCATGGAGCCCCGTCGTGGATCTGGCTTTGCAGTCATCCGGCTGAGGTGCCCCCCCTTCCCTTCCCCCTGAGGTGCCTGTAGTATTTCTATCTGATGCCCCGGCAGTGTTCTCTCCGATTGTCGTCAGGTATCTTTTGTGGGCCTCGCTAATGCATTTTTGGACTAGTGGTGCACGGACATTGATATGTACATATCTGCACTACTTCTCGTACTGTATATATTTCTGCAAGATTTTCGTATATATCTGTCTATTTTTGCTAAACTTGTTTATTGCAACATTACAATGTTTGTACGGATCTCGCTTGGTCTTTGCATTCTTCCGGGGGGATTCTGGGTTGTTACTGTGATGTTTGGAAATGCATTGGTGTGTATGTTGTAATATGCAAGGGTGGGGGTGTTTCGTGGGTGTCCCCCTAACTTTTGCCTCTCCCATGTCGTAGGTGCAGTACTCACCGTTGTCTTCGGCACCTACGTAGATGGTGGTCGTAGAGGAGCAGAAAGACAAGCGCTGGGAGTATTTGGAGTTCCGGCTCCATGGAGTCCTCCTTCCTCGTGGGATGTGTTCAGGTGAGCGTTTTCCCATTGCAAAAGCAGATTCCGCTGTGTTTTTATCCACGGTGAATCCGCCCCGGAAAAGGTGGCGGATTGGCGGGTTGTAATACTAAGGGCGGTACATTGACTTCCGCCTGTCTGTTGGCGGTGACCGCCGCGCTGCTTGTCTGTACCGCCGTGTCAGGCGGTGTGTTAAAGTGCCTGTCTTTGTTGGCGGTTTCCGCCAGGGTCATAATTCCCTTTTTCTGTCCGCCGGCCTGTTTGCGGTATTACTGCAGCTTTAACACCATCCGCCAGGGTTGTAATGACCCCCTCTGTCTTATAGCTGTCAGGTCTGTTGTATGGGTGACTTACATATATTGCATGCACTGTTAGGGACATGGCACACAGAGATGTGTGACAGGTCCTGTTTTCACTTTTGTCTATACCAAGATATGCATCCTGCATCGTCACGCTGGCATGTGCTTGGTTAGGGGTCCCTTAGGGTGGTACAATTTGTGCTGCAGTCCTTGTAGACCCCCCTTTAGTATCCCAGCCCCTAGGTACCATTTACTAGGGGCTTACAGATGATACTAAAGATAGTACCAATTGAGAGGAACAACTGCACAATTCAAGGAAAGAGATCTGGCACTGGAAAACCAAGTTAGCAGGAACTCAGTGCAATTCTGCCAAAATCACATCAAACACCAGGAAAGGTTGGATACCACTCAAGTGTAATCTGTTTAAATTCCATGGATGGCCAGGAGGGAAACCACTGCTTGGGGCACCATTAAGTACACCAAGCCTGTCATGTCATAGTAAAAAGCAAGGGTGGCGAAAATCAAAAGCCTGAACTTCCTTGCCAAATAAAAAAAGAAGAGGACTGACATCCCACCCTATGTTTTGGGACACGGAGGCTGACATAATGAAAAAGAAGACTCCAGCCTGCAGCAATATAGATGTATGCTTAAAATGAAGACTAATTGATAATGTAAAAAGGTGTAAATTATTTTAAGTAATATTTCATATCAGTTATTGCAATTCTTAAGAACTGTGAGTAACAGTTGTTATTATTACTTGTTTTAGTGGTAACTGGTCCATACTCATGAACGAGAATATCTCAGACCTTAGCAAATTTAAATTTTTCATCTAACCAGTGGGCTGAATAAATATAGGAGAGATGGAAATGTGACTCCATCATTTCTATCTCTTTCATCCCTAGATAAGCACAACTTACCAAACTAAGAGGGACATAGTCGTGGAGAAAATAATCAGAGTGGAGAAGCCCTTTAATGAGACTAGGAGATGAGATTTAAAAAAGTTTGAAACAGACCTGACTAAACATAATATACAACCTTCCAGACCAGTCCAGCAACCCGCTATAAAAGAAGGCTCACCAGGTATCCAGCGGGAACCCAAAAGGGACCTCAGGAAACCATCATGGCATAATACGATGCTGTAAAAATACAATGGATATTTCTCTTCCAGCATATTGAATTAAAGTGTAAAATCATATTCCTCCCTATCCTGGGTTCATTCTAAGGGTTTTATGTCCCTTTTTTTCCTAAAGGAAATAAATGTATGGTCCTTTCCCATGGAATAACCCCCTTCTGTGTGTGACAAGTGTGAAAATCCAATACACTTATCTCTTCCTGCATTGTGCATCCGTATCTCTTTCTTTCCTGGTTTGGATCTTCTAAATGATCTTCCAAGCCAAGTCTCTTTCTGTGTGTCCATACCGTGTGTAGTGTTGGACCAAGGGGGGCTGCATTTTTACAGTTGTGGATAGCGATTTATCTTCATTGTATTTCTCAAAACTCCCAGTTGGTCTCTTCTATGTATCCCAGCCCACATGGACACAAAATTAGGTACATCACATTCGAGGATCTGCAGTTTGTTATGTCCGTGAGCTTAATTGGCTTAAGCCCTACCGTAATTTGAGAGGAGTTAAAAGCTCCCTCACATGCTTTGCTGAGCCGCATTTGTGGTTTCCATTTACAGGGCCCTGGCCTGTGATAGGTTCTGGCAGACTCCTGTTTCTTGGTCAGGTTGGATTTCACTAATGTGTTTCTCACATTACAATTCCTTTTAAATGCAAACAAGGGTTTAAGTAACCTATTTTCTTCAATGTCAATGTTAAGTATGTGCCATTGGGAATTTACGATTTGTCTCAATTTCTGGTCCAGGTTTGAGTGGCGTGTTACACATACAAGCTTGTCCTCATTCTCCTTTCTTCTTTTTTGAAACACACTGTCCTTGTTATAATATCTCGCCTCCTTCAGGGAATCCTGGACTAAACATTTAGGATGTCCTCGGTTTAGAAGTTTTTCTTTCTGCATTCCTCAGGAAATCTTGGATGTTCTCGCAGTTTCTGTGAAGTGAAGGAACTGGCTAAAAGGGATCCCTTGCTTTTGGCAGCAAGGGTAAAAACTGTCAAAGTGTGAAAGAGCATTTCTATCCTTAGGTTGAGTAGACACCTGGAGTTGTTGTTCCTGGTTTTGAATGCCTAGATCGAGGAAATCTACTCTTTCTCTGCTTGAGTTGGGAGATAACTTTAAATTCTTATCACAAAGCTTGAGACATTGATGGAATTCTTTCAATTGTTTTTCCTCTCCCTTCCGGATGAAAAAGATGTAGGTGGACATTTTGACATTGGCTGTAAAAACCGCCTACCGCTGCGGTGACGGCCGACAAAATACCGCCACTGCGGCTACCATCTGTCCACCATATTATGAGCACTGCCGGACTTCCGCCACAAGAACGGCAGAAATCCAGCAGTATTCATGGTGGCGGATGGTGGTAAGGTGGCACTGCTACCACCAGCACCGCCCCGCCAGTAGAACGTCGCCAGCCGTATTATGACAAATAATACGGTCTGGCGGTATTCTGTTTGCGGTGCACTGCTGGCGGTAGCAGTGCCCCTTCCGGTTCCCTGTCGGAAGACCTCCTCAACAAAGGTAAGTCGGGCTTCCTACAGGGGAGGAGGGTGAGAGGGTGGGGGGTGTTGTGTGTATGTGTGTCTGAGTGTGTGCATGAATGTGTGAGTGAGTGTTTCAATGCGTCTGTGCGTGTTGTGTTGTTTGCATGGTTGTATGGTTTTCGTGGAGTTGCTAACAGCACAAAAATCATGGTGATAGGCAGGCTCATAATGCCGCCGCCGGAACTGTGCCACCCGCCAGGTTGGGGATTGATATCTCCGGCCTGGCTGCTGATACCACCATGGCGGTATGAGTGGAGAAGGGGCGGGTTGGCTGCAGCAAACCCACCATTATCATAATGTGGCGGTATGTACCGCCAGCCTGTTGGCGGTACTACTGCCACATTAACACTCACCGCTGGGGTCATAATGACCCCCATAGTCTATGTATCTAGACCAATGTAGTACATTTTCAAAGAATGGAACCAACTGCCTTTCTTTGTGATTTTTCTTCCAAACACCACAACTCGAGGTTTTGTGAGATTGACAGTCAATTTGTTTTCTGTGCAATAACTGTGAAGCAGGCTTATTCCATCAAGTTCTTAAGGACCACATTGTCTGTGTGTTGCAAAGGGAAAACCTGACATTGGCCTAAGTTTGGGGGTAAGGTTTGGCTGTCTACAAATGTAATGCGTGATCAGAACTACAGAGATTAGAAAGCATTGGAACAAGTACACATCCTTGCTTCAGACCCACTTAGTTAATACTTTTGATGACAGTCCTTGTTTCAAGCAGAGTTTGACTAGTGTCCATGTGTTGGAATATAGTAATGGGAGCTACAACCTTTCTTTAGAGATGACTTATGTTTACTTGGTTGTTGGACCTGGCCCTTTTGGCAGGGTTATCCCCAGACTTTTGCCTTCTTTCCCTCTTTTTTCTTTTAGCCTTTTTTCTTGACTTTAGGACTCTGGGCACATTGTCACTGCTAACGAGTGCTAAAGTGCACATTCTCTCTGTCTAAAATATATTGATGAGTGGTTTCTCCATGATTGGTATATCTGATTTACTAGTAAGTCCCTAATACAGTGAACCTGGTGTGCGCAGGGCCTGTAAATCAAATACTACTAATGAGCCTGGAGCACTGATTGTGCGACCCAGAAGAGTAGTCTTGCAAACATGTCTATGTGATGCCGCAGGCTCTTGTGGCATCTCCTCCATGGGCAGCGGCTGGATCAGTGGTCCATATTCCGGGTGGCCGGCCCTGCTGCTGGCTGTTTTCTGGGAAGCGGTATGCCTTCTCGCCTGCAGCATGGCCCATGAGTGCTAGATTGGGCTCCATGCCACACCGCATTCGACAGCAGCCTCCATAATTACCCACATCCTATTCACTTACCTGTAATTTGTGAAGCCTTGCTTCCTTCTTTCTTCTTTTTTCCTTCTTCTTTCTTCTTTGTTCTTTCTTTTCTTCTTGGAGCCATATTGTCTTTTCCAGATGTCAGTGGTTTTTCCCTGCATGAATTTCTTTTTTCCTTTTTCAAAATGGTGTTTTTCATGTTTCTTCTTATGAGATATTCTCAATCCAAGATGGAGTCATTCGTCCTTCCTGCATGTCATTTCCTGTTTTAAGGTATATAAAACACAGAGTGCCTTCCTTCCTTGCGTTGCAAACACTCCTGACTTGATGGTGATCCTCGCTCCTGTCCGCAGTTTTGAGGACTCTTCTTCACCTGTTTTCCTGCTGTCCTGACGCCTTGCTGATTCCCTTTTTTCCTCATTTCAGGAGTTCCTGTGGTTAAAGTTCTCTTTCCCATTTTGGGTTTTTTCCTCTAGGACTCCTTCTAGGGGTATGGCCTGCTTTGCTGTTATCTGGTCGACAGCACCGTGCCTACAGGAGGGGGTTGCCCTTATCTTGGTCAATCCAGGACAGTAAGAAGCAAGGCGGTATTCCAGGATTTGCAGACCAGAACAGTAATAGATGTGCATATCGTGACAGTCTCAGGCCTGCCTTTGTGTGCAGTGAAAACTGCCATTTCGACCAGGCAAGTGTACCCATTTGCGAAACCCAAATCTTCTCTTTTAGTACCCGTAAGACACCCCTAAGGTAGGCCCAAAGCAGCCCCATGGACAGGGTGCAGTTTATTCAAATGGTAGGACAATATTGTTTTTTTTTCTTCTTTTTTTTTACATGTCCTGCTAATTTCAGTTTTCACTATTGGAAGGCCTATCTCACCCACAGGGTAGCATGGGGATTGCCTTGAAGTATCTTTTAAGTGTAATTTCCTATTGAGAGCAGATGAAGATTTGGAGTTTGGGGTCTCTGAACTGACAATTCAAAAATATGTCTTTTCCTGAAGTTTTTTAAATTGTAAGTTTGAAAATGTCACTTTCAGAAAGTGAGCATTTTGTTGCTTCACCACTCTTTTCCTCTGCCTGTCTGCTGAACCCACGACTCAAGATGACAGTTGGGCTGGTTGTGCATTTACTCTAGACAGTCACATAATGGGAGCTGAGGTGTGCCCTGATTATGATGATGGCTCATCACCAGGCTCAAGGGTCTTTCTGAGCTAGAGTGGTGGGAGGAGTTCACACACGCACCTGAATAGGGCTGTGTCTGTCTTCACAAAAAGCAGTCTCCAACCCCCTAGAGAGTGCCTGGGGCCAGAGCAGGGAAAGGCAGGGGTTTGAACACTGCAAAAGCTTCTCTTTGAAGTTTGCCTATTTCAAAGACAGAAATGGATATTAGTACTGGACCTCTGACACCACATAGTTAGAACACTTCTGGACTGAGGACATTCTGCCAGGAAAAAGTTTTGGATGCAGTAGGAGGGACTGACATTCTGCATGTTGCTTTGTTGGGCTGGCCTGCTGCTTCTGTCCTGGGAATGAAAGGACTGGACTTTGATTTCTACATCCTGGTTTCCAAGGTTCTCAAAGGGTTTGAACTGAGCTTGTCTCCTGTTAAGAAATCTCAGGGACATCAAAGATTCCATCTGCCAGTGCCAGAGCTCTCTTGCAGAGAGTTCTGACTTGCCAAGTGGTGACAAATCGTGTTCCTGGGCCCTTGGAATTGAGCTCTGGTGTAACGAAGAAGAAACCAATCACATCATGTCCAGATCGACTTTAGAACAGGCGTCACTCTCTGACTCCACGCCGCTGCCTTCATTGGAGCCATGGTCCCTGCTGAGTGCAACAACTGCAACCTACAACACAGGCCTCAAGAAGGGGGGTGGTGACTACTTGGAGGGGGAACATGGCGGCCGGTTGAAGCGCTGACCGCGAACTCCCATCGGACGAGAGACGCGATCTGTGACCCCTGACCTGGAAATGATGCGCTGAGAGCCGGAGCAGTGCCGCAGTTGGATCGACGCGCGAGAGGATCACCGCGGCCGTAGAGGGGCCCCCTTGTTGTGACGAGGAAGAGGTTTGGAGGAGAGACGCCGGGGGAGAGACTAGGGGGAGAGACTGGGATTGTGCAGGGCTCCTAGACCGGCGCCCCGGGCGGGTCGCTCCTCTTGCCGAGAAGAGCTGTTGATGGTGTTTTTTTTTTTTTTTTTTCTTCTTTCTCTCGGTGTTGAGGCTGACAGAGCTCCCTGCGTGAGAAACACACACTGATAAATCCAGATTGGTAGGAATACCATAAAACGTTAATTAACCGGAACATCGGATCTTTAAAAACAATCGCAGGTTGAATCTGCATAGGAATTTTTTTTCCTTTGTGAGCCTTTCTTTTTTGTTTTTGAGACTTCCTCTGTCACCCACAGAGGTTTGATGTTAAACTCTCTTATCATTAACTTTGAGCATTGTCTCTTTGCTTTAAGAGTTATTCCAACGTTGCTTCTACTCCTTGAATTAGACCGAGTTGGGCATCACTGGGCATCATTTGCCTATCGGGCTTGGAGTAGCTATTTGAAGGACTCGGAAGGATCCTAGAAAATCCAGTCTCGGAATACGTTACTATTGGAGTGTATTTGTCTATATTGATCTCCCCGCCCCAGGTCGGGAGATTTAATTAAAAATCACGGCGAACAAGGAGGGGGGCGAAATTGCTTCGGCGAGAGGTGGTCAGGGGGTCCCCTGGAATCAAGCTTTAAATTCCAGTATTTGGGCTGAAGCAGTGAGGGGTGTGCGACGAGGGAGATCTTATACTTCTCGCTGTTCTCTTCGTGGGAGTTTACCGGAGACTCCGGGGCTTTCCACTAGGAGTAATTTGAACAGGAATAGGGTGGGAGGAGAACGTGATACCAGCAGAACCTCTCGGTGCATGTCTCCAATCAAACGCCGCCCCAGGGTTGTACGGACAGAGGTTAAAAACCTGGTTGGTGCAAGGACTTGTAAGCCCGGCCCCCTGGGTGTGAGTGATAAGCCCCAGGCTTATTCCTCAGAGACTGTAGCAGTTGCAAATCCTGGATATAAGACTCACGGCGAAGTCTCTTTAAAGGGGACTGATCAAATTTTGTCATCTGTGGGCCCTCCTATCCCTCTCTTGGGGGAAGGCCAACCTGAACCTCTGGGGAAGAGTGAATCATTGATCACAAGATATTTTCGGACCACTACCTTTCCATTGCAGGATATGGCAAATAGTCAACTAACCTCAGATGATTTAGAAATGTCAAATTTAGCTATGCGTTTGGCTAGGCGGTCGCCCCTAAATCCATTAGACAAGGATCTAGATGGACAGGGAGAGGATTCCTCTAAATTATCGGCTTTGTTAGAAGTGGAGAGTAACCCTCTCAGAGGTACAATGTCTTATGGTATGGACGTAGAGGCCCTGCTAATCTCTCTTACTAAAGAGATTAGGGAAAAATTTGAGACATCAGAAAATAACCAAACAAGGATTCGGGAAGTATGTGAGGCTTTGGAAAATAAAATCACTTTGTTAACAGATCGGATGGGTAAACTCGAGACTGTGGTGGCGGCCCATGAGGAGCGGGTGGCAGCTCAATCTGAGGATATTTCACAATTAAAACGTGGGGAAAAGTTGTTACAGGACAAACTAGAGATTTTGGAAAATAACATGCGGAGAAATAATATCAGGCTTTTGGGTGTTCCTGAGGGATTGGAAGGTGAAGATATTAAGGGCTATGTGATTGCTTTGATAAAAGAGGTTATCCCAAATACAGCAGTGTTTAACCTGGAAGAGGATATTCAAAGAGTCCATCGTGACCCGTTCAAGAAAAATCCCGGGAGGAAGAATCCCAGGAGGATTCTGATAAATTTCAATACGTACTCTATCAAGGAAAAAATTCTGTCTGAAGCCCTTAAAGTTGGTGTTTTTTCCAAGGGGGATTGGGCCTTCAGGATAAGATCGGACTTGTCTAAAGCAACGTTAGATAGACAGTGGGAATTGGGAAATTTTATGCGTGAGCTTCGTTCTCTTGGGGCTACCGTACAGCTAAGGTTTCCGGCAGCACTCCGGATCATGTGGAAGAACAAAATGTATAACATGAGAGATCCGGGGGAGGTTAGCGCATTTATAGACCAGATTAAGGCGTCACAATAAGATCTAGTGGAAGTATCTCGTCCGATGGGGAGTTCGAATTTAGGATAACAGGATGGTTATCCTACTAGAATCAGGGAGGGTTCCCCAGGGTAGGGGGGTTGGGTTTGGGTGGGAGTTGGGGTTGGTGTTGGTGGAGGGGGTGGAAGGCACTGGGTGTGGGGGTTTGGGTTGGGTTAGGTGGGTTAGGTGGGTTGAAAGGATAAAAATAAGAAAGTCCTCATATGTTGTTTACCTAGGAGGGGGGTGCGCTGTGCTTATGACGTTTTCCTTTTCTCCTGACAGATATGTCTAAGTATGGGAATTTAAGACTGAAATTTCTTTCTTGGAATGTGAATGGTTTAAGAGTGGTAAGCAGGAGGAGGAAGATTTTTGAATATTTAAGATTGGCGGAAGAGGAGATTATCATATTGCAAGAAACTCATCTCCAACAAACAGAGTGGGAGACCTGGGTTAAACGGTTGAATTGGGTTTCTCTTAGCGTATGCTCCTCCCAAACTAGTGTGATAAAAGGCGTGGCAGTTCTCATCAAAAAATCCATAAAGCTTAGGATAGGATCGGTGCAAGTTGACCCTAGAGGGAGATGGGTAGTGGTAGAACTGTGCGTATGTGGCTATTGGGTCACGGTGGCAGGCTATTATGGACCTAACCTAGATGATCCCACACCATTTCAAGAGTTATTCAATATTTTACTTCTAGCTAGATATCCAGTGGTACTAGGCGGAGATTTCAACATTTTGTTAGACCCTGTACACGATAAGTCAACCCCTCGAGGTACGGATACCTCTCCTAAAATGAGGGCACAGGTGAAACAAGCCATGCAAGATTTAGGATTGGTAGACATATGGCACAGCAGAGGAGGCGAAGGAGACAGGTATACATTTTACAATAAAAAATATGGGCATAGATCTAGAATAGATTTTTTTTTAATACACAAAAGTTTATGCCCAGAGGTCAGAAAGGTACCCCACTATCCAGCTCACCTCTCAGATCATTCAGCTGTAAAATTACACTTGGATATCAGGGTCGTAAATAAGGGTATTAGATGTATAATTAATCGCGCTATACTATTAGACGACTCTATAGTAGAAGCATTAAAAAAAGACACAAGTGATTTTTTTCTTTTGAACCAAGGTACGGCAAGTTTATGGTGTGTTTGGGACGCCTTTAAGGCTTATATTAGAGGGAGGCTTATGAGCCTGGCAATATACAAACATCGTGAAGAAAAAGAGAAATTGGGAGATATGGAATTATCTCTAAAAACCTTGCAAGCTGCAATCCATAAAGCACGAGCAGAAGAGAAGGTCAATTTATTAGAGGACTTGATATGTCAAGAGGTTAATGTTCGGACTAAGCTAGAGGCTTTTTTGGAAAATCGCAGTAAGTTAAAATGGGAAGCTAGCCGATATGCTCACCATGAATATGGAGAAGGTTGCAGTAAGCTACTAGCATGGAAGTTTAAGTCAGACCTCTCTAAAAGATATATTTCAGCAGTCAAATCGGACAACACGAATCAGATTTGTGTGGAGCAAGAAGAGATTGAGGGGGCATTTGTATCCTTTTTCCAAGACGTATACTCAGAAAGCCTGGTTAATTCAGGCGAGTCGAGTAGTGATTTTCTAGAAAAACTACACCTTCCAGCTCTAGAAGATTCTGAAAAGACCCTATTAAATTGTAAAATAAATGAGGCTGAGCTTATTGAAGGCATAAAAGCGTTAAAAAATGGAAAGGCCGCTGGTCCAGACAACCTACCTAATGAATTGTACAAGGTCTTGGGGGAAGTTATTAGTCCATTTTTATTACAATTATTTAATTCTATGCTGGTTGAGGGGGCTCAGACGCCTAAATCCTGGAGAGAGGCTATAATTTGTCTAGTTTTAAAGCCAGGTAAGGATCCAATGTCTTGTGCATCTTACAGACCCATCTCCCTGTTGAATGCCGACTACAAACTTTATACAGGGATTTTAGCCAGGAGATTAGGGAGTGCCATAGGCAATCTGATTCATACGGATCAAAAGGGTTTTATGAAAGGGAGGTATCTCCAGGATGTAACACATGAGTTATTTGCTGCAATAGATCTGGCGGAACAAGAAAAGACCCCTCTGGCGATCCTGACTTTTGATGCAGCAAAGGCCTTCGATCGGGTCAATTGGTCTTTTTTGAGGTTAGTGCTGGAAAAAGGAGGCTTGGGATTTCCTTTTGTTAGGACAGTCAGGGAATTGTATAGATGCCCCTCAGCGAGAATTCTGGTCAACGGCCAGTTATCACAAGAATTTAGGATTTGGCGGGGTACGCGACAGGGATGTCCATTGTCTCCCTTGCTTTTTAACTTATATATTGAGCCTCTGGCAATTTCTCTTAGGTTAAGTAAGGAAATTATTCCATTTCAAAGTGGGGACTGGGAAAAAAAAGTAGCATTATATGCGGATGATCTTATGCTATACACCAAGGATGTTAGTTCTACCCTACTAGCGTTCAATACTTTGATGGAGCAATTTGGTAAACTTTCGGGTTACAGCGTAAACACAGAAAAGACAGAAATAATGTGTTGGAATTTGACTTATGCTTCTCCTTTAGTCAAACAAGAGATCAGATATTTGGGTATTCGATTAACAAATGATCTAAATGAGGTACCTAAACTAAATTTTAACATAACATACAGAGAAACCAAAAAATTGCTAAAGACGTGGGCCGCTCTCCCTCTTTCCATAATTGGAAGATCCAACATTTTGAAGATGTGCATTCTCCCAAAATTCACCTTTTTATTCAACACTATTCCATTAGAGTTTAAGAACTGCTGGTTTAAAAAACTACAGGGGGATTTATCCTCGTTTGTATGGGCCTCTAAAGGAGTAAGGATCTCGTGGAAAAAGATGAGTAGAAAAAAAGAGTGGGGGGGCATTGCGTCTCCAGATTTCTTCAAGTATTATCTGGCATTTCAATTAAAAAACATTAGAAACCTATTGAATAAGAAGTCAGAATATGATCCGGCGTGGAAAGCCTTAACGGCACACCTCGAGGAAAAAGCAGATCATTTTCTATATAAATTCGGCCATCCTAAGTACTTCAAGAAGGTACGCTTGAAGACACTCAGGCATGCATGCAACATTTGGATGTACTTTCGGAAGGTGCTAGAGATACCCTATTTTTGCAGCTCTTCCCCCATTTGGGATTCACCTGGCACTCCTGAATGCCTTACTGATAAATTATCAATTCCTTTGAGAGTGAGTGGGATTGTAAGATGGGGCCAGATAATGGAAGGACCAGAACTGTTAAGCTGGTCGACACTTTATGAAGGGACTGGAGGGACAGTCTCCAAATTCAAGTATCTTCAGATAGCTAGTTGGGTTAAATCGCAACAAATAGGAGAAATAGGAAGGAATATATGGGAAGGGAAATTAAACCAGAAAATCATTTATAAAGAAGTTGCTCTGTGGTACCATGCTCTGTTGGAAGCAACAAGGGATGGGACATCCCTTCCCTTGTTGAAGTGGGGGGGGATCTTTCCAACTCTAGATATGAAATCTTTATGGAATAGGTCCTGCTCAGAATTGTGGTTCACGACCAGCCCGGCAGAGTTGAAGAAAAACCATTTGTTCACACTTCATAGGGTTTACTGGACGCCGGCCAGATTAACAGCTATCGGGAAAACTCAGAAAAACTGTCCGAGGTGTGGTGACGATAAGGCAAACGATATACACATGTTTTGGCAATGTTCAAAGTTGTGGGAATATTGGGAGGAGATAGGAAACACTCTAAAGATAATATTTAATGTGAACGTAAAATTGGATCTTTCTATGGTGGTGTTTGGGGTCAGTGAACAGGGTATGAATTATCAAAAACTGTCAGCACATCAGGAACACCTGTTGTTTGTATTAATACTTTTGGCTAGACGAGAAATTTGTCGTAAATGGGTTGACCCCTTTCCCCCCCGTTCTAAGGATTGGCAAATATCTGTAAATCGAATGTGCATAATGGAACAACGAGGTCCCCTTTCTAGAAGGGATAACTTCTGGATGAACTGGGAAAATGTCTACCAATAGTATATTACTGTTTTGCTGTCTGGTCTCCTCCTCGTGCAACTTAAGTCCAATGATTAGTACTCCCCTTACCCAATACTGGGCGATGCTTTGTTTATGACTAGGTTTCATAGAAAATAGTATATCCTGGTTGATGGCATACAATTGGGAGAATAATAAAACGTAGACCAAACGGGACGACCCAAGGGTTACGTTTCCCCCGTCCGGTACCATTTTTCCTCTACCAAAGCATGGGTGATAATTATGAGGACAAAAAAAAAACACAGGCCTCAAGCTGCCACAGTGCCTCTGAAGTCCAGCCACAGCATGAGGACTGAGTGCCATGTCCCCAACATCTGGTACTCCCAACTCCAACTCTGCCACAGCACCTGTGGCCCCATGGTGTGACCGCAACACCACAAAGTTGATGCCTTGCAGCTTCACCTGCTGGATTCATCCACCCTGATGGGTCATATGGAACTGACACCTTGCCACTAATGCTCATCACCTCCCCTGCTACCGTGAGTGGCCAATACCTTACCTCTCTTGCCTATCAGTAAGGAACCACTGCCTCACCTCCCTGCTGCCAGTAAAGAACCAATGCTGCACCGACTCCTGTGACGCCTCACTTCCCCAACTCAATGCAACATCTTTGTTCCCTAATTTTTTCCCAAGGTACTGTTCCTGTGGTCATTGTGACTCCATGACCGGCCTGCACTCCCTTGTGAGTGGCACTGGACTGTTGGGAACAACTACAACAAGACGCCATGATAGCCCCAGTTGGAGGTATTGCATTTCTAAGCACTTTACTAAGATTTAATCTTTTTTTGTACCTTTACTAATGTATTTTGGATTTAGTTGTTTTGTTCTTGGTTTACTCAGAAAATATTGGCTATTTGTCTAAACTGGTGTGGAGTACTTTTGTCGGATTTTCACTGTCACTGTGTGTGGGTGTGTACAAAATACTTCAAGAATTGCTTCTGAGATAAGCCAGACTACACGTACCAAGCTACCAAGGGGGTGAGCAGGGGTTTTCTTAGCTGTGTGATGTCTTTCCCCTAACTTGAGTGAGGGTCCCCACTTTGACAGGATGCACACCACTGCCAACTATGGACCCAAGCTCTAACCATAGTCAAAGGCCCTAGAGAAGTTAATGAAACAGGCATGGAAGACCTGTTTTTAGTGCATGTATTTCTCAGTTATCATGGAGAGGCAACCAAGATATCTGTTGTACTTGACATGGCTCTGAATCCTGTTCGATTAGATGGAGTAAGTTTTCCCTGGCAGCCCAATCCCCCAAACTGCTAACAGTAAAGCTGCAAAGCATTTTGATTCTGTGTCTAAAAGGGTCATCATGCAAAAGCTGCCTGAGCTAACATATATGCCTTTTTTATACATCGGATGAAAGATGGACCTGTTTCATGATTCTAGGATGACTTAGCAGATAAAACATAGCTGAACAGTGCCTGGACATGTGTCCTACAAAATGAGCAATCATGCTTATGAATAGCAGCTGGAAGCACATTCTGGCCTGGTACAGCATCTCCTCTTCTTGATCGTGTCCTCTACCTGTTTCTGTGTGAATTTCAAGGGGAGGCATATTGTTCTTCAGGCACCCAGGGTAGGATTGACACTGAACTATGTCATATCAAGTTCAAAAATTCCAGCCATGCTTTTTGAGTGACATTGTTGCCAACTTCTCCCTAGATTCTCTGTCTAAGCAATTTGTTATGGACCATTTTATTATTCTTAGTTTTGCATATGTGAACAATATCTAGCCAATCCTGATTGACTTGTGCCCTTTTGCATCCCAGGGTGCTTTTTTGTAAGCCTTGCATAGTTTGTGGAACCCTCCAACTTTTACATCAGTGTCTGTAGAGATTTAGGCCCTCATTATGACATTGGTGGTAAATCCCACTTACCGCCACGCTGACTGCCGCCAACTTACCGCTGTGGCGGCAGATATTCGTTCACCATATTATGAAACACATACACATCAATCTGTCAGTATTCAGCCACAGACACAAATCTGCCACACAAAGGTCAGTGATAAGCTGCCGGTATCAAAACCCACACCGTTAAACCAACAAAACAACGCCCACCACATTATGGCCCACGAATCACCCCGGTGAACATTCAACAGCGGTAAACCATTGGCAGTACATACCGCCGCACTCAAAATGGACATACACTTACAAAACAACACCACATTAGACAATTAAAAAAACACACATCTGACACCCATACACATACCACACCCACACACCCACACCACTATAAAACAAACACCCACATTACCAACAACCCTTTACAAACAACAATTACTGCTAGGAGATTGACACCAAAACCACTGATACAACCAGACCCACACACTATACACACCTATACACCACTCACGCACCCCACATCACACACCCCAACACATTACCCAACACCCCTTCACCTACACACCTCACACAACACCCATGGCACCACAAAGACACACCCTTTTCACAGAGGAGGAGCTAAGTGCCATGGTGGAGGAAATTATTAGGGTAGAGCCACAGCTATTTGGAGCACAGAAGCAGCAGATATCAATAGCTAGGAAGATGGAGCTAAGGTGGAGAATCGTGGACATAGTCAATGTTGTGGGACAGCACCCAAGAACTAGGAATGACATCAGGCAGAGGTGGAATGACCTATGGGGGAAGGTACATTCCATTGCAGCAAGACACCAGCTCGCTGTACAGAGCACTGGAGGTGGACCCCCACCTCCTCCACCACAACTAACAGCAGGGGAGGAGAAAGTCTTGGCAATATTGCTTCCTGAGGGCCTGACCGGAGTAGAAGGAGGACTGGACTCGGGTAAGTCAACTCTCTACTACTACTACCCCCCTCCCTGCATGCATCACATACCCCCACCCTCACCCTCAATCCCATCACTCCACCACTTCCCAGACACCCCACCATCACATCTCACTTATCCCAATGCCAAGCCCTGCATGCTGTACCAATGCATGGACACCCCTCATAGCCCTGCATGCACACTCATCACTAAAGCTTGCACACCATAGAGAAATAACAATCCCAACATACACCAACATACACAAGTGAAAGCTGCCAGGGCAAATACAACCAAAGAGGGCAAGCCACAGAAGCACAATATGTCAGGCACAGGACCCATAACACATCATTTACATCCCCACAGGTATACCAGCCAATTTCAGCGGAGAGAAGGTGCCAGCAATATCCAGTCCCCGATTGAAGAGGCTTACAGTGATGACAGCAACTCTGGTCTTCAGGATCTGGATGACCAACCTGGCCCATCAGGGACCTCTGGATAGCCGGTTACCCAGGCCCAGTCACACACCACTACAGAGCCTTCCTCATCAGAATACAGCACCACATCACCCACCCAGCGTACCCACACCTCTGTTCTCAGGATACATCAATCTATCTATCATTGTCTACCTCTGCATGGACACCAGGCCACACCTCATACCCAAGACAATCAGGGATCTGTAGTCAGTGGCAGTAGGCACACGGTTCAGGGGATAGAGGCACAGGCCAACAGGGAAACTGGGAGGACTGCTGTGTGCCAGGGGGAGGACAGGCCCAGGGAACCGACTCTTCAGGAGGCACTTGCAGAGATCCCGGGAGCCTATCAACATTCCCAGGACACGATGGGCCAGATCCCGGACAATGTGCAGGAGAACAGGCGGATGCAGGAGGGACAGTACCAGGGGATCAGGGAGGACTTGCAGGCCATCAACAACACCCAGATTTCCATAGCAGGGATGCTGGCAGACATGGACAACATTATGAGGGAGGCAGTCACACAACAGCGGGCCCCTGCCACTAGCCAGACATCTGAACAGCATTCCACCTCCGCTGCCGCTAGTGGCCAGGAGGCCCTGCCACAGGACTCACAAGCAAACAGCACCTCTCCCCCTGCAGAAGGAGAACCACCCCGCAAACGTTCCCTGCGTTCCAGACAGAAGCCAGAGACACTTGCCAAGACCCCTGCCAGGAAATGAGACTCTCCTGATTGTCACCCTTGTGTCCCACTAAGTCACCCTGTCCACCTTGAACTGCCATTGCTCCCCTTCCTATGTCCCCTTGGACAATGCACCTGTGCTACAAACAGATTGGAACAATACCCTGGACCTTCCTCCATCATCACCACATCCCCTTGCACTTGCCCCTCAATATTTTAGCACTTCAATAAACACCTGTGGAAAAAAAAAGAAAATTGGAGTATGTCATGTTTTTCAATTATGTATTCTTTGAAACAGGTACAAGCATTGCAACTCAACTGTACAGAAAATGAGCATATATTAATAACCTGTAGCTGGCTGCAGTGATCACACCAGGAGTATTTGTGAGGTCACCAACATCTGCAAAATGAACTGCCAGAGGGGACAGTAAGTGGGCATAGAAGTGGGAAATATCAGCATGCCAGTGCCACAGAAATTCAAACAAATTTCATTGAAATGTGAAGTAACCCTATCCTGCCTGTGTGTCATTGGAAGTGTTGTCTGATCACTGATGTTCTGTTGTCCTCATCCTCATCCTCTGCCTCCTCATCCTCACTGTCCACAAGGTCCACTGCTGGCACATGGGAATCTCCAGCCTCCTCCTCCCGCAGGAATGAGACATGTCATCTGAGGGCCAGGTTATGTAACATGCAGCATGCCACCACTATCTGGCAGACCTTCTTGGAAGAGTAGCACAGGGATCCACCTGTCAGATGGAGGCACCGGAACCTGGCCTTCAGGAGGCCAAAGGTTCTTTCAATGATACTTCTGGTTCACCCATGTGCCTCATTATAACGTTCTTCTGCCCTTGTCTTGGCATTCTCATAGGGGTCAACAGCCATGATAGGTTTGGGTAACCAAAGTCACCTGCAATTATTGAGGGACAACATTTAGCCACACACTATCCCATATGACAAACACCAGATCCATGCACTAACATATACTGGGTGGGAGCCAGGGCTCACCTATTAGCCACACCCTGTGCCTCAGTAGTTGGCCCATCACATTTAGGATGCTACTACTCCTCAGGACAAAGGACAACCCAGGATACTTAGCACTGACGTGGGAGATGTACTGGTCCGCCAAACACACCATCTGTACATTCATAGAGTGGAATCTCTTCCGATTTCTGAACACCTGTTCATTTTGAAGGGGAGGACAAATGCAACATGTGTTCCATCAATCGCTCCAATTATGTTTGGGATATGTTCCATGCATAGAACGTGGCCAAATCTTCAACCTGAGGAAATACAATGTAGCTGCACCTGTGTTTAATCAGGGCAGACAACACTCTTGTCAGCACTATTGAGAACATTGGCTGTGACATTCCTGCTGCCAAGCCCACTGTCACTTGGAATGAACCAGTTGCCAGGAAAAGGAGCACTGATAAAACTTGCATAAGAGGGGGAATCCCAGTGGGGTGACGGATATCAGATATCAGGTCAGGCTCCAATTGGGCACACAGCTCTGTGATTGTGGCCCTGTCATGTCTTTAGGTAAGTATTATGTGCATGTCCTCCAGTGTTGCCAAGTCCACCAGGGGTCTGTACATGGGGGGTATGTCTCATCTACTATTCATCCGCAACAGTAGGAATCTATGGGGCAAAAGAGTGAGGAGCCTGTCACAAACTGAACAATGGAGCTACAACAGAACTTTCCATGCTGTTAACTTGTAATGGATCAGTGTGATTTGTCCAATATGTCCTAATTTCACCAGTGACACAGCTATTTTCCAGGGCCTGCGCCCCCCTGAAATGGCATCCGCCTGTCCTGTGTGGAGGGACAGGTGGAAGTCAGGAAATTCCGCTGACGTTATGCGCTGTTGTGGGAAACGGTCACGAACCGCAGTGCAACTCCTCATTGGTTAATATTGGTCCCAATGGGCTACAGTGGCCAATGGTGATCAACGCCGGCAGTGACGGTATGCACAGCTGCGGACATGACCGCCATTTTCTATCTGATCCCTCATTTGCTACCTGATCTTCCACAGCAGAGGACCTATACTGCATGTGCTGCTGTGGCCTGTATCTGGAACCTACCATGGCCTGTGTGATTGAGGAAAGGGCCCCAGCCTTCACTTCAGAGGAGTTGGAGAGACTGGTGGATGGGGTCCTACTCCAGTACAGACTGCTGGATGGGCTTGAAGACTAACAGGTGAGTACACTGTGGGCACGATGCATGTGGCAGGAATGGATGGAGTGGTGTGTGTGAAGGCCTCGTCCAAGGGGGTGGGTGGATGTCCTCTGGGCGGCGTATAGGTTGTGTACTGGGCTATGTCCGTGTAAATGGTGATGTGAAGGGGCATGGTGGGCTATAAGTGTAACAGTCAGGACTGTTTGTCTAATTCAATTTCCTATGTTTATTACCTCTGCAGGTCAGCGTCCATCAACAGAAGGGTATATGGAGTGCCATCGCCAAGGAGGTGCGGACCCTGTGGGTCTATGGAAGGCGGAGCACCCACTTTTGCAAACGGTGGGAAGACCTGAGACGCTGGGCACAGAAGACGGCGGAGGCCCACCTGGGGATGCCCCCCAATGACGAAGGGGTGCCCCTCGAACCCTGACCCCCCCTGATGGCCTGCATACTGGCGGTGGCCTATCCAGAGCTGGATGGGCGCTTGAGGGCATCACAGCAGCCACAAGGGGGTGAGTACAGTGCCCATCATTACAACTTACATGTGTTAGGGTGGTATCCGGGTGGGGGATGTGTGTCAGTGAGTGCTCCTAAGCCAGGCCTGACATTAAGGAATAGGTTCCCTGGTGGCTAGGGTTCTGAAGGGATAATCCTCCTACCTAGCTCGTAGGCATCCACTACTGGTCAGGGCTGCTTGGGTCCCAGGTGTTCTGCATTTGGCGGATTGTTTCCCCATCCCCATGCCTTGGTGGCAAACTATTTCTCTGCTAGTGCTATGGCATATTGA
Source organism: Pleurodeles waltl (assembly GCF_031143425.1). Taxonomy (NCBI): domain Eukaryota; kingdom Metazoa; phylum Chordata; class Amphibia; order Caudata; family Salamandridae; genus Pleurodeles; species Pleurodeles waltl. Next base: position 530,086,161 of record NC_090449.1, read on the forward strand.
GTAAGCCTGATCCCTGTGTGTGAGGGGGCTGTGTACGCCAACGTGGTGTTGGTGCAGCCATTCACCCAGTGTATCCTTTGTCTCTTCTCTCCCTTTTTGTTTTGTCATCCTGTCCTTATATGCATTAGCATCAACTGGTGGAGGAGCAGAGGCAACAGTGACAGGACAGGACCCAGGAGGCAAAGTCCACTGACGCTGAGGGCACCAGTGGGACAGAGGGCAGGGGGAGCATCATGGCAGAGACTGGAGGGGACAGTTCTGACACAGATACCAGGATGTTGCCTGGTGGTGGCGGACACTTCTGTGACCACCCCATCTACAGGTACATCCACCACCCCCGTACCAGCACCGCCCTCCCAGCAGCCCCTCATCGAGATGCCTGTGCCAGCCCACCCAGGAACGTGGGCATCTCCTTCGCCCCAGGCATCTCAGGCCCTGCCCCAGTGAGCCCTGCTGCCCTGGCTGAGGAGGCCATTGGCCTCCTGAGATCCATCTCTGTAGGGTACTCAACCATTGTGAATACCGTACAGGGGCTGGCAGCCCAGATGCAACAGACTAATGCATTCCTGGAGGGCATTCACACTGAATTGGTGGCCCAACAGAGATCGATCTAGGCTCTGGCCTCCTCTCTGATGGCAGCCATTGTCCCTATTTCTACCCTTCCCCTTCAACTTCCTCTTCCCAGTCCCATTCTTCTCAACCCCAACCCATCCCAAGCACACAGCCAGACGACCATGCACACAAGACAACACACAAGAGTGGTACAGGCAAGCACAAGCACCACACTTCATCCCACAGGCACTCACACAAACACCATCCAGATGCAGACACACCAACATCCCCCTCCTCCTCCTCCAACTCCCTCCCAGTTCAGTCTACACTCACACCTGCATACACTACATCATCATCCACTACCAGCATCATAACCACACCAAGCAGAACACACACCTCACTGGCAGACACCTCCACAACAGCCATGCACATGTCCCCTGTGTCCTCTCCCACTGTGTCTGCCCCCCTTCCTAAGTCACATAAACTCAAGCACTCAGACACCAAACAGCCATTCACCTCACAACAGCATACAGGCTATGCACCTACACACAAAAGCAGCAGACACTTCCAACAACCACTCCCTCTTCCTCCACTCCAATTCCTTCTCCTTCTTCCCGCCCCAGTGTCCCTAGAAAACTGTTCCTACCCACCATTGACCTCTTCCCTACCCCTCCCCTGTCCTGCACGTATCGGCAGGTTTGGAAGATCCCAGCCAAGCACCTCAGCCACCCAGTCCATGGGCCCAGTTGTCACCACACCCACTCGTGGTAGAAAAGGATCCAGGACACATGTCCTGAAGGTGAAGGAGCCTGCACCAGGCAGCCTCAAGGGAAAGGAGCCTGCACCAGCTGCCAGAACGACCAAGCAGCCTGTCCCAGCAGGCAAGAAGGGATAGGAGCCTGCCCCAGCTGCCAGGAAGACCAAGGAGCCTGCACAAGCAGGCAAGAAGACAAAGGGCCCTAGGGCAGGAATTGTGATGGAGCCCCCACCACCAACCATGGTTGTGCAGCCATCCGAGGTTGCAGGGGATGAGCAGGAGCCTCCCCCAAGCAGCACCACCACCTTCACTGAGCAGCCCTCCGAGGTTGCAGGGGATCGGCAGGAACCCACCCCCCACCGGCAGCAGCACCATCACTGAGCAGATGTCACTGCCGGCGGACAATATGTAATCCTGTCTCCATTGACTGCTGTGCAGCCTGGTCCCTGCAAATCCATTGGATATGACACCCACCTGAGAGACTGTGGCCTTGCACTCCCCAGGACCAAGCAAAGGACATGTTGCCCCTTTCAGAACCAGTGGGCAAGTCACCCACTCCAGAGACTGTGGTCTTGCACTCCCCAAGACTAAGAATAGGGCATGTTGCCCCCTCCAGAACCAGTGGGTAAGACACCCACATGCCCAACACTCCCCATGATCAAGAGCATAGGGCATGTTGCCCTCTCCAGAACCAGTGGGTAAGACACCCACATGCCCAACACTACCCAGGATCAAGAGCACATGGCTCGGTGCCCCCTCCAGAACCAGTGGGTAAGACACCCACATGCCCAACACTCCCCAGGATCAAGAGCACAGGGCACAAGGCCCCTTCCAGAACCAGTAGGTAATACACCAACATGCCCAACACTCCCCCTGATCAAGAGCACAGGGCCTGAACCAATGGGTGAGACACCCACATGAGAGGCTGTGACTTTGCACTCCACAGGACCAAGTACAGGGCATATTGCCCCCTCCAGAACCAGTGGCCTTGTTACATCTCCCGGCTGAGGTGCCTCCCCATCCCCCTGAGGTGCCTGCCTATTCACCAACTGATGGACCTGCAGTGTTCTCTCCATGTTGAAGCAGGTGACATGTGTGGCCTGGGACTTTGGCCTGTGGCCATTTGGCCTATAAACATTGTGGACTGGGCTGTGTCCCCTTTTCTGTACATATGTATATAGCTATTATCTTGCCTAACTTATTTTTCATGCTGTGTTGATCTCATTATATTCACTTTTTCAAAATCGTTTTGTCCTTGCATTATTCATCCAAGTTATGGGGTAAAATTGTTTTTGTAATGCAGCTGATTGTGTTTATGGTGTGTGGGGGGTGCAGTGCTTGTGTGTGTTACTCTCGTTTTTCTCCCTCCCTCCCTTGTATGCTAGGCAGCTGTACTCACCGTCGTTGTCTTCGCCGGGGTTGGTGTTCGTGCTGGACCAGAACATAGAAGATCATGGGGAAGACATGAAGTTCTGGTTCTATGGTGGCGTGGTTCTTCCCTGTGTCTCCAATGGTGAGCCCTTTCCCTTATGAGCTCAGTTTCTGCCAGGCTTTTGATATCGTTGGTACCGCCCCAGAAAAGGTGGCGGTTTCCAGGGTCATAATATGGTGGGCAGAACATTGACTTCCGTCTGGCTGTAGGTGGCTAACCGCCGTGGTGGCTATTGTTTCCGCCCTGGCAGTCAGTGTGGTACATTGGCTGTCTTTAGGAGATCTTTCCGCCATGGTCATAATTAGGCGGTAGTTACCGCCATCCAGTTGGCCGTACTACCGCCACTTTAACACCAACTGCCAGGGTTGAAATGAGGGCCCTAATTGATTTAATTTCATAGTGTTTCCCCTGGTGCTGTATCTTAAGTGGACCTGAATACCATTTTTGTTACTTGAGTCGGGATGTCATATAGAGTGGGCTTTTAGGATTTGAGAGTTTCTTTCTTAATTCCTCCTGGGACTTCTGCATGCCGAAATTGAATCTTCCTGATACCAGGAAGAGATTTAATTTGTTTGTTTTCGTTCCTCATATTTGTCCAATGAGTGGGCACTCCATCTTACACTAAGCCAATGTCTGTCTACAGCTTGTGTTCCAATGGCTTTTAAGGCTGAGAGTTGTTGTTTATATTATTAATTATCTGCGGAGAATGATTGCTCTAACATCTTGAGGCAATATTGAAACTCTCAATATTCTTAATGAGAGAAAAGAATGCAAAGATATAGTACAAGACTGATGCTGATTTAGTTGTTTTTTGCATAATTGTCATTGGCATATCTCCCAAACTTTGCGTATTAAGGCCCATATTTATACTTTTTGACGCAAACCAGCGCCAGCGCTGGTTTGCGTCCAAATTTCCGACGGCTAACGCCATTCCTACGCACCATGCAAGCGCCTTATTTAAGGAATGACGTTAGCCGGTGCTGCGGACTGGTCTGAGTCATCATCATCAAAAAAATACTTTATTCGATTGAATAAAACAATCATAGAAGCAGATAATTCATATTAACCTCTTTGGTGCGGGCGTCGGCCACTGGCTGACGCCCACACACCCTCCCTGGTGCGGGTCACGACCAGTGGCCGACACCAGGAAGGGCATTAATAAATCCTCGGGTGCGTCGCACCCGAGGATTTTTTTTTTTTTTTTTAAATTCCCTCGGGAGACACGGAAGCTTCCGTGTCTCCCCCCACCCCCCACCCGCCCCTTTGTGACGTCAGCGCGCCACGAGGCGCGCTGACGTTTCAAAGGTGTTTTCCCCATCAAAGCAGGAAGCAGCCTTGCTGCCGCTTCCTGCTTTGATGGGGAAAACGGCCTTTTACACGTTCGGGAAGGCCTCGTAAGAAAGGGGAGAGTCTCCCCTTTCTTACGAGGCCTTCCTGAAAGTGTTTCCTGGCCCCCGATCGCAGCACAGCTGCGATCGGGGGCCAGGAAACACCACTAGACACCAGGGATTTCACTTTGGGGGGGCGGCCCCCGGAAAACGCCCCCCCCCCCCGGCATAATAAAAAAAAAAAAAAAAGTTTGGTGCCCCCCCCTGGTGGAGGGGGGCGCGAGCAGGGCCCCCACCCCGGGGATTTATTATTTTTTTTTTTAAAAAGAAAATAAACAAAAAATGAAATGACAGGGGGTCGTCCGTGGGGGCAATATTTTTTTTTAGATGTTGTAGGGCTTCCCTGGGGGCCATACAACAATTAAAAAAAAAATATATGTATATATAGAACTAAATATATCTATGTAGATAGATATATCTAGGTACATAGATATATCTAGAGGTAGATCTATATCAAAGAGATTTATAAAGCGCGCTACTCACCTGTGAGGGTCTCAAGGCGCTGGGGGGGGGAGGGAAAGGGGCTGGGAGGTTCACTGTTCGAAAAGCCAGATTTTGAGGCCCTTCCTGAAAAGAAGTAGGTTTTGGGTCTTGCGAAGGTGGGTTGTGAGGGCGTTCCAGGTTTTGGGTGCAAGGTAGGAGAAGGATCTGCCCCCGGTGGTGGTGTGTTTGATGCGGGGGACAGAGGCGAGAGAGAGGTCAGCTGAGCAGACGTTTCGTGTGGGGGTGTGGAAGGTGACTCTCGTTGAGGTAGGCAGGGCCTGTGTTGTGGAGTGATTTGTGTGCGAGGATGAGGATCTTGAAGGTGATCCTTTTGTCAATGGGGAGCCAGTGGAGGGATTTGAGGTGTGGAGAGATGTGTTCGTGTCGGCGGAGGTCGAGGATGAGTCGTGCTGCTGAGTTCTGGATGCGTGTAGTTTGCGCTTGAGTTTTAGAGTGGTGCCGGCGTAGAGGGCGTTTCCGTAATCAAGCCTGCTGCTGATGAGTGCGTGAGTGACAGTTTTTCTGGTCTCTGTGGGGATCCATTTGAATGTTTTTCAGTATACGGAGTTTGTTGAAGCATGAGGAGGTAAGAGCATTGATTTGTTGGGTCATCGAGAGGGAGGAGTCTAGGATGATGCTGAGGTTGCGCTCGTGGTTGGCGGGGGTGGGTGCAGGGCCTAGCGTGGTGGGCCACCATGAGGGGTCCCAGGTTTTTTTGTGTGGGCCAAAGAGGATTATTTCGGTTTTGCTTGAGTTGAGTTTCAGGTGGTTGGCTGTCATATATATATCACTTTTGTCAATATGTGTGTGGTTTCCCTGGGGGGAAAAGGGTCCGACTTCTCTAGTGGCAGTTTTAGTGCCATAAAGAAGCGCAGAAGGTTTATGTGCCTACTGCAAAGAGCACATCTGTATTTTATGTACATAGCTGAGTACATTAGTAAAGTAAATGGAGAGATGAAAGGCACTTTTGCTGGGTGGTAATGAGGGAATCCGAGGAGGAGGGAGTGGGAGCACCAATAATGATTGTTGGACTGGGTGCAGGAGGTGCTAAAGACTGTGACGAATGGTATGTGACAAGGTGTTTTTTGAGTGTCTTGAAAGTACGTGCTGATTGAGGGAAGAAGCGCAGGTAAGGTGGCCTCTACTGTTGCACGTATCTCACACACACCATCGATTTTGTGACTGTCTACGTAGGCTAGTGTTTTAGAGCAACAGTTTAGCCAATAGCAGAGATGGCATCTTGATGGATGACTGCTGCCTGCACTCAGGTTATAGAGGACCGCTCTGACATAGGATCAGAGACTGAGACATCAGCTACTGAGACAGCATCTGAGGGATAGGACAATGGCGCAGACTCTGGGAGTGATTTTTCAGTCAGAGGAGTCCCATTCGATAACTCCTCTTCCAGTACATTATGAGGGAGGTGATGAGGACAGTCCTGCTGTCCCTTTGCAAGCTGTTCGTGCAACTGGGTAATAGTGGGTTAGGCCAACCCAGAGAGCAGGTGAATGCGGCGGCAAGCAGAGAGAGAGTGCTCTCTTGGGAGCTCCCCAATTTAGTTCAGCCCCAAATTCCACCACCCAAATCATATTGTGGAGACATCAAAATTGTCTATGGCAAAACAAACTGGTTTTGTAAGGCAGGCACCTGTGGTTTTGGTCCTGGATTCGGCGGCCATATAGAGAAACACACTAAACCCAAACATTTCTGGAAACTAGACATTCGGGGGAGTCCACAGAGGTGTGACTTGTGTGGATTCCCCAAAGTTTTCTTACCCAGAATACCCTGCAAAGCTGAAATGTTGAAAAAAAACTCACATTTTCTCGTATTTCTGTCACACAAACTACAGGAATATGCTGGGATCCACAACATTCCTACCACCCAGTGACTCCTCACCTGTCCTGATAAAAACACTACCCCACTTGAGTGCCTACACCTAGTGCCTGTGTCAGGAATGGATCACCCCAGGGTCACAGCTGCCTCACGTAAGGACCAACATTGACCGTTGTGTGATCTATTCCTGTCGCAGGCACCAGGCCTAACCACACAAGTGAGGTATCATATTTATCGGGAGACTTGGGGGAACGCTGGGTGGAAGGAAATTTGTGGCTCCTCTCAGATTCCAGAACTTTCTGTCACCGAAATGTGAGGAAAACGTGTTATTTTAGCCACATTTTGAGGTTTGCAAAGGATTCTGGGTAACAGAACCTGGTCCGAGCCCCACAAGTCACCTCATGTTGGATTCCCCTGGGTTTCTAGTGTTCAAAAATGTGCTGGTTTGCTAGGTTTCCCCAGGTGCCGGCTGAGCTAGAGGCCAAAATCCACAGGTAGGCACTGTTTTCTATGAAAAAATGTGATGTGTCCACGTTGTGTTTTGGGGCATTTCCTGTCGCGGGCCCTAGGCCTACCCACACAAGTGAGGTATCATTTTTATCGGGAGACTTGGGGGAATGCTGGGTGGAAGGAAATTTGTGGCTCCTCTCAGATTCCAGAACTTTCTGTCACCGAAATGTGAGGAAAACTTGTTTTTTTAGCCACTTTTTGAGGTTTGCAAAGGATTCTGAGTAACAGAACCTGGTCTGAGCCCCGCAAGTCACCCCTCCTTGGATTCCCCTAGGAATCTAGTTTTCAGAAATGCACAGGTTTGGTAGATTTCCCTAGGTGCCGGCTGAGCTAGAGGCCAAAATCTACAGGTAGGCACTTCGCAAAAAACACCTCTGTTTGCTTCCAAAAATTTGGATGTGTCCACGTTGCGCTTTGGGGCGTTTCCTGTCGCAGGCGCTAGGCCTACCCACACAAGTGAGGTATCATTTTTATCGGGAGACTTGGGGGAACGCCGGGTGGAAGGAAATTTGTGGCTCCTCTCAGATTCCAGAACTTTCTGTCACCGAAATGTGAGGAAAACTTGTTTTTTAGCCACTTTTTGAGCTTTGCAAAGGATTCTGGTTAACAGAACCTGGTCCGAGCCCCGCAAGTCACCCCTCCTTGGATTCCCCTAGGTCTCTAGTTTTCAGGAATGCACAGGTTATGTAGGTTTCCCTAGGTGCCGGCTGAGCTAGAGGCCAAAATCTACAGGTAGGCACTTCTCAAAAAACACCTCTGTTTTCTTCCAAAAATGTGGATGTGTCCACGTTGCGCTTTGGGGCGTTTCCTGTCGCAGGCGCTAGGCCTACCCACACAAGTGAGGTATTATTTTTATTGGGAGACTTCGGGGAACGCTGGGTGGAAGGAAATTTGAGGCTCCTCTCAGATTCCAGAACTTTCTGTCACCGAAATGTTAGGAAAACTTGTTTTTTTAGCCACTTTTTGAGGTTTGCAAAGGATTCTGGGTAACAGAACCTGGTCCGAGCCCCGCAAGTCACCCCTCCTTGGATTCCCCTAGGTCTCTAGTTTTCAGAAATGCACAGGTATGGTAGGTTTCCCTATGTGCCGGGTGAGCTAGAGGCCAAAATCTACAGGTAGGCACTTTGGAAAAAACTGCTGTGTTTTCTATAAAAAAAATAGGATGTGTCCATGTTGTGTTTTGGGGCATTTCCTGTCGCGGGCACTAGGCCTACCCACACAAGTGAGGTATCATTTTTATCGGGAGACTTGGGGGAACATAGAATAGCAAAACAAGTGTTATTGCCCCTTATCTTTCTCTACATTTTTTCCTTCCAAATATAAGAGAGTGTGTAAAAAAGACGTCTATTTGAGAAATGCCCTGCAATTCACATGCTAGTATGGGCACCTCGGAATTCAGCGATGTGCAAATAACCACTGCTCCTCAAAACCTTATCTTAATCCCATTTTGGAAATGCAAAGGTTTTCTTGATACCTCTTTTTCACTCTTCATATTTCAGCAAATGAATTGCTGTATACCCAGTATAGAATGAAAACCAACTGCAGGGTGCAGCTCATTTATTGGCTCTGGGTACCTAGGGTTCTTTATGAACCTACAAGCCCTTTATATCCCCGCAACCAGAAGAGTCCAGCAGACAAAACGGTATATTGCTTTCAGAAATCTGACATCGCAGGAAAAAGTTACAGAGTAAAACATAAAGAAAAATGGCTGTTGTTTTCAGCTCAATTTCAATATTTTTTTATTTCAGCTGTTATTTTCTGTAGGAAAACCTTGTAGGATCTACACAAATGACCCCTTGCTGAATTCAGAATTTTGTCTAGTTTTCAGAAATGTTTAGCATTCCGGGATCCAGCATTGGTTTCACACCCATTCCTGTCACTAACTGAAAGGAGGCTGAAAGCACCAAATATAGTAGAAATGGGGTATGTCCCAGTAAAATGCCAAATTTGTGTTGAAAAATTTGGTTTTCTGATTCAAGTCTGCCCGTTCCTGAAAGGTGGGAAGATAGTGATTTCAGCACCAGAAACCCTTTGTTGATGGCATTTTCAGGGAAAAAATCACAAGCCTTCTTCGGCAGCCCTTTTTTCCCATTTTTTTGGAATAAACACAATTTTCACTGTATTTTGGCTATTTTCTTGGTCTCCTCCAAGGGAAACCACCAACTCTGGGTACCATTAGAATCCCTAGGATGTTGGAAAAAAAGGACGCACATTTGGCGTGGTTAGCTTATGTGGACAAAAAGTTATGAAGCCCTAAGCGTGAACTACCCCAAATAGCCAAAAAAGGGCTCAGCACTGGTGGGGAAAAGGCCCAGCAGCTAAGGGGTTAAAAACATCACTCAATATTTGAAATATTATGAAAACAGTAAGTCAAACTGTATCTAAAATGATCGTATAGCGAGATTACGTTACAAGGAGTTAAATAAATTCACATAAAAGCCACAGTTCAAAGACATGACAGAAAAAATCAGTATAAGAGTGTGTTTTAAAACAAAGACTATTGTCATTAATAAAATACGTTTAAAATGTATACAAATAAGAAAACCCTATCTAGGTAATTTGATAATATGGTCTGGCTTTCATCACTGCACATAAAAATAAAGCTATTCCATTGCAAATAATAATTGATGGTAAGGACAGAAGGTAATTAAAGGAAGGGCGACATTGTTTAAAATGCATTGATTTTAAAAATGGAATCACAAACGCTTTCCTTAGGTCTGCGTAGAATTTACAAAAAAAGAGAATGTGTATTGTACTTTGCTCAGACACTAAGTCACAGGGACATTTTGCCAAGACAGGGGTCCAATAATTAATACATGTGAAACTAACAAGACGATGGAAAATCTCTAATTTTAGACGCGTAAGGACAAACCGATGCCTTATGTTCAGTACATTACTCAAATATGGTTCCATGCCATCTGTTTGTTGCAACATCAAATTCCTCATTACGCTGGGTTTCTTTGCCTCAGTGGCCCATCTTAAATCGGCCAGGTGAGTAAGACAAATATTTTTCATTTCTTTCCTGGAAATTGTTTCCAGTTTTACCGGAGTGGAATATGACTCAGGATAGCCCAGCTCTGTAAAAAAAATCTTTATATAATTTAGCCATGGAATTTTTCAGCGGGTAAGATAATGCCAATGCATCTTCTATGATGGCCCTATTCAGCCTATCGGAATCAGATGTCCATACTTTATGCCATAATAGGATTGGTTGGATACGAATTAAATCTATAAGGTATGATACCCACAATTCCATATGGCATGCCAATGTATGGGTAGATTTTGGAGCGCTTAAAACAAACTTAAAAAAATTGTTTTCAACTAGCTGTAGGCTGTTGCAGTTCCTATATCCCCAGAGTCCTGCACTGTACAATGCAAGAGAAACACATCTTGCATTGTACAATGTTATCATATCCTTGGGAGTCGCTCTACCAACCATTTTCGAGGCATTTTTTACAGCCGTGATAGTTTTAGGGAATGACAGCTTCCTTGATTTTAGGGCTTGTGACCATGGCCCTTCATTATCGAACGTGATGCCTAAATATGAAAAAGTTCCTGTATCGTCTAGTTTCGAACCTTTTAGCATAATCTGATGTTTCTTAATAGAATTTCTACCACATGTCATCGAGAAAGTTTTAGAATGGTTGATTCTAAGACCTAAGGCCTCCATATGCTTATCAAAGGTTGTGAGTAGCCTCTGCAATGCTACTGGGGTGCGGGCCATCAAAACGGCATCATCCGCGTACAGGAGTGCTGGGATATTTTGAGAACCAACTTCTGGGAGGTCACTGCAAGCATCAGATGATACCCCCTCTAATTTCTTAATATGTAAGGCAAACAGTAGTGGCGCTAATACGCAGCCTTGTCGTACCCCCCGTTCAATAGGAAAGGCTGAGGTGCATTCAACCTGAAGCCCATAACGCACCTTAGCTTTAGCTCCAGCGTATAGTTCCCTAATAAGGTGAACAATAGTTAGGTCTACCCCCAAGTCCAATAAAATAGGCTGTAATTTACTGTGGACCACACAGTCAAATGCTGAAGTCAGATCGACAAACAGTAAATATAAGGCTCCGGCCTTGGCCCTCATGTATTTACCGAGTATAGGGGCATATTTATACTCCGTTTGCGCCGAATTTGCGTCGTTTTTTTCGACGCAAATTCGATGCAAAACTAACTCCATATTTATACTTTGGCATTAGACGCGTCTAGCGCCAAAGTTCATGGAGTTAGCGTCATATTTTGGCGTGAACACCTTCCTTGCGTTAATGATATGCAAGGTAGGCGTTCCCGTCTGAAAAATCGACTCCGAGGCATGTGCGTGGGATTTATACTCCCGGGCAAAAATCACGCCCGGGAGTGGGCGGGTCTAAAAAAACCCGCTTTAGCACTGGATTTTAACGCCTGGGTCAGGGCAGGCGTTAAGGGACATGTGGGCTCAGAATGAGCCCAGAGGTGCCCTCCCCTGCCCCCAGGGACACCCCCTGCCACCCTTGCCCACCCCAGGAGGACACCCAAGGATGGAGGGACCCACCCCAGGGACATTGAGGTAAGTTCAGGTAAGTTTTTTTAAAAAAGTTTTTTTGTGGCATAGGGGGGCCTGATTTGTGCCCCCCTACATGCCACTATGCCCAATGACCATGCCCAGGGGACATAAGTCCCCTGGGCATGGCCATTGGGCAAGGGGGCATGACTCCTGTCTTTGCTAAGACAGGAGTCATTTCAATGGGGGTTGGGAGTGAAAAACAAATGGCGCAAATCGGGTTGAGGCGATTTTTTTGCCTCAGCCTGAATTGCACCATTTGTGGACGCCCATACGCCATTTTCCCCCCACGCCGGCGCTGCCTGGTGTACGTGTTTTTTTTTAACGCACACCAGACAGCGCCGGCGGCTAACGCCGGCTAACGTCATTCTATAAATACGGCGCCTGCATGGCGCTTCAGAATGGCGTTAGCCGGCGCTAATTTTTTTGACGCAAAACTGCGTTGGCGCAGTTTTGCGTCAAAAAGTATAAATATGGGCCATAATGTCAAGGTTCAGAGCCTGCTCCATGGTCCCTATTCCAGCTCTAAAGCCATATTGCAAGACCGAAAGAATATTATTTTCTTCCGTCCAATCTCGTAGTCTGTTTAAAACAATTCATCCAGCAATCTTTGCAAGAGTGTCAAGCAGAGAGATTGGGCGGTAGCATGCAGGATTTTGACGATCTCCCTTTTTGAAGATAGGAACAATAATGGACTCAGCCCAGGTTGGTATAAAGACTGTGGCACAGCAGGCACATAAAACTTGAGTTAATAGTGGGCCCCAAAGTGAAACATTCGACTTGTAAATATCAATTGGGACTCCATCTGGGCCCGGCGCTTTCCCACTTTTGCTAGCGTTAATTGCCTCTATAACCTCATTAAGGCTAAATGGTGGAGAAATAGATTGAGGAACTGGTCTCAGAGAGTTCGGTTCCAAAACCAAATCTTTAGCGGAGTATATACTAGAGAAAAAAGAAACCCAATCCTCTTCAGTAATGGCTATTTCAATTGATGGTAATGTTCCATCACACAGAAGAGGAGAGTTTACAATTTTCCAAAATTTAACGTTTTCATTCCTAAGGCTTGCTTCATGAAGAGAATGCCAAGCCTTGTTTTTTTTAATTCTGTTTTCTTCTTCTTATAGCCTTTTTATACTCCTTCCTCCGAAGGCTGATGTCATGTCTATCAGGGTTTTGCCTGTGTAAGCACTGTTTAAGATTTTTATAGGCTTGAGTACATTCACTATCAAACCATCTTTTGCCTACACAAGGTCTAGATTTGCCAAAGCTAACTGTAAGAGAGTTTTTGATTTCAGTAGTTATTACAGTAAAAGCGTCAATACAAGCCTGCGGGCAAATACTGTCTGAAAGACAAGTTTCAAACTCTCTAGAGAGTTTGCTCATTAATTGTTTCATGAACTGCGTAGGCTCAAGCTGTGACCAGCGGATAGTGTAGCCATTTCTTGGTCCCAATTCTATATTCTCTACCTTCTCCATGGGTTCCTTGTGTTTAGTGATGGCTTGGGGGAATACAATGCTTAAACTTTGAGGGTAGTGGTCGCTAAACAAAGCATCTTGAATTTTATATTCAGACACATAAGTAGTAAAATTATTAGATAATAATATAAAATCAATTATTGTGTTAGCATGTCTGCCATTGAATGTGGGTTTTAACTGTGGTTTACAATGATTTAAACAATTGCACAGAAGGAGATCAAATTTAAACAGCGTTTCATTCAGAAAATTACTATAATGATTATGTGTAAAATGGTATGAGTCGTCACCTCCACCTGTGCCAAAAAGACAAAGGGCCTGATTCTAACTTTGGAGGACGGTGTTAAACCGTCCCAAAAGTGGCGGATGTACCACCTACCGTATTACGAGTTCCATAGGATATAATGGACTCGTAATACGGTCGGTGGTATATCCGCCACTTTTGGGACGGTTTTACACCGTCCTCCAAAGTTAGAATCAGGCCCAAAATGTTTCCACAGATTGAGGACACAAATGTGTGTTAAAGTCCCCCCCCACACAATAAAAGTCTCATTATGCGCTGAGTTACATACTCGGTCCAGATCTTCCTGCAACAGCTTGAGAACAGAAAAGAAACTTTGTTGAGGAACAGTATTGTAAAAGTTAATAATCACCATTTGTGCAATGATTCTTAATTTACATGAGATCAGTTGATAAAATGAGTTAGAGATTAGTCTTACATCCTTAATTAAGTTGAACTTGTTGGAGATGAAAGTACACAGCCCACCTTTTGCCCTGCCCCGTGAGCAAGGAACGGCGGGGGTGAAGTGTCCTAAAACCATTTATGTGGATAGGGTCCACGGACCAAGTCTCTTGTGAACTCACACAGTGAAAGGATTGAATATATTCTAACCAATCTTCATTCTTACTTTTCGAGCACAGACCCACCACATTCCAAAATAAAAATGAGTAATCCTCTCCCCCAGTTTTAGTCCCTTGCCCCACGGAAGACTGTTTAGTTACTATGGTGGTCATTCTGACCCTGGCGGTCTTTGACCGCCAGGGCGGAGGACCGCGGGAGCACCGCCGACAGGCCGGCGGTGCTCCAATGGGGATTCCGACCGCGGCGGTAAAGCCGCGGTCGGACCGGCACCACTGGCGGGGTCCCGCCAGTGTACCGCGGCCCCATTGAATCCTCCGCGGCGGCGCAGCTTGCTGCACCGCCGCGGGGATTCCGACCCCCCCTACCGCCATCCAGATCCCGGCGGTCGGACCGCCGAGATCCGGATGGCGGTAGGGGGGGTCGCGGGGCCCCTGGGGGCCCCTGCAGTGCCCATGCCACTGGCATGGGCATTGCAGGGGCCCCCGTAAGAGGGCCCCTACATGTATTTCACTGTCTGCTGCGCAGACAGTGAAATACGCGACGGGTGCAACTGCACCCGTCACACAGCTTCCACTCCGCCGGCTCGATTCCGAGCTGGCTTCATCGTGGAAGCCTCTTTCCCGCTGGGCTGGCTGGCGGTCTGAAGGCGACCGCCCGCCAGCCCAGCGGGAAAGTCAGAATTACCGCCACGGTCTTTCGACCGCGGAACGGTAACCTGACGGCGGGACTTTGGCGGGCGGCCTCCGCCGCCCGCCAAGGTCAGAATGAGGGCCTATATCTTTTGACTGGATAGAGAATCCACTTATTGGCCCTACGTTATTAGCAAGTTGACTCGGTTCAACATCCAACTCCATCTGTCCATCTTCATTGCTCTCCACCAAACCATGCCCACTCTTTAATGGTTCGGAAACTGGGATTAGCGTACTAGTCGTAGGCCCACCCATTTCCTGATCAAATGATAGTCAATCAACACCTTCCAAAGAGAGGGCATGAAATCTATTTTTGGTTGGGATCGAATAATATCTTTCCGACCTAGTTGTTTGTTTGTCAGAATTAGGACCAAGACGGACTTGGTCAATGTTGTGCGTATAGAAAAAACCCAGAGGCAACAATATGGTGCCATAGTCCGTAATCTGCCGCAGCCTTTGGTCGCTCAAAATGTCTTCGACAAGTTTCGGAGATTTAAAAGAGAGTACCACGCAGTCACCCCTAAATAACTTCTGGTTCTTTCCCACCCATTTTAACCTCCTAATCATTTTAATATCCTCAAAAAGAATTTCTTTCATGCCAGATTTCATGCAGGTTCCAATCCAATTCAAGGATTTATTCCTCAACGCTGTCCATGATTCCCTGTGGTCCCCAGAAAGAGTGGGGACATTTGCCAGGACTATCACATAGGAAGTTGCCGCTGGTGGCAGATCTAATGTGTCTCTTGATGTTAGAGAAGAATCTCGGGAGAGTTTCAGGCTGGTCAATGTTTTCCCTCTGTTTAGCCGTGCTTTTTGATGTGGGGAACTGCTGATACCAACTGGTGGATGGCATAAATCTATGTGTCTTTGGATGGGCTGATACGTATGTGGTGGCTGTTTATGCACTGGTAAGGGGTTACTGTTTGAGCCTAATTCGTCACAATGTTGGGTAGTGACAGCTGTTACACTTACACTTGCAAACTGAGCCTTCATTAAGTTAAACGTTGTCTCCACGTTTTCCTCCAATCGTGTTAAACGTTCAATCATTTGGTCAAAAAGGGGCCTGACTAGATGTTCCGAAGAGTTAATAGTCTCTAAGGGATTTATTTCCGTATTCACTATAGGTTGTGCATTCCTATGACCATGTTTTGAATTCTCGCAGAGAGTATGTGCGTATTGAGTAGATTCAATAAGTGAGGGTCCAGGATTACCTCGTCTAATCTTATAAAGTGGCTCTTGACTGGGGGCTTTATCCTTACTAACTAATTTGGGTTTCCTTAAACGTTTAGGGGGAGGTGGATGGTCGCCGTCATCTGAAATAACGTCAGTTATATCCTGAATACATCCATTCTTACCTCTAATTTGAGGTCCAGTTACCGGAAAATTAGTCAATTTTGGTGGGGGGGGAAATGGGGAAGGTCCGAAGATTGAGTTAAAATCCTTTCCTCAACATTAATAATTTGTTTATCAATTGCCCCCATAGCTCCTGAAATACATTTTAATATTGTTGAGTGATCTTTCTGGGAGGTAATATCTTTTAAGCTGGATTGCTTCCTTTTACCCATTCTCGCTAATTATTTGACCCGACCGAAAAAAAAGAAAAATAGTTATACTAAAAATACAGTGTTCCTCTCTAATAGAGGTAATGAGGCTGAATAGAAAAAAAAATGCCATATGTCTATAGCGAAAATGAGACAAAGAGAAAAAGTGACCTCCCACAGTACTGAGGGACTGTTTTATGAAGTCGAAGAGGAAAAATTCAAGCACTGCTTCAAAAATCAAGAAAGAAGGGTAAGCAAAAGTCCCTTTTAGGCTTAGGTGCCCAAACCAGTGATTGCAGAGAAGATGTCAGGGGGGTGGCCCAGCCCAGCCTCCGCCAGGCGCTAACGGGCGCAGGACGGGCCTGCCCTTGGCCTGCGCGCGTCCAGCGGGAGCGCAAGATGAAATTTAAAGGGTTCCTGCCCCTGTGCTGCTGGCTGCTGCCTTCCTCCTTCGTCAATACGCGCGTCCCGCAGGGCGGGAGAGCGAGATGAAATTTAAAGGGCTCCTGCCCCTGTGCCGCTGGCTGCCGCCTTCCCCCTCCGTCAATAAGCGCGTCCCGCAGGGCGGGAGGGCAAGATGAAATTTAAAGGGCTCCTGCCCCTGTGCCGCTGGCTGCCGCCTTCCTCCTCCATCAATACGCGCGTCCAGCAGGGTGGGAGCGCAAGATGAAATTTAAAGGGCTCCTGCCCCTGTGCCACTGGCTGCCGCTTCCCCCTCCGTCAATACGCGCGGCCCGCAGGGCGGGAGCGTGAGATGAAATTTAAAGGGCTCCTGCCACCTTCCCCCTTCGTCAATACGCGCGTCCAGTAGGGCGGGAGCGCAAGATGAAATTTAAAGGGCTCCTGCCTCTGTGCCGCTGGCTGTAGCCTTCCGTTCCGTCAATACGCACATCCCGCAGGGTGGGAGCGCATGATGAAATTTAAAGGGCTCCTGCCCCTGTGCCGCTGGCTGCCACCTTCCTCCTCCTTCAATACGCGCGTCCACCAGACAGCGCCGGCGTAGGGGAAAATGGGGGTTGTGCGTCAAAAAATAGTGCAAGTCAGGTTTGAGGCAAAAATCATGCCTCAAACCGGACTTGCGCCATTTTTTGACGTACAACCCTCATTAAAATGACTCCTGTCTTAGCAAAGACATGAGTCATGCGCCCTTGCCCAATGGCTATGCCCAGGGGACTTCTGTCCGCTGGGCATGGTCATTGGGCACAGTGGCATGTAGGGGGTCCAAATTAGGCCCCCCTATGCTACTTAAAAAAAATACTTACCAAAACTGTCCTGTACTTACCTTGGGATGGGTCCCCCCATCCATGTGTGTCCTCCAGGGGTGAGCGAGGGTGGCAGGGGGTGTCCCTGGGGGCAGGGAAGAGCACCTCTGGACTCCTTCCATGGTGAGCTCACAGGTCCCTTAACACCTGCCCTAACCCAGGCGTTACAAAACGGAGCACATCAGGCTGTGCGCTGTTTTTTAAGGCCCGCCCCCTCCTGTGGGTCAAAATGACGCAGGAGTATAAATAAGGCGCACAGGCCTTAAAGTCATTTTTTGGGCGGGAACGCCTACCTTGCATGTCATTAACGGAAGGCAGTTTCCCGCATCCAAAAAATACGCACACAGAGGAATTTTGGTGTCCGCAGGCTCGGGCGTCAAAGTTTAAATATGGTGCACGGTTTGTGCCGAATATGCGTCAACATTTTTGACGCATATTCGGCGCAAACAGATTATAAATATGCCCCTCAGGGTTTGGAAACCAATGGCCTCCAAAGGATGCAGGAATTCTTTATAAAAATGAATTGATGGCACTGTATCTGGAGTTTTGAATTGGTATCCCCCAGCTTTTGTCCAGTTTTGTTAAGCTACTGCTTCTTCTCAGATTGAGGTTGAAATTTCCAGTAGGGATTGGAGGAATTCCTCCATGAGTGGCTACTAGTTTCATGAGGAGACTTTCTATCAGCCTTAGGTTTTGTTGTTTTGAAGATAAATGTGGTTTTATATACAAGTTAAGAATAATAACTGGACCCGGGCTGTCTCACAAAGGTTTAGTTATTGATTATTATTATTATTATTATACGAAGCATATGTAATGAGCTGAGTTCTAGACGAGTTGAATGAAAGTTCTTAACAAGAGTTACATACATAATAAGATTGCAATTCGGATGACAACTTTTCTTGGGTTTCTCGGCTGGTGTAAAAAAGTTCAGCGTATCTCCTCAGCAGCAATTCTCCCTCTTTCCAGGTTTCCATGCATACGATGTCGGATCTCCTCAGATAGTATTGTTAACTCATGGTCTGAGTTACATTTTTTCATACCTACAGTGTTTCACAAGATCATTAGTATTGGTGAATAATTATTGGATGGGGACCTTGCAAACATAGGGTTGATTGGTTGAAAAGGAGATCCCTTATGGAATTTTCGTCCTGAAATACTTGCATTAGCGAGTATCGTAAAGTTTTCATAGATGTGTTGTCATGTTGTCATTCTGATTTGTTGTGTTTCAAGGCTGTTGATAACCGGGTCCAGTCCACTGGTTATGAACTTGAAGGTTTCAAGAGCCTGCAAGTGTGGCCTTGAAATGTATTTAATGATATGATTACAGAGTTTAATGGGGAGTTCCAATTGATTGCACTTCCTCCTATTGCATGTTTTGAGAACAAATTGCTCGCAAGCATACCTGCACAGTATATTGGACCCCCTCCATTGAGCAATTAAGATTGTTTTCTTCAGTTAGTAATACAAAAGGATATTTTTCTTAAGCCATGTATGATCTGTTATTCCATAATCTGCAAAACGTTTATGTTTTAAAATAATTTTTGCTTTTGCTGCTGTTAACCAGGTTACAATGGCCACTTTAGGAGCCTTCCGTGACTCTTCCATTCCTTCAATACTTGAGATGCCGTAGGTCTCTCTGTTTGGCTAGAAGTCTCAGTATATTGTGTCTGATTAGCACATCTCTGTTGCTATGAGATTTATATTGAGGTTGGAATTCTGTTTTAGTTTCATCCCTTAAACTCACTTCGCTGACTTTTTGTGCTTGAGAAGGGCCTTCGTATAACGGTGGGTCTCCTGCTCGGCAAAAATTGAGGCTGTGATCTTGAATTGCAGCTTGGATTGAGCCATTTGAAGAAGTAGTACATGGCACATGTTCACTGCAGCGAAAGTTAGGCAGTCTGAATTTCATTGAATGGTGGTACACAAAAACAGTGTGTGTTGACATGAAGTGTTATTGCAGTCACCATACCTTCTGTGGTTTGAGAATACAACGGGGTGTGTACTTAGTGAGGAGCCCTGTTGGGCTCCCGTTTTTCCATCATGCAGGTTGATGCATTCTTTTATAGTACTTGAATGGGGGTGTATTCTTTTGTAGTAGATGGGTGAGGTAGGTTGTGAGATTACACCGAGAGAATTTTCATGTACCTTGTACCTGATCTTGGGTTCTCATGATTCTGTATTACAGTGTGGAAGTTCTCTTCGGTTAAAAATAGGGAAGAATTTAGCAGTAGTTTCTTTTCATTTCTACGCATTTTGCTCCTTTATTCTCGTCTGTTTTCTTATTTTTTGCATTTGCTTCTTGGGGAGGCATTAGCCTTTCCAGGGAGCTTGGAAATAATGTTCTGCATGGTGAAGCAACTAGTTTCAGTGAAAATCAGGACCAGCTCACAATGCTTTGTATAGGTGGTGCAGGGCAGTGTGTGTGTGTTTGTAATTAATTAAAAAACAATAATAAAAAAAATAACACCTTTATTGCCACCACCACCACTGCGCTTATCCTTTTCTGCAGCTACAAGCACAGGCTCCCAGCCTGCCCTGCGGCCAATCCGAACGCTACTGTCAAGCATGACAGCAATGTTCGGATTGGCCGGAGCACACAGCTACTGCGCTCGCATGCAGACTGGGAGCCTAAGCCTGCTTTCTCCAGCCCAGCAACACAGTGCCGGGCTGGAGAGAGCACAGTGCGCATGTGTTTGCCCGGCCCGAAACAGCCAGCCAAACATTCATGCACACTGAGGGAGAGATCATAGCACTCCACCTCAGTCCCGTCATAGCTCATGGTCCGCCCCTTTTACTACAAAGCAATAAGAAACATAGGGGGTGATTCTGACCTCGGCGGTAAAAGGCCCTTACCGCCGGTCAGAAGTCTGCCATTATACCGCCGCGGTAAACCGCCACGGTCATTCTGACCACCAACTGTGAAACCGCCAAAAACCCGACATCCACGGAAGGCCGCCTCATCAGCGGGCAGCGATAAACTGGAGATGACCAAACTTCCACCGCCACGCCAACACAAACACGCCCATGCCATTCTGACCCACGAATCCACGCGGCGGTCTTTCAACCGCGGTATTCCATTGGCGGTACACACCGCCGCGCTCAAAATACACACACAGCTCCAAAACACAGCCACATTGGACAAATTGAAATACACACACCTGATACACATACACACAACACTCCCACACACCCAATTAACTATAAAACACACACCCACTTCACCCACAAACCCCTACAACCACAAAGATCTGAGAGAAGGCGCAATACACTGAGAGAGAGCACAGGGAACGCAAAGCACAACACACACAGGAACACAACATCATCACCCACACCACATCTACGCACACATCACCACACATCACCACGCACATCACCACAAACACCACCCCACACCTCATCCACACCACCCCATGGCACCCCAAAGACACCCCAGGTTCTCGGACCAAGAACTCAGGGTCATGGTGGAGGAAATTATAAGGGTAGAGCCCCAGCTCTTCGGCACACAGGTGCAGCACACCACTATAGCAAGGAAGGCTGAGCTATGGCAAAGGATCGTAGACAGGGTCAACGCTGTGGGACAGCATCCCAGAAATCGGGAAGATATCCGAAAGCGATGGAAGGACCTACGGGGGAAGGTGCGCTCGATGGTGTCGCGACACAACATCACTGTGCAGAAGACTGGCGGCGGACCCCCACCCACTCCACCCCAATTCACAGCATGGGAGCAAGAGGTAGTAAACATCCTGCATCCTGATGGCCTCGCTGGAGTACACGGAGGAATGGACTCTGGTAAGTCGAATCTCAACTACTTCACCCCCCCCAACCACCAGCATGCCAACCCACACCCCCACCCTCACCCCCCAATCTCAACCCCCCAGCACACATCCTCCCTGCCAATGTCTCACCAGCACAACCCACCCTAAACAACACCAACCCCTGAATGCCAACACAAACCATAGACAGCCATCACCAAAGCATGACCATTGCACATACCCATACACCCCCCCCCACAACCACCCTCACAACACCTCCCACAAGGGAATGCCAGCACTGGGGGACAAGGGCACTCAAAATGCACGCCATGGCACACACAAAAACAATAACCACACTATTTTACCCCTGCAGGGCCCGAACGCCAACACACCGCCACGGAGGGTCCAGATTTGTCCATCCCACCCCCAGAACAGGCACCCAGTGAGGACAGCAGCTCTGTCGACCTAGAACCTGATGACCAGCCCGGACCATAGGGGACCTCTGGACAGTCGGTTCCCCACACACAGACACAGGCCACAGCAGACCCAACCCCCTCTGTGAACACCAGCACAGCTCCCACCCAGCTGGCCCATGCCTCTGTCTCCAGGACGCGTCAATCAGCGGTGTGTCCGCCACTACAGGGCACCCAGGCTGACCCAACACCCCAACAACAGGGACCTGGGGGCAGTGGTAGTGGGCACACCGTCCAGGGGACAGAGGCCCGGGGAAACAGGGCAACTGGGAGGGCTGCTGTGCGACAGGGGGGGGAGGACAGGCCCAGGGAACCCACTCTCCAAGAGGCCCTCACCACCATCATGGGAGCATACCACCACTCCCAAGAGACGATGGCGACGGTACTGGCCAGGTTCACCGAGATCCAGGCACAGCAGGAGGAACGCTACATGGGGTTCAGCAATGAACTCAGGAACATCGGTACCGCTATGGGGACCATAGTCCAGGCCCTCAACCGGATAGAAACCACATTGCGGGACCATGTGGCACCACAAAGGGCCCCTGTCACAAGCCAGGACCAGGAACAGCCTACCACCTCCGCCAGCGCTAGTGGACAGGAGGCCCCGCCACAACGACAGGCCACCAGAGCCCCACCTCCTGCTGAAGAACAACCACCCCGCAAGAGGAACCTGAGATCTCACAGGAAGACAGAGTAGGATGCCAAGACACCCGCCAGCATAACATACCCCCTGATGTCATCCCACTGTCCCACATTGTCACCCTGTCCAACCTTGAACTGCCCCTGCTCCATCCTTCCACAGGCATATGGACAATGCACCTGTGAAACTGAGAACTGGACTCTGCCATGGACATAACTCCACCCTCACCCATCACCGTTTTAATATCATGTACCAATATCTAGCACTAAAAATAAATCACTCATTGCACTGAAATCATTCAGGAGTCAGCCTGTATTATTTACAAATGTATAACACATTAATGATCAATAATGTTCAGTTAACTTTGTGATGAAAACATACCGATGTCAATAAGCATTAGTCCATGGGCTAACCAAGCAGAAGTCACGCAGTGGGTCATACAGCACTGAAAAGGGAAGGGAAAATCAAACATCAGTTTAAAAGAACTGGGGGGAAATACACAAAGTAAAGATGCATGAGGCTTTCAGGAAATGTGAAATGGCGTGGGTGATTCTTACCTGTGTGCTACTGAAAATACTGTTGGATAACTGTGTCCCTGTTGTCTGTGTCGTCCCCGTCGTCTTCCTCCTCTTCACTCTCCACAGGCTCCACAGCTGGTACAACACCACCATCTGGACCATCCTCCTGCAGGAAAGGCACCTGACGTCGCAATGCCAGATTGTGAAGCATACAGCAGGCCACGATGATCTGGCACACCTTCTTTGGTGAGTACATCAGGGAACCACCTGTCATATGCAGGCACCTAAACCTGGCCTTCAGGAGCCCAAAGGTTCTTTCTATGATCCTCCTAGTTTGCCCATGGGCCTCATTGTACCGTTCCTCTGCCCTGGTCCGGGGATTCCTCACTGGGGTCAATAGCCAAGGCAGGTTGGGGTAACCAGAGTCACCTATTAGCCACACACGTTGTCTCTGTAGCTGTTCCATCACATAAGGGATGCTGCTATTACGTATAACATACGCGTCATGCACTGACCCAGGGAACTTGGCATTTACATGGGAGATGTACTGGTCTGCCAAACAGACCACCTGCACATTCATAGAATGGTAATTTTTCCTGTTTCTGTACACCTGCTCATCGTCTTTTGGGGGGACTAAAGCCACATGGGTCCCATCAATGGCACCAATGATGTTGGGGATATGTCCAAGGGCATAGAAATCACCCTTCACAGTGGCCAAATCCTCCTCCTCAGGGAATACAATGTAGCTCCGCATGTGTTTCAGCAGGGCAGACAACACTCTTGACAAAACCTTAGAAAACATAGGCTGAGACATCCCAGATGACATGGCCACTGTTGTTTGGAATGATCCACCTGCAAGGAAATGGAGTACTGACAGAACCTGCACCAAAGGGGGAATCCCTGTGGGTTGGCGGATGGGGGACATCAGGGCTGGCTCCAGCTGGGCACACAGTTCATGTATAGTGGCTCGGTCAAGTCGGTATCGTAGTATAATATGGCGTTCTTCCATTGTCGACAGGTCCACCAGCGGTCGGTACACGCGAGGATTCATCCTTCTCCTCGCAAGTCCCAGCGGACGGTGCCTAGGAAGGACAACATGGAGTATGGAGTCAAGCAAATCACAGGTACGTTCACCACAGCTTGCATAGCACACGGTTATCTATGTATTGAAAGGCGTGTATGTGTGGCAATGCAAGGCCTAGGCCTGTGTGACGCAGTTGAAATTAAGCCATGTGGGCACATGAAATGGCGGCTGCCTGACCTGTGAAGTGGGACAATGGGATGTGAGGTCAATGCGCTGGCGTGGCACACCGTGGCGGTAGGCGGTCGAAGACCGCTGTAAGAAGCCGCATTGGTTAACATTGAACCCTATGTGTTTCAGGAGCCAATGAGGATGTGCGCCGGCGGTCGCACCTCCGCGGGCGTGACCGCCATTTTCTACATGATTAATCACTCGAGACCTGATCTTCCACAGGAGAGGACCTATACTGCAAGTGCTGCTGTGACCTCGGTCTGGAAGTGACAATGGCTGCTGCGACTGGGGAAAGGGCCCCTGCCTTCACGTCTGAAGAGTTGGAGAAACTTGTGGATGGGGACCTCCCCCAGTATGCGTTACTCTACGATCCTCCAGACCAACAGGTAAGTACACTGGGTGCACATTGAATGGGCTATGCCTGTGTGGAGTGGGGTGGATGTAAGTTGGTGGGGTGGGGAGCGAATGAGGAGTGCAACGCACGACAGATGAGAGCATGTGCCACATGGCAAAGTTGGGGAGGGGGGGCATTCACATCTAACATGCAGAAAAATGATGGAATTTCATTTCCCACCCTGTACATGTCAACTAGGTCAGCGCCCATCAGAAAGTCGACATTTGGCGTGCCATCGCCAAGGAAGTCCGGGCCCTGGGGGTCCACATCAGACGGGGCACCCACTGCCGCAAGAGGTGGGAGGACATCCGCCGCGGAACCAGGAAGACCGCCGAGTCACTGCTGGGGATGGCCTCCCAACCTAGGAGGGGTGCCAGTCGTACCCTGACCCCCCTGATGTCCCGGATCCTGGCGGTGGCCTACCCTGATTTGGATGGGCGCTTGAGGACATCACAGCAGACACAAGGGGGTGAGTATCAGCACATTCTGCTATCTTTATGCACAGTGGAGGCGTCTGGGTGGGGGAGGAGGTTGTGGGTGTCATTAGGCCAGGGCGCTTTCTGTAGTGTAGCCCTCTCCTTTAGGCATGGACCTGTGCCCCGCCCCCCACCTCTGTAGGGTGCCAAGTACAGCTATCCATGGTCCTGCATCACCCATGTGCGCGTTTGTTGTCCCTATTCCTGTTGGCCTAGTCAGAAGTACTGAGTAGTGTACCCCGATTGCGCGGCTTAGTGCATGAGGCTCCTGTGTCTGTCCTCTCCGCCAACGGTGTTGCCAATGCATGCACTCAACCTGTTTTTATTTCTCCCCCCACCCTTTTTCTTTATCTTCTTGTGCATGTGAGCATTAGCATCATCAGGCGGAGGAGATTTGGCATCGGAGCACGAGGGAGCTGCAAGTCACAAGGCCCCGGTGGGCCGTGGTACGGACACCGAGGGCACCAGTGATCCGGAGGGCGAGGGGAGCACCACAACGGGGACCGGTGGTGACACCAGCGACACCGACACGCCCACGGATAGGAGCTCCCTAGCGGTGGCGGCAACATCCGGGCCCCCCGCCTCTACAGCTACAGGTACAGCCGCCACCCAGCGCACCAGCCCCGCCCTCCCAGCAGCCCCTCAGCCTACGCTCCGTGCCCGCTCGCCCAAGAAGGCGGGCGTCTCCTTCGCCCCAGGCACCTCAGGCCCTGCCCCTGTCACCTCTGCTGCCCTCAGTGAGGAGGTCATTGACCTCCTTCAGACCATCATTGTTGGGCAGACTACCCTTTTGAATTCCATCCAGGGGGTAGAAAGGGAGGTGCATCGGACAATGCCTACCTGGAGGGCATTCATTCGGGTCAGGCTGCCCATCAACGATCGTTCAATGCTCTGGCCTCAGCACTGACGGCAGCCATTGTCCCTGTTTCCAGCCTCCCTCTTCTAACTGCCTCCACCCTGTCTCTGTATCCTGTTCCTCAGCCTATCCCATCCACACCATCAGACCAGCCTGCACACACGTCAACACCCAAGGTCAGCTCATCCAGACACAAGCACCACAGATCCCACAAACACTCACCCAAGCAACACCCAGATGCAGACATGCCAACAGCCACTACCACCTCTGTGTCCCCCTCCTCCTCGTCTCCCTCCTCCCTCCCTGTGACGTCTACACTCACACCTGCATGCACACCACCATCAGCCAGTGCTTCCATCACCAGCACACCCTCCACTACAGTCCGCACACGTGCAGTCACCACCCCCACTGCCATTTACACGTCCCCTGTGTCCTCTCCCACTGTGTCTGTCACCCCCTCTTCCAAGACACACAAACGCAGGCAGCCACCCACCCAACAGCCATCCACCTCACGACAGCCTACGTCACAATCACCTGCACCCAAAGACAGCACACCTGACTCTCCTACAACCACATCCTCTTCCTCCACTCCCATCACCACTACTCCCACCCTTTACCCACCTAAAAAAGTTTACCTCTCCAATCTTAACCTCTTTCCCTCCCCTGGCCCACCCCCTCCATCTGCTAAGAGTCCCAAGAGCACCTCAGCCACCACCAGCCCAGCTTCGAGTGTCACTGTGGTGCATGGGTTCTGGAGTCCACCCTTTGGCAGCAGTGACACTTCTATCAGCAGCAAGGGGACAGCCAGCCCCCCCCCCAGGCAAGAGGACCCGGAAACTCAAGGGCCGCCGTGAGAGGACTGACACGGCTGCCCCCAAGGACCAAAGTTCGGCCACTTCACCTGCCACAACATCCAGGGGAGGCAAGGGCCAGAGAGCGTCTTCTAAGGAGCGAAAGGGCAGCAGGGCGGAGAAGTCAGCCAGCAGGAGCGCGGAGCAGGAGGGCCCCACAAGCCCCATCCCAGCTGTAAGGGAGGACACCAAAGGGCCCAGGACTCCGTCACCGAAGGGTCCTGCAACTGCACGGTCGGAGGGCGACTGAGCAGGGAGTCCAGGCCAGGTCTGGCTCCCTTGAATTACTGGACAAGCACCGCTGAACAGGGCCCCGCTGTGCAGAAGAGCACCGCTGAACAGGGCCCCGCCGTGCAGAAGAGCACCGCTGAACAGGGCCCCGCCGTGCAGAAGAGCACCGCTGAACAGGGCCCCGCCGTGCAGAAGAGCACCACTGAACAGGGCCCCGCCGTGCAGAAGAGCACCGCTGAACAGGGCCCCGCCGTGCAGAAGAGCACCGCTGAACAGGGCCCGCCGTGCAGAAGAGCACCGCTGAACAGGGCCCCGCCGTGCAGAAGAGCACCGCTGAACAGGGCCCGCCGTGCAGAAGAGCCCCGCTGAACAGGGCCCCGCCGTCTCAAGCACCGCTCCGCTGGGCCCTTCTTGTCAAGCACCGCTCCGCTGGGCCCCGCCGTCACAAGCACCGCTCCGCTGGGCCCTTCCTGTCAAGCACCGCTCCGCTGGGCCCCGCCATCTCAAGCACCGCTCCACTGGGCCCTTCCTGTCAAGCACCGCTCCGCTGGGCCCCTCCTGTCAAGCACCGCTCCGCTGGGCCCCGCCGTCTCAAGCACCGCTCCGCTGGGCCCTTCCTGTCAAGCACCGCTCCGCTGGGCCCCGCCGTCTCAAGCACCGCTCCGCTGGGCCCTTCCTGTCAAACTCCGCTCCGCTGGGCCCTTCCTGTCAAGCACCGCTCCGCTGGGCCCCGCCGTCTCAAGCACCGCTCCGCTGGGCCCTTCCTGTCAAGCACCGCTCCGCTGGGCCCCGCCGTCTCAAGCACCGCTCCGCTGGGCCCTTCCTGTCAAGCACCGCTCCGCTGGGCCCCGCCGTCTCAAGCACCGCTCCGCTGGGCCCTTACTGTCAAGCACCGCTCCGCTGGGCCCTTCCTGTCAAGCACCGCTCCGCTGGGCCCCGCCGTCTCAAGCACCGCTCCGCTGGGCCCTTCCTGTCAAGCACCCCTCTGCTGGGCCCTTCCTGTCAAGCACCGTTTCGCTGGGCCCCGCCGTCTCAAGCACCGCTCCGCTGGGCCCTTCCTGTCAAGCACCGCTCCGCTGGGCCCCGCCGTCTCAAGCACCGCTCCGCTGGGCCCTTCCTGTCAAGCACCGCTCCGCTGGGCCCTTCCTGTCAAGCACCGCTCCGCTGGGCCCTTCCTGTCAAGCACCACTGGCACAATGACAGTGCCGGATCTGTGTCGAGCTACAGTTCACGGTTCACTGTGCCCACCATGCCTCCTCCTTGACCAGTGGAGACTGTTATCCACCTGATGGACTGTGGCTTTGCACTCCCCAGGATGGCACAGTGGGCAAGCCACCCACTGTCATCCACTTGAGAGACTGTGGCTTTGCACTCCCCAGGATGGCACAGTGGGCAAGCCACCCACTGTAGAGGCTTGAGAGACTGTGGCTTTGCACTCCCCAGGATGGCACAGTGGGCAAGCCACCCACTGTAGAGACTTGAGAGACTGTGGCTTTGCACTCCCCAGGATGGCACAGCGGGCAAGCCACCCACTGTAGAGACTTGAGAGACTGTGGCTTTGCACTCCCCAGGAAGGAACAATGGGCATGGTGGCCCCTTCGTGGATCTGGCGTCGTGGACTCATGTGGCTGTGGTGCCCCCCCCTTCCCTTCCCCCTGAGGTGCCTGTAGTTTTGTCATCAGATGCCCCTGCAGTGTTCTCTCCAAAGGACTCAGGTCTCCTGTGTGGGCTTTGCCCTTGTGTTGATACACTTTGGCCCACGGACACTTGGAATGTCGTTAAATGTGCAGGACTAATTGCCTCGGTTTCTCGATTGAAGAAAATATTTATTTTATTTTTTAAATATTTTTATTGCTATTTGACCATGACTTATCAGAGGCTATTTTTTACATAAATTTTGATTCACAATTTAATTATGTCTTTGCATTTTTCACGGGGGTTTGGGTGGTGTCACTGTGACTTGTTGCTCTGCATTGGTGTGTACATAGTTTGGGGGGGGGTGGGGGTCGCATATGTGTGTGCCGTAAGCTTTCCTCCTCCCCCCTCCCCTGTGTCGTAGGTGCAGTACTCACCGTTGTCGTCTGCGCCGGAGTTCGTACTCGTGGTAGATGAGCAGGTAGACGAGAGCAGGTAGGATGTTTAATTCGGGTTCCATGCTGTCCTCCGTCCTCGTGGAGTGCGTAGAGGTGAGCGTTTTCCCGTTCGTAGTCTGTTTCCACCGTGTTTTTATCGGCGGTGCTCCCGCCCCGGAAAAGGTGGCGGATTGGTGAGTTGTGAGAGGGTGGGCGGTACATTGTCTGCCGCCTGTCTGTTGGCGGTGACCGCCGCGCTGTTTGTTTGTACCGCCGTGGCGGTCGGAGTGTTAATGTGGTGGTCTCTGTTGGCGGTTCCCGACAGGGTCAGAATTCCATTTTTTGGACCGCCGGCCTGTTGGCGGGTTGGCCGCCGCTTTATCACCGACCGCCAGGGTTAGAATCACCCCCATAGTTTATTATCATTCTGTAGTAAAAGATTTGTAGCTGCTGCTGCTGGTGGGGGAGGGCAATGGGGTAGCGCTCATCTACCATAGCAGATGAAAATAGATCTTTTATAAAAATTGAGCATGATAGGCCATTCCTGTTCCCATCTGCGCAGACCCAGTTTCTGTGTACTTCAGCTACCACACATACCTTTAGGGAAGAATGTGCCTCACTTGGAGATAGCTGTGGCGATCTTTCTTGTTGCGTATTTGTAGACCGCATGGGAGACGATACACCACAGTGCCTGTTTCTTTTGTAAGACAATATAGGGCTGCATGCAACTGTTTGATAGGGTGCAGGTATGGAAGGTCTGGGGGTGACACAGTGTACCTTACCAAGCCAGTAAAGATGTGCGAACAACAAATAAAAGCAATAGAATAAAAGGACAAATACAGTGGTCTGAAAATAACGCAGATCCTGGAATGTACGTAATGAAACCCATTCATCAAGTTAGTGTCTTCATTGCATAAGATGTCGACGGCCTTTCGACTCAGTGTTCTTAAGGGGTCACCATCAGTACCTGAATTTTTTAGAGATGATACAGCAAAGTATCTAAAGGTAAAGGAAAAAGTAAAAAATGGGGCCAGTGTAAAAAATTGAGAATGTTACTAATTTTAAAGAAATGTTGGGTAATAAGTTCCACGCGGCAGTACTCACTTATAGAAGCAACAAAATAATCTGTGAAGTAAAAGGCAAAAATGTTGCAGATAAATCATCAAGAATATTCTTCTTGAAAAAAGTGTAGCCATCATTTTGAAAAAAGTGCTCAGGTGAATTGTTACTTAATCACAAGAATCACTTTTTAGTGGTGAATAAATCAAGGTCAGTGTGCTATCAAGACGGTGTGTCCAGACATTAATCAGGCCTCACCTAGGACAAAATTAGTGAGGAGAGAGTACATTGTTACGGGTTCGAGAATAAATTAATAAAAACAACCGTGGGTGGAACGCACTTACTTGGCTGTTATGGGCAATCAATTCAAACAGAGTCTCCGGCAAGGTCGGCTAACCTAGTAACCGTGAACCGATCATATTTTTTCTCTATTGATTGTGAATCTCTCTTTTTTTTTATATTTCCATTATACCAACACTGAATAACAAACTAAGATATATTTCTTGGATTCACAATTATTAGACAACTTTGTCCATTCACCATGAGTTTGTTCAAAAAGGTTTCAGTAATATTTGTGCCGCACTATCACATTAGTTTGTTTCTTTCTCCTGTTCGGTACTGGGATCATTTCTCTCAAATAAATTGTCTGGTGCTTCTGGAGACAGCCACTGTCTGGGTGTAGATTTAGGGGGAGAGGGTTGCACCCCGCCGCTAAAAAATATGTCCTGCATTAAATAATTGGGCACTGGTGCTTTCAGTCCAGTAATGTTAAGTGTCTGTCGGATCTCAGCTGGAATTTTTACGTGCCCACACTGATAAATTTGAAGGCCTTAAAGCATGTTTTTATTTAGTTTAAAAAATCTTGGGCCTCATTTACCAGTCCCATGGTGCAGGGCTGTGCAGCAAGTGCTGCGCCACCCTCGCCGCCAGGAAAGGGCAGAAATGCACCATATCTACAAGATACAGTGCATTTCTGTCCTCTCCTCATGCACTGGCACACAAATAGCTGCTCAGCGCCTATGCATGCACCCTTGCACCTTCCTGTACAAAAACAATCACAAGAGGTGCTTTTCTCATTCTATGTGTGCTGCAGGTTGCAGCACACTAGAAAAAGGGAAAAACAGGGGTATATAAAGATATTTCTTCCCTTTGTGTCATTCTTATGCCATCCCTGAGGTGGCGTGGGAATCTAACCAATTCCCAGACTTGTAGATCTGGGAATGCTTCAGATTCCTTTGGGTTCCATGGGTGTTGCATGGGAACACCCACAGCAACACCCATGGAACACCCCTTTCGCGCAGTGTTATGTGTGAAAGGGGTCCATATTTACAATGCCATTAAAAGCCACGCAAAGTCGCTTTGCCTGGCACACTACAAGGAGGCCTAAAAAAAATTATGTCCAGTGGCGGGGTGTGCTGCTAGTGTCTCGTAAATGAGGCCCATTGTGTATTAAGTGTCCGCAACAGGCTGCACTCCTCTCTCTTTCCACTGCCCCTAATTGTTAAAAATGGAAATAGAAAAATTGTAAATACCCTGTTTTTCCAGTTTCACTTGAAAATTGTGCTTATAATAAAGAATTCAGTGCTTACTGAACCAAACATGACGTGCTATTATTTACTGTGACAGCAATTTCACCCCAGTAAATTGCGGCAGGTTTGACTTGCTGAAATTTACCCGTGTCAAATAGTAGGCCATGTAGAAAGTAATGTGTGCAATATTAGGATTTTCGATAGGTGTTGTAACACACACGCGTGATCAGGGTCTGGCAAATGTAAAAAACATAACTTTGGTTTGCATCAAGACCCTGAAAACACCTTGCCTCCGATCCTTCAGAAAAATAATTGAGGAACAGAAAGTAGGATGAAAATTACAAACAAAACATGGAGAGGCTCAAAATACCAATTGCTTCCTGAAGATCAATAGGAGCACGACAGAACTTATTACAAACATTTAGAATAATAAAGCTGAGCAGACGGTAGACAAATCAATTGCAGCCGACAGAAAATAGAAGAAGCAATTTGTACAATGGACATTTTGGCACACTCTTTTGTAAACAGTACCTAAGAGATCACGTTACCAAACACTGAGGGCATGCATTTCTGGAATGTGAAAGAAGCATGAATTAACAAGTAAATAGCGAAGCCAGAAATATGTATTGTTTTGTAAAAAAATAGGGAGAATATCTATAGCAAAAAATGTGTATACTATTCCATTAAAAAGTTATTGTAGCTGGACCTGTCAGCCTTTAGTGGTCTTCCCACAAACTTTCTGCATTCTCCTCTCATGTTTGCTAAAATACATTTTTGTTGAACTTCTGGCTTGATGTCCTTTACCACTGCTTACCAAGGCTACAGTGATTGTGCCTACTTCTTTGAACATTGTAAAATTGGCTCACAGCCTATTGGCACACTGAATTTACCTTTAAGTCTCTAGTACAGTTACTACGTGTTCCCAAGGCTTGTACATTGAATGCTACTAGTGGGCCTACAGCACTTATTGTGCCACCCATTGAAGTAAACCTTGAAAACATGTCTCAGGCCTGCTGTTGCAGACTATGTGGAACTTTAAACTGCTAATTCGACTTGGCAAAATAACCTTTTTACCAATCCCAAACTATCATTTTTAATAGATACAAGTCCCTAAGGTAGGCACTTAACCTTTCCTTTTTCTTTCATTTCCCACCTAGCACTATGGCAGAGCATGGGCGAGGTGGCATCAGTGCAGGGCTGCTTATAACCACACACCTTGCTGTCGCCGGCGCTTCCATGGGCTGCAGCCTTGGGACATTTTCACTGAGGAGGAGATGGCCGCACTAGTTTATTTTCAGCAGCACCATCTCTCCTCAATGCTGACAGCAGGCAGCAGGCCTGGGACTGCAGGAGTGTCCGCTGCTGTGGGTTAGGGTGTGCTGGTGTGTTCAAAGGGATACTGGAGTTCAGAGCACCAAGCAGCAGTTGACGCACTGCTGGGCCAAAATCCGTAACCGAGAGCAAGACCTGCGTGACCTACTGGTTGCCCAGGTTGCGGGGATTGGTTACTAATCATTTCTTGTGTCCTACAATGCCTATTTGTTTAGAACAGCATTCTGCTCAGCCTCAGAGGTACGTTAAGTTTACATAACATTACAAATTTTATGTGATCAAATTTGAGCAAACCAGGTGCTCCGTGCTACCTATTTGTACTTGTTGCTGTAGGCACACGCTTGGGATGATTATTTAAGAAGTCATGATAGTAGTACTACTAGTAGTAGTAATATCAGTGAGATAGCTTTCTCTGTGTATTTTCTTGTACGGTGCTCGTACAGTCCCAGGCAATCTCCCAGTAATGTGTAGTATGCATTTATGCATTGAAAATGGGAAATGATGGGCTTGGCCCATCAAAGGGGTTTGCGGAGCAAAGATAATTCATTGCAATGCATTAGTAGTTCCAAATGTATTTTAGAAATTTGGAATAGGGCTTAGGTAAGGTTTAGGAAATTAGGAATAGGTCAACTCAATGCTAGTAACATAGGTGGTCTAATTTAGAGAAGTACAATGTCAATGTGTTACTGTGATTGCCTTTGCCTGTCAAAATACTTTCTAGTAGATTATTTGTACCTCTAATCTATTTTTATTATCTTCTTCATTTCTTACATAAGCACCCAAGGGCAAGAAGAGTGCATCAGACCGTCAGGCCAAGGCTGCCGCCACCAGTGCTGCGGTAGGTGAAAGTACCACAGCCACCACCAGAGCTGCGACTGATGGTTCTGCTGGCCCTTATCAGTTCTTGTTAATAATTCTCTACCTTTTGCCTCTCCCCATTAGAATAATTTTCTCCTATACTGTGACTTTTTTCAAATAATCTTTGCTCTATTTAATGTTAATTATTTTCATTCCCCCTTACAATTTAAATTTTTCTATATTTCTTGTTTCTGTAGCTGACTTCCTCCTGTCTATACTGTAGGAAAGTACCATCTTGCCTGGCATGTTACCCCCATTTTTACTGTATGCATGTTTGTTTTTGCCTGTGTCACTGGGATCCTGCTAGCCAGTACCCCAGTGCTCATAAAGTGTGCCCTGTATGTGTTCCTTGTGTGGTGCCTAACTGTATCACTGAGGCTCTGCTAATCAGAACCTCAGTGTTTATGCTCTCTCTGCTTTTAAAAATTGTCACTGCAGGCTAGTGACTAATATTACCAATTCTGATTGGCCCATTGGAACACCCTTATAATCCCCCAGTATATGGTACCTAGGTACCCAGGGATTTGGGGTTCAAGGAGATCCCTATGGGCTGCAGCATTTCTTTTGCCACCCATAGGGAGCTCAGACAATTCTTACACAGGACTGCCACTGCAGCCTGAGTGAAATAACGTCCACGTTATTTCATAGCCATTGTACACTGCACTTAAGTAACTTATAAGTCACCTACATGTCTAACCCTCACTTTGTGAAGGTTAGGTGTAAAGTTACTTAGTGT
Organism: Pleurodeles waltl; assembly: GCF_031143425.1. Lineage (NCBI taxonomy): Eukaryota > Metazoa > Chordata > Amphibia > Caudata > Salamandridae > Pleurodeles > Pleurodeles waltl. The sequence continues at coordinate 530,120,512 of NC_090449.1, forward strand.
GAGGGCACCCTGACACTAGCCAAGGTGCCACCACATTGTTCAGGGCAATTTCCCTGGACTTTGTGAGTGCGGGGACACCATTACACACATGCACTACATATAGGTTAATACCTATATGTAGCGTCACAATGGTAACTCAGAACATGGCCATGTAACATGTCTAGGATCATGGAATTGTCACCCCAATACCATTCTGGTATTGGGGAGATCATTCCATGCATCCCTGGGGCTCCAGCATAGAGCATAGGTACTGCCAAACTAACTCTCTGGGGATTTCTCTGCAGCTACCGCTGCTGCCAACTCTCAGACAGGTGTCTACCCCCCTGGGGCCTGGGCAGCCCAGTCCCAGGAATGCAGAACAAAGGATTTCCTCTGAGAGAGGGTGTTACACCCTCTCCCTTTGGAAATAGGTGTTAAGGGACTGAGAGTAGTAGCCTCTCCTGGCCTCTAAAAATGCTTTGAAGGGCACAGATGGTGCCCTCCTTGCATAGCCAGTCTACACCGGTTCAGGGATCCCCTCAGCCCTGCTCTGGCGTGAAAGTGGACAAAGGAAAGGGGAGTGAACACTCCCCTGACCAGCACCTCCCAAGGGGGAGGTGCCCATAGCTCCTCCAGTGTGTCCCAGACCTCTGCCATCTTGAATGCAGAGGTGTGAGGGCACAATGCAGACCTCTGAGTGGCCAGTGCCAACAGGTGACGTCAGAGACCACTCCTGATAGGTGGTTACCTTTCTCTGTAGCCAATCCTCCTCTGAGGGCTACTTGGGGTCTCTCCTGAGGGTATACCACGAGATAATGAATCCAAGAGCTCACCAGAGTTCCTCTGCACTTCCCTCTTCGACTTCTGCCAAGAATCGACCGTTGACTGCTCCAGGACGCCTGCAAAACAGCAACAAAGTAGCAAGAAGACTACCAGAAACATTGTAGCACCTCATCCTGCCAGCTTTCTCGACTGTTTCCTGGTGGTGCATGCTCTGAGGGCTGTCTGCCTTCACCCTGCACTGGAAGCCAAGAAGAAATCTCCTGTGGGTCGACAGAATCTTCCCCCTGCCAACGCAGGCACCAAACCTCTGCATCACCGGTTCTCTGGGTCCCCTCTCATCTTGACGAGTGTGGTCCCTCGAACAAGAGCTGGATCCAAGTGTCCCCCACAGTCCAGGGGCCCTTCTGTCCAAATTTGGTGGAGGTAAGTCCTTGCCTCCCCATGCCAGACAGTAATCCTGTGTACTGCGTGAACTGCAGCTGCTAAGGCTTCTGTGCACTTTTGCAAGACTTCCTTCGTGCACAGCATAGCCCAGGTCCCAATCACTCCAACCTGCATTGCACAACTTGCTGAGTTGGACTCCGACTTCGTGTGCCCTTCTTTTGTTGTGCTGAGATGACCGCCATGCTCAGATCTTCCGAACGCCTGTTCAGGTGTTTCTACAGGTACTGCTGGCTTCTGCATGAGCTCTCTGTGTTGCTGAGTGCCCCCTCTGTCTCCTCCTCCAAGGGGCGACCTCCTGATCCTTCCTGGGCCCTGGCAGCACCCAAAATCCTTAACAGCTAGCAAAGCTTGTTCGCGGTCTTTCTGCTTGGAAACAACTCTGCATCCTCCAGCATGCCGTGGGACATCTTCTGACCAAAGGAGAAGTTCCTGGCACCTTCCATTGTTGCACAATCTTCACCTTCTTCCACCCAGAGGCAGCCCGTTTGCACCTTCATCCGGGGTTAAGTGGGCTCCTGCCCCCCCCGGACACTTGTGTGACTCTAGGACTTGGTCCCCTTCCTTTGCAGGTCCTCAAGTCCAGGAATCCATCTTCAGTGCTTTGCAGTCAGTTGTTGTCTTTGCAGAATCCCCTATCTTGATTTTACTGTCTTTCTAGGGTAGTAGGGTAACTTTACTCCTACTTTTCAGGGTCTTGGGGTGGGGTATCTTGGACACCCTTAGTGTTTTCTTACACTCCCAGCGACCCTCTACACACTACACTAGGCCTGGGGTCCATTCGTGGTTCGCATTCCACTTTTGGAGTATATGGTTTGTGTTGCCCCTAGGCCTATTGCCTCCTATTGCATTCTATTGTGATCTACAGTGTTTGCACTACTTTTCTAACTGTTTACTTACCTGATTTTGGTTTGTGTGTATATTTTGTGCATATTACTTACCTCCTAAAGGAGTATATCCTCTGAGATACTTTTGGCATATTGTCACTAAAATAAAGTACCTTTATTTTTAGTAACTCTGAGTATTGTGTTTTCTTATGCTATAGTGCTATATGATAAAAGTGGTATAGAAGGAGCTTTGCATGTCTCCTAGATCAGCCTAAGCTGCTCTGCTATATCTACCACTATCATACTAAGCTGCTAGAACACCTCTAATCTACTAATAGGGGATAACTGGACCTGGCACAAAGTTTAAGTACCACAAGGTTCCCAACTATAAGTCAGGCCAGCCTCCTACATATACTAATCGTAGCTTTCTTCTACTTGGTCACTAAGCTTTCCCTCTCCCCTACCTCATATATCCTGTGGACTGGTACTGTAGGACGAAGAGATTAGAAGCTCTCCTGTAAAGATTGCAGAGTTTGCAGACCGAAGCAAGCTAATCTACGCTTGATGGCGGGGAAGGCTTTCTATTTCTTGCTCATGTTCAAATGAGGAGAGAGTGGCCATGGTTACGTGACCGCCTCAATATTGTGTTGTATGTATTATTCAGTACCCCAGCGGTTTTGATGAAGGGGCAGCATGGAAGGAAAGTAATATGAGGACAGTCCCATTCTATTTTCTAACTTAAACCAAATGTCCTTCATTGGCCATTTTTTCTACACATTCGTCGTGCTGGAAATGACTCACAATCATCATCATATCTCTGCCCCTCCATTATGAAAAATGTTTGGTTGCCTTGACTACCTGGCTTTTCTAACATTGTCAACCAACAAAATGCCCAAAGTGATATTTTAGAAGAAAGAGAAGATACTGTGAATGGAACTGTAGTCTGTGCAATGTGCCTCTGCTTTTGTGAATGTGGCACTTACAAAGCTTTCAATGGATTGCAAATTGAAATGAAAACAAGATATCTTTCCCTTCTCTCCCAGTGCCCACCCAGTCATCTCCTAGTACTCCACTCCTTTCTTCATTCCTATGTTTTGCTCCAGCCTACCAAAAACATGATAAAAAACATTCTTGGCATGTGCCACATGTAACAGGCCAAGTGGTACATATAATTATGGCTTCAATAATGGATTTATGCCTATTTAAATATTAAGCTTACGCACATGATGATCAGTGACACTCCACTATTCTACAGCAAAACCTGTGCCGCACATACCAGGACTTTTATCTGGAGTAGAGTGAGTCAAGCTTTTTTCCTTTGCTGCCAAGTAAACATGTTTCATGGAAATTGTGTTTCAGGGTGAGGCCAGGAAGTCAAGTGAAATTAAAGCTTAGATGTATACTTTTTTTGCAACACATTTACGTCATTTTTTTATTCAAAAGTGGTGGAAACTTACAAAATAAAATTATATTTTGTAAGTTTGTGCCGCTTTTGCATACAAAACTACGCACATACGGCACAAAAAAAGTATAAATATGGGCCTAAATGCTTGTAATTTTGTGTTTTGCGGATGCAATACCCTGTGACAAAAATGTCTGATAAAGTTTAGATATCCTGATCTTTTTCCTGTACTGCAGTGCATATCTTTACCTACTCCCAACTTACGGCAGACAGGATATGTTTAATCTGCATGGTATACATGATGTGTGTGACATATATTATTCATGTGCCTCTTTGGACTTAGGGTAGAATTGAAAGGCATTTGGAAAAGAGCAGAACCATTGATTGAAAGTAAGATAATGGCTCATTTCAGTTGCCCCAGCTGCAGACTGTAGAGAGCAGCAATTTTGTACCTGATGCACTAGCTAGCATGCCTCTATTCGTTTAGCACAACAAGAAGAGAATACTTGTACTTTATAGTGAATGATGCCTTACTCATTAATGTGAGTTGTTTTTCTTTTTCCACACAAAGTGTGTGTGTGAGATTTACTTTTTTAGGAAATCAATTACAAGAAAATAAAATCACTGAGTTTTTTAATCTGGGCTTATGCTGCCTCCATTCAGCCAGTCAGTGCTTTTATGTGAAACGTGTTGGTAAAATAATGCCCCTGTGACCGTCCTAATCACATCAAAAATTCCAGTGGCCCTAGCAGACTGGAAATGTGTTGAAACTGTGCCACTGTATAATTTTTATCAAATGTTTACACAGAGCTTTTCTGCAATTTGTCTTTTTTTATTTGTTGTCTTTCTTGACATAGCTACTCCATCTGGTCCATCACCACCACTGACCAAGCAGGACATAGCAGCCCGACTCCAGCAGCAAAAGTTGAAGGCTATCTGGGTAGAGTACCTATGACTGGTGGAGAAGGAGGTCGAAGCACATGCCCTTGCCCCGGGCCCCAGTTTCTACAGCTACCTGGCTGCACCTACAGCCTCCAGGCCATGAGTGCTGCTGACAGCTTGGAGCTGCCCACATCTGTACCACCTTTACTGTCCTCCCTTTGGAAGAGTTACTACACAGCCGAGTGCTGCATGAGGTGGCACATTTGGGCCATAGGATGGCACGCCTCGAGGCCCAGTGTCAAGACCTGCTGTTGGACCTGGCTCTTTTCGCAGGGTCATCCCCAAACTTTTTGCCTCCTTACTCATATGTTTTCTGACCTTTTGCTGTTGGTTCCAGGACTCTGAGCACTTTATCACTGCTGATCAGTGCTAAAGTGCAGGTACTGTTCCCTCTAAAGTTGGTATGATTGGCTTACACCTAATTGGCACATTTATTTTATCTGTAAGTCCCTTGTACAGTGGTATTCCTATACCCAGGGCCTGTTAACTAAATGGTACTAGTTTGCCTACAGCACTGCTTGCGCCTCCCACAGAAGTAGCCTTTCAAGCTTGTCTCAGACACGCTAGCGCAGGGCCTGCATGTGTAGTTTACTGCCACAGGGATCTGACATCTAAATGTACTTGCCAGGCGTAGAACTCCCCTTTTATCACATGTAAGTCACGCCTAAGTTAGGTCCTAGCTAGCCCTATGAGCAGGGTGCTATGTAAGTAAAGGCAGAACATGTGCCTGGTGGTGTGGCCTTTCCTGGTAGTGACAAACAGCCTATTTGGTTTCTCACTGCTGTGTATTGTTGTAATGGTGTGAGAAATGCTGCTTACTGGTGTAGATGGATTTTTTATTTTCATTATAGAAATGCCACTTCTAGAAAGTAAGCATTTCTCTAGGCTTATGACTCTGGTGTTTTGCAGCTTGACTCCAATCCACGTCAGGGGCAGGGTGACAGCTGGTCTTTGTGCATACTTTTCAGACAGCCTGTACACAGGGAGGATGGTGATGTCACAGAGGGGCATCTGCATTTTGAATGGTCTTCCTGGGCTGAGAGAAGGGGAGGCGGGGCACACCTGCATTTGTAAAGGTTGTGCCCTGGCCTCACACAAAGGGCTAGTTTATAACCAAATAATGTTAGGAGCCTGTGCTGGAGGAGCGAGGGGACACCCCTGGAACCACTTGTAAGTGGTTGGAACCTCTTTGACTCCTCTTTGAAAATGCTTTGCAAAACTGAGTATAAGTTTAGGGGATTTTCCCCATGTAAAGTGCACAAGAAACATCTTAAGGATATGGACACAGGGGCCCATATTTATACTTTTTTTAGCACCACATTTGCGTAATTTTTTGACGCAAAAGTGGCACAAACTTGCAAAATACAATTGTATTTTGTAAGTTTGCGCCGTTTTTGCGTCAAAAAGCAGCGCAAATGCGGCGCAAAAAAAGTACAAGTATGGGCCAGAATGCTGCTGGATGGACTCACCAGGAACCGCCTTGGACTGCTGCTGCTGTGCTGACCTGCTACCTGCTGGGTCACTTGAAGGAACTGCCACTGATTGCATCCCCCCATGTGCTGGCTTGTTGTTGGGCCCTGCAACCCTGTGCACCATTTGTGTCCTCCAGGGGATGGGTGCTAAGGCCCATGCCCACTGCAACTATTTGCTTTTCAGCATGATGACAGCTCTGTGTTTGAGGCTCCTGGGATGGGACTGAAACGCCTGGAGAGCGATATGTCCTTTATTTCTCTAGCGCCTGGAGATCGCTTTTCTCTGGTGGCCGAGTGAGCTTTAAGCATGAGCAAAGCGCTTTTATTTGTTTAAAGGTGCAGCGCACGAGGAGTGCTCGATCAGGTGTAACAATCCCCGAATGCAAAAATCACTGCCGTGACCCAGGTGCTCATATTTAGCCAAGTGCATCTGAAGTGGGCTGTGTGCTGTGCCCCTGGAGCACGAGGAAATGAAGATTGGGGAGAATGTGCTCCTTGTGGTGCCCTCAGGGCAAGTCACACTAAGGAGAGTGCCCCCAGGGCACCAACAGGCACTAACTTGTGTCCGGATTCACTTTTGCAGCCCGGGACGGCTTGAGGAAGGCTTGTGCACTCGTCTGGTGCGAGCGTGTCACCGGCAGAGGCGCGGCTGCTGAGGGAGGCAGGGACCTCATTGGATGCCCCATATCTTCTAGCCCACATACTGCTTCAGAGGTCTGCAGACAGGAGGAAGGCCTCATCAGAGGCCTCCTGTGCCGCTGGGTCCCCCTTCCCTGAAGGAGAGCACGACACGGAGGGGCCAGTCCCTCTCCCCTGGTCACTGTGATAGGAGTGTGAACACTCCTGTTGTTGTAATTTAGTAGCTATTAGATTAAGCATTAGCAGAAGACATCTTGTATTTAGCAACTATTGTGAACATTTCACGGAATCCATTTGTATTCATGGCAGCCATTTTCTCTGCCACATGCTGCCATGTGCTCGCCATGTGCTGTGTCCTGCCTTCCTGTTAACTACTCTTGAAAATCTGTCTAGTGACAAGTTATATTTAGCATCTCCCCCTTTGCACATGCCCAGTAAGGTCTGCAGCTGTTAGTAATTAGTAACCGACAGTAATGTGTCTCCTAGTCCTTGAAAACTGTTAGCCCCTCCTACCTGTCGACTGTGCATTTCCATATGACCTTATATGTATATAAGTCTTGCTTCTATAATTGTACTACCTTCTTTTAGACCCTTTGTGGGTATAAAAGGACCATGCTCTCTTAGTTCAGTGTGCTACTTCAAAAATTACCGAAGGGTGCTGTTTGAACTGTAGTACCACCTCATGAGGTTTAATAAACTTTGTCTTTTATTTCAGTTTCTGTGCCAACTTCTTCCTATATGGTCTGAGGACTTCGTGCAGAGAAGGGCGAACCCCTTGCACTAGTAGGCCTTGCTGAGGCTTACTGCGACAAATTGGCGCCCCTAAAGGGACTCATCTGTGACTCAGACGCCCGAGGGATTGGTCACGACGAAGGATTGGGATCTCGCTGCGGACGATCAATGCCTGAGGAGACCCGAGTCTTGGCAACCATGGCGTTTTTCCCTTCTTTCTGATTTGACCATCCAGGTGGCGCCGGTCCTCGACCGAGATCCTTTTTGTTAATTCGTCGTGCAGTGACCATTTGATTGATTTTAGAACTTGGCAGTTGGAACCTGGACGCCTTGTGATTGGTAAGAGCCGTTTTACAGCACTTGCTGTGGGTTTTGATGCCTTTGTTTCACCACTTACTGTGGCTCTCGTGTTTTGGGTGACTAGTCAATTTGTGTCCTTTGAACTGATATATAAATTGCAATTTATATAGGGAGGTAATGAGGAGTATTTTCTCCAATTTAATTTTGATTTGAACGGCACATCGTACCAGAGGTACTTTAAGTGCTACTTTGATTATAATACTGCATATTCTGCACTATTTTTGGCATGCCTGTTTTTAGCGCACTTCGTAGGATGTGTTGCTTTTGTAATGGTACCAATTTGAGACTGGAAGAATCGCAACCAGCAACCCCAGAGGGGACGCCAAATAGAGATATGTATGTTAAACATGGTCTTTCTTCTATAATGTACAGCACATTATGGAATAGATACAGTTGTGCGGATCCTGAGTTACGTTGGCCTATGCATGGGTCATTTGATTTGCGAACAATGGAACAATGTATGTGTGAGCGAAGGTCTAGGCAAGATATGTTTGACTGTGTACGAATGTAGAAGAAAGAAGTGTGTGGACGAGTGAAGCATGAGCAAGCCTTGCTTGAGAAAGAGCAGCGGAAGAATGTATATGTGAAAGCATTGGAAATAAGAAAGAAAGAAATAAACGATTTAAAGGAGATAGAAAAGAAAGAACGTAAATTACAGGTAACTGGCCAATACAATGTTCGGCAACCTCTCTATCCTATCCTTAATAAACCACACAATGATTTTTTGTTACTAGATCGCCCTCCACCTCCGTATGTCATTCCTTCTGCGCCTCATGAGTTAGCTGAGGTCTCCGGTTCGGAGCAACAGAAGATACGAGACAGTCGCTCTATGTTGCCTGCTGACCGTGCGTCTGAGCTTAGATTAATCGCTCATAAAGCAATTCATAGCATTGTCTCTGCTTCTGAACTTTTAGACAACATGAAAGGGTGGACGGAAAAGGAGAAGCTATATTTTACTGAGGCATTTGGCACAGAAGTTATTGAACTATTTCGGAAATATTCTGATGAGTTAGAGCCCGATGATGTAGCAGCTGATCATAAGGAGAAAAAGGCCGTGGACATAGTTGCAGAAACATCTCAGATGGCGGGGTGCAAGCTTCCATCTTCGGAACAGATAAGACTATGATAGTTCACGCGAAACCAATGCGGGAGGCTGTGCCTTTGTTCCTCCTAAAGGATCGGGTACAAGTGATGATAAAACTTCTGTTGATGCTAAGGTTTATTTTATTTATAATTGGGTCTATACTCCTTGGAATAGGGCAGATGTAATGGCACTTAAAACAGCATTACCTGACCCGTGTAAAAATCCAGCCGCCTTTTATGAGGAAGTTGAGGGAGCAATTAGTTCTTGTACTATGACTTTGGCTGACATTGTTTTATTTTTCCGATTGATATTACCACCAGATATGTGGAGAACTGTTCGTAAAGTTAATGATCGTGTAGTTTTTGGACGTCATGTAAAGAATTAGAACACGTGGACGGGGATAGGGAACCTGCAAAAAAGCCGTATCAGTTGATTCTAGATCTTCCCGCAGCCATATTAGTTAAGTAAAAAACGATTGTTCCCCCTAAAAAGATAGATTGGACTGTTTTAGCATCTTGTAAGCAAAAGGCAGATGAATTGGTCTCTGATTTCTTTACACGCTTTGAAGAAGCATTTTATGATTTTAGCGGCCAGTTATTGTCAGATGATACTGGCAGACATTTGTTCGTCGATAAATATGTCGCAAATCTGTTACCAGGAATAGCTAGTCGTCTAAAAGCTAGTGAAAGTTCATGGACTACCTCTACTCCGGTTTCTCTTTTGACTATGGCTCAGTATTATGAACGTCAGGAATTAGAAGCAAAAGGTAGCGAGGATAAAAAGATTAAAGAATTAAAGACAAAGGTTATGTTGGCTCAAGCTTATTGTCCGCCTTTAAGAGGTAGTGATAGAGGTGGACATGGATCTTATGGTTCTTCTTACACTCGTTCGAATTTGTCTGTTGATAAGTGTGCGTATTGTAAGAAATTTGGGCATTGGGCTGCCGATTGTCCAGCACTACGTGTTCAGCACTGTTCACGTGGTCGGGGACAAATGAGAAATCGCTCAGGATTTTCAGGGCCTAGAAGAAGCACGAATGATCATGCTAGGGTTGATGCTAATGTACGAGGGCAGGATGGGTTTAACACTTTTGATAGACGGAACCAACACCAGATGTCTAACTATGTGCAGCCTGATTTCCAAGATTCTGCTTATGCATAGGATTGCCTAGGATGGGGTAAGGAATCAGTTGAAGTTCCAGTAGAACAGAGGGGTCCCTATGTTACAGCACATGTTTTGGGTTCTACTGATCAGTTTCTGGTTGATACAGGAGCTACTCGTAGCGCCTTGTCTAAACAATTGGTTCCAAGGGCTCCCCTGTCTGGCTTAACCTTTACATCGATAGGTTTCGATGGAACACCTTCCCCTAGCCCATTGTCACAACCACTTGTATTCCATGTTGATGAATTTACTGCTCCATGTCCGTTTTTGCTTTCTCCTAATACACCAGAAAATATTGTGGGTCTTGATATGCTCAAGTATTTCAGGGCTACAATACGATGCTCTCCTGAAGGGGTGTGTGCTATTTTGAATGATAATCATCCTGTGATGGAAAGAGTTTGTCTTGTTAAAGAGGATATTGCATTAGCTTCACTCCCTAGTACTTTGTGGGCTACTTCAGATACTGATGTGGGACAAATGATTATTCCACCGGTACATATTTGTGTCAAGGAGGGAGCTGTATTGCCACGTTTGCCTCAATACAAAATTTCACAGGAGGGCGAAGAAGCACTCACACGAATTGTGCATGATCTTATTGCAGTTGGAGTTGTTGAGGAATTTCCATATAATGTTTGTAACGGTCCCATTCTTCCTATTCTGAAAAAGGATACTGATACTAGGATTTACCGATTCATTATTGATTTACGAGAAGTTAATAAGATTGTGGTACCACAATATCCTGTCGTATCTGACATCACGACACTTCTTACTTTGGTTCCCCCGAAAGCAACTACGTTCTCTGTGATAAACTTGAGGAATGCTTTCTTTTCGATTCCTATTCATCCTGACAGACGATATTTGTTTGGTTTTACTTTGAATAAATGATCATATAGATTTTGCAGAGTTCCTCAAGGCTATACTGAGAGTCCTAGTATTTATAGTCAAGTGTTAAAACAACAACTTGATTCTTTTGTTTTGCCTGAAGGTGTGGCTCTCATACAATATGTCAATAATATTTTGTTGGCAGCTGATACCCCTGAGCAATGTGAAAAGGGCACTTTGTCCTTACTTTCTTTACTTGCTTCACACCATCATAAAGTGTCACGAAAGAAATTGCAATATTGTAGACCAAAGGTAATCTATTTAGGTCCCCTTTTGTCTAAGGAGGGCCGTGCACTTACATCAGATCGTATTCAAGCAATTTTAGACACACCAGTACCCTCTACTCAGAAAGATGTTCATGCATTCCTTGGTCTTACTGCTTTTTGTAGGCAATTGATATTAGGGTTTTCACACATTGTCAAACCTTTGCTAGCACTTTTGACTAAAGATACTCCAATGCCCCTCCCATGGACAGATGAATGTGAGACTACTTTCCGGCAGATACGACAAGCCCTTTGTTCAGCACCAGTGTTAGGTACTCCAGATTACACGAAGCCTTTTGCACTTTACGTACATGAGAAAGATGGATGTGCATTGTCAGTTTTAGTACAGACACATGGCGATAAGCAGTGTCCCTGTGCATGTTTTTCAGCAGTACTTGATCCTGTCGCTCGAGCATAGCCTGGGTGTTTTCGTTCAGTTGCAGTAACAGCTGTGTCAATATGTCAGAGTGAAGGGATAGTTTTGTCACATAAGCTGTTGGTGTTAGTACCCCATGCGGTTGATGCTCTTTTGAATCAAACAAAGATGCAACATTTAACTAGCGCTCGCCTGACAGGATATTAATTGACATTGCTGGCTCCTCACATTACACTGAAGAGATGTGCAACACTAAATCCAGCCACTTTGTTACCATATCCGGTGAATCAGCCTCAGTCACAAGAAACACATGATTGTATATTCCTCACCGAAGAACAGACAAAGGGTCTAATTGATTTGCAAGATACGCCCGTTCTAGATGTAGTCAGGGAATTGTGGGTTGATGGGTCTTGTTTGAAGTTGCCAGACGTTACGACCTCAGCTGCATATGCAATCACTACAATACACACGGTAGTGGAGACAGCTCCAATACCACAGAAGTTAGCTCAAGCAGCTGAACTAATAGCTTTGACACAAGCATGTGAGCTTAGTACTCACTTATGTGTGAACATTTATACAGACAGCCGTTATGCTTTTGGAGTGGCTCATGATTTTGGTTTGCTTTCGAAGGAGAGAGGCTTTCTCACATCCCACGGGATGCAGATAATGCACGGAGAATTAGTGCATAACCTCTTGACTGCACTGGCATATCCAAAGAAGATAGCTATTGTGAAATGTAGTGCACAAAAGAGAGTGACCGATAAGATAGGGCAAGGTATTGCCCTTGTGGACCGCGTAGCACATGAAACTGCGATGCAGCGAAGTACTACTTCTATGTATGTAGTGAAGTCACAAGCTGAACGTTGGCATAATGTTAGACAAGACATATTAGATATACAGAAATCTGCTTCTGTGAAAGAACGTTAGCAATGGTCTGAAGAAGGAGAATTGGATGATGAGGGCTGTTGACGGAATAATCAGATGGATAAATGGAAATTGCCTATAGCTTTTGTACAACCTGTGGTTCAGATGGCACATGGGCTGGCACATGTTGGAGCTTCAACAATAACGAAGTTGCTTACGCAGGTTTGGGAGCATCCACAAATACAATCCTGGAAAAGTGACACAAACTCCTGCAGGAGGGTTTGCTACACCAACTGCACCTTTCAAAGTTCTACAAATGGATTATATTCAGCTTGAATGCTGCAACAATTTAAAGTATGCCTTGGTGGTGGTATGTGCATTTAGTAAATGGATAGAGGCGTACCCCACAAAGGATAATACTGCCATTACCAAAGCGAAGGTGCTTTTGAAATAATTTTTCCCTAGGTTTGGTGCTTGCAGACTTTTATGGAATGATAACGGACCTCATTTTGTTGGGGAAGTTATTAGGTATATCCTGAAAGGATTAGGGATCCAACCGAAGTTCCATGCGGTTTTCCACCCACAACCAGCAGGGTTGGTGGAAAGGTATAATGCTACTTTGAAGCTGAAGTTAGCAAATTTTCACAGGCTTCCACATCTTTAACTTGGCCGGATGCATTACCGTTGGCATTATTGTCTATTAGATCAGTGCCACACTGTCAACACCAGAGCGGTACGCGCTCCATTGGCGACAAAAATGAAAAAAACCAGCACTCTCAAAACAAAGTAATTTATGCATTGTGCTGATATGTTGTGGTTTAACCTTTTGCATTGCAGAGTTCAATCTTGAAAACTTATTTTTAATATGCTTACAAATACTGTTCCTTTGCAATGTATTGCTGTAGGTTTTGAGAGTGTGTTAGGGTGTGGCCCCTTTCCAGGGCCTTCCAGAGACTTTCCCAGCAACATGCCTGGGCGTGGTTCTGGGCTGGGCCAAGACCCTATAAAAGAGAGCCAGCCCAACTCCCAGTGCTCACTATTCAGAGGTCCCGGTGCAGAGCAGCAGCTTCTTCCTGAGCTCCTGTCCCGGCGGCCCATTTGGATCCTCCAGTCTTCTGCCCTAATCCTTTATTGGTGATCATTGTTCCAGGCGGTAAACGGTGGTTGGACTGTCCCGACATCATTATTTAGAATTTTCAGATTCTTGGTTTAAATTCTTAAATGAGTAACAGATTACTTGAGCGCTACCATTTCTTGACATTAATATGGTAGTTTACAAATAGGCAAGACGTGCAATTTATTTCATAAAGATTTGACTTTGTTATTTATTGCGCGCTACCATTTCTTGACATTTACATGGTGGCTTAAGAATCGGCAAGACGCCTGATTCGTTTTATGGTGTTTAAACATTGTTGTCCATTGCACGCTACTATTTCTTGACATTTGCATGATGTTTTACGAATTGGCAAGACGCACAACTCGTTTCATGAGCATTTAACTTTGTTGTTCATTGCACGCTACCATTTCTTGACATTTTACATGGTGGCTTAAGAATCAGCAAAAGAAGCGCAATTCGTTTCATTGTACTTTGATCTTGTTATTTATTGTGAGCTGTTATTCCTTGACATTTACATCGTGCTACCATTTCTTGGTATTTTACATGGTAACACTCGAATTGGCAAGACGCACGATTCTCTCCTCGAGTTTAATTCATGTTGTTTATTGTATGCTACTATTCTAAGATATTTATTTTGTAATATTCGAGTTGACAAGTTATGTGATTTATTTCCTGAATCCATAGTGTGTTATTCATGGTGCACAATCCTTTTATGGTGTTTAATATATATATATATATATATATATATATATATATATGTATATATATATATATATATATATATCTGCAATATGCCCAATTTGTGTTGAAATATTTTAAGAGTACACAGAAGGCCAGAATTTCTAGATGCAATATTGTATGGTCCTAGCATACATTCTCAAAACAGGGTTTATATGACTGGTGTAAAATTTAGTCAGGAAAGTAATTGAATAAGAAAGTTTTCATTTAATTTATTTTGATTCCCCTACAGGTATCCGGCCATCTTGAAACTTAGTAATTTTAAACTTAACTCTTAGATTGTTCAGGTTTTCAGAGTGACTAGGCTTAGAATCATAGGTGGTCATTACAACCCTGGCGGACGGTGTTAAAGCTGCGGTAATACCGCAAACAGGCCGGCGGACAAAAAAAGTGAATTACGACCCTGGCGGAAACCGCCAACTAAGACAGCCACTTTAACACATCGCCCGCCACATCGGTACAGACAAACAGCGCGGCGGTCACCGCCAACAGACAGGCGGAAGACAATGTACCGCCCACACTATCACAACACACCAATCCGCCACCTTTTCCGGGGTGGATTCACCGTGGCCAAAAACACGGCGGAAACAGCTTGTGCTATGGGAAAACGCTCACCTCAACACATCCCACGAGGAACGAGGACACCATGGAGCCGGAACTACAAATCTTACCTGCCCTTGCATTCCTGCTCATCTACGACCAACAGCGACGTAGGCGCAGAACATACCGGTGAGTACAGCACCTACAACACGCGGGAGGGGGGAGGCAAAAGTTACGGGGACACCCACCAAACACCCCCACCCCGACCCTCGCATATTACAACATATACACCAATGCATTCACAAAAATCACAGTAACAACCCACTATCCCCCCGGAAGAATGCAAAGACAAAGCGAATAGCGGTCAAACTTTGTATTGTGCCAATATACTACTCATTAAAAAAATATACGCATATATATATATCAAGAAATCTGTCAAAAATAAATGTACAATACAAGAAGTAGTGCAGAGATGTACACAACAATGTCCGTGCACCAACAGTCCAAAAATGCATGGGCGACGCCCACAATAGATACCTGACCAAAATCCGAGAGAACACTGCCGGGGCATCAGATAGAAAGAATACAGGCACCTCAGGGGGAAGGGAAGGGGGGGCACCTCAGCCAGATGAATGCGAAGCCAGATCCACGACGGGCTCCATGCCCATTGATGTATCCTGGGGAGTGCAAAGCCACAGTCTCTCAAGTCTCTACAGTGGGTGGTTTGCCCACTGTCCAATCCTGGGGAGTGCAAAGCCACAGTCTCTCAAGTCTCTACAGTGGGTGGTTTTCCCACTGTCCAATCCTGGGGAGTGCAAAGCCACAGTCTCTCAAGTCTCTACAGTGGGTGGGTTGCCCACTGTAACATCCTGGGCAGTGCAAAGCCACAGTCTCTCAAGTCTCTACAGTGGGTGGCTTGCCCACTGCCTTATCCTGGGGAGTGCAAAGCCACAGTCTCTCAAGTCTCTCCAGTGGGTTGTTTGCCCACTGCTTTATCCTGGGGAGTGCAAAGCCACAGTCTCTCAAGTCTCTACAGTGGGTGGCTTGCCCACTGCCTTATCCTGGGGAGTGCAAAGCCACAGTCTCTCAAGTCTCTCCAGTGGGTTATTTGCCCACTGCTTTATCCTGGGGAGTGCCAAGCCACAGTCTTTCAAGTCTCTCCAGTGAGTTGTTTGCCCACTGCTTTATCCTGGGGAGTGCAAAGCCACAGTCTCCCAAGTCTCTACAGTGGGTGGCTTCCCCACTGCCTTATCCTGGGGAGTGCAAAGCCACAGTCTCTCAAGTCTCTCCAGTGGGTTGTTTGCCCACTGCTTTATCCTGGGGAGTGCAAAGCCACAGTCTCTCAAGTCACTTCAGTGGGTGGGTTGCCCACTGTGCCATCCTGGGGAGTGCAAAGCCACAGTCTCTCAAGTCTCTACAGTGGGTGGCTTGCCCACTGTTACATCCTGGGGAGTGCAAAGACACATCTTCGCAAGTAGATGCAGTTCTCTACTGGTACTGGGTGGGACTGGTGCCCAGACTGGATGAGTCTCCCTGTGAAAGTACATGTCCTGTCACAGTCCCAGCTGCACATGGGAGAACGAAGCCTGATGTGCCGGACTATTCATACCCACACGGTCTTTGCCCTGTTCAGCGGTCTTCACCATGGCAGTCTTGGCCTTGTCCAGCGGTGCTTAGCCATGGCAGTCTTTGCCCTGTTCAGCGGTCTTCACCATGGCAGTCTTGGCCTTGTTCAGCGTGCTTAGCCATGGCGGTCTTTGCCCTGTTCAGCGGTCTTCACCATGGCGGTCTTTGCCCTGTTCAGCGGTGCTTAGCCATGGCGGTCTTTGCCCTGTTCAGCGGTCTTCACCATGGCAGTCTTGGCCTTGTTCAGCGGTGCTTAGCCATGGCGGTCTTTGCCCTGTTCAGCGGTCTTCACCATGGCGATCTTTGCCCTGTTCAGCGGTCTTCACCATGGCAGTCTTGGCATTGTTCAGCGGTGCTTAGCCATGGCGGTCTTTGCCCTGTTCAGCGGTCTTCACCATGGCGGTCTTTGCCCTGTTCAGCGGTGCTTTGCCATGGCGGTTCTGGTACGGATATTGGTGTGTGGCATTACGATCTCCACACTGGACATTGGTGTGTGGCATGACGAACTCCACACTGGATATTGGTGTGTGGCATGATGATCTCCACACTGGACATTGGTGTGTGGCATGACGAACTCCATACTGGACATTGGTGTGTGGCATGACAAACTCCACACTGGACATTGGTGTGTGGCATGACGAACTCCATACTGAACATTGGTGTGTGGCATGACGAACTCCATACTGGACATTGGTGTGTGGCATTACGAACTCCATACTGGACATTGGTGTGTGGCATGACGAACTCCACACTGGACATTGTTGTGTGGCATGACGAACTCTATACTGGACATTGGTGTGTGGCATGACGAACTCCATACTGGACATTTGTGTGTGGCATGACAAACTCCATACTGGACATTGGTGTGGGGCATTACGAACTCCACACTGGACATTGGTGTGTGGCATGACGAACTCCACACTGGACGTTGGTGTGTGGCTTGACGTTCCATCATTGCCCAGCGGGGCTGTGGGATTCTGGACCCTCATGGGCTGTGACTCCGGCGGTGGCGGTGGTCTCCTGACCAGTAACGATACTTGGGCCCTCCTGGGCTATGACTCTGGTGGTGGTCTCCTGACCAGTTACGATACTTGGGCCCTCCTGGGCTATGACTCTGGCGGTGGTCTCTGGACTAGTTACGATACTTGAGCCCTCCTGGGCTATGACTCTGGCGGTGGTCTCCTGACCAGTAACGATACTTGGGCCCTCCTGGGCTATGACTCTGGCGGTGGTCTCCTGACCAGTAACGATACTTGAGCCCTCCTGGGCTATGACTCTGGTGGTGGTCTCCTGACCAATAACGATACTTGGGCCCTCCTGGGCTATGACTATGGCGGTGGTCTCCTGACTATTAATGACGGTGCTGGCGGTTGTGTCTGAACCGCCGGAAATGATGGCGCACTTCTCCGCCGTGACACTCACAACAGGTTGGGGAGACTTCCTCAGGACCTTCCCCACCTTCTTTTGAGTTACAGATGACTCACCAATCGCTTTGGATCCCATTTCACTGTTGGTCCCACCAGGAGTCTTGACACGGTCCCGTCGTCCACTCTCCAATTTCGGAACCTTTACAGGGGGTTGGCTGACAGTGCCTTGGCTCTGGGTCCTACTGCCTGCCCTGGTGGACGGGGCACTCCAAAAACCTGGTACACGCACAACTGGTACTGGAGGCTTTTTGGCTGAGGCGCTACAACAGGACTGATGAATTGGAGGGGGGGGCAAAAAGGTCAATTTGACATAAGGACAGTTTCTGACGTACACTGGGATGGGTAGCTGGAGGGGCTAGGGGAGTGGAGGAAGAGGAGGTGGTTGTAGGGGGTGTCACTTTAGCTGTTTTGGGTGCAGGTGCAGGTACTGGAGGCTGTCGTGAGGTGGATGGATGTTGGGTGAGTGATTGCCGGCGTTTGTGTACTTTGGGAGGGGGCGTCACAGACACACTGGGAGAGGACACAGGGGACGTGTAAATGGGAGTGGAGGTGGTGAGTGAAGGTGAGCGGCTTGTGGTGCTGGGTGTCCTGGTGCGAGTCCTAGTGCCTGTAGATGTGGTGCATGCAGGTGTGTGTGTAGACGACACTGGGAGGGAGGAGGGAGAAGAGGAGGAGGGGGACACAGTGGAGACAGTGGATGTTGCTGTGTCTGTATGGGTCTGATGCTTGTGTGAGTGCCTGTGGTGTGTGTGGTGCCTATGTTTGCTTGAGCTACCTGTGTGTGTTGACTTGTGTGCATGCTGGTCTGTAGGTGTGCTTGGGATGGGCTGGGGTACAGGGGATTGGGTCTGGGTGGAGGAAGTTGGAGGGGGGAGGCTGGACACAGGGACAATGGCTGCCATCAGTGCTGAGGCCAGAGATTGCAGGGTTCGCTGAAGGACAGCCTGACCAGAATGAATGCCTTCCAGGAATGCATTACCGTGTTTCAACTCTCGTTCTACACCCTGGATGGCATTCACAATGGTAGACTGCCCAACAGTGGGTGACCTGAGGAGGTCAATGGCCTCCTCACCGAGGGCAGCAGGGGTGACTGGGGCAGGGCCTGAGGTGCCTGGGGCGAAGGTGATGCCCACTCTCCTGGGTGAGCGGGCACGGGGCGAATGCTGAGGGGATGCTGGGAGGGCGGTGCTGGTAGGGGAGGTGGCAGCTGTACCTGTAGAAGTGGGGCGCACAGATGGTGCCGCCACCACAGGGGAGCTCCCATCGGTGGACGAGTCCGTGTCGCTGGTTGGTGATCTGGTGGCCAACGTGAAGCTCCCCTCGTCCTCCGTCCAACTGGTGCATTCTGAGTCCGTGGTGTGGCCCTCCATGGCCATGTGGGATGCAGCTCCCTCGTGCTCCGGTGCCACTGTACCTCCGCCTGTTGATGCTGATGTACAGAAGGACAGGGAGAGCAGAAAAAGGGTGGAGACAGAAGAAAGAGAGTTTTAGTGCATGGCATACCGCTACCGTTGGCGGACAAGACAAAAGCAGCAGCCCCCTGCATTACGCCATGCTCCTGCCCTCTGCACATGCAATTTCTGGGATATGGCCTACATGGCAATGGTAGAAATCTGCCCACATGGATGGCAAAGGGGCAACTATACATCAATTTGCCATTTTTGTGAGCTGGGGTAGAGTGCCACATGGCCTACATAACAGAGGGGCCGTGCCTACCTAACTCGCCCTGGCCTAGGGACACCCACAGCCCACCACCCCCACCCAGACAGCTCCACTGCACGCAAAATCCATAGGATGAGGTTGTACTCACCCCCTTGTGTCTGCTGTGATGTCCTTAAGTGCCCATCCAACTCCGGGAAGGCTACCGCAAGGATCCGGAACATCAGGGGGGTCATGGTGCGACGGGCACCCCTCCCACTTTGGGAGGCCATCCCCAGCTGAGCCTCCGCCGTCTTCTTGCTGCAGCGGCGAATGTCCTCCCATCTCTTCCGGCAGTGGGTGCCCCATCTCTGGTGGGCCCCCAGGGTCGGGACTTCCTTGGCGATGGCACGCCAAATGTCCCTCTTCTGGTGGGCATGACATGCAGAAGGAAAGAGGAACAGTCATAACCTACAGCACCGTCGTTGTAATTGGCCCCCTCCCAACTCTATCCCTGTGGCCCATTCAACCCCATGCATGACTGTTCTATGTACTCTGCCCCCTTCCCTCATCCACCCAGCTCTCTCCACCCAGGCCTAGCCCATACAACATGCTCCCTGTGTACTAACCTGTTGGTCTGGAGGACCGTAGAGTAGCGTATACTGGGGGAGGACCCCATCCACAAGTTTCTCCAACTCCTGTGCAGTGAAGGCAGGGGTCCTTTCCCCAGACTCAGCAGACATCGTCAGTTCCAGACCGAGGTCCCAGCAGCACTAGCAGTGTAGGTCCTCTCCTGTCGAAGGTCAGGTATCTAGTGATTGAACAGATAGAAAATGGTGGTAACGTCCGCGGCGGTGACGTCCGTGGCGGTGCGTATCATCACCGCCAGCGCACCTGTTCATTGGCTCCTGGGACCCATAGGGTCCAATGTTAACCAATGCAGCATTGCGCCACGCTCTACGACCGCCTACTGCGACGGTGTCCAACGCCAGCGCAGTTACCCCACAATTCCAATGTCCCAGTTTAGAGGTCAGGCAGCCGCCATTTCAGGGGCCCACATGGCTTCAATTACTACTGCGTCACACATACCGAGGCCTACACTCAAAACCTTTCCCGGATGGGTTAATTGTCTGTTGTAGTCTTGTGTGTGACTGTGGGTACATACCTGGAGGAATGCTGACAGTTTCTTCGCTGTTGTCCTTCTTAGGCACCATCATTTGGGACATATTGGAAGATGGCGGAATCCGCCGGTGTACCGACCGCTGGTGGACCTGTTGACAATGGAAGAGCGACATGTCATCGTGACCTACCGGTTTGACCCTGCCACAATCCAGTAACTATGTACCCAGTTGGAGCCAGACCTGATGTCACCAATCCGCCATCCGACTGGAATCCCCCCTGACGTGCAGGTGCTGTCAATGCTCCATTTCCTTGCAAGTGGGTCTTTTCAGACAACAGTGGCCATGGCATCAGGGATGTCCCAGCCTATGTTTTCCAACGTGTTGTCCAGAGTGTTGTCTGCCCTGCTGAAACACGTAAGGAGATGCATCATTTTCCCTGAGGTGGCGGATTTGCCTACAGTGAAAGGTGACTTCTATGCCCTTGGACATATCCCCAGCGTCATAGGTGCCATTGATGGGACCCATGTAGCTCTGGTCCCCCCCCCGCCGGAATGAACAGGTGTACAGGAACAGGAAGAGTTATCATTCCATGAATGTCCAGATGGTCTGTTTGTCAGACCAGTACATCTCGCAGGTAAATGCAATGTTGCCTGGCTCAGTGCATGACGCCTACTTCCTGAGGAATAGCAGCATCCCTGATATGATGGGTGAACTCCAGAGGCACCGTGTATGGCTATTGGGGGACTCTGGTTACCCCAACCTGTCCTGGCTACTGACCCCAGTGAGGAATCCCAGGACCAGGGCAGAGGAACGGTACAATGAGGCCCATGGGCAGACTAGGAGGGTGATCGAGCAGACCTTCGGCCTCCTGAAGGCCAGGTTCAGGTGCCTCAATATGACAGGTGGGTCCCTATTCTATTCACCGAAGAAGGTGTGCGACATCATCATCGCCTGCTCCATGCTCCATAACTTGGCATTGCGACGCCAGGTGCCTTTTCTGCAGAAGGATGATCCAGATGACTGTGTTGTTGAAGCGGTTGAGCCTGTGGAGCCTGTGGAGCCTGTGGACAGTGATGAGGATGAAGCTGATGAAGATGAAAACGACAACAGGGAGTCAGTCATACAGCAATATTTTCAATGAGACACAGGTGAGTACAATTTCATGTTTCACATTATATTACATTTCACACGTCTACCTCTATCCTGTACCTACATTTCACTCACTATTTGGTAACTGAGTTGTCCCCTTCCATTTCAGTTTCAGTAATGTGGTAACCTATGTGTCAACAGCTTGCACCCTTGAAAGGCTTGTGATGTGTGACATTGGTATGTTGACCTTCCAATGGGTAACCTTTTTTAACACTGTAATTGACAATACAAAGTTCACAATCATTGACTGACTCCAATATTATTGAGGTTTCAAGGGTGTTTATTGAAGTGCATAAAAATGTAGGGGGGTTGTGAAATGGGGAGAGGTAATGGTGGAAGAATGTCCATGGCAGAGTCCAGTCTATTAGTCTCACAGGTACATTGCACATCTGGCCATTGGAAGTGGAGCTGGGGCAGTTCCAAGCTGGACAGGGTAAGAAAGTGGGACAGTGGGGGGACAATCAGGGTGGTCTTATTTTCTGGCGGGGGTCTTGCCATCTTGCTCTGTCCTGTTCCTGGATCTCAGGGCCCGCTTTTGTGGTGGTTGTCCGTCTGCAGGGGGTGGGGTGCTAGTGTGTTGGTCCTGTGGCGGGGCATCCTGTCCAATAGCGCCGGCGGAGGTGGTGGGCATTTCATCATCCTGGCTAGTGTCAGGGGCCCCTTGGAGTGCCACGGTGTCCCTCAAGGTCTTTTGAATGTCCGTCAGCACCTCTACGATGGTGCCCAGGGCGGAGCCGATGGTCCTGAGCTCCTCCCTGAACCCCAAATACTGCTCCTCCTGCAGACGCAGGGTCTCCTGCAACTTGTCCAGGACCGTTGCCATCGTCTCCTGGGAGTGGTGGTATGTTCCCATGATGGAGGATAGGGCCTCGTTGAGAGTAGGTTCCCTTGGCCTGTCCTCCCTCTGTCGCACAGCAGCCCTCCCAGTTCCCCGGTGTTCCTGTGCCTCCGTCCCCTGGACCGTGTGCCCACTACCACTGCCCCCAGGTCCCTGTTGTTGTTGGGGTGGTGGGTTACCCTGGGTGCCCTGTAGTGGTGGACACACCGCTGATTGACCTGTCCTGGGTAGGGAGGTATGGGCCCGCTGGGTGGGTGCTGTGCTGGGGTTACCAGAGGGTGTAATCTCGGTGTTGGGCTGTGGCTGGGCAAGGGGAACCGACTGTCCTGAGGCCCACGATGGTCTGGGCTGGTCATCAAGATCCAGTAGGGCATAGCTGCTGTCATCACTGTGGGCCTCTTCTGGGGGTGGAGTGGTGTTGTCTGGACCCTCTGGTGTGGTGACGTTCCTTCGGGTTCCTGCGGGGGTATAAGTACATAATTATTGCATGTGTGTGTTTCATGGTGTGCAATGGTTGGGTGTGCATGAACCCCAGTGCAGGCATTCCTGCGTGGAGGCTTGTGTGGTGATGTGTGGGGGGTGTTGTGGGTATGTGCAGTGGGCATTCTTTAGTGATGGGTGTCCAAGCTTAGTCGTGTCATGCAGGTCTTGGGGTTGGGATGGGTGGTTGGTGTTATGGGTAGATTAGTGAGGAGTTAGGGTGATAGGGGAGGGTGTGAGGGTGTGATAGCATGCAGGTAAGGTGGGGGATATGATAGTGAAGATTTGACTTACCAGTGTCCGTTCCTCCAACGACTCCTGCGAGGCCCTCAGGGTGCAGGATGGACAAGACTTGCTCCTCCCATGTTGTTAGTTGTGGGGGAGGAGGTGGGGGTCCGCCGCCAGTCCGTTGTACCGCGATGTGGTGCCTGGATACCGTGGGGACGCACCTTCCCCGTAGGTCATTCCACCTCTTTCTGATGTCCTCCCTATTTCTTGGGTGCTGTCCCACAGCGTTGACCCTGTCGACTATTCTTTGCCATAGCTCCATCTTCCTGGCTATGGATGTGTACTGTACCTGTGAGCCAAATAGCTGTGGCTCTACCCTGATGATTTCCTCGACCATGACCCTGAGCTCCTCCTCGGAGAAGCGGGGGTGTCTTTGGCGTGACATGGGGTGGTGTGTGTGATGTGTGGGGTGGCGTATGTGTTGATGAGTGTGGTGAGTGTAGTGGTATGTGGTGTTTTGTGCGTGGATGTTGTGTGGGTGATGGTGTAGTGTG
Organism: Pleurodeles waltl; assembly: GCF_031143425.1. Classification (NCBI taxonomy): domain Eukaryota; kingdom Metazoa; phylum Chordata; class Amphibia; order Caudata; family Salamandridae; genus Pleurodeles; species Pleurodeles waltl. The sequence goes on from NC_090449.1 coordinate 530,144,175, forward strand.
CCTCTGTGTGATGGTGTTATCTATTCTGTGCTGTCTCTCTCTAGCCTTCGTCTCTAATTTGTGGTTGTAGGGGTTTGTGGGTGATGTGGGTGTGTGTTTTATATTGTGTTTCGTGTGTGGGAGTGGTGTTTGTATGTGTATCAGGTGTGTGTATTTGTAATTGTCCAATGTGGTGGTGTTTTGGAGCTGTGTGTGTATTTTGAGCGCGGCGGTGTGTACCGCCAATGGAATACCGCGGTTGAAAGACCGCCGCGTGGATTCGTTGGTCGTAATAGCATGGGCGTGTTTCTGTTGGCGTGGAGGTGGAGGATTTGTTTCCGCATATTTATCGCTGACCTTTGGTGTGGCGGACTTGTGTGGGTGTCTGAATTTCGGCGGAATCCGTGATGTGTGTTATATTAGCTGTGGCGGTCTACCGCCGCCGCCGCGGTGTATTGGCGGTCTTCTGCACGTCGGTAAGCGGCTTTTACCGCCAATGTTGTAATGACCCCCACAGTCTAGTATTGATTTCAGGAGATATAGAGGGTCATTCTGACACTGGCGGTCCAAGACCGCCAAGGCCACGGATGACTGAAACACCGCCAACAGGCTGGCGGTGCTTCACAGCCCATTCCGACCACAGCTGTAAAGCTGCGGTCAGAAAACCGGGTCCGGCGGTTTCCCGACGGATTTCCCCCGGCTGGGCGAATCCTCCATGGCGGCGCTGCATGGTGATTCTGACCCCCTTCCCGCCAGCCTGTTTCTGGCGGTTTTTACCGCCAGGAACAGGCTGGCGGGAACGGGTGTCCTGGGGCCTCTGAAGGGCCCCTGCACTGCCCATGCCACTGGCATGAGCAGTGCAGGGGCCCCCTAACAGGGCCCCAGCGTTCTTTTCACTGTCTGCCTAGCAGACAGTGAAAAGCGCGCCGGGTGCAACTGCACCCATCGCACACCTGCAACACCGCCGGCTCCATTCGGAGCCGGCTTCTGTGTTGCAGGCCCCTTTCCCGCTGGGCCAGCTAGCGCTACCTTAGGTAGCGCCCGCCGGCCCAGCAGGAAAGTTAGAATGGCCCCAGCGGTCTTTTGACTGCGGGGCGGCCAAATGGCGGTTCCCTCCAGGCAGGCGGCGGTCCGGGGTTGGAATTACCCCCATAATTTTCATATTGTTTGTTCTAACCTTTTTCTTACTACAGGTCTCCTTCCCAGCTGTTCCCTTCCTAATCCCCTCTTGAACTCTCTCAGTCTCTCTGATTTATCTATCAGAGTCTTGGAGCTGTTCAGTGGTGGACGTGTTGGGAACGTGCACAAATCCTGAGGATCTGGTGACTGTGACAGAATAGTGCGCCCACAAATTATTATCCTCCTGGCTTGTGTATGTTCTCAGCATGGCCTCGCTAGACGAGTTACTCAAGGCTATCACCCAGCTCCAAGCAGAGGTGGTATCATCCAAAGAATTGACAACTAGCTTAGCAGAGAGAGTGAGTTAGTTGCAAGATAATGTAGAAAAGAAGGAACAAAGTCCCACAGGTGTGTCTTGACCAGGTACTTCTTCTCAGGCTTCTGGAAGTAATCCGATTTCTCGAACTGTTCCTTCTGCAATTCCTTTAGCTCCCCCAGAACGTTTCTTAGGTAACCCTTTGAAAGCACAATCTTTCCTGGTTCAAATGGAACTACACTTCACCTGCAGACCAAATACTTTTCCCGATGCCCAGTCCAAAGTAGCTTTCTTGTTATCATATCTGTCTGGGGATGCAGCTACTTGGGCAATTCCTCTTGTGCGTAAAAATAGTCCCTTGTATAACTGGAGAAATTTTGTTCCTGAATTTGAGAGAGTTTTTGATCGTATAACTGTAACACAGTCAGCAGACTATGAATTATTAGATTTACGCCAAGGAAATCAAGACCTAGGGGGTCATTCTGACCCCGGCGGTCTTCCAGGGTCGGCGGGAGCACCGCCGACAGGCTGGCGGTGCCCCACAGGGCATTCTGACCGCTGCGCTTCGGCCGCGGTCAGAAGAGGCAAACCGGCGGTCTCCCGCCGGTTTACCGCTGCCCTTTGAATCCCCCATGGCGGCGCAGCTTGCTGCGCCGCCATGGGGGATTCTGACACACCCTACCGCCATCCTGTTCCTGGCGGTTCGCCCGCCAGGAACAGGATGGCGGTAGGGGGTGCCGCGGAGCCCCTGGGGGCCCCTGCCGTGCCCTTGCCAATGGCATGGGCACGGCAGGGGCCCCCGTAAGAGGGCCCCGCAAAGTATATCCGTGTCTGCTAAGCAGACACTGAAATACGCGACGGGTGCAAACTGCACCCGTCGCACCCCTGCAACTCCGCCGGCTCAATTCTGAGCCGGCGTCCTCGTTGCAGGGGCATTTCCTCTGGGCCGGCGGGCGCTCTTTTGGAGAGCGCCAGCTGGCCCAGAGGAAATGTCTAAATGGCCGCCGCGGTCTTTTGACCGCGGTGCGGTCATTCAGCGGCGGTAGCTTGGCGGGCGGCTCCCGCCGCCCGCCAACATTAGAATCAGGCCCCTAGGGTCATATTTAGCCAACTTTAAACGGCTGGTTGCCGAGACATCCTGGCCTGAAGAAAAACAAGCGGTCTTGTTTTACAAGGGACTCAAAGAGGAATTAAAACATATCTTAGCGCAAATCGATCCACAACCTACAGACTGTCAAGAATTAATAAATCTTTTCTTGAGACTTGATCATCGTTTAGCAGAACGTAAAGGAACGCGCAAAAAGATTGAAAAATATTCATGGCACGTTCATGATAACAGAGACTCAAGAACTCCGAAAGAAAGAACGCCGGGACCGATGGAAATTGGAACCATCAGAAGACCTTTGACCAAAGATGAAAAGGACCTCCACAGAAAAAATGGACAATGTCTTTATTGTGGGCGAAAAGGTCATTTTGCCAAAGATTGTCCAATCAAACCAAAGAACAAGCAAGGTCCAGTTCAGAAGGTCGCAGGTTTTCCAACCAGTCGAGTTGGAAAACTAAAACACCTGAGATGCAGAGAAGGGTTGCTCTTGGGTGTCACCGTGGACTCTTCACAATCTAGACATCTTAAACTGGAAATAAGAGTTCAGGTCAAGAAAAAGATCTATTTAAAAAAGCTCTAGTCGATTCTGGGGCTACTGGGAATTTTTTTGATGTCCAATTGGTTTGTGCATGGGGGATCCCATGTATTGAAAAGAAGACCCCAGAAATCATCCAAGCAGTCGATGGAAAACTCTTGACTGGAGGTCCGGTAACTCTTCAGACTATCCCCTTGTCGATGATTTGTGAAGATAAGATTAAAAGAAAGAAACACAAAGAGAAAATCATCTTTGACGTGATCCATACTCTCCAATATGGGATTATCCTCGGCTTGTGTTCTCATCTGCACTATGTAATGAAAAATGTCTCCAAAAGATTCAAGTACCAAAAGTTTGCAACTCTTACATAGCTACTGCCGCGGAGAAAGAAATTCAGCTGCCCAAACAGTATTCATCTTACAAAGATGTATTTGATGAGAAAGGAGCAGAGACTCTACCTCCTCATAGATCTTATGACTGTCAAATTTATCTAGCCGCAGGTGCGATACTTCCCAACTGTCGTGTATATGCCCTGTCAGAACATGAAAATCAACATTTACGAAAATACCTAGATCAATTTTTGGAGAATGGCTTCATTCGCCCCTCAAAGTCTCCTGCAGCTTCACCTTTGTTTTTTGTTCCAAAAGCTAATGGAGAACTTCAAACTTGCTTCGACTATAGGGGTTTGAACAAAGTCACCATCAAGAATAAATATCCTTTGCCCCTAATTCCGGTCTTATTGGAACAAGTAAAGAAAGCAAAAATATACACGAAGCTTGACCTTCAAGGTGCTTATCATTTGGTCAGAATGAGAGAGGGTGACGAATGAAAAACAGCATTCAAGACAAGATATGGCCTTTTTGAATACACCGTCATGCCTTTTGGTCTGTGTAATGCTATAGCAGCATTTCAATTTTTCTTGAATGACGTTCTTAGAGAGTACCTCGACATATTTGCTATAGTCTACATCAATGACATTTTGATCTACCCAGGCAATGAAAACGAACATGTCCAACATGTCAAGAAAATTCTTGCAGCCCTTCGAAAACACCATTTATATTGCATACTAACCAAGTGTGAGTTTCATGTTACCACTGTTGAGTTTTTAGGGGTTATTCTTACCCCTCAAGGTATGGTGATGGCAGAAAAGAAAGTAAAAGCCGTATCTGATTGGCCCACACCAAAGACTGTTTGTGATGTACAATGTTTCCTGGGGTTCATAAATCATTTCTCCCAGACAGTGGCTCCAATCACTAAGCTACTAAGAAAGAAAGAAAAGTTTGTATGGTGCCCAGAAGCTGATCAAGCCTTCTCGACTTTGAAAGAAGCTTTCTCCACTGCCCCAGTCTTGACTCATCCTGATGCGAATCAATCTTTTATAGTGGAAGCTGATGCGTCAGATGTAGCAATAGGAGCTGTCTTATCACAATGAAATAAAGACACTGGTCAACTTCATCCTGTAGCTTATATGTCTCAGAAGTTGAACGAAGCCGAACAGAACTATGTCATTGCTGAAAAAGAGCTTCTCACGATTCGTGACGCCTTTAAAGAATGGAGACATCATTTGTTGGGTGCCAAATACACTGTTACGATATATACTGATCATTGTAATCTTCAATTCATGAGTTCCACCAGGCTTTTGACCCCTCGGCAATTACGCTGGATGCTTTTTTTGCCAAATTTGATTTTGTAGTAACCTTTCAGCCTGGTAAAGATAATCGCAAGGCTGACGCCCTGTCCCGTTAAGAGTCTACCACGTTGCCTGCATTTGAAGCCTCCAGAGCTATCTTTGCTCCTGACAAGGTTCTATGTATCATAAAAACTGAAGATTTCTTTGAAGAAATTTGCAACTCTTTCACTGTTGAAAAATGGCAAACATGGGCCCAAGCAGATCCCAAAAGTTCAATCAAGCAAGGTTTACCCTTTTATGACGCTCGTTTGATCGTACCCACTACCAAACTTCGCAAGATAGTGTTTCATTGGTTGCATGTTATACCGACGGCAGGTCACCCAGGTACTCCTAAAACTCTTGAACTGACCCAACGCTATTTTTGGTGGCCTACCCTAACAAAAGATGTAAAAGCAATGGTAAACAACTGTGAAGTTTGTGTTCGCATTAAAACAAGTCATTCAAAACCAAAAGGGTTGTTACATCCACTTCCAACCCCAAGTCGTCCATGGGAGCAGATTTTTTTAGACTTTATTACTGGTCTGCCAGTGGTTCAACAGCTTTCAGTAATTCTGGTGGTAGTAGATAGTCTCATGAAATATGGACATTTCATCGCCTGTAAAAAATTGCCCACTTCTAGTGAATTGGCAACTATTTTACTGAACAGAGTGGTTCTTTATCATGGACTGCCAAAGGTTATCCTCTCCGATCGGGAGTCACAATTTTCCTCCAATTTCTGGAAGACATGGTGTAAAACACTCCAAGTGACATCTACGCTATCTACTAGTCACCATCCTCAAACAGATGGTCAAACGGAGAGACTAAATCAGACTTTGAAACAATACCTACGTGCCTACGCTGAAAAGGTACTTCATTTTTGGACATCTATGCTCTGGTTAGCTGAGTTAGCTTACAATAACTCATTCCACACTTCTATTGGCGTTACACCCTTTTTTGGTTTATTTGGCTATCATCCTGACACCTTGCCCAAAATTCCTCAAGCTACTCCAGCTGTGTCAGAAACCATTCAGCATTTACATCAAACCCAGAAACTGTTTCAACAGCATTTAGAAAAAGCCAAACAAAAATATAAAAGGCATTATGACAAGAAACATTGTGAGGGACCGCAATATCAACCTGGTGCCAAAATGTGGCTTTCCACAAAACATATAGACTTAAAGAAGAAGCACATGTTTAACCCTAAATTCATAGGTCCTTATACTATCCTTCAGCAAATCAATCCGGTGACCTATAAACTCCAATTGCCCAGATCCTTACGGATTCATCCAGTGTTCCACACTTCCCTCTTGAAAAAGGCAGTCCAAAAGGTCCACCCTCATCCAACTCCTGTTCTAGTACAAGGGGAAAAAGAATACGAAGTCAAGAAAGTGTTGAATTCTAAACTGAGAGGGCGTAATCTATGGTACTTAATCTCATGGAAAGGTTATGGTCCTGAAAGTGACTCATGGGTTTCCGCATCTGATGTTCATGCTCCAGTACTTGTGAGACGCTTTCATCGTCTTAATCCAAGCAAACCAGGCCCTAGAGCGCGTCTGGGAGAGCAGTACGCGCTCTATTGGCGACAAAAATGCAAAAACCCAGCACTCTCAAAACAAAGTAAACAATTTATGCATTGTGCTGATATGTTGTGGTTTAACCTTCAATCCTGAAAACGTATTTTTAATATGCTTACAAATACTGTTCCTTTGCAATGTATTGCTGCAGGTTTTCAGAGTGTGTTAGGGTGTGCCCCTTTCCAGAGCCTTCCAGAGACTTTCCCTGCAACATGCCTGGGCGTGGTTCTGGGCTGGGCCAAGACTCTATAAAAGAGAGCCAGCCCAACTCCCAGTGCTCACTATTCAGAGGTCCCGGTGCAGAGCAGCAGCTTCTTCCTGAGCTCTTGCCCCAGCGGCCTATTTGGATCTTCTAGTCTTCTGCCCTAATCCTTCATTGGTGATCATTGTTCCAGGCGGTAAGACGGTGGTTGGACTGTCCCGACATCGTTATTTAGAATTTTCATATTCTTGCTTTAAATTCTTAAATGAGTAACAGATTACTTGCGCGCTACCATTTCTTGTCATTTATATGGTAGTTTACAAATAGGCAAGGCGCACAATTTATTTCATAAAGATTTTACTTTGTTATTCATTGCGTGCTACCATTTCTTGACATTTATACGGTGGCTTAAGAATCGGCAAGACACGCAATTCGTTTTATGGTGTTTAAACATTGTTGTCCATTGCGCGCTACTATTTCTTGACATTTACATGATGTTTTGCGAATTGGCAAGACGCACAACTTGTTTCATGAGCATTTAACTTTGTTGTTCATTGCTCACTACCATTTCTTGACATTTTACATGGTGGCTTAAGAATCGGCAAAAGAAGCGCAATTCGTTTCATTGTACTTTGATCTTGTTATTTATTGTGAGCTGTTATTCCTTGACATTTACATTGTGTTATACGAATCAGCAAGACACGTGATTCGATTAATGATGATTTGACTTTGATATTCATTGCGTGCTATATCTGCAATATGCACAATTTGTGTTGAAACATTTTAAGAGTACACAGAAGGCCAGAGTTTCTAGATGCAATATTGTATGGTCCTAGTATACATTCTCAAAACAGGGTTTATATGACTGGTTTAAAATTTAGTCAGAATGTTTTTTCTGATTCTCATGTAAAGGAAAGTACTTGAATAAGAAAGTTTTCATTTAATTCATCTTGATTCCCCTACAGGTATCCGGCCATCTTGAAACTTAGTCATTTTAAACTTAACTTTTAGATTGTTCAGGTTTTCAGAGTGACTAGGCTTAGAATCATAGTCTAGTATTGATTTCAGGAGATATAATTTTCATATTGTGTGTTCTAACCTTTTTCTTACTACAGGTCTCCTTCCCAGCTGTTCCCTTCCTAATCCCCTCTTCTCCTCTTGAACTCTCTCAGTCTCTGTGATTTAGCTATCAGAGTCTTGCAGCTGTTCAGTGGTGGACGTGTTGGGAACGTGCACAGATCCAGAGGATCTGGTGACTCTGACACACACTCTCGAACAGGCCTTACCCCCTATGAAATAGTATTTGGAATCCAATGAACATTTGGGGAGTCCCTAAGCCAAATTCTGTATATGATGTACCTTGTGTCCTGATGAATGATTATTTGGCACAGTGAACCGACAATTTGATTTCTAGTCATCAACATATTCGAGAAGCACTTCCTGACAGATCTACAGGTGAAGGCCATGAAATCCGACCTGGTGACCAGGTGATGATTAAGTCCTTTGAAAGATCAAGCAGCTTGGAACCAAGGTGGTGAGGACCTGAGGAGGTGCTCCTTGCGACAAGGACAGCAGTTCAAATGACGAACCAAAAGAATTGGGTCCATAGTACTCACTGCAAGAGAGTGCTACCTACCTTGGTGGAACCTGCTGTGCTGACTGATCATCGAGAGATCTTGACTACAGAGAAAGGCCATGCTATATCACCTGACGAATCTGCAGAGTTCTTCCCGGACCATATGATTTCTGGAGTATCACGATATAATTTGAGACTGAGGAAAGAATATGTAGTGCTGGAGAAAACTGGTTGAGCTACTGCCCTAGGTTAGTGAAACGGAGAGCCAATGTGGCAAAGGGGGGGGATCAGCCATGAATTACAGTAGTGACATTCGTCTTGGCCCATGGTGAAGAAATCAGCGCCTGCCCAGGGATAAGAGCTCCAACGATTGTTTTTAATTAATTTCTGGAAGGGTTGATTATCACTGTTGCTAAAATGAATAACAAAGTCATCATTAGTACTATGGGGTTTGTTGTTGTTTTGGTGGTTATGGCAATAATCACCTGGTTTGTTGAAACAATGGCTCCTGCTTGTGAGTTTTTTGTTGCCACTACTCCAGTATCAGAGGATCACTATTACTTTAGGCTTCCCTATCATGAGCAGGAGCACCGTCAATTGTACTTCCATAATACTTTCATTCAGATGTTGCATCATACTCACAATGCTACAAATACTACTAACTGTTTGGTATGTGGAATGATACCTGCGCATCAAAAGAAAGGAAGAACACCTTTCATTCCTCTTCCTTTTTCACACAATGGTTTTTGTCAAGCTTGGTATACGCTTTTGTTTGCATCTGGAAAACGTACAGAGGGGGGACTTCTTTTTTGCCTTAATAAAGTATGCTACCAAGACAAAGATGGGTATCCCCAAGCCAAAGGAACTAAATGGGAATGGGAAGAGTATCAACCGGACAACATTTCAATACGATATGTCTTCACCAATATAAGAGACTCTGGCCCTCATTACGATTCCGGCGGGTGGTGGAGGCCGCCCGCCAGAATTCCGCCCTCCATAATACCGCTCCGCGGTCAGAAGACCGCGGAGGGTATTATGAGTTTTTCCCTGGGCTGGCGGGCGGTCTCCAAAAGACCGCCCGCCAGCCCAGGGAAAAACTCCCTTCCCACGAGTATGCCGGCTCGTAATAGAGCCGGCGGAGTGGGAAGGTGCGACGGGTGCTGTTGCACCCGTCGCGTATTTCACTGTCTGCAAGGCAGACAGTGAAATACATTTTGGGGCCCTCTTACGGGGGCCCCTGCAGTGCCCATGCCGTTGGCATGGGCACTGCAGGGGCCCCCAGGGGCCCCGCGACTCCCCCTCCCGCCATCCGGTTTCCGGCGGGAGAACCGCCAGGAACTGGATGGCGGGAGGGGAAGTCGGAATCCCCAAGCCGGCGCAGCAAGCTGCACCGGCTTGGAGGATTCCTTGGGGGCAGCGGGAAACCGGCGGGAGACCGCCGGTTTCCCTTCTCTGACCGCGGCTAAGCCGCCGCGGTCAGAATGCCCCGTGGGGCACCGCCGGCCTGTCGGCGGTGCCACCGCGTCCCGCGGCCCTGGCGGACGTAATCCGCCACGGTCGAAATGACCACCTCTGACAAGAAAGAACAATTTGTGATTTCTGTTACAAAAACTAAAGCAGATTTATGTATACGTAGCATTGGGCGAATTCCTGTGGGGACAAGCGATTGTACCTTGATTTTAGCAATTGAGGGTGTAAATAATAGTAGTTTTACAGCTTCACATAATACATATTTTGTTTGTGGTAACTATGGATATTACCAACTACATGTTGGGTGGTCAGGTGTGTGTTATGTATCTTTTCTATTACCTCTTGTGTTTTTGGCACCTGCATCATATCACCGAGATTTTGAACTGTTCAATTACATCATTAAAAATAGATATAAAAGGACAATAAGTACAAACGAGGTAGACCAAACAGACACTAGCCTGCAACAATATGTTGATTTTAATTTAGGGTTATTCTCCTTTGTGGGTGCTGTGTTAAACAGTAGGAAAGTGAGACGATTGACTAGGGTTGTGGAAGCTGTTACCAATCAGGCAGCTATGGCACTTGGGATAATTACCAAGGAGCTCCAAATTGCGAGGATTGTAGCGCTCCAAAATCGTATGGTACTAGATGTGATATTAGCTGATCGACGTGGTGCATGTCGCATCATCAGTAGTAGTTGTTGCGTTTTCATTTCAGATCACTCACCTTCAGTGTATGATGCAATATCTAAATTGCATAAAATTGCTGCAGAAATTCACACAGAGACTGGTACTTGGACTTTTTCTAGATGGTTTTGGGTTCTTGTTTCCGCTTGGGGGTGTAAACTACTGACTATCCTGTGTGTAATGATTGCAATATTTTTCACATGCTGTATCTCTATTTAGTGTGGTCCGATGTTCTGCTCCATGTGTATTACTGCTTGTATGCCTACCAACAGAGATATTATAGAAATGAAAGCACAACGTATGTTAGATAAAAAAATAACTGAAATGATGAGCATAAATATACAAGATGAATATTTAGATTATCCCAGAAAGACAAATGTCTTCAGCTAATGCTGAAAGGGTCGCCTGTTGTACTTTAGTAGCGATTAGATTAAGCATTAGCAGAAGACATCTTGTATTTGGCAACTAAAGTGAACATTTCGCGGAATGCATTTGTATTCATGGCAGCCATTTTCTCTGCCACATGCTGCCATGTGCTCACCATGTGCTCTGTCCTACCTCCCTGTTAACTACTCTTGAAAATCTGTCTAGTGACAAGTTATATTTAGCATCTCCCACTTTGCACATGCCCAGTAAGGTCTGCAGCTGTTAGTAATTAGTAACCAACAGTAATGTGTCTCCTAGTCCTTGAAAACTTTAGCCCCTCCTACCTGTTGACTGTGCATTTCCATATGACCTTATATGTATATAAGTCTTGCTTCTATAATTGTACCACCTTCTTTTAGCCTCTGCATAGATATGAAAGGCCCATGCTCTCTTAGTTCAGTGTGCTACTTCAAACATTACCGAAGGGTGCTGTTTGAACTGTAGTACCACCTCATGAGGTTTAATAAACTTTGTCTTTTATTTCAGTTTCTCTGCCAACTTCTTCCTGTATGGTCTGAGGACTTTGTGCAGAGAAGGGCGAACCCCTTGCACTAGTAGGCCTTGTTGAGGCCTACTTCAACACTGTAGTACTTTTTTTCTTGTCCTTGTGCTCGCCTGCCCCCGCGAAGGACAGGTGAGGCCCCCGTTGGTTTGGTTCTGGCATTTTTCTAATCCTGTGTGGTGTATTTTTGTGGTGTTTTCACTGTGTTTACTCTATGATTTATGGCACAAATACACATTGCCTTCTAGGTTAAGCCTGACTGCTCTGTGCCAAACTACCAGTGGGTAGACACAGGATAATCTGAATTGCGTGTGACTTACCATGACTAGGATTGTGGTTCCTACTTGGACAAGGGTGTATACTTCTGCCAACTAGAGACAACATTTCTAACAAGTGCATTATTAATAGAATGTACTATGACCCTTACAGTTATGATAAATGTATTTCTGACGAGCTGTCATGTGTTCTCCTATGATATGTGCCACTAGGGTGATATTTTGTTTATGACTTGGCATGTGTTTTCTGATGTTCCTTTTATGGGCATTTATGTTTATGACGTGCATTATTTTAGTATTGTTTACCTGACTACTGCTTATGTTGCAAGATATCCAGTAACCGATGTGTTGTATGTGACTACTGCTAGCTTTTCAAGGGTAATATTACTCTGTAATGTTCTGACAACTACTTGTGTTGCAGGGTATTACTGACATGTTGTGTTTGGTGTAATAATATTGTGTACAATAGAGTTTATTTTTATATAACTTGGTGTTGTGTTTCCTTTTTGGTGGGGATAGTGCCTCACATGTGTTGTGTGTGGGCACTCACTTTACACATTGCCTCTGGAATAGGCCTGACTGCTCATGCCAAGCTACCAAGGGGGTGAGCAGGGATTATCTTGTGTGTGTAACTCTCTTGCCCTGACTAGAGTGGGTAGATTCTCCCTTGCTTAGGTGCATGCCCTAGCCAACCAAAAACACAATTTCTAACTCCTGCAGACCTTCCTGAAGAATGCTCTCTTCTAAGGCCTTTTTCAATTTTTTGTTGTGGTGGGAGGGGGTTTTGTTGTGGGTGGAGAGGGTGGGAATTGGGCAGGGATGAGGATATATTGTTTTGGGAGAGTGGTGGACCTCTTTTAGGTGGAGAGGGTGGGTTTAGTTTTTGATGTTTTTAGGAAAGGGAAACCTTTCTATTATTCTTTATGTCTGAAGATTTTTTTGTATTTTACTTTAACTTTGCACTCTCGCCTTTTTGTGCAGCCTATCTTTTTAATCTGCTTCTCAAAGTGTATGCCAGTTAGTTATAGTTGGTTATACCCTAGCCCTACTACCCTCTATAACAATATTGACCATGAGGGGGTATGCTGCCATTCTCTATATTGCCTACAGAAATCTAGATACACAATTACTTATCTCATCTGTAGTAGAAGTTAGCTACATGCTAACTAAACTAGTTCACTTCACCTCACAGTTCTCTTACATGAATAGATTAATTGATGGCTGCTCACTCTCTCAATCTTCCAACGCCCTACTGGAGGCTTTCCAAAGTTGCTTTCTTAATGGTAGTGGCAAGGTTCTAACAGGGAAGACATCACAAGCGAGGTCCCACTCCCACCTAGGTGATATCCAAATGTAGGATTAATCAAAAGGATTATCTATCACAGGCAGAGTTAATGGTCTATAGATATACATTTATATTATAGTTTTAGAAAGACAGAGACCAGACCACTACCATCAAGACACATCAAAGAATACCAGATATAATAACAACAAATAGCAATAGTAAATTATTCTGTGCATTGGTAAGCATTTAATTTAATGAAGCCAAAGTTAGAAAATCCTCAAGTCGGGAAAAATGCATTCAAGGCCTGGAGTGGACAAGATTAAGGGGCATAGTTGTGCTTTTTGACGCAAAACTGCACAAACACAGTTTTGCATCAAAAAGTATAGCCCTGGCTTGCATCCTTCCTGAGTGCCAGCCGGGCACCAAATCTATGGAGTGACGCAAACCGTCAACAATTTGGTGCTAGTGTAAAAAAACTAATTACATTGGGGTAGTGATATGGGAGAAGGGGGCTAAGCACCCAAAAATTACATTAGGTTGGATACAGGCAAGAAAAATGCCTCTAACCAGCCTAGCATAATTTTCTAAAGCAAAACTATCCATTCCCCATTATTCCTGTCTTAGAAAAGACAGGAATCATGCCCACCACCCCAATGGCCAGCACAGGGGACCAGTGTCCCCTGGGCATGGCCATTGCACCCTGTGCCATGCAGGGGGACCCAGGTTGGGACCCCAATGGAACTTAAATAAAAAAGAAAAAACCCTTACCTACACTTATCTGGGATGGGATCCCCCATCCTCCGGTGTCCCTCTGATGTAGGTGGAGGTCTTCCTGGGGCTTAAGGAGGGCACCATTCCATTGTGTTTCACCATGGAAATGGGTCCACAGATCCACTAACGCCTGGTCTGACCCAGGTGAGAAATGATGGTGCAAATTTAGGCCCTTCTCCCACCTGTGCTTCATTTTAGCATGAGGGGATAAATATGGTCTGTGAGGTTAGCACCATTTTTTAGATGGGAATGCCTACCTTGCATCTCATTGAGGTAAGGTAGGTGCACACATCCAAACAATGGTGCTAACTGCAATATTTTGACGTATCTAGTGTCAAAATGTAAATGTGGAATTGTTTGCACCGTATTTGTGTAAAGAAATGATGCAAATTTGGCGCACACATAGTATAAATATGCCCCTAAGCATTTGTATATAACATAGGAATGAATGATTATGTTGACATTGATGAATGATGTTCTTTTATGCATGGTTGGGTAAGTGGAGCTGGTGTGTGTTAGAAATGGGGTCTTTGGTTGGCAGTCAGATTATCCCCTGTACGAGCATGGACCCTCAGTCTAGTCAGGGTAAGTCACACACAATCTAAATGATCCTGTGCCCACCCTCTTTTTTCTTGGCACTGAGCAGCCAGGCTTAACTTAGAAGGCAATGTGTAAAGTATTTTTGTAATAACTCATACCATCACACTATATAGCACCATAAAAATACACCACACAGTGTTTAGAAAAATATATAATATTTATCATTATAAGATGCAGGTCAAAACAATTTAAAAAATGCAATTAGTATATGTTCAGATATCACTCTAAAAGTGATTTAAAGGCCCTCGTTATGACATTGGCGGTAAGTCCTGCTTACAGCCATGCCTAAGCCCGTCAACATACCCCGCCGTGGTGGATTACGGCTACCCAAATTATGACCCACACAGAGCAATCCCTTACTATACAGACACACACATAAGTCCACCAGGCCAAAGGTCAGTGATATACTGGCGGTAGTAAAACCCACACCGTTCCGCCAACAGAACTACACCCACAGCATTATGACACATGAATCACCATGGCGGACATTCAACCACAGTAAAACATTGGCGGTACATACCACCACGCTCAACAAACACACACTCAAACAAAACAATACCACATTGGACAATTCAAAATACACACACCTGAGACACATACACACACCATACCCACACTACTATAAAACACACACCCACAGTACCCACAACCCATTACGACTAAAACAAATTGACAACTGAGAGAGAGCCACCAAGAGCACCCACAGAATCAGAGCCACATAACACCATCACCCATACACCATCCATACACCTTACAGCACACACCCCAACACATCACCCTACACACCCTCACACACACCACTCACTCTACACCCATGGCACCACAAAGACATCCTAAGTTCTCAGAGGAGGAGCTAAGGGTCATGGTGGAGGAAATCATCTGGGTAGAGCCATATCTATTTGGATCACAGGTGCAGCAGACATCCATTGCTAGGAACATGGAGCTATAGCAGAGAATCGTGGACAGGGTCAACGCCGTGGGACAGCACCCAGAACAAGGGATGACATCAGGAAGAGGTGGAATGACCTACGGGGGAAGATGAGTTCCGTGGTTGCAAGACACCAGATAGCTGTACAGAGGACTGGCGGTGGACCCCCACCTCCTTCCCCCCAACTAACATGGGAGGAGCAAGTCTTGGCAATCATGCATCCTGAGGGCCTGGCAGGAGTAGCAGGAGGACTTGACTCTGGTAAGTCAAATTTCTATTACTCACCCCCCCCCACCTGCATGCCATCACAAACCCCCAACCATACCCTCACTCCCACCACCACAACCCACCCATTCCAGTACCAAGCCCTGCATGTAATACCAATGCACGGACCCCAATCACAGACCTGCATGGACACCCATTACTAAAGCATGCACATTAGAGACAATCACCTAGCCCACCAAATAACTACTCATGCAAGGCTAAGCTGCCAGGGCAATAACAACCATAGAGGGCAACAAACCCATGCACAAGATGTCACGTGCAGAAACAATAACACTGTATTTACATCCCCACAGGTCCTCCATCCAACATCACCGGAGAGGAGGTACCAGCAACATCCAGTCTCTCCTAGAAGAGGTCCACAGTGATGACAGCAGCTCTGGACGCCTGGATCTGGATGATCAACCTGGCCCATCAGGGACCTCCGGACAGTCGTTTAACCAGGCACAGTCCCATACCACCACAGAGCCTCCCCCTTAGGAAACACCACCACAGTACCCACCCAGTGGGCCCATACCACTGTCCCCAGGACATGTCAATCAGCAGTGTTTCAACCACTGCAGGGACCCCAGGCAACCCTACAAAACCAGGAAGATCAGGGACCTGGGGTCAGTGGCAGTGGGCACACGGTTCAGGGGACAGAGGCACAGGACAACAGGGAAGCTGGGCCGACTGCTGTGTGACAGGGGGAGGACAGGCCCAGGGAACCGTCACTCCAGGAGGCACTCACCAACATCCTGGGAGCATACCACCATTCCCAGGAGACGATGGGCCAGATACTGGACAAGTCGCAGGAGACAAGGCGGCTACAGGAGGGACAGTACCTGGGGATCAGGGACGCTCTGAGGGACATCCACACCACCCTGGTCACCATTGCAGGGGTGCTGGCAGACATGGCCAATACCATGAGGGAGGCAGTGGAACACCAACTGGCCCCTGACACTAGCCACACCGAAGAACAGCCCTCCACCTCCGCTGCCGCTAGTGGACAGGAGGCCTCGCCACAGGAACAACAGGCCACCAGGACCCATCCCCCTGCAGAAAGAGAACCATCACGCTGCCACCATGCGATCCAGGCAGAAGCCAGAGAACATTGCCAAGACACCCGCCAGGAAATAAGACTCTCCTGAATGTCACCCTTGTGTCCCACTCCGGCACCCTGTCCACCTTGAACTGTCATTGCTCCACCAATGGATGGCAGCCATGGATGGCAGCCATTGTCCCTGTCTCTAGACTCCCCCTCCAACTTCCTCTGCCCAGTGCCATTCCCCTCATCCCCAGCCTATCCCAAGCACACATTCAGACCAGCATGCAACTAAGACAACACACTGGAGTGGCTCAGGCAAACACAAACACCCCACATCATCCCACAGGCACTCACACAAACACATACAGATGCAGACAAACCAACATCCACTGACTCCACTGTGTCCCCTTCCTCCTCGTCCCCCACCCCCCTAGTAGTGTCTCCACTCACACCAGCATGCACTACATCCTCATCCACTACCGCCATTACCATCATGCCTATCACTACACACCCCTCACTGCAGTCAACACTTCCACATCCATGCACATGTCCCCTGTGTCCTCTCCCACTGTGTCTGTGCCCCCTCCTCCCAAACTACCCAAACTCACACACTCAAACACCCAACATCCATCCACCTCACAACAGCATCCAGCCCATGCAACTGCAACCAAACACAGCAGACCTCCTACAACCACTCACTTTCCTCCACTCCCAAACCTTCACACTCTTCCCTCCCCAGTGTCCCTAGGAAGGTTTTCCTCTCCGTCATTGACCTCTTCCCTCCCCCTCCCCCCTGTCCTTCACATCAGGGCAGAGTGGTCAGAACCCAGGTGAGCACCTTAGCCACCCAGTCCACAGCCAAAGTAGTGTTGGTAGCTACTGCAGGTGGGAAAGGCTCCAGGGAACCAGCCATCAGCACTGACAGTGTGTCTGCACCAGCTTCCAAAGGGAAGAGCAAGGAGGCACCACCAGCTGTCAAGGGGTAAGGCAAAGAGGCACCACTAGCTGCCAAGGGGAAGGGCAAGCAGGCACAACCAGCTGCCAAGGGGAAGGGCAAGGAGGCACCACCAGCTGCCAAGGGGAAGGGGAAGGAGGCACCACCAGCTGCGAAAGGGAAGGGCAAGGGGCCTGCCCCTGTAAGCAGGAAGGACAGGAGGCCTGGCGCTGGGACTGATTCTGAGCCCCCACCACCAACCATGATGGTTCAGTCATCCAAGGCTGCAGGGGAGGGGCAGGAGCCTCCCCCCCACCACTGGCATCCTGCCATCACAATCGCCACCAGCACCACCACCAGCACCACTGCCTGCACCACCAGTGGGCAGCTGTCCAAGGCTGCAGGGGAAGGGCTGGAGCCTCCCCCCACCACTGCCTGCACTGCCACCAGCCCCGCCACTGCTACCACTGAGCAGCCATTACCGCCGGTGGACAATGTGTAGTCCTGCCTCCATGGGCTGTAGTACATCCTGGCCCCTGCAAATCCTGTAGGTGTGACACCCAGGTGAGAGACTGTGACTTTGCACTCCCCAAGTGCTGCATCACAGGGCACAGGGCCCCCTCCAGAACCAGTGGAAGAAGCCATCCACTCACCCCCTCCTTGCCAGGATGAAGCACACTGGGCACAAAGCCCCCGGCAGAACCAGCAGAGACTCACCCCCTCCTTGCCAGGATGAAGCACACTGGGCACAAGGCACCTTCCAGAACCAGTGGAGAAGCCACCCACTCACCCCTTCCTTGCCAGGATGAAGCACACTGGGCACAAGGCCACCTCCAGAACCACTGGAGAAGCCACCCACTTGAGAGACTGTGGCTTTGCACTCCCCAGGACCAAGCAGTGGGCAGACCACCCACTTGAGAGACTGTGGCTTTGTACTCCCTAGCACCAAGCAGTGGGCAGACCACCCACTAGAGAGACTGTGGCTTTGCACTCCCCAGGACCAAGCAGTGGGCAGACCACCCACTTGAGAGACTGTGGCTTTGGACTCCCCAGGACACAGTGATGGGCTTGTTACCCCTTCAGGACCAGTGGTGTTGTACCATCTTGCGGCTGGGGTGCCCCCCCATTCCCTGTCCCCCTGAGGTGCCTGTGTATTTTCGACCTGATGCTCCTGCGGTGTTCTCTCCATGTTGTTGCAGGAGTCAAGTGGGGCCTTGGACTATGTGATGTGGCCCTGTGGCCCACGGACATTGTGGACTGTGCAGTGTCCCTCCATTTGTATATATGTATATGCTGTTTTGATTTTGAAACAAGAATTTTTACAATTTTATCTTAATTCAGTCACTGTCAATTCCTTTTGTCCTTGCATTATTCCTGAGGGGTACGGGGTAAAAATGTTTTATTGCTGCATCTATTTATGTGTATGGTGTTGGGGGTGGGGGTATTGTGTGTTAGGTGTGTGTGTCACTCTCTTTTTTCTCCCCCTTCCTTGTGTGCTAGGCGGAAGTACTCACCGTGGTAGTCTTTGCTGGCATTGGTGTTCATAGTGAAGAAGAAGATAGACAAGCATGGGGAACACCTGCAACTCAGGGTCCATGGCGCAGTGGTTCTTCCTTGTGTCTCCAGAGATGAGTTATTTGCCTTCTGTGTACTGTTTCTGCCTTGCTTTTGATGTCGTTGGCACCGCCCCAGAAAACGTGGCAGTTAGGCCTGTTGTAATACTGTGGGTGGTACATTGACTTCCACCTGGCTGTTGGCAGTTACCGCCGCAGTACTTTTTGCTACCGCCATGGCGGTCAGTGTGTTAAAGTGGCTGTCTGTGTGAGCGGTTTCCGCCGTGGTCATCATTCCATTTTTGTTACCGCCAGCCTGTTAGCGGTATTACTGCTGCTTTATCACCGACCGCCAGGGTTGTAATTAGGGCCAAAGTGTCTTAAGTCTTTTAAAAGCAAGCAAAGTCTCTTTCAAGCACAAAGTAAATAGTTTGCATGCAAAGTCTCTGCAAATAACCCCAGAGGAGGAAATGCGTGGAAACAAAGGTGTGTGATCCTCTTCGGGTTGCGGGTTTTACGGATGCCCCAGGGATGATACGTAGATTTCCTGCACTGGCAGGATGAAGTCACAGGAGCTGCGTCGATTCAGTGGAAGTTGCGTCAAATTTCCTATCGCAGAGCAGGCGCTGCGTCGATTCATCTCTGAAGTTGGGCTGCGTCATTCCGGCTCGGCTGTGTGTTGATTCGGTGGGCCGTGCATCAAATTTCCGGTTGCTACGCTGCCGCTACATCGATCTTCTCATTGCGAAGTCAGGCTGCATCGTTCTGGTTCGGCGTGCAGTGAAATTTTCACCGCAGTGCAGTCTGTGCATCATTTCTGGCAGGCTGTGCACCAAATTTCGCAGCACAAGGAGTCCTTCTTGTAGAGATTAACTCTTTTTGGTCCTGAGATTTCAGGGAACAGGCCGCAAGATCTATCCAAGCCCTTGGAGAGCACTTCTCACCACAACCAGCGAGCAGGAAGGCAGCAAGGCAACAGTCCTTCACAGAAAGCATACAGGTGAGCCCTTTGGGCAGCCAGGCAGTTCTTCTTGGCAGGATGCAGGTTCTGGTTCAGGTTTCTTCTCCAGGAAGTGTATGAGTTGGTAGGGGCAGAGGCCCTGTTTAAATACCCAAATGTGCCTTTGAACTGGGGGAGACTTTAAAGAGTGTCTTAGAAGTCCACAATGTCCCTTTCAGTTCAATCTTGTCTGCCAGGGTCCCAGTAGGGGGTGTGGCAGTCCTTTGTGTGAGGGCAGGCTACGTTCCTTTGACATGCAAGTGTCAGGCCCTTCACCCTCCCAGCCCAGGATGACCCATTCAAAATGTAGATGTATGCAAGTGTGGCTGAGTATCCTGTCGGTGTGTCTCAGTGAATGCACAAGGGAGCTCTCAACTAATCCCAGCCAGACATGGATTGTAAGGCACAGAAAGATTTAAGTGCTGATAAATGCTCACTTTCTCAAAGTGGCATTTCTAAAATAGTATTATTAAATCCAACTTCACCAATCAGCAGGATTTTGAATCACCATTTTGGCTATACTAAATATGACTTTCCTACTCCTTTCAGATCAGCAGTTACCACTCAAACAATGTATGAGGGCAGCCCCAATGTTAGCCTATGAAGAGAGCAGGCCTCACAGCATAGTGAAAACAAATTTAAGAGTTTTACAGTACCAGGACATGTAAACTACACAGGTACATCTCCTTCCTTTTGCCTACACAGCACCCTGCTATATGGGTTACCTAGGACATACCTTAGGGGTGACATATGTAGAAAAAGGGGAGTTTTATGCTTTTAAATGCCAAGTTGAATTGGCAGTGAAACTGCAAACACAGTCCTTGCAATGGCAGGTCTGAGACAAGGTTAAAGGGCTACTTAAGTGGGTGGCACAATCAGTGCTGCAGGCTCGCTAGTAGCATTTAATCTACAGGCCCTGGGCACATAGAGTGCACTCTACTAGGGACTTATAAGTAAAGTAAATAGTCCAATTGGGTATGATCCAATGTTGCCATCTTTAAAGGGAGAGAGCATATGCATTTTAGCACTGGTTAGAAGTGGTAAAGTGTGCAGAGTGTTAAAACCAGTAAAAACAGTATCTAAAAGGTAGAGGGAGGCAGGCAAAAAGTTAGGGGTGACCACCCTAAGGCTGTCAGGTCTAACAGTGTGGACTATTGCTCAGGTAATAGAGGATCCGCATTGAGTTGGTGTCCCATTTAACTACATCTGTCCCATCAAGTGAGTGATCCATTTGGTGTAATTAAGCCACACTTCATTGAATCAGACAGCCCAGGGGAAGCAGATTAAGGGTTTGATAAATGGGTGGGAAAAAGAATTTGAGGAACGGTGTGACAAAGACTAACACAATACATATGACAACAATATGCATCAGGATGAGGAAATGAAGGAATGAGTATGACACAGTTCAGTTAAATGCATTGCAGACAGTCATTCTACCCCAGAGACCCAAGTTATTGGATATCTAAATGTTCTGTCATCTAGATTTGAAAAAACTCAAATTATGGAGGAATTAATTTAACCCACCCAGTTCTAAAAAATTTGATTGTTGAAAGAAAAATTGTACTGTATTGCCAAATTGTGTGGTGCATCTGCATTCTTCTTGAAATGTCCGTCACTCTTGGGTGCATGGCTGAACTGGTCTGGTAGTTACAAAGGAGTGTCGAGCTCATCTTTTATCTTTCGATTTTGAGGATAGGAGAAGGCTTGTGAATTGTAAAGCAGAAACTGAATTGTAGAGTCAAGGAGAAGGGCAAAGGAAGGTAAGCTTCATGAGGTTAGTACCAAGAAGTCTCAGAGGCAGAGCAAAATCAAGAGCAGTTTCACGTTTTCCATCAGTGCAGTATGCATAATCAACAGCATTTCCCAAATCAAAACACCTCTCTCCATTTCACCTAGCCGAGTACTAGGCCGCAGAGTACTCATCATCATAGTTTCCCTTTGAAGTTGATAACTTTCTTCTTCTAGCTGTTGAGGTAGTACTGTTTTAAGTACTTCAATTGCATATAGGGGAGGACCTGAAGTGTTATTTGTATCTTACATACCTCTTTATCTCGCAAGAATTTTAGTATTCTGAACTTATGCATGGTCTTGGTGATTTGCTTGTATGTTTTTATTGGTGTTTCTTTTGTGGATATTATTATATCTGAATAAAATAATATATTTTACCACTAAGTACTTGAATCATCCTCCTGACTCCAAGTAACTCTGTCCCAGTATCGACCTTAGCATGATAGGCCTGTAGTGCACTGCCATTGAAGAACATGTAGAAAAACAGAATTGGAGTATTTTGTGTAGATTTTTGTCTGTTAACTAAAGTGACTGGTCTGTTCTCTGAAGAACCAGGAAAATGGAGTGGACCCTGTAGATACATTTTCAGGAAAGATTATCACTCATCAGGCATCAAACACTGCAAATCCTTTAATTCAAATTTACTAATTAGTTAAATATCCTTCCTCACAGTCTGCCATCACATAAATCATCAATCATCACTCATAATCACTAAATAATATATCACCACTCATTGGTGCAACAGCTGTAGTTACCTCTTCCAATCCAAGCACAGTGGTAGGTACAAAATTGCATTCTCTCTTTGATGCAAGCAACACACTGGATTTTGGCATTGTCAGTTTTTTAAGTCAATGACCTTCTGGGGC
This sequence comes from Pleurodeles waltl, assembly GCF_031143425.1. NCBI lineage: Eukaryota > Metazoa > Chordata > Amphibia > Caudata > Salamandridae > Pleurodeles > Pleurodeles waltl. The sequence continues at coordinate 530,166,643 of NC_090449.1, forward strand.
AGCCTTGATAGGTGATGCAAAAAAAGATAGGCAGAAGAGGGAGACAGGCATTGTCACCAATGTCCTGAAGGGAGTGTGGAGGCTTCTTTACTGTACAGAGGTCCAAATCCAATCCGGCCATACGTATGACTAAACAATGTTGGGATAGCATAGTTCAGACAAAAACATTATGTTCCACTATCTATATCATTTTCCTTTGGGAAAAGAAAGAAGTTTGATGGTAAATGATTAAAGAGTACTATTGTGGCATACTCTGTCAGGGAAGTAGAGTTTGTCCTCATTTCGGCTGTTTTGTCCAGAAGTTGGTCAGCTAACACACTTGATTCTGACCAATCATCCGCCTCCTGTGCTGTTTCAGGAATGGTGTAATCGTGTGGTATGAAATGTTGGTTCATTTTGATCATGGTCAATCTCTCCACATCTTGAGGGGAGAGACTGCTTCGGTCTCACTGTAACAACCTCACTAGCTGCACTGAGCACAGGTTCATCAGACACACTGGCTATAGGACAAGTCAGAACCTATATTCCCAGCCTGGTGGCCATTGGCACATCTTCTATACACAAATAAGTTTTGATCAACATAGTCCTTTTCTGGGTCATCCACATACTCCTGGAACATCCTCTAAATGGACATTGATGCTGCCACTTGTTCATCCTCTTTTGCCTTCATCTCTGTACTGGCTTGAGACCTGCCACTTGAAACCAAGCCAATGCAGAGGTTGGGGATCAATTCTTCTGTTCCTGTACTAGTGGTTTTTGCTGGTTGTCTTATTCCTGGGATAGGCTGCTATGAGACAAAACTGCCCTCTTTGGAAGTTGAAGGCAGCACCCCAGAACTTCTGCCCAGGAGTGGGACTCAAGTAATTTTCAGCTGTTCTTCTGCCAGGTCTCTGGCCTGCTCAAAATCTTATTTTATTTTATTTTGAAACATCACCTTTAGAAAAAGGAATGAAAGCAGCCAGACTTTTTTGCACCATGGTTCAAGTAGTGTGGCACAGATGTACTCTTTGGACAACATGATATCATTTTGCAGCCTTGCATTACAAGCCCAGAACTAAGCACTCAACCAAGGTGTGACCTTATGTGTTTTCGTTCACATCTGAAACTCCAAACCTTAAGACACCTATTTTAGCTGGGCCTGTAGCAGATGCAATAATCGGCTAACTTGGCCCATTGTACTGTCCTCCTTGCTAACTTGCCATGCGAAAACCTCAAAAGGGAGTAGCATCTGGGTGAATCATTTGACTAGGATCCAATTGTCTGCTTACAATGTCATAGCTGTCCCAAATGCATCCCCTATTCTTTGAATGACATAGTCAGTGATCTGTCTGCACTGCTCAACCAAACATTGTAACATGTACTAGGTTGAGTTCCAGTGTATTGGCACCTCCTGTATGAGGGGTTCCACTGGAAATGTATTAGGGGTGATTGGCCAGGGTCGGCGGGAGCACCGCCAACAGGCTGGCGGTGCTCCGCAGGACATTCTGACCGCGGCGGTATGGCCGCGGTCAGAACAGGAAAAACCGGCGGTCTCCCGCCAGTTTTCCGCTGTCCTGCAGAATCCTCCATGGCGGCGCAGCTTGCTGCGCCACCATGGGGATTCTGACACCCCATACCGGCATCCTGTTCCTGGCGGTTCGCCCGCCAGGAACAGGATGGCGGTATGGGGTGTCGTGGGGCCAATGGCATGGGCACTGCAGGGGCCCCCGTAAGAGGGCCCCACAAAGAATTTCAGTGTCTGCTGAGCAGACACTGAAATTTGCGACGGGTGCAACTGCACCCGTCGCACATCCTCCACTCTGCCGGCTCCATTCGGAGCCAGCATCCTCATGGAGGGGTGTTTCCCACTGGGCTGGCGGGTGGCCTTTTGGCGGTCGCCCGCCAGCCCAGTGGGAAACCCAGAATCACTGCGACGGTCTTCTGACCGCGGAGCGGTGTTCTGGAGGGGGGAACTCTGGCGGGTGGCCTCCGCCGCCCGTCAGAGTTAGAATGACCCCCTTAGACTACTTAATAATCCACAACTGCTTCCAGGCTTTAAAAGAATGGCTGAAATGAGTACACATTCTTCTGCAGGTAGTCAGTATGTTGCTGACTATGTCTTATTTTTTTAGAAACTCCTGCATAACCAGGTTGATGCAATGCGCCAAACAGAAGACCCTGAAATAGCCACCCGCTGACATGGCCTTGAATATGTTACTGTTATTGTCTGTGGCAACAAATCCAATTCTGAGACCTTCAGGTCACAGCCATTCACACTCCTTGCTGTTAAAGTCATCCAAGATGTTGTCAGCTGTGTGTGACTTTTCCATGGTGAAGATGGCTTTTGTTAATGCCACTAAATCCCGTTAAAAGTATCTTCAGCGCTGAGACCTCTAAATAGCAGTTGCCTAACCCCAGTAAAACAGAACAAGCATGCTGTGATACATGTAATCAGTTGCTTGGCAACTGGTCCCTATGCTTATCATCAGGTGGATAGAGTGAATAGCACTTTCTTGTGCAGCTTGTCCAACGAATTGCAGCACATCATTATGGAGTGCTGGGACGACTCAATGTATGTCTTGGAGCCGTCACTGTATGCCTTGGTGTCTCCATCTGACTCAGAGTCTTGTGCCATTTTGAGGTCGCTGAACCGCGTAATGTTGGTGCACTACTGGGGACAGGACTTCTTTACATAAAGATGTCACTCTCTTCTTCCTCAGCACCTCTCACCGTGTTTGGAGCTAATGTTTCTTGGCTGTCCTTGCTTTCACAAGTAGCATGTTCAAGAATTTTTTTAAGGTCCTCCACCCACTGGATTGCATGATGTTTTTTCATATGTGTTGTTAGCCTCCAGTACCATAGTGTGAACCAGGCTTAGTGCGACAAACACTCACATGGCAAATGGAGCATATTGCAATGTTCTCCTTCTGCTTGCTAAGCATGAAAAAGTCCCAAACTGGGGTGGAGTACTTTCTTAGTGTGGCAGTGCCAATGCCTGAAGATGAACTGGAGGTAGGTAGGTATGTTGTTGATTGGCTCTCTGCAGTGCATAATTCTACTGAGGTAGGGGTTGGTGCAGGTCTCAGCTGTGGCTTTACAAAAAGGGGGGCTAGCGGTGGTACCTGTGACACATCCCTCCGAGCAAGTTGAATTGGAGGAGTAATGTCAGACTTCTCTGTGCCAGTTTCCATAACAATGACCATTTCATTATCATCCTCCTCCTCACCCCCTTCCATAATTGTAAGGCTTTCAAGAACTTTTTCTTTACCTTGCCTCTCCTGGCAACTTTCAGATGCTGCTGGGGTCCAATTCATATCCAGATCATCATCATCACATGGGGTGCGTGGAGAAGTTGATGAGGTACCCTTTCTTTTTCTTGCTGGAGAATTGGGAGCCAATGAAACTAAAAGAGGATGTTTTTGTTTGGTAGGTAGCTCAACCTCCTTTTCTGCTCTAACTTCAGGAAGATCTACTATTGCTGGCTGTGGCTGCTATCCACTTTGCTCTGTTTCCTAAAATGATTGGGTACTACTTTGTGAGAGGGACACATCCAATTTAATGTCACTGCTCATTGCTATTGCCATGATGGCAGTGGCTGCCTCGCTAACGGATATTGACTTGGGCTTGAGTTGGAGTGGTGTCATTGATGCAGAAGTGCTGCTCCCAAGTTCCTCCTCAGATGTGGTGCCCCAGGCACAAGTCTCCTAAAACATATTGTTGTCCGCACATCAGTGACAGAAAGCTGATTCTACTCACCGTCCACTTTCTTGGCAGCATCTTTCTTTGGGGCCATTTTAATGCTGTCAGTTGGAAGTGGTACTGAACTGCACAAGAGGAAAAAAGTGGAGGACTGGGTTCCTGTTGTGTATGTACCTGTTTTGGATAGGCCTTCTGTTTGGCAGTTCTGTGGGTAATGTGTCTTCTTTTGTGCACCTAAAAGCAAACAGGCAAGAAAAGCATTTAGAGAAACATGGCATTGTTGTAATTTGAATTAATACAACGTCAATATAATTTAGTGTGGTTGGTTACTTAGTTAATAATTAACAACATATTCAAGCATTTTAAAGTCAAACCACACCAGCAGTAATAAACAATTTCATTTTCAATCAGGATAACACAACAGATAGATATAGCTCTTTGCTTTATGTGCATCTAATATAAAGGAGACACCTGTGGTAGTCGGGGAGATGCAAGGGTAAATGGAATAATCCTTAAAAAAATGAAGGCTAGTGTGCACCTATGACAGGCGAGGTAGTGCTAAGGGAGATTAAATAATAATTACAAAATGAGTGATGCTTGTGTGTGTGCAGTCCACCTATTCTATGGCAAGCAGGGTGCCCAGGAGAAAATGGAATTATACCAAAAAAAAATAATGTTACTGTGTGGCTGTGCGTACTGTGGCAGCAAGGGGGTGGATAGATTGAGGCAAAATACAAAAAAATAATAATAAATTACAAGAAAAAATTAAAAGAAATTTTAAAAAATGAAAAAAATGAAAATAAAAAAATAAAAATGAAATTAAAAATTAAAGTAAAAAAAATTGCAGATGTCTGTATGGGAGTATGCGAAACCTATTGTGAGGCAAGGAGGTGTAGATGAAAAATGCAAGAAAAGTGCATGTAATAATAGAAAGCAATGCTCATCATAATCATATCCATAATACACATATACTTCAATGGTCGTCATTTATATTATTAAACTGATATCACATGCAAGCCTATGGCAAAAGCACACTGGCTGGCTGCAGAAAATGCTACCGGACAAATGGTCAAACAACAATAGCGAGTAAGGAGGCATATAGAAAAAAAGAACATATGCAAGCCTATGGCAAAAGTACTGGCTGTATTACCTAAATGTTGGCAGGCAACATGGTCAAGCAACAACAGTGAGCAAGGAGGCATGGAGAATAAAGAGCACATACATGTCTATGGGAAAAGCCCACAGGCTGACCACTCAAAATGGCCACCAGCCACATGATCAAACAACAACAGAGAGCAAGGAGATATGGAGTACAAAGAACACATGCAAGCTTATAGCAATAGTCCACTGGCTGGCTACACAAAATGGCCACCAGCCACATGGTCAACAACAACAGTGAGCAAGGAGGCATAGAGAAAAAAGACCACTTGCAAGCCTATGTCAAAAGCACAATGGCCGGCTACATAAAATGTTCACCAGCCACATGGTCAAACAACAACAGTGAGTAAGGATGCATGGAAGACAAAGGACTAATTATGGTCTTTGGCAAATGTACACTGGCTGGCTGCAGAAAATGGCCACTGACCACATAATTAAACAACAACAGAAAACAAAGACACATGAAGAACAAAGAACACATGCAAGCCAATGGCAAAAGCGCACTGGACGGATGGCCCAAATGGCCACTAGCCACATGGTCACACAACAACAACAAGGAACAAAGTGACAAGGGGAACAAAGAACACATGCAAGCCTATGGCAAAATGACACTGGCTGGGTGCACAAAATGGCTCCCATCCACATGGTCAAACACCAAGGAGCAAAGAGGCATGGGGAATAAAGAATACATGCAAGCCTATGGCAAAGACACAATGGCTGCATACACAAAATGGCTTCCAGCAACATGGTCAAACAACAACAAGGAGCAAGGGGAACAAAGAACGCATACAAGCCTCTGGTAAAGACACACTAGCTGAGTAATCAAAATGGCTTCCGGTAACATGGTCAAACAACAACAGTGAGCAAGGAAGCATGGAAAACAAAGAACACATGCAAGCCTATGGCAAAAGCACACTGGCTGAGTACAGAAAATGGCCTCCAGCCACATAGTTAAACCACTAACAGCAAACAATGAGTAATGGAGAACAAAGACCGCATGCAAGCCTATGGCAAAGACACACTGGCCGAGTAAACAAAGTGGCCTCTGGCCACATTGTTAAAAAGCAACAGCAAGCAAGGAGGATTGGAGAACAGAGAACACATTCAGGTCTATTGACACAGAATACACAAAATGGTGGCCAATGGTAAACACACTTGCGCACACACTGGACAGACAAAGGAGGCATGTTAACACTAAAAGAAACATTACCATCAATTCAGCAATGCCAAACATGAAAATTAACTAAACTATAACATTTTTACAACACACATCCTCCTAATGATCAAATATTACCCCACATCTATACTTTTTACATGAAGAAAAGAAATACAAACAATAGCAAACATTTTAAATTGAATTCAGTGATATCATTGCCCTAAATTATGTCTTAATTAAAACAACATATACCACAGATATAGTACTTTCATGAACTGATGACTAGTACTGTGCCTACTAGTTAGCTGGCCCATTGGCAGACTAGGGCACAAAGTAAAATAAATGAATACTGCAAATTTAACAAACATGGAGAAAAGGTATTGAACTGTGAAACATTCTTCCTTTACAGAATGTGAAAAAGGAAGTGCAAAAAACAACTAGGCCCCTACTGAAGCTCCAGGCCACCCACCACAAGGAAATTTCAAAATTAAATAAAAGTCACAAGAAATACTGGTGTATGCCCTAGCAAACAACACTCTTATACAATACTTTTTTAACTGACTTGTGTGATATCACAAAAACAAAGGGGCAGATTTAAGAGCTCCTAGCTCCACCTTAGCACCGCCATAGCATTATTTTTTAATGCTAAGACGTCGCTAAAGTGGCATTTTCCCCACGCAGTATTTTCAAAGTGACACAATGCATGCATTTTGTCACTTTGTAAACCCTTGCTCCACATCATGCCTCCTCCAGGCATAATGTATGCAAGGGGGGTGTTACCCCGTTAGGGAGGTAAAAAAAAATGGCACAAGGAAATTTAAGAGATTTCCTTGCACCATTATTTCAGCACTTTTAACACATGGTAGCGCTGAGGGGGTGCTAAAAACGAAAAGTGGCACTGCACTAGGTGCAGCACCACTTTTCTTAAATATGCCCAAAGTCCGTAAATCCAAAGGTATATATGCAGCAAAGAGTGTGATCCTTCCTCCTCAAAATCCAAGTGAAAGGTGACCAGGAGAAGGACAAAGCACTGAAAGTAGCCTGCTAGACAGAAACAGGAAGTTTGAGTCTATGGGGCACCTCCTTGCTGTTGAAAAAAAGTTTTAAAAAAAAGACTTTGACACTAAAAAAACAACTTAAATGGTCTGTTGGAGAAGAAAGTCCACCTCAAAACGTCTTTTTCCGTGGATTTACTTGCTCTCAAGTAGAGAATCTGCTAGAGGTGCACCCGCAGCCACCTATGCTCACAGGCAGCCTTACAATGTTGCCTTCGTGGCCAGAAGCCATGTAAGCAGGTGCCAAACTTTGCATGAGTTCACAAGCAGCCTAAGAATATTGTGACACTTGCAAGCACCTAAAACAATTCTCGCTTGCCCTAACAGAATGATAGAATTCTGCCATATGCCGGATGGTGGAATTTGGGAACTCTGTGTTACTCTGCATAACACAGAGTACCCAAATGCTGAAAACTCTGTGATCAGATACAGTTTTACCACCCAGGCTTAGTCCTGGGTCACATGACTAGGTTTAGTTGGCATTGGGCCTTTGTGTAGTCCTCTCAGACAGAGAACCAAAGATGGACTAGATGTTGGCAGGATGAGTCCTATTGCCAGGACAGGAGGGGAGTGTTTATCCCCCTGCTTGCATTTCAAAGCGGCTGCCTCTACCACGCTTGTGAAGAACATGACACCAGTTTTTTTTCAGCCTAGACCTTTTGGATCCTTGGCAGGGGAAGGGGGAAAATTCCAAAAGCAGATGTAGGAAGGCCTAGATGTTTCTCCCACTTCAAAAGCTGGCAACAGGTATAAATATTGGACCCTTGGGACAACTCTTCAGATCAGTTCTAGACCTGCAGGTGACTCCCAAAATGTCTGCTTGCACTTCAGAGGACTGTCCTGCTGCTTGAGGCCTGTGGCCGTGCAGAAATCCTAAATGTATAAACTTTCTGTAACTCTTAGGATACCCAGTAGGGGATCTTGGAAACAAGTGGGGAAGGAATAACTGCAATTCAAACAACGAGAATTTCTCAGAAACGTAGAGACTTTTTAGAAGTCAATAAGGAGAGGTGTATTTAGAGTTTAAGATTGCTTATATCATAAGTTTTAAATATTTCTTTATTAGTCAAGCATAAATTAAAAAATATACCATAAAGCATGTCACATAATCTGATCCCTATTCTATACCTCTAAATCAATAAGTACTTTTAAAATCAAGTAAATTCTGAAGAGCTTCCTCACAAAAGAGTATACAAGGGTAAGCAGAATTTTTGTCAGAGAAAATCAAGCATTAAATAGTGAAAATGAACATGCATCTTAGAATCAGTCTAGCCAGTAGAGCAACCAGTACTCAAAAAGAATACAGTATTGGGATCTGATAGAGAAAGGTCTAAGGCAGAGAGCAAATCTGTCTGAGAGGCATGAGAGTCTGTAGCCCTGTTGAGCCAGAGAGTCTCTGAGTCTTGCCCTCTCTGTTCTTTCACCTATTAGCCATACCCTGTGCCTTTGGAGTTGAGCCGTCACATTTGGGAAGCTGCTATTCCTCAGGATAAAGGCATCATGCACAGTCCCAGGATATTTTGCATTGATGTGGGATATGTACTGGTCTGCCAGGCACACAATCTGCACATTCATAGAGTGAAAGCTCTTTTGATTTCTGAACACCTGTTGATTTCACCGGGGGGAGGTAAATGTAATCTGTGTACCATCAATTGCCCCAAGAATGTTGGGGATATGTCCCATTGCAAAGAAATCAGCTTTCACTGTGGCCAAATCCTCCACCTGGGTGAAAACGATGTAGCTGCGCATGTGTTTAATCAGGGCAGAGAACACTATGGTCAGCACTATTGAGAACATTGGCTGAGACATTCCTGCTGCCAAGCCCTCTGTCACTTGGAAGGAGCCACTTTCCAGGAAATGGAGCTCTGATAGCACTTGCACAAGAGGAGGGATCCCGGTGGGGTGACGAATAGAAGAAATTAGGTCAGGCTCCAATTGGGTACACAGCTCTGTGATCGTGGCCCTGTCCAGTCTATAGGTGAGGATAATGTGCCTGTCCTCCATTGTTGCCAAGTCCTCCAGGAGTCTATACACGTGGGATTGTCTCCATCTCCTATTCACCTGCAGCAGTTGCAATCTATGGGGCAAAATGGTGAGCAGCTGGTCAGTATCTCTTACTTCCAACCACTAGACTTCAATGCATGTTATGATGGTAACCGTATTTTGTTGGAGAGGTCCAAATGGTGCATATGTGTACTGTGATGTAGTTAGGAGCCATGGCCTGCACCCCCCTGAAATGCCTGTCTGTTTGGAGGGACAGGTGGAAATGAGGTAATTCCGCTGATGATGTGCGCTGTTGTAGGAGGCGGTTGAAAACTGCTGTGCAACTCCTCTTTGGTCAACATTGGGCTCTAATGGAGACAGTGGCCAATGATGATGTACGCCGGTGGTGACGGTATGCACCGCCGTGGACGTGACCTCCATTCTCTATCTGTTCACTCACTTGCTACCTGACCTTCAACAGGAGAGGACCTACACTGCATGTCCTGCTATGACCTGTGGCTGGAACTGACCATGGCTTGTGTGACTGGGGAAAGGACCCATGCCTTCACCTCGACGGAGTTGGAAAGACTGGTGGATGGGGTCCTACCCTAGTAGTGAATGCTGTATGGGCCTCCAGACCAACAGGTGAGTACACCATGAGAACGATGCATGAAGCATGAATGCATGGAGTGCTGTGTGTGAAGGCCTCAAGTAGGGGGTGTGTGGTGGGCCCTGGGTAGCGTGCAGCATTTATGGTGGGACATGTCTGTGCAAATGGTGATGGGAAGGGGCATGGTGGGCCATGAGTGTAACAGGCAGGACAGTAAGACTAATACCTATCCCTGTGTTAATTTACCTGCAGGTCAGAGCCCATCAGAAAAAGGGTATATGGCATGCCATCGCCAAGGATGTACGGACCCTGGGGTTCTACTGCAGGTGGAGCACCCACTGTAGGAAACGGTGGGAGGACCTGAGATGCTGGGTGCAGAAGATGGCGGAGGCCCAGCTGGGGATGGCCTCACAACGAGGAAGGGGTGCCTGTCGAACCTTGACCTCCCTAATGGCCCCCATGCTAGGGGTGGCCTATCCGTAGCTGGATGAGCGCTTGGGAGCATCACAGCAGTCACAAAGGGGTGAGTACAGTGCCCCAAAATACAACTTGCGCCTGGTGGGTTGGTATCCGGGTGGGTGATGTGGGTCTGAGGATGCCCCTAGGCCAGGCCTGACATTGCAGCGTAGGTCCCATGTTGGGCAGGGTTCAGATGTAAAATTCCTCCAACCAAGCTAGTAGGCATCCACTACTGGGCAGGGGTCTGTGGGTCTCAGGTATGCTGCAATTCGTGTTAGGTGTCCCTATCCATGACCTGGTGACTAGCATTGTGACTGGTAGTGCATTGCCTAGTGCGTAGGGCTGTTCCCTGTGTGTGTGTGTCATGTATGCCAACGGTGGTGTTGGTGCCGCCATAGACCAAGTGTATCCTTTGTCTCTTACCACTCCTTTTTGTTTTGTCACCCTGTCCTTCTGTGCATTAGCATCATCAGGAGGAGGAGCCGAGGCACCGGCGACGGAGGGAGCTGCATCCCACAGAACCCAGGATTACAAATCCACCGACGGTGAGGACACCAGTGGGACGGAGGGCGAGGGGAAAACCATGGCAGAGACTGGAGGGGACAGTTCGGATAAGGATACTTCCTCCGATGGAAGCTCCATGGTGGTGGCAGACACCTCTGTGCCCACTCCAGCAACAGGTACAGCCTCCACGCCCCGTACCAGCACCGACTTCCCAGCAGCCCATCAGTGAGTTTCCCATGCCCGCTCACCCTGAAGGATTGGCATCTCCTTCTCCCCAGGCACCTCAGGCCCTGCCTCAGTTAGCCCTGCTGCCCTGAATGAGAAGGCTATTGACCTCCTGCGATCCATCTCTGTTGGGAAGTCTACTATTGGGAATGCCATCCAGGTGCTAGGAGCCCAAATGCAACAAACTAATGCATTCTTGGAAGGCATTCACACTGGCATGGCGGCCCGACATAGATCAATCCAGGCTCTGGCCTCCTCTCTGATGGCAGCCATTGTCCCTGTTTCTAGCCTCCCCTCTCCAACTTCCTCTACCCAATCCCATTCCCCTCAACCCAAACCTATCCCAAGCACACAGGCAGATGAGCATGCACACAAGACAACACACAAGAATGGGCATGGCAAACACAAGCACCATACTTCATCCCACAGGCACTCACACAAACACCATTCAGATGCAGACACACCAACATCCACTGCCTTCACTGTGGCCCCCTCCTACTTGTCGTCCACCTCCCTCCCAGTTGTGTCTACACTCATACCTGCATGCACTACATCCTCATCCACTACCCCATCACCAGCACACCTAACAGCACTCGCCCCTCACTGACAGTCACCACCCCCACTTCCATGCACATGTCCCCTGTGTCCTATCCCACTGTGTCTGTGCCCCCTCCTCCCAAAGTACACAAACACTCAGACACCCAACAGCCATCCACCTCACAACAGCATTCAGCCCATGCACCTGCACCCAAACACAGCAAATTGACAACTCCTACAACCACTTCCTCTTCCTCCACTCCCAAACCATCTCCCTCTTCCCGTCCCAATGCCCCCAAGAAGCTTTTCCTTGCCAACATTGACCTCTTCCCTAGCCCTCCCCCACCATCCCTCACGTCAGGCCAGGGGGGTCAAATCCCAGGTAAGCACCTCAGCCACTCAGTCCACGGGCACAGTAGTGTCCACAGCTATACCAGGTGGGAGAGGATCCCGGGCACCAGAAGGCCACACTGAAAGGGTGCCTGCACCAAGTGCAGCAAGGAGGCACCACCAGCTGCTGCAGGGAAGGGCAAGGAGGCACCCCCAGCTCCTAAAAGGAAGGACAAGAAGGCACCCCCAGCTGTTAAAAGGAAGGGCAAGGAGCAGTCCCTTGCTGCTGCTAAAAGGAGCAAGGAGCCATCCCCAGCTGCTGGCAGGAAGAGCAAGGGGCTTGCACCAGCAGGCAAAAAAGGACAAGAGGCCTGGTGCTGGGACTCAGTCACAGCCCCCACCACCAAACATGGTGATTCATCCGTTTGAGGCTGCAAGGGAAGGACTGGAGCATCCCCTCACCACTGTTAGCACCTCCACCAGCGCCACCACCAGCACTGCCACCAGCAGCTGCAGCTCCAGTGGGCAGCAATCCAAGGCTGCAGGGGATGGGCTGGATCCTCCCCCCACTACTGCCACCACCACCAGCAGCAGCAGCCCCAGTGGGCAGCCATCCGAGGCTGCAGGGGATTGGCTGGAGCCTCATCATACCACTGCCATCATTAGCGCCACCAGCAGCAGCAGCCCCAGTGGACAGCCGTCCAAGGCTGAAGGGGAAGGGCTGGAGTCTCCCATCACCATTGCTAGCACCGCCACCAGCACTGTCACCAGCAGCAGCAGCACCAGTGGGCAGCTGTCCGAGGCTGCAGGGGATGGGCTTGAACCTCCCCCCACCACTGCCACCAGCACCGCCACCAGCAGCAGCACCCCCAGTGGGCGGCTGTCCGAGACTGCAGGGGAAGGGCTGGAACCTCCCCTCACCACAGCTAGCACAGCCACCTGTTCCGCCACCAGCACCGCCGCCAGCAGCAGCAGCCCCAGTGAGCAACTGTCCGAGGCTGCAGGGGATGGGCTAGAGCCTCCCCCCACCACTGCCAGCTCCACCAGCACCACCACCACTGCCACTACTGAGGAGCCGTCACCGCTGGTGGACACTGTGTAGTCCTGCGTCCATTGGCTGTTGTGCTGCCAGGCACCAGCAAATCCTGTGGGCTGACACCCAAGTGAGCGACTGTGACCTTGCACTCCCCAAGATCTGCATCACTGGGCACAATGCCCCTCCAGAACCAGTGGAGACACCATCCACTCACCCCATCCTTCCCAGGATGAAGCTCACTGGGCACAATGCCCCCTCCAGAACCAGTGGAGAAGCCAACCACTCATCCCATCCTTCCCAGGAGAAGCCATCCACTCACCCCATTCTTCCCAGGATGAAGCTCACGGGGCACAATGCCCCCTCCAGAACCAGTGGAGAAGCCATCCACTCACCACATGCTCGACAGGATGAAGCTCACTGGGCACAATGCCCCCTCCAGAACCAGTGGAGAAGCCATCCCCTCACCCCATCCTTTCCGGGATGAAGCTCACTGGGCACAATGCCCCCTCCAGAACCAGTGGAGAAGTCATCCACTTGAGAGACTGTGGCCTTGCACTCCCCAGGACCAAGCAGTGGGCAAATCACCCACTTGAGAGACTGTGGCCTTGCACTCCCCATGACCAAGCAGTGGGCAAATCACCCATTTTAGAGACTGTGGCCTTGCACTCCCCAGGACCAAGCAGTGTTCAAATCACCCACTTGAGAGACTGTAGCCTTGCACTTCCCAGGACCAAGCTGTGGGCAAATCACCCATTTGAGAGACTGTGGCCTTGCACTCCCCAGGACCAAGCAGTGGGAAAATCACCCATTTTAGAGACTGTGGCCTTGCACTCCCCAGGACCAAGCAGTGTTCCAATCACCCACTTGAGAGACTGTGGCCTTGCACTTCCCAGGACCAAGCTGTGGGCAAATCACCCATTTGAGAGACTGTGGCCTTGCACTCCCCAGGACCAAGCAGTGGGAAAACCACCCACTTGGGAGATTATGGCCTTGGACTCTCCAGGACCAAGCCCAGGGGATGTTGTCGCCTCCAGAGCATGTGGGCAAATCACCCACTTGAGAGACTGTGGTGGCCTTGCACTCTCCAGGACCAAGCACAGGGCATGTTGCCCCCTCCAGGACCAGTGGTGTTGTACCATCTTCCGGCTGAGGTGCCCCCACACTCCCTGTCCCCCTGAGGTGCCTGGCTATTTTTGACCTGATGCCCCTGCAGTATTCTCTCCGTGTTGTTGCAGGAGTGAGGTGGGGCCTTGGACTATGTGATGTGGCCCTGTGGCCCACGGACTATGAGGACCGGGCAGTGTCACTACATTTGTAAATATGTATATCATTTTTTATTTGGATGCACGTATTTATACTATTTTATCTTATTACACTCACTTTAATATATTGGTGTTGTCCTTGCATTATTCCTGAGGGGTATGGGGTACAAATGTTATGTTGCGGCATCTGGTTGTGTTTATGGGGGTAAGGTATGTGTGTTGCATGTGTGTGTCACTCTCTTTTTCCACCCCCTCTCTCCCGTGTGCTAGGTGGGAGTACTCACCGTGGTCATCTTCGCCGGCGTTGGTGTTCGTAATGAAGCAGAAGGTAGAAGAGCATGGGGAACCCATGCAGCTCGGGCTCCATGGCAGCTTGGTTCTTCCCTGAGTCTCCAGAGGTGAGTTGTTTCCCTTCTGTGCGGTGTTTCCGCCAGGCTTTTGATGTCATTGGTACCACCCCAGAAAAGGTGGCGGATAGGTGTTGCACATTACTGTGGGCGGAACATTGTCTTCCCCTTGGCTGTTGGCGGTTACGGCCGTGGTGCCTGTTGGTTTTGCCCTGGCGGACGGTATGTTAAAGTGGCTGTCTGTCTGAGCAGTTTCCGCCGTGGTCATAATTTCATAGTTATTACCGCCGGCCTGTTGGCAGTATTTCCGCAGCTCTATCATCGACCACCAGGGTTGTAATGAGGGCCAAAGTCGGGTTTACCATCAGCTGCAAATTAGATGAAATTTGGTTGGTATATTTTGCATTTCGATTAACTCTTTTTGATGCTTTCAATGTGCTGCTTTTAAAAACGTAAAAAAGAAATAATAAAAGGAAATGAAATGAATAAGTAAGATTGCTATGTGTTACTTTAGCATCTTTCATGTGGTGGGAATAAATTGGGGTGTATTATGTAAACAGTTGTGCATCACTGGTATTCAAATGTGTAGGTAGTAACAAACATTGGCAGTATCTTAGGCCCATATTTATACTTTTTTTGTGCTGCATTTGCATCATTTGTTTACGGACAAGCGGCACAAATTTACAAAGTGCAATTATATTTTGTAATTTTGCGCCACTTCTGTGTCAAAAATGAGGCAAATGCAGCGCAAAACAAAGTATAGATCTGGGCCTTAGTTCGTTAACAAAAGTTTTAATTAGCAATACATTTCTGGCCAGTGGTATTTTAATCAATAATATTTTGTACAACAAATTAAACAAAAAAAATTACGATTTTTGCTGTGCTAAAGCAGTTTGGGATTTGTTAACATTAGCAAATCAAGTAAGGCAAACAACTGTGGGTCATGAAATGTTTGGAAAGGAAATTGCATGTTTACAATGCAGCATTTGGTTAGGTCTACATTTAGGGTTATTAATTAAATAAATGTTATTTTTATTGAATCTCTAGTAATCTCCAAGCCCACCATTCTTCTTGAAGCCAGCCTTATACCCTGAGAGGACTGCCCTGCTTATTGAGGTGTGCCTTGCTGCTTGATCCCAGGACTACCAGAGTGACTTCAATGGCTTATTGGCCGGCCTCCTTTTCTGCACTCCTGGGACACAAAAAACTCTAACAACCTTGAACCTGCACCTGGACCTGTCTGAAGTTAGACCTACCCTCCATGTAGTGCTGATCCAGTCCTGGTCTGTTTGAAGTGGTGATACAGGTGTCCAAATTGCCAAACTCAAAAAACCCTCCCACTAAAATGAGGTCTGAGAACCAACAGAAGACCTACCTGCTCACCTATTCGTCCAAGGTGTATCACAGGTAAGCCTGACTTTGTGGTAGCTCCCGCTACATTCTTCTCTGCAGTAACAAATCCTGTTTAGCAGTACTTCTTGGGAATGGTGCCTGGCCTTGTGAAGCCCTCATAGCCTACTTCCTGTAGCTTCACACCACCAGAGATTTTAAACTTTCAAAAAAGTGACAATATCCAAATGTAGAAATCTTCACCTCAACTTTGTCTAGTGGCTTGCTGATGGCAATGCCTTCTACTCAGACAACTCAGCTACCTTCCCCAGTGAACTTTACCTCCTCAGACATTTTTCTTTTATAATCTCTTCTAAGTCCGAAACTATGACAAGACTGGGTCCAATACACTTCTTGTTTCTGAACTGCCTTGCATTGTGTCCAGCCACAACTTTCAACTTTGCCTGGGTCTTGCATCACTAGATGTTTACAGTTGGTCTGCTGATCTTCTATGCACTAAGGGCTAGATGTATGAAAATCCGATTTTGCGACTCTCAAATTGTGAGTCTGAGCGACTCGCAATGTGAGAGTCACAAAATCGGATGCTGGATGGTGTCCCTGACACCATCTGCGAATCGGAAGGGGGTCGCAAAGACCCACCTCATTACTATTAATGAGGTGGGTCACAATTTGCGACCCCCTTCCAATTTGCAGCACTCACAGGGATGGTGGTCTGCTGGAGACAGCAGACCACCATGTCTGTGACTGCTTTTTAATAAAGCTGTTTTTGTTTCATTTTTTCAGAGCAGGCAGTGGTCCATAGGACTACTGCCTGCTCTGAAAAAATGTTTTCAGAGCCATTCACAAAGGGGAAGTGGTCCCATGGGGACCCTGTAGGAAAGTACCATCTTACCTGGCCTGGTACCCCCATTTTCACTGTATGTATGTTTGTTTTTGCCCTTGTGTCACTGGGATCCTGCTAGGCAGAACCCCAGTGCTCATAGTGTATGCCCTGGATGTGTTCCCTGTGTGGTGCCTAACAGTATCACTGAGGCTCTGCTAACCAGATCCTCAGTGTTTATGCTCTCCCTGCTTTCTAAATTTGTCACTGCAGGCTAGTGACTAATTTGACCAATTCTCATTGGCACACTGGTACACCCATATAATTCCCTTGTATATGGTAGTTAGGTACCCAGGGTATTGGGATTCCACGAGATCCCTATGGGCTGTAGCATTTCTTTTGCCACCCATAGGGAGCTCAGACAATTCTTACACAGGCTTGCCACTGCAGCCTGAGTGAAATAACGTCCGCTTTATTTCACAGCCATTTGTCACTGCACATAAGTAACTTACAAGTCACCTATTTGTCTAACCCTCACTTGGTGAAGGTTGGGTGCCAAGTTACTTAGTGTGTTGGCACCCTGGACCTAGTCAAGGTGCCCCCACATCGTTCAGGGCTAATTCCCCGAACTTTGTGAGTGCGGGGACACCATTACACGTGTGCACTGCACATAGGTCACTACCTATGTGTAGCATCACAATGGTAACTCCGAACATGGCCATGTAATATGTCTAAGATCATGGAATTGTCACCCCAATAGCATTCTGGTATTGGGGGGACATTTCCATGATCCCCCGGGTCTCTAGCACAGAACCCGGGTACTGCCAAACTGCCTTTCCGAGGTTTCCACTGCAGCTGCTGCTGCTGCCAACCCCTTAGACAGGATTCTACCCTCCTGGGGTCTGGGCAGCTCCGGCCCAGGAAGGCAGAACAAAGGATTTTCTCTGAGAAAGGGTGTTACACCCTCTCCCTTTGGAAATAGGTGTGAAGGGCTGGGGAGGAGTAGCCTCCCCCAGCCTATGGAAATGCTTTGATGGGCACAAATGGTGCCCATCTCTGCATAAGCCAGTCTACACCGGTTCAGGGATCCCCCAGCCCTGCTCTGGTGCGAAACTGGACAAAGGAAAGAGGAGTGACCACTCCACTGACCAGTACCTCCCAGGATAGGTGCCCAGAGCTCCTCCAGTGTGTCCCAGACCTCTGCCATCTTGGATTCAGAGGTGTTGGGGCACACTGGACTGCTCTGAGTGGCCAGTGCCAGTAGGTGATGTCAGAGACCCCTTCTGATAGGTTCTTACCTCTCTTGGTAGCCAAACCTCCTTTCTTGGTAGCCAAACCTCATTTTCTGGCTATTTAGGGTCTCTCCTCTCTCTGGGGTATTCTTCAGATAACGAATGCAAGAGCTCACCAGAGTTCCTCTGCACTTCCCTCTTCGACTTCTGCCAAGGATCGACCACTGACTGCTCCAAGACGCCTGCAAAACCGCAACAAAGTAGCAAGACGACTACCAGCAACATTGTAGCACCTCATCCTGCCGGCTTTCTCAACTGTTTCCTGGTGGTGCATGCTCTGACGGCTGTCTGCCTTCACCCTGCACTGGAAGCCAAGAAGAAATCTCCAGTGGGTCGACAGAATCTTCCCCCTGCTAACACGGGCACCAAAAGACTGCATCACTGGTCCTCTGGGTCCCCACTCATCCTGACGAGCGTGGTCCCTGGAACACAGGTGCTGGGTCCAAGTGTCTCCCGCAGTCCAGTTGCCATTCTGTCCAAATTTGGTGGAAGTAAGTCCTCGCCTCCCCACGCCAGACAGCAAACCTGTGCACTGTGTGATTTGCAGCTGCTCCAGCTTCTGTGCACTTCTTCAAGGATTCCTTTGTGCACAGCCTAGCCTGGGTCCCCAGCACTCCGTCCTGCAGTGCTCAACCCGCTGAGTTGGACTCCAATGTCGTGGGACCCTCCTTTTGTGACTCTGAGTTCGCAGAGCTTCTAAGTGCCTGCTCCGGTACTTCTGCAGGTGCTGCCTGCTTCTGCAGGGGCTCTCTGAGTTGCTGAGCGCCTCCTCTGTCTCCTCCACCAAGGGGCAATATCCTGGTCCTTCCTGGTCCCCAGCAGCACCCAAAAACTTCTACTGTGACCCTTGCAGCTAGCAAGGCTTGTTTGCGGAATTTCTGTGTGGAAACACTTCTGCAACATCCAGCACACAGTGGGACATCTTCCATCCAAAGAGAAGGTCCTAGCCCTTTTTGTTGTTGCAGAATCTTCGGCTTCTTCCACTCAGAGGCAGCCCTTTTGCACCTTCATCCGGGGTTTCCTGGGCTCCTGCCCCCCCCGGACACTATCACGACTCTTGTACTTGGTCCTCTTGCCTTACAGGTCCTCACATCCAGGAATCCGTCTTCAGTGCTTTGCTGGTGCTTGTGGTTCTTGCAGAATCCCCCTATCACGACTATTGTGTCTTTCTGGGGTAGTGGGGTAACATTACTCCTACTTTCTAGGGTCTTGGGGTGGGGTATTTTGGACACCCTTACTGTTTTCTCACAGTCCCAGCGACCCTCTAGAATCTCCCATAGGTCTGGGGTCCATTCGTGATTCGAATTCCACTTTTGGAGTATATGGTTTGTGTTGCCCCTAGACCTATGTTTACCTATTGCATCCTATTATGATTCAACGTTGTTTGCACTACTTTTCTTACTGTTACTTACCTGTTTTGGGTTTGTCTACATATAACTTGTGTATTGTACTTACGTTCTAAGTGAGGGTATTCTCTGAGATACTTTTGGCATATTGTCATAAACATAAAGTGCCTTTATTTTTAGTAACTCTGAGTATTGTGTTTTCTTATGATATTGTGCTATATGATATAAGTGGTATAGCAGGAGCTTTGCATGTCTCCTAGTTCAGCCTAAGCTGCTAGAAACACCTCTATTCTACTAATAAGGGATAACTGGACCTGGCACAGTGTGTAAGTACCACAAGGTACCCACTATAAGCCAGGCCAGCCTCCTACAGGCTCCTTCCCTTTTGCGAATGGGTTAGCCCCATTTGAAATGGGTGTTAACTGCAAATTGCTTTGCGACCGCGTTCGCGGTCAGAAAGCAATTCTACATCACGATGCGAATCGCAAATAGGAAGGAGGACACCCCTTCCTATTTGCGAGTCGCATTCCCATTTCGCGAGTCAGTAACCAGGTTACCGACTCGCAAAATGGGAATGAGCATCGCGATGTGTGTTTTGCATGGCGCAAACAGCGAAATCTGCTGTTTGCACCATGCAAAACGCTTGCTACATCTGGCCCTTAATTGCACTAAAAAGTTTAAAATTGATAATTTAGGGTCTATTAATTGGCTTTTTGTCGTTCTGGTGTCAAATTACTCATTAAAGTTTACTTACTTTTCTAAATTGATGTGTTATTTTCCTTGTGTTGTGTTTTCACTTCAGTAGTGTTGTGCGATACATAAATACCTCACAAAATGCCTGACTGCTTTTGTGACATGTTTCCCAAATGCTTTCCAAGTTAATTTAGTGACCTTTTGTCTTTGACCCTGACAGGGAGTGGGGTTGTTTCTTAAGAAAGTTCATACCACCCTCAATTAAAAACTTGATTTCCTATATGCTGATAGCTTGTTAAAATAATTAGAAAATGATAAGCTAGAAGAAATTTGTGTCAGTGGTTTCATATTATTACATTGCATTAAACTATGCATAAAAACAGAGAGTTTTGGGGGCATACAGATATTTCCATCATGTTAGATGGTATTATGGCCCTCAGCATGGCATTGGTGTTAAATCCCGCTTACCGCCACACTGATGGCCGCCAACTTACTGCCACAGTGGCGGATATCCGTTCTCCATATTATGACACAAACACTCCAATCCAACAGAATTCAGCCACAGACACAAATCTGCCAGACCAAAGGTCAGTGAGAAACTGGCGGTAACAAAACGCACATCGTTATGCCAACAGAACAACACCAATCACATTATGACCCACAAATCACCACAGTGGCCATTTAATGGCGGTAAACCATTGGCGGTACATACCGCTGCACTCACAATGGACACCCACACACAAAACAACTCCACATTGGCCAATTCAAATACACACCTGACACCCATACACACACCACACCCACACATCCACACCACTATAAAACACACACCCACATCACCCACAACCCTTTACGATTAGAAATCGATTACAAATCATTGCCACCAGAGAGATACCAAGACCACTGAGATAACTAGAGCCACACACTACTCACACCTATACACCACTTATGCACTCCACATCACACACCCCAACACATTACCCAACACATTACCCAACACACCCTCACCAATACACCTCACATAAAACCCATGGCACCACAAAGACACCCCCTTTTCACAGAGGAGAAGCTAAGGGTCATGGTGGAGGAAATTGTCAGGGTAGAGCCACAGCTATTTGGAGCAGATATCAATAGCCAGGAAGATGGAGCTATGGTGAGAATCGTGGACAGGGCAATGCCATGGGACAGCACCCCAGAACTTTTGATGACATCAGGAAGAGGTGGAACGACCTACGGGGTAAGGTATGTTCCATAGCAGCAAGACAACAGCTCGCTATCCAGAGGACTGGCGGTGGACCCCCACCTCCTCCCCCACAACCCACAGCAAGTCTTGGCAATACTGCATCCTAAGGGACTGGACGGAGTCGGAGGAGGACTGGACTCTGGTAAGTCAACTCTCTACTATTATCACCCCCTACCTGCATGCCAAAACATACCCTCACCCTCACTCCCATCACTCCACTACATCCCACACACTCCACCATTATATCTCACTTATCCCAATGCCAAGCCCTGCATGCTGTACCAATGCATGGACACCCATCACAGCCCTGCATGGACACTCATCACTAAAGCATGCACAGCACAGAGAACTAACAACCCCACCATACACTAACATACAAACGTGAAAGCTGGCAGGGCAAATCCGTCCATAGAGGGGAAACCAGGGATGTACAATATGTCATACACATCAACCATAACACATCATTTACATCCCCACAGATACCCCAACCAATGTCACCGGAGAGGAGGTGCCAGCATTATCCATTCCTCCAACAGAAGAGGCCCAACGTGGTGACAGTAACTCTGGCCTTCAGGATCTGGACGATCTACCTGGCCCATCAGGGACCACTGGACAGCCGGTTACCCAGGCCCAGTCACAGACCACCACAGAGCATCCCCCATCAGGAAACACCACCACAGCACCCACCAGCGTACTCACACCTCTGTCCCCAGGACATGACAATCAGCAGTGTGTCCACCTCTACAGGGATCCCTGGCCACACCTTGCATATAAGACAATCAGGGACCCCTGCAACTATCCAGACATCTGAACAGCCTTCCACTTCTGCTGCCACTAATGGCCAGGAGGCTCCGCCACAGGACTCCCACGCCAACAGCACCCCTCCCCCTGCAGAAGGTGAACCACGCTGCAGAAGTTTCTTGCGATCCAGACAGAAGCCTGAGACATATGCCAAGACTCCCACCAGGAAATTAGACTCTCCTTATTGTCCCCCTTGTGTCCCACTCACTCACCCTGTCCACACTGAAAAGTCATTGCTCCCCTTCCTATGTCTCCTTGGACAATGCACTTGTGCTACAAACAGACTGGAACAATACCCCAGACTTTTCTCCATCTTCACACCATCCCATTGGCCTTTCCCCTATATGTTAGTACTTCAATAAACACCCTTTGAAAAGAAATCCTTTGGAGTATGTCATGTATACCAAATATGTATTTTTTGAAACAGATACAAATATTGAAATAGAACTGTACATACAATGAGCATAGATTAATGGCCTATAGCTGGCTGTAGTGATCACACTAGGACCATTTGTCAAATCACCAACATCTGCAAAATGAATTGCCAGAGGGAACAGTAAGTGGGCATAGAAGTGGGAAACATCAGCATGCCATTGCCACACAGGTTACAACGGAAGTCATTGAAATGTAAAGTCACACTGTCTTACCTGTGTGTCATTGGAAGTATGGACGGATCACAGATGTTCTGTTGTCCTCATCTTCATTCTCTGCCTCCTCATCCTCACTGTCCACAGGGTCTACTGCTGCCACCGGGGCCTCTCCAGTCTCCTCTTCCTGCAGAAAAGGTACATGGCATCTGAGGGCCAGGTTGTGCCACATGCAGCATGCCACTACTGTCTGGCAGACCTTCTTGGGTGAGTAGCACAGGGATCCACCTGTTAGATGGAGGCACCGGAACCTGGCCTTCAGGAGGCCAAAGGTTCTCTCAATTATCCTTCTGGTTCGCCCATGTGCCTCATTATAATGTTCTTCTGCCCTTGTCCTGGCATTCCTCACAGGGGTCATCAGCCATGTTAGGTTTCGGTAACCAGAGTCACCTGCAAATATTGAGGGTCAACATTTAGCCACATACTTTCCTATATGGCCAACACCACAGACATACACCAACATATACTGGGTGTGAACCAGGGCTTATCTATTAGCCACACCCTGTGCCTCTGTAGTTGGCCCATCACATTTGGGATGCTGCTATTCCTTAGGACAAAGGCATAATGCGCCGACCCCGGATACTTAGCATTGATGTGCAAGATGTATTGGTCCACCAAGCACACCATCTGAACATTCATTGAGTAGAAATTCTTACGATTCTGGAACACCTATTCATTCTGGCGGGGGGGGGCAAATGCAATATGTGTACCATCAATCGCCCCAATTATGTTGGGGATATGTCTCATTACATAAAACCAGGCCTTCACGGTGCCCAAATCCTCAACCTGGGTTAAAGCAATGTAGCTGCACATTTGTTTTATCAGTGCAGACAACACTCTTCTCAGCGCTATTGATAACAGTGGCTGTGACATTCCTGCTGCCAAGCCCACTGTCACTTGGAAAGAACCAATTGCCAGGAAATGGAGTACAGATAGCACTTGCACAAGAGGGGGATCCCAGTGACGGATAGCAGATATCAGGTCAGGCTCCAGTTGAGCACGCAGCTATGTGATTGTGGCACTGTCAAATCTATAGGTGAGAATAATGTGCCTGTCTTCCAGTGTAGTCCACCGGGGGTCTGTACACAAGGGTATGTCTCCATCTCCTATTTGTCCGCAGCGGTAGGTATCTAAGGGACAAAAGAGTAAGGAGGCTGTCACAATCTGAACATTGGAGCTGCAACAGTAGTTTACATTCTGTGCACATGTGATTGGCCAGTGTGTTTTGTCCAGTATGTGCCTACTTCTCCTGTGATGCAGCATGATTCCATAGGGCTGCCCACCCCTGAAATGGTGTCCACCTGGCCTGTGTGGAGGGACAGGTGGACATGAGGTCATTCTGCTGACATTCTGCGCCATGACGGGAGGTGGTCGGGAACCGCCGTGCAATTCCTCATTGGTTATGATTGGGCACTATGGGGTACAGTGGCCAATGGTGATCCATGCCGGTGGTGACTGTATGCACCGCCGCGGACGTGACTGCCATTTTCTATCTGATTCCTCACTTGCTACCTGACCTTCCATAGTAGAGGACCTACACTATGACTGCTGTATGGGTCTCCAGACCAATAGGTGAGTACACTGTGGGCGTGCATGTGGCATGCATGTATGGAGGTGTGTGTGATGGCTCCATGGAAGGGGGGAGGGATGTCCTCCTGGCTGGGTATGCATTGGGTGCTGGGCTATATGTGTTCCAATAGTGCTATAAATGGGTACGGTGGGCCATATGTGTAACTGGCTGGTCTGTTTGTCTAATGGTGTTTTCCTGTGTGTATTACCCCTGCAGGTCAGCGCCCATTAAAAGAACGGTATATGGCGTGCCATCGCCAAGGAAGTGCAGACCCTGGGGGTCTATGGCAGGTGGAGCACCCACTGTCGCAAACAGTGGGAGGACCTGAGATGCTGGGCACGGAAGACAGAGGAGGCCTAGCTGGGGATGGCCTCCCAACGAGGAAGGGGTGCTCGTCGGACCCTGACCCCCCCTGATGGTTCGCATACTGGTGGTGACCTATCTCATACTGGTGATGGCCTATCCAGAGCTGGATGGGTGCTAGAAGTCATTGCTGCTTATTTTTTAGAAAAAGGTTTGCATCAGCAAAGATGCACCACTTTTCTTGCGCCCTTCTACTGGCACCTAACGACACCATGGTTGCGCCATATTTATAATACGGTGCACCATGAACTTTTTTATGCTATTATGGTGCTTTGCTACACTAGCATAAAGTTTTTTGACACTAGTGCAGCAAAGTGCAAGGAGGCCCATAGGTCACCATGGAAGCATCATTTTAATGCCTGCTGTGAGCAGGCGTTAGAAAGGATGCTAAAAATGGCACAGTGAAATCTTTCACATTTTTCTGTGCTATTTTTGCATGCCTCCTAGTGCTGGAACGCCCCCCTTACCTACATTATGCCTGGTGCAGGCATAATGTGGCACAAGGGGTTACAAGGTGGCACACTGCTTGTATTGCACCACTTCGTAAATATGGCGTGGCAAAAAAAACTTTAGCACCGCCTTAACGTAAAAAAATGACATTGTGGTGGTGCTAAGGTGGTGCTAGAGGCTCTTAAATATGCCCCATTGTTTCGTATTATGAGGTGTGCTGTAATGACCACAACCTTGAAATGCGGAAACACCATTTAGACACACAAGTCCACATTTCTGTAAGATGAAAACTCAGAATGAGAGGCATTTAATGCACCAGACAAAAACTGCACCCAGGGGAATCAGTATTTAGAAGCTGTAGTAGATAACTCTCCTCATTGCGGCCCACTTACAATATGAGGCTTTGAAGGTAGATCTGCATTTTCCCAGATTTTGTGGGCATTAGAGCTTTGTTATGCAAATGAAATAATCACGAGACATATCAGACCATATATTCAGAGATCACCACAAAGATGCAATATTTTTGTGTGTACGATTCATTTCTAACTCACTTTTCTATTTTCAATTTTCAAAATGCTTTTGACTCACATTTCGGTGATATAAAGTCCTTGAATCTGAGAGAAGCCAAAAATGTTCTTCCACCCAGCGTTCCCTCAAGTCTCCGGATGAAAATGGTACCTCACTTGTGTGGGTAGGCCTAGTGTCCGTGTCAGGAATAAATCACACAGCTTTCAATGTTAGTCCTTACATGAGGGCAACTGTCGACCCTGGGGTGATCTATTCCTGAGGCAGGCACTAGGTACAGGCACTCAAGTGGGGTAGCGTTTTTATCAGGACAGGTGGGGAAAAACTGGGTGGCAGATATTTTGTGGATCCCAGCATACTCCTGTAGTTTGTGTGACAGAAATGAAAAAAAAATAATTTTTATTCAACATTTCACATTTGCAGTGTATTCTGGGTAATTAAACATTGGGGAATCTACACAAGTCACACCTCAGTGGACTCCCAAGGGTGCCTAGGTTCTAGAAATGTCTGGGTTTGGTAGGTTTCCCCATATGGCCGCAAGCCTGGGACCAGAAACGCAGGTGCCTGCCTTAAAAAACCAGGTAGTTTTGTGATAGATAAGTTTGATGTCTCCACAATACGATTTGGGTGTTGGAATTTGGGGTTGAACTACATTGGGACGCTCCCAAGAGAGCACTATCTCTGTCCTTACTGCCACATGCACCTGCTCTCTGGATTGGGCTAACCTGCTATTGTCCCTCTGCACAGACTGTGCTTGCGAAGAGACAGCAGGACTGTCCTCATCACCTCCCTCAGAAGCACAGGAAGAGGATTTTTCAGAAAAATCACTCCCAAAGTCTGCGCTATTGTCCTATCCCTCAGATGCTGTCTCAGTATCTGCTGTCTCAATCTCTGATCCTATGTCAGAGCTGTCCTCTATAACCCAAGTTAGGGCTTGAGCAGCAGTCATCCTACTAGACGCCATCTCTGCTACTGGCTACATTCGCTCTAAAACACAAGCCTACGTAGATAGGGGTGTGTGTGATGCATGCAACCGTAAAGCTCAGTCACCTTACCTTTGCATCTTTTCTCAAGCAGCACGTTCTCTCAAGACACTTTAAAAAACAAAGAAGACACACTATTTCTTCAACTTGTCATGTGCCAATCATCACAGTCTTTAGCACCTCTGGAGCACAGTCCAAAAGTCATTATTGGTGCTCCCACTCCCATGACCTCCTCCTCGGATTCCCTTACTACCACCCAGCAAAAGTGCCCTTCATCTCTCCATAGCCCCCCTCGCACACACATTTCATTTGTATCATGGCACAGGTAATGGCTGGCTTTACTAATCCACTCAGCTATTTAGATAAAATACAGATTTGATATTTGCAGTAGGCATACAAACCTTTGCTGCCTCAAAGCTACAGTTGAAACATGCCAGTTGAAGTATGTGCATTGCTTTGAAGGCACAAGCTGCAACTGCAAGAGAACTGGTGGCGAATATATATATATATATATATATATATATATATATATATATATATATGTATATATATATATATATATGTTTCTAACATACCATACAACTATTAAAAAAATAATTGACTGAGGGCCAGGCAACCAATTCAGGAAGGCCTCATTTGAAAAAGGAGAATCTCCCCTTTCAAACAAGGCCTTCCCGAACTGTGGGGAGGCCCGCTTGGGCCCATTTTCCCCCCGAAGCAGGAAGCTGCTTTGCCTCTGCCTCCTGTTCCGGTCAGGAAAACAGATTGTGATGCTAGAGCACCATGCGGCACGCTGACGTCACAAAGGGGGAGCGGAAGGTCATGGGAAGACAGGGAAGCTCTTCCGTTTCTCACAACAGGGTTTTAAATTAAAAAAATAATCCCCCGGTGCAACGCACCAAAGGATTTTTTGACTCCCTTTCTGGTGTCGGCCACTGGTCGTGACCCGCACCAGGGAGGTAGTGTGGGCATCGCCAGTGGCCGACACCCACGTGCAACAGGTTAAAGGGTAAAACATAGGCCAGATTTATATTGGGCTGTAGTCATCTTTTGTTACTATTGTATAAACCATATGTCACGTTTTTGTTTTTGTTTTGCATGATCACTTGTATTACTGAGTACTTTTATGTGTAGTTATGTCTAAAACACATTGACTATGTTATTTGTTTTTCGTTCATAATAACCCATTGTTTCTGTTGTTTACATTCATTGATTGCAGCAATGTATTTTCTGACCTGTTACACATTAGCTATCAAATGATTCCTTGTTGAACTACTGTTTTCCCTCATCACAAAACATGAGGGTGCTTTTCAACTGGCTGCTCTGCAAACTTCCAAAATAGACGCTCCTTGAACTTTATCTCCCTTGTCATCTCCCTGGCAAGGAACAGTTTTATTTTTGTATGCCAGCAAAATAGCCAATCACCCACATCTGCTTAGAGATTGACTGATGGTTTCAATCACTTTCTATACGGGACATCATTCACAAAGATTCACCTGCTCTAAACGAAGTGACTAATCTGATATGCACCATTATAATCTTTCTGACATCCAGCAGAACATGAGAATTCTGATTTACAGATGAAGGGTTAGAAACTAACTGTGACAGAAAATATCCAGTTTTTTTCTTTTTTTAAAAGAAGATAAAACTGTAGAACTGGTAGAAGGACCTGTTCTGAGAATTAGATTATCTGGAAAGATCCTCAAAGAAATTAGTCTGCCGGAAAGAGACCATCTGTGACAAATTCTTCTTGCTGAGGATATAGCAACAAAAAGGATAAGTTCTATGTAAAAATCTGCAAAGGGATAATAATGTTTCTATAGGAAATCTAAAATTGATAGATGATGCCTATCTGGAACCAGATCTCACTCAAAGTCTAGAATGCAAAAAAACTTCTGAAACCTAAGCACATACAGTTCTAAGGAACCAACCCCAAACTGGCTCCACCCAATTTTTCTTTAAAGACAGTCTGTTGATTTTTTAACACAGAGGCGGATAAAGCTAGACTGAAACCATCCATCCTGAAGAAAAGAGAAAGCATATACCCCTTCTGTTGAAAGATGGATTATAAGTAGGGGTATGTATACATCTACCACTAGCAATAACACACCAGTGGAATATGAAGTCCAATCAATGTCTCAATACATTAGTCCCAGGCTCAAACCTTGATAGCTGGCTATGAGCAGGCAGGAGACAGGTATGTAAAGCATTAAAAAATTTTGATACATTAAATAAGCAAGAGACGACACACAATAAAAATCCCACACCAATTTCTAAAAATAGGAAATTGTTTTATCTTTAAAATGACACCAGAACAAAAAACACCCAACACAGGGAACAAGAGTTTTGAATTTATAAAGATCAAACACGTTGCTTAAAAACCTATAGCACCAACTTGGGACATTTGGTTGCGCCTGACCGGGACAAAGTCTAAGTTTGAGGTCAACTGCGATGGAGCCCTGGTCGGATATGGAAGGCCCCAGTCAAAATTTTACCTTTGGACTTAAAAACTTTTCTGGAGGATTTTCTGTTGACGTCACCAAGTCCCCTCCTGTAGGCAAATGTCAATGCAGCATCATGGGTTTGCTTCCCCACGAGGCCCCGGTCAAATCCTGGAAGTCTGGAGCTCCCGAGCATTCAGAGGGATGAACCTGAAATACTGGCTTTGCACGGGGGTGTTGTGGGCGTTGAGGAAGGCATAGCAGTGTATGGGTTCATTTTTTCTTTGGGAACTGCAAGCGGGAAAAGTGCTTTGTGACAACCTTACAAATTTCTTCCTCTTCTTCTGCTTGACAGGTCAACTAAATCTTTCCAGAAAACAGATGAGGTAGATGAACTTTTTTTTGGAAAGTTTCATGAAGATTCATCAAACTGTTCAAAGTTATTAGGAAAATAAAAACAAAATAAATTAGTTTTTAGGGATATGGATTCATTTATTTGATGTCCAGTTTTTTATATTTTGATTATATATATTTGAATAAATCACTTATGTATGTTAATGTCTGTATATGTCACAGGATTTGAACCCTTCAAACAAAATTGTGCCCCTTCTCCACACCAAAACAGTCTGGGGAACCACAGTAATGACAACATTTACATTCTGGGTTGTGCCTTTCAGAAATCCTGGAAAGGGTTGTTTTTATACATTTGTGTATATTTATTATTGATGAATAATATTTGTTAAGAGCAATACTCTACAAAATGGAATAAACATAAAGTGACTACGTAGGTGTATTCAATGATTCAATGAAAGGTTATGGTGGGTCATTGAGGCAATAAGAAGACACCAAGGGGGTTATTCCAACTTTGGAGGAAGTGGTAATCCGTCCCAAAAGTGACGGTAAAGTGACGGATATACCACCAGCCGTATTACAAGTCCATTATATCCTATGGAACTCGTAATACGCCTGGTGGTAAATCCGTCACATTTGGGACGGATTACCACCTCCTCCAAAGTTGGAATAACCCCCCAAATGTGTTTAATCACATACATATGTTACATAATGTACCTAGCACAATTTGTCAGTAAGTTGAAGGTGGAAGGCAGAGGGTGAACATGCCAAAGTTGGCAGGTCAGAAATTTTGTTGTAGTAGAAGTCTGCAGTATGTCTGCTGTACTTGTCACAGCAAGTGTTCTTCAAGGTGGGCTTGAACATATGGAGAAAGCTGGTAATTTTTTTGTCTGCTGTATTTGAGTTCCAGTGGAGCTGTACCAGCAAGGTGAAAAAATATAATCTGTAAGTGGCAGATGGTGACATAGGGGGTGACAAAAAGTTTTGATTGACAGAATTTTAGTTAACAGCAATGACAAAACATGGGAGGGTTTGGTAAAGGCATACAAGAGGGTTTATAGACAGCCTTGAAGACTAGAGTCAAGAATTGTTACAAAAAGGGCTTTCTTTGTAAATCAGGTGTTCACCCATGCAATGGTGTAATAAGGTGGGTTTGTGCGTGGTAAGATGTGAAAGGATTTAATGGGAAAGTCAACAACTTAATCTAGCGGGGAGAAATTAATGTGGAAATCCAAAAAAAAGACTGCTGTGGGTTTTCTTATCAGTTCCATGATGAAGGTGTTGGCTGCTTGGAAGGAGAGATTAGGGCTTCTAAGGTTGTTACACTAACCTTATGATCAGGATTTAATGGAAGCTATGCTATTTTTCACTTCTCAATACTCCTACTAGTGACCACATACATGGAAATATGAAGTCCATCTGTAAAGGTGGAGAAAGGGGAATGAGATAACAGAGGAAACAGAGAAACAGGTCTCCAACACTGTGCCTCACCATTCAGCTGGACAGTGAAGCCTGTGAAATCAAACGAAACACTTCAAAACAAAAGATATCTTGTGTTTTCACATTAAGAGAACTAAGCATAACTCCAGCACTATCTCTGTGTAATCAACTATATACAAAAAAAAATCTCAAAATACATAGGCTTTGGTATTCCTCCCTACGTTTAAGATACCCACATCAAGTTTCATCACTACTAACATTACAGT
Source organism: Pleurodeles waltl (assembly GCF_031143425.1). Lineage (NCBI taxonomy): Eukaryota > Metazoa > Chordata > Amphibia > Caudata > Salamandridae > Pleurodeles > Pleurodeles waltl. Next base: position 530,197,564 of record NC_090449.1, read on the forward strand.
AGAAGATGACATTTGTTTCCACCTGATTCAAGCTGAACAATAAATTTCTCATACAGTTAATAATCTGTTGTATTCTAATCTCGACAATTGTGCACGTTTACTGACACTTTAATACATCATACATGATAATCATGAAACATCTAAAAATCCACTTTAAGCATCTTCCCTGTGAATTCACAGGGTAACTTAGTAAATATCAGGCAAGCCTAACAATTCAAACAAGTGTATAAGGGAACAGTTCAAACTTTTAATTTCATCAATAACAACATTTCCGGATACATCTTTGAAATCCAATAGTCGATTCAAAACAATCCTTTGAAAACCAATAAGACCTTGCGACAAAGTTCAAAATCCATGTGGCCAGGTCCTAGCTGCAGCAATACTGTAGCATACCTGCCTAGCAAAGGATACAGTGAATGACAAGATTAAATATATTTAATAATCCAAGAAGGGTACTCTCGCTCTGGGATATGCAAGCGTTCGTGAGCTCCTCGGAATAATAATTCATTGCCAGCAGGCTGCCACGCAGCGTCTCCGTGTTCTCAGCTTTGGTCCAAATAGTGCCAACACTCGATCACCATCAGCCTTTCCCTCGCTGAAAGGCACCCAGCTCGAGCGAATTTCGAGTACCACCTCCCCTTGCATTGGCCAGACAAAGTGCTATGCACAACCGTCAGCTCCGCTTCCTCATAGGACAGCAGTTTCATACATTTTGGACGGACAGCAGTAGCTTAGCTGGATATAAAAAAAAAACAAAAAAAACTTCAATCATATTCTGGAATTAAAGAACATATCAAGATTACTGGCAGAACAGGGTGAGGTGAGGGCGTTTGTAGGGTATAGGGTTTGGTTACCAATAGTACTGGTTGCAAAGGAAGCAGCATAATAAATCCTTTCAGTTTTGACTCAATTAGAGAATTGTGTTTTTTTTACACTTAGGCCCTGATTTATACTTTCGCGTTACTTTCTGACGCAAAAACGGTGCAAACTTACAAAATACAATTTTGGCCCATATTTATACTTTCTTAGCGCCGCATTTGCGTCATTTTTTGACGCAAAACGGCCTAAACTTGCAAAATACAATTGAATTTTGTAGGTTTGCGCCGTTTTTGTGTCAAAAACGACAAAAATGTGGTGCTAAAAAAGTATAAATATGGGCCTTTGTATTTTGTAAGTTTGCACCGCTTTTGCGTCAATAAATGAGGGTAATGCTGCGCAAAAAAGTATAAATCAGGGCCTAAGTATTTATTTTTCCTGCAAAGGAAGAGTATAAACGGCAATCGGCACTGTAATTTCACCTCCATATCATTGCAAATGTGACTATTAGCTGAACCGTATTTGTCAAATTTTATGTCAAGGAGACGACAAATTTTACAATTAATAAATAGTCCTAAGAAATTGGTTAAACATTCTTTACGAAATTCCTATGGTATTTTTTCATGATACAGTGGTTATGGATGCACGAGTTACAGAGAAGCCCTAGGGTCTTGGTACATTTTGTGATATTTGGTCAAGAATATTCTACACCCATATTATTAAATATTGTAATATTAACTAAATTCCTAATAACCCTTTGGGAATGAACATGAGTGGATTTATTAGACAGTTTACTTCCCGGCTATATTTGCTTGGAGGGAGCACTACATTGTATGAAGATGGGATTATCTTGTGTCCCATTAATTAAAATGTGGACATGCTACCAAGAGAAGGTAATGCAGAATCTTTCACTTCAAATAACATAGCCATGTACATGAGAACATCAAGCAATCTTTTCTTTGCTGCATTGCAATGAAGTCTTGAGGGCAAGTAAGTGGAAATTAGTCTGTTTCCAATATTATGCTGCAAATAAATTTATGTTGTATCGGTCAGAGAAGGAGACCTATATAAGTACTTGATATTTATTTTAAGATAATTAATCTTGCAAATTTCAATACGTTAAAGGTGACAAGGTGATTAACATTTTTCCTTCTGTAATTCCTTAAGCATGGTGTGGTCCCTGTGATCATGTTAATGGTCTCAGTTCGATGCCCAAAACAGTCTCTCAAGGGACTCTAAAGAGAATCATATTTGTTTATATACAATGTTTATAAGTGTATGAATGGTGTCAACTCCGACTTCTATTCGTGTAATGTACAGTAACCCCGCATGCATGGTGCTTTATGTTGCTGTTCCCCGTGTTTTGAAGTGTTTTTCAGGACATTAATCTTAGTCCAAGAGAGAGTGGGACACCACAGTCCTTCCCAACGGTCGCCCAGGATCCAAAGGGAAAGACCTCCTGAACACCAACATCAAGTCTGATTGATAAAGCACAGGAAATCAAATTGGCAAAAACTACATTCTGTTGTTCTGACGGCCTGCTTTTCAACAATCAAAATGCATCCCTACGTTTAAGCCATGAAGATTGAGTCTATGAATGCAAATCAGAATGGCTGGGATGCTCCGTGCCTTTTTGGACCTACGTGAGGCCAAAGGAACCCATTCCACACCTGAAATAGAGAAAAAACAGGGGAGTGGAAAGCCCAAAGCAGGTTTTACACCACAATATGCCAAAGCCCATCATTACTCCACAGAAGCAGATCCCGGGATATAATACATCCATTTAGCAGAGCAGAGTTGTGAGCAAAATAACTAGGGTCTTCCGATTCATTTAAAAAATTGTACTCATGGGCGATGCGTTTAACTGCTCTTAGGTATACCCATCATTCCCTGATGCCACAAACCTAACTTTAGGACCTCTGGCAGCAGGGAGCTGTATGAACCTAAGCATGAATAAATAGATGTGGGCTATAAGCAGCTTCAGAGTGGCACACTTGAGCCCTAGGTGGCAGGCAGACGTATACCAGAGTCCAACATGAACCGTTTTCATCTCTCTAAATTTTTCTTAATTTGCAAGCTTTTGACTTTTGACAATTCTTACACAGGCTTGCCACTGCAGCCTGAGTGAAATAACGTCCGCTTTATTTCACAGCCATTTGTCACTGCACATAAGTAACTTATAAGTCACCTATGTGTCTAACCCTCACTTGGTGAAGGTTGGGTGCCAAGTTACTTAGTGTGTTGGCACCCTGGACCTAGTCAAGGTGCCCCCACATCGTTCAGGGCTAATTCCCCGAACTTTGTGAGTGCGGGGACACTATTACACGTGTGCACTGCACATAGGTCACTACCTATGTGTAGCATCACAAAGGTAACTCCGAACAATGGCCATGTAATATGTCTAAGATCATGGAATTGTCACCCCAATAGCATTCTGGTATTGGGGGGACATTTCCATGATCCCCCAGGTCTCTAGCACAGAACCCGGGTACTGCCAAACTGCCTTTCCGAGGTTTCCACTGCAGCTGCTGCTGCTGCCAACCCCTTAGACAGGATTCTACCCTCCTGGGATCTGGGCAGCTCCGGCCCAGGAAGGCAGAACAAAGGATTTTCTCTGAGAAAGGGTGTTACACCCTCTCCCTTTGGAAATAGGTGTGAAGGGCTGGGGAGGAGTAGCCTCCTCCAGCCTATGGAAATGCTTTGATGGGCACAGATGGTGCCCATCTCTGCATAAGCCAGTCTACACCGGTTCAGGGATCCCCCAGCCCTGCTCTGGTGCGAAACTGGACAAAGGAAAGAGGAGTGACCACTCCACTGACCAGTACCTCCCAGGGTAGGTGCCCAGAGCTCCTCCAGTGTGTCCCAGACCTCTGCCATCTTGGATTCAGAGGTGTTGGGGCACACTGGACTGCTCTGAGTGGCCAGTGCCAGTAGGTGATGTCAGAGACCACTTCTGATAGGTTCTTACCTCTCTTGGTAGCCAAACCTCCTTTCTTGGTAGCCAAACCTCATTTTCTGGCTATTTAGGGTCTCTCCTCTCTCTGGGGTATTCTTCAGATAACGAATGCAAGAGCTCACCAGAGTTCCTCTGCACTTCCCTCTTCGACTTCTGCCAAGGATCGACCACTGACTGCTCCAAGACGCCTGCAAAACCGCAACAAAGTAGCAAGACGACTACCAGCAACATTGTAGCACCTCATCCTGCCGGCTTTCTCAACTGTTTCCTGGTGGTGCATGCTCTGACGGCTGTCTGCCTTCACCCTGCACTGGAAGCCAAGAAGAAATCTCCAGTGGGTCGACAGAATCTTCCCCCTGCTAACACGGGCACCAAAAGACTGCATCACTAGTCCTCTGGGTCCCCACTCATCCTGACGAGCGTGGTCCCTGGAACACAGGTGCTGGGTCCAAGTGTCTCCCGCAGTCCAGTTGCCATTCTGTCCAAATTTGGTGGAAGTAAGTCCTCGCCTCCCCACGCCAGACAGCAAACCTGTGCACTGTGTGATTTGCAGCTGCTCCAGCTTCTGTGCACTTCTTCAAGGATTCCTTTGTGCACAGCCTAGCCTGGGTCCCCAGCACTCCGTCCTGCAGTGCTCAACCCGCTGAGTTGGACTCCAATGTCGTGGGACCCTCCTTTTGTGACTCTGAGTTCGCAGAGCTTCTAAGTGCCTGCTCCGGTACTTCTGCAGGTGCTGCCTGCTTCTGCAGGGGCTCTCTGAGTTGCTGAGCGCCTCCTCTGTCTCCTCCACCAAGGGGCAATATCCTGGTCCTTCCTGGTCCCCAGCAGCACCCAAAAACGTCTACTGCGACCCTTGCAGCTAGCAAGGCTTGTTTGCGGAATTTCTGTGTGGAAACACTTCTGCAACATCCAGCACGCAGTGGGACATCTTCCATCCAAAGGAGAAGTTCCTAGCCCTTTTTGTTGTTGCAGAATCTTCGGCTTCTTCCACTCAGAGGCAGCCCTTTTGCACCTTCATCCGGGGTTTCCTGGGCTCCTGCCCCCCCCGGACACTATCACGACTCTTGTACTTGGTCCTCTTGCCTTACAGGTCCTCACATCCAGGAATCCATCTTCAGTGCTTTGCTGGTGCTTGTGGTTCTTGCAGAATCCCCCTATCACGACTATTGTGTCTTTCTGGGATAGTGGGGTAACATTACTCCTACTTTCTAGGGTCTTGGGGTAGGGTATTTTGGACACCCTTACTGTTTTCTCACAGTCCCAGCGACCCTCTAGAATCTCCCATAGGTCTGGGGTCCATTCGTGATTCGAATTCCACTTTTGGAGTATATGGTTTGTGTTGCCCCTAGACCTATGTTTACCTATTGCATCCTATTATGATTCAACGTTGTTTGCACTACTTTTCTTACTGTTACTTACCTGTTTTGGGTTTGTCTACATATAACTTGTGTATTGTACTTACGTTCTAAGTGAGGGTATTCTCTGAGATACTTTTGGCATATTGTCATAAACATAAAGTGCCTTTATTTTTAGTAACTCTGAGTATTGTGTTTTCTTATGATATTGTGCTATATGATATAAGTGGTATAGCAGGAGCTTTGCATGTCTCCTAGTTCAGCCTAAGCTGCTAGAAACACCTCTATTCTACTAATAAGGGATAACTGGACCTGGCACAGTGTGTAAGTACCACAAGGTACCCACTATAAGCCAGGCCAGCCTCCTACAGGCTCCTTCCCTTTTGCGAATGGGTTAGCCCCATTTGAAATGGGTGTTAACTGCGAATTGCTTTGCGACCGCGTTCGCGGTCAGAAAGCAATTCTACATCACGATGCGAATCGCAAATAGGAAGGAGGACACCCCTTCCTATTTGCGAGTCGCATTCCCATTTCGCGAGTCGGTAACCAGGTTACCGACTCGCAAAATGGGAATGAGCATCGCGATGTGTGTTTTGCATGGCGCAAACAGCGAAATCTGCTGTTTGCACCATGCAAAACGCTTGCTACATCTGGCCCTTAATTGCACTAAAAAGTTTAAAATTGATAATTTAGGGTCTACTAATTGGCTTTTTGTCGTTCTGGTGTCAAATTACTCATTAAAGTTTACTTACTTTTCTAAATTGATGTGTTATTTTCCTTGTGTTGTGTTTTCACTTCAGTAGTGTTGTGCGATACATAAATACCTCACAAAATGCCTGACTGCTTTTGTGACATGTTTCCCAAATGCTTTCCAAGTTAATTTAGTGACTTTTTGTCTTTGACCCTGACAGGGACTGGGGTTGTTTCTTAAGAAAGTTCATACCACCCTCAATTAAAAACTTGATTTCCTATATGCTGATAGCTTGTTAAAATAATTAGAAAATGATAAGCTAGAAGAAATTTGTGTCAGTGGTTTCATATTATTACATTGCATTAAACTATGCATAAAAACAGAGAGTTTTGGGGGCATACAGATATTTCCATCATGTTAGATGGTATTATGGCCCTCAGCATGGCATTGGTGTTAAATCCCGCTTACCGCCACACTGATGGCCGCCAACTTACTGCCACGGTGGCGGATATCCGTTCTCCATATTATGACACAAACACTCCAATCCAACAGAATTCAGCCACAGACACAAATCTGCCAGACCAAAGGTCAGTGAGAAACTGGCGGTAACAAAACGCACATCGTTATGCCAACAGAACAACACCAATCACATTATGACCCACAAATCACCACAGTGGCCATTTAATGGCGGTAAACCATTGGCGGTACATACCGCTGCACTCACAATGGACACCCACACACAAAACAACTCCACATTGGCCAATTCAAATACACACCTGACACCCATACACACACCACACCCACACATCCACACCACTATAAAACACACACCCACATCACCCACAACCCTTTACGATTAGAAATCGATTACAAATCATTGCCACCAGAGAGATACCAAGACCACTGAGATAACTAGAGCCACACACTACTCACACCTATACACCACTTATGCACTCCACATCACACACCCCAACACATTACCCAACACATTACCCAACACACCCTCACCAATACACCTCACATAAAACCCATGGCACCACAAAGACACCCCCTTTTCACAGAGGAGAAGCTAAGGGTCATGGTGGAGGAAATTGTCAGGGTAGAGCCACAGCTATTTGGAGCAGATATCAATAGCCAGGAAGATGGAGCTATGGTGAGAATCGTGGACAGGGCAATGCCATGGGACAGCACCCCAGAACTTTTGATGACATCAGGAAGAGGTGGAACGACCTACGGGGTAAGGTATGTTCCATAGCAGCAAGACAACAGCTCGCTATCCAGAGGACTGGCGGTGGACCCCCACCTCCTCCCCCACAACCCACAGCAAGTCTGGGCAATACTGCATCCTAAGGGACTGGACGGAGTCGGAGGAGGACTGGACTCTGGTAAGTCAACTCTCTACTATTATCACCCCCTACCTGCATGCCAAAACATACCCTCACCCTCACTCCCATCACTCCACTACATCCCACACACTCCACCATTATATCTCACTTATCCCAATGCCAAGCCCTGCATGCTGTACCAATGCATGGACACCCATCACAGCCCTGCATGGACACTCATCACTAAAGCATGCACAGCACAGAGAACTAACAACCCCACCATACACTAACATACAAACGTGAAAGCTGGCAGGGCAAATCCGTCCATAGAGGGGAAACCAGAGATGTACAATATGTCATACACATCAACCATAACACATCATTTACATCCCCACAGATACCCCAACCAATGTCACCGGAGAGGAGGTGCCAGCATTATCCATTCCTCCAACAGAAGAGGCCCAACGTGATGACAGTAACTCTGGCCTTCAGGATCTGGACGATCTACCTGGCCCATCAGGGACCACTGGACAGCCGGTTACCCAGGCCCAGTCACAGACCACCACAGAGCATCCCCCATCAGGAAACACCACCACAGCACCCACCAGCGTACTCACACCTCTGTCCCCAGGACATGACAATCAGCAGTGTGTCCACCTCTACAGGGACCCCTGGCCACACCTTGCATATAAGACAATCAGGGACCCCTGCAACTATCCAGACATCTGAACAGCCTTCCACTTCTGCTGCCACTAATGTTCCAGGAGGCTCCGCCACAGGACTCCCACGCCAACAGCACCCCTCCCCCTGCAGAAGGTGAACCACGCTGCAGAAGTTTCTTGCGATCCAGACAGAAGCCTGAGACACATGCCAAGACTCCCACCAGGAAATTAGACTCTCCTTATTGTCCCCCTTGTGTCCCACTCACTCACCCTGTCCACACTGAAATGTCATTGCTCCCCTTCCTATGTCCCCTTGGACAATGCACTTGTGCTACAAACAGACTGGAACAATACCCCAGACTTTTCTCCATCTTCACACCATCCCATTGGCCTTTCCCCTATATGTTAGTACTTCAATAAACACCCTTTGAAAAGAAATCCTTTGGAGTATGTCATGTATACCAAATATGTATTTTTTTAAACAGATACAAATATTGAAATAGAACTGTACATACAATGAGCATAGATTAATGGCCTATAGCTGGCTGTAGTGATCACACTAGGAGCATTTGTCAAATCACCAACATCTGCAAAATGAATTGCCAGAGGGAACAGTAAGTGGGCATAGAAGTGGGAAACATCAGCATGCCATTGCCACACAGGTTACAACGGAAGTCATTGAAATGTAAAGTCACACTGTCTTACCTGTGTGTCATTGGAAGTATGGACGGATCACAGATGTTCTGTTGTCCTCATCTTCATTCTCTGCCTCCTCATCCTCACTGTCCACAGGGTCTACTGCTGCCACCGGGGCCTCTCCAGTCTCCTCTTCCTGCAGAAAAGGTACATGGCATCTGAGGGCCAGGTTGTGCCACATGCAGCATGCCACTACTGTCTGGCAGACCTTCTTGGGTGAGTAGCACAGGGATCCACCTGTTAGATGGAGGCACCGGAACCTGGCCTTCAGGAGGCCAAAGGTTCTCTCAATTATCCTTCTGGTTCGCCCATGTGCCTCATTATAATGTTCTTCTGCCCTTGTCCTGGCATTCCTCACAGGGGTCATCAGCCATGTTAGGTTTCGGTAACCAGAGTCACCTGCAAATATTGAGGGTCAACATTTAGCCACATACTTTCCTATATGGCCAACACCACAGACATACACCAACATATACTGGGTGTGAACCAGGGCTTATCTATTAGCCACACCCTGTGCCTCTGTAGTTGGCCCATCACATTTGGGATGCTGCTATTCCTTAGGACAAAGGCATAATGCGCCGACCCCGGATACTTAGCATTGATGTGCAAGATGTATTGGTCCACCAAGCACACCATCTGAACATTCATTGAGTAGAAATTCTTACGATTCTGGAACACCTATTCATTCTGGCGGGGGGGGGGCAAATGCAATATGTGTACCATCAATCGCCCCAATTATGTTGGGGATATGTCTCATTACATAAAACCAGGCCTTCACGGTGCCCAAATCCTCAACCTGGGTTAAAGCAATGTAGCTGCACATTTGTTTTATCAGTGCAGACAACACTCTTCTCAGCGCTATTGATAACAGTGGCTGTGACATTCCTGCTGCCAAGCCCACTGTCACTTGGAAAGAACCAATTGCCAGGAAATGGAGTACAGATAGCACTTGCACAAGAGGGGGATCCCAGTGACGGATAGCAGATATCAGGTCAGGCTCCAGTTGAGCACGCAGCTATGTGATTGTGGCACTGTCAAATCTATAGGTGAGAATAATGTGCCTGTCTTCCAGTGTAGTCCACCGGGGGTCTGTACACAAGGGTATGTCTCCATCTCCTATTTGTCCGCAGCAGTAGGTATCTAAGGGACAAAAGAGTAAGGAGGCTGTCACAATCTGAACATTGGAGCTGCAACAGTAGTTTACATTCTGTGCACATGTGATTGGCCAGTGTGTTTTGTCCAGTATGTGCCTACTTCTCCTGTGATGCAGCATGATTCCATAGGGCTGCCCACCCCTGAAATGGTGTCCACCTGGCCTGTGTGGAGGGACAGGTGGACATGAGGTAATTCTGCTGACATTCTGCGCCATGACGGGTGGTGGTCGGGAACCGCCGTGCAATTCCTCATTGGTTAAGATTGGGCACTATGGGGTACAGTGGCCAATGGTGATCCATGCCGGTGGTGACTGTATGCACCGCCGCGGACGTGACTGCCATTTTCTATCTGATTCCTCACTTGCTACCTGACCTTCCATGGTAGAGGACCTACACTATGACTGCTGTATGGGTCTCCAGACCAATAGGTGAGTACACTGTGGGCGTGCATGTGGCATGCATGTATGGAGGTGTGTGTGATGGCTCCATGGAAGGGGGGAGGGATGTCCTCCTGGCTGGGTATGCATTGGGTGCTGGGCTATATGTGTTCCAATAGTGCTATAAATCGGTACGGTGGGCCATATGTGTACCTGGCTGGTCTGTTTGTCTAATGGTGTTTTCCTGTGTGTATTACCCCTGCAGGTCAGCGCCCATTAAAAGAACGGTATATGGCGTGCCATCGCCAAGGAAGTGCAGACCCTGGGGGTCTATGGCAGGTGGAGCACCCACTGTCGCAAACAGTGGGAGGACCTGAGATGCTGGGCACGGAAGACAGAGGAGGCCTAGCTGGGGATGGCCTCCCAACGAGGAAGGGGTGCTCGTCGGACCCTGACCCCCCCTGATGGTTCGCATACTGGTGGTGACCTATCTCATACTGGTGATGGCCTATCCAGAGCTGGATGGGTGCTAGAAGTCATTGCTGCTTATTTTTTAGAAAAAGGTTTGCATCAGCAAAGATGCACCACTTTTCTTGCGCCCTTCTACTGGCACCTAACGACACCATGGTTGCGCCATATTTATAATACGGTGCACCATGAACTTTTTTACGCTATTATGGTGCTTTGCTACACTAGCATAAAGTTTTTTGACACTAGTGCAGCAAAGTGCAAGGAGGCCCATAGGTCACCATGGAAGCATAATTTTAATGCCTGCTGTGAGCAGGCGTTAGAAAGGATGCTAAAAATGGCACAGTGAAATCTTTCACATTTTTCTGTGCTATTTTTGCATGCCTCCTAGTGCTGGAACGCCCCCCTTACCTACATTATGCCTGGTGCAGGCATAATGTGGCACAAGGGGTTACAAGGTGGCACACTGCTTGTATTGCACCACTTCGTAAATATGGCGTGGCAAAAAAAACTTTAGCACCGCCTTAACGTAAAAAAATGACATTGTGGTGGTGCTAAGGTGGTGCTAGAGGCTCTTAAATATGCCCCATTGTTTCGTATTATGAGGTGTGCTGTAATGACCACAACCTTGAAATGCGGAAACACCATTTAGACACACAAGTCCACATTTCTGTAAGATGAAAACTCAGAATGAGAGGCATTTAATGCACCAGACAACAACTGCACCCAGGGGAATCAGTATTTAGAAGCTGTAGTAGATAACTCTCCTCATTGCGGCCCACTTACAATATGAGGCTTTGAAGGTAGATCTGCATTTTCCCAGATTTTGTGGGCATTAGAGCTTTGTTATGCAAATGAAATAATCACGAGACATATCAGACCATATATTCAGAGATCACCACAAAGATGCAATATTTTTGTGTGTACGATTCATTTCTAACTCACTTTTCTATTTTCAATTTTCAAAATGCTTTTGACTCACATTTCGGTGATATAAAGTCCTGGAATCTGAGAGAAGCCAAAAATGTTCTTCCACCCAGCGTTCCCTCAAGTCTCCGGATGAAAATGGTACCTCACTTGTGTGGGTAGGCCTAGTGTCCGTGTCAGGAATAAATCACACAGCTTTCAATGTTAGTCCTTACATGAGGGCAACTGTCGACCCTGGGGTGATCTATTCCTGAGGCAGGCACTAGGTACAGGCACTCAAGTGGGGTAGCGTTTTTATCAGGACAGGTGGGGAAAAACTGGGTGGCAGATATTTTGTGGATCCCAGCATACTCCTGTAGTTTGTGTGGCAGAAATGAAAAAAAATTAGTTTTTATTCAACATTTCACATTTGCAGTGTATTCTGGGTAATTTAACATTGGGGAATCTACACAAGTCACACCTCAGTGGACTCCCAAGGGTGCCTAGGTTCTAGAAATGTCTGGGTTTGGTAGGTTTCCCCATATGGCCGCAAGCCTGGGACCAGAAACGCAGGTGCCTGCCTTAAAAAACCAAGTTGTTTTGTGATAGATAAGTTTGATGTCTCCACAATACGATTTGGGTGTTGGAATTTGGGGTTGAACTACATTGGGACGCTCTCAAGAGAGCACTATCTCTGTCCTTACTGCCACATGCACCTGCTCTCTGGATTGGGCTAACCTGCTATTGTCCCTCTGCACAGACTGTGCTTGCGAAGAGACAGCAGGACTGTCCTCATCACCTCCCTCAGAAGCACAGGAAGAGGATTTTTCGGAAAAATCACTCCCAAAGTCTGCGCTATTGTCCTATCCCTCAGATGCTGTCTCAGTATCTGCTGTCTCAATCTCTGATCCTATGTCAGAGCTGTCCTCTATAACCCAAGTTAGGGCTTGAGCAGCAGTCATCCTACTAGACGCCATCTCTGCTACTGGCTACATTCGCTCTAAAACACAAGCCTACGTAGATAGGGGTGTGTGTGATGCATGCAACCGTAAAGCTCAGTCACCTTACCTTTGCATCTTTTCTCAAGCAGCACGTTCTCTCAAGACACTTTAAAAAACAAAGAAAACACACTATTTCTTCAACTTGTCATGTGCCAATCATCACAGTCTTTAGCACCTCTGGAGCACAGTCCAAAAGTCATTATTGGTGCTCCCACTCCCATGACCTCCTCCTCGGATTCCCTTACTACCACCCAGCAAAAGTGCCCTTCATCTCTTCATAGCCCCCCTCGCACACACATTTCATTTGTATCATGGCACAGGTAATGGCTGGCTTTACTAATCCACTCAGCTATTTAGATAAAATACAGATTTGATATTTGCAGTAGGCATACAAACCTTTGCTGCCTCAAAGCTACAGTTGAAACATGCCAGTTGAAGTATGTGCATTGCTTTGAAGGCACAAGCTGCAACTGCAAGAGAACTGGTGGCGAATATATATATATATATATATATATATATATATATATATATATGTATATATATATATATATATGTTTCTAACATACCATACAACTATTAAAAAAATAATTGACTGAGGGCCAGGTAACCAATTCAGGAAGGCCTCATTTGAAAAAGGAGAATCTCCCCTTTCAAACAAGGCCTTCCCGAACTGTGGGGAGGCCCGCTTGGGCCCATTTTCCCCCCGAAGCAGGAAGCTGCTTTGCCTCTGCCTCCTGTTCCGGTCAGGAAAACAGATTGTGATGCTAGAGCACCATGCGGCACGCTGACGTCACAAAGGGGGAGCGGACGGTCATGGGAAGACAGGGAAGCTCTTCCGTTTCTCACAACAGGGTTTTAAATTAAAAAAATAATCCCCCGGTGCAACGCACCAAAGGATTTTTTGACTCCCTTTCTGGTGTCGGCCACTGGTCGTGACCCGCACCAGGGAGGTAGTGTGGGCATCGCCAGTGGCCGACACCCACGTGCAACAGGTTAAAGGGTAAAACATAGGCCAGATTTATATTGGGCTGTAGTCATCTTTTGTTACTATTGTATAAACCATATGTCACGTTTTTGTTTTTGTTTTGCATGATCACTTGTATTACTGAGTACTTTTATGTGTAGTTATGTCTAAAACACATTGACTATGTTATTTGTTTTTCGTTCATAATAACCCATTGTTTCTGTTGTTTACATTCATTGATTGCAGCAATGTATTTTCTGACCTGTTACACATTAGCTATCAAATGATTCCTTGTTGAACTACTGTTTTCCCTCATCACAAAACATGAGGGTGCTTTTCAACTGGCTGCTCTGCAAACTTCCAAAATAGACGCTCCTTGAACTTTATCTCCCTTGTCATCTCCCTGGCAAGGAACAGTTTTATTTTTGTATGCCAGCAAAATAGCCAATCACCCACATCTGCTTAGAGATTGACTGATGGTTTCAATCACTTTCTATACGGGACATCATTCACAAAGATTCACCTGCTCTAAACGAAGTGACTAATCTGATATGCACCATTATAATCTTTCTGACATCCAGCAGAACATGAGAATTCTGATTTACAGATGAAGGGTTAGAAACCAACTGTGACAGAAAATATCCAGTTTTTTTCTTTTTTTAAAAGAAGATAAAACTGTAGAACTGGTAGAAGGACCTGTTCTGAGAATTAGATTATCTGGAAAGATCCTCAAAGAAATTAGTCTGCCGGAAAGAGACCATCTGTGACAAATTCTTCTTGCTGAGGATATAGCAACAAAAAGGATAAGTTCTATGTAAAAATCTGCAAAGGGATAATAATGTTTCTATAGAAAATCTAAAATTGATAGATGATGCCTATCTGGAACCAGATCTCACTCAAAGTCTAGAATGCAAAAAAACTTCTGAAACCTAAGCACATACAGTTCTAAGGAACCAACCCCAAACTGGCTCCACCCAATTTTTCTTTAAAGACAGTCTGTTGAATTTTTAACACAGAGGCGGATAAAGCTAGACTGAAACCATCCATCCTGAAGAAAAGAGAAAGCATATACCCCTTCTGTTGAAAGATGGATTATAAGTAGGGGTATGTATACATCTACCACTAGCAATAACACACCAGTGGAATATGAAGTCCAATCAATGTCTCAATACATTAGTCCCAGGCTCAAACCTTGATAGCTGGCTATGAGCAGGCAGGAGACAGGTATGTAAGGCATTAAAAAAATGTTGATACATTAAATAAGCAAGAGACGACACACAATAAAAATCCCACACCAATTTCTAAAAATAGGAAATTGTTTTATCTTTAAAATGACACCAGAACAAAAAACACCCAACACAGGGAACAAGAGTTTTGAATTTATAAAGATCAAACACGTTGCTTAAAAACCTATAGCACCAACTTGGGACATTTGGTTGCGCCTGACCGGGACAAAGTCTAAGTTTGAGGTCAACTGCGATGGAGCCCTGGTCGGATATGGAAGGCCCCAGTCAAAATTTTACCTTTGGACTTAAAAACTTTTCTGGAGGATTTTCTGTTGACGTCACCAAGTCCCCTCCTGTAGGCAAATGTCAATGCAGCATCATGGGTTTGCTTCCCCACGAGGCCCTGGTCAAATCCTGGAAGTCTGGAGCTCCCGAGCATTCAGAGGGATGAACCTGAAATACTGGCTTTGCACGGGGGTGTTGTGGGCGTTGAGGAAGGCATAGCAGTGTATGGGTTCATTTTTTCTTTGGGAACTGCAAGCGGGAAAAGTGCTTTGTGACAACCTTACAAATTTCTTCCTCTGCTTCTGCTTGACAGGTCAACTAAATCTTTCCAGAAAAAAGATGAGGTAGATGAACTTTTTTTTGGAAAGTTTCATGAAGATTCATCAAACTGTTCAAAGTTATTAGGAAAATAAAAACAAAATAAATTAGTTTTTAGGGATATGGATTCATTTATTTGATGTCCAGTTTTTTATATTTTGATTATATATATTTGAATAAATCACTTATGTATGTTAATGTCTGTATATATGTCACAGGATTTGAACCCTTCAAACAAAATTGTGCCCCTTCTCCACACCAAAACAGTCTGGGGAACCACAGTAATGACAACATTTACATTCTGGGTTGTGCCTTTCAGAAATCCTGGAATGGGTTTTTTTTTATACATTTGTGTGTATTTATTATTGATGAATAATATTTGTTAAGAGTAATACTCTACAAAATGGAATAAACATAAAGTGACTACGTAGGTGTATTCAATGATTCAATGAAAGGTTATGGTGGGTCATTGAGGCAATAAGAAGACACCAAGGGGGTTATTCCAACTTTGGAGGAAGTGGTAATCCGTCCCAAAAGTGACAGTAAAGTGACGGATATACCACCAGCGGTATTACAAGTCCATTATATCCTATGGAACTCGTAATACGCCTGGTGGTAAATCCGTCACATTTGGGATGGATTACCACCTCCTCCAAAGTTGGAATAACCCCCCAAATGTGTTTAATCACATACATATGTTACATAGGCCCTCATTCTGACCCTGGCGGTCTTTGACCGCCAGGGCGGAGGACCGCGGGAGCACCGCCGACAAGCCGGCGGTGCTTCAATGGGGATTCCGACCGCGGCGGTAAAGCCGCGGTCGGACCGGCACCACTGGCGGGGTCCCGCCAGTGTACCGCGGCCCCATTGAATCCTCCGCGGCGGCGCAGCTTGCTGCACCGCCGCGGGGATTCTGACCCCCCCTACCGCCATCCAGATCCCGGCGGTCGGACCGCCGAGATCCGGATGGCGGTAGGGGGGGTCGCGGGGCCCCTGGGGGCCCCTGCAGTGCCCATGCCACTGGCATGGGCATTGCAGGGGCCCCCGTAAGAGGGCCCCTACATGTATTTCACTGTCTGCTGCGCAGACAGTGAAATACGCGACGGGTGCAACTGCACCCGTCGCACAGCTTCCACTCCGCCGGCTCGATTCCGAGCCGGCTTCATCGTGGAAGCCTCTTTCCCGCTGGGCTGGCTGGCGGTCTGAAGGAGACCGCCCGCCAGCCCAGCGGGAAAGTCAGAATTACCGCCGCGGTCTTTCGACCGCGGAACGGTAACCTGACGGCGGGACTTTGGCGGGCGGCCTCCGCCGCCCGCCAAGGTCAGAATGAGGGCCATAATGTACCTAGCACAATTTGTCAGTAAGTTGAAGGTGGAAGGCAGAGGGTGAACATGCCAAAGTTGGCAGGTCAGAAATGTTGTTGTAGTAGAAGTCTGCAGTATGTCTGCTGTACTTGTCACAGCAAGTGTTCTTCAAGGTGGGCTTGAACATATGGAGAAAGCTGGTAATGTTTTTGTCTGCTGTATTTGAGTTCCAGTGGAGCTGTACCAGCAAGGTGAAAAAATATAATCTGTAAGTGGCAGATGGTGACATAGGGGGTGACAAAAAGTTTTGATTGACAGAGTCAAGAATTGTTACAAAAAGGGCTTTCTTTGTAAATCAGGTGTTCACCCATGCAATGGTGTAATAAGGTGGGTTTGTGCGTGGTAAGATGTGAAAGGATTTAATGGGAAAGTCAACAATTTAATCTAGCGGGGAGAAATTAATGTGGAAATCCAAAAAAAAGACTGCTGTGGGTTTTCTTATCAGTTCCATGATGAAGGTGTTGGCTGCTTGGAAGGAGAGATTAGGGCTTCTAAGGTTGTTACACTAACCTTATGATCAGGATTTAATGGAAGCTATGCTATTTTTCACCTCTCAATACTCCTACTAGTGACCACATACATGGAAATATGAAGTCCATCTGTAAAGGTGGAGAAAGGGGAATGAGATAACAGAGGAAACAGAGAAACAGGTCTCCAACACTGTGCCTCACCATTCAGCTGGACAGTGAAGCCTGTGAAATCAAATGAAACACTTCAAAACAAAAGATATCTTGTGTTTTCACATTAAGAGAACTAAGCATAACTCCAGCACTATCTCTGTGTAATCAACTATATACAAAAAAAAATCTCAAAATACATAGGCTTTGGTATTCTCAAAATACATAGGCTTTGGTATTCCTCCCTACGTTTAAGATACCCACATCAAGTTTCATCACTACTAACATTACAGTAGAAGATGACATTTGTTTCCACCTGATTCAAGCTGAACAATAAATTTCTCATACAGTTAATAATCTGTTGTATTCTAATCTCGACAATTGTGCACGTTTACTGACACTTTAATACATCATACATGATAATCATGAAACCTCTAAAAATCCACTTTAAGCATCTTCCCTGTGAATTCACAGGGTAACTTAGTAAATATCAGGCAAGCCTAACAATTCAAACAAGTGTATAAGGGAACAGTTCAAACTTTTAATTTCATCAATAACAACATTTCCGGATACATCTTTGAAATCCAATAGTCGATTCAAAACAATCCTTTGAAAACCAATAAGACCTTGCGACAAAGTTCAAAATCCATGTGGCCAGGTCCTAGCTGCAGCAATACTGTAGCATACCTGCCTAGCAAAGGATACAGTGAATGACAAGATGAAATATATTTAATAATCCAAGAAGGGTACTCTCGCTCTGGGATATGCAAGCGTTCGTGAGCTCCTCGGAATAATAATTCATTGCCAGCAGGCTGCCACGCAGCGTCTCCGTGTTCTCAGCTTTGGTCCAAATAGTGCCAACACTCGATCACCATCAGCCTTTCCCTCCCTGAAAGGCACCCAGCTCGAGCGAATTTCGAGTACCACCTCCCCTTGCATTGGCCAGACAAAGTGCTATGCACAACCGTCAGCTCCGCTTCCTCATAGGACAGCAGTTTCATACATTTTGGACGGGCAGCAGTAGCTTAGCTGGATATAAAAAAAAAACAAAAAAAACTTCAATCATATTCTGGAATTAAAGAACATATCAAGATTACTGGCAGAACAGGGTGAGGTGAGGGCGTTTGTAGGGTATAGGGTTTGGTTACCAATAGTACTGGTTGCAAAGGAAGCAGCATAATAAATCCTTTCAGTTTTGACTCAATTAGAGAATTGTGTTTTTTTTACACTTAGGCCCTGATTTATAATTTCTCGTTACTTTCTGACGCAAAAACGGTGCAAACTTACAAAATACAATTTTGGCCCATATTTATACTTTCTTAGCGCCGCATTTGCGTCATTTTTTGACGCAAAACGGCCTAAACTTGCAAAATACAATTGAATTTTGTAGGTTTGCGCCGTTTTTGTGTCAAAAACGACAAAAATGTGGTGCTAAAAAAGTATAAATATGGGCCTTTGTATTTTGTAAGTTTGCACCGCTTTTGCGTCAATAAATGAGGGTAATGCTGCGCAAAAAAGTATAAATCAGGGCCTAAGTATTTATTTTTCCTGCAAAGGAAGAGTATAAACGGCAATCGGCACTGTAATTTCACCTCCATATCATTGCAAATGTGACTATTAGCTGAACCATATTTGTCAAATTTTATGTCAAGGAGACGACAAATTTTACAATTAATAAATAGTCCTAAGAAATTGGTTAAACATTCTTTACGAAATTCCTATGGTATTTTTTCATGATACAGTGGTTATGGATGCACGAGTTACAGAGAAGCCCTAGGGTCTTGGTACATTTTGTGATATTTGGTCAAGAATATTCTACACCCATATTATTAAATATTGTAATATTAACTAAATTCCTAATAACCCTTTGGGAATGAACATGAGTGGATTTATTAGACAGTTTA
The DNA here is from genome assembly GCF_031143425.1 of Pleurodeles waltl. Classification (NCBI taxonomy): domain Eukaryota; kingdom Metazoa; phylum Chordata; class Amphibia; order Caudata; family Salamandridae; genus Pleurodeles; species Pleurodeles waltl. The sequence goes on from NC_090449.1 coordinate 530,216,649, forward strand.
CTTCCCGGCTATATTTGCTTGGAGGGAGCACTACATTGTATGAAGATGGGATTATCTTGTGTCCCATTAATTAAAATGTGGACATGCTACCAAGAGAAGGTAATGCAGAATCTTTCACTTCAAATAACATAGCCATGTACATGAGAACATCAAGCAATCTTTTCTTTGCTGCATTGCAATGAAGTCTTGAGGGCAAGTAAGTGGAAATTAGTCTGTTTCCAATATTATGCTGCAAATAAATTTATGTTGTATCGGTCAGAGAAGGAGACCTATATAAGTACTTGATATTTATTTTAAGATAATTAATCTTGCAAATTTCAATACGTTAAAGGTGACAAGGTGATTAACATTTTTCCTTCTGTAATTCCTTAAGCATGGTGTGGTCCCTGTGATCATGTTAATGGTCTCAGTTCGATGCCCAAAACAGTCTCTCAAGGGACTCTAAAGAGAATCATATTTGTTTATATACAATGTTTATAAGTGTATGAATGGTGTCAACTCCGACTTCTATTCGTGTAATGTACAGTAACCCCGCATGCATGGTGCTTTATGTTGCTGTTCCCCGTGTTTTGAAGTGTTTTTCAGGACATTAATCTTAGTCCAAGAGAGAGTGGGACACCACAGTCCTTCCCAACGGTCGCCCAGGATCCAAAGGGAAAGACCTCCTGAACACCAACATCAAGTCTGATTGATAAAGCACAGGAAATCAAATTGGCAAAAACTACATTCTGTTGTTCTGACTGTCTGCTTTTCAACAATCAAAATGCATCCCTACGTTTAAGCCATGAAGATTGAGTCTATGAATGCAAATCAGAATGGCTGGGATGCTCCGTGCCTTTTTGGACCTACGTGAGGCCAAAGGAACCCATTCCACACCTGAAATAGAGAAAAAACAGGGGAGTGGAAAGCCCAAAGCAGGTTTTACACCACAATATGCCAAAGCCCATCATTACTCCACAGAAGCAGATCCCGGGATATAATACATCCATTTAGCAGAGCAGAGTTGTGAGCAAAATAACTAGGGTCTTCCGATTCATTTAAAAAATTGTACTCATGGGCGATGCGTTTAACTGCTCTTAGGTATACCCATCATTCCCTGATGCCACAAACCTAACTTTAGGACCTCTGGCAGCAGGGAGCTGTATGAACCTAAGCATGAATAAATAGATGTGGGCTATAAGCAGCTTCAGAGTGGCACACTTGAGCCCTAGGTGGCAGGCAGACGTATACCAGAGTCCAACATGAACCGTTTTCATCTCTCTCAATTTTTCTTAATTTGCAAGCTTTTGACTTCATAATCCGTGGACCTTAACAAAAAGGAAATTATCCAAACAAACATTTGACCACACGAATTCATACACTCCCACACAATAAATAGACATCTCAAACTCATCATGTATTGGATGGCCAAGTTCCATATAGCATAACTTGAGTATCTACATATTTTTGCCCTCATTCCCTGAAAATAAAATGATTCAATTTTCCATGCAATGTTCTCCTAAATCCACTCTTCATTTTCCTATTTACTGTTTACCTGAGTGCCAGATAGTGTTAACTTCCTGCTATCCAGAGTTTCACTTGAAAAATGGGGCATATCATGGAGAATTCAGTGCTAACTACATCAAATTCCATATTTATTGGTATTTGTCGGATATTTCCACCCTAAAAAATGTTGGCAGGTCTGACCTCTTAAAAGGTACCTGCGGTAATAGAAATTTCAATATTTTGAATAACACTCCTCTCATGATTGGGGGCCTCGCAATAAAAAAAAATAATGCATTTTGGTTGTGCAAGAGTCTTTAAAAATGTTCCATCATGTCCTTAAGGGAACAAATGTCAATAACAGAAAGTAAGAAGAAAAAAAAGAAAAAATGGAGAGGCTCAGAATACAAGATAGTGCTAAAGATCTACATGAGAGGGGGTGACAGCGTGCAGGTTCGTGATTTTCAATCTGTCATCTCAACAAATAATGAACAGACATATCACACAGATGGAGATAATGATAAGAGTTCTCAAGATTCCAGGCCATTTGAAAAGTCATAGAAACTCCATCTCCAATTGCTTCCCTAACACCTGTAGCCTCTAGTTCCTTTGACTTTCCTTTCACATCAGTAATGTTCTTAATTGATTTTGTTAAGTCCTCACTCTTGTCAAGGATATATGTACCGCATTGCTGGAGCTTTACCATTTTGCAAACTCTGATCTCTTTCATAAGAAGGATGCCTAACGCAAGGAGATTCTTCAAACCATAGATCTCATAGCTACCATTTCAGTATCTACAGCCAATAAGGAACTTGCTGTACATGTAGACAATTTATCCACTATGGTAGAAACATTTCTAGTCTTGAGATCATTCAATCAATCAGTTTTTATAAAGCACAACTACTCACCGCAAGGGGCTCAAGGCGCTGGTGGTGGGTCTGGATCTCATTTGAACAGCCATGTCTTGAGGTTCTTCCGGAAGATTACACATGCATATATAGTCACTACACCAAAAGAAGTCTCCCACAATTACAGCACCACTACTACCTCATTGATAAATCTGTAGGAAAACTACAGCTAAATAACATGTACCATACCACCCTTTGGGCAATTTTCAGTATGCACACTCCCCACAAAGAAAATAAACTCCAGGAACACAAGAATCCTCCAGGGAACTGAAGCCAAGTTCTACCGTATTCAAAAATATGATCACAATCACTTCTACCCATGTACTTAGTGTTAAGGGAAGGGGTATCTCTACTTGTATATTTAATTCTTGTGTGTTGCCAATCAAGAAATAGTGCAGGCATAACTCCTAACTCTTGATGTTTGCTTCTTCCTCTTCCCACTGTCCTTCATATCTCAGATCCCATCCTGTTTTCCATCTTTCTTCTATTGCTATCTTCCTGTCTTCTATTAAATTCAAAAACTTCTTCTCAAACTCAGTTGAAGAACATGTCAAATTGTTTCCGTGAGCATAAGCTTATCCAGTGTCATATTCAATCTAAGGAAACAGTTAACCTGCAACAATGTTAAACAACACCCCTACCAATATATATCTACCTCTTTTTGTGTAAGTTTCCATGACTTCTCTTGAATCAACCATTGAGTACAGTTTAGCAGCAACAGGGTCTTCCCTATTTGTCACCAATTGTGCAAATGGCAAGAAAGTTCAAATGATGTGCGATTAAATTTTTTACTGAACCTTCGTGAGACTTCCCTAGCCCTACTCCATGCTTTTCTAAATAACACCACTATGTGCCCTAGTTCTTCTTCTGCAATGTCCTTTTATCAGTTACACATCAACGTCCAGTTCAGACGATCATGTCAATAGTATTTGAAATCAGTTTGTTCAACTATTGTGCAAATTCAAACCCAGTTCAGGTTGGAAATCGAGTTCATGGAGGCTCAAAAGGGATCTCTCTCTTGTCCCCCCAAGATCAGAAACTTCCCCTTCATGATCATTATCAGGAAAATATGCCCAGTCAGGGGATGAGTACGTCCGACGTGGCATTCTGCTCTTTTTGATTTCCTGAGTACCGGTTGTTAATTTTCACTGTGGCTCAGGCCAGAATCCTCAGTTTCCTCAGGGACTGTACTAGGTTCTCATTCCATAGGCAATCTTTCTTGCATTCTCGGCTAATGGTCCTAAGTCTCCACTCGGTGTGACACATCACTAGAGCCTTCACCAGGGACTAAGTCTGGCTCAGGTAGCAGTTCAGGCCAAGACTCCTCAATTGTCATTTCATCAAGAACCCCCTCAGGCTGAGGATGTGCTGCCACAGACTCTTGCTGAGTTTCAGTACTCTGTGCACCCTCTTTTTGCTGACTTGTGGGTTGCATTTCAGGAACAGGTATTGTCACATCAAGAGGACACTTTGCTATTAGACCTGAATCGCCTAGTATGCAGATTTTGATAAGCAATGAGATGCCACTCTACTGCCCCAGGGTGATGAATACCTCGTTTCGGGAATATTATGAATCACTTTACAAGCGTCCAGAACCTGTCATTCCAGGGACCTGACTGCGTTCCTGGGTTCCCTCCCTTTACAGCAAGTGGACCATGGAGACCAGGAATTCCTTGGAGTTTTACTAGGAACTCAGAAGATAGATCTGCCATCAAAGAAATTGCCTCTGGAAAAACATGGGGCTCTGATGGCCTGCCTACCAAATTGTATGCCACTTTTTCTGGGATTTCGGCCCCTTGGCTAGAGTCACTGAGTGCTGAGTCTTTGCAACTGGGGACACTGTCTGTGTACCCCAGGAATGCCATTCTGATTCCACTTCTCATTTCCTTTGCACAGGGATCCCATACTGCTGCGTTCAAACCCTTATTCATGTTAAATATGGATTTAAAAATTCTTAGTAAGATCCTGGCCCTTGTATTGCTACCCTGTATGCCTGCACTGATACATAGGGATCAAAATGGTTTTATCCCATATCTGAGTATCTCCCAAAATCTCTGATGATTATACCATGTTCTTTACAATCCAGTTGTACAGATTCATCTACATGCTACACTCATGTCAGTGGATCTTGAAAACGCCTTCAACTTAGTGAGATGGGACTTTCTTTTTGAGATCATGCACAAGATGGGGTTGGGAGAGAAATGTGTTAAGTGAGTTAAATTGCTATACTCAGTCTCCACCGCACGGGTCACAACAGGCAACACAATTTCCGCAATAAAATGTTTATAGAATCACCAGTCAGGGATGTCCACTATCTCCCCTCCTGTTAGCATTGACCATAGAGACACTGGCTGAATTCTTCAGCCAAAATGGGGGTTGGATCTGGAGTGACGATAGGCTGCCGGGAATGGCAAAAGCAATGACCTTACTGTGAGATGTTGCAACACTTTCTGGCCTCCTGGTCAATAAGACTAAGACATATCTGTTCCCCATGACATCAGGAGCCCAGCAACTGTAGAATATACCACAGGACTTGACCTGATCACCTACAACCTTTTGGTATTTGGATATCAGAGCACTTGACTCTTTGAAATACCTACAGGAGGGTAATCTGGGTAATGCCCTTAGGTCCCACACGTCCTGGGTCCCCTGTTGCTGGCTATGATCTCAGTGTCTAAGATGGTTATGCCACCAAGACTGTTATATGTTTCCATTAATCTCCTGGTCAAGGTACCAGATTCCTGGTTTTGGCAATCGGACACTCTCCATAGTTAATTCATATGGGCCAGCGGTTTCCACAGGGTTTGCCTGGAGATCCTCAGGAGCCCCTGAGTCGAGGGGGGGGGGGAGGGGTTAGAAACTCCTGATTTCGAGCTGTAAGTTTTAGCAGCATAGCTCAAGTGGTTTACTCTGTGGCTTGATGGGCCCATCAGTAGGAACTAGGCTCAATGGTGTTATCCAGACATCAGGGAGCTTTGCTGGCAAAGCTGCTGTGTCCGGTGGTGGAGATCCCCCAGCCAGATGTACTACTGGTGTTAGCCTGGAAATGTTGGAGACAGTGTTCACAAAGGACAGTGAAGACTCCCTTTTTTGGCCCAGCACTACAGTTAGTAGACCTCCCTCATGGTAACCCACTTTCCATTTCTACAGATGTACAGCTCTCTGCCTTGATAAACACAGGTCTGGTGACAGTGGGTGACTGTTATCAACTTGGCATGCTAATTTCACTGGATGACTTTGTGACCCAATATAACTTATCCCCAGGCCAATTCTTAACATATGAAGTGCTGGCACAAAGCTTCAAAGACTTGTGGTCAGGCGACCAAGACGAATTGGAGACACATGCAGTCCTCAATTGCTGGTGTCCATGGGTACTGCATGACACCTGGTAAAATGATTCTGTAAGTCATTATCAGAAATGGTGCGGAAGCCACTGGTGGTACTCTGAGGTTAATCAGAGGTACTGTTGTGGTGAGAGCTCACAAACTCAGAGTGGCACAGGATCTTGACAAACCCCAAGAGGACTTCCAGGAATATGAGGGTGAAATACACCAAACTTAATTATGTCCACATGACCTATTTGACACCCCACAGACTTCAGGTCACCTATGGCGGGGAGCCACAAGGCCTGCCCCAGATGTACACTCCTAGGTGCAGGCTTTGGCCACATGACTCAGAGCTATCCTCACTTGCAACCATTCTGGGAGATGGTATTGCATACCGTCAACGCAACCCTGAAAGATGTTTTAGAACTAGGGTTGAGGAGCAAGCTTTGATAAGGGAGGATGCCCGTGGCAAACTGCGACACTCAATCATGGGGTTATGGATGGAAGTACTAGAGGCTTGGGAACACCCAGTGGGGATGCTGAGAAAGACATGGAGGGCCTAGACAAACCAAACAAGGGAGTTGGAGATGACTTCTCTGGGGATACAAATGAGGATGGTAACATACACTAAAAGGGATGGCGGCTGTACCTCTTGGTGGGGGCAGAGTTCCCCTCCCAATTCCAAACCTGTTATATGCACTTGGATGCACCCCCTAATAGGCACCCATTAACAGATACAAGGCCAATGAAATCCTAACCCCCCTCCACAAGCCATTATGTGGGCTTCTGCCCACCTGTGGCTAAAGATGCCTGTTTTTTTTTCCACACCAATTTGGTTGACTGATCCCTGAGAGAGTTTGGTTTGCTTCTTTTTTTCTACAAGCTTAAATACATTGGCCTCTATGAATTCCCTTTATTCTGCTATTGAATGCAAGTACGAGTGAACATACGGTCTGGATGGGATTGTCAGAACCCCTGAGAACTTGAACAACCAGCGAAGTTGGGGGGAAGAATGCGGACAATGTGCCTTATATGGCACTCCAGTGTTGCTCAATGATCTGTTACTCTGACATTATTTTGGGATTGTTATGCTGTCATCCATTATTCTCCTCCTACACAGGGAGTTCCCTACAATGTAACTTCATAAGTAACAATTGTTTGTATGATCTTTTGCACAGCAACAGTAAACCAAGCTCATCTCAATTTTTCCAGTATACAGAAATCCTTGCATGTTCATGCATTATGTACTTTAAATGGCAATGACAATATGTTTAAAAAGAGAGGACACTCTGCAAGTGTGGGTTTAAAAAAATCCAGTTGGGAAGACTCTCACATTTAATAGCAGTATTAATCACTAGGAACACCTGGTACCTTCCACGCCACCTAGGCTTCAGACACGTTTTCCAAATGTGTTTCTTCACCTAGACTCAGTTGCCAGGACTAAGGTCATGGCATTGCTCCAAACATGGAGAGGTAGCAACAGCTTCGACCTGGTGGGACCGAAATGAACCATATCACCTAGTCAATAAGTATATCATCTGTAATGTTCATAAGCACATTCAAGAGCACTGCAGGCTGTCTCATTGCTCTCTCTGTGATTATCTCCTGAGGGGGCAATCCTGTTTTCCTGTCAGGAACACTGAAAAGACTTGTCAGCACAAGAGTTAAAGTGCCTAGTCCTCCTGATCTTTCTACATGACTCAGTGCCACTGTAGTTCTCTTCTCTACTTTCATCTGTTGACACATCTGTGGCACAATTCTTCAGTCACCAGTCTAAATCATGAGTTAGACTAATGTTGTTTGAATAACCTGACAATGGCATCCCTTCCAATATGTGCTGGTTCATGGAAATGTCTTGCCATTGGAGAAATCATGCTGACTGCAAAACACTGGTCTATCTTCTACAGAGACTCATATATCATCATCTCTCTTCACACATCGTGCGCTGATCCATCCTTGCTGTTTTGCCTTTGACACTCCCTCCTGCAATCCCTTCACTGCCTCATAGGTATCAGTTGTAGACAACAAAAAGGTTATAGTTGGTCTCACCTTCAGATTCATTCACATATTCATCATTAAATGTTTGTGATCCATGATGACAGTATTGTGAAACCTCATCAGTATAACAGTTACCTACAGTCACAAAATCATCACCACTGTGGTGAGTAGAACACTTCACAACTGCAATTTTTGCAGGCATATGTGGTGCTTTAAGCAATCTCATAACATGTTCCCCCTTGCGGATCAGGGATCCAGATGATGTCATAGATCCTCTTTGTGACCACAAATGTCCAAAGATGTGAACATCACCAAAGCCATACTGACTATTTGCAAATATAGTCACTCTCAGCTTTTCAGAGGCACGGCAAGCTCTAGTAAGAGCTATCAGTTCAACCACTTGTGCAGAGAACACCCCACAAAGCCATGAAGCTTCCCCTGAGACAGTACAGACTACATAGGTAGCTCTAAGGTTTCCCTCATTGTCTCTTAGACAGGACCCATCCACAAACAATATGTAATCAAATTCACTACTGGCTCATAGAGTTTTGGCTTGATGCATAGTTCAGTGACATTGGAAAAAACATGCTTAACCTCCCCCTCATCATTTACATTCTTCAGGGGAAGTATTAAGGTGGCAGCATTCACAATAGCCCATCTCTAATGGGCACACACTCTCAGCTGCAAGTATAATTTGTTTGTATTTTGTCAAGTGACTATTTGTAAGGTGTTGAGTGTGAGCATGTGTCAACAACATCTCAACCAAATGTGCACAAGAATAAGTAGAGGATGCCCCAGCACAATACTTTCAAATCGTTCTCTGGTAACACCAAATTCTGCCACAACTTTTAGGAATCCAGGCAGCCCTCCCGGTACTGGATCAAGGGTAGCAGAAAAGTAAACCACAGGTCGTCTTGCATTTCCATGCATTTGTAAAAGCACTGAGAGTGCAGCCCTCCCTCTCTCTGCAGAAAAGGGTAAACGTTTTTTGTAATCAGTAATTCCTAGTGCTGGAGCATGATAGAAACATTCTCTCAGCTCTAGGAAGGCAATCAAGCAGTCATTACCACATGGTATCAGATGAGAAACATCCTTGTGTGTCAGCGTCTGCAAAAGCTTGGCCAGTAGGGAAAAGTTGAGTATCCACTGGCAACTGTAGTCCACCATTCCCCAAAACATCCTGACTGATGGATGGGTGATTGGCAGATTATTTTTAAGAATTGCTGTGATTTATCTCCTGTAACACCTTCCTCGCTCCTTTTTCAATGTGATGTCCGAGATGCAAAACTTACATCTGACAATACTGCAACTTACTAGTAGACAACTTATGTCCATTGCCAGCTCAGTGGTTCAGTAATGCAATGGTGTCTCCTGACAAGCAATTTGTTTTAGAGCAAGAGCCCTCACTCACCAGCCGGTGACATGCTTCATCATTGGGCCATGCTCCTCGTCAAGCCGGCACTGCAATGCCTGACGGGCCCCTCAAGGGGGCTCTTTGCCGGAGATCTTTTAGAGGATGGTGTTAGCCGGTCAAAACATGCAAAAAAGGAGGAAGGATTGGTATAAAGAGATGTATAAAAATGTCTAGAGGAAAAAACTGATAATTTATTCAGATGTTAATGCCTTTGACATGGTTAAAAACACTGTATAGGGATATGGCAAAATAATGTTTACAATCCCTCAACAAAGAAGCATATAGTTCGTAAATCTTGTTGAAAAAATGGTACGAAGTCGGGTAACACAGAGTACTTGTGTTACTCAATCAAAACAGGAGGTCAACATGTTTCTCGCTATTCATAGTCACGGCTTGGTGTCTCGTCGAAAATATCGGGTCACCTATAGGCTCAGTCTGGCCCCGGAACCGGCCGACGAGACACCAAGCCGTAGTGGTTTGAGAAGCCTGATGGTACCCCGATGAGGCCCTATTATTAGACTTTGGAGGGCCTTTGTTTTCCCAAATAGGGAATACAAATTACTCTTATCCTAGAGCTTTTTTATAAGGATTAGGTACGTATTAGGTCCTGAAGAATCGCACAAGATCATTTTTGACTATGAATAGCGAGAAACATGTTGACCTCCTGTTTTGATTGAGTAACACAAGAACTCTGTGTTACCCGACTTCGTACCATTTTTTCAACAAGATTTACGAACTATATGCTTCTTTGTTGAGGGATTGTAAACATTATTTTGCCATATCCCTATACAGTGTTTTTAACCATGTCAAAGGCATTAACATCTGAATAAATTACCAGTTTTTTCCTCTAGACATTTTTATACATCTCTTTATACCAATCCTTCCTCCTTTTTTGCATGTTTTGACCGGCTAACACCATCCTCTAAAAGATCTCCGGCAAAGAGCCCCCTTGAGGGGCCCGTCAGGCATTGCAGTGCCGGCTTGACGAGGAGCATGGCCCAATGATGAAGCATGTCACCGGCTGGTGAGTGAGGGCTCTTGCTCTAAAACAAATAGCTTTTTCTGGTATACCGTCTTTTCAAGAGAACCTTTTCGATGTTTTGGAACCGTGTGTATATTACTGTTGTTTGACCTATACTTGGGAGACCTACACACGGGACCAGGAGTGCCTCTCTCTTTTTCCTCCGAACCTCCCTTATTGCCCCCTCACTGTGATTGTTTGATGGTCTCCTGACAAGCGTCTTGAGTTTCTGACGCCACTAACAGGTCGTCAATATACTGAACTAGGGCAGAGTTACATGGCATGTCTAGAGCCTCAAGATTCTTTTTGAGGATCTGAATAAAGATTGAGGGACTCTCTGTATACCCTTGTGGAACTCTGCACCATGCCAAAACACTGTTCTGGAACTGGAAAGCATAGAGATATTGGCTGTCCTCATGCGAGGGAACAGGGAAAAATGCCTGACACAAACTGATGACAGTGAGCCATTTAGTCTCACATGGAATCTGAAACAAAGTCACAGTTCACCGTACAACAGGGACCAACAATACTGTTAATCCTTCATGACTCCTGTAATATGCAGTATTTACTGGTAGGCTTCTACAAGCCCATAACATGTGAATTACATGAACTCCCCATTATCTCATTCAAAAGACCTTGTTGTATCATTAATTCAATTACAGGAGTAATGCTAGTAATTGTTTCAGGGATCAGATTATACTGTGGGGTTCTTGAATACTCAACACTTGGTTTTACTTTAATGCAAACAGGGTAAAATCCTTTTATGAGACCAATATCTTTTCGTGAAAAGTCCCATACCTCAAGTCTTACCATATCTTGAAGATCCGGTGGTACATCCTCAGATGTCATTACGGGACACAACCCAATCCCTGGCCCTTGACTCAACAGTTTAAAATGTAAATGCTCATCATGGGTTTGGAACTGTGTTCCTTTCAGGGTGCAATAGATAGTGCAGTTTAATTTTCACATTAAATCACTTTCTAGTAAGCTCACAGTACTAAAATCACACACCACAAACAGGATAATAATCCACAAGGCACCCTATTTTAAGAGGTAATTTTCGGTAATGGGGTTTGTAATTTGCTTATTTGTGACTCCTACAACTTGGATTCCTTTCCCGAGCGGTAGGTTTAAAACTTTCTACTGTTCTAACAGTAGAGCAGGTAGCACCAGTATTGATCGAGAATGAAACGGAGTGGCAGCTCAACTCACCTTATACAAATGTACCACTCTGGTTTACCTTTAAGACTACACCAAATCCCAATCTTCTTTTCACCTAAGGCATCTTTATGGTGACTAATCAGAGATGTAGCCCTCATGTGCATCAAACATAGGAAATTGCTGAAATGCGTTGTGATTCAGGAAGGAATTTTGATTTAAATTTGGGACTTGATTTGAATTAAATTAGACACTGTTAGTAATTGGGTTTCCCATTGGCAGAGGTACGCAGTGTCCAAGTAGGGACCAAAATCCTAGTCAGAGTAAGTCAGATATACACTTTAAATGAACCTGTGCTCACCCTCTGATAGCTTGGCACAGATCAGTCAGTCTTAACTTAAGAGGCAAGGTGTAAAGTATTTGTGCAAAACACACTCACAGCAACACAATTAAAACACTACAAAAAGGACCCACACCAGTTTAGAAAAAAAGAGAATATTTCTATGAGTAAAACAAGAGTAAAATGACAAACTTCCAATAAGTATAAGTCAAGATATGATTTAGAACTAGGCTGAAGGGTTACTCTGTCACAACGGTGGCCGAAATCCCATCCGCCAAAATGGAAATCCCATTCACTGTTGAGATGGAGTAACCCATCCACCAAGTTCTAAACAGTCCCTAAATCAAAAGTAGTGCCTAGAAGTGACAAATGGTCAAAATGTACCTGAGGTCGCGAGGGAACGGTGGAAATCCAAAGTTCAGACTGACTGTGATGGAGGGTAGGCCAGCTGCAGGATCCAAGCAGGGTCAGCTTAAACAGTACCTATGATGGAACAAAGCGTCTAAGTCGAGGGCACAATGTGTTGGTTACAATCCTTGCATTTGGATTCCACGTCAGAGTTGAACTCTGTTGAAGTTAATGGGATGAGTTGTGATTGTGCCACTCGCAGAACATAGTCATTGAGCTGCACAGTTGATGGATCTGATGTCATCAAGGAGCCTCTGTGGCAGCATTGGATTAGCAATGCAGCAACATTTTACATGCACTCAAATAGATGCATCAGTTTCTGAGGCTTGGGACTGGAGAGGGGCACCTCAGGCAAGGGTAGGATTTACAGATGTCAGAGTCAGCAGCACCAGAAGAGATGCAAGCAGTCTTTGATGTCTCTGATACTGTAGAAGAACAGGGGGCAAGAAAGCAAGCCCTTGGATATAGTCTGGGTCAGCAAGCTGGGTCCAGTCCTCCTCCTCAGCAGGGCATAGATCAGCAGGCAGCAGGATAGTTCAGCAATGCAGAGAGGCAGTTATTTGGTGCATAAGTCCAGGCAATGTGGCAATCCTTACAGCACAGTAGTCTTTAATCCAGCAGTATTCTGCCCAAGTCCAGTGGTGATCTGATTTTCTAGGAGTCAGAGCCCCTGTCCTGATACCTAAAAGTGCCTTTAAAGTGAGGGTGATTTCAAAGCAGCTCCTTGAAGTGCTAAGGTTCCCCTTTCTTCTCAGCCCTGGCTCCAGACTATCATTTGGGGTTATTCAGCTTTGTGTGGGGCTCAGGTTACTACCTTTTGAAGTGTAAGTGGGAGTCCTCCCCATCCTCCCTGCCCAGGAAGACCCATCAGTAGTTCAGACAAATGCAGATACAGTTGACTGTCCTGTATTGTGGCTACCTGGAGGGAATGCACAAAGGTAGCTGTCAATAAGCCCAGACCAGATGTGTATTGGAGACAGGCTGTCAGACACACATAGCAGAGAAGTCAGATAAATGCCCTATTTCTCAAAGTGGCATTTCTAATGTAGTAATAATAAGTCTGACCTCACCAGTAAGGAGGATTTATCATTACCATTCTAGTGATATGAAACATGATTTAGCTACTTCTCTCTGATCAGGAATTAAAGCTTAAAAGTATAATAAAGTATTACCAATGCTGGTTTATAAGAGGTATAGGCGTCACAGTAATAGAAAACAACTTTGGGAGTTTGTCATTACCAGGACAAGTAAAACTTAAAAATACATGTCCTGCTTTTATTACATAGCACCATGCCTGTGGGCTACCTACGGCCTACCTTAGGAGTGATTTACATGTGAAAAGGGTGAGTTTAAGGCTTGGCCAGTGGTTTTAAATTCCAAGTCGAAGTGGCAGTGAAATTAACTGAAAAATCAAAGTGGCAGAGAAACTACACACAGGCTCTGCAACGGCAGGCCTGAGGCATGTTTACAGGTCTACTTAAGTGGGTGACACAATCAGTGCTGCAGACCCACTAGTAGAATTTAATTTACAGGCTCTGGGTATATGGCATGCCACTTTACAAGGGACTTACAAGTAAATTAAATATGCCAATTGTGGATACAGCAATGTTACCAGATTCAGGGGATAAGTACATGCACTTTAGAACTGGCTAGAAGTGGTAAAGTGCTCAGAGTCCTAAGGCCAACAAAAAATACAGCAAAAAAATAGGAGGAAAAGGGTACAAACTCTGGGCAAGACCATCCTAAGGATACCAGGTCTGATAGACACCATTTGCATTTTGCTGCTGCCTCCGGACTTGTGGAGCCTGCATCAATGGAGCTTGGGGATCCTTAGAAGTTGGCAATTTCTGTCTCTGTACATTGAGAGGCTTTACAGGATTATTAGCACTCTGGGGATGTGTAAACCATGTATTCATAACCTGGTTTTCATTCATCACTCTACTGGGATGAATACAAGATTCCTGTTTCCAGCGCCCTAACTTATTGCTTTAATGACAAGGATTCGATCTCTTCAAAGTTGCAACATCAATCCTAGTACTTGGATCAATTGGAACACTACAACCTCTACCCTGTTGCAGGAACCCATTTCTACCTAGTATCATAGAGGCTCCCTGCCAGTTACACTACTTGGATAGAACAAACATTCCCTTCAAAGGTTGACTTTGACTTCCTTTCTGTGCTGCTGTCATTTGAGCCACTGTCAATTTCTCCTTCAATCTCTTGAGCGTCTTTCCCAATTCTTCACTACAATAATTTGCATACCTCAAGATCTCATCAACTGATTTATTCTGCCAACAGATCAAATGTTGTTGAGTCTCAATCCTGTCATAATCGGGAAGGAACATTTCTTTAGCTTCAAGATTCCACATTTCACTGTGCTGCTTAAACACCTGCAAAAAAAACAGATGATGGAGAAAATGCTGAACAACGCAAACATTCACCACCAGTCACAAAGATCTGGGTTTAGTGCATCATTGTTTTGCTCACCACACCACCCCTGCTTTGTCCCAGCCATATGCACCTCAGTTTTGACCTTGTTCCTCATGGGAGCACTCCAGCACAAATTGCCAGACCAACACGAACTGACAAGCCAGGTCCTCCTTGGACTTAAAACAAGGATCCAAGGACCAGTTTCATAACATCTACCTTCATCAGCTGTACTAGCTTGAATGCAGGGGCGCAGTGAGCATGGGGCCCACGTCTGGACATACCGTTCCCACTTGGGGTGACCAATGCAATAAGACGAGATGATGGACAGAAAGCTGAACAATGCAAACATTCACCCCCAGTCACAAAGATCTGGGTTTAATCCATTGTTGTTTTGATCACCACGCCACCCGAGTTTGGACCTAGCCATATGCAAATCAGTCTTGACCCAGTTCCTATTGGGAACAGTCCAGCCAAAACTGCCAAGCAAGGTCGTCCCTGTACCGGAAACAAGCATCTTAAGACCAGTATCAGGGTATCATTCTTCATCAGCTAGACTAGCTTGAATCCAGTGGCACAGTGAGCACGGGACCCATGTCTGGGCATACCCTTCCCCCATGGGGTGACAAATGATACCCTGAAACCTGTCCCAGTATGCTTTTTTTCTGGTCCAGGGAGGACCTGGAGGACCTGGCCTGGAAGTTCAGGCTGGACAGTTCCAATGGGGAACAGCGTCAAGACTGATTTGCATATGGCTGGGTAGAAACAGGAATGACTGGAGGTGAATGTTTGATTTGCTCTGCATTCCATCCATCATCTGTTGTTTTTGCTTTTGTCACCGCAAGTGGAAAGGGTATGCCCAGACGTGGGTCCCGTTCTTGCTATGCCACCAGGTTCAAGCTAGCCTGGCTGATCAAAGGTGATGTCCTGAAACTGGTCCCAGGATGTGTTTTTTTGTGGTCCAGAGAAGACCTTGTTTGTCAGCTCGGGCTGGACCCATAGAGAAGAGGGTCAAGACTGATTTGTATATGGCTGGGTCCAAACTGGAATAACATGACAAGCAAAACAACTGATGGATTAAACTCAGATCTATGACTGGGGGTGAATGTTTGATTTACTTTGCATTCCATTTATTATCTGCTGTTTTTGCTTTTGTTGCCCCAAGTGGGAAGGAAACCCCCACATGTGGGTTCCATGCTTGCTCTGACACCAGATTCAAGCTAGCCTGGTTGAAGAAGGGTGATACTCTGCAATTGGTCACAGGATATTTTATTCTGGTTCAGGAGGACCTGGCTTGGTAGTTCTGTCTGGACTGTTCCTATGGGGAACCAGGTCAAGATTGATTTGCATATGGTTGGGTCCAAACTGGAATGGCATGGCAAGCAAAAACACTGATGGATTAAACTCAGATCTGTGACTTGGGGTGAATGTTTGATTTGCTCTGCATTCCGTTCATCATCTGTTGTTTTTGCTTTTGTTGCACCAAATGGGAAGGGAATGCCCACACATGGGTCCCGTGCTTGCCATACCACTGGATTCAAGCTAGTCTGGCTGATGAAAGGTGATACCCTGAAATCAGTGGCAGGATGTTTTTTGTCTGGTTCAGAAAGGACCTGGCTTGGTAGTTCTGACTGGACTGTTCCTATGGGGAACAGGGTCAAGACTTATTTGCATATGGCTGGGTCCAAACTGGAATTACATGGCAAGCAGAAAAACTGATGGATTAAACCCAGATCTGTGACTGGGGTTGAATGTTTGATTTGCTCTGCATTCCGTCCATCATCTGTTGTTTTTGCTTTGGTTGCTTCAAGTGGGAAGGGTATGCCCAGATGTGGGTCCTGTGCTTGCTATGCCACCAGATTCAAGCTAGCCTGGCTGATTAAGGGTGAGACCCTGAAACCGGTCCCAGAATGCTTTTTATTCTGTTCCAGGGAGAAACTGGCCTGGCAGTGCGGGTTGGAATATTCCCATGGGGAACAGGGTCAAGAATGATTTGCATATGGCTGGGTCCAAATGGAAATGACATGGCAAGCAAGAAAACTGATGGATTTAACCCAAATCTGTGATTGGGGTGAATGTTTGATTTGTTTTGCACTCCATCCATCATCTGTTGTTTTTGCTTTTGTTGCCCCAAGTGGGAAGGGTTTGCCCAATTGTGAGTCCTGTGCTTGCTATGCTACCAGAGTCAATCTATCTTGGCTTATGAAGGGTGATACCCTGAAACCGGTCCCAGGATGCTTTTTTTTGTGGTCGAGGGAGGATCTGCCCTGGCAGTTCTGGCTGGACTGTTTCCATGAGGAACAGGATCAAGACTGATTTGCATAGGGTTGGATCCAAATGGGAATGACATTGCAAGCAAAAGAAACTGATGGATTAAACTCAGATCTGTGACTTGGGGTGAATGTTTGATTTGTTCTGCATTCCATCCATCATCTGTTGTTTTTGCTTAAACACCTGCAACAACCTCTCATAAAAGGCACACACTGACTCCTTGTGCTCTTGAGTTATCCTGGCAATCTTATCCCAATCAATGTCTTTAGCTGGTACTTTTCCTTTTTAAAGATTATCATTATCACCTGTTGCTACTTTTTCATCACCAACAGTGAAGGGACATGCATGTGTTATCGGATTTCTCAGAGGTTCTTTGTCTGCCCACTCTACAGCCACTTTACATTCTGCCCACAAGTAACTCAGTACCACAGTGATGAAAAAAATATTCAATATACACCCACCATACTTGTAAAGTCCTCACAAATCACTCAACCTGTTTGTACCATTCCACTGGCTTTTTTTTTCTCAATCTTGGAAAACCATTGATGAATGATGCAAGATCACTCATACTTCAAGGCACATGGACATAAACTCCACCAGGCACTTCCCTCAATGGAAAATTCAAAGCGCAATCTCTAACCATTAAAGGTGGACGTAGCTCTCCCTTTGGCTTCCTCTGAGCTTTCTTCTTCACCCTTTATCCTTCCCAATTATCTAGCTCACTCCATTTTCGTATACTACTAATTCCTTAACTTTTGTTTTCATTACTGATGTTCTCATGCTGTACATGTCAGTCTCATCAAATTATACACAATAGCTTTTCTGTAATTACTTGGTTGAGCCTAAGTCTACATCCCAAGTTTGGGGAAATTCAGACGATTTATCATGAGTATGTCATGCATGCTTACTGATTTCCTTACAAGTCAATATAAATTTGTTCTCTTGGTAGGTATCTAATCAGGAAAGATCAAGGTTTCCTTGTATCATTGCATCCAGTTCCAACATTAGTATGACCATCGCCACTGCATTTTTCCTCACAAAGGACTGAATTATTTCTCTGTCTGATCTTGAACTACCACTTTTTCTTGGGGACCCATTGAAAAATATTATCAATCATCTAGTTCACATGGATTCATACTCTTCTGTACTACAGAGGTACTGGACACTATAATTTCTCCGGGACTGCTGTGGATGGCACTCTGAGCTGATTTCCAAATAGACATGTTAGAATTTTGTGATTTTGAAGTGACTCTCCTACATGAGAAAACCCTGTCTGATTTATTGTTGATGCTGGAGAGGCAGCATAAAGGTATTCACCTGAGTCAGGACTAATGGAGTTCCTCACATTCCTTTGACCACTGGAGCATTAGCTAATATATCTACTCCAGTAGGAACTATCAAATTATGTGTCATCGTTCCTATCAACTGTAGGCAATGAACTGAGGGCCAATAGAGACCAGAAAAGTGATTGCATCTGGGATACTGGGAACAGTGCAGTCTAGGTGGGCAATAATCTGTGAACTCTCTCCCATTAGATTCTGACTCATATTTACTGGTGCAATAGCTATTCCAGAGTTTCCACTTACAACTGCACCATTCATTCCTTTGGGTTGGACTTCATTGTATGGAGGTGGAGGCGTTGATTTCAACACATCTAGGAAATCATTGCTAGAATCACTATCACTGTCTTCACCTGTACTCTCTGGGTTTCCTGTCTTACCCTTCTTTTCTTCTCTTTCTTTTGTTTCCTTTTCTCAGGTTATTCATTCATCAATATAGGGTACAGTTAAGTTCCCTCTATCATATCAGTTCTCCACCACCATTGTTCTACATCCCACCTAGCATGGGCACAGCTTCTCACTGCCTTTCGGACTCTACCCTGATATTTTTCCTTTTCCTTGGCTTGAACTATGTGCTCTCAAGCATTAGGGCACTGATTCATACTTTTTTATACAAATCTGTATTAGCGCAGATTTGCATAAAAAAGTATAGCGCCAGCTAGCGCCTTTCCACAGCGCCAGATTCAATCTCAAAGAAGGAATAAATTATCTTTGCTCATATTTGTCATACTGTTTGTCTGTTGTTAACAACCAATGACAGTGCAGCACTCTATGACGCAGTAAGAGTGCACCACTAACACCAACCTTTCAAGCTCAGCGCAGCACACTATGACTTTACAAATCCTCACAAACATTTCAATACAAACACAACAATGGCAAGCAAATTCAACAAGCTTTGTCTGCTCCACTAAAGAATCAATAGTATTCAATCACCCAAGAAATGGCCCCCAGCAACACTTTCCGGTCCACTCTGACACACAGTCAAGAGGAACTTCGATCAGTGGGGAATCACCCAGATTAGTGTAGCTTCACCCTTGAAAAAAAGGATCCATCACATCAACCAGACCTTACTCTCACAAAGAAGGTATTTTTCCCTATCTTATTTGTGTGGCTGATGATATAGCGCATCTAACACCACCACACTTAGCAGACAATTACAAAACACTGCTTTCTACACTGATAACTTATTACTATCCTGGGATGTTCTTCTACGTCAAGCCCGATAACCACTTCAGCTTCTCACCAAAAAAGCCCTTCCACATCCACATAACATAAAACATCACCATATCACAGCATGCCATCTCAGCAAAACACAGCAAGCTAGACATAGGTAACTGCAATGCACAAGACGATTGATACTCACTCCTGCGCTGTTGCAACTTCTTTTCAAATTTGTGGAATACCGCTGTTTCTCTGAATCAGGACATGGGCTTTGGGATCAGGAATGGGCTACAGTGACTTTCTCTGTCCCAGTAATTGACCCATCCTCGGCCACCTCTGCTATCATCTGAGAGCCTCCAGGTGTGTGATTTACAATGTCTCGTCTGATGAATCTTTATAAGTTGACTGAGGCACTGAAGGAATTAACAATACTAAAATGATTCAATTTCCGTAAAGCCTATTTGCCCACTCAATCTGTGGTTGAAATGAAATAATTTTATTTCCAATTAATAATCATTCCAATATATATGTATGTCAGAAACATATTTAAAAAAGACAAGATTACAGCTGGCAAGCTGAAATATCGCGATTGGTTCAGTCTCAATAGATTAAGATGCAAATCAATAATAGCCACTGCATTAAATAAACTGAAAATTAGAAATAGATGTTCCATGAAGAAACTCCTGTTCTCTTTCCTTACCATGAAAGGATTCTAAAATCATAGAATCAGAGTTCTAAATAAGGAATGCGGCTGGTTTGAATGAAGTCTTAGTGAAAGTTGGAAATGTGGGAAAGTGTTAGCATAGGTAGGGCTCCAGTAGGAGTCTTCTACAATTGAAATACGTGTTTAGTATAAAGCTTCACACTTGCAAGAATAAAGGAAGTAGAGAGGTATGTATTCCTGATGTCTAAG
Source organism: Pleurodeles waltl (assembly GCF_031143425.1). Classification (NCBI taxonomy): domain Eukaryota; kingdom Metazoa; phylum Chordata; class Amphibia; order Caudata; family Salamandridae; genus Pleurodeles; species Pleurodeles waltl. Next base: position 530,236,816 of record NC_090449.1, read on the forward strand.
AGAATCTGCTGTAACTTCTGATGGAGTGAATATTTATTAAAACAAGCAGAAACTTCAGTAATAATCCCATCTCTTCCCACCCCACCAAGAACCAATTGTTTCTCTTCTTGTGGCATACATTTGCAACCTCACCTACATTTCTCATCCCACAGTAATTAGACAGGTAATGCAACATTGAATATCCACTGTTCCTGACATGCAATGAATAGGAGGCTTTAGCTGCTCATTAGGTTCGAAATCTCTTGCCAAGATTTCTCTTCTCTGACCTTGCTATCAATAAACTAGTACATAGATAAGAATACTCCTTCTCACTGGCTAATGAAATCATGAGAGCACACCTGCAGAAGAAAGAACACGCTAACCAAGCAAAATACATTTTCTAATTAAGGCCTTTGGTCAGAATAACTTAAACTAAATATTTAACATGCATTTTGAATACATGATTATACATGCACACATATAACCTTCAATATTAATGCAAAATGTGAACAATATATATATATATGTTACTTCTGCATATACAACTTAAAGTGTAAATATGAGCATGAGTAAAGAATAGATAAAAGCAATTTAAATTAACATTAGGCACACTTGTAGAAATCTTTAGTTTTTGCAATGGTTACTTTTTATTAATGTATTTAAAGGTTCGCAAATGTTAATATCATTCAGGACACACAGTGAACATAATCTCAAATGTAAAGGCATATTGTTGCAATGATGACATGAAAAGGATGGAGTTTATATTGAGCTGCTCCAGGAGCTAATTATGAACATTTCCAATTATATAATTGAGCTGTTGACAGACAGAAATCTATTTCATCATACAGAAAATAGGAGACACAATTTTAAATATGAACACTTTGGCACATTGTTCTGTGAGCAGTGCATAACAGATCATGGTAGCAAACATTTAGGGGATTCAACATCTGAAAGAAGCATAAATTAACAGGTACATAGTGAATGAAGCCTGTAAAAGATTTTATTTTAAAAAGGAAACTTGAACCTCTTTATAGTAAAAAAAGCTCTATGTTCCCCATAACAAATTATTTGCTTGGACATTGTCCTACAAAGAATTCGAAAATGACAAGTTAGAAGAAATTGGTGTCTGTAGTTTAAAACAAATACTTTTTATTTAAATATGTGTTATGCAGTTAACATTCATGCATATGCCTACATTTAACACTAACATGCCTGGTGTTTGGGTTTATAAAGCTATATCCATAACATTGAGGTAAAATTGTATTTCAGATCAATTATGTGTCCAGTTTTTCACCTGCTGCTTGTCTACTGTTTTACTGATACATAATCGCTTTTAATGCAGGCATACCAAGAGCCAACTCTGTGTGTGTCAAGAGTGTACTGTTATTTATTTCCAGGATCAAAACCTTTTTTAATTTGTTTTCCACATATAACCCAAAGCCATTTTTTATGGACTCCTTCTTTACTTGTACCTTACTTTTAGAATCTAGCACTATCTGCAGGGTCACCCCCAAATATTTTGCCTTGACCCCTTCTATTTTAATGAATTCGTTTTTGTTGGCTTTAGGGCTCTGCACATTCTACAACTGCTAACCAGTACTAAAGTGTTGTCTCTTCTAAACATGATAAAATTGGCTTACACCCAAATGGCATATTCAATTTATTTATAAGTCCCTAGTAAAGAAGTACTACATGAAACAAGGGCATGTAAGTTGAATCTTACTAGTGGGCCTGCAGTACTGGTTGTGCCACCCACTTAAGTGGCCTTTTTAAACATCTCAGGTCTACTATTTCAGCATGTCTGCAATTTAAAACTGCCAATTCAACCTGGCAAAATAAACCTTCCCTTTTAATACATATGTCGCCCCCTAGGAAAGGCCCTAAATGGCCTGCATTGTATTCCTAAAGGTGGGCATATAATTTTAACTTGTACATGTCCTGATAGTGAAAAACCTCCACATTTATTTATCTATATTGCAAAGTCTTTCTTTCCCAAAGGATAACATTGCATTAACTTATTAGATTTAATATTTTTTAACTTTTGCTTAGGAGCAGGTAGGAATGTCATATTTCATGTCTGTGAAATTGAAATTAAAAATACTATTTAACGGTAAAGCTCAACTTTAAGTCACAATTCTGAAAATGCCATTTTTAGAAAGTTGGCATATTCCTGAGCTAACCATTTAGCACCTACAGCCTGTATCCTAGGTGGTATGACTAGGTGTAGTTGTCAGTTGGCCTTTGTGTATTCCTCCCAGACAGCCACACAATAGGTTCTGGGTGTTGTCGGGATAGGACATCCTCACTTGATGAGAGTGATGGGGCTGTCCCCTGTTATTATTACACTTTAGAGACACTGACTGAACTCACACACAAAGCCCTTAACACTATCCTGTTGTGCCCCCAGGTAGTCGAGGACCAGGACAGGAAGGCAGAAAATTCTAAACACTTCTTTGGGGGGGAAAATCCAAACGTTTTTCCCACTTCAAAGGAGGGACACCAGGTATAAAAATATTTCCCTCACACTAACTCTACATTACACTTCTGAACCTGTGGATTTTACATAAGAAGGACTGACCTGCTGCCAGAGGACTACCATGCTGTTAAAGGCCTACCGTGCTGTCTGAGAAGAAAGACTGGACCTGTACCATTCAGCCCAGTCGAAGTGACTCTGAGGGTCAGCTGATTGACCTTCTGTTCTTAGCAACAAATACGTTCTAGAGGTCTCCTCACAATTGCAAAGCTGACCTGCTGCATGTGACCTACCTGGACCTGCAACTGGATCTGCCTGAGTCCTGCTGGCATCTGCTGGAGCTAGTTTCTGATACCTGAGAAGTGCCTTCCATCTTCCGGAGCCTTTTGTGGTATCAAGTGAGCTCCTCCTTGAAGAAAAAAAGAAATCCTGATATTTTGGGCTCTTCATGACCACCAACCAGCCTGTTCATGCCAAGATTTTGCCACCCGTGCTGACCACAAATGAGAAGCTCCGGTGAACCCAAATCATTCCACTACAGTGACCACCAATGACGCTCAGCAATGCAAGATCTGCACTTTGCACTGCAGCATTGACAGCCTCAGTGACGCCAACGCAAAGCAACAGAATGATTGTCAGTCACGCAGAACAGGATTGTTTCAGTACAGTAATGACTGGTTGTGACACTTAGCATGCTCTTTGCGCTACAGCAACAACCATTTGTGATGTGCCTGCTCCTGGCAGCCTTCTCCACGAAAGTCCTTCTTTATGTTGGACTTTAGAATGTAAATTAACCTGGTCCTTGTATTCAACCTATGCTTCATCGCAGTCCGCCTGAACTGGTGACTTAAACCTGGTCTCACATGACTAGATAGCCATGAATGGTTCTGTGTGTTTCTAGGTGCTGTACTTACCTTAACTCTTTTAAATTGCATATTTCTGGTTCTAACGATTGGATTTTTGTCATGTTTGTGTCGAATAGTTTATTAATATTTACTCATTTTTTCAAAATTGGTGTGGGAGTTTTCTAGTGTTTTGTTTTCACTTTATTGCATTTTAAGTGCTCACGGATACTTTACACATTGCCACTAAGTTAAGCCTGATTGCTTATGTGACAAGCTACTGGAGGTTTAAGCACAGATTCATTTAGTGGCTTATTGATGTTCACTCTGACAAGGACTGTAACCGTTGCTTGAGAAAGGCTCACATCCCCCTCAACCAACAACCTAATTTCTATCATTACTTGATACAGCTTGTCATTCTGCTCTTATGGTGGATTAGGGAATAATTCTAAGACTTTTTTGTATTGCCTTTCCACAGATACTGCATTTTTCATGACTCATGTTGATGTTTTTAGGGTTGCAACTATTATCTGTTGTAACTTCGGGACCCTCTTCAATCTCTATTTTTTATTGGCTGCTGTACCCTCCATGATGTCTTGAAGCCTGGTTACACACAAACACAGCCTCTTTTAGAAGTCATTGCTTAGGATTACGTGCCATATTAACTACACCCCTACAATGCAGATACAGCATTTCAGCATGCAGTTTCTCATTTTTGAGCGGAAAACTCTGAATAAGAGGCAGTGAATGCACCCCATAAAACACACCACATGAAATTGGTGTTTACAAGATGCAAGAAATCCCCCAACTCATTGCAGCCCACTTGTAATCTGGACCATTCAATTTAGATCTGCTTCTTTCTCATACACTCATTACCTTTTGCTTAACTTTTGTGTGCATTAGAGATGTGTTTGATGTGCAACTGAAAGAATTACCAAGTATAACAATCTGTTTTTATGACATTAATGGCCTAAATGTCACATTCATGTGCCAAAATACAATATTCTTTTTTGTTTCATTACTTTTCAGTCCAGTACAATGTAATTGTCCATTGGGTAGAAAGTGTGTGAAAACTCATAAAGAAATAGTAAATTCCTATCATAAAACAGAACTGTCATTAAAAAAAGCTCTCCCTTTTAAAGCGCAGTGAATCAGTGAATCACGCCACAGTGAAAAAGTATGCAGATGTAAAAGTAATGTATATTTCAAATTTCTAGCATTTTCTTTCCCAGAATGCCGGACTCAGGGGATGTCACCTGTACAGAATTCAACAATGTAATAAATAAGTCATACCCATTAGTAACTGGTCACTTTGAAAATAAAGACGCATTTCAAGAGCTATCTTCCATCCACGTGAGGTTCAGAATGGCTTCATTTCAGGGCTCAGTTTATATTTTATCAGACAGCTCATCCTATGTTAGGGTAACAGAATAAATTACTCTGTTGAACTGATGGATGTGTTGCAGGCATATTATGAAATTTCTGCCGGCCCGTCAGACAAGTCAAGCATTGACTGCAACTGTCCTCAAGGCAGTTGTTGCCAATGTATTATAACTTTGCCAGTCAGCTCCATCAAGCATGATTGAGCCGTATACCAGAGTTACAATTCTTTTTTCATTTTCAAAAAGAAAATCCCAAAGTGGATTTTAAAAAACATTAAAATAATGCCCTGGCCATGGGAGTTTCCTCCCAAGGTGAGGGGGACAATGAACACTTTACAATGCACTTTACCTCCTGGTGATTGAAAAACAGCTATATGTCTGTCCATCTAAATTAGGATGGCAGATATGTAGCTTAAAGTCATCCAATGAGGGGAGGAAGCTTCAGCAAACCTTCTGACAATTCCAAGGTTTCCCTCCCTGAGAGCTTCAGGTAAGTGTAGTGTTTTTATTGACTGTTTGATGCATGCATGTATGTATGACTGTATATGTACTTGTGAGTTTTGTGAATAGGTTTATGCACTCATATTTGTATGCAAATGCATTGGTATAAGTGTGCATGTGTGTGTATCCCACAATCCCCCTTCTGAGTTGCCCTTACTGGTCACCAATGCCTGTTTCGCCATACAGATAGGAGTAAGAAATTCAAGAATTTGTCACAACTATGGAAACAGTCAATGTCCACCTCATATGCATGGTGCACTGTGTTGTTCCCTGTTGAGAAACTGGGCTGATTTCAGAAGCCCCCTCACTTTTTGTCCCCACTGTTAGCTGATTCTGGTGTTTTCTGACTCTGAATCTTCCATAGGCATTGCTAACCAGTCCCAGGGCCAGTGATCTGTGTAAAATGGTATATGCAATTCAGACATCATTATAATTGGCACTGACAACCTACTTATAAATCGCTAGTACATGGTAGGTTCATGTAGGTTTAGGAACCCAAGGTTAGATAGAGCACTGCTGTTGTCCCTGGTGTCATTATAAAGGCAGGAGTGCCTTGCTGGTAGCCTTCAATTTAAAATTAACCTCAAAATCAACATTGGAATTAGAAGTACTTCCAAAGTCTCCAACTACCTTATTTGTACATGTAAATCACCCCTAAGGTCTACCCTAGGTGCCCCAAGGGTGAGTGTGGGGTAAATATAAGCAGGGACTTTATAAAAGATGTTTTCAATGGGCTCCATATGCTAACATTGGGAGACTTTATTTAAAAAAATAAAGTCTTATTTCCAATAGAGGTTAGATAAATATATCAGGTTCGGTACCAAATGAAATGTTATAATAAATCCAACAACTTGCCCATGTTGAATTTAATATAACTAACACAGCAGAAGAGTTTTAGAAATGTTTCTGATAGTTACCATATTCACTCCTGTAGTGCCCTTTCCTGATTGGTTAGCCGCTGACAGCCTGTGCCAGGCTATCTTAATGAAGTGTGAATTTGCCAGGGCTGAGACAAAGGAATCATCTGGCAGTTGGAGAATACTGCAGCAGATAGCAGAGCAGGATGGGGGAAGTGTAGTCAAACTGTTCTTCTAAGGAGGGAAAGCCACTTGGGACATAAACTGGATCTCCCCCATTTCCTGCTCCCCCAGACTGATGGGATTCATCAAGAAAAAGGCCTTTGCCTTGCTTCTGCAACTCCAGGGGAGGAGTCCATGTAAGCTACATGTACAAAGGAATGGACCAAAGACCCTAGCATCAACTTCTGCAAGAAAAGCCCAGCTGAGCAATGTCCATTGGCCATTTGAGGATTCTGACCATGTGCATTCTCGGAATTGTAGTCCTAACTCCCAAGGATCAACTCAGAGCTTCTGGAAACTTGGATCAATTTTGTAGACACTTCAGGGACCCAACATCGCCTCTGGAAGCAGATCCAGAAGTTTGGAGAAGTTTGGAGCAACTGTTGTAAAAAGTAACAATACTGAAAAGGCAGCAATATTTATACTTCCAAAAGTAGAGCCAACACATATCTTCCAATGCCCCATCCATCTAGTGACCTGCAGGTTAATAGTGTTAGAATATTCCATTAGTCTGACATTGTGATCTCCTTCCTAAAATGGGAAAACAGTTGAGCTAGATTCACTGCAGAAAACACCAAAAACTTGTGCGTCCTATTCCTTAATGTTTTGTTGTGCCAAAAACTGCTGTCTTTCCAACCCTGTAAAGTGGAGAACACATGCTGTGAAGACGGAACATTGTGTCCTTGAATCTTTACCTCATAAAAAAGAGTTTATTATTTGTTTGAGATATTTCCTACTAGTGTTACTATCAAACACATATATCCCTTTCAGTGCCACGTAGCCAGAATGGCCAGCGCCATGTCTTGAAGATGTTACTCAATTTAGTACAAAACTGTGTAAAATATTCAGGATCGTCGAAGGCTCTTCAGAGAAGCGTGTAGGCGGACATGTAATGAAATACACTGTGCATATTGGAAATAAAATACCCGAAATAGACAATTTAGTTTTCATCCAACTGTTTCATAGATCTTGAAACGATCACATAGGCGAAAAAGCATCTGCAAGTCCTACAGAAGCTTTTGGTTACATTGGGTACCCTCTTAACATGTAATTTATCCGTTATGTCTGTATCCCTGTGACATTTCTAGAATCCTCAGAGCATAGTCTGATCACGCCCTCTCCCCAGACAGAAATGCAGAGGTCAGTGCATACACATAGATGGGCAGTTACACCTTCCTCAGCTGCTTTGGTGATAAATATTTTGTATTGCCTTCAGATATCCCGGAAAAAGCAGAAAACAGCAGGATGAGACGAAGTGAGGAAGGGATTGTCCTCTATCCATAGAAGTAATCCTTCATCATGCAATTATCATTTTTACTCAAATAAATATTTGCGATCTACTCACTGTAATCTTAATAAGAAGTAAGCAGGCAGTGTACATGAATCTTTTCCCCTGCATGCATGTTACAGTGGCTGCTGACACTCACTGCAGAATGTTGAAAAATAAAAGCCAGCAGCTGATTCATTGGAATGCCATTCCTATTCCAGAAAAAGTCTGAGCAGCCGTTTTATCACTTCGACTTAATATTCTTTAAAACCATAGCCAGCTACAAAAATGGTTGCCCCTTAGGTGAAATGGATAATTATATCATCCACTTATTGAAACCCAGTCAGTAAGTACAACTTTGAGGAGTGAGATGCTGAATAGAGTGTGATAGTGCTGACTAATAAGTCAAAAGTCTGTTCCTGACAAACAACTGTCTTTAGCACAGTGAAAGTGCTTCCTTCTATAAATACTGGAATTTTCTTTTCTTTGAGAGACACCAAGATGTGCTTCTAATGTCTTGATACATGAGTTTGAAATATAAAGTTTAAAGCAGATAGAGCAATTTATGTTGGTCAAGATCTGAATAAAGTTATTTACATGTATATATTCACTTAAGAAAACTAAGGGTACAGGAACGTTATAGTTAGGCTCACGTAGAAAACCTTAGAAGTTCACCTATTATTATAGTTTTAGTTATCTCAAGTAACTATAACGTGTGCCCTAAGATAACTATAACTCGCGCTCCCACCATGCAAATTTTTTTCATCAGAAATATTACTGCAGATATTACATTGATATTATCAATGGTGTTATCAAAGATGTCAGGAATGCCGTAATTTGTGGGATAATTATCAGTGCATTGCAAGGGCACGGGCTATAGTTACCTTAGGGCACGAGTTATTGTTACTTAAGATAACTATAAAAGGTGAATTTCTTTGGTTTTCAATGTTTAAAATGAGACCCTAACAATTCCGTCCATGTAACCTTTGTTTTTTTAAGTGAATTTATACTTTTTTATTTCTATTTCCTAACTATAACGTCCCTATAACTTTAAAATTTTCAGTGAATTTCTATGTTTTTTTTAACAGAAAGTAATTTTCGTTACTAAAAGTTAATCCAACCTCTGCTGTACAAAGACATTGCCATTCAGGGCGGCAGTTGGCGCAGAGCCTGGCCTGCGGCCAAGCCCTGCATCCAACCCCCTATAACCATCCAACCTTGCACCATACATGGCCTTCAGCCGTGCACAGTAGGGTCAGCCACAGGGTCAGGCCTGCGGTCAGTCCACTAAGTCAACTCCCCTAACCAACCAACCTCACGCTGTACACAGGCTCTGCAAATGCTCTGCAGGAGTTGGCTGCAGGTCCCACGGCCCCTCTACCCCAGCTGATTACAGATCTGTGGACCTCATCTCCCAGGGCCCAGCATTAGTAGATTTATTTTTTGGGGGGAGGATGGCTGTATGGCCCCCCTATTCCAGGCCAATCTTCATCCCAAGGACCTAATCCCCTGGGCCTGGCCTTCTACATTTTTTTTGGAGGGGACCACACAGCTTCCCTCCCCTGTCTGGAACTCCATCCCCAGGGCCCAGTCTTAATATATTATACTATGCACCCCCCTTCCCCATCCCATTTGCAGACTTGGGGGACCCCATCTCCTGGGGCCCAGCCTAAACATTTATTTTTGGGAAGGCAGGGGGCCTGCGCGGCCCCCCTCTCCAAGCTGATCTCAGCCCCGGGGACCCCATCCCCTGGGCCCAGCCATGTCTTCTGGGTGCCCCCAGGGCACGAAGGTTCCATTGCTGGGGACCACAGGGGGGAGCTTGAAAGTCCCCACAGTCCCAGCTGTCTCCCCACCTCCTGTGGGAGCCAGTATTGCTATCACAGAGCTGGGTCTGCTAAAACAGTTCCCTCTCTGTGAGGCCAATGTTTCCTCTGTTTCCCTTCCTGCATCTCTGGGGGCAGGGAAACAGAGGAAAACTCTGCTTGCAGTGACAGAGAGCTGTTTTACAGCTCTCCCTCACTGCATGCAGAGTGTTTGCTCTGACTTGGTGGGAGATGTCAAAGAGCAAACAGCTGTGTCTCAGGAGTGAGGAGAGGGTGCCTGGGACATAGCAGGGGTTGGCCCTGCGGGGTAGCAGTCCCCATGGCCATCAGTGGCTCCTCGTGGAGCCTCGGAATTGGTCCCAGGTAGGTGGTGGTCCACAGAGTGAATTCCGGGGCGGTGGGGGGGGTTGGGCACCCCCACACAGAATTAAAACCAAGCCCCAAGGAGTTGGCTGTGTCCGTGGCTGCAGGGGGTGCATGTACCCTCCCCCACAGAATTCCAATCAGGCCCTGGGGAGGTGGCAGTCCCAGGGGCTGCAGGGGGCCACTCAACCCCCTCATGATTTTACTGCTGAGCCCCAGGGTGGTGATGGTCCCTGAGGAATGGAGGGCTGTGTGGCCCACTGCATGTAATATGAACAAAGCCCTGGGAGGTGGCGGTCCCAGAGGCAAATATAAGCTCTGGAGGGTGGCCCCGTGTCCTTTTGGTTTTGCAATTTGGTATTAGGAAGGAGCGTGTTCAAGGCATCCCTTCCAAATACCGAATCTGAATTGTATGTATGATTATTTAGTGACCCTGAATGCGGTCACAAAACAATCACAGTTAACACCAATTTCAAATTGTTCTTAACCCATTCGCAAATGGAAAGGGGTCGCAGAGGCATCCTTCCCTTTCTATGAATGGTAGCAAAAATATTTTGGCAGAGCAGGCAGTGATCCCACGGACCACGGTAACATTGGCTTATCTACAATTTAGCATCTTTAATGTACTTATAAGTCACTGGGAAGGTGCACTACCTGTGCCCAGGGCCCTACTGTAGGGCCTCCAGCACTGATTGTGCCACCCACTCAGTAGTCCTTCAAGTAAGCCCCTGGCCTGCCATTGCAAATCCTGAGTGCTCAATTTCAAACTGCCATGTTGACCTGGCAAGTTAACCCACTTACCAGGCCAAAACCTTTCTTTTTAGTACATATAAGCCATTCATAAGGTAGGCCCTAGACAGCCCCAGGGCAGGGTGCAGTGTATTTCAAAAGTAGGACATGTAAGTTTTACATCTTCTTTTAATGAAAAACTTGTAAATTTGTTTTACACTACTGCAAGGCATATTTCTCCCAAAGGATATTGTTGGGATTAACTTAATACATTTTACTAATGTAATTTTCAATTGGGAAGAGATGGGACCCCCATATTTAGGGCCGTATTTATACTTTTTTTAGCGCCGCATTTGCGCCGCTTTTTGACGCACTACGGCGCAAACCTACAAAATACAATGGTATTTTGCAAGTTTGCGCCGTTTTTGCGTCAAAAAACGACGCAAATGCGGCGCAAAAAAAGTATAAATACGGGCCTTAGTGTCTCTGGAATCACCATTTAAAATCACAACTTATGGTGAAGTTGGAGTTTACATTTTAATGTGGAAATTGTGTAATTGTTCATTTTCTTACGTCAACCATTTTGTGCCTTTTGTCTGCCCCTTAATAGATGTCTGAGGTTGGTGACAGCTGGGCTTTGTACATTCCCGCCAGTCAGATGCTCACAAAAAAATCTTTGGTGTGACTGATGGGCCATCCACAGCCTGATGGGCCATCCTGGTCAGGATGGGAGGGAGGAGCTGACACTTACTGCTGAACGGACTTTGTCCTGTCCCCAAACATTGGACTGCATACTTACCTGTAGTGAGTCTGGAGACAGGGCAGGAGGGGCAGGGAATCTGCACTTTAAAGGCCTGTCTTTGAAGTCTCCCCCACTTCAAAGGTACAACTGGATATAAGTACTGGACCTCAGACACCACCATCTCAATACACTTCTGGACATCTTGATCATCTGCTTCCTGCTGCCCTCCTTGCCGTTAGAAGGACTGGACCTGCCTCTCTTCAACCCAGAACCAAAGTGACTCCAAGGGCTTGTTGGCTCACCTCTGGTTTTCGTAACTTTTACGAACACAAAAGTCTTTCAAATCACCTGCTACTGAACCTGGACTCTGCCAACTGTGAGTCTTGCCCTGCCAAGTGGGGCCAGTCTGGTTCTGTGTCCTAGCAAGCGGGTATAAAGTGTTGTTGCAGTCACAACTAACACATCACCTCCATTGCAGTGATCAATACCAGAGCATTGTTTCAGTCTGGTTCCCACATCCTCAACATTGATGCAACATGGATTAAGGGACTTTTGTTCAGTGGGCATAACTGGGTCCCGGTAGCCTGCCTGTGCTCTGTCATGGTCAGCCTGAACTTTTGCCTTTTCCGGGTCAGAGGAGATATCCCCAGTTGGTGCTTTTCGTTTATAAGTGCTATTTCAAAGTTTAATCTTTACAAAATCATATCTCAAGTTCTACTTATTGTATTTTTGTAGTTTTGGTCTTGTTTTATTTAAAACAATTAAGTTTTATTCTTCTAAGCAGGTGTGGTATCTTTTGTGTGTGGTGTTTCTACTGTTTTACTATTTGAAGTGTTGCACAAATACTTTACACATTGACTCTTAAGTTAACCCTGCTTTCTCTGTGCCAAACTACCTGAGAGTGAGCAGAATTTAACTGCGGGTGTGCTTGTGACTTAACCTGACTATGATTGTGGTTCCTTCTTGGATAGGGTGCTCACATCTGCAACCAGAAACCGAGTTTCTAACAGTGAGAGTATAAGCAGTGCATGGTGAGAGTGTGATTTATAGTTATTTTAGGGCTTGCATTGTAGTTACTTAAGGGAATGGAGGAATTTCAGTTTTTTTAGTTGAAAATCCTATATTGCAACTGCCATTGTCACCTAACTACATCACTTTTCCCTTTGATTTTTTTAAGGAATTCTTACTAGAACCTCTGATTTTTCAGTGAATCTCTAGTTTTGCTTTTTTAATTTAGCTCGCTGTCAGTATATAAAAGGCATGCCTATTGGCTTTGTCAATTAATCCTTATCTTTAAACATATAAATAAATAATTTACCAACAAACTACATTAAACAGTGTCAGAAGCTTCCCTTTTTAATCCTGAAGCCACAAAACACAGCCATAAGACCAACCATAAGTGGTCCGTACAGTCCAAGCTGAAAAGCAAAAGTTGAGCTGTTGAATCCATTACAATATTGTTACATTGTCCTTGGGCCATGTTCTATAGATTCCAAGTAACAAAGGTTTATTATTTTTATTTGTTTCTGAGGGGCCACTTGTGAGAAAACAGGGCTTTTTTTGCGGTGTCCCCCCTCTCTTTGCTCCATGTGTGACTGATACTGCAGTTTTCTGACTCTGATAGTGCCCTGAGGTCTGTTAACCAGGACCAGTGTTCTGTTCAGAAGGTATGTAGTAATTAGGCATAGTTACAATTGGCTCTTGCAACCCACCTGTAAGTCTCTGGAATATGGTAAGGCATGAATGTTTGGAGGCCCAGTAGATTTAATACACTTAAGTGGGCACTGCTGTGTTGCCTTTTGTAATTGTCATTTTAGAAGCCAGCTCTGTCTTTCAGAGTTTTTAGAACATTCAAATAAAACTATGTCCAAATTCGACTTTGGAAATCAAACTTATTCCAAAGTCCTAAAGTACCGTATTTTTGTATACAAGTTACCCTAAGATCTACCCTATGTGCCCCAAGGGTAGGATACATTGTCCTATGGAGCAGGGACATTATGAAAGTTATGTTTTATATGTTTGATAAAGGAAAACTGCCAATTTAATTTTCCACTTTAAAGCACTTTAAAGCACTGCTAGCTACATAGGCTGATATGGGGAGGCTTTCTTAAACTGCAATACATTCTACTTTTTAATAGTAGTGAGATAGAATGGTGATTCAAAGTGTCAAAATAATAGTTACAATAAATTCAACAACTTGCCAAGGTTACATTTATTATAACAATTGCAGGAAGGTAGTTTTAGAACTGCTTCTCTAAACTTACCTAACTCAGCACTGCAGCAGTCTTTTCTGATTGGTCAGTCTTCGACAGGCTGAGCCAAGCTGCTCTGATGAAGTGTGAAGTGGCCTGGGCTGAGACAAAGGATATATCTAGTGGGAGGAGGGTTACCTAGAGAGGAAGGTTAATGGGTAATGAAACTGTTCTTCAAAGAGAGAAAGGAAGTTTGGACTGAAACCATGCCCATCCCCACTTCCTGTACCCCCACCCAGATGGGAATCCTTGTAACTGAATTAGGAGAGGGGCTGAAAAGTGTAGGGGAAAGTTAGACACACCTAGGGATTGGGTTAGTCAGACCTGACTTCCAGGAGAGATTTTCTCCATTTTGGTTTTTGCGGAAAAGTGCTTTCTATGGACATTGTCATTGCAGAAAGTGGCACCCTGTATCCCATTGGTCAGGGGTGCCCCTGATTGACAACTTAGAACTCTGGAGATATTTGGGGGAGCTGTCTAGCAACTAAGATCCCTGTTTGGAAACAAGAAGACGATGGACTGCCCTGCTGAAACCCTGGTCTGCACGAAGAAGGACTGCATCAGCTGCACACTCTGAGCTTCACAGATGAAGACTTTGCCTTGCTTTAACATATTCAGGGGTGTACGCCTAAGCAACATACACAATGGAGCTACCAAGAGTCACCTGCTTCAATTCCTGCAAGAAGAGCTCAGCTGACCAGCATCCAGTGGACTTTTCAGGATTTGAGCAGATGCATTGTGAGAATGAGAATTGTCCCAACTCTCCAAGGACCAAGTTTGAGCTTCTGGAACATTGGTTGGTGTTGTTGACCCTTCATGGCCCTAAAAAGATCTTCTGGAAGAAGATTCAGAAGTTTGGAAACATTTGGTTAATTTGAGGTAAAAATCTCCATAGGTTGACCGAATGACCTGAAATTCAGGTTTGCCTGCAGAAGCTCCAGAGCTCTTCGTCATTAGCAATGAGAAAAGACCTCCACGAATCACTGAGGCCTCACTATGAAGCAAGCCACAATCATAAAATAGCAAGCCAGCCTGCTGAGGAGACTCGCTTGATGTTGGGAGAAAAAGAACCAAAAAAGTGACTAATTGTGATGGTTAAATTTTGACCAAGGCCTACCACTCAGTGTAGCCGACCCGTGCTACTTTGCGGTCAGCCTAAAGCTTTGACTTTGAAGAAGTTGGGTGTGACTATGTAGCTGCTGTTGGTGCTTTTAGCTTTTTAGTTCTAGAAACCACATTTTTACATTTAATCTATAAAAAGCTTGTCTTCTGTCCTCTATATATGATGTTTGACATTTTGTTGTCATTTTAAAGATAAAAATATTGTAAAGGTATACAATGACTCATTGTTATAGTTCTTGGTCCAATAGCCACACACTGCATATGCTACAATTGCACTTGATAATCTTAAGGTGGCATTTCTACAGCTATCGATCAATATTTGGCTTTTAAAAATCCTAGTCACAAGAGCACAAAAATATTAAAATACTGGCAATTCATGCCTATATGCATTTTAAGTCTAGCCATATTTAGAGACAGTTTCTCTCAGTATATTTACAGATCCCAATCTTGAAACTATCCTAAAATATGTATGAGGATAGTTTAGGTCTTGTGAAATGTATCATAAATGAACGTGAAGCTGTCTGGAAGGGTGCTTCAAAGCCCACTGGCCATCACAAGAAGGAGGGGGAAGAGGAGGCAGGCCCAATGTGCTGCAAGCACTACAGAGCGCAAGAGGCGTCCCAGCTGTGTGGGATGTAAAACTGTCCGCAAGGACAACACCAACCCCCAGTGGCCATAAAGATAAGGAGGGTGCAGAGGAAGTAGACAGCACATGCTGCAAGGGCTACAAAGTATGGGAGGTTTCCCAGCTGCACGGGACACAAAGCTGTCATAAGGGGACTACAATCCCCAGTGACCATCACAATAAGGAGGGGCTGGAGAAGACAGGCTCTACAAGCTGCAAGCGTTACAAAGAGCAAGAGATTTACCGCTGTGCATGTCATGCGCAAGATTCACCCGGGCGATGCCTGAGCCAATGGAAGGTCCATCTTTGCCCATCATCACCCAGAAGAGGCCGAGCTGGGCCACCACTGTGACCTGTGAGACTCAACACAGGAGCAAACTAGCAACAAAAGTTAGCATCCTAGGCCCATATTTATACTTTTTTAGCTCTGCATTTGCATAGTTTTTTTACTCAAAAGCGGTGCAAACTTACAAAATACAATTTTGTTGTTTTTGCGTCAAAAAATTATGCAGATGCGGCACTAAAAAAGTATAAATATGGGCTTTAGTTTCTCTCTTTACTGCCCCATTACTTATTCAAGACCTTTACCAGACACTGAATCAGCTTACAATCTATAGTGGGTAGTGCACCAAGACTGAATAATTCATTTTGTATTAAGGACCCCTATTGCACCAAGATCACCCTAAGTTGTATTATGGGTGAAAGGAAGGTGACCGATGGCCAGCTGGGGGCAGCAATGCCAAAAAGTCAGCAAAAGCATCATCAAAGAAATGTGCAGTAAAAAAGATTGGCACCTTAATTGAGGAAGTGGAGACAATGTTAAATCCTGCTAGGAGTGCAGCTTGTCCCCTTACAAACAAGGCCAATGCTAAACTATTTGCTGAAAAAAGTGCAAGTAAGGCACCTAACTTTCCAGAAAGTCAGCAACCTGATCCAAGTAGATTTAGTTCCCCTGAGACACTTCAACTTGCTGCAGAGTGAAAACCTGGAAGCTCCTCGGTCCCTACAAGACAACTGTGAGTTGTGAAAACAGGTTTTCTGCTTTAGCAACTGCAAAACCTGATAGCCAAAGAGAGGAGATACAATTGGTGCAAGAGATATGGGTACACATTCTATTTCCAGTGCTCCCCAGGCCTCAATGAGGTATTTCATGTTAGTGACATTTTAAAGGCAGCAATCTCAGAAATTAGAGAGCTTGTTAAGGCACTTATCTTTAAACTTGCAATCATTTTTTCACCTGATCAAGAATGAGCAAATGACAAGCATTACTATGTGTATGAGGCTGGCCTGGTTTGTAGTGGGCACCTATGGTACTCACACCTTATACCAAGTCAGTTATCCATTATTAGTGAAATGTAGGCAGAGTTCTAGCAGCTTAAGCTGTCTAGAGGTAGCTGTAGCAGAGCAGCTTAGGCTGAACTAGGAGACATGCAAAGCTCCTGAAATACCACTATAGTTACACAGTACTTATACACAATAAAAGACAATACTCAGTGTTACCAAAAATAAAGGTACTTTATTTTAGTGACACAAGGCCAAAAATATCCTAGAGGCAATACTCCTTCTGGAGGTAAGTATAATACACAATATGTACACTAGAGTCCAACATCAGGTAAGTAAATAGTCATAGAATAGTGCAAACAGTAGAAAATATAATAGATTACAAGAGGCCTAGGGGTAACACAAGCCATATACTAAGAAAGTGGAATGTAAATCACAAATTCCCCCCTAGGCAAGTGTAGTGTGTAGAGGGGCACTGGGAGTGAACACCAGAGGTAAGTAAAATACTCCGCCTCAGAGCCCAGGAAAGTAGGAGTGAAGTACTGCAAGTTTCCTCAGGACACCCTACAAGTCGTGATAAGAGTTATTGCAAAAACCAAGCAAGACTGCAAGCAACAAATGGTGGATTCCTGGACCTGAAAACCTGTGAAGAGAGGAAACCAAGTCAAGAAGTCGCAGAAGATTCCAAGAAGGACAGGAGCCTCTGCCAACCTAGAAGATGGTGGTGCAAATGAGGATTCTCCAGCTAGAAGAAATCCGCAGAATCGTCCAGCAAGCCTTGGTTCAAGCAAGGTCGCGGTTTGCATCAAAATGGCACTGCATTTACCCAGGAGGGACCTGGAGGCCTCAACCCAGAATGAGGAGGCAGAGGGGGCTCCCAACACTGGAGAGTGCCCACAGATGATCAGGCAGCACCCACAGGAGTCCCAGGACACAGGGACAAAGAAGATGCAAAGTGTGGTTGGTGCAGAACAACAAAAGAAGGTCCCACGCTGCTGGAGAACAACTCAGAGAGTTGTGTGTTGCAGGATAGAGTGCTGGGGAACTGAGCTACACAGTGCACAAAGGATTCTTGGAAGAAATGCACAGAGGCCCAAGGAGCTGGTGATGATTCGGTGCACAGGGGTACTGTTGCAAACTGGGAAGGCAAGCTCTTACCTCCACCAAAGATGGACAATTGGACCTTAGGACAGTCTGGATCATGTTGGTCCACCATCTGTGTTCCAGGGAGCATGCTCGTCGTCAGGAGAGGAGTCCCAGAGAACCGGTTGTTGTCGCAGAAGGTGCCTGCAGAAGCAGGGAAGTGACTATGTCCCTCTGCGGGGGATTCCTTCGGTTCTTTTGGTGCAGGGTGAAGAGAGGGAGTCCTCAGAGCGTGCACACATTGGAAACTGTTGCAAATGCTGGCTGGAGCTGAAGTTGCAGATCACAGGAGTCATCCTGGATACTTTGTTGCAGGTACAGTGGTTCCTGGAGCAGTCTGCGGTTGATCCATCGATCAGAAGCTGAAGCTGAGGATGAAGAGGATTCCTGGAGGAGTCGGTCAAGCTGAATCTGAGGAAACACCCAGAGTAGAGACCCTAAATTGCCCTGAGAGGGGGGATTGGCTACCTTCCCAGGTATGCACCTATCAGGAGGGGTCTCTGATGACACCTTCTGGCACTGGCCCCTCAGAGATCACCAGAGTGTCCCCACACCTTGGAAAACAAGATGGCAAATGCCAGTGACATACTGGAGGAGTTCTGGGCACCACCACTGGGGTGGTGATGGACAGGGGATTGGTCACTCCCCTTTCATTTCTCCAGTTTCATGCCAGAGCAAGGACTGGGGATCCCTGAACAGGTGTAGACTGGCTTATACAAGGAGGGTACCATCTGTGCCCTTCAAGTCATTTCCAGAGGCTCTGGGAGGCTACCCCTCCCAAGCCTGTAACATCTATCTCCAAAGGGAGAGGGTGTAAAACCCTCCTCCCAAAGGAAATGCATTGCTCTTCCTTCCTGGAACTGAGATGCTCAGACACCAGGAGGGCAGAAACCTGTCTGTGAGGTGGCAGCAGCTGGAGCTGTAGTGCAAACCTCAGAGAGCTGGTTTGGCGGTGCTGGGGGTCTATGGTGGAGCCCCCAGGATGCATGGGATTGCCCCCCCAATACCAGATTTGGAATGGGGGGACAATTACATGATCTTAGATACCTGACATGGCCATATTCGGATTTACCATTGTGAAGCTACATATAGGTATTGACCTATATGTAGTGCACGTGTGTAATGGTATCCCCGCATTCACAAGGTGTAGGGAATTGGCCCTGGACAGCATGGGGGCACCTTTGCTAGTGCAAGAGTGCCCTTACACTTAGTAACTTTGCACCTATCCATCAGTAAATGAAGGTTAGACATATAGGTGACTTATAAGTTACTTAAGTGTAGTGAAAATGGCTGTGAAATAGTGTGTTCACTATTGCACTCAGGCCGCAGTGGCAGTCCAGAAGAAAGATTTGTCTGAGCTCCTTATGGGTGGCAAAAGAAATGCAGCAGCCCATAAGGATCTCCTGGAACCCCAATGCCCTGGGTACCTAGGTACCATATACTAGGGACTTATAAGTGGGGTCCAGTGTGCCAATTAGAACTGGAACATGAAGTCACTAAACTATAGTGACTAATTTGGAAGTGGAGAGAGCATAAGCACTGGAGTTCTGGTTAGCAGAACTTCAGTGACACAATTAAGCACTACTGAAAACACACACATTGGTCACAAACTATGAGCACTGGGGTCCTGGCTATCAGGAGCCCAGTGAGACAGGCAAAACACACTGACAAATAGGGTTTTAACTATGAGCACTGGGCTCCTGGCTAGCAGGATCCCAGTGAGACAGTAAAAACACACTGACACACTCACAAACAGGCCAAAAAAGGGGGTAACCATGCTAGAAAGAGGCTACTTTCTCACACTAGGATGTGCCCACTCAGTGTGAAAGGCTTGCTGAGATTGACACAATAGACGACAACTGCCACTTGATATCCAGGAAAGGGAGATCCACAGAGCCATCTTTATTGCACAAGGGATATCAAGCCTGGTCATATATAATGTGAGTGAGTAATCAAGCACCATAAATAGAAAAGAAATGGAGAGAACCTGAAAATGAGGAATGGCAAAATAGCTTCCCCCTTCCCGTATCTGCCAGACAGTGGGATCCTGTGAATGAAGATATTGAAAGGCAACCTTGCATACAATTGTTGTTTTGTGATACAGGTACAGGTCCAGTTACTCATGAAAGAGGTGAGACAAAATACTCCGAAGAGGGTCATATATGTGCACCAAACGTTCCTTGGGTTCAAGGGAAGATGGCATTTCTTTGAAAAACAAAGTAATTTTTTAGATTCTGAATACATAGAAATATAAATATATAATATATGCAGACACTGTAAGGGTTGTGTGCCCTCATTACCTGGAGGAATGCATGACTTTTTTCAGTTAGTACTAACAGGACTTGGCTGATGGTGTGATAGCTATGGAAATTTGCTCCATTTCTTCTGTATCATCACAAATTAGTTTAAACTACAAGTCTCCCTTACTAGAAGAATTGAGGCCAAAAATTGATAGTGTCATCTGTCTGGGCCCATTGGAAGGATCATCCCCAGAGGTAGAGAGAATGGATTGATTTTCCATGCAAAGTGCCCACCATTGTTCCTCAGGTCCCAGGAACTAAAGAACATGCTGGCTGGGATGCACTCTCATGGAATATTGCAGGCTTAAAGTTGCATTATGATCCCTGTTGGGGTGCTTTTATTGATACTTTGGATCAGTATCTACTCCAGGAAACTTGGACTATGGGCCCAGTGCATACAGCAGGTTTCACATACTTTTTTTATTGAAGCTGAGGGGAGAGGGCAGACATGTGAAGGCCTTTTCATTAGGCAAAACGTAATTGGATTTCACAGTTAAGTGATTACCTACTCTCCTGCCATTCTGGTTTTAAAAAGCAGTTATTTGAGGGTAGGGAACTCTGCATTTATAACATTTATTACTAAATAATGGTCAGAGTGTGGGTTCAGAAACAATATCCCTGCTGGAGTCATATACAGAAAACATGCATGATAAGGGAGCAATAATCCTCACAGGGGATTTTAATACTACTTTTGAGCCCCTTGACAAAAGCAGACACAATCTGCTATTACAAAGGAAGAAGATTCCAATTGGGATTTCCCACAACTGTACTTTCCACTGGCAAAAAGATGCACAGCCCTCAGTGTCTAATTATTGGATTTGTCTATACATTTATGCCTAAGAACGTGTAATGGCCATTCCCCACCAGGTTTAAATATCAAGCCATCCTTTAAGAAATTAAATCATTCAAGGGGGATAGAATATACTCTGTTTGAATTCCAGCTTTGGGCACACATGAATGACATGAAGTCTCTTGACAGGGCTGAGAGTGACCATAATGTTTTTCACCTGATGATGAAAGGGTATTTGTCACATATTCGAGTTGAATCACCTGCCAAGTATTCTGTGGGATTGAGATTGTCAAACAACAAGCGAGCTCTGAAATGGTCTTATGTTCAAACTCAACTACACTTCTTGTCCCAAGTGTACAATAAAGTGGCAGATACTTTAGACAAATGACAATTGAGGGACAATCAGATGAGTGCATTGCAGGAAACTTGAAGGCCCATGAGGACACTTTGGATTTTTTTTTAAACATATTTTCTGGTGAATGTAGGTCTCACCAACAGGTGAGGAAACACTCCTGGTTCGGTGAACAAAGTGTTGAAACAAGGACAGCTCTTATAACAGCTATTAAATCCAAAGAGAGAGAGGAAATAAATATTGGTGAGATAAATTATTAGTATATCCAATTAGAAGCTAGTGCTAATTGGGAAAACAAAGTGTGGTGAATCTGGCTGAAGCAGTCAAAGTGGGGGATAACAAACTATTTTGACATATAGGGCTTCATTATGAACATAGTGGTTCAGACCGTCATGTCGGTGGCAGCAGAAATTACCGCCACCGGCATGGCGGTCTGGACCACCATATTATGAACAAGGGAAGACCGCCACGGGTGGCCCTCCGCTACCGCCAGGTTCCTGACTAAAGGCAGCCTGGCGATGGCGGATTTCTCCATGTAACAGAGAGCGCCGCCCTCCGGATAGAGAACCCTTGTTCCTCCAGCCTTTACCTGGCGGTTTCACCTGCTATGGAAAGGCTGGTGGAGGGGGTGCTCCGAGGGGCCCCTCGGGGCCCCTGCACTGCCCATGCACTTGGTATGGGCAATGCAGGGGCCTCCATGTACAATTTATGGGCACTGAACTGCGCGACGGGTGCTGCTGCACCCGCCTCACAGCGGCATTGACAACAGCACCATGTGGAGCCGTCGGCAATGTCCTGGCCCAGCATTCCACTGGGCCGGCTGGCGGAAACACTGTTTCCACCCCCGTTCCCAGTGGAATGTTTATTATACGGCCGGCAGGGTCTCAAGGGGGCTGGCAGTCTGTGTTCAGACCACAAGCATGAACACTGCGGGGATTCCCGCCATGTTCATAATGACCCCCATAGTACCTTATGGAAGTCACCATTCTTAGAACCAAGGTTGACTTCCATATTAGCCCTTCACTTGGCCTCTGCTGAAAGGCAAAGTGAAAATGGGTATACAAACATGCATGATTTGAAAGGTATAGTAAGCCCACTAGAGATCATGCTTGATGAATACTATGATGCCATTAAGGGGTTTATTTTTGGAAAGGTGCCAGGGCCTGATCAAAAACCAGGAGATCTTTATACTTTGGAATATTAAGTTTGGGCCACATTTCTTAATAGGCTCCCTAAATCTATTCTGAAGGGCGCTGATCTGCTTAATTCTTGGTGTGATGCTGAGATTGTTCCAATTTACAAGACGGGTAGCTGTGAGGATCCACACAATTACAGGCCTTGCAGCTTACTTGACAGTCTTCAAAAGCTATTCTGTCCTAAAATACTGGGGAGAATCATTGTGATGTCAAAGAAAATAGGATATTGACAGCTCTAAAAGCAGGGTTTCATTCGAAAGTTAGCACTATCAATCAAAAATTCCAATTGTGTCAAAGTTTTGGAAAATTGCATCGCTGGATATGGGCCATTCATATGTTACATTTGTAGACCTTAAGTCAATGTTTGATTTGATCCTCCACAATGAGTTTAAGGAGGTCCTCTGTAGTATGGGTCTTCCTGAGAATATTTAATTTTATTAATAAGACTACAGGAGTCCAACTATGTTTGGGTGAGATAGGGCAATAGTAGCGAAGTAGCTAATCAAATTAAATTTGAGAAGAGAGTGTGAGAAGGATGCATTCTGGCACCTACTCAGTCCATAAACAATGTAATAGAATAGCCTGACATTTCCACCAGGAGCGCACTGAAAATAGGCTATACAACTATGACTACACTATCATTTGTGGATGATATGTTCCTAATCTCAAAAACTCTCTCAGAGCTTCAGGCATTGTTTGACCAGTTACAAATATACCAGCACTATTATTTGCAGATGAGATGCTCCTAATCTCAAAAGAACTCTCTGGTCTTCAGGAATTGGTGGACCAGTTTCTAATGTTTTGTGCAGATCATGGGCTAGAGTTCAACACATTTAAGACTAAATATATATCTTTCAATCCTTATAAAACTAAGAAGACCCACATTCATGCCTACAGTGAAATGATTGAGCATGTTACACATGTTACAGATTTTGTTTATCTTGGGGTGAGCTTAATAAGTAAACTGTTTTGGGAAGAACAGTTAAGAGAAAGTATATTAACACTGCAGCTTGAATTTTCAGTATTCTGAAAACATTAAGAGTGCAACTACAAGTATGGTCTCACCCACAACAGAAATATATAATGTTAAGATAAAGGGCACAGTCTAGTATGGTTCAGAGTTGTAGGGATATGTCAAGGGTACCAGACTAGCAGTGGCAGAAAATAGGTTTTTACAATCACTTATAGCTCTCCCACAAAGTGTTCCCCTTATTCAATTTTTGAAAGATCTAGGCATGTACCCTGTAACATATTTAGCCAAGTTGAGACCTTTATTGTATGGGTTCAGGCTAAATGAGGAGCTAAGCCCATACAAGCTAGCCATTGAAGAGCTACTACAGTATAACCACTATAAAAAAATACCATGGCTAGAATACATTAAGGATATGCTTCATAATTTAGGCCTAGCTTCCCTTTAGGAATCACACATGTAAGCCACTATTTGAGTCTTTTCTTGACAACATTTTGTACCATATTGCTAGACAAAAAGATGTTATGTTTAGGTGTCAAATGTTGAACGTAAGCAGTTTCTTCATTAGCTGGAGAAAGAAATAATGTTCCAATGATAGAAGCCAAGCCTCCAGAACTGAGATTGAAATGACTGCACACTTGTTTCTCTTTTGTAAGGCCTGTGTGGCCCCACAGAGGAAATGCATTTTAGCTGTATGTAAGCTACTGAGGATCAGACAGTGTGTTGAAGCCTTGACAATGTTCACAATCAGCACTGATAAAGCAATTGTTTTTAGCATAGCCTAATGTTTAACTTCTGTGTGGGGTATAAGGAGGAAATGTTGCCTTGCTGAATAATATATCCTGGAAGGAGAGTGATTTATTTATTGTACATTGTATCATATACTTTTGAACAAGGGCAAGATAAATACAGTGCTTACTTAAACTAATCTATATACATTGTTAAACTTCTAATTTTAAATTCTGATTGGAGGAATGACTTTAGGAGCTACAGTTAACATTGTTTTTATCAGTTTTAACCAAAATATAAATGCACTGTTATGTTATGTTTAGTTTAGTGAATGTTTTGAGATGCAGGGCCCGATTCACAAATGTAAATTTAGGGCCTTATTACGACATTAGACCCCCACACTCCAGGTGGTCTGACTGCCACATTACGAACCTGGGGGTCGGACCACCAGAGGACTGCCGTGCCCACCAGGAACATGAGTCCTGATGGGCTGACAGTGGTCGGAGTCGTGGCCAGCCACCACAGTGCTGAGTTTAGTGCTGCAACGCTGATCACGAGTCCAGTTTCTGCCAGCCGTTTCATGGCAGGCCCCCCTGCCAAGTACCCTCATAATACACACTGTCTGCTTTGACATTGATACTGAAACACTCTCCCATAGAAATAGTGAAGGCATGGATTTAAAATAACACACCGTAGGAAATAATGTTGTTAAATTAAGTTAAAATAATAAAAATAGTTAAACATTAATAAATGTAAATTCTAATGTTAAAAAATGTATAGCAATTTTATGTATTTATTATAAAAAAATGTTAATGCCCACTTTGTGCATTCAAAAAATTAACACAACAATATTTTTATTAATATAAATATACATTAATTGTGATTAATTCTATACACCACTTTCAATAATTAATAATGCATGTTAAAAATATAGTTATCTTTCTGTGGGAATATACGTTTAAATGTAACTGAAAATATTCAAATATGAGATATAACTTTATTTCACCATTCAATGCCATAAAGGTTTTTCGCATAACACTAAATCAAAAACTTATTAAAAACATACACAATACCACTAAGAATATCAATTATCATGTAAAAAGGACTCTGGTAGCTCCAAAAAGTGTTCCATAAGTCCCTTAAATTAGGCATAATAATAAACAAAAAGATTGTTAGGTATACAATTTTTATACAACAACCAAAGAAATACACTATACATAAAAAATGTGCGCAGGTATTGACAGAAGAATTAAACTTTAAAATGGGTTAAGCTTCAAGAACTTCTTCCTGATACTCTGCAAATGCCCTAACAATTTAGCAGCTGCACAGGCCAAAAAAATACTGGGATAGGATCTTGATATTCTCAGAGCCAATGCATGATCATAGGTGGCCATCGATTTACCATTTGGTTTTAACCAAATTTAACTGAAAATATTTAAAATTTCAGTTTATATAATTAAATATGTTAAAGTTTTAATTCAAAATTAGGTTAACAGTGCTGTATTATTTTTATTTTGTTTCACATGTAAAATAAATATATAAAACAAATGCATTCATATTTCACAAAACTATTTTTTATATGTTTTTTGTCAACTATTTTTTTTCTGTATACATTTCCATGGTAAAATAATATAAAATTTATACCTTTCAACATGCACTATTACAACTGCCTTAAAGGCTTATCCTAGATCCATTCTATTGATCCCGGACAAATACACTCAATAAGTCTTTGATGAGAAAGAGAACTGCGTTATCAGTGATGTTATCAATGATGTAATTTGAGATGCCATCAGTGGTGCCATCAATTACGTTATTTATCACATCATAAGTAATGTAATATGTGAGGTCATAAACAGTGCATGGCAGGGACAGAACTAATACTTTGCTCAGTGAACTATAACTATTAAATTTCAGAGTTTTTTATATTTTTAAACATTAGTTTTTGAGTTATTTCAACGCCTATCTATATCATCATTTTAACCTTTAATTTTGTCAGTTAATGTCTAGGGTTTCTTCAATATTAGCTATATTTATTACCAAAATGTTACTATTGAGTGGTTGAGAAGATGGATAGGCTGAGCAAACAGATCTGAAAGGGAAAGCTGTAATTATGCAGAATTATCACTCCTTGACTATTTTACCCCCTTTAAAAATACATTTTGCTATAAATTGCTAAAAAACCCTCACCTCCACTCACAATGTTAACCCCCTGGGTTCCTGCCTGCGTTAACTACTTTTTGCTCATTTGCTCCAGCCTGCTGTTCAGGCTAGGCCTTCAACTCAACTGCCCCTATTCCGTCAAAATGGCATACAGGAGTGCCTCACTTTTGTCTCGAATAGAAAACATTTAGCTCTCTCATTGCTCGTTTTAACCCTTTGGTAAAGCCTCCGTTGATCACTAGGGAGTTAATTGAAAGGCAGCTGTAGGTTCTGGAAGTACTTGTAATTACTAACATCTCATTTTAGATTTCTATAGAACTAATCATGATCTCTGTAAGAAAAAAGAATCCTCTCCTTTTGGTAATTTCTAAAGGAAATTGTTTAGATATTTCATCATGATGGCTTCAGGTGTGCCCCACTTTTGTCATACAGATTGCTAGCACTTGTTCATTAGAATACTGTGGAAAAATTCCAGCGATTGCTAGAAAGTTAATGGGCAGCCTGCTATATTGTTTGCTCTGTATTTCAGAATGTGTTACTGAAATGAATAGGGAAGATATTAGAGAACTCATAGAAAATGTACTTCTATTTTAGATTTCTAGAGCACTAGTCATAGCTTCTATACCAAAAAGAACCCCATCATTGTCTTCATTTCTAAAGGAAATGCTTTAGGTTTTATATCTTTGACATCATCAAGATGGCTTTAGGTGTGCCACTCTTTTGTCATAAATACAAACTATTAGAGACATAGGGGGTCATTACAACCTTGGCGGTCTTTTTTGAAGACCGCCATGCGGAAGACCACCACTGGTGGCGGTTTTCTGCTCGGCCTATTATGACCGTTGGCAGCTCTCCGTCCTCCGTCAGCCATACTGGCGAGAGGCAGGGAAGTGGAGGTTGCTCCACCTCCACCGCCACGCCAACAGAACACTGGCCAGTGAATCACGTCCTGTGATTCGCTGCGGCGGTGTTCTGTTGGCAGAGTGGTGTCGTCGGAGCTGCCCCCATGGCTCCCGTCCCCTCGCGGAGGTTCGTCGGACCAGGTAAGGCAAACGTCCGTGAGGGGAGGGGGGTGGGGGGGTGTTGTGTGGGTGCATAGGGGTGTGCGTGTGTGTATGTAGAGGGGGTGTGTGAGTGCGTGTATGCCTGCGGGGGTGTTGTGTGTATGGGAATGAGTGCGTGTATGTCTGTGGGTATGACTGTATGGATGTGTGCGTGTATGTTTGAATGTGGGTGTGCGTGTCTGCGTGCATGTCGTGTGGGTATGGGTGATGTGATGTTGGGAGTCGGGGTGGGGAGGGGGGGCCCTGCCACCTTTGGGGGGAGGCAGGGGTGGTGGGGGGTGTAGGGGAGGGAGTCGGGTGGGGGAGACCCCTATCAGTGACAGGGAAGGAATTCCCTGGCACTGATAGTGCTTACCGTCATGGATTTCATGGCAGTTCAAACCGCTGGAAATCCACGGCGGTAAGCCGGGTCCAAATACAGTATAGTGGCGGCCCAGGTCTCCAGCCCAGTGGTCGTCTCCGCCCTCGCGGGCGGAACGGAGAACCGGCGGATGACCATGGCGGTAACCGCCATGGTCATAATTCCCCAAAGTAAGACCTCCAGCCTGTTGGCCGTCTTACCGCCGGTTTAACACTTTAACATTTCAAACAGAACGGGCAAGTAGTGAAATTGCTCTGGTTCTGTTTGAAAAATAGGATTCAATCTATTTCAGTAGTGTCCCATGCACACATGGATAGCAGTATTTGGTGTTAGACAGTGTCATACACGGCTGACAGATCTAACAATATCAAGACCACTGTTTAACCTCTGTCAACTATCAATCAAAGCTCATCCATGGCTAGAAGCAAAACAGAGTCAGTAACACATGCCGATCTAAAGAGTGTTTCTTTATTTTCAATAATGTTGTGGTTTTCCGGATAGTTTGATAGTTGTTTGCTGACTTATTTTGCAACTATTTTTACTGGATAGGAGAGTTGTGATTTGGACGATAGTTGTTGAGTATTTTTAATCTGCTGTTAGTTTTTTTGTTTTCAGTAAAGGGGTTCTTAGTGCTTTCTTCCAGGCTTGTGTAACTATGCTTGTCAATAGGGACTGACTGCAGATTTTTAATAGGCTCAAGTATATGTGAACCACCCATTTCTTCCATATTCTATGTGGTATGAGTCCAGTAAAGAGTCTGAAGAGATAGTTAAAGCCAATGATCAAAATTCTTTCTTTTTCATTGGTTCTATGCTTTCTTTGTCATTTAGTGCATTTTTTAGTTTCATCTTATTATCTTCCGAATAGAACTTATGCCATTGGCTCACAAATATCTTGCAGTTAATTTTTGTATCTTCTAGGGTTTCTGTATACAAGGGTGCTGATGGTTTATGCCACTGTATCAGTTTTTTATAGGTATTATTTTGTCTTAAGTTCTCAGCCTCTCTTCACTGATATTCTAGACCATTTTATTTTTAAGGCTATTGGTGTATAATTTGACTATCTTAGCAGGATCATGTCTCTGACTGTAATTTAATCTTTTGATAGAAATAGCAGATCAAGGGTATGCCCCCTTTGATGCGTTGGGCCACTTGTAAGTTGTTCCAATGGTTTGGTTTTACATGACCCTAAGAGTTCTCTGCACTGGGAGAGAATGTGTTAGAGTGACGTTAGAAATCATTTTCAGGAATGGTTTGAAATTGCTTAACAACCCTGGGGTTTGATAGCACAGGACTACTGAGAATGCCTTCCTGTGCATAACTTTTAGAGAGAAGCCCAGGATTTCCAACCCCAGTAGTTTGTCAATTTGTGTAGTGGTTATATCCCATTTTTCTTTAACGGTAACTGCTACTCCTCCTCCCCTTTCATCAGTTCTCACTTGGTGGATACCTTCAAAACTCTGGGGGCAGGATGTCCACTAATTACCATTAGAATCTGGACAAATCCAGGTCTCTGTAACAAAAAGAATGACCCATTTGTTGGTTTCCAAAGCCATATTAAGTTTGAGTGCACGTTTAGTAAACCACATTTGAACACCTCTACCCCTATCTTAGCATTGTTCTGAACAGCTGCTGTATCATCCATATGCTCGATGTTACCTCCCCTAATCCTTTCCTTGCTACCAGCTAATCTGAGCTGTTTTAGTTCTTTACTTGACTATGTGATCCTTTCAGATTGCCTTGGTCCCCCTTTGTCAAAACTGGCAGTATAGCTGGTGTTGTGTGCAGTCGATGTGTGGATGGGCGCAGACAGGATTGCTTTTGGCGTGCATTTGGTGCTCCATCGACATGCCTGCTGTGTGCCCACTGCGGTGGTCGCACCAGCTTCCTCCTTTATAGCCCCTCATTTCATTCGACATCTTGACCGCTCACTTAAACATTGGTGGCCATCAAGTGTCCCTGGATTATGATATCTAATTACCCTTCATATTTTTTCACCTAATGCTCCTTTTTCATTGTCACAGTATTTTACCAACATATTTTTAAAAAATCACACTCAACATGACATCCAGTGTTTCATTAAAAAAAATATTCTGCCCTGTCCCCCTGTGCAAAGTGCAAGTAGTGCAGAGTTACCAGTGAGGTGTAGCGCATTCACACCAGCTTTCTCCTTTATAGCCCCTCCTTTTGCTTGGCTACTAAAACAATTTTGCCCGTGAAGTATCCCTGATTCAGATTCAGCTAATTGCCCTTCATATTTTTGCTCCAAATGCTCCTTTCTCGCTACCACAGTACTTTACAAACACATTTTTCATTAAAAATACATTCAACACGACATCCAATATATATATTCATTAAAAAAAACAAAGGTTACAGGGACCTTATAGTTAGGCTCAGTTTTTAAATGTACAAATTCGCCAATTATAGTTAGAGTTATCTCAAATACCTATAACTCTTGCCCTAAGGTAACTATAACTCACGTCCCTGACATGCATAGTTTTCCTTTGTACTTCAAATAGTACATGGATATTATCAATGTCATAAGAGCCATAATTTGTAGGTAATTCCAGTGCAACGGTCTGATTACCACTGCAAAGTGGTGATCCCTGGGGCATAGGGTGCCAGGTGGCCCCCGCCCTTATAGTCTTGCATCGCCTCCGGGAGGTGGCGGTCCCTGAGACTATTCATCAATTGGCACCAAAGTTATTAACAAAACAAAAAATGCTCTTTTGTGCCCTAAAGTGACCATAACTCGTGTCCCCATCATGCACAGTTTTTTTATCAAAATTTTTACTGCAAATATTACATTGCTATTATCAATGATGCTATGAAAGATGGCATAATTGCAGTAATTTGTAGGGTCATTTGGAGTGCATGACAAGGGCACGAATTATAGTTACCGTAGGGCACAAGTTATAGTTGCTTAAGGTAACTGGTGAATTTTTATGGTTTTGTATGTTTAAAATGTGAGTCTAAATATAACTTCCCTGTAACATTTGTTTTTTTGAGTGAATTTCTATGGGGTTTTTTAAATGCTATTTTGTAACTATAATGTCCCTGTAACGTTTGTTTTTTTCAGTGAATTTCTATGATTTTTTTAACGTATAGTATTTTTAATTGCCATACATTAATCCAACCACTGCCACACATGGCCTTTGGTCATGCACTGTGGCGTTTGGCCTGACCCCAACCCCCTATAAACACCCAACCGTGCACAGCCTTCACCCATGCGCAGGGGAGGTTGCCCGCAGGACCTGGCCAGCAGCCAGACCCTGTGGCCAACACTCCCGAACCACCCAAACCCATGCTGTGCACAGCCCTTTCCTCGTGTGTGGCAAGAGTTGGCAGCAACTTCACTGGGTGTGAAAATAGGTGTGAGAGGGTGTATCTGGGGGTGAGAGTGGCTGTCATATTGTCTGTCTGGATGTCAGAGTGCGTACATCAGTGTTTTAGTGAGTACGTCAATCTCTGTGTGGGTCTGTAAGTGGCTGCATGAGGGTGTCAGTGGGTCTGTGAGTGGATGCCTGAGTGTCTGAGTGGGTCTGATATTGGGTGCGTGAGTGTCTGATTGGGTCTGTGAGTGGGTGCGTAAGTCTCTAAGTGAGTGTGTGAGTGGGAGAAATTGATTGAAAGAGAGATAGAAAGAGAAAGAAAGTGAGAGAGAAATAATTTTTTTGAGCTTTAATATCTCATATACTTAGAATGAGCTATTTTTGTTGGATTAAACAAAAACATTTATTAATTTTTTTTTAAAAGGTATCTTTTTTTTTTATAAAAAAAATGGCAAGGAGTCCAACTGGACTAGAACCCCCATAGCTCAGTGTGAAGGTCTGCAACATTCACACTGAGATAGGAGGGTTTCTTTTTTTTAAAACATTTTTTTAGCCCTTTATGGGCCGTCAGGGATCATAAGGGAGCCCTAATGTTTTATTTATTCAAATATTATTAAAAAATATATATAATAATCAAAAGTCCTTTTCGAGCTATGTGGTACCATGAAGGAGCCCTTACGGGCTCCCATGAGGTGCCTACTTTTTTATTTTATGTTTTTTTCCAAACTTTATTAATAAGCCCTTACTGGCTACCTGACACTTCTGGGGAAGACGTAAGGCTTTACTCAAGCGCCAATGGTTCAGCAAGCATGTAGATGCTTTGATGGCAGTTCCGTGCTTGTTGAAGCATTTCATCACTGTACCCTACACTTGTGCAGGGGACAGCGATGAAACTGCGGATTTTGACAGCGGACCTGCTTCAAAGGTCTCGCTGTCAAAACCAGAAGTGTTTGCTATGTCTTGGCTGCAGCTGCTGTGCTGCAGCCAAGCCACTGCAAACAGCTTTGACCTGGGGTGGGCAACCCAGGACATAGCAGGAGCAGGCTCTGAGAGGTGGCGGTCCCCAGGACCATTACTGGCTCCACGAGTGTAGCCACACGCCCCCTCCAACAAGAACTTAGCTGCAGGGTGTGGTACCCAGGGCGCGGGGGTCCCATAGGGATGACCTATATTTTTTTAAACATTTGCCTCAGGGGTAGTGTTCCCCGGGGCACAGGGGAGCCACCCCCGCATATAACATTAATGGCCTGGGGAGGTGGCAGTCCCCAGGGCAGCAGGCGGCCCCAAAATCAATGAGCCCTGGGAAGGTGACGGTCCCCGGGGCATTGAGAGGGGGCCAGAAACCCCCCCACTTTATAAATAAAAAATGCCCCTGGGACTTGGTGCACCTGGGGGCACTAAATTAATGAAGCATGGGAAACCGCGAGCTAAGGGGTCAGGATGTTCCTACCCTCGCCCCTTTATTTATTTTAATTTTTTTTACTGTTATGTTGGGACTCTGCTCAAGCCAAGTCCCAGGTTGGCTGACAACACTTCAACAGCTTCTGTTGTTGAAGTGTTTTCAGCCAATCAGATCTCAGCACACGATAGGGAGGGGTCGTGAATCCTTTGCATCCCTAGATATGCAAATTTGTTTTCCCCTTAATTTCTCAAAAACTACTGAACGGAATTACACTAAAACAAAAAAAAACACTCTTTCTGGACCAACCTTCCTACCAAATTTTGTGTAATTCCGTCACATTATAAAATAAACACATAATCTGCAGGGACCAGGGGGGAGCCTTTGATGGCTCCCCCATGGTCCCAGATAGCCCATAAAAGGCTAAAAAAATATACATATATTTTGTGAAAAGCTCACAGACCTTGACACTGAACGTTGAGGGTTTGAATCCAGCTGGATTCATTCCCTCCTTTATTTGTTTTTCGAAGTTCAAATGTTTAAGGCTCATAGTGAAAGGTGATCATACTGATTTTAAATGACAAATACATTTTGTTTTTAAATTTTGCAGAAATATCTAATTCTAAGTATATCATACATCAAAGTCAAAAAACTCTTTCTTTATTTCTATCTCTCTCCATGTCATTCTCTTTCTCTCTCTCTCTCTTTCAATCTTGTTGTCCCACACACCCACCCGCTCAGACAGTCATGCACCCACTCAAAGACCAATTCAGACACTCATGCACCCACTCACAGATCCACTCAGACCCTCATATACCCTCTCACAGCCCTAGTCAGACCTACACACAACCACTCACGGACCCAATCAGACTCTCACACATCTACTCACAGACCCACTGACTCCCTCATGCACCCACTCACAGACCCGCGCACCCACTGAAACACTGATGTACGCACTCCCTTGCCCAGAGAGACACTCTTACAGCCACTTTCACCCCCAAATAAACCCTCTCATAACTATTCTCACACCGAGAAAGGCAATGCCAACTCCTGGCATGCACAGCCAAAGGGCAGTGCACAGCATGGGGTTGGGGGGGTTAGTGGGGTTGGCCACGGGTCTGGCTGCAGCCCAGGTCTTTTGGGCAACCTCCATTGTACGAGACTGAAGGCCGTGCACGGTGCAGGGTTAGGGACTTATGGGGTTGGCCTCAGTGCCTGGCTGCAGGCCACACCCTGTTGCCAACCACCGCTGCACATGGCCAAAGGCTGTGTGCGGCTGTTGTCAAATTAACGTACAGTAATAAAAATTTGTATGTGTTAAAAAAACATAGAAATTCACTGAAAAAAATAAAGGTGACAGGGACACTACAGCTAGGAGATAGAATAAAAAAAAAACTGAAAATTCACAAAACAAACAAAGGTTACAGGGACATTATAGTTAGGCTCACATTTCAAACCTTCATAACCATAGAAATTCACCAGTTATAGTTAGAGTTACATCAAGTAACTATAACGTGTATCCTAAGGTAACTATAACTCGTAGCCTCACGTTCCAATTCGGAACATTGCCAGTCGCTAAACAAGTTTGATGAACTCCTGTCTTAATATTCACAATGTAATAATTCAGATGCAATTGGCTGAAATATTCTAACGTAAGGCAGCACTGGAGACTTTTCAATTACAAGAAGGAAACTATTTTGCACCTTTTGCATTGTGGACCTCCAGTACAGAGAGAAAGACAGATTTTGAGAGAGCATAACATGGTTGTGCCATTATGCGTCTCATGAAGAAACTGAAAATAATGAACTTTAAATGTATTTTTAAGTAGAAATATAGAATGATCATATGCAAATCACATACATGCAGTATTATTCCGTTAATGATTATAATTTTCTAGTTAATCGACATTTTATAGTTACCTCATTCATACTGTTTAAGTGAAATGCTTGTATAATGTTTTGGTTCTGAATCAAGAGTCAGGCCAAATTAAACTGGCAAAGAGGCCTGAAAAATGTTTTTGTGTGAAAGTCTGCTCCTCTGGTTATTTCTTACTTGCAGGTGCCTTTACAGAAGCCTTCTTGTAGTGAAAAGCTCATTGTTAGTAACCGATAAGGAGTATGTGGATACAGGTGACAAAAGACAGGAGTGTTAATGAGGAGCAGTGTAGAAGAACCCCCCTCTGGATTCCTGAACAGAGAGATGAAAGGCCTACTTTAAGGATACCATTCACGACTGTGTATGGACTATGGACGATTACTGGTGCTTAAGTCAATTATCTAGAGTTTGAGAGGATGAGAGAGTTTTGGATAGTTAGAGATTCAGATCCCTTTTTTTTTCCTTTGACTAGAGCGGACCTTTAGAAAATTAGAGAGGTACTGACCTTGGTTTCTTTATTGCTTGGCTGATGTGGCTTTATGCTACACACATCTCTCTTGCTGAAACTTCTTCTGAAGTTTCTGCGGTGCACTTTATTTTATTCCAAACCTCACAATTTACATTCTTTTAGGGTTTCATGTAGATTATTAAATGAGTTGGTAGGTGTAGATTTCATGTTTAGACAGCAGAACCAAGGGTTGAATTTAGAGCACCAAGGGCCTGATATATACTTTTTTAGCGCTGCATTTTGTAAGTGTGCACCTCTTTTGCATCAAAGAAATGATGGAAATGCGGCTCTAAAAAAGTATCAATCAGGCCCCAAGTTTTATTTCTTATTTCCTACATAGTTGCTACTGAAATCTTGTTTTGTTTGATGTTAGTGTGTTTCAACATCGTCCAACGCTTTAAATTATCTTTGGTCATTTTATATTTGTATAGCATGTTTTTAAGGCTCATTTATATAAGACTGGCTTTGCATTTATAATATATCTTTTGAAGTTTCAGTTTGCCCCCGAGATTCAATGTGTGACTATATGAGTTACACTGCAATTTGAAGGCGATTGGTTAAATGTGTTTTTCTTCACCACTCAGAACTTAAAAAAGATTCATCAGGCCCAAGTAATGTAGTAATAGTGCCAGATCAGATGGTAGTTATAAGGATGGTTCTCTTTCCGAAGTGAGGAGAACTGGAACCATGCTCTAAATTAGTTAGTCTCTAGAGCCTAATCCCTAGTGCTCATGTCCAGATCTTGAAGTTGGTGAAGTTGCAGAAACTTGGAGGACAGTCATACTAGTGGTGGAGGTGTGAGCATTAATAGGGTTGTGAATTGTAGCAGTTCATGGTTAGCTTGCGGTGGTTGTGAGATTGGGTGGTGTCTTGTGGAGATGTTTTGTTATAAAGGTGTTGAAGAGGTTATCAGGCCTGACATGGCCTAAGATCCCGGATAGTATTAAATTGTGCAGAAGATCGCATATAAAATTGTCTTCTTGTGCTTGTGTCCACTGTGAGACGTCGTCAACGGCACAGTTGAGAAAGTGACTTGTCTTTGTGTGAATGTGAGACAATAGGTATAGTAAATATTTATGCATTTTATTTTTCTTGCTGGGGATTTAAATGTGTCACTTGAGCCAAACTCTGTATTTTCTGAGATTACGCAGCTAGAAGATGCATCATGGAATATTCCTCCTTTTTCTTCTTTGAAGAAGCAGTCCAAATCTAGTAGTAGGGCTTTGCAGGTCATAGACCTTATGATAACACACGGTCTTCACCCAGGAAATGGGCGTTTCCCTTCGGACTCTCCTGCAAAACCCGCGTTCTTCAGAAGGTCTTACAGTAGTATATTAGACTATGTGGTCATTGATGTGAGGATATGGCACACTATCCAAGATATTTGTGTAGGAAATCAATACAGCAGCGATCATGCCCCAATTCTAGTCACATATGATGGGCTTATCTGTAAAAGAATAGATATGCAAACTAGCAACAAAACTATTCCTTCCCTAGTTGTCGCTTCTAACAAGTGTGCCGTGAAATGGGATTGTTTTACAAGTTCAAGAGAACTGTGGTGGAAATGCTTGATTTAGTATCGACCCACCAATTAGTGGATGGCCTTTGTTCACATTCCCCCAATGAGGTTATGGCCTTGCACATAGATCTTTTTTCCACTTTGAATAACCTTTTCCACAGAAGTGTTAGGGAAAATAATCACTCAGTAGCTGGACCACATCACAGGTAGTTTGGCAAAGCATACAGGGAGTCCAAGTGTAGTCTGCTAAAGGCAATTAAATCTAAAGACAGACATCTGATAACAAGTGCTAGGCATGAGTACGCATTTGCAATAAAGACCTTCAAAAATAATTGGGAAGAAGAGTCATGGCAGGATTTGCTGACAGCAGCTAAGGAGAAGCATCTGAAACGTTTCTGGTCCTTGGTGGCTCCCAGAGATATGGGGCCATGGCAATCTGAGGGACTTAGAGCTTGCTGAAAAGTCATTCATAAAGGCCTTGTTAATAATACCGACTAGTTCCCCAACTTTGCCTATTCGGATGGACTTAAATCTAGATTCCATCGCCCACATAGCCGCTTTAAGACCAATGTTGTATTGGATTAGGATTTGGTCCATGGATATTTTCAGCCCATACAGAATCTGGTTGAATGCCCTGCTGTGTGCACACATAATAAAAAAAATCCCATGGTGCAACCATGCCGAAAACAGTTTGACCAAACTAGGGTTGGGCTCGTTTTGGACAAACCCACATTACCTCCCAAAAAATGCGGCACAAGTTGTTAAGGACGCATATTGGTTAAACTTAAAAATAGGAAAACTATCTGAGGTGCCTTTGTTCAGTTTGATAGATAGATTTATATCAGTCAAATGCCACTACGAATTTGAGAATTATATGGACTTGATTTTATCCCCCGAGCACGTGCACTTTACATCATGTTTAGGTTGGGGTCGTTACTACTACGTATTTTTACTTGTAGGTGGTCCAAAGCAGGATAACCAACAAGATCTATGTCCAATGGGTTGTGGGTCATCGGAATGCATTGCTCATGTGTTATTCCATTGTCCCGCATACGCCAAACAGCGGACTCAATGGATTATACCTCTTTGCAGATCCATGGGCATCAACAACCGGCTCGTAGCTCTTAGGATCTGCAAAACAAACGCCCATGGCATTGTGGTATGTGCTTTGGCTAGATTCTTAGATGCAATTTGGCACATAAGAGCGAAACGGTTAGGGGCAGTTTGCAAATGCATTAAATTAAAGTAAGCCTGAGTCTGTGGATAAAATTGGATACGTCGCCCTTATAGGGAATATTTGCCATATTGTTCTCTTCATTCTGTATTTTAGCTTACAGGGTGAATGATCGTATGTTATTGTCTTTTTATATTGGTGATTTTTTTAATAACTTTTGACTATGTTTTAGAATCTTGTACTTTGTGTTTTATTCACTCATTTTCGAGCATTATCCAGTTAGAGAGTTTGATAGTATTGTTCTTTTATATTTTTAATGTGTGTATTGTATGATGAGCTTTTATGGTATTTTTATTACCGAAATAAAGCTTAATGATGAAAAAAAAGACTATTAATGCACAGAGTGAATATATACTGATCTGAATGATACCCCGCAGGTCAAGATTTCATTTGAAGTTGTTCAGAAACTTCTTGTGTGACTAAAAAACTGTTGACTCTTTAGTGGAGTAGACAAAGGTTTTTTTTTATTATACGATTTTGATTGATTTGGAGATTTATAAATAGCAAACAATTGTTTGGAGGCATCTAGGCACTATAGGAACAAGGACAAGTACAACTATACTCTGCAAGATATGAACTCATCAAACCAGCAACTACCAAACATTGTTTAGTGACTAAAGAGAAAGGTTTTTAAGAATTTCTGAAAAGACAGGAAAGAAGTTTCAGATCTTAGTTCCAGAGGAAAGAGATTCCAATTCCGAGCTGTGTGCCCCACAAAACGTTTATGAGAAGACACCACCAGGTTTTCGGCTGACATTGATTGAAGTGTTCTACTAGGAGAGTAACAACTGAGCCTTTCCCTAAGATACTGTGGCCTTGTCCTATGTAGGGATTTATAGGTTATGCACAGTGCCTTGAAAACTATACGTTCCCTGACTGGTAACCAGTACAGTATGCAAATGGCTTGAGAGACGGAATCAAACTAGGGAACCTTTAGTAGCATGCATGCTGCTGTATTTCGAAGAATCTGAAGTTTGTGCAACACATTTTTCAGAAGATATTGATCTAAATCATTGCAATAATAATGTATCTGAGATATCACAAGGGCAATACCCACTACTTTCAAAAGGTCCAAGGGAGTAAACAACTGAATTTTCCTGATGACTTTTAAGATGAAAAAAGGTGAAGAGATGACTTTATCACCTTGCTCTTTATAACCGAGTCTCCCATCTATTATGATCCCAATGTTTTTTACTTTTTTAACTGGGGTTGGAACTGGGCCGCATTTATCTGGACACCATGAGGGTGACCACAAGGATATATTTTTGCCAAAGAGTATAACTTTCTTTTTTGTAGAGTTTAATTTCAAGCAATTATTGTCCATCCATTGCTTTTTGGTTGCCTCTAAATTAAACAGAGGCCCTCAAAGTCTGAGGCCAGAACCAGTGTAAACCAGGCAGATAGTGAGATACAATGGAATTTGGCTAGGACCCCTTCCTTTTTACATTCTCTATATAATCTAAAAACAGTGTAGCCAGCTGAAGTTGCAGCTATTTTCTCCGGACCAGATGCTTGATCAGCCCATGTTTTCATCATGAAAGCTACATCTGAATCCATGAAATCAGCAAATTCATTATGATGTTTTACCAGTGACCTGGTATTAATTAAAGCACATTTGAACTTTGAGTGAGAGACAGGGAGCTGATTCAAGGAGGCCTGGATCTTGGGAATATCAGCAGGTGTTTCTTTAGGGATGTCTAAGTGAATCACTTTAGAGTAGTAGGATTGACAGAGATCCCATAGAGGGATGGAAGTTAGTGGGCTCAACTTGAAACAATGGGCCACCTCACCTACTGGATTGGTAGCGAGCAGCTCATCTTAGTATAGCTCTAGGGCCCTACCTCATGACAGCACCCCCCCACCAGGGGTACCTGCCCTAGTCCCAGTTAAGGCGCAGACAGGCACAGACAGACTTGCCTTAGGTGCGCCTTTATAAATTATCTTATTATATTTCTTATACATGTGCGATATTTGAGAAGAGAATGTGCATGCAGATTATAAAAGAGGGTGGCTGCTGTGAGAAGCAAGATTGGTGCCATATTGTGCCACACTGCTATTGGTTGGTTGGCAACATCATAAGGGGTCATGTTGTGATTGGTGGTTGTTTCTGAGCAAAGGAGTCTGCATTCAACGTTGTATTGAACTGAAACAACACATAATTGGGAAAAATGAAATATTTTAAAGTCATGCAGGATTTGTTTAGGGGAGATGTTCATATTTCTAGCAGAGAGGGAAAAGAAGCGCCTCCTGAGGATATCCCAGGTCACTATATGGCAATTAATGTAGGGCTTCACACATGCATTTTGCTTGTTCAATAGCACAAGATCACAGAGG
Organism: Pleurodeles waltl; assembly: GCF_031143425.1. Taxonomy (NCBI): domain Eukaryota; kingdom Metazoa; phylum Chordata; class Amphibia; order Caudata; family Salamandridae; genus Pleurodeles; species Pleurodeles waltl. The sequence goes on from NC_090449.1 coordinate 530,276,544, forward strand.
AACAAGGTCCATTGATATTTCCAAGATATGTACATTCAATTTGAGAATTATTGAGAATTTAAGGAGGGTGTTGTATGAGATGAAACCATCTCCAGACCTGCACAATATGAAGCACTCAGTGCTTGGGAATATACTGCAAAATGTTGACTCCTGGATTTCTCACAGCTTCCATCTGTGCAGTATTATTACTCTGAAAAGGCACAAATCTTGCAATTCAGAACTGATCAGCTGGATTTAAACAGCATTCTCTCTTCCAATGTCCCAGCCTATTGCAGATGTGACATGGGGTTGCCCTCTTCACACTCTTTACATCAATTCCCTTTTTAGGGTCAATCAGGACCCCCTCAACATCTATCTTGCATAGGATTGATTAGGTGCTTGCTGATTTACACCCTGCAACATACCAACGTTAGCCACAACTGGCTCTATCTGACTTGTTCTCTGAGTTTTTTTTATCTGAGCAACCATTAGTTTTTATTTTAGCCATTTCTGTGTCATGTCAATCTCATCATTGCAGTACTTGGTGTACCACAGAATTTCACCAACTGACTTATTCTGCCAAACAATTAAGGGGCATATTTATACTCCGTTTGCGCCAAATTTGCGTCGTTTTTTTAGACGCAAATTCGACGCAAAACTAACTCCATATTTATACTTTGGCGTTAGACGCGTCTAGCGCCAAAGTTCATGGAGTTAGCGTCATGTTTTGCCGTGAACACCTTCCTTGCGTTAATGAGATGCAAGGTAGGCATTCCCGTCTTAAAAAATGACTCCCAGGCATGTGCGTGGTATTATACTCCCGGGCAAAAATCACGCCCGGGAGTGGGCGGGGCAAAAAACCCCGCATTTGCGCCTCTTTTTAACACCTGGGTCAGGGCAGGCGTTAAGGGACCTGTGGGCTCAGAATGAGCCCAGAGGTGCCCTCCCCTGCCCCCAGGGACACCCCCTGCCACCCTTGCCCACCCCAGGAGGACACCCAAGGATGGAGGGACCCATCCCAGGGACGAAAAGGTAAGTTGTGGTAAGTATTTTTTTTAAAAAAAATTTGTGGCATAGGGGGGCCTGATTTGTGCCCCCCTACATGCCACTATGCCCAATGACCATGCCCAGGGGACAGAAGTCATATCCTATGACTCTAATGTCTCCATTCCACTATACTTGTTAAATGCCTGCATCCATTTCTCATAGTAAGCATGGCTTGACTCCTTTGGTTCTTGAATCGTTCTGCCAATCTTGACCCAATCGACATCTTGGAGAGACACTTTTTTACTTCAAAAATTTCATAACCTGCTGATATGTTTTCATCACCAATAGCAAGGGATCTTATGTTATTGGATTTCTTGCCAGTTCTGCCTCAGGCCACTGAGTCGCTACCTTACATTCCGTCCACAAATCACTTTGAACAACAATATGAAAGAAACTATTCAAATCAACCCAAAGCATTTGTGATATTTTCCCATATCATTCGACTTGCGTGTACCATTCTACTGATTTCCCTCTTCATTTTGGAAAAGGTTAAGAACAATTTTCATGATCTCATAGATCAAAAGACTATAGTTTTGAGATTTTGTAAAAGTGGAAGTAAATTTCTGATTTGGTAACACTGAGGCCTTAAACAATGTTTGTACGCTGTGGGAAGTGGTTTGAAGAGCATTTGAATACAAGCTAAAAAGTCAGATTTTTTATGAGAATCATTGACCCACGCACTAACGAAATGCCTCAGGGAGGTAAACAAATGTACTGTTTTCTTTTTTTCATGTTTTAACTCTTTATGACTTTTTGATGTGAATCATCAGTGTTGGGACTTAAATCAGAATATTTACAACTATTTTTTTACTCTCAAGGGGCCAAAATGCATAGTTTTGAGATTTTTGTAAAAGTAAATGAAAATGGATGATTTGGTAACATTGAGGCTTTAAACTGTGTTTATACACTATGGTAAGTGATTTAAACAGCATTTGGAGTCATTCTGAATTCTAGTAAAGAGGTCAGATTTTTTATAAAAACTGATGACCCGCATACTTGCGAACTGCCTCAGGAAGATAAAAAATAAAACCTTTTCAATTGTACCATCAATTAACTCTTTAAGACTAGTTGAAGTGAACAATCACTTTTGGGGCTTAAATAAATATGGTTGGAGCCACATACATACTTCCAGGGGGGCAAAATGCATAGTTTTTGAGATTTTGTAAAAGTGAATGAAAATGGATTATTTGGGAACATTGAGGCTTTAAACAGTGTTTATGCATGATGGGAAGTGTCTTTTGGCATTTGGAGTCATTTTGAATTTAATCAAAAAAGTCAGGGTTTTGAGAAACTCATTGACCCTCAGGCTTACAAAATAACCCAGGGAAGTCTAAAATGAACTGCTTTCAATTGTTGCATCTTCAAACTGTTTATGACTTGTTGAAGTGGATCATTGTTTTTGAAGCTTAAAAAAGCAGGTTTAGCACCATTTTAGTGCTCTTAAGTGACTAAGGCCCATATTTATACTTTTTGACGCAAAACTGCGCCGGCCCAGTTTTGCGTAAAAAATATTACCGCCGGCTAACGCCATTTTGGTGCGCCGTGCGGGCATCATATTTATACTTTGACGCACGGCGGCGCAAACAACAGGTGGGAGTCATTATTTTTTACGCACACCGCGGCGTCAAGTCGTAAAGGAAAATGACATTAACGTGGCGGAAATGACTGTGGGTCGATTTACGACACCGCAAACCGGATATGCGCCGCTTTTTGACGCAATAGCGTCAAAAAAACCTGCAAACACTGCCAGTTCACCAGAGTAGAGCCAAAATGGATACCAGATGCCACTACAGACCCCAGGAAGATGACAGCAGACCAGAAACCAGCCAGGAGGATCCACACAAGAACCAGGACACTTTTAAGAAGAAAAGAAAGTGTTGCTTCAATGCAGAGGAGCAGGAAATCCTGGTTAAGGAGGTGACAGAACACCAGCACCAACTGTTTGTCACCTAAAAGTTGCCAATCAGTAGGAGAGAGGCTATATGGCAACAAATTGTCGACAAGCTTAACAGTGTGGCTGAAGTACGCAGAACAGTCATCGAGGGCAAGAAAGGCTGGCGTGACTGCAAGCGCAGGACCAAGGAAAAGATGGCCAGGAACAGGAAGGCAGCACTGCAGACTGGAGGGGGGAGTCCAGCACACCATGAGGCCCTGGACCACATGGAGGAGATGATTGCAGCCATCATCCCTGAGGAGATCGTCACAGGGATTCAAGGACAGGACAGCGCAGACTACCAGGAGACAACGCACATGCAGGGTAAGTCGCATGGGGAATTGAAATGCACTAATGTCAACTGCAACCGGGGGGGGAAATACCTACTACACATTGCATGTAAGTCATCATATACATGGAGTGGCATGGGTAAAGGGGCACGGCATGGGGGCATGGTCTGCACAAACATAAGCTGGGGCACACCATTACACTACACCAACAACACCAACAACAGTCCCATGGGGGCATGCTGTCATGCCAATGATGGAGCAAAGGGAAAGCCACGACAGGAGGGAAGGCCACTACGTCAAACTGACATCCTGGCACTAGTCAGCCAACATACCTCCTACATTAACTAGGGCCCTATTAGCAATCCTCTAGCCAAACCGACAACTGCAATGTAACTGCAACAACAGTTGCCACTACCACCTCTGATCTGTGTGCAGCTCAAGTAGCCAATGGCAGTAACCTCCCCATGGAACATACATACCTAAATTAGGGGGTGAGGATGACATCTGCAACAATCTCCTGAAACAAGACAAATGCCCCAGTACACTCAAATGTCAATGCCCATAGTTGTCACAAACATCAGCCAATGTAAACAACAATAGGAGCGACACAGCACTAAGGACACACCCATGCTTCATATGTCAGGGTCCATCCTGTGCCTGTGTAACAAGGCAACATCACAAATGTCATACTGCTCAGACAACAGCATTGAGGAGGGGACACATGTAACTGGTCACTGAAATACACCTGCACAGTCAGAGGACGAAAAAGGACACTGATACGACTATCAGGGCAATCCAATGTAACACACATTACCCAACATCAGCAGGACACATTAACAATGTCAACATCCATATCATATCATAACATTGCCATGCATAGGATATGCAACATGTCCATTACAATTAAGTCGATGTGAATGATCAGGGATTGGGGCAGGTCCTGATAGTTAAGTGTGCTGCCAGGGCCATCAGAACACCCACAGCCAGTGAAGGGTCTCACCATGAGAATGGATATACACGGAGGGTAGAGTAGGATAAAAAGGTGGCAATTCTCTATTTGGCATAAAGCAACACCTAGAGGCAATGAGGCTGACAAGTCTGATAACTCAATAACATACATGTTACACACAGGTGGGCCATAGGCCTGAAACAATGCCCATCTGAAGGACTGCAGATATTAATACAAAACAAGATCACAAAGTGAATTCATCAAAAGGCAGGCACATCACGTCAAAATTGTCACAACACAGACACACTAATTGTACCCTGTTTCATTGCAGAGGAAGATGGATCTCCTGCCGATATGCCTGTCCCAGATTTCCCTGATGACGAGCCGATAAACATTCCCCAGGAGACCATCCAAAAGGTCCTTGAAACCCTCCAGATCCCACCTTCAGTCACAAGGAGGAGCACAGAACAAGCAGCCATCGCAGAGGAACCACCCACAACCCCAATTGTAAGACCTGCCAGCTCCAATACAGCTGAGGACTGAGACGACACTGGCACCAGCTTTGCGAGAACTGTAGTTGGAGTACAGCGGGAGCTGGCCAAGGAGGTGCGGGTGGGGATGCAAAATATGGCAGCCAGCCTTGAAGGGGTGCATTCGTGCATGATGTCATCTGCAGATTAGGCAACAGCTATGCAAGCCCTAACATCTATCTTGCTGGAACTGCAGAAAACCTAGAAGGAAATCAGCACAGCTGTAATACAGTTGACCCAACACCTACAACAGCAATCCAGTCAACGCGTGCACGAATGCAACATTGAACCCCTCAGGGCCAACCTGGCTGCCTACCATCGTGATGTGGCTACTATTCTCAAGAACCAGCATATCCTCCTTGCTGCAGTACTGCCCTTAAGACCTTCACAGGGAGCAGCGACCGGGATGTCTGACTCCACATCTTCTAACACTGAGGTGTGTGTTGCCCCTTCACAACCAACAACAACAAGGACAAAGCAGGCAACACACACATCAGAAGAAGAAGACATGGAACAGATCACATTCACAAGGAAAAGTACCCGGAAGCATTAGTCCCTGCCACATGGCCGACTTTTACCAAGGTCCTGCGCTTTGTAACTTGCCAGTCTTGCAAACAACTGTACTCAAGCACTGTTCTGCAAAGCACTGTGTATCTTGTCACCCAGCCCAGTGATTGTCTCTCTCCTACTCATTGCCAAATCCTGTCCCTCTGCACTGTCTGAAACAGCAACCCCAGCATGACAAAAGCATTTTGGTAAACCCTTGTGTTGGATCCCAATTTAAAATGTCACTATAATGGACTCACAGTCATGGACAATGCACATATAGCACTACAGCACTTTTGAATAAATAGCACTTACACCACAAATCTGTCTCTGGGTAATGTGACATATCAACTGCGCAGTAGATAATTGGAATGTCCCTACTGTCAAATAACGTAGCTTCTCAATACAACTGTCCAGATATTATGTAGTTAGAGAAATCTGCACAGTGACCATGATTGCATCATACTCTGCCCATCCTGAGGGAATAATCTGATGAAGTGAGAAACCATAGACCACCATGCTGTGTTGGACAGAAGAATGCTTCCTCAGGGGATAACTAAGTCATCAAATGGTGCCTGCTAAATGTTGTCAACATGCAAAAATAACACAATAAACATGCCACACTAATCTAAGTAAACACAAAAAAAACTGCACAAATGAAGGTGTCTGAGTTACCGTACAAATAGGTAATCATGCTGAACTGTGTCACAAATGATGTATGAGGGTCATGAAGACAAGATTACAAGATTGCCAATGAGAACTCATCTTATAAGGGTGTGCATGATCATCACACTGCAGTCAGACTCAAAACTTTGAAAACACACTTATCAACAGAAACACATTGTCATCCATATTAACTGTGATTGGTGGTTGCAACAAAGGGTAGACACTTTGCAAGGTAGCTCTGGGTTATCTGCCAATCGGACAGCTCAGTTAGGATTTGTTTGTAGCATAGGACACAGATGTTATAGTACAAAAGAGATGTACACGGAATCCAAACACACGATCAAGTACCATTCAACACATACTATTAAGGGGTAACCAAATATTTATTAAAAGCTAACCATAGATGAGGAAACTAAGGGAAAAATCTTACCTACCCTAATCTACCCTGACTACTCATTACCCACAACTGTCCCTAACTAACATAAGCTACACTTACTTATCACATGTAGCGAAACGTTCTAAACATCTACCCCCCAACCCCCTTATGAGACGGGACACATTGAGGACAACACATACTAACCTAAACACATACTATACTATCCTATAAAAATATATATATTTTGGGTAAATTGTTTTTTTTATGGGTTTTTTTTTTTATTATTTTTTTTTCACACAAGAACCCCAACATAGCCCCCCACCCATCCACCCACACATGTAATAAGTCAAAAAAGAAACAAGCAGGACCCCCTACCCCGCACCAACTAACACTAACTAAACTAACAGCCTATACTAACCTAACACTAAGCCCCCAAAGCCCACTAAGTATAAGAACAAGGAAAGAGGAGGGATGGGAGGGTATCATGTCCATCAAAGCAGCTGTCTAGGTGTTGGCCCTCCGGAGGGTCCTCTTGATATCCTTCACCCGCCGTTTAATGTGCTGCACATCCCGGCTCAGGTGGCTCACCTTGCACAGCACTTTGTCCATCTTGTTTTCTAGTCTATTGAAGGCGGCAGGGTCAACAGCTGGAGCAGTGGCAGTCTGGGTATCGGTGGAGGAGGTTTGTGTGGGCTGTCCTGCACCGGTGGCAATGCTGGGGCCAGGAAGTCCAGCAGATGTAGATGCAACAGAGGCAGCTGTGGGTGGGGCCACCTGGCTCTCATTGGTTTTTGTTTCTGTGTTGGCTGTGGTGGGCACAGTAGGCCCACCCTGTGGGAAGGCTCGCCATGCCCCAGAGGTGCGTTCATGGCGATATCGCCGGGCCATCCTCCGGAACCCCGACTCCACCAGCAGGATGTGCTGGTATCGCATGGCCCGGCGCTGAAATTCACGGACCTGGTCTGGAGTCATGTTAGCTGCTGTGAAGACAAATGCAGATATGCCACATTAGTAACTGCATTGTGTGAAACAGCACAGCAAGTTAATCAGACAATACATCTACTGTACTTCTAACAGCTCATATCACGATACAGAGCATCGAATGTCCCTGAGGAAGTACATGGCAGGCCAGACAACAAAGGTCACATCACACAAAGCACATTCATAACCCACAAGATGGGTAACAACTGGCCTTGACTTGCAATCTGAGTTCTGACAGTTATCAGCTAAGAATCATGCTGCATATCCTCCACCAAGAGCTGGGCTACAAATGTAGGTGTACGGAAAGCAAAACTAAAGCTACATGGTCTGCAAGTTGTAACTGGAATTTCCAGTATGGTACCAAGTGCCAAACCTGAGTGTGTATACTAGTATGCAACCAAAACGTCACTTCTTCACAGGTATGTGTAACATACTCGTAGCATCAATACTAGGTATCCCATTCACAAACCCATGGCCGTATTTGAGGGGTGGCAGTGGATATACAACTATAATTTGCCAACAACATGTACACCGAGGAGTGTATAGGCTAATCCACACATGTTTGTCTCTACAGACACACCACAGGTAAGATCTATCTACATTTTGGAGTCAGCAAACCCTAGAGCACTCATAGGGTCAGACATGTCAGGAAAATCAGAACTTAGTACACAACATGTACTTCCAGTGAGGCCTGACTTACATCAGACACAGAGTTGCTAGAACACCCATGAGCATGAATTGCATGCACACCTAGGCCATTACACTCAGGTTCCACAGACGTGATGCACTACATGTGGAAGTACATGATGCTAGGAGGTTCTACCTACTGTTTCAAAATTACGTAGGTAAATAGTGAAGCAGATGTCTATTGGGAAGCTATTAGCTCCACCAATCTTAGAGAATGTGGGTCTGACAGGCTGACTAAATAGGGGCTGACTTCCATTGCGACTCTTGGTGATACAAGTGTCAGACACATGACTATCCCCTGTACTCACAGTGGGGCCTACAGGGATGTCCTACAATCCCTACATGATACCATTGGATACGCATTGGCTAACTCCAAACATGTGAAAACTGCATTCCCACTCATGGAACAAGTGAAAAACTTGACCCCAGCATCACACCTTGGTATGCGTCCAACTCACACGAGTCCATAACCAGCAAACACAACACATAACAGACATATCAACACTTACTGTAGTGGTCGGGGTCCTCAAATGTCACCACCTCTCCCACAGTGTAGGGCGCTGGTCCACCTGTAAGGAATGGAAGGAAGAAATGTGCTCAAAATCTGTGCACAGTGCAACATTTTCAGTATCATTTACAATGTGTAGGCTGAATAAGTAAATGGCAGCCATTCAGACATGATGGCACTGCATCTGATATTTCACGGCCAACTTGTACATAGCATGGGTCTCCTGTGACAGTTACACACATATCTGCACACATACATTGCCCTAACTATCATGTGGTTGCAAACTTGCCCCATAATTGGTGAGCACGAAAAAATATGGAGTGTAATCGTCTCAGCGTGTGCATCCAAGAGAAACATCCAACGCCTGGTTACTTGAGGACTGCATTACCAGTCAAACATGCCTTGTGGCCATGACACATTTAGTGCACATAGGCCCAATGTACAGAGGGAGGGGCAGGGATTCATGTAAGCCATCCTGTTGTTACAGTATAGTCAATTGATGTGGCCCATCTATGGTGATTTGCACCAACCATGGAGATGTAAAGCCATGTGCATACACTTGGTCTGCCATCCATATTTGGATTGTGGCTCAACCAATTCCAACAAACATCTTACAATGTTAGGTGAGGGCACCTTACACCTTTACACAATGTATTCAAATCATGAACTGACATTTATCCTAAAAGATTAAGAAACACAATAATCCCACACATTCATAGTACTTCTGTGAACGCTTTCCTTCCACACTCACCAGACTCACATGAGACCAATGTTTGAGCCACTGTACTATTATAAATTGTTGTGAAGGCAGCACTCATTTTCAGCATCATGTAGTGATTCTAAAGTCAGTCTAGCAATTGCGTCAACATAGTTGGCCTAAATGTTGGTAGATCTGTACTTCTCTGTCAATAGTACCCTATATAGACATGATTGGCTCCTATTTTGTTAGCTGTGCTGACAGAAAGGCCGCACCAATTTCCTTCATGGTAAAGTTACCTGTAAGTTTGCTGAGCACGCGCTACCTGACACCTAGCAATTGTGATCCTTGCCAGAGTGCATCAATGATCCCCTCATATGTCCCCAAAATTACACACAGTCATCAAGTTAGCTGGCAGACATTGCACTAATCCACTGATGTCACAACAGAGCATTCATTTTTGCACAATAACAATAGTCGTACTCACCAACAGTGCCACCAATCATGATTCCCAGGTGGTCCAAGAGATCCTGCTCCCTGGTGATGAGGTCAGCCCACCGGTGCTTCAGCTGGTGGTCACTCCTCTGGCTGGCATACACACGCTGCAGGTGATGCAGCACCTTTCCCCACCGGATTCTGTACGCCTCTGTCGGGTAGCCCTGTATGACCCTGCCCCCTGCCTGGATCATGAGCGGCAAGAAATGTGTAACCAGCCAGATGAAACCCCCCAACTCCTCTTCCCCCATCCTGCCAAGACGTGGCCTACCAGACATACTTATAGCAGAAGATAAGGAATAGGGGTAAGAGAAAAAGAAAGGGGAAATGGGTGAATGTAGGGCTAAAAAGACAGAAAAAAAGTAAACCTAAACACTAAAAGAGCCCAACTATCCCCAAATTAACACTACCCACAACAGACTCCCACAAACAAGAAATACACAAGATAAATGGACAAATGTAGACAAAAAACAGTACTACAATATACACAAAAAAAAATATTTCACAAAAGGACTTTACAGATAGCACACAGGACAAATACAGCACAAAATCTCTGGACAACACTCTCTACACAGCCACACAGTCTAGAAGGATCATAGACTGCAAAGTGAAAGTGAAAGTACACCCGCTGTAGATGATCTGTAAACAGGATATCCTATTACATCCCTTCCTGAATAAAAAGTCCCGCCTTTTTTGCGTTATGAGTCATTTTTGTTGCACAAAACTGTATTTGCGTAATTTCTTTTGACACACAGACGTGAATATTAACCCCATCCATATAATGATACATAGACTGTACAAATATCTGGATGCGGGCTATATTTCACTCCTATGCGTAAAAAAAAACAACGCAAAAACAGTTTTGTGCAACAAAAAATGACGCACACCGCTAGGGACGTCAAAATCACAGTGCATTAACTGGTTTGGGGCATTTTTACATTTTTTTTGGTTATTTTACTTTTGGAACACATCAGAGATTGGCTAATTGAAGACAGTATGGTGTTGATGGTGTATGTTCACATGTGTGACATCATACTGCAGCGGAACATCATCCACTACACCCTTCACAGTATGTTTACAGTTGGCTGACGTCATAGATTGTCATATGTGTGGCCCACATATATGTATGGCACAAATTGTGCATGTTTGTCATAAGGATAGGATAGCAATGTGACGCACATATGTACAATACCCAATTGCCTTTGGCTCAAAGTGTGTGCTTTGACAACTAATTTGTTGGTTGACCAGGTGTGTGTGTGTACATCACATGAAGCATTATTGTACATTTGGTTGTATGAATGTGACGTCCATGTGTCCAACCCTAAGATGCAAGTAAATATTGGAATGAGCAAGGGCATGTGTTAGTCATACATGTAACAACACCCGCAAAGTATACTTCCAAGTTTTAGGGTCACGTAGACACCACATGTGACATAGCATGCACCAGATGGATGGCAGACACATGTTCATGTCAAAGGTCCACAATTTCTACATCCTATGTCCTAGAGTATTGGTAAGAGCTTCCTAGGCACTAGTTGATGAATCCCACAGTGAGTCATACACATGCATTGATGAAGTGGGTACCATGTTGTTTGCACAGACAGACTAGGGTCAATCTCATATGTATGATGACATCACAGTTGAGGCCATAGAAGTAAGCCCCAACTATCAAGTGATGGACCAGAATACTAGACAGCACGTGTCCACATATTTCCAGTGATCAATTGCACATAGGTGTCTTGTTCATGTGTGTGGTCCAATGATGATCCTGTAGATTTTTGGGTATGTAATTTGTCACAGTTCGGACCAGGACTCATCATGTGTCAGTGGCAGCTATTCCTGTAGAGTAGATATGGACATGTGAACCAACATGTGGATGGTCCCACCCTGTCACTAAAGACGTGTAATGAGACAGTCAACAGGACAACATTGGTGTGCTGAGTGAGATAATGTCTCAATTGTCATGTTCCGGCAGGTGTCAATACAAAATTTGTACACAGGTTGGCCTCTGCACTTCCCACTGCATCTGGGAACATCATAGCCTCTGTGCTGTTTATTCTCGCAGCTATTCAGCACACACGGCCCATCACTATGTTGTGCGCACTGTGATGCTGTGTGTGAACTGTCATGGTCCTGACATTTGTGTATTAGTCATGTACATTATCAGAGGTTGCTGGTTGTGCTGAAAGCCCCGTACCCAAGCCCTGCCTATGACCCTGGGACACTGTCACACTTTGTCATTCATGCATAAATGCAACCCAGAAAAGGGATGGGCCATGAATTTTGCATTTCTAAGAGGATTGAACTCAAATGGTACAGTTAAAAGGCAGATGATGCTACACAATGTATTTGTGTATGCATGGTAGAAGCCCATGCCCAATGCCCCCTGATGAATGGAAGGTTTGACAACGCAAGTGTGGTACATATGTAGACACAGGGATACTTTAGTGTGACGCAGTCAGGCTGACAGAATGCAAGATGATTCAGGAGCCAGCTACTGGACAAGTTACATAATCAGTGGTCTGACTGAGACTGTTTTAAGGACAAACTAGACAGTTGACATGTCCATCTGCGTATGTCCTGTGTTTTTGAAGGTGACAAATGAACCCAGTGGCTGTGTTACACGGCTTAATTACTATAAATGGTTGACGATGTATTCAACATCATGGCTACTACTATGCTGTTGCAGGCATCATCAGGGGCAGTGCTTTTTGTAATGGGTGGTGTGCATGGAGGTATTCACAGGTGTGGGCTGCATCTATTTCTCACCAGTCCTGTAGGTGAGACTTGCATTCTAAGGGCCAACAGACATTTTCACAAGGGGAAGCAATCTACATGTGCTAAGAGGGCTTTGGAACTAGGAGACAGTGTATAAATTGACCTGACGCCCATGCAGTCAGATGTTCTTTGACAATGGCTTACCTTAGGAAAGGGTGTAGCACACTGGTTTGCTAATCTTGGTCTGTGTTTGTAGAGGAGGTATTATCAGGGTACACATCTTGGTATTCCAGGGACCTCTTCCGACAGGTGGGTTGTGACCAGGTGCATGGGTGTGTGATGAGTTAGGAAATGGGCTGACATGTACATGGAATGTCATGTGCGCAATGCATGTCATATGTGTGGCACTTGTGCTGTCTATGTTCTGCTTCTATGGAACTCTAGTCACAGATATTCCTTGCAAATATTGGATGCAGTTGGACTAACTGCTGTCAAGGGTCTTGTCAGACATTCCTGTTAGTGATGCCAAAGCACATTGACTGCCTCATGAATGAGGCTTGTATTCCCCTTATTGAGTGATGGTGTCATAGTTGTGTGCCATATGCTGCGTTGGACCTTGCTTTCAACATGTATGTGTGAAATAGTTGTGGTCCTCTGCTATAGGCCTTCAAATGAGATATGTACATGATATATGTCATTAAGAGTGTGTGTGAATGTGACCATTGTATGTTAGGCATCACATAAGATAGCCAGACCATGATATGGTGATTATAACAGGTGTTTATTTAAAATAGTTAACTAAAGTGGTGAAGGTGATCATATTCAGAAGAAATTATTTACAATCTGTTGCCGCCTGCGTATACCAGCAGCTGTGTTCTGTAGTTCCCCCTCCTGTTGCAGGCCATCATCCTCCTCTTCCTCCTCTTCAGGCATGTGTGGCTCTGGTTCCAGGAGGGGAATGTTTCTTCTGACACAAATGTTGTGCAATATTGCACATGTGAGGATGATCCTACAGACCATCTTGGGGGAATATAGGAGGCTATCACCAGTGAGGTCGAGGCAGCAGAACCTTGACTTGAGGATGCCGAAGGTCCGCTCGACAATGCTGCGTGTCCTCCTATGGGCCTCGTTGTATGCACGCTCTGCAGCTGTACTCGGGTTGCCAAATGGTGTCATAATCCATGGCTGGATGCCATACCCCTGATCAGCTGCAATAGAAAATGAATGGGATCATGTTGATGTAGCTGGCACTATTGAAAAGACCTTTAATGGCAGTAGTTGTCTTGTGTTGTCTGTGACTCTTTTGTATACTAATGTGACATCCTATGCTTGTAGGCTATACCATCTGCATTGTGTTGTTTCCTTGGCTGAACAAGTGTTTGTCTGCTAACCGTTTGTCAGCAATATGTTTTGGGATTTTCAGTACAGTGTGCCCTCCCTAGCATTGTGACTTGTGATACAGGTATCCGTGTGTCTTCACTGGGGGTGAGATGATAATTCCATGCAGAGTTAAAATTGAAAGTGTTGTTAGCACGTTCATATGAAAGTACCCTGGACAATCCATACCTTTAGACTTAGGTAATGTATTAATGTAAAAGTCATTGGGACACTTACAATTTGCAAGGTGACATTTAGGCAACCACACTCATTGACGTATTCACATTAGGCTGTACAGTAATTTCCGATGTGTGACAGGTTCAATGGTGAGTTAAGAAACATGGCTAGCGATGTCACGACCTCAGTGTGTTCCTGTTGACATGTTGCTGTTGTGGTGTATGTGTTGTGTGTCCTAGTGGGTTGCTGTGCAGTGTATATATATGTAGGTTTTTGTACTTACCAACAGGTAGTCCATTACCATACCGTCCATACTGGAAGTGTTGATTGATGGTGCAGTGACAGAAGATGTATGAGTCATGTACACTCCCAGGATATTTAGCCACGATGTTGGTGATCAATCCCGGGTGATCGACAATGGCCTGCACGTTGATGGAATGTGTGTGCTTCCTGTTGCGGTAGAGGTGTTCAGTTGCAGCAGGTGGCACAAGGCGTACATGTGTGCAGTCGATTGCACCAAGGACGTGTGGGAAGCCACTGATTGCGTAGAACCCCTGTTTAGTTTCCTGCTGCTTCTGCAATATGTTAGGGAAGCAGATGTGGCGGGTTGTCAGTCGAATGATGGCATCCAGTACTTTGGGCAAAAAGGCGGAGAATGATGGTTGTTATATTCCGGCAACCAGGGCACCAGTTGTTTGAAAAGAGCCACTTGCCAGCATATGAAGTACGGCAAGCAGCTTGCTTTCTGTTGGGATGGTGTGGGGTGTCACCAAAGTGGGGGCCAACTGTTGTTCAATGTTTCGCAGCAGCTGCTGAATGGCCTGCCAGTTCAACCGGTACCTCAGTATGATGTTGTGTTCCCTGAGGCCCTGAAGGGTTGTTCTTGGACGGAATATCCTCTCCTGCCTTCTGCGCTGCCTTTGGGGTCCCTGCTGGTGTTGTTGTAGCTGCTGATGTTGTTGCTGGGCTCTGCGTCTGCGTGCATGCTGGATTAGAATGACCTCCATGGCTCCCTGTTGCTGCTCTGCTGTTTGTTCTGTGTATTCTGATTAAATACAGGTGTGTTTGCCCCATTTTAATGCCTGCCCTGACCCAGGCATTAATTTTTGATGCAATTCGGGCTGTGCATCATTTTCTGTCTCTCTGCCTCCCGGCTGTGCGTCATTTTTGCTCAAAAGCATAAATACGACGCGCGGCCGTTTAAGCCATTTTTTGGCCGGGAAAGCCTACCTTGCATATAATTAATGCAAGGCGGGTTACCGCATCCAAAAAAATGACGCACACGGCAGAATTTTATCGTCCGCGGGCTCGGGCGTCAAAGTTTAAATACGGGGCAACATTTGCGCTGACTGTGCGTCAACATTTGTGACGCACAATCGGCGCAGATGGAGTATAAATATGCCCCTAAAATTCTGAGTTTTTAGAGGTTGTAAAAGTGAATTGAATTGGCTGATTTGGTAACACTGGGACCAAAAACTGCATTTGTGCACTGTGGGAAGTGATTTAAACAGCACCTTGGAGCGAGTTGAATTCAAGCAAAAAAGTCAGATTTTTTTGAAAATTATTGACCCCACGGTCATACGAGATACCTCATGGAGGTGAAAAATTGACTGCTTTCAACTGCTGCATCTATTAACTCTTTATGACTTGTTGAAGTGAATCATCTCTTTTGGGGCTTGAATAAGCATATTTAGAGCAATTTAGATGCTTTCAAGTGGCCAAAATGCATAGTTTTAATGAGCCTCAAACTCCAGTAATGCAAGTCCCACCAGCTCCGATGCCAGAGCAGAATTGCTGTCGGGCCTCGACTAAATCTAAATCAGGGTGTGAGAATAAATACAAATGTGTCTCAAGATAGCAATCCTTTCCAATAGTGTTCTTTGTATGAATCACAGACCTGAGGGTGCCTGAGAGGAAAGGAAGACTACGTACTTGGTGCAGTGTTGGAAGTAGACCAGAGCAAGCCATTCATAGATAGCAAAGTGGATGAACGTTCCGTGTCATTTGTGGTTGACGCTGGGGCTACCTGCTCTACCCTGAGAACAGTAAAAGGCACAAACCTACCCCACTCATACAAAACAGTACACCAGCAGGCATTGAGATACAGACAAATGATGAAGACACTGTTTTTACATTAACTAGAAATGGATCACATTGGATTCTGATTACTTTGTTGACAGTTGATGATTTTCCCCCTGATTTAAAAGACACAGTTAAAAATGAAGTGTGGGATTTTTCGGGAAAAGCCATTGGACTAATTATTGGTGTTGAGCCTGTCTGAATTTCTGTCAAACCATGTGCTGAATTCCCAAGATCACCTCAATACAATTTGACTCCTGAAACAATTGCTACGATAATTCCTGTAATGGAGTCCATGATTCAACATAAAATATTGAGGGAGATAATTGGTAGCCTATGCAACTCTCCCATTATGGGTCTTCAGAAACCAAGTGTTAAATATAGTATAGTGCAGGATCTCAGAAAGATAAAAAATATTGTTGATCCTTGTTGCCCCATGGTAATGAATCCAGCTGGGATATTGTTTCAGAATCCATGTGAGGCTGCATGCTTCAGTGTCATTGATCTATGCCAGGCCTTCTTTTCAATACTGTTCCATGAGGATAGTCAATTGCTCTTCATATTTCATTTTAGAGCTAGGGTTTTGGCATGGTGCTGAATCCCACAAGGATACACGGAGGGTCCTTCCATCTTCAACCAGATATTAAAGAAAAATCTGGAATCTCTGGTTATGCCTTGTAACTCAGTCCTGATACAATACATCAACAACCTAATGGTGGGGTTGAACACTCAGGCAGCTTGCAGTTAGGATATCATTGTCTTGTTGAACCATCTGGTTGAGGATGGACATAATGTATCCCCAGAAAGTTTTGTCAAAAAGACGTTAAATACCTTGAACACCACATTGAGAAAGAAGCTGGAAAAGTGTCACAAGAGAGAATTTCAGCCTTTTTGAGAATGAGTCTGCCAACCATACAGAGAGAAACCAGGATGTTTCTGGGAATGGTGGGCTACTGTCTTCAATGGATAGCTAACTTTTTCCTGGTGGCTAAACTTTTGCAGAGGCTGACACACAAGGATGTGTGTGGTCCGGTATCATGGGATAACAACTGTCTCATTCCTTTCCTGGAGTTGAGAGAAAGTCTCTGACATGCCTCAACACTAGGATCACCTGATTATAACAGGTAATTTGCACTTCTCTGCAGTGAGAGGGAGGGCTGCCCTCTCTCAGTGCTTACACAAGCACTTGGGAATGCTAAGGGGCCTGAAGCGTATTTCTCTACTACATTAGATCCTGTAGCATTTGCGATGCCTGGTTGCTTTAAAGCAGTTGCAACTATCAGCACAAGCATAGAGAGCTGTGAAAACATTGCCGTGTGTCATCCCTTAAGTGTGTACATTTCACACTCAGTGGAGCTGTGGTTGACCCGAAAAAGAAAAAAAAACGTAACACCTTCCAAAATATGAGCATGTGATATTGGCTTCAGAGAAAGTGCCTGTTAAACATTGTAGTGTACTGAATCTTTCAACCTTATTACTCATACTGATCAGGAAAATAATAAAAATGAAGTGGAACATGATTTTCTCGATGTTACTGTACTAGACCTGACATACAAGATGAACCATTACCCAAATCTGATTTTGTCTTATATGTTGATTGGTTATGTCTGTGAGACAGTGGCAGAAACCTGAGAACAGCTTCTGCTGTCTGTATTCTTCCTGAAGTTGTCAAAGCTTCTTGGAAGGAATATTCCTCACACAAGGGGCCGAGTTATTTGCTTTTACAAGAGCATGTTGTGTCTCTGATCAATTGAGAGTGACAATCTTTACCGATAGTTAATACAGCTTTGGTGTCATTCATGACTTCAGACACCTATGGTCTGAGAGTGGGATTATGAAATAATATATTATTATTATTATAATCTTATAGGTTATACAATACACGTTTAGCTGTTTTGGATAAAGGATATGTCAACAAAATTTGTGGATAGAAGGTATGAAGTTGGTATATTCACAAAGGGCACTATAATTGTCTTAGGTGTGTTTTGGCACGAGTAACACACAGGTTTGGCAGCATGTTTTTTAGCATGTTCTTTTGAACTTTGGTATTCTTGCACCTTGTATGTCTTTACACTGGCTATAGACATAGCCGCACTATGCTGGTATGTGAATAAGGGGGTCATTTGTACAATATATTTTGGAGTGTCTTACACATTAATTTATATGTATATCAGTAAAAATAGCTAATGTACTGTATTATGAACACTTAGGGGGTCATTCTGACCTCGGCGGTAAAAGGCGCTTACTGCCGGTCAGAAGACCGCCATAACACCGCCGCGGCCGCGGTAAACCGCCACGGTCATTCTGACCCGCAACTGGCAAACCGGCAAAAACCCGACATCCACAAAAGTCCGCCACACCAAAGGTCAGCGAAAAACTGGCGATGACCAAACCTCCACCGTCACGCCAACAGAAAAACGCCCCTGCCATTACGACCCACGAATCCACGCGGCGGTCTTTCAACCGCGGTATTCCATTGGCGGTACACACTGCCGCGGTCAAAATACACACACCCTTACAAAACACAACCACATTGGACAATTTGAAACACACACACCTGATACACATACAAACAACACTCCCACACACCCAATACAATATAAAACACACACCCACATCACCCACAAACCCCTTCGGAAAAAAAAATCGACAGAAAGCCAGAGATAGACAGCACTGCTTAGACAACACCATCACACAGAGGCAAACCACACCATCACCCACACAATATCCACGCATAAAACACCACACATCACCACCCTCACCACACTCATCAACACATACACCACCCCACACCTCATCCACATCACCCCATGGCACCCCAAAGACACCCCCGGTTCTCAGACGCCGAACTCCGGGTCATGGTGGAGGAAATAGTTCAGGTAGAGCCCCAGCTCTTCGGGACACATGTGCAGCACACCACCATTGCCAGGAAGATGGAGCTATGGCAAAGGATAGTCGACAGGGTCAACGCTGTGGGACAGCATCCACGAAATCAGGATGACATCAGGAAGCGCTGGAACGACCTATGGGGGAAGGTGCGTTCCATGGTATCAAGGCACAACATCGCGGTGCAGAAGACTGGCAGCGGATCCCCACCTACTCCCCCAGAATTTACAGCATGGGAGGAGGAAGTCTTGCACATCCTGCATCCTGAGGGCCTCGCAGGAGTAGGTGGAGGAATGGACTCTGGTAAGTCAAATCTTAACTACTTCTTCCCACCCCCACCCCACCTGCATGCCAGCACATAACCCCACCCTCACCCCCACCCCATCACACCTACTCCCTGCAAATGGCTCACCATCACAAGCCACCCATCCCAACAGTAAGACCTGCATGCGTCCACAAAACATGGACACCCATCACCAAAGCATGCCCACTGTACATACACATCTCCCCCACAAGCCACCCTCACAAACGCCCACACACAGGAATTCCAGCCCTGGGGTACACGGGCACCCACCCATTGACCGATATGGCACACACTGAAGCAATAACCATACCTCTATACCCCTGCAGGACCCGAACGCCACCACACCGCCCAGGAGGGTCCAGAAATGTCCATCCCACCCCCAGAAGAGGCCACCAGTGAAGACAGTAGCTCTGTCTCCCTGGACCCAGATGACCAGCCCGGACCATCGGGGACCTCGGGACAGTCGGTTCCCCTCACACAGCCACAGGCCACAGCAGACCCAACCCCCTCTGGGAACACCAGCACAGCTCCCACCCAGTGGGCCCATGCCTCTGTCTCCAGGACACGTCAATCAGCGGTGTGTCCACCACTACAGGGCACCCAGGTTAACCCACCACCCCAACAACAACAGGGACCTGGGGGCAGTGGTAGTGGGCACACGGTCCAGGGGACAGAGGCACCTGGAAACAGGGGAACTGGGAGGGCTGCTGTGCGACAGGGGGGGACAGGCCCAGGGAACCCACTCTCCACGAGGCCCTCTCCGCCATCATGGGAGCATACCACCACTCCCAGGAGACGATGGCGACGGTACTGGCCAGGTTACAGGAGATCCAGGTCATGCAGGAGCAACAGTACATGGGGTTCAGGGAAGAACTTAGAAGCATCAGTTCCGCAATGGGCACCATCGTAGGGGCACTCAACCTGATTGTCACCACATTGCGGGACCATGTGGCACCACAAAGGGCCCCTGTCACTAGCATGGACCAAGAACAGGCAACCACCTCCGCCGGCGCTAGTGGACAGGAGGCCCCCACACAACAACAGGCCACCAGAACCCCACCTCCTGCAGAAGAAGAACCACCCCGCAAGCGGGGCCTGAGATCTCGTAAGAAGACAGAGTAGGATGTCAAGACCCCCTGATGTCATCCCACTGTCCCACATTGTCACCCTGTCCAACCTTTAACTGCCCCTGCTCCACCTTCCACAGGCATATGGACAATGCACCTGTGAGACTGAAAAGCTGGACTCTGCCATGGACATTCCTCCACCATCACCCATCACCGATTTCCCACCATGTCCCTAAATTCAGCATTTTAATAAAAACACTTATTGCACAAAAACAAACTGGAGTCTGCCTGTATTGTGAACAAATGTATTGAACATAATGCTGCCAAAATGTCCAGTTACACAGTGATGAAAACATACCAATGTCATACAGCTGTAGTCCATGGGAAACAAAGCAGAGGTCACGCAGTGGGGGCCACATCGCTGAAATTGGAAGGGAAAGTCATAACTCAGTTAACATACATTGGGGGAATAGGACAGACAGTAGAGAGGCAGGAGACTGTAAGTAATTGTAAAATGCCGGTGTTGAATCTTACCTTTGTGTTATTGAAAATACTGTAGTATCACTCTGTCCCTGTTGTCTGTGTCGTCCCTGTCGTCTTCCTCCTCTTCACTCTCCGCAGGTTCCACCACTGCCACAACACCACCATCTGGACCATCCTCCTGCAGGAAAGGCACCTGGTGTCGCAAAGCCAGGTTGTGAAGCATACAGCAGGCCACGATGATATGACACACCTTCTTTGGTGAGTTCATTAGGGATCCACCTGTCATATGCAGGCACCTAAACCTGGCCTTCAGGAGGCCGAAGGTCCGCTCGATCACCCTCCTAGTACGCCCATGGGCCTCATTGTACTGTTCCTCTGCCCTGGTCTTGGGATTCATCACTGGGGTCAGTAGCCACGACAGGTTGGGGTAACCAGAGTCACCTATTAGCCACACACGGTGTCTCTGAAGTAGTTCCATCACGTAAGGGATGCTGCTATTTCGCATGATGTACGCGTCATGCACTGACCCCGGGTACTTGGCATTTACATGGGAGATGTACTGGTCTGCCAAACAGACCACCTGGACATTCATCGAATGATAACTTTTTCTGTTCCTGCACACCTGTTCACTTCCTCTGGGGGGTACCAAAGCCACATGGGTCCCATCAATGGCACCAATGACGTTGGGAATATGTCCAAGGGTATAGAAATCACCCTTCACTGTAGCCAAATCCTCCACCTCAGGGAAAACAATGTAGCTCCACATGTATTTCATCAGGGCAGACAACACTCTGGATAAAACCTTAGAAAACATAGGCTGAGACATCCCAGATGAAATGGCCACTGTTGTTTGGAAAGATCCACTAGCCAAAAAATGGAGTACTGACAGAACCTGCACTAGAGGGGGGATCCCTGTGGGTTGGCGGATGGGTGACATCAGGTCTGGCTCCAGCTGGGCACACAGTTCCTATATAGTGGCACGGTCAAGTCTGTAGGTGAGTATAACATGTAGTTCTTCCATTGTCGACAGGTCCACCAGCGGTCTGTACACGGGAACAGCCCTCCATCTCCTCACAAGTTCCTGTGGACGGTGCCTAGGAAGGACAACATGGAGCACAGAGTCAATCAACCCACAGGTACGTTCACACAGCTTGCACTGTACACGATTCTCTATGCATTGAATGGCTTGTATGAGTGGCAATGCAAGGCCTAGGCCTGTGTGACGCAGTAGAAATTAAGCCATGTGGGCCTTTGAAATGGCGGCTGCCTGACCTGTGAAGTGTGACAATGTGATGTGAGGTCATTGCGCTGGCGTGGCACACCGTGGCGGTAGGCGGTCGAAGACCGCGGTGCAAAGCTGCATTGGTTAACATTGAACCCTATGGGTTTCAGGAGCCAATGAGGATGTGCACCGCCGCGGGCGTAACCGCCATTTTCTATCTGCTTAATCACTCGAGACCTGATCATCCACAGGAGAGGACCTATACTGCAAGTGCTGCTGTGACCTCGGTCTGGAAGTGACAATGGCTGCTGCGACTGGAGAAAGGGCCCCTGCCTTCACTTCAGAAGAGTTGGAGACACTCGTGGATGGGGTCCTCCCCCAGTATGCGCTACTCTACGGTCCTCCAGACCAACAGGTGAGTACACTGGGACCATGCTTAGTGGGCAATGCCTGGGTTGAGTAGGGTGAATGAACGATGGTGGTGAGGGGAGCGAATGAGGAATGCATCGCACAACAGATGAGAGCATGTGCCACATGGCAAGGTTGGGGAGGGGGGGCCACTCACATCGACCATGCAGAAAAGTGATGATGTTTCTTTTCCCACCCTGTACATGTCACCTAGGTCAGCGCCCATCAGAAGATCGACATTTGGCGTGCCATCGCCAAGGACGTCCGGGCCCTGGGGGTCCACAACAGACGGGGCACCCACTGCCGCAAGAGGTGGGAGGACATCCGCCGCGGGAGCAGAAAGACCGCCGAGGTTCTGCTTGGGATGGCCTCCCAACCTAGGAGGGGTGCCACACGGCAATTGACCCCCCTGATGTCCCGGATCCTGGCGGTGGCCTACCCCGATTTGGATGGGCGTGTGAGGACATCACAGCAGACACATGGGGGTGAGTACCAGCACATTCTGCTATCTTTGTGCGCAGTGGAGGTGCCTGGGTGGGGGAGGAGGGCTGTGGGTATCCCTAGGCCAGGGCGATTTCTGTAGGCTAGGCCCCTCCGTGAGGCATGGCCCTGTGCCCCCGCCTCCCACCTCTGTAGGGTGCCTAGTACAGCTATTCATGGCCCTGTATCATCTATGTGTGCAGTTGTCGTCCATAGGCTTGTAGGCCATGTCCCAGTGATTGAGTAGTGTACCCCAAGTGCGCGGCGTAGGTCAGTGGGCTTCTGTGTCTGTCCTCTCCGCCAACGGTGTCGCCAATGCATGCACTCAACATGTCTTTCTTTCTTCTCCTCCCCCTTTTTTTTGGTCTTCCTGTTCATGTGTGCATTAGCATCATCAGGCGGAGGAGAAGTGGCATCGGCGCACGAGGGAGCTGCATCTGACATGGCCCCGGAGGGCCATGCAACCGACTCCGAGTTCACCAGTGAGACGGAGGGCGAGGGGAGCTCCACAACGGGGACCCGTGGAGACGTCAGCAACACCGACACGTCCTCGGAAGGGAGCTCCCTTGTGGTGGCTGCAACATCCGTGCCCACCGCTACAACAGGTACAGCCGCCACCCAGCGCACCAGCTCTGCCCTCCCAGCAGCCCCTCAGCGTTCGCCCCGTGCCCACTCGCCCAGGAAGGCGGGCATCTCCTTCGCCCCAGGCACCTCAGGCCCTGCCCCAGTTACCCCTGCTGCCCTCAGTGCGGAGATCATTGACCTCCTGAGGACGCTCATTGTTGGGCAGTCTACCCTTTTGAATGCCATCCAGGGTGTAGAAAGGGAGGTGCATCGGAGTAATGCATACCTGGAGGGCATTCATTCGGGTCAGGCTGCCCATCAGCGATCGTTCAACGCTCTGGCCTCAGCACTGACGGCAGCCATTGTCCCTGTCCCCAGCCTCCCTCCTCCAACTCCCTCAACCCAGTCCCACTCCCCTGTTCCTCTGCCTATCCCAGCCACACCTACAGACCAGCCTGCACACACCTCAACACCCAAGGGCAGCTCATCCAGACATAAGCACCACACATCCCACAAGCATCCACCCAAGCAACATCCACATGCAGACATGCCAACAGCCACTGCCTCCTCTGTGTCCCCCTCCTCCTTGTCTCCCTCCTCCCTCCCTGTGACGTCTCCACTCACACCTGCATGCACACCACCATCAGCCAGTAAGTCCATCACCAGCACACCCTCCAGAACACTCCGCACAAGTGCAGTCACCACCCCCACTGCCATTTACACGTCCCCTGTGTCCTCTCCCAGTGTGTCTGTCACCCCCTCTTCCAAACCACACAAACGCAGGCAGCCACCCAACCAACAGCCATCCACCTCACAACAGCCTCCGTCACAAGCACCTGCACCCAAAGACAGCACACTTGACTCTCCTACAACCACATCCTCTTCCTCCACTCCCATACCCACTACAACTACCCGTCCCTGTCTTTCTAAATTGATTTACCTTTCCAACCTTGACCTCTTTCCAACAACTGACCCACCCCCTCCATCTCATAAGACTTCAATCAGCACCTCAGCCACCACAAGCCCTGCATCTACTAGGACCATAGTTCAGGGCTATTGGAGTCCACCAGCTCCTAGGGCAGGAACATCGGCCAGCAGCAAGGGGACAGCCAGCCCACCCCCTGGGAAGAAAACCAAAAAAGTGAAGGGCCGGCGCGATAGGCCTGAGTCGGCTGCACCCAAGGACACTAGCCTTGCCCCATCACCTGGCACATCCACAAAGGGAGGCAAGGGCCCCAGAGATTCTGCAAAAGGTGGCAAGGGCAGCAGGGCGGACAAGTCCGGCAGCAGGCGAGCTGCCCAGGAGGGCCCCACCAGCCCCATTCCGGGTGTGACGGAGGACACCCACGGGCCCAGGACTCCAGCACAGGAGGGCCCGCAAGCGAAAGGTCGGATGGCGACTGAGCGGGAAATATTGGCCAGATCTGGTTCCCCAGCAACACAAGAAGCACCGCTGAACAGGGCCAGCCGTGAGAAGCACCGCTGAACAGGGCCCCGCCATGACAAGCACCGCTGAACAGGGCCCGTCGTGACAAGCACCGCTGAACAGGGCCCGCCGTGACAAGCACCGCTGAACAGGGCCCGCCGTGACAAGCACCGCTGAACAGGGCCCGCTGTGACAAGCACCGCTGAACAGGGCCCGCCGTGACATGCACCGCTGAACAGGGCCCCGCTGGGCCCTTCATCTCAAGCACCGCTCCGCTGGGCACCGCCGTCTCTGAACTGCTCTGCTGGGCCCTTCCTCTCAAGCACCGCTCCGCTGGGCACCGCCGTCTCTGAACTGCTCTGCTGGGCCCTTCCTCTCAAGGACCGCTCCGCTGGGCCCTTCCTCTCAAGCACCGCTCCGCTGGGCCCTTCATCTCAAGCACCGCTCCGCTGGGCCCTTCCTCTTAAGCACCGCTCCGCTGGGCCCTTCATCTCAAGCACCGCTCTGCTGGGCCCTTCCTGTCAATCACCGCTCCGCTGGGCACCGCCGTCTCTGAACTGCTCTGCTGGGCCCTTCCTCTCAAGCACCGCTCCGC
Source organism: Pleurodeles waltl (assembly GCF_031143425.1). Lineage (NCBI taxonomy): Eukaryota > Metazoa > Chordata > Amphibia > Caudata > Salamandridae > Pleurodeles > Pleurodeles waltl. The sequence goes on from NC_090449.1 coordinate 530,302,014, forward strand.
TGAGCACCGCCGTCTCTGAACTGCTCTGCTGGGCCCTTCCTCTCAAGCACCGCTCCGCTGGGCCCTTCATCTCAAGCACCGCTCCGCTGGGCCCTTCATCTCAAGCACCGCTCCGCTGGGCACCGCCGTCACTGAACTGCTCTGCTGGGCCCTTCCTCTCAAGCACCGCTGGCCCATTGGCAGGGCCGGATCTGTGTCAGGCAGGGCTTCACAAAGGACTCTGGCCACCATGCCTCCTCCATAACCAGTGGAGTCTGTAATCCACCTGATGGACTGTGGCTTTGCACTCCCCAGGATGAAGCAGTGGGCAAGCCACCCACTTGTGAGACTTGAGAGACTGTGGCTTTGCACTCCCCAGGATGAAGCAGTGGGCAAGCCACCCACTGCAGAGACTTGAGAGACTGTGGCTTTGCACTCCCCAGGATGGTCCAGTGGGCAATCCACCCACTGTAGAGACTTGAGAGACTGTGGCTTTGCATTCCCCAGGATGGTTCAGTGGGCAATCCACCCACTGTAGAGACTTGAGAGACTGTGGCTTTGCACTCCCCAGGATGGATCAGTGGGCAATCCACCCACTGTAGAGACTTGTGAGACTGTGGCTTTGCACTCCCAGGATGGTACAGTTGGCATGGAGGCCCCTCGTGGATCTGGCGTCGTGGACTCATGTGGCTGAGGTGCCCCACCTTCCCTTCCCCCTGAGGTGCCTGTAGTTTTATTATCTGATGCCCCATCAGTGTTCTCTCCAATGGAATTGGGTCACGTGTGTGGGCTTTGCCCATGTGTTAATGCACATTGACCCACGAACAATGGAAGGTTGCCAAAATGTGCCGGACATTTGGCCTATGTATATATTGTTCATGATGTTATTTATTTTATTTATGTATTTCATATTTCACATTACTTCAATTGAGCTATAATATACTTCAATTTTAATGATCATTTTATTTTGTCTTTGCATTATTCCGTGGGGTTTGGGGGGTGTCACTCTGACTTGTTGCTCTGCATTGGTGTGTAGGTATTTGGGGGGGTGGGTGGGAGGGTGGGTGTATCGCGTATGTGTGTGCCCGTAACCTTTCCTCCTCCCCCCTCCCCTGTGTCGTAGGTGCAGTACTCACCGTTGTCGTCTGCGCCGGCGTTCGTGCTCCTGGTAGATGAGCAGGTAGACAATAGCTGGTAGGATGTTTAATTCAGGTTCCATGCTGTCCTGATTCCTCGTGGAGTGTATAGAGGTGAGCGTTTTCCCGTTTGTTTATCGGCGGGGCTCCCGCCCCGGAAAAGGTGGCGGATTGGTGAGTTGTGATAGGGTGGGCAGTACATTGTCTGCCGCCTGCCTGTTGGCGGTGACCGCCGCGCTGTTTGTTTGTCCCGCCGTGGCGGTCGGAGGGTTAAAGTGGCGGGCTGTGTTGGCGGTTCCCGCCAGGGCCAGAATTCCATTTTTTTGACCGCCTGCCTGTTGGCGGGTTGGCCGCCGCTTTATCACCGACCGCCAAGGTTGGAATGACCACCTTAATCTATTGGATTACGGTTTCCACGTGAAAGCATGCATAATTTGATATTCACTAAGGAGGGTATGATTATAAATATTGTATGTGATTTTCTTAATGATTTTTCATAATGGGAATGTTGTTATAGGAAGTCCTGAGGAAGTCAAGGGGTATTCCCCTGATGAAACACATGTTGACAGACGAGTGGAGCTGTGAATAATTTTGACGATTGGAGTTGTGAATTCTCTTTGGAACTCAATATTTCAAGAAGAATAAACAGTTTGTTTTCAACATAAGGAACAGTTACATTATGGACTTTAATATTTACTTGTGTCATTGTAATGGAACTATCTTTTTGATGTAAACGTGTGCTACTACAAATGTTTGGATTTGGGTAACAATTTTTGGTTATCGTATGGTGTTTATTTGGGGGAGAAACCCCAGTTGGAGGCACCGTTTAGAATTCAGGATAGGTAAGGGATCATTTTTGAGAGAGAGCACCAGATACTCATATCAAATCACCCCTAACTTGTCTGTTTTCACTTTGACTAGAGTGGACTTTTAGATACTTAGGGCTTGATTTAGATATTGGCCCAAGGGTTCCTCCATCATAATGGTGACGGATAATTAGTCCTCCAAATTTAAATCTCATTATATCCTACGGGATTTATATTTGCACCCTCGGGCTATCTGTCACCCTTATGACGGAGTAACCCATCCACTAAAATTGAAATCAGGCCCTTAGAGAGGTACATACCTCTGTTTATTTATTGTTTGGCTGATGCGGATTTATGCTACACACAGCTCTCTTGCTGAAACTTTTACTGAGGTTTCTGAGGTGCTGACACTTTATTTTATTAGAAAACATCACAATTTACATTCTTTTTGGGTTCCCTGTAGATTATTAGCGGAATTGGTAGGTGTAGGTTCAATGGTTAGACAGGAGAACCAAAGCTTGAACTTGGGGCACCAAGTTTTATTTCTTAACTCCTATTGTTGGACCTGGCCCTTTTTGCGAGTTCATCAAAAGACCTTTTGCCTCCTTCCTCCTGTTTTTACTGACTGCTTGCTTTTGGCTCTAGGACTCTGAGCAGTTTATCACTGTTGATCAGTGCTAAAGTGCAGGTCTTCTCCCTTCTAAAGTTGGTATGATTGTCTTATACCTAATTGGCATGTTTAATTTACCTGTAAGTCCTTTGTTCAGTGGTATCTCTATACCCAGGGCCTGTAGATTAAATGCTACTAGTGGGCCTGCAGCGCTGCTTCCACCACCCACTGAGGTAGCCTTTCAAATCTGTCTCAGGCCTGATAGCGCAGGGCCTGCTTGCACAGTTTTCTGCCACAGGGACCTGGCATCTAAGTTTACTTGCCAGACCCAGAACTCCCCTTTTACTACATGTAAGTCACGCCTAAGGTAGGCCTTGGCTAGTCCTATGGGCAGGGTGCTATGTATGTAGAAAGCAGAACATGTGCCTGGTGGCATGGACTGTCCTGGTTGAGTCAAAGGCCTATTTGGTTTCTCACTACTGTGAGTGCTGCCTTCTCATAAGATTGCATTGGAAATGCCCTGCCTTATGAGTAGGGGGTATTGTCTGATTTATGAGGGGTAGTATAGGCATGTTTGGTATGGTTGTAATGGTAGTGAGAAATGCTGCTTACTGGTATAAGAAGATTTTTTATTACTATTACAGAAATGCCACTTCTAGAAAGTGAGCATTTCTCTGCGCTTATGACTCTCGTGCTTTGCAACTTGACATCAATCCACGTCTGGACAAATCGACATATTTGGCTTTGTGCATACTTTTCAGACAGCCTGTACACAGGGAGGGTGGAGTGGTCAGAGAGGTGCATCTGTATTTTTAATGGTCTTCCTGGGCTGAGCGAAGGGGGAGACGGGGCACACTTGCATCTGTTAAGGATGTGCCCTAGCCTCACACAAAAGGGTTGTTCACCCCACTTGATGTTTAGAGTCTGTGCTAGAGGAGAGAGTGGACACTCCCAGAACCAGTTGTAACTGGTTTGAACCTCCTCTCACCCTCTATGTAAAACCTTTGCAAAAATAAGTATAAGTACAGGGGATTTTTCCCCACAATTTGGAGACACTCTGGACTTAAACACGCTTGTAACTGTACACAGAAAGCTGCTAGAGGAATTCACCACCAACCACCTTGGACTGCTGCTGCTGTGCTGACCTGTGACCTCACTTGGAGGAACTGCCACTGGCATACCCCTTGTGCTGGCCTGCTGTTTGGGCATTACCGCCCTGTGCTCCCCTTGTGTCCTCCAGGGGTTGGGTGCTGTGGCCCCTATTTCACCTCCATTTTTATATCTTCAAGCTCCGGCAGAGCGCTCTTATCTTTCCAAAGCGCAAGGACAGCGTTGTGTTTAGAGATCCTGGTGCAGGAGCCTAGCGCCTGGTGAGCGATCCATCTTATCTGCTTAAAGCGCCTGGTGAAGTGCTTCATTCTTCGTTCTGCACTTGAAAGTGTTTTGCCGCTTTGAGAATCACCACCATGAGCCGGGCATTTCAGAAATTGACAAGCGTGTCAGAAATGCACGTGTTACAGTGTCCCTGGGGCACTACTGTGTGAAGGATTGGAGCAAGTGCACTCCTAGCTGTGCCCCCGAGATGACACACACTCTGAGGAGCATCCCTGGGGCACTAACTGGACCAAATTGCTGCCAGGTTTCAGCGCCACAGCCCGGAGCAAGAGGCAACCTCATGCACCTGGATCGGGTGCGGGCATGCTGTGGAGTGAGGTGCTGGGCTCAGGATAGCTCAGAGTGTGCCCCTTCCCCCTCCAGCAGGTGGAGGGGATTAGGCCTTCCCTTCTTCAGGAGCCATCTGCCAACTCCCACCCCGACTGCAATTGAAGTAGTGCAGCTGGGCAGGGGCTCACCTTCAGAGCCTGCGGGCTCGGGCCAATGGGCCCTTCCTCTGTTATGCCAGGGGGCCCTTGTGGTTGCTGGGCCCCCACCGCTGATTGAGGACTTGGGAGAAGGGCGGAAGCCTCACTGGAGGCCCCCTGCACCACTGGGCCCCTTTCCTCATTATTCCTTGACTTCCCTTCCCCTGGGAGGGCCGGTTGAGGCCCTGGGGGGAGGCCCCAGAGATCGTGGGACCCTATGAGGGGCCCCCATATAAAACAAAGGAGGGTGTGCCGCCCTCCCTCTCCCAAATCACCAGAGCAGCCCCCGTTTATGGCAGAAGAGTGCCGGGGGCCCCCTTGCTTTACTTTGGGGCACACAAGGTTCCCTCATCAATAGAAAAAGGTACTTTTAAAGGGACACACACTTTTTTGATGTTCCTGATATGGGCATTATGGACTGGTATGTTGACCTGTTTTCTCTCATGATGTGCCATATATTTGTTGATGTTCCCTTTTTTGTGCATTACATGCTAATATGTTTTCATGACTTGCCATATGTATTCTAATGTTCCTAGTATGGGCATTTATACTGTCATGACAAGTGTATTGTGTAGTAATGTTTCCTGACTACTGCTTATGTTGCAGAATAATAAGTAACCTGTGTGTTATGTGTGACTACTGCTGGTTTCTGCAGAGTAACAGCATTGTGTAGTATTCTGACAACTGCTTGAGTTGCAGGGTATCACTGACATTTTGGGTTTGGTCTAATAATGTTGCGTACAATTTATTTTTATATAACTTGGTGTGTTTCCTTTGTGGTAGGGATAGTGCGTCATGTATGTTGTGTGTGTTGTGCAAACGCTTTACACATTGCCTCAGGATAGGCCTGACTGCTTGTGCCAAGCTACCAAGGGGGTTATCTTGGACGTGTAACTCCCTTGCCCCGACTAGAGTGTGTGGGTTCTGCCTGGCTTAGGTGCATACCCTAGCGAACCAGAAACTCAATTTCTAACACCTATGTATTGTTGCTACTGAAATTTTTCAGATGCTTTAATTTACCTTTGGTCATTTTATATTTGTATAGCATATTTTTGAGGCACATTTTATGTCTGTCTTAGAATTTGTAATAAATCTTTTGAGCTTTCAGTTTGCCTTGCAGTTTCAATTTGTGACCAAATGAGTTACACTGTAATTTGAAGTTGAATTGTTTAAGGTGTTTCTCTTCATCCCTTAGAACTTAAAAAAAGATTCATGGAACACGAGTAAATTAGTAATATACATTTTTTTTATTGTTTTTTTTTCTAGAGAGACTTTTTAGGTGTGATGATGCACTGAAGTACTGCTTAAATATGGAAATTAGAACACACTTGTTCCGATCATCTACAAGAAAGACAAGAAACTTTCTGCTACATCGTCCTAGTGAAAAGATTTGATAATACCACACAAAGTGCCTTTCTGTTGTTAAACTGCTTGGAATTTACGATTTTGTTTGCTAACAGGATTCAAGTGTTGAATGTATTGTTGGTGAGCTGTTTTGTAATGACTTTTAATAATGTGATACAATAAAATTGTATTTTAACCCTTTCGTTGCCAGGCCTTTTCCCCCTCCTGTGCCAGGCCCTATTTTGGCTATTTGGAATAGTTCTCGCTTAGGCCCTAATAACTTTTTGTCCACATAAGCTACCAACGCCAAATTTGGGTCCTCTTTTTACAACATCCTAGGGATTCTAGAGGTACCCAGACTTTGTGGGTTCCCCTGAAGGAGACCAAGAAATGAGACAAAATACAGTGAAATATTTTTTTTTTCAAAACAAATTGGAACAAAGGGCTGCAGAAGATGGCTTGTGTTTTTTCCCCTGAAATAGGCATCAACAAAGGGTTTGCAGTGCTACAATCACCAGCTTCCCAGCTTTCAGAAACAGGCAGACTTGAATCAGAAAACCCAATTTTTCAACACAATTTGGGCATTTTACTGGGACATACCCCATTTTTATGATTTTTTGTGCTTTCAGCCTCCTTCCAATCAGTGACAGAAATGGGTGTAAAACCAATGCTGGATCCCAGAAACCTAAACATTTCTGTAAAGTAGACAACATTCTGAATTCAGCAACGGGTAATTTGTGTAGATCCTACAAGGGTTTCTTACAGAAAATAACAACTGAAATAAAAAAATATTGAAATTGAAGACCCATTTTTTTCTACGTTTTACTCTGTAACTTTTTCCTGTGATGTCAGATTTTTTAAAGCAATATACTGTTACATCTGCCGGACTCTTCTGGTTGCAGGGATATATAGGGCTTGTAGGTTCATCAAGATTCCTAGGTAACTAGAGCCAATAAATGACATACGGAAGGGGTTGTTTCCGAATAGTGCATTCAAAATATAGGAACTAAACTGTGTCACATCTCAGGGGGTAGTTGCTACTCTAGCACTGAGCATGTGTGACAAGGGGGGACACCATTGGTATCAATGCACCTTCATTGACTGTTCAGAGTTAGGAGCCACAGTTTGAGCCTAACCCTGTACTGTATTTCAATGGCATTGCATACCAGCACCCCGATTGGGTCTACCTCTACCACATGGTGTGGTGTACCTCAACTATAGGACACACATGTTGGCTGTGGAGTGCGTTAAGGGTTGCTAGACAAGTGAAGCAGCAATGGGTGCTGATCCACTCTCCATACAAATGGCCCAGAGCCAGTATTTAACAATTAAAATGGGAGAATGCAGCACCAAATTAATGTCTGCGTAGACTGTAGGCAGAGTCTGTCACACTCCCTATGTACATTGTAACACTTGTCACACAAATGTGCTATGTTGACACATGCCTGCAGCCAATCCGGATATACACGGGAAGGCTGATGTAGGGTTTTTTGTCCTAGGTAGGAAAGGGTTTGCAATTAACTACAATGGCTGTCATGTCAGCAGTGTAACCTAGTATAGTCTGTATGATACCATCACACACCGCATATGAAAACATACATCTCATTGACACTCACATGCCTGACCAAGAGAACGTTACCTACTGTAACCAAATTCCCTAAAATGTCTAGGTCTCCAATATGCCAATCAGGTGTGGGATGTGCAAGTATGTCTAGCAGTGTCCAAACATGTCACTGATTCATCCTAAATTGTATGGGCGAAGAAGGAGACAGTTATGTTGCATGGAGCAAATCAACAAGCTAGTGCTGAAATGATTTCATATACTAACAAGATACACTCATGGTGACAGTGACATAGGTTGTGAATTGCAGATTTGAGTGCATACCCATGTACACCAAAGGATGTGAAAGGACAGCTGGGAGAATCCCACAGACACTTGGCGATACATGGGGAGGTCACATGGAGTCTACACCAGTAACAGGTCTCCTGTCATGCGCGTGAGGAAGTCATGTAATCTTGTAAAGCCTGGAAATGGGAGGGAAACTATAACATAGCCAGTAGTAGAAGATGCGTATGTCTTAAAATTACACAAGCCACACATAGCATCCTGTCCATGTATGACCACAAGATGTTGCAGTAGAAGATGTGTACAAACTGTAAGCAGCCTAAAGAATGCCAGCATTGTAGGACCAAACCTATTTCAAAGAATATAGCCCGTAAATGTTGGAGAAGGTACACATATAGAACAATACTGACTTTTTCAATACAACAATGTCACCATATGATCACCCAACATATGTTCACAGAGGATGCCTAGGTCAGAACATAACACACTCATGTTTACTACAACAACTTTGTAGTTGCCCATCGCATACTATTTTGACATAAGGCAGTGACAGATGACATAATCTGTCCCCTGGGTCGTACAAAAATGACAAGTTACAGTAGAGATACAAGCCCTACCCAAGCAGCACATGGAAATTACTAAGAATGTATTATCATGTCTGTCAGACCATGCCAAATGATGAGACATGTCCCACACGTCCAAGTAGCCAGTCCTCTTTACATGATGGGGCAAGCCTGACATCAAGTACCCCAAAGGAAAATGAAAATCCCAGGCCATGTGATCACAAATGTGCATTTGTCAGTCTGCAGGGGACTGCACATTGCTCTGCTGAAGAGCTATCTTGATGAGGTTAAATCCCCGCCCAAAATCCCCTAACCCCAATGCTGAGGCTACATTGACTCTTGAAACAGTCAGGGGCCTGATGTATGTGCACAGTGGAATGAGCAGAGAGGAGCACCTTCAACCTGCGCCAAAACATGCAACCATGGGTCTCTGTGGGCATAAAAAGTCCCACAGTAGTAATGGTGACTAGGCTGCCATCATTGCCTGACTGCTACACTGGTACACAGTTGTATGCCATTATAATTGACAATCATATTGAACATGTTGTGGTCGATTGTAAGTACCTAGTTTGTGACATGCACACATAAGTGTGCCACTTAAATGGCACAGGCCTGGTATTGTGTATTGGAGTCTGCACAAAAGTCAGCTTTCTACTAATGAAAATGCATTTGTATCACTTGATCATTGATAGACTTAAATGACCATCAGATGTGTTCCCACATACAAAAACATACGTGGCACTGATAAGACTACACAGCCATTCAAAAACGTCCAACGTGTCAATGCAGGAAGATAGATATGTGAGGTTTCATATCCCATGAATACACCACTGTGGCAATTTTTACATATTTTACAGCAGCATGCATCAACGCACGCATACTTGGACCACAGTGCAAATGTATCTGTATTGATATGCAGGTTGGTATCCCTTCCTGGACATAAATGGTCTATTCTGGCGACAACGGCTGCCCACATAGTAGTGGCAAGACATCTGCAATGTATTCAGTTAATGTGCAGGAACGGACAACTATGTGAACATAAGAAAACTGTCATGGCATTTTAGCTCTAGTGTGTGTGACTACAATGGCACTCACATATTAGAAACAAGAAACAAGGATGTATCAATGCATTCATCAACACTTTGCTATGCTCACACCACCCTTGGGCAGTTTTTAGTCCTTTGGCACCTATAATGAGTAAGATGTCTTCAACATCTGGGGCAGGGTCAAAAGCAGTGGGTGTTACAATGGGATGGCCACTGCAACAACCATTGCATGCCCCTCTGATGCAGAAAACTGTGTCATGCTGCCCCATAAGGACATGTAAGTGTAACGCAACAAAACATTTGCATTACAAATCCATGTACATATGATGCAGTGAAATGGACCACAGGACTATCAGGGAATGTGACTCTTTGGTGGTGTAAGAGCCTATATTATCTGGCCCTTTGTCTCACAGACAGATTATTAATGTTTGGCAGTTGTTCTGACCTACCACTAAGTTGAGTTGCTTACTCAGCTTAACAAGTTGAATATGAAACTGTTGTCCATGCACAGAAATGTCCACCTATTACTAAGCTATGTTTTCCCGTAATGTATTGCAGGTGGACCCCCTCCCTACACTAGTGGAGAAGTGTTCCAATTTGAAGACCCCGATGCAGCCAGTAAGTGTTACCTTGTGCGTCACATATGTCATTCCAGCATTTTGTGTGAGATGGTCTGATGTTTGCAATGCAATAATGAAATGTACTATGTGACCAATGAAATGACGTCATCTGAGTTAGGATATGGACATCATGTCTGATGCTATGTTGAGGTTGGGAATGAGTTGATTGTTGCACAAGTGCCAAGGTGTGTTGCTATGGAATTTTGGCTATTAGGAAAAGGAAAGCATTCCTACATATACATTGATGGCAATCATGATATGTGTCTGAGGTGCTGTTTATCTGATTAGCATGCCTGTAGCCAACATAATTGTCACAGCACTTTTTACAGCACTGTTTGCCACACAGCTTTCAGTTACTCAGGAAACGGTACAGATGATGTACATGGGGTGAAGCCTCCAGGGGGCTTATGTAGGAGACACTTTCACCACCGGTGCCTCACTACTCTTCAGATTTTAAGTGAGGCAGCAGTCATGCAAGGAGCCTTATTGTGCTGGCCAGCAGTCAGTTGAGTACACAATGAGAACACAACTCTGCTCCAGATGGATGTGGGACATGTGTATAAATTGTAGCAAGCTAGATGTGTGCAGAATTACCAACATGCTCTAAATATCATGATATTTGTAAGTGATCTTGGTCACATAACGTGTGCATAGAGTGTGTACCTGGTACTTTCAGAGATGTCTGACATGCATGTTCACATGTAGTTCAATAAATAGGAATACTGTAGCTGCACCCAGTGGAGTGCTAATCTTCCTGTGCCCCTTAGGGCACCCATGCAGCCATCATGTGTGTATCGCATTACACAATTTTCACACCATAGCACAGGGTAGGGGGCAATAGGTACAAAATCTGTAGATAACATAGATTTATTGTTCAGGCTTTGGGTGAACTATATGAGCACTAAGCCTAAACTGTACAAGAGGCCCCATTGTGAAAAATGGTGTGCCCCCTTGTAGCTCTTGCTCTGAGCAGGTCTTAATCTAAAGACACATGAATTATGTTTTCCCAACCCTTAGAATTGCTAGAGGGAAGTTTCCTGCCCCCCTATCAGATGATCCCCACTTTGCATCCATGATGCCTGGCCAAGGCATGATGTAGCATCAGGGGTGTCAAAGTGGTGGATTGCATATATTGCGCCGCTTATTAACTATGGCACAGGGATTCAGGACTTGTTGGGCCACTTGATCCTCACTGGTATGATGACACAAATGTGCAAGGAAGCAGTATTCCACTTAGCTATGGGCCCTGATGGCCAACAATGGCTATCTGTTACCCCAGTGATATGTGCATGATACCGTAGATGGCTGATAGGAATGTAGGGCCAGATGTACCATCACAGCCCCATTGCGAATCGGTAATAGCGATTTTTAAGAAATCGCTATTACCGACTCGCAAAGGGCCATGTATCACATTTGCGAATCGGTAATAGCGATTTCTTAAAAATCGCAAATGCTATTACCGAATCGCAAATTGCGATACCGGCCCCATTCGCAGCTATGGACCTGTTGGCCCATAGCTGCAAATTTTTTGCATTTCCAAAATTGCGATTTCTGAACCAGAAATCGCAATTTTGGAAATGCAAAAGGCCAGGGTGCTGGGGGCCTAACGCCCCCTCTTTCACCCCAAAAAGGGCATGTGTGCTTTACATGTTCAATTTAAAAATGCAGTATGACTGCTTTTTAAAATTTTGCATCAGGTTACCACTTGGTTGCAGATCATGGTATTTTGCATGTGCAAAATGCCATTCTGCGAAAAAATCACAATTTGCGATTTTTTGCAGCTTTGCCTTGCGACCTGGATTTTGCAAATCGCAAATTGTGATTCGCAAAATCGAGGTCGCAACGCTAGAAATCGCAATTTTAGCGATTTCTACTTTGTGGTCTGCGAATGCCTTTCATGCATGGCAGACCATTATTTTGCACTCGCAAACGGCCGATTTTACCATTTGCGAGTGCAAAATATTTTCATACATCTGGCGTGTAGTGTAGATTTGGAGTTTGTCAGTGTTGTGCAATGTGTGGTGGACAGCATGTGTCATCTGAGGATGCTGTGTACATTGCATCTGTTCTACCTCCATCCAATGCTGTATTTGATGCCATGTTCTCCTCATGTTGTAGCTGTCACTATGACCCCAGCCAACAAAGATGCATTTGAGAACAGGGCTGACAGATACAGACACATCATGGAGGTACAGGCCGGTTACCAAAGGATGACAAATAAATATTGGAGAGACCTGGGGCCTGGCTTGACTTTTCTCATGGGGGACCTCCGCTATAGCCCACAACTGTGCAGGCTACATCTAGGAAAAAATCTGGGGTCAAGGTGCCATCTGCTGGTCCTATCCCCTCCCATCTATTGCACCTACTCACAGTCAGGCACCCCAGCAGCCACCTGCTCCAGCCACAACCTCAACCTTTGAGGCCGACATGAGACGAGACATGCCAGCTCTGATGGCAAGAATGGAAAAATTTGAAAAAGGCAAAGCCAGGAACTACAAATTGCTTAAGTACTGCAAAAAAAGATGATGTAAACTATTTGTGGCACAGCCTCTCAGTTCCTTCCATTCTCCCTTTTACTAATGACAACTTTTTTAGTGGGCTTAGGTGGGTAGTGTAAGGTTAGTTAAATAATGTAGCTTAGGTGGAGGGTATTGTATGTATAGTTGGGGGTGGATTTTAGTACATTTTTATTTTTCAGAATTTTGGTTGGAGTTGGGAGGGGGTGATGTTGGGGTTTCTATGTTTCGACTTTTTTTGAAACTTACAAAATAATATGTATTTGTTTATGATATAGGTTAGGTTAGTACGTGTGTTTATATTGTCATATTCGTATCTTGTCTCTTAAGAGGGGCAGTAGGAATTTTTTTTCGAGTGTGGCATTGCATGTTAAGATAAGTTTAGAATACAGTAGATAGCTGTAGGAGCAAGTTAAGATATGTTAGTTTAGGTTAGTTTAGCGTAGCGTAGGGTAGTGTCTAGGTTAGGTTTTGATATGATGTTCCTAATATGTTTTAATAAATCCTGTTAGTATTAGACAATTATGTCTCCATGTTGATTGGGTGTCTGTATGTTCTCATGTGTGCACTGGCCAAGTAGGAGGAATGCCTTAGGATATGCTTTCTATTTTAATTTCCACTGATGAACATGTGCATCCTCTATGACCAAGGAGCTGTCAGATTGGCTGCAATATGACATCAGCTACTCAAAACATTTGTCATCTCCAGTTTCAGACATTCATATTGTGTATGTATACTGAATCTTTGACAGGTAAGTATGGAACTTCAATTGTCTTCGCTGAGGTCTGTCAGAATTATTGGTCGAAAGTCTGGCACATATAACATCAGATATTTTAGGGTCTGTATCCTGGCACACTGACAGCTGCCCATCACTGAAGAAATTTGACTCTTCTGAACCACACATATTAGTTGTACTGATTCTCTCATCTAGGAACATTTTCAGACACTTGGGGGCATATTTATAAGCCCCAGTGCCACTTTGCGCCACATTAGCATCAATTTCTTTTTAATGTTAATGTATCCCAAAGAGGCCAGAATCCTTGCGCCATATTTACAAAGTATTTGTAACCCTTTGTGCTACATTATGCCTGCACCAGCCATAATGTATGCAAAAGGGGCTTTCATTCGTTTGGGGGGGCGTAAAAAATGGAGCAAGGAAATCTAACAGATTTCCTTCGTCATTTTTTATGACACTTTTAATGCCTGCTCAAAGCAGGCATTAAAAGGGGGCTTTCATTATTTATAATGGGCCCATATGTACTCTGCAGAAGCAGTACCAACATGTTGGTGCTATGCCTACAGAGTACATCAATAGCGTCACATTGAATGACACTATTGCCCCTTGCCCTGTGCCATGCTACACACATGGGTGCAGTGGGGGCACTAAGAGGTGCAAGGAAAGTGGCATTGCACTAAGTGCAGTGCCACTTTCCTTAAATATGCCCCTTGGTTCTGACCCATATATGCCATATGTCAACTTACATGGATATCTGTTCAATACATGTATTTGAGGCTATGTAAGTTCTTTGTAGCCCACAATACCATCTGTCACCTTTTTCATATAAGGATCCTAGTGTGTAGCTTTGTGCCTGGCAGTAAGGCACACATGTAGTTAGGTTATATTCTCATTGACATAGCTTCACACAATGTATAAATTTAGCTGTGTTGATGAATCACAGTAAATGTTGCCATGTTAAGTGTGAACAAGGAGATTTATTTACAGGTGCAAGTGTATTTTCCTATGCAATACAATGTTCAGTTCACATACTCCATGAGAAATCCTGAGACATTTGTTGTACATTCAGAGTCCAGGGGTGAGGGATATGTCATGAGAAGTGGGCATTAGTGAGAAGGTAAGAATTGAGACTGCACTCTCTCTAGGCTGCCTGCCATGGTATTCATCCTCACCCGCGCATGCTTGGCCAGCTCCCGCTGGACCCCTACCTCTGTCCTCTGAAAGGTGATGTCTGGGTCCTTGGAGTCTAGGGCTGTGTCAGGACAGGCTGGTGCTGTGTGTTGGTAGCTGGGTGGTTCATGTGGAGACCCCGCAATGCTGTGTGTTCTCCCTGTGACTGGAGGTGGTGTCTGGAGGGAACCTAGGACATCCTGGAGGGCCATTTCATTGGTGATCTTTAAAAGCTAGGACAGGCAGGTTGGCAGGAGGTAAGGCATCATCCTCTGCAGTGAGATAGTGATACGTCAATCTTTGACTGTGGTGCCAGTTGTCATGGCACATCATTTACTTCCTACTGGAGGCTCAGTGACATGTTGCAGACCCCAGGTTGTAGTTGTAAATTAAGTGTTGAATTGTGCATCACACATGGGGCAACCTTTCAAGATATTTTGTGCTTTGATCCGACACCACCAACTTCCTTACAGGCTTCTTGCCCCTGCCACTAGCACCATGGTGGCACATCATTTACCTTCCTATTCACCATGGTGGACATTTCCACAGTAGTGTAATATGTGTTGTCACTATTTTGATGGCATATTGCATTGGCACCATGAATGATGGCACTAGTGCAGCAAAGCACAGGTAGGTGCATTGCTTACAATGCTTGTGTTACATTGTCATCTCCCTTTAGCAGACCGCACACATGTGCTAATTGGATGGAACAGTTCAACCATTAGGGAGCGTCTGCCCCATTAGTTCGTCCCTCCCTGCATTTGGGTAATTTCCTTGTAAACAGCATATCAGCCACATGCATATGTTAGGCTAAGGATGTAGAATGTGGATCAATGCATGCATTTTGAGACTTTGGTGATGTGGCACAAGGGGAATGTGCCTAATTGGATCCACATGGGCAACTAATTGTATTCTAGCAGTTACATTTTTGGCTAGTGACATTTTGCTGGTAGTGCAACTTTGATGCCAACTGTGCCAGTTCTTACACCTGTAGATTTCCGATTATGCAAAACACCAACCATTCACACAATACAGACAATCTTGTTCATGGTGAGATTGAAGCTACTTGTACAGCAGCACAAATGATGGTCACAGACATGCCCATGTGTTGTATGAGTTCACTTTTGTGCCCATTCCCAAATGGAGGTGTGTGGAGTTGCTGTTGATCCACCCTGTGTGGTTTGCATTCCACAGATTGAACACTTAGGCCCTGATTTTTTCTCAGGGGGCACTGCTCAGTGCAACAGGAATATAAAATGTACAGCGCTGCTCCACTTTTGAAACATAGGGTTGTGCCATGTTTAGTTGAATACGGCACACCCCTGTGTTTCCCCCAGCACCTGCACAGATTTGTTCTCCCTGCACCAACGCAGGCATCCTTGCACCATAGTGAAGGGGTGCCTGCGTTGAGGGGACAGATTGTTTATATGCAGGGAGGTCTCCCTTCTTGCACATGATCAAGCTATTACGGCAAGGTGGCATTTCTATATGTGCGGCAAGATGCAGAACACATGAAAAGAGCAATGACACAATGAGGAAGGAAAGCATTTTGCTTTGTTGCACCATCCTGACACCACTCCTTGGGTGATGTTGACTTCAGTCACAGTCTCTGATGAACATGCTGTGTTGGATCTGGGGCAAAAACAATATGCAATGGGTGTGGTTATGGCACAGCCACACTAATTGCATTTCCCTTCCAGGCAATGTGCAGCATTTTATAAGGTGAGTGGCTTATGACCATGTTGTGTGTATGTCAGAGTGCATTGCAGAACCAGAGCATCACTACAAGTGTGGCTTGGGTGGCGATGGGGTGTTTTGATTCAGGGCCTATGTGTCCTGATGCAACCCTTTAATATGCATTGAGTGTGTCCTATATGCCTCCCCCTTCTGCCATTTGTGAGATTCCAGAGAGTCACCCCTGCAACTTACCCTGTATTTGTGGTAGATTTTGGTAGTCTGCGCAGTCCTGCTCATCCAGTGACCAGCTCCACAGGATGACTGCTGCTACAACCTCCTCCAGCTCATCCATTTCACCCTGTGGTGCGGAACTTCCACCCCTAGTCTGCAGTGCTGCCATTTGGTTTCTGATCAGTTTCTCCTTAGTTCTGCTCTTGCAATCATGCAGCACTTCTTGCAATCAATGACAGTCTTTTTCACCTCTGCCACGCTATTGACTTCGTCTACTATTGCCTGCCATTTGGCATCTCTCCTACCTATTGGAAATTTGGAGGTGACAAAGAGCTGGTGTTGGTGCTCCCTTACCTCTATGACCAAGATGTCATGCTCCTGCTCTGCCCCGAGCTTTGTAACACAATCAACTGCTCCATCATCACCTTCCCTAAGGACTGCAAACACGTTGAAATACACCCTCTCTTGAAGAAACATTCAGCCTACCAATCAGAACTAAAGAATTTCCGACCCATTTTGCTGCTACCCTGCCCAGCCAAAGTACTAGAGAAAGCAATCAATGCACAGCCATGGAATTTCATCAAGGTCAACAACTCCCTGGAGAGCTCCCAGTCCGGCTTCCGTAGCAATGAAAGCACAGAGACAGCACTCCTTGCAACCACCGATGACATCCAGTTTCTCCTAGACCGTGGCCACACTACAACACTCATACTCCTCGACCTCTCAGCAGCTTTCGACACAGTCTCCCATAGAACTATGCGCACCAAACTCCATGACATAGGAATCCATGGAGGAGCCCTGTAATGGATCCACCCCTTCCTTTCCGGGAGGACACAGAGGGTCAGACTCCTGCACCTCCAGACCCGGTGTCAACTGCGGAGTCTCTCAAGGATCCTCGCTGAATCCCACACTGTTCAACTTATACATGGCCCCTTTTGCTGCCATCGGCAGAAGCCACTGTATGAACATCGTGTCATAAGCATAGGACACACAACTCATAATTTCCCTCAATGAAGACCGGGACATGGCCAACAGGAACCTTAATGCAGGAATGGAAGCCCTCGCCACCTGGATGAGAGAAAGCTGCCTCAACCTCAACTCCAACAAGACAGAGTTCATCATCTTCAGAAACGCCACCTCAGCTTGGGACGACTCATGGTGGCTCAAATCCCTCAGCGGTCCCCCTTTGCCGACAGAGCACACCTGCAAGTTAGGAATCATCCTCGACTCCACCCTATCCATAACCCGCCAGGTAAACTCGTTCACCTTCTCCTGCTGGCACACACTTCGCAAACTCTGAAGATGGAAGATCTTCAGCTGGAACCCAGCAAACTGCCACAGGACAGTCACCCACATCTTAGTCACAAGCAAACTCAACTACGGCAATGCCCTCTTCGCCAGCACCTCAACTAGGAACATCAAAAAACTTGAACTCATCCAGAACTCTGACACCAGACTTATTCTGGACCTCCTTCGCCGAGAACACATCTCCAAACACCTGAGGACCCTCCACTGGCTACTGGTCGAGAAGCTAATCACCTTCAAGCTTCTCACTCACACGTGGAAGGCCATACACAACGCAGGACCAGCCTACCTGAACCACCATGTCCACTTCCACACCCCTGCCAGATCCCTCCGCTCCACCCAGATGGCGCTGGCCACCATCCCACACGTCCACAAAATCACCGCCAGAAGACAATCTGTTACCTAGACTGCAGGAAAGAGCTGGAACAACCTCCTCCTGCACATCTGACAAAGCCCGTCACTCACCATATTCAGGAAGAACCTCAAGACATGGCTCTTCGGATGAAGCTCCCCCCTCCCTCAGCATCTTGAGACCCTCATGTGTGAGTAGCCGCACTTTACAAATACTGATTGATTGATAAAGCAGCACGTCTGCTTTCTCTTCTCCTGGGACTTTTCTGGACCCTCCTGGCTCATAATTGGCTGATTAGGATCTCCCTGGGGTCTCTCCTGGCCTGCATTGTCCATCTTGTTTTCCTAAATGTTTATTTCTTGACCTCATTTTTTTTAATGCTAATACTGTTAAATATGGGGCCAACCTGTTTTGCGTAAAAAAAGTGCCACAAAACGGTCAAGCGCCACTTTTGTAGCACTTGCGTCATTTTTTCTTATGGCATGTCGCTGTGATCAGCGCTAACCTTTCCTTAGGCCCATCATGCATCTTTTAATAAATATGGCTCACAGATGGAGCTAGGGAATGACGTCAGCTTAAGGTACATTTTTTGACGCACAAGTATGCTAGCACTGTTGTGCAACATTTTTCTTAAATATGGCTCTACATTTACTATGGTTTTGTTGTAAAAGGGGTGGGCCAGGGGGCTTGAGAGGGACCAGTGCACATGTATGTTTGGCCAGCCATCTGGGGAGAGCCAAACACACATGCACACTAGGTTCACCCCAACCTGGCACTGTGTTGTCGGGTTGGAGACAGCAGGCAGAGACTTCTTCTCTGCCTCAGAGTGCCCAGCCTGGGAACTCTGTCCAATCCTAACCCTACCAGCAGAATAAAAGCAGCATTAGGATTGGTTACAGGACAGGCTGGGTGCCTGTGTCTGCGGCTTCTGGCAGCCAGAGGAGGGGATCAGAACAGCATGGCGAGAAAGGTAAGTATTTTTTTTTTCTTTGTTCTCCCGTTCGCCACGTGCTGCCACTTTTCCCTCCTGCTAGCTGTGACTGCTAATACATTCAACCATCTTTGGTACAGCTAGCGTTATTATGAGATATCACATTTCAATACCATATTCTGTTGAGGTAGTGAATATCAATTTTCTACATTTAAAATAAATGATGAATTCTTGGGGTTGAAAGAACACTTTATATATCTGAGATATACCTAATGTATTGTGGCGTTTTTGCAGTCGCTATGATTATTGATAGTACCTGTGTTTTAACTGTGTTTTAAAATGTTCAAAATAGAGAGAACGCAGGCCCACACAAGCATGATAGAAGACAGATTAACCCCTCTGGTGCGGGCGTCGGCCACTGGCCGACGCCCACACACCCTCCCTGGTGCGGGTCACGACCAGTGGCCGACACCAGGAAGGGCATTAATAAATCCTGTGTCTCCCCCCGCCCCTTTGTGACGTCAGCACAAGGTAGGTGCCCCCTGGGGGGGGGCGATCGCGCCCCCCCCCAGGGGATTTTTTTTTTAAAAAATAAATAAATAAAATTAAATGACAGGGGGGCGCCCGTGGGCAGGGTGATCCCCTGTGGGGGCAATTTTTTTTTAGATGTTGTAGGGTTTCCCTGGGGGCCATTTTGGCCCCCAAGGAAACCATACAACAACTAAAAAAAAAATATATGTATATATATATCTATATATATCTATGTAGATAGATATATCTAGGTACATGGATATATCTATAGATATATCTATGTAGATAGATATATATATATATATATATATAGAGGTAGATCTGTATCAAAGAGATTTATAAAGCGCGCTACTCACCTGTGAGGGTCTCAAGGCGCTGGCGGGGGGGACGGGGGAAAGGGAAGGGGCTGGGAGGTTCACTGTTCAAAAAGCCAGGTTTTGAGGCCCTTCCTGAAAAGAAGTAGGTTTTGGGTCTTGCGAAGGTGGGTTGTGAATGCATTCCAGGTTTTGGGTGCAAGGTAGGAGAAGGATCTGCCCCCGGTGGTGGTGTGTTTGATGCGGGGGACAGAGGCGAGAGAGAGGTCAGCTGAGCGGACGTTTCGTGTGGGGGTGTGGAAGGTGACTCTCGTTGAGGTAGGCAGGGCCTGTGTTGTGGAGTGATTTGTGTGCGAGGATGAGGATCTTGAAGGTGATCCTTTTGTCAATGGGGAGCCAGTGGAGGGATTTGAGGTGTGGAGAGATGTGTTCGTGTTGGTGGAGGTCGAGGATGAGTCGTGCTGCTGAGTTCTGGATGCGTGTAGTTTGCGCTTGAGTTTTAGAGTGGTGCCGGCGTAGAGGGCGTTTCCGTAATCAAGCCTGCTGCTGATGAGTGCGTGAGTGACAGTTTTTCTGGTCTCTGTGGGGATCCATTTGAATGTTTTTCAGTATACGGAGTTTGTTGAAGCATGAGGAGGTAAGAGCGTTGATTTGTTGGGTCATCGAGAGGGAGGAGTCTAGGATGATGCTGAGGTTGCGTGCGTGGTTGGCGGGAGTGGGTGCAGGGCCTAGCGTGGTGGGCCACCATGGGGGGTCCCAGGTGTTTTTGTGTGGGCCAAAGAGGATTATTTCGGTTTTGCTTGAGTTGAGTTTCAGGTGGTTGGCTGTCATATATATATATCACTTTTGTCAATATGTGTGTGGTTTCCCTGGGGGGAAAAGGGTCTGACTTGTCTAGTGGCAGTTTTAGTGCCATAAAGAAGCGCAGAAGGTTTATATGCCTACTGCAAAGACCACATCTGTATTTTATGTAAATAGCTGAGTACATTAGTAAAGTCTATGGAGAGATGAAGGGCACTTTTGCTGGGTGGTAATGAGGGAATCCGAGGAGGAGGGAGTGGGAGCACCAATAATGATTGTTGGACTGGGCGCAGGAGGTGCTAAAGACTGTGACTAATGGTATGTGACAAGGTGTTTTTTGAGTGTCTTGAAAGTACGTGCTGATTGAGGGAAGAAGCGCAGGTAAGGTGGCCTCTACTGTTGCACGTATCTCACACACACCATCGATTTTGTGACTGTCTACGTAGGCTAGTGTTTTAGAGCAACAGTTTAGCCAATAGCAGAGATGGCATCTTGATGGATGACTGCTGCCTGCACTCGGGTTATAGAGGACCGCTCTGACATAGGATCAGAGACTGAGACATCAGATACTGAGACAGCATCTGAGGGATAGGACAATGGCGCAGACTCTGGGTGTGATTTTTCAGTCAGAGGAGTCCCATTCGAAAACTCCTCTTCCAGTACATTATGAGGGAGGTGATGAGGGCAGTCCTGCTGTCCCTTCGCAAGCTGTTCGTGCAACTGGGTAATAGTGGGTTAGGCCAACCCAGAGAGCAGGTGAATGCGGCGGCAAGCAGAGAGAGAGTGCTCTCTTGGGAGCTACCCAATTTAGTTCAGCCCCAAATTCCACCACCCAAATCATATTGTGGAGACATCAAAATTGTCTATGGCAAAACAAACTGGTTTTGTAAGGCAGGCACCTGTGTTTTTGGTCCTGGATTCGGCGGCCATATGGAGAAACACACTAAACCCAAACATTTCTGGAAACTAGACATTCGGGGGAGTCCACAGAGGTGTGACTTGTGTGGATTCCCCAAAGTTTTCTTACCCAGAATACCCTGCAAAGCTGAAATGTTGAAAAAAAACTCTATTTTTCTCGCATTTCTGTCACACAAACTACAGGAATATGCTGGGATCCACAACATTCCTACCACCCAGTGACTCCTCACCTGTCCTGATAAAAACACTACCCCACTTGAGTGCCTACACCTAGTGCCTGTGTCAGGAATGGATCACCCCAGGGTCAACAGCTGCCTCACGTAAGGACCAACATTGACCGTTGTGTGATCTATTCCTGTCGCAGGCAGCAGGCCTAACCACACAAGTGAGGTATCATATTTATCGGGAGACTTGGGGGAACGCTGGGTGGAAGGAAATTTGTGGCTCCGCTCAGATTCCAGAACTTTCTGTCACCGAAATGTGAGGAAAACGTGTTATTTTAGCCACATTTTGAGGTTTGCAAAGGATTCTGGGTAACAGAACCTGGTCCGAGCCCCACAAGTCACCTCATCTTGGATTCCCCTGGGTTTCTAGTTTTCAAAAATGTGCTGGTTTGCTAGGTTTCCCCAGGTGCCGGCTGAGCTAGAGGCCAAAATCCACAGGTAGGCACTGTTTTCTATGAAAAAATGTGATGTGTCCACGTTCTGTTTTGGGGCATTTCCTGTCGCGGGCGCTAGGCCCACCCACACAAGTGAGGTATCATTTTTATTGGGAGACTTGGGGGAACGCCGGGTGGAAGGAAATCTGTGGCTCCTCTCAGATTCCAGAACTTTCTGTCACCGAAATGTGAGGAAAACTTGTTTTTTTAGCCACTTTTTGAGGTTTGCAAAGGATTCTGGGTAACAGAATCTGGTCTGAGCCCCGCAAGTCACCCCTCCTTGGATTCCCCTAGGTCTCTAGTTTTCAGAAATGCACAGGTTTGGTAGGTTTCCCTAGGTGCCGGCTGAGCTAGAGGCCAAAATCTACAGGTAGGCACTTCTCAAAAAACACCTCTGTTTTCTTCCAAAAATTTGGATGTGTCCACGTTGCGCTTTGGGGCGTTTCCTGTCGCAGGCGCTATGCCTACCCACACAAGTGAGGTATCATTTTTATCGGGATACTTGGTGGAACGCCGGATGGGGGTAAATTTGTGGCTCCTCTCAGATTCCAGAACTTTCTGTCACCGAAATGTGAGGAAAACTTGTTTTTTTAGCCACTTTTTGAGGTTTGCAAAGGATTCTGGGTAACAGAACCTGGTCCGAGCCCCGCAAGTCACCCCTCCTTGGATTCCCCTAGGTCTTTAGTTTTCAGAAATGCACAGGTTTGGTAGGTTTCCCTAGGTGCCGGCTGAGCTAGAGGCTAAAATCTACAGGTAGGCACTTCTCAAAAAACACCTCTGTTTTCTTCCAAAAATTTGGATGTGTCCACGTTGCGCTTTGGGGCGTTTCCTGTCGCAGGCGCTAGGCCTACCCACACAAGTGAGGTATCATTTTTATCGGGAGACTTGGGGGAACGCCAGGTGGAAGGAAATTTGTGGCTCCTCTCAGATTCCAGAACTTTCTGTCACCGAAATGTGAGGAAAACTTGTTTTTTTAGTCACTTTTTGAGGTTTGCAAAGGATTCTGGGTAACAGAACCTGGTCCGAGCCCCGCAAGTCACCCCTCCTTGGATTCCCCTAGGTCTCTAGTTTTCAGAAATGCACAGGTTTGGTAGGTTTCCCTAGGTGCCGGCTGAGCTAGAGGCCAAAATCTACAGGTAGGCACTCCTCAAAAAACACCTCTGTTTTCTTCAAAAAATTTGGATGTGTCCACGTTGCGCTTTGGGGCGTTTCCTGTCGCAGGCGCTAGGCCTACCCACACAAGTGAGGTATCATTTTTATCGGGAGACTTGGGGGAACGCTGGGTGGAAGGTAATTTGTGGCTCCTCTCAGATTCCAGAACTTTCTGTCACCGAAATGTGAGGAAAACTTGTTTTTTTAGCCACTTTTTGAGGTTTGCAAAGGATTCTGGGTAACAGAACCTGGTCCGAGCCCCACAAGTCACCCCTCCTTGGATTCCCCTAGGTCTTTAGTTTTCAGAAATGCACAGGTTTGGTAGGTTTCCCTAGGTGCCGGCTGAGCTAGAGGCTGAAATCTACAGGTAGGCACTTCTCAAAAAACACCTCTGTTTTCTTCCAAAAATTTGGATGTGTCCACGTTGCGCTTTGGGGAGTTTCCTGTCGCAGGCGCTAGGCCTACCCACACAAGTGAGGTATCATTTTTATCGGGAGACTTGGGGGAACGCCGGGTGGAAGAAAATTTGTGGCTCCTCTCAGATTCCAGAACTTTCTGTCACCGAAATGTGAGGAAAACTTGTTTTTTTAGCCACTTTTTGAGGTTTGCAAAGGATTCTGGGTAACAGAACCTGGTCCGAGCCCCACAAGTCACCCCTCCTTGGATTCCCCTAGGTCTCTAGTTTTCAGAAATGCACAGGTTTGGTAGGTTTCCCTAGGTGCCGGCTGAGCTAGAGGCCAAAATCTACAGGTAGGCACTTCTCAAAAAACACCTCTGTTTTCTTCCAAAAATTTGGATGTGTCCACGTTGCGCTTTGGGGCGTTTCCTGTCGCGGGCGCTAGGCCTACCCACACAAGTGAGGTATCATTTTTATCGGGAGACTTGGGGGAACGCCGGGTGGAAGGACATTTGTGGCTCCTCTCAGATTCCAGAACTTTCTGTCACCGAAATGTGAGGAAAACTTGTTTTTTTAGCCACTTTTTGAGGTTTGCAAAGGATTCTGGGTAACAGAACCTGGTCCGAGCCCCACAAGTCACCCCTCCTTGGATTCCCCTCGGTCTCTAGTTTTCAGAAATGCACAGGTTTGGTAGGTTTCCCTATGTGCCGGCTGAGCTAGAGGCCAAAACCTACAGGTAGGCACTTTGGAAAAAACAGCTGTGTTTTCTATAAAACAAATAGGATGTCTCCATGTTGTGTTTTGAGGCATTTCCTGTCGCGGGCACTAGGCCTACCCACACAAGTGAGGTATCATTTTTATCGGGAGACTTGGGGGAACATAGAATAGCAAAACAAGTGTTATTGCCCCTTATCTTTCTCTACATTTTTTCCTTCCAAATATAAGAGAGTGTGTAAAAAAGACATCTATTTGAGAAATGCCCTGCAATTCACATGCTAGTATGGGCACCTCGGAATTCAGCGATGTGCAAATAACCACTGCTCCTCAAAACCTTATCTTGATTCCATTTTGGAAATGCAAAGGTTTTCTTGATACCTCTTTTTCACTCTTCATATTTCAGCAAATGAATTGCTGTATACCAGTATAGAATGAAAACCAACTGCAGGGTGCAGCTCATTTATTGGCTCTGGGTACCTAGGGTTCTTGATGAACCTACAAGCCCTTTATATCCCCGCAACCAGAAGAGTCCAGCAGACAAAACGGTATATTGCTTTCAGAAATCTGACATCGCAGGAAAAAGTTACAGAGTAAAACATAAAGAAAAATGGCTGTTGTTTTCAGCTCAATTTCATTATTTTTTTATTTCAGCTGTTATTTTCTGTAGGAAAACCTTGTAGGATCTACACAAATGACCCCTTGCTGAATTCAGAATTTTGTCTAGTTTTCAGAAATGTTTAGCATTCCGGGATCTAGCATTGGTTTCATACCCATTCCTGTCACTAACAGGAAGGAGGCTGAAAGCACCAAATATAGTAGAAATGGGGTATGTCCCAGTAAAATGCCAAATTTGTGTTGAAAAATTTGGTTTTCTGATTCAAGTCTGCCCGTTCCTGAAAGGTGGGAAGATAGTGATTTCAGCACCAGAAACCCTTTGTTGATGGCATTTTCAGGGAAAATACCACAAGCCTTCTTCGGCAGCCCTTTTTTCCCATTTTTTGGGAAAAAACAAAATTTTCACTGTATTTTGGCTATTTTCTTGGTCTCCTCCAGGGGAAACCACCAACTCTGGGTACCATTAGAATCGCTAGGATGTTGGAAAAAAAGGACGCAAATTTTGCGTGGTTAGCCTATGTGGACAAAAAGTTATGAAGCCCTAAGCGCGAACTACCCCAAATAGCCAAAAAAGGGCTCAGCACTGGGGGGAAAAGGCCCAGCAGCTAAGGGGTTAAAAAAAACGACTATATTGCCTATGGTTGTTGTGAAGGTAGTGACATTTCCTGCATTCATTTTGCAGGCACTTTCGTAGCTCTTTGACGACGTGCCAAGTTCCATTATAAGCTTACTGAACAAAGGACAAGCGGAGCCTATGAAGTTCCATTTTCATTTATCACCCAGTGATGTCTATCACTATATGGCTATGAACACAGAGTAACAATGCATTTGAATCTGTCAGTGACACACACTAACCACTTGCCTTAATGTGTTTCTACATGTTCAATCTAGTTTATGGTTCATTAGGACCTAATAGGTGTTAGACTAAGGGTGAGCAAAGTTACAAAGTTATTTTTCTCATGAACGGAGGGCCTTTCACTCAAAAGCCTAAAAAATAAATGACGATTGTAAAGTTCCATGCTTGCTTGGCTTTTGTGTGAAGATTGAGCCTTTTTCTAGGCTTTTGTGTGTAAGTGTATATTATGTTGAGTTACACGTGCGGAAAAGCTAATATAAAAAATTAGTGTCCCAAAAGCACACCACTCATTTGTAAGAAGCACAAAGATATGCTACACAATGCTGTGAAAATAAGTGATAGAAGGACCAACCAAATGCAATGATATCCAGACATAGGCCAATATTTATACTTTCTTAGCGTCTCATTTGCTCTGCTTTTTGCATCAAAAAGCAGAGCAAATGCAGAGTTAAAAAAGTCTAAATATGGGCCATAGTATTCTTGGTAAATGTTCTTTTGAAATACAAGCAATGTGGTAATTCCATTATTGATTGAAGCTCTTGTATATTTGACTATGAGCCATCTTCCCTTGCCCTGACTGGACTTTGAGTCATCAGCTCAAGGATTACCGGGAATATTGTTAAAAAAGAAAATGTTCTTAAGGCCATTGCCCTGGTGCTTCTTGTGCCAATGTAAAAATATTTCTCTTTGCATATTTACAAATTCAGTAAATAACAAAGCCCTCGCTAAGCTATATAATCCTGATTGTGAAGTCAAAGTGACACTATTTTCTTTCCTGAGCACAAATATGGATTTTGAGTCTGGTTTTGTCATACTGTAATTATGTAATATAATTATTTGTACAGAAGAGTTGGTGGGAAAAAATGTTCTTTGCATGGTAAAAGATGTGTACTCCTGCCCTGAGTGATCAACTCTACTGTTGTCTGGATCTCTAATGCTGATTTTTGTTGTCGTAGGCAAACACGGATCATGTTTGTGTCCACATGATTCAAATGACTCATGGTGTCTCATGGATTGTGGTATTGTTGGACCAGGAGGGGCACCCAAAATGCTGCTCTCATACTGGTGGAAAGTGGTGGTGGCAGCATCACG
Organism: Pleurodeles waltl; assembly: GCF_031143425.1. NCBI lineage: Eukaryota > Metazoa > Chordata > Amphibia > Caudata > Salamandridae > Pleurodeles > Pleurodeles waltl. Next base: position 530,328,795 of record NC_090449.1, read on the forward strand.
TGTAGTGCCCAGTAGAAGTGAACAGGTCTTTTTTATCCTGTATTACTAGGAGTGAGACATAATGGCTCACTCACCCTTTTGAAGTTCCACTACTGTGTGCTTAACTCAAGCTTGGCCTACATGAGGTAGACATGCACAGCACAGGCCTAGTGATTATGTGCTGGATGTATGTGTGCCTGGGAAGGGTAAAGTACAGGAACAGAGCAGCACTGTGTAGCATATGAATTGTTAGTGCATGCAGTGATTGTATGTATGTCTGCCAGGAATACATCACAGGAGAGATGTAGTGCTGTGTAGTGCATGCACAATGTAAGCATGTGCTTGGTCTATATGTAATTGCGTGAACTATAATACATGAAACGAGAAGTGTTGTACAGTGTGTACATGGTGAGTGAGTGTGCACTGGCAGTGTGCGTGTTTGCCAATAGCACACCCTGGTACAATACAGAATGGCTACAGTACTGAAAGTGCGCACAGATTGAATGTGTGTTGTATGTTTGTGTGTCTGTAGTTCACAATGCATGGAGGTAACCGATCAAGAGAGTGTGTGTGCTGTGAAAGTAAAGATTGCCTGCAATGGTACATTACATGGGGGACCCTGAGTTCCATTTTGGGAAGCAGAGGCCTGTCTGGTGAAGAGATGAGGAGCAGAGGAATCCCCCCAGACAGACCAATCAATCAATCAATCAAATAAATTTCTTAAGCGCACTACTCACCCAGTAGGGTGACTAGTGCGCTTACGAAATTGCTGTGTTGGGGGGGCAGGGATGGGGGGCAGGGTGGGAGGATGGTTACTTCTCGAAAAGCCATGTTTATAGGTGCTTTCTGAAGGTTAGGAAGTCCTGGGTCTTGCGTAGGTTGGTGGGGAGGGAGTTCCAGGTTTTGGCGGCAAGGTGGGAGAAGGATCTGCCGGCGGACAGACTTGTGCATTGTTGCATTCCTGTGGTCTGGGTGGGACACACCCTGGAGGAAGAGAGGAAAAACTCTCCCTTTACGCTTCAATAGGGTGATCTTTAATTCAGATCACAAGGAATGGGCCTGGACACATTTCATGGTGGGGATGGGGCAATAAAGGATGGTCGCTGCTGTAGCGTGAAGATCTGGTTGTCGCTGGAGCTTCGTGGTGGTAGATCATTGTGGACAGTCGCTGTTGGCATCAAGTGCAGGGCTTGTGTTGCAGATCGGCGAGGACAGTTGCTGTTGTTTCATAGAGGAGGTCTCACTGGAGCATCACATTTGCGTCATTGGGGGGCATCAGTGTTTGGGCATTAATTGCCCTGTTCACATTTGCGAGGAGCCATATTTCAGGATTTTCACCTTTTTCTTCCTGGGGGAGTTTCCACTGATGCCAGGTAATGGTCCAGGTCCTGGAAGGGACACTTCTTGGGGATCTTGAATCACTGCAACAGAGGCCAGCAGCAGGGCTCAGTCAGATGCAGGCAGATCCAGCTGCAGCTGGTCAGCTGGGCCATTGCAGGGAGGTCACTGGAAGCTTGTTATGACCCTGTAGCCCACACAGGAGTTCAGCAAGCTGACCCTTGAGTCACTCTGGTAAGCCTGGAAACAAAGAAAACTGGTCCTATAGTCCTTGTTCAGACAGCAAGGCGGGTCTTGAAGAAACAGGCTAGTCCTCTTGAAGCAGTGCTGTACTTCTGAATGTTCCATAGTTCTTCTTATACTGGCTGACAGTCTTTCTATGGGGGACTTCAGTGACCTACCACCAAAACTGATTCTGGCCAGTTCGTCTCCTCACCTTGTCCAGGATCCAACCTGTCTGGGATGACAGAAGGTAAGGCACGGCTGGTGTCAGGTTCCATTTTATGTGCTATGGGCAAGACCTTTGAGGTATTAATGAGGCTCGGTACAGCTTGTCTACAGTCACCATCCTGTCAGGATGGTCCATCGTGTCCACACCTAAGTCGCTGTTGTCTCACTGTCTGGAAGCAATACATAAACCCAAACAGCAGAGCCATTCACAGTTGTGTGACCCAGAATACTAGCAGAAGGGCATAATTGGTTGGACCAAAATGGCAAATTTCTAAAAGTGCCATTTTCAGAATTGTAACTTAAAATCTAACTTCACCTTTAAAGGGGACATTCCATTCCATTTCATTTGAGTGTAAACAGCATATACCTACCTGCTCCCACTCTGGATTTAGCCCTTATTGAATGTAATAAGTTAACCTAGAGTTAGTCAATTGAAGAGATAGGCCTTACAACTGTGAATAATTACATTAGGGAGTTTTTACTGCTAGGATACGTAAAAGAATATGTAAAACTTAAGTACACATGTCTTCCTGTTTAAGTACAGTGTGCTCTGCCCTAAACGCCTGCAGAGCCTACCTTAGGGGTGACTTAAAAGTGCTAAAAAAACGATAGGTTGGGCCTGGCAAAAAGTTTATTTTGGCAGGTTGAAATGGCAGTTTAAAACCACACTGTGGGTACAGTGGCAGGCCTGAAACATCTTTGAAAAGACTGGTCTAGTGGGTGGCACAATAATAGTTGCTGCCCACTAGTAGCGTTTAATTTACAGGCCCTGGGTGTAGTACCACTTTACTAGGATCTTTCAAGTAAATTAAATGTGCCAATTGGGAATACGCCAATGTTACAATGCTTTAAGGCATGATCACATGGACATGGACATGCATATGGACAGGGACTGTAAATTAAATGGTACTAGTAGGTTTGCAGCACTGATTGTGCCACCCACTTAAGTAGTTTCTTAAACATGTCTCACTTTTATAAGGTTGGCATTTTCCTGCCTTAGCTATTTAGTGCCAGCAGCCTGTCTCTGGTCATAAGACTGGGTGTAGCTGACAGTTGGGCTCTGTGTATTCCTCCTAGAAAGCCACACACAATAGAGATATTAGAGGTGCCTGGATTGGCTTTCACTGCCATGGTGGTAGGGTGTAGCTGGTCACAGCCCTACTTATACTTGATTAATCTGTGCCCTGCCTCTACAAAGGACAGCATACTCCCTGTAGTTAGTCTGAAGCCAGGGCAGGGAAGACAGGAAGCCTGTGGACTTCAAATGGAATGGCTGCAGGAAACAGGTTACAACAGCAATAAGTCAGATACCTTCACTGATAAAGCCTCTCTGGGATGAGTTTCTCATTCTGTGAAATCTCTCAAGAACTGGCACTAGTTCTTTCTTGTGCATGGCCTTTGTACATGACAAGTGTAAGATGACTGCCACCTTCCCGGGATTCACTAAACTCACATAGAGTTTGTAAGACATTGGATACTGTGTCAGAGGAACTCTTGCAAACCTTGGTAGCAGCATTTTCCACAAAAGAACTGCCATTTTCACCCTCTTCATTTTGCGTGTCAGAGGTAAGGGAGAGGTGGGAAAAGCGGTGGATTTATGTGAAGAAAGTGATTTAATATATGGTGACATTGTGTGACCTCAACATGGATTAAAGGCTCAGGTGAATTTGTAAAACCTCAGCTCTGTCCTGGGTATATGTGACTCAGAGTAGACAGGCTTTGTCAAAGGAACAAGTGTGAAGCACCAAGGAGTACCAAATCAATTGAATTCGAAGAAAATGCATCACAGTAAAAATCAGACACCAAATTATACTAATAGCTTGTATATTTATCTTTAAATAGACACCTTAATGGCAAAAATCCACTGGAGGGTTCCAAATATAAGAATGTGTAAGGAAACAATAATCAACAGATTTTCACTTAGTATAATAAATCATTGTAATCTACCGCAACTCACTGTTTAGAGTTAGCCCCAACAAGTAGCAAGGCACTCTTGTGACAACTAACTCTGGCAGGGGTCAAGCTGAACAGTTACCTCACAGTGAAAGCATTATCCAATCCAGTTTCAGCATCTATGGTCAAACCACAGTAGGAATCAATGGATAGGTCTTATTTCAAGGAATGCTGAAGTTGCTTAAGGATACTGAGAATGCTGACCCAGTGTTAGGGTCTAGTGGTGGCCACTCTATGAACCTGACAGGGCACTGTTGGACCTGACCCTTTCGGCAGGGTCATCCCCAAACTTTTTGCCTCCTTCCTCCTGTTTTTTTACCTCTTTTTGTTGGCTTTAGGACTTTGGGCACTTTACCACTGCTAACCAGTGCTAAAGTGCGGTCATAATTACCCCCATAATTTCTTTACAAAGACAGGACAGAAGAGATTCACACAAATTGCCTTAGGGTGCAATCAGACATTGCTACCTTGTCTGTCTTTTTTGTCAGTCCTAACATATGTGGCAAGTCTGCACCGAGGAGCCAGGCCAATCCCTTTCTCTGATCTAATTTTTTATTTATTTTAAGCCCAACTGGTGGACTTTTTAGTTTATGTAGGGTCATCCCCAATCTTTTTGCCTCCTATTTTTACTGACCTGTTGCTGTTGGCTTTTGAACTCTGAGCACTTTACCACTGCTAATCAGTGCTGAAGTGCATATGCTCTTTGTGTAAATTGTAATGTTGATTGGTTTATCCATGGTTGGCATATTTGATTTACTAGTAAGTCCCTAGTAAAGTGCACTAGAGGCGCCAGGGACTGTAAATCAAATGCTACTAGTGGGCCATGCAGCACTGGTTGTGCCACCCACATTAGTAACTCTGTAATCATGCCTCAGACCTGCCACTGCAGTGTCTGTATGTGCATCTTTAACTGTAAATTCAACTTGGTAAACCTTCCCTTTTCTTACATGTAAGACACCCCTAAGGTGGGCCCTAGGTAGCCCCAAGAGCAGTGTGCAGTGTATGGTTAAGGTAGGACATATAGCAATGTGTTTTATATGTCCTGACAATGAAATTTTGGTACATTTGTTTTTCAAGGCCTGTCCCTCTCATAGGTAAATAGGTAAACATGGGGGCTACCTTTAAATTTAAATATGATATAAGTGTAGGTTTCCCTTTAGGAGCGGATGGACAGGTGGAGTTTGGTGTCTCTGAGCTCACAATTTAAAAATACAGCTTTTAGTAAAGTTGATTTTAAGATTGTGTGTTTGAAAATGCCACTTTTAGAAAGTGAGCATTTTCTTGCTTATACCATTTCTGTGCCTCTGTATGTTTGTTGATTCCCTGACTGGGTCAGTTTAACAGTTGGGCTGGTTGCACCTCACACTAATCAGTGACACAAAGGGAGCCGGAGTGTAGTCTGCATTTCCTGATGAGCCATCTGTGCTAGAAGGGAGGGTAGGAGTGGTCACTCACACCTGAAAGGGCTGTGCCTGCATTCACACAATGCAGTCTCCAACCCCCTGGTGAGTGTCTGAGGCCTGGCCTGGGCAAGGCAGGATATCACATTTAAAAGAGACTTTGCTTTGAAGTAGGCCTACTTCAAAGGAGAAAATGGGCATAAGAAGGGCACCCAAAACCACAGGCTTTCGAACACTTCTGGAAACCAGGAGGAACCTCTGCCTGGAAAAGCGCTGAAGAGCTGAGGAAGAAGAGCTGCCCTGCCTGTGACTCTGATTTGTAGAGCTATCCTGCAGTTGCTGCTTCTGCCAGAGCAAGAGGACAAAGACTGGACTTTGTGTGCCTTCCATCTTTGAAGATCTCCAACGGCTTGATTTAGAGCTTGCCTCCTGTTGTTTGAAGTTTCAGGGACAGCAAAAACCTCTCTCTGCCAGCACCTGGAGTCTCTGGAGAGACTCCTACTCTGCCCTGTGTTGCCCATCCAGTTCCTGGGTACCCTGAAAGGAGAAGCTGGCAGCCTGAGAGGAGGAAATCCACGCACAGAATGCTGTGCGGGGAAAAGATCGACGCAACTCTGATCTGCAGCTGAAAAATCAACGCGCCGCCAGCATCGCAGCTGAAAATCGATGCTCACCTGCAACGCGACCGGAACATCGATGCACGGAGCTGGGGAAACGACGCGCAGCATGACCGACGGAGGCTGGTGAGATTGCAACCTGCGCTGCGTGGTTTTCGGATCATCGTGCAGCTGAATTTCAGATGCAAGTACTGCTGGGCATGTAAAAACAATGCAAGGCCTGCCGTGACCTGAGAGTGCTGACCGGATCAACGCATAGCTCTCATGCGGAGAGAAGAAATGTCGCGCCCGACCCGGCGAATGGAGAAACAACGCAAGGTCTCACTCGTGAGTAAAATTGACTCATCGTAAGCCCTTTTTGATGCACACTCGCCAGTGCAGGGTTATTTTTGGCACACCCAAGGTACATTTTCACATTAACAGCATTAGTGTGTGTTTAAAACTACATGGAGACTCTTTTTGCTTTCTAATTGATAACTTGACTTTTTGTTGTGGATTTTTCTCGTTTTGGTCTTGTTTTGTTTAGAGAAATATTTCCTATTTTTCTAAACCTATGTTGTGTCATTTTGTAGTGTTTTCATTAAGTTACTGTGTGTATTGATACAAATACTTTATAACTAACACTCTGAAGTTAAGCCTACTGCTCGTGCTAGGCTACCAAGGGGGTAAGCAGGGGTTAGCTGAGGGTGATTCTCTTTTACCCTGACTAGAGTGAGCGTCTTTGCTTGGGCAGGAATAACCAGACCCCATTTCTAACACCAACCATCTTCAAAAGTACAACTTCCTGGTAGGCATCAAGAATGTCAAGTTTTGTTTGTCTCCTGTGGAAACAGGACTTCATTTTGTGTCTTCTTCATGTACGTTTTTGGCAAACTGTTTTTCCTGATATCATTTAACTTGTAGATGTTTAGATAGGCATTCTGAGGTCCATATTTTCTACAATATGCTTGGTTCCTGTGTGGAGGACATTTATAAATTGGGCTTATTCTTGTTTGACCACAGCATTCCATCCAAGCTGTGGGTGTCATTCTACTTTTATATCTGTAATTGCTTGCCTATTTATGTTGACTACATTTCTGACTTCTAGTCTGCAGTTTGAGTTTGTGCCCTGCTGTCACCTTGGACGTGTATTTGTGTAGATGTCTGATATGCTTAGTATTTCAAAATTATCTGCTAATAAGAGAAAAATCTATAGCTTTGAGGTTTTAAGCTAAAAGGATCCTGTTTGTAATTACAAGTCTAGATACACAAGATGTTTGAGTGATCTCTTCCATTGTGGTACCTAGTCTCTTGTGTTTTATTCCTTTCTTTGTGTTGCCTACCCACCAGGTTTTGCGCTAGCCAACATGGGTTATATTTGCCATGCGATGGAGTTTTTCAGACTGTCTGTGTTGAACATGACTTAGTCTTGGAGGTGGTGGGACAGCTTGTTGGTGGGATTGAGATTGCTTTGTCATCACAGTTTGCAGTATCCTGTCTGGCTGGTAGTTTGCACATACTCTTGGACTCATTGTGGTTTCTTCATGACCTGAGCTGCTGATGATCCAAAGTGATGGGGTGCAAACAGTGTCCAGGCTTGGGGCCAAGCAGGATCAATTGCTTTGGCAAGCACACAGTGGTACTTAAGGGGAGTGTAAAGAAATCTGTCAATTCTTGGGATGCCAGGCATCCTATTTTGTTGTCTCCTGCTTCCTTCATTTGTTTGCTGTTTTCAGCAGTTGTTCTGATGAGGGCAGGTGTGGAGCTTCACTTGTGACCTAATGGTCTTTGTTCTCAGCATTCATGGTATGTGTTTGATCCTTGTTGTCATAGCTGTCATGGTTTGCTTGACGGCAGCATTTGGAGCGTTAGGACCAGCATGATATTTTCATCATCCACCTTCATGTGCTCTGCTTTTGGTTTATTGTAAAAACCAAATTAAATACATAATTTAATCCTAATTGCCTGAATACAAGTTTGGCAGTCCATGCTCTGCCATGGTGGCCGCGCCAGTCCGACTGACATCGGCTTGGCAGTCACACCACTGTATTACGATGTTGGTAGTCCCATAGAGCAAAGACTGCCACGATCCTGCGGCACCGGCAACCAACGCAGTCTTGAGGCAGGACAAACAGGCAAATGGAACCAGTGTCTCTGCCAGTAGGCAAAACCAGACAGTATTAAGGGAGCAACTTACCTGCAGGCAGCGTTACACTTCCTGTGCCACCATGGAGCCCATCACATATGCACTGCCGCTGCTCATCGAAGGTGCCCAACATCTATGCCACTGTGGACACAACTTATGGTAAGAACACACACCTATATGTGTCATGAAGCTCAACAATAGATCGTCGCACTGTCATGCTACAGACACTAAGTACACATGTCATTATGTCCGTATTCGGAGTCATTCACAAAAAAAGCACATTCACAGTCAATAAAAGCCCTTTTTAGGTAGGTCACAGACAGTGCACAGCCACACTCTACAAAAACATACATCTGCATACCTCAGGGACAGTGAAGTGTACAGAACATTGTGTATACAACAACACCACAGCAATATCACACGTAATTCAAATGACACCCATCCAATGATCACATGCCATGGACTGTCGTCAGATTGAAGACACATATGTATGGATGTGTCATTTAGCACAAGGACCCCTCCCATGAAACACCCTTGAAATAGATCCACACATCACCCACATTGCAACACAATGGAAGGTCAATGGGATGCACAATAGTTAGATAGACAAATATCCAAAGCTCACAATGCAAACAATACCTGCATATTAGGGATGAGGCATCAGGAGCACTAATTGAAGGATGCTTTTCTTAGGGCATATTACACTTTGCACATCCCCCTAAAACAACATTTGCAGATTAACTGGCCCTTTATGTTTCTCGGGCAATAGTAGAGCCAAGTAACATGCCTATCTTCATAATGTGTAAGCGCAAATCAAGAAAGCACATACAACAACAACAACATGGGCCATACATCTAGCTGAAGTAGCTGAAAGGTACACACATTAAAATGGGCACATGCTCAGTCTAATGCAAAGGAAGCTATCACAATTAAACACACGTTATGTGTGGACAAACAAAACTCGAGCTTCCACACATGAGACAAATGTATAATCCATATCAGCGGTGCAAGCCTAACACCATACATGCGGACATTGGACAACACAAGTTGAAATACATACTACACCCAACCTAATGCAATTACACCCCAATTAGTTGAACACCCACAAATCCATACAGACAACATCTACCATTGTCCTGGATGACACCAGAACTGCCCACAAAATCAGATATTGCAAACAGCAAATGGGTCAGCAATCAGGGTGAAACACAAACAACTGTAAGTTACTCAGAAACAACATAAATGTAGAAATGTAAGTGCAGGACAAATGTGTACCCAAACAAACACCAAAATGGGTTTATTCTATCCAAATGATTTACAACAAGGGCCATTGGATAGTCAATAGTGTCCATGCACATTACTGTGCCCACACTTGGCTTCAATCACTGCCAGGGACCGTCTACAAAGAGGGGCATCAAGTGGGCAGACAGGCACCTCAGGGATCATCATTGGAAGGGGTGGGGTCAGATTTGGAATGGGTGGGTTTAGGGGGACTTTTTCTTGGGAGGGGTGTTCATTTTCTTGGGTAGGTATGGGTATTTACTGGTGGGGCAGGTGTGGCAGTATAGGACTTGGATGTGGAGGGATGGGTTGGAATGTGGGTGGGGCCGCTTGGGTTGGGGAGGGGGTTTGGAGATAACAGGGGAAAGGGCACGGTCAAAAAAGGAAACTCTCTTTGGGAAAACAGGTAAGGTCATCAGAGGGTGTTGAAGATTTAGAAGTTGAGGGAGTGGGTGTCTTGTTTGTGGGTGTAGATGCCTTGGGTGTGTGCATGTGTGAGGTATGCTCCTGTTTGGGTGGTGCCTGTTGTGGGTGTGAGGGTAGGCATTTGCCTGTCTTGGGGACTCAAAGGTGTAGGTGCTGGCTGGCTGATTTGGGAGTTGATATGTGGATGTGTTTGTTGGGGTGGTGTGTGTGGGTTTGCTGGATGTGGTGGATGTGTTTGTGTCTGTTGGGGGAGTATATGCAGGTATGGCTGATGTGGTGGATGCCGGTGTGTGTTGAGGTGGGTGCATGCAGTTGTGCCTGTGTGCTTGGGACAGGTAGGGGAATAGGGGAAAGAGCCAAAGAGGGGAGTAGCTCACCTCGGATGCACCTGTGTGCCTGTGGAGTGGTAGTGTTACCTGTGAAGACTTCCGCAGCATGCCACCAACCCCGGATAACTTTTCTTTTCTATTTGTTACTTCGTCTCTCTACTGATGAAGGGCTAAATCTTGAAATTCATGTCTAGATATAAATTCCTGTACCAATTTTGGTGAAAAAGGTACAGCAACTTTGAATCAAGTGTACTGCATTTACCAGGATGCAATGGGATGAACTGTGATGGGATGAGAGGTAGTGTGCTCTCCCCCCTTGTGTTCAAATGGCTCACGTGAGCCAATGAGCTGACAAGCTCATATCAGCTGCCCCTGTGTGCTTGTGGAATGGTAATGTGACCTGTGAAGACTCGGATAGCATACCAGCAATCCCCAATGACTTTTCTCTGCTCTCTGCTTCTTCTGCTGTCTACTGATAAAGGGAGAAACCCAGAGTCATGTGTCTAGCGATAAGAGCACTGCCTGCACCAACGTTGGTGAAAAACTACAGCAACTTTGAAGTAAGTGTACTGCAGGATGCAATAGGGTGAGCTGTGCTGTGATGAAAGGCAGTGTGCTCCCTCCCCCCCTTATTCCAAATGACCTGACAGGTGAGGTTATATATGAGCCAACAATCAATGGAGACACACTCCTGTCTGTGGCACCACATGAAATGTAACCCGATTGCAAATGTCCTATTCCAAACACAGGTTGACATGCACGTATATGTGAGGGAATACAAAAATCATCCCATAACACAGGTAGACCATACATCAAACAACAGTGTGTACATTTTGTCAGAAGTGAAAGGAACACATGCTAATATGTAGGCACAAGAGATTTTGGCAACAGTGATGGCACATAATTGATGTCAATCAACATTCCTCACTTAACAAGGGAAAGTTTTGATCTATAGCTGCACTCAAAGAACAATGTTTGATCTGTCACATGTATGATGGCCACCTTCACATGACAGAAAGTAGTGAGACACCATCACTCATCCCACACTGAAGGCAAGTAGCCTCTGGGGGACAGATTCCAATTTACTAATTTGACCAGACACATGGCTGAGGACAGTGATCCATAACTTCTTTTTTTTGGCCTGTAACACTGAGGAGTAGTAGTCTGTAGTGTAGAATTTATACCCACTGCAACCACAAACCTCACTTGATTGATCAATGTACACAGCCATGTGTTGTCCCTGGAGAGCACATTGTTTGTGGATTGTACCTAGTTGTGTCCTAGGTCCTTGAGTCAATAGGCAGGGCAAATCAGTATGTACCACATTACATATCTACTAATTTCCTGTGTAACACATGGCCCATCCCTAATCATCAGGGAGAAATTTCAGAACCTACACATCAGCTTGTTAAATTGACAGGCAGGCATAACCCCCTTGTGGCTTCCATGCTGATCTGCCCTCAAACACCCATCAAGGTCTGGGGCACGTCACAGCCAGCATGTGGGACATTAGGGGGTCCCAGACACATTTGGAGGAAAGCCCCAGCGGGACATCTGTGATCTTCCAGGCCCAGCACCTCAGGTCCTGCCACATCTTGCAACAGTGGACGCTCTGCCGGCTATGGATCCACAGGGTCCACACCTTCTGGGCAATGTCTCTCCAAATCTCCTTCTTCTGGTGGACGTTTACCTGTATGGATGAAAGATACAAATCAAGGAATTGAAATCACAGGTTCTTGCCCAAATGGTTGTGTCATATACATGTCAGAGGCACCAAGCCAAAAACGGTCAATTTGCCTACACACCAAAAGTGTAAAGCACACTTGCCCATAAGTCCAGGGCATGACTACACACCTTTGTATCCATCTGAAGACTCCACTACCCTGCTCATGACCTACACTGACTAAGCAAGCCTACTCACATCAGGAAACCCAGGCTCCAGCTACATGTACTGTGATGTGAGCCACAATGAAACACTACCCACCAATGTGACTTCTGATGTGTAAGCTCCCTAGGCCTGACTGGACCTACACATTCACATTCAGCAAGATTACCTCACTGCATACAGTTCCCACGGGCAACTTCATAGTACAGACTTCCCTTTAACACTTGAGTGACAATGAAGGGGCTGGCATGGTGGGTACTGAAAGTATCTTCACTGTGCATGTGTGGACATGTGGCCTACCAAAACAAGACTCATGCCACTTCAGGGTGGGTTTCTGTGGTATGTACTTGTACCACCGAACACTCCTTTGGACATATGTATCCAAGCTACAGAGATGGCATCCATCATACAAAGGTGTGCATTACACAGTGTCTGCAATGTAACCATGCTACTGAGTCACATCATGGCCTCCCAGAAATATACACACTGTCTGCGCTGTGGGTCTGTCATTTGTGCAATAAGCCTGTACAGGACAAATATGACTTTTGTGAAGGTGACAACAAAGCTATGGGAGTAAAGGACCTCTCCTAAGTCAAAGACACACATTGGCAAATATGCAAAATGCAGATATGGAGTAGTTCTGGGATTTACCTCTGTACCCATTCCTAATCTAGTAATGGACTGAGGCATTCAGGGCAAGTGTTGCAACTGGAACCTCATATTGGCCACATGGCAGAATCTGCTGGTATACAGGCAGTGGGCACAGTGCCACGGTTGCATAGCCACTGTGACTTTTCCACAACATGGACTATGTCCCGTAGGATCCCAGTGACACATGGGCAAAAACAAACATACATACAGTGAAAATGGGGGTAACATGCCAGGCAAGATGGTACTTTCCTACAACAATGCAATGTGAATGAACACAATATATAGTACTGGTCACCAATACCTGCACCATGTACATCCCACTGATACCACACAGACTGCAAGAACAGGCACACAAGCAATCTGACTGGAACATAGGGGCACATTGTAGCCCATGAGAAGGGAAAGGATGGGGTTGAACAGATTCAACTGTGCCAATGAGGTACTTACCTGCTCCTCTGGTGAGCCATAGAGCTGTTCAAACAGGGGAAAAAACTCACTCACAAGCCTCTCCAGCTCCTCTGGAGAGAAGGCAAGGACCCTTTCACCTGCTGGATATTGCATGATTGTTCCCAGAGGCAGCACACAGCAGCTGAAGTGGTGGAGGAATTGCTGACAGCAGTGTCAGGAGTCAAGTGACTGATTTTGCACAACACGCCGGACACGTACGTCACGTAGACGGTCATTATTGCAGACGGACATAGCCATTGAGCCACGACCACCACAGACAGCGACGTTAGCCTATGGCTGTGTCTGCCATGATTGGGACTGCCTACTGCGGGGACGACTTCCGTCGGGTGACGTGGGTGGTTCCTGATGTCCAGTGGAGTAGGTCAGGCAGTTGTCATTTTGTTCGCTAGAAATGCTGGACACGGCCCTATAAAATGTGTCACAACAAAAATATAAGTTTTATATCATTAGAAATACCCTAAATCTTTCTTGTTGTGTAAGTCCAACTACACAATCACCAGCGTAGTGTGTTGCAGGGCACGGATGGCATATGATGGCAGTACACAGTCTACCCAACCAACTGACTTTTTGGCGGTGGGAAAATACAGTCATATTTTGGGGGGGCAAATGTGCAGCAGATGGTTGTCGTCCGAATAAACGGTGTGGACACAAATGTTGACAACCACAGGGCTCACATTTGACCCTTGTGAATTTGCCAGCTGTGTACTGGGTGTCATGTCTATCCAGTCAGAAATGCTTTGTCACATGATATTGCTGACATGCATTATGTATGCTGCTGAGAACATACTGATTAATGTTACAAATCAAGTTTTGTCACACCTAGGTACCCTGAGAGAGTGAGGATGCGACAACCTCCTGTCTACCATCCACTGCCAGACCTTTTGACCATGGAGGAATATCACATCATCCACTTATAGCATCTGGATTGGCAAACAATAGTGGACCTTTTCCATCAGTTGGAGCCAGATCTGATGCCAGCTAACAGTAATTCAACCTGCATACTACTGATTGTACAAGTCATGGCAGTATTGCACTTCCTGGCCCAGGGCCCTTCACACATATAGTGGCCCTATCTGCTGGTATGTCCTAATCTATGTTCAGTCTGGTGTTGAAGGATTTCCTCTCAGAAAAGTGGAAACACATTGACAGCTATGTCAGGTTCTGCCAACATGAGGATTTAGTCAATGTGAAGGCTGACTTCTATGGTTTTTCTCGCCTCTCACATGTAGTGGGGGTGATTGATGGCACATATGTTAGCTTGATGCCACCACAGACCACAAAACAAGCCTATTGCAAGAGAAAGAACTTCCATTCCATCAACTTGCAAGTTGTCTGTTTGGCAGATCTCTACATCTCAAATGTGTGTTCTTGTTATCCCGGATCATCACATGATTCCTTCATAATGCAGAACAGCACTATACCACAGCTGATGTCACAACTGCCTCCAGAGATAGTCTGGATGGTTGGTAAGTCATGTCTGTCCTGATTGTGTGTGAGCAATGTCAGTTGCTACAATCATGAAGAAAGTGACTCATTGTTTCACTTATGTCCCATTTCTTAACAGGAGACTCAGCACATCCAAACTGTCCTTGGTTGTTGACGCTGCAGAAGAATCCAACTAAGCCAGGGAAAGTCTGCTTCAGTGAGGCCCATGGACGAACACTGAACCCCTGAAGGCCACATTTTGCTGTCTGGACAGGACTGGTGGAGTCCTCCTCTACTCACCCAGAAAAGTGTGTCAGATCACTGTGGCATGCTGCATGCTCCACAACATCACCCTGCGAAAGAATATGCCTTACATCTCAGAGGAGGAGAAGCCTGCAGTGCCACCGAGTGAGAATCCTGACATGCCAAGTGATGATGACAGTGGTGTTGAGGAAAGACCTGACATGTGAGAAGATCTCATCCACAGCTACTTCTCATGAGTGAAAATAGTTCATGTGATGTTATGACTGTGACTGTACAATGAACTGTAGTTATGAGAATGTATAGAGTGGAGTGTTTTGGAAACAGCTAAGGAGCTGATACTCTTCAATAATCAGCCAAAGGCTGATTGAGTATACATACTTTTGACACATCCCCACCTTGATGATCTTGTTTTGCTTGTGTCAGTTTCCTTGCAATGTACTTTGTTTTTCAGATGCGTGCTATATGACTTGTGTCATATGCATGGTTTCAAGCCTATACTCCTTGTTTTGTTCATTGTCGATGTACCTTCACCTTGACATCTTCGTGTGGGCATTTCAGAGTTGTGACATTGGCAGATATGTAATGTTGATCTGACATATAAAGTGGAAATGAATTGTTCCAGGTAATATAGGTCACAGAGTTTGGGTGTATGAGACCTGTGTCAAGATGACTTGCACAATGTTTGGGTGGTAGGCAGAAGTGCCCATTGGACTTGTTTTGTGTGCTGTGGTGGGCCTCATGCATCATGTGTGTCATAGTGTGGGCATATTATATGTAATCCTAGACCATGACCAAGTCATTTTCCCTTCATATTGGCTAAACACTCTTTTTGTTTGACCTGTATATAGCTGTCGATCTCTTTCATCATTGTAGACAACAGTGCTTGTGCCACAACACTGACATTTGTTTGTGTCAAACCACCAGATGCATGAGCATTGGACTATGATGGCCCTGTGATCAGGAACTGTGGTTCTGCCATCTGCCTCTATCTTGGATTATGTGATGTTGAATTACTTTGGTGTGATAGGACTCAAACTGGTGACATCAACCACTTCAATGTTTGTCTATTCTACAGGACAATGTCTGACAAAGCCCTCCTTCCGTGGTCTGGAGGTCTGTAAATATGTTCATTTACTTTGTATGACTCAATCATTTTTGATTTCAAATACTTCAGAAATGTTGACAGCCTATGTGCTGAATACTGTAATAACATTTTTACTTTGACCAGACACTTTTATGTACATGTTTGTGTGAGATGGTTGTAATCCAGAGCTGGACAGTGTGTACATGCCACAAATCCTATCTTGAACAAGTACCTTTGATCATTATCATAGGGTTCACATGGTCTGATGCATCTACATGTCTAACTATGAAATCAAAATCAGCAGATGAGTCAGTAAAGGGTATTTTATTGTGAAGCTACAACTAGCAGAAAATATACATGACAAGATACAACAAATATTTACAAGTGTGGAGGGGTCAGTCATGGTGAATGAAATCATAGGAGTAGATGCCACACCACTGGGAGTCGAAAGTCCAGAGTACTCCTCCTATTAGAAATGGTAGGTGGTTCAGGATCAGTCTAGACTGAATGAGTAACACATAAAGGAGGTCCTTAAGAAAGAGGGGTATTGCTGGCAGTGGTGGATACCTTGCCATCCGCACCACCTGGATTCTTTGCTGGACATCCCTGTTTGCGTGGTAGATCAGCTGCCTTAGAGGCAGGGGTGTCTGTGGCTTGTCGTTCCTCTGCCAGGGCCTCCCTTTCTGTGGCTGGTGCTGATGTTGATGGGCCTGCTGTTGATGAGGCAAAGAAGGGGTAGATTGGTTTTGAAAAGCCCTGCTCAGGGTGGTGTGTATGTACCTCAATACCCCTGTTGGAAAGGCCATGTTTGAATTGTGGGCCTCCATCTGTTCCTGCATGTCCATATGAATGTCCCTCTGTAGCTGCTTGATTTCTTGGAGCTTGAAACACCTGGACCATCATGCTTTGAGACACCTGATGGACCCCTAAGACATGGCAGATGGTGTCCTGGCCAAGAGCAGCCCCAGTGGCCTCACCCCACTGGCCCACTGCATCCCTCCCACACACCCTAAACCCACATGCCTGTGTCCCAGCCACTTGTTCCTGGACCCTTATTGTCTGAAGTGTTGTGCTGCAACTCAAGATCCAGGACTGGGGGGCACAAGATGATGGACACTGGGCTAGGGATACCGGTTGGGGGACGAATGTTTGTCTAGGATGTTGAAGCAACACGGCTTGGAGGGTGGCACAGTGAGGCTCACTATTGCCTTCTGACCAGGTTACCCAGATGGGCTAGAATCGTCTTCCATGTCCAAATACAGGAGTGTCATCATCACTGAGGGCTTCATCCAGGGTGGTAGTGGTAGTGTGTTCTGTGGCCTCTGTTTGCCCAGCAGTAGATACAGCTGTTGATATAAAACATACATTGTGACACTACCTCCAAAGGTTTAGTGTTACAGTTTGCAGAGACTTTGGACAAAGTTAATTTGTAGTTAATCCAATCGTACCAAGTAACCATGGTATTTGGTGATTTGCCAAGACATGTGTGAAGCATGCCAACCCAATTTGACTCAAGCAGCAGGTGAGATGTGCAGATCAGTTACACTTTGGAGGATGGCAAGAAAATAACATTTTACCACCAGTGCAGCCAACACAGTGGAGAGTCAAAATGTGGCATTGACCATTTGGGGGGCTAGTTGAGTGGGATGCAGGCAGACCTAGGAATTTGTTGTATATGTGACTGGAGTTACCACATGCACAGTGCTGTGTAAATGTGTCTGTTGCTGCTACCAATCTGGCGATGCATCTTGAAGCCTTAGGAATACTTGTACACACTGGGTAAAGTGTCATTCCCGTCCTCAATAATTTCATCTTGGTTTAGCAGGTCAAGATGGAGCTAGGTAGATAGACATGTCTCTGATATGAGCATGATCTGTGTTTGATCACTTCCAGGTGAGTAAACTTCATTTGGCAGTTGAGAAACAGAGGTCTTTGGACAAAAGAACACTAGGCTGATGGTTGGAATTACTGAAACAGTGCTTCCTGGAAGTTGCAGTCAGCCCACTCTCTCTACTCCCCAACACTTACCAAATGTAATTCCCCCAGGTGAGTAAACTTCATTTGGGAGTTGACAAACAGGGGTCTTTGGACAAGGGAATACTGGGCTGATGTTTGGAGTTAGAGAATTAGGGTCTGCTGGGAGTTGTAGTCAGGTCACTGCCTCTACTACTCTTACTATATAAATGTTATCCTCCCAGGTGAGTACACTTCAATTGAGAGATAACAAACAGGGGCATTTGGACAAGTGAACACTGAGCTGGCCACTGGACTTACTAAAACAGTGCCTTCTGGGATTTACAGTCAGGTCACTCTCTCTACTATACACATTATACCTGTGTGACCCACCCAGGTGAGTACACATCAATTCAGAGTTACCAAACAGGGGTATTTGGACAACTAAACACTGGGCTAGTGTTTGAAGGTACAGACACAAGGGTTCCTGGGAGTTGCAGTCAGATCACTCATTCTACTACACACACTATACAAATATTATCCTCTCAAGTGAGTACACTTCAATTGAATTACCAAACAGGGATATTTTCTCCACTGACCACTGGCTGGTGGTTGGAGTGAATGAAACAGTTCCTCCTGGGTGCTGCAGTCAGGTCACTCGCTCTACTACATACACTTGGCAAATGTTGTCCATCAGGTGTGTAAACTTAATGTGGGAGTTGACAAACAGGGAACTTTGGACAAAAGAACACTGGGCCGGTGGTTGGAGTTACTAAAACAGTGCCTCCTTGGAGTTGCAGTCAGTCATGCCATTATTTCTGCTCCCAACACTTGACAAATGTTATCTCCCAGGTGAGTAAACTTCATTTGGGAATTGACAAGCAGGGGTCTTTGGGCAGGAGAACCCTGGGCTGGTGGTTGGAGTTTCTGAAACAGGGCCTGCTGGGAGTTGCAGTCAGGTCACTCCCTCTATTCCCCAACACTTGATAGCTGTTGTCTATTACATATCTGTATGCAGGATGCATTTAGTTTTGAGCATACAATTACATTTTGTGACATATCATGGGTCCTGGAATGTGTTTTTTTATTGTGACATTTCCAGTTACCATTTAGCATATGGTACGTCATGGGCCTTTTTAACTGTGATGTTCGGTCCAGTGATATAGATTGACAGGGTTAACACTCAGGTACTCTGGGTATTGAATGTTGGAGAGGTACATGAACAAGACAGTGGCAAAGGGGGGCTGTGAGCATGCATGACATTGTATTTCTGTGAAAGTTTTTGTGTTGAAGCTTACCGGACTTCACTCCCCCTGGTATACCTGTCAAGCCCTCAGTATGCAGAAGGACCAAGACCGTCTCCTCCCAGGGAAAAAGTTGTATTGGGCACTGGCAGGGAAACGTCAGTCTGCTTGGCCTGCAGCTGGTGCCTGGAGACCAGGGAAAGGACCTTGCCTCTGAGGTCCTTCCACCTCTTCGTAATGTCCTCCTTTTGAGCAAGGTGGTGACTACAGCAACCACTCAGTTGACAATCCTGTCTCTTATGGGAGGAGTATGCTGGACTTGTGCTCCAAACAATTGTGGCCCTGCTCTAATGATTTCATCAACCATGACTCTTAACTCATCTCCAGAGAAAAGGGTATTTTTTACGCGTGACATGGTGGACAAAAAAAGAGGGAGATAGGGACTCACTTAACAGGTGAAGTGCAATAGGGTGTGAATGGAGAAAAGTATGCACAAGGTGTTCTAATACATAGTGTAATAAGAGGTGCCTTATGTGTGTAAAATCAATATGTGCTGGTCTTTGGCTCCATGTGGAAATGGAAAAGATTGTGGTCTGTGAAGGGGTGTATTTTATAATGTGCTTTGCAGGTGTGTCCACTTGGCCAATGTGTCAGCTGTGTTGTTTTTTAATTCATTCAATGGGCACCTCTTTGTTACTTTGCTGACCACAAACCACAGTGGTCAACAGTGACCAACCGCCATTGGCTGACTGCCATGAGGAGACCGCCACTGCGACTGTGTTATTTTAAAATGCTTGGTTGTTGGCCACTGTGCTGAAGGTACTAGCGGTTAGACCTCCTATATCAAAGCTGCTACGCTGCTGTCGGTCTGCCTTTTTCACTTGGCAGTCTGCACTCATGCCTATATGACTCGTAATACAGCGGTCTGGGGGACCAACGGCATGGTGGTCTTTTCAGGACCACCAACATGGCGGTCTGCCGGTCCAACCGCCAAACTCGTAATGAGGCCCTAAATCAAATCTGACAGTAATTGAAACATGTACAAACAGAAATACGATAGTTTATAAGAGTACAAAATGGATTTAAGTTACTGAAAACAGGAACAAAAATTCAGGTTGTACCAGAAACAAGGCATAGGCTTGTCAATCAGATAATCCCTATTCTCCTTTTTGCGAATGACTCTCTACTGATTTCAAAAACCCCTATGGGTTTGCAAATTCTCGTGGACAGATTTAAATCATTCTGCTGGAATTTTGGTCTAGAGCTTATCTCGAAGAACATGAAATTGATGGTGCTTCGCTCTGGCCCTCGTAAGAAATGTACTATTAGGTTAGATGGAGCTATTTTGGACCAGGTTAGCTCTATTGACTACTTGGGTGTGAGACTTACAGATTCACTCCTTTGGGAGGAACAAGTTGGCAAGAGTGCTGGGCTTTTGCAACATCGGGCAGCATCCATATTGTGCCTTTATAGGAATACGATCGCTAAAGTTGTGTCTCCAGCAGTAAAGATTTACGTGGCTAAGGCACAGGGTGCTGCTGTTTACGGCGCAGAGATTTGGGGCATGTCAGATAGCAGCAGGATAACCAAAATTGAGAATAGCTTTGCACGGGCTTTATGTGCTTGCCCTACTAGCACCCCATTAACCCCCCTATTTCTAGACCTAGGGTTTAAACGAATGGCTGACCTAATTATCTTACCACCTCTATTATATTGGGTGAGGCTTTGGATAGTCCTCGAATTGGCCGTATATAAGTCTTCTTTATTAGAATTGTTAAAAAGCCCTAACTCTATGTCCATCCCATGGATCAAACACATATCCAGTTGGTTTTGTACGCTGGGATTGAGGAACTTTTGGGAGAATCCCCAGCAACTTGTGAAGTCCCATGTAAAAGCACTGAAAGGAGCTTACTGGTCCCACATACGTAATAATTACATTTCCCAAAAATCGAATGGTCATTTAACTAATTTGTTTATTGATTTCAAATGGTACCCAGAATTCGAACTATATCTAGATATAATACCTTATTTACTAGGCAAAAGTTTGTATGCCAGATTTCGATTCGGAACATTACCTTTGAAGGCCTTGACGAGCAGATGGGGACTTAAGCTAAGCACTAATATTTGTCCTGCATGCGGCACTTCCTCCGAAACAGTAGAACATTTTATGTTTTTTTGTCCCGCTTACTCAACCCCAAGGTTTAAATGGATTCGCAAAATCTGTCGGGAATTGAACTTAAGGAAATATGTTTTAGCTTTGAGGATTTTAAAAAGCCATAATTCAAATGTGATAATTTATGCAGTAAGCAAGTTTTTAGTAACGACATGGTGCATATTCGTCTTTTATTTACAATGATTTGAAATTGTTCTAAGTCGGGCAAACATGGATTTTATTCCCTTTAAATTTTGTTATGATATTATGATGTTTATTTATAATGTATTGTATAGTATTGCTTTGATGGTCTGTTGGCCGAATAAAGCTTATGTGTATAAACAAGGCATAGGCTACCTATAATTGTATGAATAGAAGAAGGTATCAAGTAAATGCAAAAATAAGAAGCAGGAATCATATAAAATACTTTCTTTGGTGGCTCACAATTATCCTTAATCAACTAGCCAGGTAGTTTGTTAATGGCTGCCAAAGTTTCTCTCTTTTTATCTCTAATTGTATAGGTGTAACCTTGTTTGTTTCTAATCTATGGCTTGGGAAAACTAGATTCAACGTCTTCTTTAAACAAATACTACTCACATCTTTAGGGCTTGACATAATGCAACAGGCATTAGCAATCAGCGTATCAATAAATTTAGCAATAAACCTATTATTTGTAAGAATCACAACAGCTTAAAATATATTGATATAAGGAAAAGAGACAGATTTTTCTCAAATAGTTCTGATCCTTAACCACACTTAAACCCAAAATTGATATACAGCACAGCATTAAAAAAAACTATACATATATGATCCAATTTGAGTGTGACATGAGCAACAAATATCCTGTAAATTAGCTTTTATTTTAAAAGCTTTGCAGGAGTAAAGAATTACCATGAAAAAAAAAAAATGTGGCTGAGTATTACCTGCAAAGCTAGAGGTGGAATTGACTGTGTACGAGATGTTGTCCCATAAATCAGTAAAAAATGCACTTCTCAAATACAACTCCTACCTTATTTCTGCATTGATTTTCCCCCTGTGATATTTCACTACAATAGGATTTTTAAATAAAATGGAGGCATTACTATAATAGACTTCTTGACATTGTTCAATGGTGCCTTTGAAGATTAATTAGGAAGTACACAACAACCTAGAGCTCCTTCAAAAATAGCCCGAGTTAATATATTGAATTGTTTCCTGCAAGACTGGGATAGTTTACATGTATAGTTAAGGGAAAGGAATAACTGCAGAGTCCTGAAAAGGTTGAGACATACAGTTAATTCCACAAGTCTTCCAAGCCTTCCAAAAAAGCTTTTTATGGTTCAGTGTAAATGTATTGTTGTATCATATGTACTAGCAAGGGAAGTTTTTATGGAAGGTAGGTAATTAAATATGAGCGGTCAAAGCAATTATGTGTGATCAATGTGCTAAGTCACAGAAAATGCTGTTGAAGTTGAGCCATAAAAAGTAGCACATTATAAGTAAACTGTTCCATTAGAAGCCAGAGTTTATTTTGAGGTCAGGGATTCTGATATTTGGGATCCCAAACTTGTTTTAAAGTAAGGCCTCAGTGATATTTAATAAAATCTGATAAATGTACTCCCACATTAAACATGAGTATTTTAAAAGACTGTAAGGAAATGTTCAGTTTTTTGTTGTTTTATAAAGCTTTAGATAATACACTCTCCTTGGTAGAGAAGCAAAATTTAGCAATCTTATTTGGTAATAATGCCAAGTAAAAATGAATAATGGTAAAAATGTAATCTTGATAGTGTCTATGTGACCCAATGGGAAAGATGTAACAGGGCAATTTCTTTACTATGCCCTCAATTCTATGCTGTGTTTCTTCCAAATTAAATCTAAGTTTATGAATTATGGAATTAGCATACCAGATCACTAGTCATCTTACTTTGGGCAGAATCCAACTTAACCCTACTTATTGAAAAGGATGTCTAAAACAAACTTTACTAAAGGGTAAAATCTCTAATGTTTCTATGTTCAGTGTATAATCATATATCACAGAGAGCTGAGACAATTCTAAAAAGAACATTGGCAAGGAAAGTTCAGAATTGCAAATTAAACAGTAAAATATCATCCTCATAGGCAGTGAAAATGAGATGGTTAGTGTTAGACCTGTCAGCCTTAGGGAGGTCTTCCCCCAATATTTTTTGCCTATTCATCTCCCTTTTTATGCTGAAATTTGTTTATGTTGGCCTTAGAACTCTATACACCATTCCACTGCTTACAGTTGCCAAAGTGCTTGAACTCACTCATCGAAACATGGTTTGATTGGCTTACACCTTATTGATATATTTAATTTACCTATAAGTCCCTGGTAGAGTGGTATACCCTGTACCCAGGGCCTGTAAATGAAATGCTACTAGTTGACCTACAACACTTATTGTGCTACCAAGTTTTAAGCTGCCATGTCAATTTGGCAATAAAACCCCCTTGCCAAACCTTAAACTCTCCCTTTTTACATATAAATCACCTCTAAGGTAGGCCCAATGTAACCCATAGGGAAGGGTGCTGGGTAATTAAAAGGTCGGGCATGTACTTTTAAATTGTTCATGTCCTTATGGTGAACAACTCCTACATTTCTTTTTCACTACTGTAATGCCTAACACTCCCCTAGTTTAACAGATTTTTCCTTACAGTTTTAAAAATGGCACTTTTTGAAAGTTGGAATTTTCCTGTTCTAAGCTCTTTGTGCCTGCAGCCTGTCTTGGTTTACATGACTGGGTATAGCTGATAGTTAGACTTCATGAATTCCCCTCAAACAGTCACACAATAGAAGAATTAGGTGTGTCGCAACGGGCCATCTGCTGGCAGGACGCATGGCGAAGCTGAGCACAGCCCCACTTGCCACTGAATAGGGAGTGCTCTGCCTTCACAAAAATGACCTAGCATGTCCACATTGTCACTGCATCCAGCATGGAGCCATGGGAGGCAACAAATTCCATGTATTTCAAACAACCTTTCTATATGCTTCTCCCACCTTCCAGAAGAAGGATACCAGGGTAGAAAAAGAGGAGAGTGAGACCCACTGTTCAGCTAGCCTTCTGTTCAGAGCCACAGGCACACAAAAGGCTCCCACCATCTTGAAACTACACCAGGACCCAGCATGAGTGACTTCTGATCCCCCAAGAGGTGCTCCCCCTATTCTAGACCCTTGGCTGTGGTACTAAAAGTGCCCAGATGTCCAAATCACAAAACTGAGGATTTAGAAAAGCTTTGAGCTACCACTGCTCTGAGAGTCTTGAGGAGACTGGGACCAACTTGCTTGCCTATTTGCTTGAGGTGCATCGTCAGTCGGATTGACTTTGTGGCTTCCTCGCAGCAGCAAATTATTTTCATAGGTCCTTCTCCAAAGGCGTATCCAGTCTCACAAAACCCTCTTGGACATCCTGCTCTCTGTCTCATTCCATTAGAGATTTTCAAATTTCATTTCAAAGACTAAGTCCACACATAGCAATCTTCACTGTGTGTTTGACCAAGGCTGTCTGATGATGATGCTGCCTCCTCGGATGCCTCCTGCATCCTTGCCACTCTGAACATCGTCTTCTCAGATACTTTTTCTCCGAATTTCTTCTCAGCCGAAAGGTAAGCGCTGGCCTGGCCCAATCAATTTTGTGAATCTGAACCTGGCTGTCAGCCACATTTTTCAACTTTGACCCAGTCTTGCACTACCAGATTTCCGCAGTTGGCACTTTAATCTTTTAGGCACTAGTTTTTACTGAAAGCTTTAAAAATTCATAATTCTGGTTCAACTGATTGGATGTTTATCATTTTGGCGTCAAATAAGTTATTAAAGTATACCCTATTTTTCTAAATTGGTTTGGGATTTTTCTTGTTTTGTGTTTTCACATCATTACTGGTTGTTTGCTGAAAGCTACATTACACATTGCCTTTAAGTTAATCCTGAATGCTTTTTGTGCCAAGCTACCCAGTGTTAAGCACAGGTTAATTTAGTGACTTTTGTGGTTCACCCCGCAAGGGAATGTGGCTGTTACTTAATCAGGACTCATGCCCCTGCCGACCAAAGATCCTTATTTCTCACAGTTAGAGTTACATGTCAAACCAGAAATAAAATTATTTTGCCTGATACTTTCAAGAAATGGTTCAAAAGACAAAACAAACCCCAAAGGAGAGAGAAGACAATCCTGATGTGTACCTCATTGCAACAAAAAATATAGAAACATGACACCATTTACAAAAACATTTGTTTTAGGAGATGGGTGAAATTAATATATATATATATATATATATATATATATATATATATATATATCAGAAGAACAATCAGAAAGATTTTTGAATTATCTGAGATAACTTGACAAAGCCTTTTGTTCCAGATCACTTAACCCTGGCAAAACTTTCTCAATGGCAGCGCCAGAGATTTTGTGAATATCTTAAAATCTACATTAACATGTGAAATTGGGCTATCATTTTTTACACTATGAGGGATATTTATCTCTTTACGGGATTAGACACAACATAGCTTCAGTAAATGTGCATTTAGTTTTCCCAAACTAAATAAAGAAATACTACAAAGGGTGAATAAATACAGTCTGAGAGAACGGCAAATAAATTTCCATTGTGAAGTAGTCTGGTCAAGGGGACTTATCCTTAAGAAATCTAGCTTCTCAATTTTCAGTGACATCTAACGTTTTATCCACTTCTGAGAAATCAATCTGTGAGCCTTTAGTGTGAGTTAGATCAGAAAAGTATTGGCTTAGTGCAGTTTTGGAAAAGTTCCCTTCTAGAATTCTACAAAGCAATCAGAAATATCTTTGTCTTAAAAGACTTTTAAACCATACTAATTGGCAATACGTTTAGTCTGATTGTGAGGTTGTTGGTAAATAATTTACCACATTTACCAATAATTTACAAGATTTCTTTAGACCACCATAAAATCTAGCATGAACATTTAGTAAATAACCTCACGACCCTTCAGTTAAAGTCCTATTAAACTCAATTTTTTTCGAAATCAACTTGTCTAAATAATGTCGATTATTTCTAGTGGTATAATAGGCATGCTCCAATATCTTAATTTCAGATAAAAATACATTATGTTTGCCGAAGGTATAATGTGCACAAGGGGTCACAAAGTGGCACAATGCATGCATTGAACCACTTTATAAATATGGTGTGGGGAAAAGACCTTCTTAATGCTGCCTTAGCATAGGTGGGCACAATACGGCGGTAGGGGATTGTAAATATGCCTCGTGATCCCTAACTAGATAAAAATTTACTTACCAGGTATGTCCCCAATTCAGCAAAACAAATTTCCAAAAGGTATTTTCCTAGAGGGCTTTATCAGATGTTTGGAAAATGCATAATCTGGACTATAGAGGATATTAATTTTTCTCTCCTGTACATAAAACTAAATCCAGAATTGAAAATGCTTGCATTGTGCCACTTTGTGCCCATTGTGCACATTATACCTTGGGAAAACATAATGCAAGGGGAGCATTCCCTCACAGAGAGACACAAAAAAGTGTGCAGTGAAATTTAAAAGGTGTCAGTGTGCCATTTTTTCTGTCATTTTTAATGTTTGCCCAAGACAGGCATTAAAGTGAAGCTCCTGTATTGGCCTATGGGCCTCCCTGTGCTTTGATGCACTAGTAACCAAATGTTTGGTGCTAGTGCAGCAAAGCACAACAATAGTGCCAAAAATTTTGATATTGTGAATACGGTGCAACTATGGTGTTGTTAGGGGGGCTTAGGCGGACACAAGAAAAGTGGTGCATCATGACCTGTATGCCACTTTCTTGTAAATATGCCCCATAAAGTCTAGTGACAGTCCCCTACAACTACCACACTCTCGTAAGGGTACATCATCAATTTTGGCAAAACCACTTTCCCCAAAATATTACTGGAATTATTAGTACCTTACAAATTCTTTGTAAAAAAAAGTGTGTGTTAGACATTGGGTTTCTGGTTGGCATAGGTAGCACCCTGTCCAAGAGGGAACCACAATCTTAGTCAGGATAGGTAAGATACACACCATAAAATAACCTGTGCCCAGCCTCCGGTAGCTTGGTACAGAGCAGACAGGCTTAACTGAAGAGGTAATGTATAAAGTGCTTGTGCAACACTTCAAACAGTAACACAGTGAAAATACCACAAAAGACTTAACACCAGGTTAGAAACACAGATTTCAATGTTATGAACAAAACAAAGCCAAAACAACAAACATCTAATAAGTAGAAGTTGATATATGAATTTTTAAAGAATAAACTGAAATACAGTGCTCAAAAGCATAAAGCGCCAAACAAGGCTATCTGGTCATGCTAGACCGGGTTAAAACCAAAGTTTCAGGCCGCCCGTGATGGAGTGCAGGTCAGATATAGTCCTGAACAAGCCCCACTAAACTTTTACCTTCTCAGGAATTGAGCCAAGAGACTGGTTCATGGGGAATAAGTTCACCAGGACCAAGGAGAGCATTGCTGGAGGTGATCCATGGATGCAAAGAGCCAGTAGGGGTGTCATTGACAGGCTGACTGGAGCCTTACAGTCATGAGCAATGACACTTACTGTACAAAGCAATGAGCTTGTGGTGGCTCTTGCTGATTCTTTGGGTGAGAGGTGTGATTCCAGAATGAACAGGCCTACTCACAGTTGTGACAAGGCCAGAAGCTTGGTTTTAGGATCCTAAAACCACTTCCAGGGGCCCAGGACCTGAGAGGCACCTCATGGAGGTAAGGAGCTTGTTGAAGGCAGGTCCAGGAGCTGTGGGTGATGAGTTGGAAGTCCTGTGTGCCCCTAAGACTTCAGAAGAACATGAGGCAAGCCAGCAAGCCATTGGATTCAATCTGAGGTCCTGGAATCAAGATGAAGTTGCAGGTCCCATTCTTCTTCCCCAGGACAGGAAGGCAACAGGTCAGCACGGCATAAAAGTAGTTCTTCCAGAGCAGCAGTTCAGCAGAGTAGCAGTCCTTGTAGAAGCACAGTAGTCCTTACTCCTGTCAGAGTATCCACAGGTTGAGAATTGTACTGAGCTGGTAGGAACAGAGGTTCAGTACTTACACCCAGTTGTGCATTGAAGTCGAGGTGACTTCAAAGAAAAGTCTTTGAAGTGCACAGCAGTCCTTTCTTCCTGCCCTGGCTTCTGACTTACTACAGGGGCGTATGCAGCACACTGCCCATTCAGGTGTGTCAGCTCCTCCCTCCCATCCTCACCAAGATGGCCCATTAGGATGTTGACAGCCCACACTTCACACCTAAGCTCCCATTGAGTGCAGTTGTCTAGTGGGAAAGCACAATGTCCAGCTGCCAACCATCCAGGACGTGTATTGGAGATAGGCTGCAGACAGACATTGCTAACAAGGAAAATGGCAAGTTTCTGAAAATGGTATTATCAAAATTGTAACAATAAAGGCAACTTTTAAACTTAAAGAGGATTTCTTACTACAGTTTCATTGGTTCTAAACATGATATACGTACTCATTTCTATTAGGAATTACAGCGTATTAAATGTAATTAGGAATCCCCAATGGTAACCTATGAGAGGGATAGTCCTCACACTAGTAAAAAAATGAATTAGGGAGTTTTTCACTACCATGCATGTAAAACTTAAAAGTACATAGCAGTTAGAAATGGGGTCTCTGATTAGAAGTCAGTATGCACTCTGTCCAAGCAGGAACCCTCACTCTAGTTAAGGTAAGCTACACACCTAGGATAACCCCTGCTCACCCCCTTGGTAGTTTGGCACAAGCAGTAAGGCTTATCTCAGAGGCAATGTGTACAGTATTTGTACCAACACACACAGTATTAGAGTAAAAACACTACAAAATAGACACCACACCAGTTTAGAAAAAATAGCAAATGTTTATCTAAATCAAACAAGACCAGAATGAGAAATATCCAACATACACAAGTAAAGTTATGCATTTTTAAATTAAAAAGTATACTCCATAGAAAACAATGGATGCATTGATGTTACACAAAGTACCTGGTTTGCTTAAAAAAGAAAGCCGCACAAGCGAGCATGCATCAGAAAAGACAGCTATGCGTCAATTCTTTGCTTGTAAGTGAGGCCGTGCATCGATTCTTCTCTGGTCGGGTAAGAATGCATTTTTTTCCCTCCTGCAAGAGAGCGATGCGTTGATTTCTGAATGGGCAACTCGGATCCAGGCCGGTTCACATAGATTTTGACACCAAGTGATGATGTGGGTGAAATCTAGGTGCACGATGACGGGAAGCCGCGCTGCATGAGGTTTGCCTTGTTTTTAGCATCTGCAAGCAGATGTGGCATTGTTTCTCCAACCGCAATGCAGTTGATGGTTTTATTTCCCAGCCTCAATGCAGGTGGTATGTCGATTTTGCAGCCATAATGCAGGTGGTGCTTCCTTTTTAAAGCTGCTTTGCTGGTGGTGCATATAACTTTTTGTCTGCAGGGCTCCTGTGTGTGGATTTCAGTCTTGGTTCCACCATCTTCACCTTTCAAAGGCTCACGGACTGGAGTGGGCACCACCTGGCAGGGTAGGAGTCTCATCAGAGAGTCCAGTTGCTGGCAGAGGAAGTCTTTGAATGGCTGTGAGACTTCAAGCCAAGAGGCAAGCCCAGTCCAAGGCCTTGGAGACACTTCACAAGTAGGAATACACCACAAAGTCCAGTCTTTGTCCTCTTTCAAGAAGCAGCAACGGTAGGCCAAGCCAACAAAGCACAGTCCAAGGCAAAAGGTCAGTACTCCTCCCCCAGCTCTTCAACTCTTCTCCTTGGCAGAGGTTCCTTTTGAGTCCAGAAGTAATCTACAAATCTGTGGTTTTGGGTCCACTATTGCACCATTTTCTGCCTTCAAAGTAGGCAAACTTCAAAGGAAAATCTCTGCTATTCTCAAGATCCTGATTTGCCCAGGCCTGGCCCCAGACACACACCAAGGGGTTGAAGACTGCATTGTGTATGGGCAGGCACAGCCTATTCAAATGTGTCAGTTCCTACCTCCAGTCTAGCCCAGATGACCCATCACGAAATGCAGGCTATACCCCAGCTCCCTTTGTGTCACTGTCTATAGGGAATTCAGCCCAACTGTCAGTCTGAGCAAGATAGGGAATACACAAGTAGGCACAGCCACAGAACGGTTTAAGTAAGAAAATTCCCACTTTCTAAAAGTGCCATTTTCAAACTGACAATCTAAAAACCAACTTTACCAAAAGTTGTATTTTTAAATTGTGAGTTCAAGGACACCAAACTCCAAATCTCAAGCTGCTCCCAAAGGGAAACTACATTTAAAGGCAGCCCCATGTTAACCTATGAGAGAGATAGGTCTTGTAACAGTGACAACTGAATTTGCTAGTATTTCACTGTAGAAAAACACTAGCAGATGTCCTACCTTTAACTTAGACTGCATCCTGCCCATGGGGCTACCTAGGGCCTATCTAAGGGGTGCCTTATATGTATAAAAAGGGAAGATTTAGGTCTGGCAAGTGGGTACACTTGCCAGTTTGAACTGATAGTTTAAAACTGCACACACAGACACTGCAAAGGCAGGTCTGAGCCATGTTTACAGGGCTACTCAAGTGTGTGGCGCAATCAGTGCTATAGCTAGTAGCATTCGATTTACCGGCCCTGAGCCCCTTTAGTGCACTGTACTAGGGACTTACTAGTAAATCAAATATGCCAATTCTGGATTGAACAATCACCAATACAATTTACACAGAGAGTATATGCACTTTAGCACTGGTTAGCAGTGGTAGAATGCCCAGAGTCCCAAAGCCAACAAAAACAGGTCAGAAAAATAGGAGGAAGGAGGCAAAAAGTTTGGGGATGACCCTGCAAAAAGGGCCACGCCTGACAATGACCTACTTTTTATTTACATAGCAGCCTGCCCTATGGGCTACCTACAGCCTAACTTAGGAGTGACATATGTAATAAAACGGGAATTTAAAGTGTGGCAAGAAATCTGTGCGTGTACCAATCAAACCATGGTTAGGTGAGAGAGCACATGCTCTTTAGCACTGGTCAGTAGTAGTAAAGTGTTCAGAATCATAAAGTCAAAAAAATGAAAGCAGCAAAAATGGCAGGCAAACAGGCAAAAAAAAGGTTTCAGGGAAGACCACCTTAAGAATCACAGGTCTAACAGAGTGTATTGTTAATTTTAACTACAGTCATAAAGCATCTCCCATCGTCGTCAGATTTCTGGGATTCCTGAGAGACAACATCTAACTGTAATGTCTCATGAAAAAAGCGGCTAATCAATTTTTATTGCTTATATATGAGGAACAGAAAAACTCCAGATGGGGTCCCCATGGATGTTTACAAGTCAAATATAGAGTCATGTGCCCCACTATTAACAAATGTTTTCAGGTATGTGGCAGAGGAATATATCCCTGCATCATGGAAACTTGCAATAATTGTTCTGATTTATATAAAAGGTGATCGGTCCTCTCCTACATGTTATAGACCCATCTCATTGATCGACTCAAGTATGAAGATTCTGGGCAGATTGTTATTGGAGCACCTGGAACAATGGGCATCAGATAATAAATTAGTGTTGTGTACAATCTGGCTTTAGACCTGGGTTCAGTACAATTGATCAGTGCCTAAATTTGTATTTACTACTGGGGAAGTACGTTCTAGCAAAAAAGGGGCCACTTCACATGGACTTTATTGACTCACTGACCACATTTGACCTAGTAAATCATCAAAAACTCTGGGCCATGATGGGAGGGATGCGTCTAGAGCCTGAACTGTTTGCACTATTAAAGCATTTGCCCCAGGACTGGTTGTTGAAAACATTCTTTGGGTGTTATGCAGACAACGCTGTGCTAGTTGCTTGCATGTCAAAAGGTCTGCAAATTCTATAAAATGGTTTCTCAGATTATTTGACCTCAATTGGACCTTAAAATAAACTATGGCTAATATTCTGTCATGACATACAGACCCCACACAGCGAAGACTGAAACCTTTCAAATGTGTGGTACAATATTAGAAAAGGTACAACATTATTAAGCTGTTCCCTGGCCTGGGACTATCTCTTAACTGTGAGGACTTCTTGCTTCAAAAGTAATATAAAAGCAATCTTCAGATTTTCTCAGAAATTAGGACAAAAACAGTTAAAGAACTGATATACTTGTTTAATACCTAATGTATTTCAGCAGGCTATTATGGTGCAGGTGTATGGAGCTATACCGATGTGGATAGCATACGAAATGTTGAAAATCTGTTTCTCAAGAGATTACTGCACATTCCCAAGTGTGCTGCAAGCCTGATTTGCAAAGAAGAACTTGGGCTATCTTACTTAATGGATTCCCTAAGACTTGCTCCTGTATTGGACTGAGTCAAGGGTTGGTTAAATCCAGAGGCCTCTCTGGTGCATGCGTTTATTTCTGACTGCCTAAGTCTAACAAGGGCGGCGGATACTCCTTGGCTGTGTTATCTGAAGAAGACCTTTGAAATGATAGGTTTAAGAGACCTATATGACAATCCGTCCACTATCATTTTAAATTCAGAAGCTGTAGTAAAAGATATATCTTCAACCTCTCATTCTGATGTTATACTAAGGAAAGCCTAAAGTATGCCTGCACTGGTAAAATATATCCCCCGGTCAACAACAGAAGGCATGGAACCTTATCTATCATGGGTAAAGAATCCACTTTATCGTCAGTATCTTTCTCTTCTTAGATTTACTACGATCCTTGTGGCTGTGGTCTTCTTCACCCAACTTTGTTGGTCTCGTGATTTACACCCTCGTAGATGTGACCAACTCTTGGTCTAAAACACGTCATGGAGAGCAAATATCAGAGCTTTGATGTCTGGTATATGTTATCTATGTTGGGGAGTGGAAATGTTTGTTGGGCAATTTTGAATTTTGTAAGAAAATCGGTGCCGCTGAGAAAGAAATACAAATTTGTTCCCTATGATTACTTTTATGAGGGAATGTAACCTAGTATGTACGCTGATATTTTAATGATGTACCCTCATAGTTAATGTTCCTGCTTTGCATGTTTTTAATTATTTATTTTATGTATAGTGTTTTGCTGATGCAATGTGAAATGTATTTTATTGTACTTTTATGGATCTTTGCAAATCTGAATAAAGGTTTTATGATGATGATGAAGTAGTGTCTGTAAAAAATACCAGCTCTAATGCAGACATTAAAGGGACGTTACCATAACACAAATGCTTGGTAGAAAGGAAAGGTAAGGAAAAAGGAGAAATAGAAAAATACTATCCATGAAATGCATGGAAATATAGATAATGAAAGTGGAAAAAACATCAAGTGCAGGAACTACACAACCGGAAACCTGAATAGAAAGACTAACGTCTGAAAAAAACAGGAATGGTAAACACCAGAAAAGTAAGAATGGGCCTTCTTCAACCTTTAAAATGAAACCTAACATGGAGCTGCAAAGAACACTACCATTGGTGTATAAATCATATCTATTACCTAACAAACACAGAAAGGGTAACATCAAAATGTAGAAATCTTCCAGCCCTATGTACTAGCAAACTTCAAAAAAGGATCACAAAGAAACACAAACAAGGGAACAAACTCATAGCTTTTGGGGAATGGTCTAGAAACATGAGCAAGGCTATGTGTCACATTCAAGGATATCCACATACTAGAAATCACAATTATATACCAGCAATGAATTTTATTAGTAGACAACCAAAGAAACTTCTTAAGAGAACAAGGACAAAGAAATTGAACAGGAAATACTTCAAGAAACAGAATCATGACCTAGTTCCATGGCATGATACTTATGTTATAGCCTTATAGCCTGCTGATGAGGGCTATATCTGTTGTGAAAGGCTATGAATCTGAGTAATAGACCAGAACCATAGGCGACAGCCTATAATGAGGAAGACAGCCATTAACCAATGCTACATCCCACAGCAGAAGGGCTATAAGACAATTAGAAAAATTTGATCATCAAAAGAGTAGGATCACTCCTTAATGTATGTGACTTTGAAAAGACAGAGATGAATGAGGACATATCAAGCAGGCAGTGATTTGGGCGAAGGGTGCTAGTGCACCTGGCGAACAACAGCATTGCTGCAGGCTTTATTATGAGCCAGCGTCAATGTTGTTGTGAGTTTCGTGCTGGGCCAGCGGGAAACTTATCATGAGGCCGGCAGGAAGGAGACTCCTCTAGCGGTCTCCTGACTGCAGGAGTTTGGCAGGCAGCCTTTTCCACCCGCCAAACTCGTAATTAGGGCCCAAGTCTTCAGCAGAAGGCAGATATTGAATTGGTTGATAAAAGTCCCCCAGGTTGGATCTCCATGTTTGGCCTTAATGCCCTCTGAATTCCAGGATAAGAAAATAATATTAGTCTGAGCTTCAGTTCTATGTTGGGCTTCATGAGTTAGGGTCAGCAATATGATACTATTTTTGCAGGACAATCTTACATAAGAAGGTCAGAAAGCCATGGCTATTTTGTTGGATGTCTGGGCCACATCATCCAGTTAATGAATTGTAGAGTTCCCCAAGGACTCCGACACCTCACCGGGGTATCCTTTCTGTCACCAGGTGGTTCACTGGGGTTGGTGGGTTCATTTAAACAATTGAAACATAGATGTTGAGCTGGGTGAAAGGCTTTGGTGCAAACCCAAATTAATTATGAATTACACCAACTCCTTTCCCTCACCTTTAGCCTGATGCAATCAAAGCACCCTAGTGGTTCAGAAACATCAGGAAGACATCACATATGCAAAAGGTCAGAGTGAATGATGGAACGGCAGTCGAAGACTGCTCGTATGTGGTGTAGACTTTTATTTATTAAAGATTCTTTGCCTGATTTGAACAATGTGAAATAGGGATGTGTCAAGTGAAATTCAAAACTAGTCTACCACCACAAAGGGCATCAATCAGCAAAGGTTCCAGACTGAGATGTAAGTGTTCAGTAATGTATGAACACTGTGTAGATACATTTCTTTCTAAAACAAATCCCACTACCATCTGAGGTGAAGCTTGGCCCATAGGCCTCACTACCAGCAAGATAGGTCAGTACTCTGGACAGGGTTACACATATTGTTGATGTTGTAGATACATGAAAGTCAATCCATTATCTGGGTTACATCACTGTGTGGCGGTAAGTTGAATCACTAGCCCTAAATAAGTAGTCACAGAGGAGGTATGTACAAGTGCAATGAGTTGCCCTGTGCCAAAGGATGTGTCATACTATGCAGGCACCCAAATTTTGTTAACCTCAACTGGGGTGAGTGTCTGCACAAGTAACTTACCCAGTGTGACATTGACCATAGCTCCACGTTTGAGACACAGTGCCCACTGTCCCAAATGATGTTGACAAAATGGAATGCAAACATTCAAACAACGGACACAGATATAGGAAATACATGGTAAGCACATGTCCATAAACATTCATGCTGTCTCTCAATGATTCTTTGGTGTGTATATTTGGTTTGGATAAATGTAACCAATTCAACGCTTGCCCACAAGAATGTAGATTGTGCATGTGAGGCAGCACAAAAAAGGCAGAGTGCCATAGTGTACAGTAGGATACCCAGATGGTAGACACTTTATACTTCTTTGGACAAAAGCCACATTACCTGCACAGGAGCAATGGTAGGATGATGACCACAGGGAATGCAGCCACGAGTGGGATTATTTTGAATCTGAACTGAAGTAGTGTCCGCATGTCAAGACACAGTCACCATAGGCAAATTACCTTGTCAAATATGGACATTATCTCATCTCATAACTGCAGTAATGCTGGCCTGGTGACATATATAACTGTGTCGCAATATGTGTCATGACAAAAAAAGCCTGCCATGTTAGTCACAAAGTTGTTTTTCAAGATTATACAGTTATTGCCATTTGAAAGGCAACATAAGTGCACATTGGATACTAACCCTCCGAGTAACGTACATCCGATGCCTTAATGTTATAATCAATTAGAAGCATTTTCAAATCTGAAAGACATACACATTAATAATGGTAACATGTGACTTAAGGCATCATTAACATTGTTCTCTCACATTGCAGAGGATGTTCCTACAACTCCTAAACAGCTGCCTTTCTGGGATGACGATCTCGATGAGGAATGTAGCCTGCCAGCCCTAGATCAAGACACCCTCCGGGAACTCCTGGACTTCTTTAAAACAACATTTCCGGCTGCGGGAAGGGCCAACAACATAGCAGGGTCTCCAGAGGGTCCACTTAGGAGATAACAAACAACATCTGCCACACTTCCTCCAGCACTGGACTCTGAAGACCCACAAGTAGAATTTCAAAGTTGTATGGTAGGAGTCCAGGGGACATGCTAGATGTGGTGCAGGTGGGGATGGAGACTATTACGAGCAACCTAGAGGCAGTCCATAGGTGCCCCAGTCCGAATAAGGACACCTTGTCTGCTATATGAGGCACCTATACTATGTGGCTCCAACAGTCCCTGGCTGATATAGCTGGTGTCATGAGGCAGAGGAACAAACAACTGCCCTGCCAAAGAGGAACCAAGGAGGTCCCCATACAGCCGGGGGAAATAAGCAGTATCCTGCAGTCCAAGAAGCAGAAGCAAGAAACATACGTTGCCACTATGGGTGCCTACCACTGCAATGTTGGTGCTGTGCTGGCAAAGTTGGAGGCCCTCATCAGTGCAGTGCTGCCTCACATACTGTCACAGAGAAATACTATTGTGGACAGGGGGCCCGCATCTTCAGCCATTGATGTGTGTGTGCTGTGTACCTCCTTTGCCCCAGGCACAATATAGAGCATATGCATATCAAGAAATGCCTCTATCTTATCAAGAAAATATTAATTGGCTTGATGGCACCCTACCCCATACAATTCTACACGCGAGGTTAGGTAACTAATGAAGGTCCTACCTGGCCTTTATTGGCCACTTATACACAGCACCCTGTGGCAGCAACCTTGACGGTAGCTGAAGTCCTTTGCTTATATACTGAGCTTACAGCAATATACAGACAATTAGTACAGTTCGTAATGCAAATATTAAATGCAAACCCAACACGTGCTGCCTAGACACAATCACATGCAGCAATGGATGGTATTAAACCGGCGACCGTGCATTCGATCATGGGTAAAGTACCTGCCATAGAAGAAATTCCACTTTGGTTAGCTCAAAAAATAAATGCACTGGAAGCAGTATTTCCCCATACGGAACCTCAGGATAAGCATACAATATTAACTATGTGCTTTCCATTTGGGATGGCTCCCACAGCAGATAACTACAATATTTGGGGCACAGTATTTGCCACGCTATATACTACCGCACATGGTACACCAACACTTGCCAATCTACCGGAAGTGTTAAAACAAATTCAAGATGAATACAGGGCTGCACCGGCCCTGGACTTGGGGATGCAACTTATGGGCAATTTTGTCACTGTATCTTCTATTATACTGAGAAATCTTAAAGGGGAAGCAGTTGCACTAGCAGTGCGCAATGTGGTCCAGGATGTTCCTCCACAGGATCAAGAACGTGAGCTGCAAAAGATTATAGCGGAAACCTACTCTAGTATTGGTCGAGATAGTCTAGGGCCAGACCCACAAAACCACAGTTTCAGAGTAAATCTGATCAATATTCTACCAAGCAGGCTCATGAGGGTTTTAAGAAACACTGAAATAAAAAACAACAAACACCTAAAAAAGTAAGGGGACAATCTCCACATACGGAGGCACCACAGAATAAAAAAAATCTCAAAAATAGAGATAATATAAAAACTCCTGACAGATATCAATATACTGAAACACTGCAATCTCATTCCTTTCAGGATCCACCTGAAAAATGCAGTGAGAGAGGTGGGTGGTCAGAGTGAAGAACTGAGACAGGAATCACAACGCTTTACAGAAGTTTCTATTAAAAAAGAAGAGAAACTTCCCCAACAAAAAAAAAAACCTAAGTTAAAAAGAAAAAAGTGGCAGCTGTTTGATTCGTCATGCCACTCAAGAAGAGGGCTCAATTGAAGAACAAGAAGTGGGCACTAGGTCTACTAGATAGCGAAGCAGAGCTCGCAATAGTTTGCCGGAATCTTCAAGAGCATCTGGAGGTGAATGCAACTAATGACTTATTACAAGCTGAAACTGGGGACATGCGTGTCTCCACGCCTGATAGGGTGTACAAAGTAACATTACATTTAGAAGGAGACATTGAACGCACAATCAACACAATCTTTTGGGACCGTGTTGTAAATATATATGATCTTCTATGGGCCGAAACGGATTGGCCACCTGAATTTATCCGTACTTGCCCATATGGGGAAGATTTTATCAAACCTTTCTGTGCTCTTGTTCCCGATGATCTACAGAATCCTACGCCATCGATTGGGCATTGGTGCAGGCACCCGTGTTATATCACAACCACGTAGGGTTGGATAAAGATTCCCCCTATCATTTAATACCAATAAAAAATTAGCCCCACCATCAACCCCAGTATCCACTAAAACATGATGCTAAAGCACCAGTGAGGGAAATCCTCACACAAATAGAGTACCATGGTGTAATTGAACCCTGTGTCTCACCAATTAATAACACTTTATTTCCAGTAGCTAAACTGGACCATTCGTACAGAACAGTCTTAGACCATAGACACTTAAACAGTCATACATGAACATACGCTATGCAAAACTCTCATAGCACAGCACTCATGAACAGCATAGTGCGCAAAAAATAGAAAAACAACACTGAACATTTCCATTTTGTTTTCTGCCAAAACAAAGTACCAGAGAGTAGAGACCTAACAAGTTTCAGCGCACTAGGCTCCTAGAAAAAAAATCCTTTTGTTTACCACAGGGGTAAAGGATCAGTCCACAACTGTTTACGGCTTGTGTAACTTCAACATTGCATGACATTGACCCAGAAGCATTGTCCTATGTAGATGATATCTATCTCACAGATGATGAATAACTGCAACATCTAAGACGGATAGCCCACATTGTTGTAGGATTTTCCGAGTTTGTTATAAGGTAAACTTCAAGAAAACAAAAATAGCCTTCCTTAGCATCATGTTTTTGGGATACGATCAAGTGAAGGAAAGAGCCTAGCATAACAATTATTAGAAAAATGCACGCAGTTACAACCTCCAAATACCATTAAAAAACTCCAATCCTTATTGGGTTTCCTAAATTTTGGGAGAACTTACATTCCAGAATATGCATCACGTATAAAACCCTAATATGACTTCATACATCCTGACTTTTCCAGTAAATTTTGGACGGTCAAACACACATGCACTCTTAGAGCTTTGCAAATAGGCATGCTTGCAACACAACACCTACACACAAAGGGACAATACAAAACATCTGGTCATCAGAGTAACTGCTGGTGCCATTGGTTTCACCTATGTAACTTTCAATGGGGGTGAGACAATTCTAATTGCATACAAATCACATTTGTATTCAGCAGAAGAACAAAGCTTTGCTACCACTGAGAACATTTTCACTACTGTTCAGATGGCTGTCATCAAAGAAAGACCACTGGCCCAGGGGAAACGCATTACTGTCGTATCTCCAATCCCGGCCCTTGAGGCTTTTACCAACGTCTTTGACAGTCACTGATATTGACTACATTTTTGACCCAAAGTTACAAACCCAAGAATTTTTGCAATATGAACTAGAATACACAGTTACGGCAAATACATTGCCTATTGATCAATATCAAAGAGTCACGTACACCGATTGCTCAGCACAACCTGCAATAGGCACAAAGCATCAATACTCCACTGCTTGCGCAGTCGTAAGCGGCTATATGGAGGGTAATAAATTCTATCCACAACATACTTACACGCAAACCCTAGGGGATTGCACTGCACAATTAGAAGAGCTAAAGGCTCTAGTGATGGCACTGAAACATACCGATCCTGCACAGCTAACACTGATTGTTTGCGATTCGTACTATTGTGTCCAGTCCTTCCATGAATATCTGCATTACTGGCGCCAGAATGGGTTCAGAGATTCTAAAGGTAACACCATCAAACACGGACTTCTGTGGGGGAAAGTAGTGGATCTGAAGGAAATGCTACCAAACGTACATGTTGTACATACACTTGGACACCAGCGCATTGGAATACACATTGCTAGAAATACACTGACTGATGAAGCAGCCAATTCAGCAGTAGCCATGGCTGCTTTTGCTGCAGTAACTCTTTCTAAAATGAAACCGAACGATGAAATATGGGCTGCTGTGAAAGCCACAGCTGAAGGCACGCCCTTTCCAAAAGCATTTCCTGCTAAATATTCCTGCTGAATGGGAGGCTTCCTTGATACAGAAGTAAAAATACCAGGCATGGGAGTTCGAGTAATTTCCAATGAAGACCTAAGATCAGAGTTGATTAAAGAAGCGCATGAAGGGGTTGCGTTCACCCATGCTGATGTGGCGGCTACAATTTCATTATTGCAAGGACGTTACTGGTGGCCAGGTCTATACAAACAGACCAAACAGTATATTCTTTGTTGTGATATCTGCCAACAAATTAAGGGGTCCACCGTCAAACGCCCACCGCAGACATCCCTCCTAACATCTAACAAACCATTACAATGTGTGTACTTGGACTATTGCGGTCCCCTAACACCAGACAGTGTATACAAATACATTAATGTCACTGTTGACTCCTGCTACAGATTCCTATGGGTGTGGCTACAATGCTTGGCTGACACTCGGAATGTTATTTAAGATTTGCAAGTCTTTATAGGCAAATATGCATTTGTGGCTTTCCATTCGGACCAGGGCCCTGCTTTCGCCTAAAGGCCATTCAGGGACACCCTGGCTTCGTTAGGGATCCAACTCCCTTACTAGTCTTCATTTCATCCCGAGGGAAATAGTGTAGTGGAGCGTCAAAACCAAGATTTAAAGCAATCCTTAACAGCCAGAGTATTAGGTACGGGTCGAAGTTGGCTTAATCACCTTTATGGAGTCCAGTGAACATTTAATCAACTGCCTAGAAGGTCCCTGGGGGGATCGTACTTCATACGCGTGCCTGTTGGGAACTCAAATATATGTTCCAAATCTTGATGGTCCTGGTGTGGAGGTGGCAGAAACACCTTTTGATGTAAATGAATGTGTCACTGTCTTGCAGGAATTACAACAGTTCCGTGATGACAACACTTTTCCAGTGCTGCATCTGTAGAAATTAAGGATGTACCAATAACACCTACCGGCTGGATTCCAAAGGTTGGGGATCTAGTAAGTGAAAAAGTTGCTGTCAAAAAGGAGTTCGGTCCTCCTTACCATGCACTGGTTCCAGTCCTGGGAATACACGGTACCGGAACTGCCATTCTACCACCGTTGCCAGGTGCTAAAGAAAACCACTTTGTCTCCATCAACAATGTCAAGTTACACCATGTGGCCGATCCTGTACAGCAGTCCAAGAGGAACGACCAATAGTACCCAAATCACTTTCACTACTGGTTAAGATGTCCCTCTACAAGTTTTTAGCAGCAACGCTGACACCTCTCCGAGCTTGAGGAGGGTGGAAAATGATCTTGCATTGGTTCCACTAAAATCAATTGTAACAAGTAGCACAGAAATTGCTGATCGATTTGAATCAACTTCTACACAGACAGATGGCATAATTTACAGTAAACCACTGCAGGAGACCCCTACCAGTTCTCCTCCTTCAAATACATCTCCAGTTTTTGCACGAACTGCTTCTGGATACTTTGCTGACATCAATGACACCTTTTCTGATTAATTTGCCTCTTCTACACATGAGCTTTCAAAAACACATAGGCTGATAACGTGACTTAAAACAAACTACTTTATTTTCCCATGGAACTATCAGTGGCTTTCCTTGACTGTATTAGCTTTCCTCCTTTGGATTGGTTTTGTTATTACTTTCTACTTATACATGGTCACTGCATTCCTGAAGGATCACCAGTCGAACTGGTGGATGAGGTCCTAAAACCCCATTTTTCTTCTCACAAGATCCGCAGAGACTTGTCTTTCATGAACGTTTCTGCTATACCAATTCCTGATGGGATTGTTTGGGATAAAGTCACATTTCATACTTACGGACCGACGGAGGT
The DNA here is from genome assembly GCF_031143425.1 of Pleurodeles waltl. Lineage (NCBI taxonomy): Eukaryota > Metazoa > Chordata > Amphibia > Caudata > Salamandridae > Pleurodeles > Pleurodeles waltl. The sequence goes on from NC_090449.1 coordinate 530,370,765, forward strand.
CATTCAAATAACATATGTGTTTAAACCTTCCATGAACAATGTAATAATACCCATAATTGTTTCTGATGACTGGGGTGTGAAAACAGTTGATTCTATGATGACTGAATTGCAGTATTTTGCTGTATTTGAAAGTGAGGATGTTTATCAATCCAAAAAAAAAAATATATGGTGACATGTTTTGCTATAATTATTATGGACACCATTTCATTCACAAAGCAAATACCCCCAAAACTATTTTTTATTACACACAATGGGAACATTGTCCAACTTCACCAAGAGGGAGCTCTAAAACATGTTCTGAAAAAGGTGCATATTTTTCTGGGCACGATGTTAAAAATGCTGAGTCATATTATTTTAAATTGCCATTGATGGAAAATGTACATATATTATTGACAGATACAAAAATAATTTATTCAGATTCCTTTGTTTCCCAGTTGGCTATAGAAGGCTATGAATATTGGTTGAAGTTGATTGACTTAAAAAGTGTGGGGGGAACAAATAATTGGCAAATAAGGGGAAAGGAAGCTTTATTTAGATCATGCATGATACCTGCTAAAATGATATTTTTAAATGAAACAGTACAACAGACAAGTTGTTTAGGCTTGGCAAAAATTAAGGAATTGAAGGCGCCCAGTATTCCTGCCCCTGTAAAATTTTACAAATGGCAAAAAGATATAAATGCAACTATATAAAAGCTCAATTAATGGGCCCAAAAAGGCACATTTAATGCTTCACTTCCATGTTCTGGTGGGTGGTTATTGTGGCCAATAGATACCAACGGCTGTCCCAACTGTTTAATAAACTCCACAGGGGTTTTAAAACAAGTAGGCCAGATACTCGCTATGTGTCATCTGAACATGCGGACATAGTAACAAAATACAGTGTAGGGAAACTATGCCAGCAATGGTTGAGGAATTCCTCACTAGATGCGGTTAGAGAACATCTCAGTCTCCTGTTTAATAACACTGACTTACAGGATTTCCTGTTAGGTCCCAGAAAACATTGCAGAACGCGCTTCTTATTTGCAGTCTATAATGAAATTTGGAAGCTTTTCCAACAAGAAGCTGCTGCCCGGTTAAGGCAAATAGATCAGGGAAACTTACAGAAGGCATTATCAGTTGTAGATATTGGGATTAATACCCTGTCCGACCGAATATACACCTTAAACAACATTGTTTCTTCTGCAATAGACATAATACAAAGTGGCATGTCTTCTTTACACAATGGACAGAGTCAACTAAGGTCCACTATGCAGTTAGGTTGGAAACTACAAACACTGAAGGCAGGTCGCGTTTCCTGGCAACACGATACCGCAAGGGACATATTTTCCATATTTAATTTAATGCAACAACAACAACTAATGGCTAAGAAAGAAGCAAGTTATGTCATGTTGAATATTGAAAAATTTAAAAAGTTGCCTTTAACTGTGGCTGAAATACCATCTGCTGAGTGGTTACGGGGTCATTAATATTCCTATTTCAACACTTCAATTTACATCCTGCTTAAAACACATTTCAGTGGGCAGATATAAAAGGCAAGGAGATAGTTACATCCATGAGGCGTGGGAGCTGCCCTTCTCGTACAAATGTCTCAGTGGCATAAAAGAGGTCTTTCTTAGCAGTAGTGAATGCAAGACTTCTGTCAGCATTCACTGGTTTTGTAAACAGCTGTCCTTGCACAGGGCGTGTAACTCTTTGGCTTGTTATCTGAAGGTAGTCCCAGTCCCCTTGATTAGACCTGCATTCCAGGTGCTCTCGAATGGCAGCTATATCATCCTCAATAGAGAGAACTGTTGTGGAATGCAAGCAGGAATAGTTTATGTCGTTTCGGTCACTAAGATTTTTACATGCTCTGGGAACGTACTTTTTCCCCCTATACGACAGAGGGAAGTAGCTGAGATTTGGCCCCGTATTGCAACTTCAAATGTGAATTTTGACATGTTGAGCAGACTCAAGGGTTTATTGTTTCAAAAACATATGGCACTCACATCTGCACGCAAGACCTATGTGCTTCTGGTTGCAAGGTCATCAGCAGAGATACAGTCCCTTTTAAGTACTAACTTTCCATGCACTTTGGTGAGCTCGTGGGACAAATATTTTATGCATCCAGTACTACTGGAATCGCAATTTATGTTAAGGTTGTTGGTTCTGGTTTCGTTCACACCTTCTCTTCTATATTCATCATAATACCTTTAGCAATCCACTCAATATTCTCCAGTATTTTCGGGGGATTTCCGATAACTTTGGCTATAATAGGTGGCATTTTGCTATTGCTACTTTTTCTGTGCAATGGCTGTTCCATCACAACAAGGAGGACTGAAAGTGCTTCCACCAGCGCAGCTGTGTTGTGAACGCATGATGCAGTACTTTGGAGAAGCACTCCTGGAGCTATTGGAGTGTGACTGGCCTCTGTCATTTGCACCGGTTCTGCATTGTGTGCAGCCTGTTCACGGTGCCTCTGGTGCTCGTTTGAACATACAATGAAAGATTGTCTTTCTACTCAGCACTTGCTTTCAATGGACGCTGATCTGTTGCTGTTCTCACTGAGGGCTCATTACCAGACATATGCGTTGAGGGTGCGTTTGCTACTGGAAGCTGCTTATGAGTTGCCCTTTGTGGATTATGCAGCTCTAAATACATTGTTGGGCACACCAAGGAATGCTGCTGCCATGGCTGGAGCTTAGGCTTTGGAACACAAATGGTCCTTGGTTTTTCTTGGCGATAAACTCACTACTTTATCACCTGCCAATGTGGAAGATTTCCTTTCCTCAATTATCCCAGATTCAATTGGCAACTTCCAAAATGACTCTGACTTTTGAAATTCTGCCTTTTTGGCACCACACATATCATTTTAAATTGTTCTCAACATGCTCAAGTGTCTTTTTAACTTGTCATTATTGAAATTCATAGATATGCCTTAGGTTGAATTTTAGTAGGTTTTATATATAATTAGGCTTTGAACGAACTTTTAACCGGCAAGGGGAGGGTGTTGTGTAGTCATTTTAGCTATAGTTTTATACACATTATTTTAGCAAACTAGGCCTGCCACTGAGCACTTTAACCTAGATGTCTTTAATTAAGCTTTGTCTTTATTATTTTAACAATAGCCACATTTACAGTCATGTTTTATTTTCTCTATCTAGCTGTTCTTCGCCTAGGCCAGCACTGTGTTCTTAAACAAGACATTTCTGTCACTCTGTGCTTTTCTCAAGGCTGCTGTAAGATAGGTTGCCAGCAAAGGTGGTACACTTTGTCTCTAGTGTTCACAGAAACATACAAACTCTTATGTGGGGATCCTTTCTTAGAACATCAGATGTTTTATTATAAAAATACTACTTTGACCCATATACATTAGAGGGAGATTCCAGCCAGATGGCCACGACTGTATGCTGATTGGTGAGTGCTTCGCTGCAGCTGCTTATGTAGACTACACGCCTCTTGCTCAGGTATGAGGTATGATGTCTTCCCAGGGGAACCTGTAGGTCAGAATTAGAGCTTAAACATGCTGTGCTTTAACACAGTCTAGGTAGGAACTATTCTAAAAAAACGTAGTGACAATATGATAGTGTTATTTTTATGTTTCACTCTTTTTTTCACAATTTTAATCCTGTCATGCTTCATCGTCCTAGTTATTGCAATACATGCTTTATTATCTACGATGCAGTTACTTCAATAAAACCTTATTGAACTATACTCTGCCTCTGATTGTCCTTGCATACATGAGACTAATGTAATTGAGAGAAACGGATAAGATCTGAGTGACCATGATTTCCCTGAGGAGTTATTTGTCTCATGCACTTGGTTACACAATCATCCCTGCTCTATGGTAGAGATGAGGCACTGCTAGTTAGCCGGAAAAAAAACCAGATTAGGCTGACAGGTGTCACCTGTAGTTGGTTCAGACTCAGTACCCCACAGTGCAAGTGATTCTGCCGCCCAAATCCAGTAGTCTTATTAGGATAATGAGAACCTGACACAACAGCATCAAAGAGGCGTTCCATGGGTGATGCGGTGGGTGCTCTCATGCAACACGTATCGATTTTGATGCATTCCTATACTTACAAAGTTTTGTAAACCTGGGAATGCATCTAAAGCCTACATCACGCTAGGGTGATGTAAGGGTGGTGCAACAGGAAGAAATAACTTTGTTTTTTCCTCTTTCTTTATGTGTTGTATTTTGCAGCACACCTCGGAAGAGGAAAACACTGCTCATGATTGTTTTTGTGCAAGAAAATGTCCCTTCCTGCACAAAAACAATCATCCCCGCAATACAGGCACCCTTGCACCATGATTCAAGAATGTCTTCTTTGGTGCATGGCAGCAATTTGTGCGCCAAGAGATACAGCTCTTTCCTTCCCTGCCAGGTTAGCGGGGCTAGAAGGCTTGTGGCGCTGCCCTGCGCCAAAACTTCATAAATGAGATCCAGAGTAGATGACAAATCTGTGTATGTCACAGCAAGATATATTGGCTGTTCTAGTGTTAGCACCATGAGCGCAATGAGTCACACATATGCACAAAGTCAACATACAGATGCAACACAGGCCTAGTTCAAAATCTTGTCCTTAAGCAGAAACTGTGCAAAAAAACCTACATGATATTGGAAATCACACATAGGCTGCCCTGCGTCACTAAGAAAGGGAAGAAATGTGCAGTATCTACAAGATACGGTGTACAAGATATGGCGCATTACTGTCTCCTCCCCCTGTGCTGGCACACAAATTGCTGCCATGTGCCAATGCAAGCACACTTGCACCATGGTGCACAGGTGCCTGTGTTGGCACTAAGCACCAATTTGTGTGCCAACACATGCCTTTAGGATAGGAATGCACCATATGTCATTGCTTCAGCACATTCATGCCCCTTATTTCAGATGCAGGGTACCACAGAACAAGGCCCTGCAGTACTCACCAACACAATGAAGTTAAAAATTAGTCTCTATGTGAGTTGTCACACACAAATGTGTCCATTGGGTCATTCCACTTTTGTTGTTGTTGGGTCAGTACTGTACCTCATCTGTACTTACCAACCAGTAGGCCATTCCCATTTTGGCCATTCTGTAATTTCTTCTTGATGGTAGAGTGGCGAAAGATATAGGCATCATGCACACTCCCAGGATATTTGGCCAGGACATTGGTAAATAGGTGGTCCACAATGTCCTGGACGTTCATGGAGTGTGTGTGTGTTTCCCATTCCGATATATATGTAGTGTAGCTGCTGGAGGAACAAGTTACACATGTGTGCAGTCCATGGCACCCAACACATGGGAGAAGCCAGCAATTGCATAGAATCCTTGTTTTATCTCGAGCTGCATTTATTGTGTGTTGGGGAAGATGAGGCAATGCAGTGTTAAGGATATGATGACACCAAGGACAGTATTGAGGGCAGCAGAGAGTGATGGTTGGAAAATACCAGCCACTGTGGCTCTGGTGATCTGGAAAGACCCCTAAGCCAGCATGTGGACCACAGTTATGAGCTTCACATGTGGCTGGATGCTGATGACCCGGTCAGTTGTTGTTTGTAGTCAAGGTGCTTTCTAGTGTAGCAATCGGACAACTGATTGATTCGTTAGCTGGTAGTGGGAGATGGCCTCATTCTCCCTTAGGTCAAGGAGGCTAATCCACTGCCAATATACACACTCCCATCTCCTGCCCAGCCTTTGTGGTGAAGGGGTGGGTGGATGTGCATGTGGTTGGGGGTGGCAGCATATGTAGTCTTCTCTGTGCCACTCCCAGCTGAAAGATGAGGAGCTCCATGTTGTCCTTGAGCTTTTCAGACACTTCTGACTGAGTTTTCTTTATGTTCCACTGCCAATGCATCATTCCCTACACCTTGGTTACTGATGCACAGGAATGCAGAAGCATTTGTACACTTGCGGTGAAATCCCATCTGATGCTCCACTATTCATTTTTGTTATAAACATCCATGCATCAGTTTTGAATTAAAACGTATGCAGTAACACCTACCTTGTATACAGTTATACTTACGTGATGCAGCAGAATCCAGTGCAGGTAGCTTTTGACGCAAGTGGACTGAAAGTGACCTAGATACGTCACCTTGTAAATATGGAGTACTTAATGTGCCACCAATGCATCAAAAGTTTGATGCATTGTCAGTGCAAGCTCCTTGTAAATAAGTCTCTTAGTCTATTTTCTGGAAGTCGAAAATCTCCAGTAGAATGAAACTGCAGGCTGTAGAAGACAAGGGCTCCATGAGGACGGATAACCTTCTGATTGGGAGCCATTGAAATGGAGTTGCTGCTGTGTAAAATGTAGCTATCAAGAAGTCAGGCCAACCAGCAATGTGCCTTAGGTGGATCAGCAAGCAGATAGGTCCCGCTCTCCTCACAGGTCTCATAGCATTTGTTGGGAGAAAATATTATAAATCCTAAATTTTGAACTTTGGCTGGTTAGGCATCTTCACCACCACTTCCAAAGACCAAGGACTGGAGGTGGGGCATCAATTTGAGGGCAGGGACTCACTTCAGATTGGCTCAAGCTTCACTTTAAAAGGTGTCGGAACTTGTGTCACTGTAGCTCTGAACAGGAAACTAGCCATTGGAGTCAATCAGGTAGTCTTGGATTCAAGCACAAAAGTAGGTCTCCAGCAGCAGGACAGTCCTTTGAGGGCACAGGGAAGGTTTCAGGCAGCAGGTCTGTCCTCTTGGAGCTAAAGGGAAGTCCTCTGAAGTACACAGCAGGCCACAGGCAACAGGACAGTCCTCTGAGAGTCCTCCACAGGTGAAATAAAGAGTGGGTCTGAGGGTCCTATTTTTATGACTGGTGCCAGTTTTGAAGTGGATGAACCGTCTAGAGATTTTCCTCCAAAGATGGTTCCTAAATGTCCTGCCTCCCTGCTCTGGCCCCAGGATGTCTGGGATGACAAAGGACTAGTGTGAATTCCCTGTAGTGTGTGCTGAGGCAGCTTCTTTGAAATGTAAATGGGGCTGTGCCTGACTCTGCCCCTCCCATTCTCCTAGGATGTCCCAATCTGCCAACACCTAGTCCCCATGTTACTGTCTAGGAGGAAGACACAAAGACCAAATGCCAACTTCATCCTATTCATTTGAACCAGGATGGAGGTTGAAGGCACCAAGGCCCATATTTATACTTTTTTTGCGCCGCATTTGCGTCACTTTTTGACGCAAAAGTGACGCAAACTTGCAAAATACAATTGTATTTTGTAACTTTGTGCCGTTTTTGCGTTAAAAAGTGGCGCAAATGCGGCACAAAAAAAAGTATAAATATGGGCCCAAATGTTAGAACGAGAAAATGTCAACTTTCTAAAAGTGGCATGTTCACAATTGTGACTTAAAATCCGACTTTACCATTAAAGAGGGTTTGAGTTACAATTCCTTATACTCCAAACATTACAATTCTACCTGTTTACAAAATTTTTTTATCACTTATTAAATGTATTAAGGTAACATAATGTTAGAACTACTATAATGGTCGGTGATTGTGAGGAGTATATAGCGCTATCTGTCAGTTTACTAAGGTTCTATTAGTGTCCTGTATTTCCAGTAATAATGATGGTGCACTCAACAGAAGATCACCCAAAACTCCCTATGCTCAGTGATCATAAATCACTGATGTCAACATTGCTACATGTTTAAGGCACACATCAAATAAAAAGTCAATTCAACTTGCCGCCAACACGTGTTTCGTCATGTGTGTACCCCATGACTTCATCAGAGCAGCAATTACATAAAACTATCTATTCATTTTTAAAAATATCATGACATCGTTATCAAGCACCTAATTACACCTCTTGTGCAAAGAGTGGGATGCTAATATTGTTAATAGCTCATACCATTGAGCCCAATGAAAAAGTGCCATAACAATACCAAACAGAAGAATCTTATAGTCGTGGCCCACATGAAAAGAAGAGTGAATAGGTAAAGACCCATGTAAATAGGCAGTGTTTAAAGTGACTTTATTGTTATGGCACTTTTTCATTGAGCTCAATGGTATGAGCTATTAACGATATTAGCATCCCACTCTTTGCACAAGAGGTGTAATTAGGTGCTTGATAACGATGTCATGATATTTTTTTTAATGAATGGATAGTTTTATGTAATTGCAGCCCTGATGAAGTCACGAGGTACACCCCTGACGAAACACGTGTTGGCAGCAAGTGACAAGTGATGATTGGGACTCGAGGCTGGAAATCAAGATCCAAAGAATAAAGTACAAGAAAACTGACCTCAAATTGACTTTTTATTTGATGTGTGCCGTATACATGTAGTAACATAATGTTATCCTATAGAAAAGGTAGGCCTCACAGTAAAGAAAAACACATTTAGACGTTTTCCACTACCAGGACATGTAGAATTAAAACCTACATGTCCAACTTTATAAATACTACGCACCCTGCCCTTGGGCTTTTTAGGGCCTATATTAGGGATGAGGTATATGCAATAAAAAGAGAGTTTTAGGCCTGGCAAAAGGTTTATTTTTCCAGGTTGAATTGGCAGTTTAAAAATGCACATAGAGTTCAAATGGTAGGCTTGAAACACATTTTAAAAGGCCACTTAAATGAGTATCACAATAAGTGCTGCAAGCAGACTACTAACTTTTGATTTACCTGCTCTGCTTTTATGGTATGGTATACCACTTAACTAGGAATTTATGAGTAAATAAGTATGCCAATCAGGTGTAAGCCAATTTTACTATGTTTTAGTGAGCGAACACTAGAAATGTAGAGCTTCACTAGCAGTGGTAAATTGCAAAAACAAATCCTGAAAATAGGAGGGGGTGATGGCAAAAGATTTGAGGGTGACCACGCAGAAAGGGCCAAATACAACAGCATCACAAACTAATTCTGATTTCTCCGAAAGAAGAGACTGACACGTTTCTTGGCGAAACACAAATAGGATTTGTGCTTTGTATAAATACACAGCAATGTCAAAGCAACGAAATTCACTGATAAAATTTAGGTGCAATCTTGAGCTTGCGACACCAGCTTTCTGAGTGTTTTGCGAAAACCATGTGTAATGCTGAGATCTAAGTTTGCTTTTCATACAATACACAATGCACTGGAAGAGTAAAATAATGGAGGTTCGGATTACTGAAGACCTAGAGAAACCGCGAGAATCGGTCAGGGAATCCTAGTAAATGTTTCTACGGGAAAAGTCTGGCATGGAAAGGATAACCCTGCTCTTGTGGGAACTGTACAGGGCACTGTTCGGATTTCCATCATTTTTTTTATTTCTATTTAAGTTCTGAGTCATTCCTTTTATGCTTAGCAATTAGTTTTCCTACACTTTGGGCCAGCGTCGATTGCCATTAAACTGACAGACAGCGACATAAGCGCAATCGTAAACGCACAACTGTGAAGCAAACTAGAAAGCTATTCACTTGTATTTTTTTTATTCCCAGTGGAGCTTTCCATGAGGAAGGGCATTGCTTTTTTTACCATCAGGTAGACAGACAAACAAGCAAAAGGCTACCCATAAATCCACCGTTCTTTTCCCAGAGGACATTTCAATGAGCAGAGTCATTGACAGATATTAGTAGAGTGACAGGCAGTAGGAAAATAGGACTTCTTGTGTGCCTAAAACTGTACGAACAGTCAAATGAAAAAAACAAAAACAAATATGTAATGCCATGAAGAGGAACTGGCAAGTCAATCAACGACAGTACATGCTATTTCACTTCTAAAGCATCAACATTGGTTTAAAACACCTAAACGGTTTTTGTGTATTTTTTGACAATACACATATTATGGTACATGCTTTAACAACACTTGGACATGGTGCATGGCTCTCACGCCGCATGAGTTTCTGTTTCAGATCGGTGCTGTGAAACAGTGCAATCGTGATCATTGATAGGATTCACCGAGCCCTACCATAGGTAGGGCTATGTTTGTGAATCCTATGTAAAGGGATAAGAATACAATGAAGGAGGAGCCTACTCAAAGCCTGTGAAAGGCTTAAGCTCACCTTTTGGTTTAGCCAAGGAATGTTGCCTATGCTGAAGGACAGCTATAAAAATTATAACAATATATGTCTGTTGCTGATGTTAAACAGCATTGGCAATGGGATCATGTATATAATTGAAGGAGCCTCCCCACATGCAAGTGATATGCACAAGCCAGGTGCTTGATTCTGGCTTAGCTCGAGGTCCTCTTGGACTCTCGAGCCCAAAACGAGCTGAGCTTTCGTGTGACGGCTGAATGCCTCCCACACACTGAGCTTATGTGTCTTGAATTAAGACAAAAAATTACTCTTTGATGTAAAAAGAGGTGAGAAATTGCTAAGCATCTAGTGGCTGAATTGCACAAATACACCAGAAAAACTTGGAATCATTCTCGCCCTTCTCACTTCACTAAACTGTGTGATCTTGTACAAATATTTCATTTCACTGAACCTCCTCTTTCTTCAATATCACAAATGAGAGCATCTTCAAATACATGAGCTCAAGGTGGGTGCTGTACAAAAACTCTTGTGTTTCAGTAATATACTCTAATGTTGCTCCAGGTATAATCAGAATCTAGATCACATTTAGGGTACACATGAAAGTGATGCGCAATTGGTTCACAGCTGGCATTGTCCTGATGGGAAGGCATGAAAATTGCTAAGTTGATATCCAAAAACTATGGGGGTCATTATGACCCTGGCGGTCGGTGATAATGTGGCGGCAGTACCGCCAACAGGCTGGCGGCACTTACAGCCACATTATGTCATTGGCGGGTTGGCTACCACTCTGACCACCATGGCGGTAGCAGCCGCTGGGCTGGAGATACCTATCTCCAGCCCGGCGGCTGGTATTGTGCTGCCGGCGGTATTACGACCCTGCCTACCGCCATGGTTTCCGTGACGTTCGTAACGCCATGAAAACCATGGCAATAGACCCTATCAGTGACAGTGAATTCCTTCCCCGTCACTGATAGGAGGCCCCCACCACAGTACATTCCCCAGACACCCCCCACCCCCTAGATCCACGCCCGCCCTACACACACACACACACACACACATGCATACACACTCATCCACACATACATACACGCACACATACAGACATCCACGCACACATCTGCACACACATAGAAACATACACGCAGACACGCATTCACATTATCATACGGACACGCATTCACACAGTTTCATTCACGCACTCACCTACCTACTTACACACATGCACACAACACTAAACACACACCCCTATTCATGCATGCACTCACACATCCATGCACACACACCCCCACACCCCCACAACACCCCCACCCTCTCCTCTGTCGGAAACCCGACTTACCTGGATGCATGGGGTCTTCCGGCAGAGGACGGGGCGCTGCTTCCGCCAGCAGCACCCACCAGCAGAACACCGCCAGTCCATATTATTTGCCATAATACAGCTGGCTGTGGTATACTGGTGTGGCGCTGCTGGTGTTAGCAGCACCACCTTACCGTCATCTGCCAGTACGGTCACAGCCAGATTTCCACCCTTCTTGTGGTGGAAATCTGGTGGTGGTCATAATATGGCGGATGGCTGGTAGCCACAGCAACGGTCTTTTGGTGGCAGTCACCACAGCGGTTGGCGGTTTTCACCGCCATTGTCTTATGAGGGCCTATGTCTTTAATAAATGGTCATCAGTGCTGTGATATAATCTGAGGTACTTAGGTTAACCCAAGTTTTGAATTTTGAAGACCTTACCTTATTGTTGCATCTGTTTGTTGCAAAAACTGTCATAGTTTAGTTCAAGATTAGGCAATTGATAGTATTGCCTTCTCTCTGGCTTAGCTAGCCCTGTTAGTTTGTTGGCTGGTCCACCTTTAGCTCCAACTGCTTTTCTTTTCTTTTACGATTTCAGAATGTTGGACACACATCTTGAAGTGGTAGATTGAAAATAAAAAGTGTATAAAAGTGCATTATACAAAACTCATCTGCCAAGACCTCCAAAAAAAGCAAAGTCGTTATAAGAGATCTATAATGAGGCCTGAATAAAAAATATAAACGTACATTTACAAAGTCAAAGCCATCCCTCGTGGACAGATTCAACTGTACGAGTTCCATACCACCCCGTTTGAAATCTAAATTTCATGAAAGGTTTTCAACAACAATTCCTTTGCATACATTGCAAGTCACAAAGTCATTTAGAACATGTAATATAACTTTTAAACATTGCCACTTTTCAGGGGCTCAGATTTTTCCCTCTACACAACTCAGCAACCGAGTTCACTATGCTGCATTGCACAATGGGAAAACACAATGCAGAGTCTTATCTATTGATAATGGCCTGCAGCTTCTGACATCCCTTGCACTGGTGTTTTAATAAATCTGTTTGCACAATGCACATCTTCACACCATGGGGCAGAGGAAAGTGTTGTTAGAAACTGGGTTGTTGATTGACTGGCGTGTAAACCTTAGTCAAGCAGCAGCCACAATCCTAGTCAGGGTAAGTGCGAGGGACACACTAAATTAACCTGTGCTCACCCTCTGTAGCTTGGCACAGAGCTGTCACACTCAAATTAGAGGCAGTGTGTGAAGTATTTGTGTAACACTTCAAACAGTGAAAACACCACGCAAAAAGATTCCACACCAGGCCAGAAAAATAGAATGTAATTTAGTAAATAAAAAATGCCAAACTATCAAAACTCCAGTAAGTACTTGATTTATGAATTTCTAAAGATTAAACTGAAAAATAGCACTTTGAAGCAAGAAGCGCCAAGTGGGAATATCTGGTCAAACTGGACTGGGATGAAGTCAAAATCTCAGGCCGACTGCAATGAGAGGGGCCAGCTACAGGGACTCATTTGGGCCCACTGAACAAAAGTACCTGAAATCCAGTTGTGCAGCGATGCATTGGTTCAGAACCACTTAGTAAGTTGGAGGCGTTGCTTTTCCCCACAAAACAGCAGTAATGCATCATTTCAGAGATGCAATGAATCTGAGGTGCAAGTTCCTATTGAGATAACATTGAGGAGCAGATGTACAGCTGAGGCGATGCTTCTCTTTCGATGGGCGCAGAGGCTGCGATGCAGAGTTTAAGTGTCATTGTTGAGGCTGCCGTCAATGGGGATGCAAGGAACTTGTGCTGAGAAAAATGCTGCAGTGTGGATTCTGAGGGCGATGTCCTTGTTTTGAGATGCAAGGTACAGCAGTGATTGATCCTGGTTGTGCCGGCTCTGACCCACACAGTATAGGTGATGTGTCGATTTTCTCTCTCCACCAGCAGTGATGCGTCGTTTCTGCTCCTGAATTGGTTCCGCTAAAGCAAGCACCCTAGGCCCACTTCCAAGTGTCCAGGACTGGGGTTGCACCACTTGGTAGGCCAGACTCACAGACATCAGAATCCAGGTGCAGGATCATGGTGGTTAGAAGTCTGTTATTTCCCTCATTCTTCAAATCAGGAGGCCAATTGACTAGCCCTTGGATTCAATATTGGTTCAGTTAATGTAAGTCCAGTCCTTCTCAGCCAGGCAGGGGAATAGCAGGCAGCAGGGCAGCACAGCAAAGCAGCAGTCCAGCAGAGCGGCAGTCCTTTAGAAGCCCAACAGTCCTTCTTCCTAGCAGAGCAGCTACAGGTACAGAAGTGTACTGAGTTGGTGTTTTCAGAGGTCCAGTACTGTTGCGAGTCACTACTCTGATTTCTAGGTGGTTCCAATGGGGCAACGGTATTCCCCAAATCCCAATGAGAACTAACATGGTAGCAATGAATCAGACACTATACCCTCATGAGTTCACAAGGGGAAGGGGGATTGGAATAAGAGTGAGAGAGAGAAATACTGAGTCTTCAGAGATCCAGATTCTCTGTGCTAAGTTCTGTTGGGCTCAGGTAGGCATGAGTTCTTGACTCTGGATTCAACTTCACCATGCTCTGGGGATCTTGTATAGTAGGAGGCTTTATCCTGCAATGGAAACCCATTAATTAGTAATGTTTCATAAAAAACAATGTTACATGACATGTGTAACAATTTGTGGCATACTCATGTTATTTTAGCATATGAACACAATGTCTTCAAACTGCCTTTCTCTGAAGCACCCAACTTTGTATAAGGAACAGAGATTGAAGAGCACAACACACTTTGACAAGTCATCTTTCAGGATTCCTGATACAAAACAGTGTCCAATATAAACGTCATTAATTTCTGTAAAACTGCAAAGTCAACTTTAATGTTTGGTGGATCTAAGCTGCAAATATCTCAGTACTTGTTTTTTGAGGAGGTGCTCCTATTACAGAAAATACGTCTTTCCTGAAAGAAATGCAATCAGAGTCAAATGTTCACTCGTTTTGCCAAGAACTGCCCAGAAAATCCAAGTGCTGCTTTAAACATACGTTGTAGCACAATAAAATGATGTCATTGTTTACCTTGTCTTTATTATTATGCTGCATGCAGCTTAAGGGTGATGAGCGTGATGCAAGAAGCAAAACAGAATGCTGAGGTTTAATTGTTTTGCCCTGCTCTTTTAGGTTACACAGGAGATTTTTGCAGAAGGCACAGTGGAAGCGATGAGAAGCCTGTTTGAAGAAGACTGAAGCTGTGAAGATGTGTCCAAGGGTCCAGGAGTCGACTAGAGACAGGTAAGTGCTTCTGAAGTCTTAATGAGGCTTAGTAAAGGATACCTCCACAATACAGTTTAAATACTGTGACGAGCATGAAGGAACACATGAGTGTGTTTAGCCACATCTGGGAGTATTTGTGCACGTTTGGGCCATTATGATAATCAGGCAGTTTGTACGAGTTCACGTGCATGTTGAAATATTCAGTATATGTTCACATGTAGATAATGTGCTAAACTTTAATCACATGGTGACTTTATGCAGTTCTGTTGTAAAACAGCACGTGTTAATGTTTTGCTGCATCTTTTCCTCTATCATCCATAGCAAAGGACGATAATACACTTGAAGTGGTGTCTACCACTGCCACCAACATTATTACGCAGAGTCATACATGGCACTACATAAAAGTGGAATCTACTACTACCACCAGGTTACACATAACAGCTCGAGTTATACATGGCACCACATAAAAGTGGAATGTACTACTACCACCACCAGGTTACACATAACAGCCAATCACCAATGAGGCACAGAAAGAGGAACAAAGGGTTGGAATTCTACCATTAGGTTGTGTATAATCGTGATGCAGCATGAAGGGTTTGATAAGGTCTGGTGCTCATAATAAGAACTTATACCCAGTGGGACCTTTGAAGTTGGGGGAACTTCAAAAGCAGGCCTTTGAAGTGCACAGAGGTGCTGCCCTTCCTGCCTTGGCTCCAGGCTCACTACAGAGGGCTATGCAGCTCTTTGTGTGGGAACAGGACACAGCCTATTCAGGTGAAAGTGAGGCTGTCACCATCTCCTTCTGACCATTCTGCCAGGGTGGCCCATCAAGGTTCATCAAGTCACACCTAAGCTCCCCTGGTGTGTGGCTGTCTAGGGGGGATACACAAAGACCAGCTGTCACTCCCCCCGACAAGTTGTCAGAGACACCAAATTCAAAATGTTTATCTCTTCCAGATTGTGATTTGGGAGTTTCTCACAGACTTACAACTATATGTACTGCTTTTTAAATACATTGCACCCTGCCCTCTTGGGTGTCAAGTGCCTACCGCAGGGGTGACCTACATATATAAAATGAAAGGGGCCTGCAAAAGGGTCACTTCACTATGTTGATATGGATGTGTAAAACTACACACACAGGCTCTGCAATGGTTAAAGGGTTACTTAAGTGAGAGGCTGAATCAGTGCTTTAGGCCAACTAGCAACATTTAATTTACAGGCTATGGGCACATGTAGTGCACTTTACTAGGGACTTATAAGTAGATTAAATATGCCAGTAGAGGATAAGCCAATGTTACTAGGCTTATGGGAGAGAACACAGCACTTTAACACTGGTTGGCAGTGGTAAAGTGCACAGAGTGGTAAAGCCAGCAAAAATGAGGTCAGAAAAGTGGAGGATGGAGGCAAAACAATGGGGGGAAGACAGCCCAAAGGCTGTCAGGCTTAACAAGTTTGTATTGTCTAGCACAGGAATTTTATTGGAAACAGAATCGTCCAGTAAAAACTCCTATGCATTAAGAAAGACCTATACATTGGATACATGTTTTGCACTGTAGCACACGTGCAATGAGTCATATTTGTTTAAAGAAATAAGCACATTTCTCATTCCAAGGAAGCTTTAATTATTTAGTCAAAGCCAAGTCTGGCTATTTAAGTAGATCTGGCTTTGTGTTGAAACCTATGACTATTTGCACTGACTGGCCCCAGTTAGGCCCCTGGTAGAAACGAAATTCAAAGAAGCATAAAGTGGTACACCCGTATCATGAACCATGCAGTTTTCTGATGCCTCACTTATGCCCAAACTATCATAGTCAGGACTCATCATAAAGGTAATACTTGAACCAGCGTACATAAATCCATTATGTTTGATTGGCAATAATATTTGACCTTGTTGGGAGTAGTTATGTAGTATTTGAAAATGTGGGACTAGTTTCTTAGAGGCATATAATAATTGCCACTGTAATTGAAGGCTGGTAGCTAAGATAAAAATATTTTCGTTTATTTTCAAAAGATGGTGTGCTGTTTCTGTAATGTGGAGTCTGAGAGCAGGGTATATCAATAACAGAAGACTTATATGCAGCACCCATTAGATGCTTTGCTATGTTACTGGGTAACTGTATTGAGCAACACTCACAAATTTAGGAAGTGATATTGAAAATACACGGGTATTACAGGGCATTAAATAACATGGCCGTTGATGTTGATTGCGTCACAGAAAGTGACATCAGAATGGCAGTATTTTATGGTGGTTTGTGTTGAGGCCACTAAATATTATCTCTTTGCAATACAAACTATTAGAAGTTGGGTTGTTGGTTGAGTGGGTGAAACCTTACTCAAGCAACAGTCACATTCCTTGTCAAAAAGTCCCTAAATTAACCTGTGCTTAACACTGTGATAGCTTGGCTCAAAAGCAATCAATAAATTCATCAATCAATACTAACCTTATTCGAATGCATGTTGACATCCATAAAAGTGCACATAAAAACATACATTGGCAATCATAGCAAAAATGAATACTGAAATATAAAAAGAAAGAAAGAAAAACAGTAACAACAATAAAATACAGAATCCAAAATAGTATAGACCTGAGGGCTCATACGGTCAACTTTAAAAAAGACTCTGCTTCACAGATAACTTCTTCATTGGTAACCAATTGTAAAAATAACAGAGCAAGCCTACACTGACCAACATCATGAAAATATTTCTTTAAAAGTGGGATTAAAAAAAGCTAAGTACATCTGACATAAAATGTACAAAAAGAAATAAAATGAAGTAAAGTTTGTCAAGAGGAGTCATCATATTGGCACCACTTGACATCAAGATTATGTGCAAATCCCAGAGGAAAACAAAGGAGATATTGTATGGGACATGCCCTGAAATGAAAAAGCAAGGAACAATCCCAATGAGTACAGGCAGACCAAATATAGTCATTTGAGTAGTTCAGTTCCCTCAAAGTAAGGTATTTGTCAACACTGGACTTCCCCTTCGTATCTCTAAGTCGGCTTAGGTCTTTGTAATCATAAAGTGCTTTGGCCACAGCCTTCTTGTTTATGCTAATAAAAGAAGACAGGGCAGTAAACAGATTTAGCATTCCCACTTCATTATGTTCACTTTTTATATACACAAGTCAGGAAATAAAAGGGCCATAATCCAGAGCCAAACAATCCCTTATTATCTCCTTAGTCAGTACAGCCTCCAAAGTTTGCCAAATTGCTAGCCATAACTTGATTGGCTGCACCCTAAGCAAATAATCAACATAGGGAAGTCCCAATTCATTGTGGCAGATAAAGTGCGAGGCTGAGATAGGGACCAACGGTAGCCTTCTACAGAACCTATTCTCTTCCTTTTGAATGGCAATATACTTAGCAATTCCCCACACCTCAACCCCATATATAGCAATGGGTGCCCACTGAGAACTTTATATTTTTAAAATTGGTACCAAAGAACCCCCACCCTTGGGCTGAGGAAGATTGCATAGTGACCAAATGGCTGATGACAGGAAAGATGTTAACACTGCTTAGGTACTAATTGACAAAGTCATATTCGGAAGGGATCTGTACATTGGTCACAGACCATAACATGAGATTTATTAAAATTTGTTTGTAAATCCAGAGAGGACATCAAATCAACAAATACATGAACTAACTGATGTAATGCCCTAGGGGTACAAGCTAGGAGCACAGCGTCTTCTGCATAGAGAAGCATGGGGAGTGGTTTACCCTGAATTGCTGGAAAATCAAGAGTAACCTGAATCAAATGAGATTGCAAATCATTAATATACAAACTTAATTAAAGAGAGGCCAAAACACACAGCTGTCTCACTCTGAGATGGATTACACTATCCCCTGTCACATCACCATGCATGCTGATGCAAACCCGGGCCCTCATATCTCTGTGCAAATAAGCAAGAAAATTAACTACAACTGTATCCAGACCTCGGGCATCAAGTGAGTGCCAAAGTTTATCCCGATTCACGCAATCAAATGCTGATGAGAGGTCCATAAATGCTAGACAAAGCAAGGCTTTTTTAGCCACCGTGTACTTGCCTAAAACCAAATTAAGGTTAACACATTTCTCAGTGGTTACAACATTACGCCTGAACCCATATTGCCATTGATGAAGAACAGACTTGTCATTTACCAAGAATCTTCACAGTGGAATCAATAAGTGAAACTGGCCTATAACATACCAGAGATGAGCAATCCCCTTTATTAAATATAGGTACAATAATGGATGTACCCCAAGTCTCAAGTAAAAAAGAGTGTGATACATTTCTAAAAACATTACTTAATAAAGGGACCTACAAAGCAATAATGCATTTAATAAGATTAATAGGGGCCCCATGTGGACCTGAAGCCTTTCCACCCATGCTCAGAATTACACTTCCCTCTACTTCTTCAAGGGTACAAAGAGGAATAGAGGATGGGACAGCTGTATAAATAGCATTAAAGTGGGTCCTTCAAAACACTGGCAACAATATTACAAGCAATAGTACTAGACGATCTTATAGTGTGCTCAGCATCTAACACTGAAGCCCAAAATACCTTATTATTACCCTATTTAGAGGCCTGGACTATTATTTCCCATTGTGCAGACACAAACTCCTGCCAGCGCTTAGCTGTAGTTAGTTTATAATGTTTGAGGCATCGTGCTACCAAAACAGGATCCCTTGGGTTAGCACCAAGAGCCTGGTATGCAGCAGAGCAACCTGAGTTAAACCACCTGGGGTTGTCTGCCACTGATTTCATCAGTTTCAGAAGGACCATCCTGATACCAGAGCAGACGTTTGAAAAAGCTTCCACCACCCAGGAACCTTGCAGCTCTTCAGCAAGACAGATTAATCTGTTCAAAATTATCTTTAATCACTTATGTCAGGGTTTGAGCAGGGTCAGACAATCTCTAAACCAACCTTAGGTTATCAGTGCTGGGTTTCAAGTGACATGTACCAACATCCTGCCTATGCTTTGCCCTAAAGTGCAGAGATAACGTGGCCTCCATGGGGTTATGATCACTATAACATGAAGAAAGGATCCTACCATGCAATATTAGGTCCTCCGAATTCCAAGTAAAAAATACATAGGCCCTCATTACGACCTCTGCGGTCTTTTCACATGACCGCCGAGGTACCGCCGTGCTGAAGACCGCCAGTGGTGGCCCTCTTCCGTGCCGCATATTATGACCGCTGGCAGCCCTCCGTCCTTTTCCGTATGGAAAGCCACCAGCAGCCATACTGGCGGTCGGCGGGAAAGTGGAGGCTGCTCAACCTCCACCGCCATGTCAACAGAACACCGCCCACAGAATCGCGTCCCATGATTCGGTGTGGTGGTGTTCTGGTGACGGTGTGCTGGTGGCGGAGCTGCCCCCATGGATCCTGTCCCCTCCCGGAGGGCCAACAGACAAGGTAAGTTGATCGTCCGTTAGGGGAGGGGGGTGATGTGTGTTGTGTGCGTGCATAGGGGTATGCGTGTGAGTGTGTAGAGGGGTTGTGTGAGTGCGTGTATGCGTGCGGGGGTGCTGTGTGTATGGGAAATGTGTGCGGGTCGGTCGGTGTGCATGTCTGTTTGTATGTGTGCGGGTATGTGTGGTCGTTATGTATGTGTGCATCTAGGGGTGCGTGTATGTGCATGTTTGGGTGAGGGTGGGGAGGGGGTTGTGCCACCTTTGGGGGTGACGGGGCAGGGGGTGTGGGGGGAGGACTCGTGGGGGGTGTAGGAGACCCCTATCAGTGCCAGGGAAGGAGTTCCCTGGCACTGATAGTACCTACCGCCATGGATCTCATGGCGGTTCCCAATCATCTGAAATCCACGGCGGAATGCAGGGTCCTGATACCGTTGGCGGTCTAGTCACGGCCGCGGGGCTGGAGACCGAAATCTCCAGCCCAGCGGTCATCACCGCCATGGCGGTCGGAATGGTGAAGTGGCGGATGACCACCGCGGTAACCGCTACTGTCATAATTCCATTTTTGTTTCCGCCGGCCTGTTTGCGGTCTTACCGGCGCTTTACCACCGACTGCCAGGGTCGTAATGAGGGCCATAATCTATTATTGACGATCTGCCCTGCCTCTTAAAAGTAGGGACTGTGCTAGTGGGCAAGACCGAGATGGCCAACACATTGACCAAGTCAAAAGGGGCAAGAAAGGAACAAATTCAGCCCTAGGAGATTGATAGAGGCATAAAACTCCAACTGTTAAACCTCATAGTTTACAGGTAACAGCACATTGAATTCATCAGTAAGACAGAGATATAGCACATGCCCAGAGCAAGCCATATAATGAGCTAAATCTGAAATAAATCTAAATCAAGGAGGAAATCTGGTGTTGGAAATACCAGTGAAGTCATTATTCAAAAAATTCACAATATAAAAAGTAATGGCTGATTTAACAACTATCGTCTGAAAGTTGCTATCATTATGCTCAACAATAGAGACTTTCTCCCCAAAACAGCACTAACCCAAATTGCCAAACCCCGAAGTATACCCATTACATGAGGGAGTTGCACAGACACTAAAACACTGAAAGCCATCAACTACTATGGCCATTGTATCCCAGGTTTCTTGGAGCAAGATAATATCATATCTGCTGACAAAGAGTAGCCAGTCAGGCAAGGCAAACTTGGATCTAAATCCGGCCACTTTCCAGCTCAGAATTCTGAGTGAAATTGTGCCTCTGCCCTTAAAATTATCACTAATGCACTCTAGAGCCCCTGAGTTAGCTCCATCTTTGGTAGGCATAGAGGCCATGTTGGACAAATTAGGTTAGGAGGGCTCCATCACCTCACCGATGGCCACCACCACAGTAGGGGATACACAAATCTTAATAACCCCGATTGACTCCCACTCTCCAGGAGACACCATAGTGGAAATAAGGGGACATTGACTGAGTCAATCAACCTGTTCCAGCTAGAACATGAATTAGAACAGAGAATGCTGACCAGTGTACCCATCTAAGATCTCATTTGAAAAGAGTGCAGAGTGGGAGGTGGCAGTTTATAAAAGTAGCCAATGGAAGGATAACCACCTCAGTCTCAACGGTGCTTCGAGATTCTTTGTTACATAGTATCTCAGGAACACAGGCAGGCCTTTGGAAATTTACAACAATACAACCCCCCCTAATGTTTTTAACAGAGTGGCTAGCCAACTGGCCCGCCTCACCATGATTATCTTGTTTGTCCCCCAAGCATTAAAGCATTTGAGCACATATAGATAATGGGCAACCTTGTTCCTTAATTGCTCCCACAATTCTTCCTGTCCCGATTTGAGTAGCAAAACTCCATGTAGGATTTACACATATGGGCAAGATGAAGGTGGAAATCTCAGGATGATTTGCAAGTCAGGGGCTAAGTGCCCATCACCTAAAGGGGAATCGGGGGGTGAGAATTATAAACATATTGCGGAGGATTGTTACCAGTAGTCATTACATCAGCTTGCTCCCAGGCTATGGAATTCTTCGGACACCCACTGCTACCCATGCCTGTCACACATACATCGCCAAGGACAGTTTGAGAAGTCTGTGATGGTGTTGAAATACAGTCAAAAATGTGCTCTTGCCCAACAGTTAGACTTATTGGTTTGCTGGCCTTCAAGATGATTCAAATGTTCGATTAGAGATTTCAGTTTTTTACGAGAATATTGCCAATTCTGACATATAATGACTCAGTCAATGAAATGTCCACAAGCAGAGACTCACCAGTCTGCAGAGCCATAGACTGTGTAAAGGGTCTAGAACTAGATGCCCTTTGCATAAGCGTTGGCAGCTGAATCCAGGAAAATAAATGCTTTTTACTGGGCGTAGAGCACAACGGCTGTTTCCTCTTCACAGCTACTGATTTACCCCCTTTCCTTTTGCACTTAGAGTTAGCAATGGAAACAGGCTGTGAAGTGGAGAGAGAGTTGCCCCACAGTTTCAGTCATTCTGGTTCCTGAACATAAGGGTGATGGATACTCCCCTGTCAGATTTGCAGATGTAACAATATTTAGTGCAACAGCAGTAGAGCAAAAGATTAAGGCGCAGCCAGGGTCACACCAGAGTCTATTGAGAGCCTGCGCTCGGCCAACTCAGTGTCACTTGATACAATTCCAATAACTCTTTCTATCATCCTGTCAATAGTCGCAGAAGGGCGTATGCCAGCAGCTCTCTCATCACTCTTACATTTCCCCATGACAGCACCTTACCTGCTGCACAGCTGTAAAAAGGTTAATAAGCAAGGAAACAGCAGAAGGGCAAAGAGAGGGGACCCAGTCTTTGCCCTGGCACGTCCCACACAGCAGGAGCACCTCGTGGGCTAAATCCTGTGAAGCACTTCCAGGCGCAATGACACCAATGCAGCAGTGCAGCAGGCGAAGGTGAGACTTGCAATCCTGCTTTCCAATGGCCCCCGCTCAGTGCCAACTGACTGAGGAAAACGAGCCTCCAAAGCAATCAAGCTTAACTTAGAGGCAATATATAGAGAGGCAGATTTATGAAAGGTGGCACTGCACCTAGTGCGGTGCCACTTTTCTTGCACCCCTTAACGCCCCTCTAGCGCCACAATGTGTGCGCTGTATTAATTATACAGCACACCATGGCAGTACTTAGGGAACTAGCGTTAGAATTTTTTATGCTGATTCAACACTTTCCAGGATTAATGTAAAAAATGTTGATGCTAATCCTGCAAAGCACCCAGAGGCCCACTGGAACCAATGGCAGCCTCATTTTAATGCCTCCCCTGACCATTTCTTTGCACCATTTTTGCATCCCCCCAACGGGGGAACTCCCCCTTTGTATACATGATGCCTGGTACAGGCCTAATATAGCACAAAGGGTTACAAAGTGGTGCAATGCCACTTTAAAAATTTGGCATGGATATTTTGGCTTTGTATGGCCACATTAAAGTTAAAAAAATGACACCAATGTGGCTCAAGGAAGCTCAGGGGCTCCTAAATCTGCCCCAAAGTATTTGAGCATTGCATACACAGCAATAAAATGAAAACTCAACACAAGGAAATCCCACACCACTTTAGAAAAATAGAGTAAAGTTTAATAACTTATTTGACACCAAAATCACAAACATCTAATCAGTAGAACTGGAGATATGCAATTTTAAAGATTTCAGGTACGTATAGCATCTACAAGCACCTATCTCAAAGCATCTGGTTGTGCGGGTGGGGCTAGGTTTCAAGTTCAGACTGACTGTTATGGAACGTGGGTCAGGTACAGGGACTAGGTCAGTCTTACTGAAAAACTAAGGGGCATATTTATACTCTGTTTGCATCAAATTAGCGTCATTTATTTTACACTCTAATTCGGTGCAAAACTAACTCCGTATTTATACTTTGGTGCTAGACCCGTCTAGCACCAAATGTATGGAGTTAAAGTCATTTTTTGGAAGTGGAAACCTATCTTGCCTTAATGAGATGCAAGGTAGGCGTTACCGTGCAAAAATGACTCTATGGCTTTAACACAATATTTATACTCCATTGCAAAAATGGTGCACGGAAGGGAGGAGGGGTCAAAAAATGGTGCAAAGCTTGCTTTGCCCCATTTTTTAACGCCTGGGTCAGGGCAGGCGTTAGGGAACCTGTGGGCCTATTTCCATAGTGGAACACACAGGTGCCCTCCCCAGGCCCCAGGTACACCCCCACCCACACCAGAGGGACAGCGTAGGATGGGGGACCCCATCCCTGGTAAGTACAGGTAAGTATTTTATTTTATTTTTAAAAGGGCCATTGGGGGCCCTGAAATGGGCCCCCTACATGACACTGGCTGCATTGGCCATGCCCAGGGGACCCCGTCCCCTATGCTGGCCATTGGGGTGTTGGGCATAACTCCTGTCTTTTATGAAACAGGAGTCATGTGGTATGGATGGTTTGGCATCAGAAAATGACTCTAGGCAGGTTAGAGTCATTTTTCTTACTCTAACCAGCCTAAAGTCATTTTTATGGTGCAAAAACCCCTTCTTCCATACTGCTAGCCCAACCCGACTAAAGTCATTTCTTTTGCCACTAGCCTACCCTTTGCACCTGCTTGCACCATTCCATAAATATGGTTCCCGGCTGGTGCACAGAAATGGTGAAAGCCGGTGCTAAACTTTTTGGGGCAAAACTGAGTTGGCACCATATCACTCTCTCACTTGACACTGAGAAGGCCTTCGACCTGATCGAATCGTGTTATCTTTTTGAGACCCTGAAACACTTTGGTCTGGGAGAGGGGTTCATAGCCAAAGTCCGTTGGCTTTACGACTCCCCCACAGCACAGGCAATTGTGTGGGATTCCTCTCTGATGTGTTTTACATCCATCAGGGAACCCAGCAGGGTTGTCCACTGTCACCGTTGCTATTCCTCTTGGCAGTCGAGCTTCTGGCAGCTACTATCCGACGGTCACCCCTCATAGCTGGCGTCCCTATCCCGAAGGTCACTCCACAATTTACTTGTATGCCGACTACATTTTACTCACACTCATAGACCTCTCTTGTTCCCTACCAGCACTGCGAGAAACACTGGCAGAATTTGAGGCACTATCAAGATATAAAATAAACTGGGATAAGAGTGAACCTCTACCCTCTGTCACCAGTAACCATGAGTGCAGTTCTCGCGACCCTCCCATTTTCCTGGAAACAATCCTGCCTTAAATATCTGGGGATCCTCGTCAACAAGGGCCTATCCCACATGGTACAGGATAATTTGGAACTTCTGTTTGATCGCACAAAACGTGATTTTGAAAAATAGTCCCAATTGGGGCTCTCTCTTAGGGGAGAGTACAAGCTGTATGCATGGTCACCCTGCCACAGTACACTTATGTGTTAGGGATGGTACCCCTATTAGTACCTCTGTCAATGCTCAGGAAGGTGGATGCCTGCATATGTAAATCTGTGTGGGGATCTCTCAGACCATGGCTTTCCAAAGCTAAACTCTGCATGACGGGAATGCGGGGGACTGGAATTGCCTTTTGTAGAACACTGTACGTTGGCATTGCACCACTCGCAGTTGGTCTTTATGCTTCCGGGTGTATCAGACCCACCCCTGTGAGTCAAGGCAGAGAAAGAACTCTTGAATATGCCGCCAGGAATAGATCTGCTTTCTAGGTCTGGAGCCCCCCCAGCCACAACCTACTCGACCAGTTATACAGACTGTTGCACTCTTGGTGTCAGGCTCATCGCCTCCTGGGAGTGGATCCATGGATACCTAGGCATGTGCCACTCTGGGGAAATGCAGGTTTCCTAATGGGGGGAAAGTGGTTGATTGGGAGGTGTAGCAGACTAAGGGCATTTTCTCCATTGATCAACTCTTAGATAATGGGATGCTGAAATCGTTCCCGGCGTTGCAAGCTGAGTTTGGGCTCCCTGACCAACGCTTTTGGCAATACCGACAGATCTCACACTGTCTCCGCAGCTGATTGGGGACCCGCCCGTGGACCCTTCAACATTCACCGGGGCTCGAGTATTTACGAATCTGGGATTCCTCCCAGGGAATGACGTCAGGGCTGCACAATATACTGAATCAACATATAATCTCCCTGCCCCTTCTCACCTCCCTTAGGGCCCAATGGCAAACACAATTGCAAGTAGATTACAATATGGAAGACTGGACTGACCTATTGGAGGCACGGGAACGCCGGGCTCAAGAGGCAAGAATGAAATGTTGTCTTTTCAAAACTCCACATGGCTGGTACTGGACACCACAGAAGCTTAGTGCAACTGGACTATTGCCCCACGCGACTTGCTGGTGATCTCCCTACCCCCATTGTGACTTACTACATATACTATGTGACTGTCCGAATATACAACCATATTGGGAGGCATTTGGGGTCACATTGAGGGAGATCCCACCCTTGCCGCCCTCTCTTCTGAAAACCCTGCTTCTTCTGCACGATACTGGCGATCTCCAAGGCATGTCCCGCATACAACTCTGCCTCTTGCATACAGCGCTGACAGTGGCTAAACTTTGTATTCTCTGACACTGGTGTGCAGCAGTGCCCCCTCCCACAATGAATGGCTGTTGCCAATGTTCCAAACAGCTGCCCGTGAACATATCATTTACAACCTACAGGACAAGACAAAGATTTTCCTTCAAACATGGGCCCCATTTCTAGCGAGTACCTAAAACCCTCACTCTTTCCCCTAGTTCCTCTTCCCCTCCTCCCCCCATATTCCCCTACCCTTCTGCCGGTCGTGGTCACCTGCTCATCCTTTCTTTTCCTGTCTTCCTCCTTCTCTCTCTCCAGTCTTCTCATCCTTCTCCTATTTCTCTCTATTCCTCCTTCTTTCAGGATCTTCTTTCTTACCTTCTTCATTTTTCTGCTTCTCCCTCCCTCTCTCTCTCTCCCCCTGCTCTCTATACCTCTCCTTGCCTTTCCTATCTGTGCTCCCTCCCTCCCCCCTTCTCTCTACCTCTGTATATCCCTCCTATGTGCACGTCCATCTCCTCTGCCTCCGCAATAAGTTATCAGCCCCCATTGCTTACTATTACTCCTCTGACACCTCCAACTCCTTCATTGTGCTGTTGAACCTTGCTGCGACACACATGTGCACTGGGGTCCTGGAACTGGTATGGATGTCCACCACCTCTCTCATAAGGCGAGCACACACAGGATTACTTCAGCATTCTGTTCTCAAGAGTTATGGCGATGAGCCCAGCTCCGTTTCATTGCCTCTGGTCGGCATCGTCACCTTCTAATACCTGGATGTTTCCCAGAAGCTGGCAATGTTGGGGGCCTTGTTCATGTCCCCATTTATATAAATTCATACTTACGCCCATATCGCTCAGCTCTTTTGACATTATGACACTGCAGGTTCTTGCTGAGGTTTTGACTGCTGTTCTAGATTTTGGCATCTTGCTATTGGAGAAGGATTGCTGTTCTGCTCCCTCGTTCTGCTTCTTTATTATGCTCTTGTGTATTATCAAATGTCATGCATAACTGTTTTCTTGCTTATAAATTTCAATAAAGAACTGCGAAACATGAAAAGAAGAACAATATTACCAACAGAATAGTGCTTGAAAACATGCAGGTGGGCCTCGGAAGTGAGCTGTAACTTTATTTCTGTTTTGGGACATGCCCTCCATGAAAAAAAACACCTCCTCAACCTGCCATGCCCATGTTGCTGCTCTTCCTCAAACAATTGAAAGTTCTGGCAGGGTGACTGTCTCAAAGAAAAAAGTATAAAGTTGAGTACGGGAGCAGGAACAATAGGCAACACAGATGACTTCTCCATTGAACAGCCACGGATGATCTGCATGGGTGTGAGAAAGTAGCCTCTTTCTAACATGGTTACACCAACTTTTGGCCTATTTGTGAGCATGCGTCAGTGTGTTTTTACTGTTTCACTGGGATCCTCCTAGCCAGGTCCCCAGTGCTCATAGTGAAAACCCTATACAGTATGTCAGTGTGCTTTGCCTGTCTCACTGGGATCCTGCATAGCCAGGACCAAGGTGCTCATAGTTTGTGGCCTAATGTGTGTGTTGTCAGTAGTGCTTAAATGTGTGACAGAGGCTCTGCTAACCAGAACCTCAGTGCCTATGCTTTGTCTGCTTCCAAATTAGTCACTATAGGCTAGTGACTTCATTTGCCAATTCCAATTAGCACACTGGACCCCCTTATAATCCCTAGTATATGGTACCTGTCAGTAATCCCCAAGGTGCCTCCTGCGTTATCTGTCAGCATCCCCAGACATTAGGGTTAAATCATATCTCTGTTCTTGTTTAAACCTTCATGTTTCTAACTAAACATAATGTGCTGTGTTACACAATTGGTTTTATCAACGCTTGTTTGCTAATGTGAGTAGGTGTAGACAAGTGCTTCTAATTGGGCATGGTGACTTTATTTTCATCCACATGTGGAAACTCAACTGCTTTCCTGATGGGCAGAAGTAGCAGAGTGAAACCTCCCTCCATGCTTGGCTTTGATTTGCTTCCTGATCTCAGCATCTGACTTGGCAGTCCAGCCCCTGCTCTCATCCTCGTATTCAGGACTTTTGAGGCAATTCTTTTCTTAGTTCCTGTACAAGCTGGCATCAGGCATTCCTCCAGCACACTAGAAAAGACTGCAGCTAAGTGACTAGTATTCTTCAGGGAGTTTGTTCTTTGAGCGCTGCGCTTTCCTAGAACAGCTGGTGTATTTCAGACCTCGTATTTTGGCAGAGTGCTTATCTTGAAGAGACAAATGCATTTCTGAACATTCTATATTAATATTGTAGTTACTTGCCTAAATGTGCATCAGGAAATCTGCTTGAGCTCAAGTACTACAAAAAGGGACAGTGCAATTTTAAAAGAGCATTTACGTGACTTTTCTTTCTCTAATAGCATAACTCTTGGATTTAAATTGTGTCATTCATGCCTGTGTTTCAGGTTTGGGGAATTTGCTTTTTGAAATGTTTTTCACACACACAGTGAAACCAAAACAAACTGTGCCACCCTGATTGTTTGAACTCAGAGTGGAGATTTGTATTTCTTGGATTGTTATTGTTCCTTTTAGTTTAGCCCTATGCATGCAGGTAACTTATATGTGATATAATGAATGCCCTTGTTTGTCTTTCTTTTGCATAAGTGAAACCACAGTTCTAATTGTAGTGTGCAACAGTGAATCTCTGTGAAGCCACTTTTGCAGTACTTATTGTTATGGCACTCAGTTTGGGTTTTTGGTAATGCTGTGTTAGTAATTGGGCCAACATTATTATTATCCAAGAAAATTATTGGTGCATCCTGGTGTTTTTCTACTAATCCCTTGCCCATATCAGGTAGAGAGATTCAGTTTCAAGGATGTTGGGTGCACTAACTCTACTATCACTCTGTCAACAATGACCTGCCCCCCGAAGATACAGGGTGCCTTGCTGGACCAGCAAGACGTGGCAGTGTTTTGTCTCTTTCTCTTCCATTTCCCCTTTCCTTTTGGGACATCTGCCTGGGCTTCTGTGACCACCAGGAAGTGCCTGAGAGGTGTTCCAGGAGGTTGGGGAGCATACCATCGCCCCTGCAGACATCCTGCTTTTCAGGTGAGTGGCCCGTCTCGACAGCACCTAGATACCCAGGGCACTGGGGTTCCAGAGGATCCTTATAGGCTGCACCATTTCTTTTGCCACCCATAAGGAGCTCAGACAAACCCTTTCATTGGACTGCCACTACAGCCTGCGTGAAATAGTGTACACACACTATTTCACAGCCATTTTCACTGCACTTATGTAACTTATAAGTCACTTATATGTCTAACCTTCATTTACTGAAAGCTAGGTGCAAAGTTCCTAAGTGTGAGGGCACCCTTGCACTAGCAAAGGTGCCACCACACAGTCCAGGGCCATTACCCCGTGAGTGCGGGTACGCCATTACACATGTGCACTTCATATAGGTCAATACCTATATGTAGCTTCACAATGGTAACTCCAAAAATGGCAATGTAAGGTGTCTAAGATCATGGAATTGACCTTCCATTCCAAATCAATCTGGTATTGGGGAACCAATTCCATGCATCCTGGGGGCTCCACCATAGACCCCCAGTACTGCTAAACCAACTCTCTGAGGCTTGCACTGCAGCTATAGCTGTTGCAACCTCCCAGACAAGGTTCTGCCCTCCTGGGGTCTGAACAGCTCAGTCCCAGAAAGGCAGAAGAAAGCATTTCCTTTGGGAGTAGGGTGTTACACCCTCTCCCTTTGGAAATAGGTGTTAGAGGCTTGGGAGGGGTAGCCTCCCAGAGTCTCTGGAAATGCTTTGAAAAGCACAGATGGTGCCCTCCTTGCATGAGGCAGTCTACACGTGTTCAGGGACCCCCAGTCCCTGCTCCGGTGTGAAACTGGACAAAGGAAAGGGGAGTGACCACTCCCCTGTCCATCACCACCCCTTTGGGAATACTCTAAACCACCCATAAGGTAGGGTGCATTGTGTTTAAAAAGTTGGACATGTACTTTTTAGTTCTACATGTCCTGATAGTGAAAAATGTCTAAATAGTTTTTTCACTACTGCAAGCCCTACCTCTCCCATGGGTTATCTTATTATACTTAATAAGTGATACCTTTTGTGTGGGAGCTTGAAGGTATGCCAAGTTTGGGGCCCAAGGAATTGTAATTTTTAAACCCTCATTAATGGTAAAGTTTGATTTTGATCACAATTCTGAAAATGCCACTTTTAGAAAGTTGACATTTTCTTGTCCTAACCATTTGGTGCCTGCAGCCTGGTCCTCGGTCACACGATTAGGTGTATTGTTGGCAGCTGGTCTTTGTGTATTCCTCTCAATAAGTACCAATAAAGGAGGGTGGGATGAGCCATCCTGGTTCAATGGTTGGCAGAGCTGTCACCTACTACACTTGCACTTTGAAGGCACTGACCCAGCTCATACAGAAACATACTAACACTAGTCTATTGTACCCCAAGATAGACTGGGAGCAGGGCAGGGAGGCAGGAAATTCCAGAAATCTCAGTTGGGGGTACATTTCAGAAGCATCTACCTCTTCAAAGTAGGCACCAGGTATAACATAAAGGCCCTCAAAACCACTCTTCAGTACACTGCTGGACCTGTGGATGCCACAGAAGGACACCCAGCTGCCCTGCTGCTTCAGGCCAGCCCTCCTTGCTGAGAAGGAATACTGGACCTGCACCCTTCATCCTAGGCTGAAGTGACTCCAAGTGTCCGCTGCCTGACCTCTTGTTCTGAGCTACAGTGACATAAAAAGCGCTAGAGGCCTCCCTGCATGTGCCCAGCTGACCTGCTGCCTGGACCTGCAACTTAAACTGTCTGAGCCCTGCTGGAGTTAGTTCTTGATCCCCAAGAGGTGCCACTCAGGCCCTAGATACTTGGTGTGGAAGCAGTTAAGGTCCAACATATAGCTCGGGTGAACCAGACTTTTCGTGCAGCACCAACCACCAATGATGACCGGCAACGCCAGATCTTCACTTCACGCTACAGCATTGACAGCCCCCTGTGTCTGCTCACTTGAATCTCCGGGAAAGACCATCTGCCATGCCTGACAGGATCTTCACTTTACAGCGGTGGCCTCCCACAATGCCTGGCCTGCTCTTTGTGCTAAAGTGACAACCATCTATGATGCTCATCCTGCTTCTCGCCGCCTGCACCCGGAATGGAACTCTTCATGCTGACTTACTGGAGGATCTCCAAGGTAAAAATCTCAGAAGGGTATGATGGATAAGAGACGGAATTACTTTTTTGAGGTGGGATGCCAAGATGCTAGCCAGTATCTTAACATCTCCGTTGAGGAGGGAAATGGGACGAAAGCTGCCACATAATAAGCGGTCCCTCCCTGGTTTCGGGAGGACCGCTATGGATGCCCTGTTACAAATAGGATACAAAGATCCTGTAGTGTCTGCACCCCAAAAGGCTTCATAGAGAATGCGAAGTGTGCAACCTCCAAGTTTGAGTTTGGTAAGAATATATCGGCCGTTCGGGTCAGACCACGACTGGAGCACCTTAAACTGTAAGGAACGGCGAAGGTTAATCACGATTCCACATTTGCGCTAAGAGCCAGAGCCTCTAGACAAGGACGGCAAGCTACCACTATAAAGCACTTTGCCACCCCAGTCACGGTGCAGATTTTTGGATTCCAAGGACGATAAATGTGTTTCTTGCACGAGGGCAATATCTGTGTGTTTTTATCGTAAATAAGAAAGGACCTTCTTTCTTTTAATATACTGTGTGAGGCCGTGAACATTTCATGATACTGTTGTCAATGGCAGAGTGGTCCTCTATACCAGGGACCGTCATAGTTGTCTGCAGTAGTAAAAAAGGGTACTTATGGGTCTAGAAAACACGGGGAGGTGACTGAGAGTTCCTAAGTCAAAGTAGGCGGTAAAGAGAAAAATAGACACGGGGAGGGGTAAGAATGGAGGACGGGGAGATGGTCATAGTCAGGAAATGAAAACCAGTCAAATAAGAGGAAAAGAAGAAGGGAACGAGAGAAAAGAGAAGAGGAGTGAGTGAAAAAGAAAGAGACAGAGAGAAGAGGGGGAGTAGCTATACAGCTCACGGAGGGTGAGGGGGAATTAATCTAAGATCGTTATGTGGGCAAGGGGGCACCCTGTGTGGGCCAAACGCTGTCAAGCCGCGGGTCTAAGCCTGTGAGACCCGCAACTAGGTGACCACAGATGGGGGCAGGCAAGGATCTGACTGGAAGAAAAGAGAACTACAATACCAGAATGTAGGAGGGGAAGCCAGGAGTTAGGAAGGGAGAAGGGAGAGGAGGAGGGCCGACAGAGAGGGAAGGGGGGCGGGGCTAACAGGGAAGGAAAAGAAATAAAAGATAGACCAGGATGGGATGGGTGGGTCCCCTGAAATGCCCCTCAGGCAGCAGAGATATACTCACAGACACATTGTGATTGAGGACGGAGGAATGGAGGGCAGAGGAGCAGGGATAGAGTCTTGAGAATAGAAGGGGGGTAGGAGTTCCATTTGAGCGTCATTCAGGTAGGACATGAGGGGGAAGCAACACAGCGGAAGCGAGCGGGTGGAAAGGCGCAGTACCTTGTGGGATAACAGAACCTTAAACACATGAACCAGCATTGCTCCTAGGAGAACAGTTTGCTATAAAACAGTTGTTGTGAAGCAAACAGAGCGGCAGATGCAAGGGAGGCACCACATACTGGATCTAAGAATTCCTTTCTGGAGAGCAAACGGAGGACACCCAGATGTCAATCCATAAGGCAAAATCATCAGTATTAATAACAGTGATGTCAACAAGGACAGAATAGCAGAGGAATGCATGCATGATACTTAGGGGGTTATTCCAACTTTGGAGGAGGTCCGTCCCAAAAGTGACGGAAAAGTGACGGATTTACCACCAGCAGTATTACAAGTCCATTATATCCTATGGAACTCGTAATACGGCTGGTGGTATATCCGTCACTTTACCGTCACTTTTGGGACAGATTAACACTCCTCCAAAGTTGGAATAACCCCCTTAGTGTTCAGGGGATGATAATTCTGGAGATCCTGTGACAGACCGCGGGCGGTCCAACAAATGTCCTCATGAAACATGGCAGTCCATCAGTCAGCAGGTGGCAGGGGCTTCAGAGGGCAACTTGATTTTTCTCTGTGTAGATCTTGGGTAATGTCTACCACTGCCTGTAGAGCCACATCTCTCCCATCCTGAGACCTCGGTGGACGATCCAGAAAGCGACCCCTTTTCTGCAATGTAAAGGAGGTGCGGAGGTAACAAGCGTAGAAGGACTGAACAGCAGGACTGCGGCTTCATGGTCCATTGGTTGGGCAGAGAGGCCATCTAAGTAGGAGCGCAAGTCCATATGATCAAAAAAGTCCTTGGAGTTACTGTTCACTGTTATCCACATGTGAGCCGGTTTGAAGAGCCCAAATTTAATGTTTAGATGACGCAGCTGAGGTCGAAGTGCAAGGAACGTTTTCCTTTTTTCATTTGTTTTACAGGAGTCTGCAGTAATATGAATTTCTTGACCATTATGACAATATGGGCCGTGCACTCTCGCTGCCAGTGGAAATTGGCGGACCTGTTCATGTCGTAAGAAGCACGCTATGATGGGACAGGGCCTCTCGGCATTGTTCCTGTGGAGGCGGGCGATCCTGTGAGCCCGCTGAAAGTCCAGTGTAGGAGAAAATGTAGGGCCTGTGAGGGTGGGAA
Source organism: Pleurodeles waltl (assembly GCF_031143425.1). Lineage (NCBI taxonomy): Eukaryota > Metazoa > Chordata > Amphibia > Caudata > Salamandridae > Pleurodeles > Pleurodeles waltl. The sequence continues at coordinate 530,404,826 of NC_090449.1, forward strand.
GCAAGTCTTTAAGGAAAGCTCTCAGATCCACAACCTCCTCTTTCTCTGGCAGACCAAAAAAGCAGACATTGCCTCACCTGCTCCTGTCCTCCAGATCTGTGAGTTCATGGTAGGGTTACTATCTTACTTTCGATAGTAGTCAGGCGATGATCCAGTTCTGTGACTTTGTCCTGGAAGCCGGCTATATCTATATGGATCGACTTCAAGTCTGCAGAGAGATCCGTAATCTTGGTCTCCTTGGCATCCAGACAATGGCCTACAGCGGAGATTTCCTGCAAGATACGCTCTGTGAGAGTGTTAATTTTCTAATATGTGTATTAATGATTTTGGTATAACTAAATGCATGATGAATTAACATGTAAAACGGGTGAGTTTTAAAAATGATTGCCACAGTTAATTTTCTGTTCCTAACTGAGCAAAACTCTAACTAAACATTGTGGTTATTTGCCACAATTCAATGCTTACATAAAAGTGCATTCGGAGCTTTAGTAGATGTGTCTAGAGCTACCCCTAGTGGGTTGCTGAATTATTTCCTACAAGGTCATCTTTTAACTGACAATTCCATAAGTTGAATGTTCTATTGTTTGAGAATGTTACTAGTATGTGTTATTTCCTCGAGGATGGAAGTGGAGTTGATACAGTACAAGTTTCTTCCTGAGCAGAGGTGTTTGGACAGAGATAGAACAATGGAGCTACAGATGAGATGGAAGAGGAAAAGTTACTGTTGAAGAAAATGTTTGAGATAATGTAGTATTGTCGTATTTTAGGTTATCAATTTAGTTGTTGATTGGCTAAAGCGTAACCACCCCATAGTCTGACCAATCATAAGCTTTTTATAGATAAGTATAACAACCTAGGTAGAATTTGCTAGAGTTCAGACAATGACCAGAGTTCCGATGAGTAGAGTCGGAGGAATAATCAGAGATTGACCAGAGAGAGAGAGATTCCAGTTTTCCTGTAGCAGTGTGGATTTATCTGTAGTTAGGCCCAGTTCTTCTGAAGACTTAAGTTAAAGAGTTTTTCTAAATTTGTGTTACTAAATTCTTTTCACATGAAGCCCAATATCTTAATGCCAATTTGTGGTTAGTGTGGGAATTAACTTGAGATGCTCATGACTTACATTAACATCTTTTGAGTGCTGTACTAATATATACTTTGCCATTATTACCAGTTTTGGTATTATTAATAAGTGTAATTCTCTTGGAGATTATTTGTTTGGTTGTCCTAATTAAGTTGATATATATAAGATGTTCTAATCAACCGTTATTAATCCTATATGCTTACCATTTGTGTTTGTGAGGTATTTTCATAACATTAGCATTGTTAATCTAGGGAAATACATTTTATAATTCTTCTTAATAAACTGGTGTGATTATTGACTGAGGTTTAATATCATTGATTGTGTTGATTATTGTTGATGCTCACATTGCTCATTGATGACATCCCTTCAAACCTATGTTGCTTCAATCCATCGTCCTCTAGCGCAGAATCCACTATTCAGTGTAAATAATAGCTAGGATTTTGTGGCTCTGCAGCAGTTTTTGGTAGCAGATTACGGTTAAGTCATTGTTTTTATGATGTCATAATGAGGTTAATGTGAGGTTCTTTTGGTAAAAATAAAATGATTGGGTTTGTTGAGTTTTCTTTTTCTAAAATGCTATACGGATTTGACAAAATGAGTTGCGAGTTGCCTTAAGTAACTTTCCTCGGTTCTTGGAGACCCTCTAGGTTGAAGGGTATGTTCCTAGCGGTGTATGATTGAATTGAGTGGAGTGATTTGCGCTTGCACAGCTTTAGCTAATTTGCAGATGGTTGAGGTGAATTTGAGTTTAGAGGAGGAGAGATACTCAAGTAGTTTTTAGATGGAGTGGGTGTACTCCTATAGGCATGAGAGTAGGGAACCGATGTTCTTCATTTGAGTGTGGAGCTTGATGCAGGAAAAATTATCTACGTGGTTGTTTATGACAGACCTAAGGAGTGAGGTCTGGAACTCCAGAGTATATTGACAAGTGTAGTGAGATATGTTGTAATTTGTTCCTATAATAGACCGATTTGCTGTGATTGGTAAGTCAAGTTTGAGAGAATTGGTGTGACTGGAACTATACTGCAGACTTGGTGAGTACTAAGTGCACTAGACAATAGTCCAAGGATCAGTTGAGAAGTGAAGTTTGTGGGTCGAATTTTACTCACGAATATGGAAACTGTGAAAAAGAGTAGGCGAAAGCTGAAGGCTACTTTGGAAGGTTCTTAAGTGATTGTTTTACCCTACCTGTAGTAAATGAACAAATTTGTTTTCTTATTTTTTTGGTTTAAGTTAGCTCGCAATTTAATATTGCATTGATTTTGTGTGAGGGTTGTGAAAGAAATTGGTACAATAGGCTTTGTCATCGTCTCAGCGAGTGTCCTGAGGAAGGGTGAATGTATTAGTGTAACGTAGTTGATGCCACGCCAGGATTAGTTGATTAGTGAGAAGAGTCACGCACTGATTCGTCAATCAGTCCGACAGTAGAGTAACGTGATTGGAAGGTGAGGGGGCGAAGAGAATTGTGGGTTCGTAGTCACTTTTCATTATTGATTGTTCTTTCCTTACTTTTTTTTACTATTTGTATTTGTTTATATTACCTGAGTTTGTTAAATAATTTTCGTTGTGGACATCAGGTTTAAACAAAATTCAGTTGAAAATAAAGTTTTTCAAAGCTTTGAGAACCACGCTGAGGGGTGATGAGTATATTCCGGCACTTAAAGGAGAGGTTTGTCCGCCAGAGAATACTCCAGCATATATTGTGTTTGAGGAGAAGGGTGCAGGAGCATGTATTTTGTTGAAACATTGAGTCAAAAATACAAAGAAAGAAGGTTATTTGGCTTTTCCAGATTATGGTATGTTCAATTTACGATTTTTTGATAATTTTATGTCAAAGATGTATACAGTTTAAAACCTTCACCGAGACCAGCATAATACAAAGTTTTAGCGATGTGGGAGCTGGTAGCTAAACAGCAAAAGGCATTAAAATTTGAAAGGAAAATGAAGAGAGTGGAAAAGACACTAGCGAATGCTATATGGGATGAAGAGCAGAAAAGGTGGAGAGTAGAAACATTACAGGGGATTAGATTATTTCCTGAAAGAATGAAGGAGGATGAGACTGAAACAAAAGATGGGAAGAAAAAGAAAAAGTGTTCAACAGAGACTAAAGAACCAAATTTGAAAGATTCAAAACGAGTCATGTTCAATGATGAAGAGATGGGTGAAGATGAGATAATTTCTCAGATTTTAGAGACTTATCCTCCAACACATGCGAATCAGAGGAGTGATAATAGATCAAATGGGAGTGGAATTAGTAAAATAATTCCTACTGCAATATCAACTTCAGAATTATCAAGGAGTATTCTGGACAATGAGAGAGTTCACATGCAGAGTAGTTTCAATGATTCATTGAGCAACAGACAGCAGTTTGCAATGAACATTCCTGAAATCCAACCAGATGCTCAAATTGAGAGGACAACTACTAATTTAGTGGTGTCACAAGGTCAGCAAGGGATGAACCTGAGAGAGCCTGTTCAAATACAGATTCCACAGATTCAGAGCATGGGTGCAGGATAGATGCAGAGGGATGGATCCTTAGCTAATCCAGATGCAATTACTGTGCCTATTACGATGGGTCCGGTAACTTCATTATATGCACGTTTAGATAATAGTGGAGTGAGTTCATAAATTAATTTGTCTCCTGTTGAGAATTCTGAAATTATATTCTATAATAATCAGGGGCAGAGAGCAATGGTTCTGCAACAATGTGCAAGTTCAGGTCAAGAGCGAGATGCAGGTGCACAAGCTAATGGTGTTTCATAGAAAGGTTTGTCTGCACAGGAAATAACAAAGTGGTTGGAAGATTTAAGCAATTCAAAAACACAAGAGAGGAAAGATAAAGAGGAAGAAACAATAAACAGAGTGAGATTAAACATGGAAGGAAATTAACTCTTAGAAGGGACCATGGGGGTAAACAGACTTGAGTCCTATACTAAAGCTCATTTGAGATATCTATGTAAAGTAATTACAAGAGGAGCAGACAGGGGTCATCAGCAGTTCCAAGAAGTAGCAGATGACAATGACATTGATTTGTCAAAAATGAAAACTCTGAAAAGAAGTTACAGATTAAACATGGAGGAGGAAGATTTTATACACATGAGATCTACAGGGATGAGAAAACATCTTAGAGAATTACTTGAGAAAGTACAGATTTGGAGCGCATTCGATAAATGGGAAGGCAGATGGGTCAAGAAAAGAGAAAGACCAAAGAAAGATGATCTGACCCAGGCAGGAGAGTCCGTGAAAATGCTGCTAATGAGAGAAACACCAGGAGGGAATTTTATACATGTACCTTGGAATCGGAGTGATATTATAAGTTTTACAAATGATTACCCAAGGTTGAGAGAGAAACCAATTGAGTGGTACCAGAAAACAGATAGGTTTGTGAAACTTGCAAAGTGGGAAGAACTGAATACAGTCTTTGATATTGTTGTTCCAGCAGATTTGTGGATTGAATGGAAAAGTAGTGTTGAATGGCCAACAAGTGAACCACAAAGAGATCTGAAAATATGGGCGACAACTCCTGAAGTAATGAAACATTGCTATAAGGTCATTGAGTTTCTGAAAATGAGAATTTCGCCGAAAAATGTTGATTGGCAATGCATAGATAGAACACCACAGGAAGGAAAGGAATCAGTTCATGCATACTATGAAAGGTTGTTGAAGATGTTCAAGCAATTCAGTGGTGTAGAAACAACTGAGAAAGAGAGCATGTATCACTTTGTGTTCAGGTTTGTTGGAGGGTTGAAACCAGAAGTAAGTCAAATGATTAAGAATCACTTAATTTGCTGGCAAGCAAAGCTAATTGATAGGTGTTGCAGTATGCTAAATACTGTAATGATAAAATTGAGTTGAAGCAGAAAAAGCTGAAAGAGAAAGCAATGGTGATGCAGATTGAGGCTGCACAGACAGAATTGCAGGGAATTTTTCAACTGCTGCCACAAGGAAATGGTTTGTTTCCGAGTCGAGGCAGAGGTTGAGGTGGAATGATGCTTCTGGTAGTCAATAGAAATGTGAATTTGAGTTCAGTGGTGATGCAGGATGAGCAGCAAAGGAGAAAGGTGTTACCTTGTCATATTTGCTGAATAATTGGACTTTGGAAACAACAGTGCCCGATGTTAAATCAGGGAGGAATTGTACAACAAACAAATGGTGTCAATTCATATCAGAGCATGACAGGACCTAGGATGGGAGGTCAAAGTCAAAATTTCCAGAACAATGTGAATAATATGCAAAGTGTTTAACCTTTACAGCCAATGCAACAGATACAAAATGCACAACATCAGGTACAACAGGTACAAATGCCACAAATGCAACAAATGCAGCCACATGTGCAGATGGTGCCTGTAGAGCAAATGCACATGCCAAGACAGATTCAAATGATACAGAGCCCTATAGAGCAGCAACAAGTAATGCTTTCACAAGTGGTCATGAATCAGAGTAAAATCAAATATGTAAAAACAGCTGAACAATTTAGTTTACACAGTGAGAATGAAACAAATGCTGAATGGCCATTGGATAGTTCAGATGAGGAGGAGTATATGATGGCCGCATCATTAGAAGTGGATCAGAGGGGTCCTTATGTGAAGGGTGAAGTATCTGGTCATGAGGTTAATTTTCTGGTTGACAGAGGAGCGACACGCTCAACAGTGAGAACTGTAGAAGTTCCAGATTTACCAATTTCAGAATGGACAGTGCAAATTGTAGGAGTTGTGAATAAACATTTGGCCAATACTCTTACAGAACCAGTTCTTGTGAAAGTTGGGAGTTTCAGAGATTACCATAATTTTGTTGTTTGCGATTCCAGTACAGTGTCATTATTGGGAAGAGACTTAGGGGGTCATTACGACCTTGGTGGTATAAGGCGCTTACCGCCGTGCAGAAGACCGCCAATACACCGCCTCGGCCGCGGAATTCCGCCACAGCTATTATGACCCACACCTCGGAATCCGCCGAAATTCAGACACCCACACAAGACCGCCACACCAAAGGTCAGCGATAAACATGCAGCAACAAATCCTCCACCTCCACGCCAACAGAAACACTCCCATGCTATTACGACCCACGAATTCACGCAGTGGTCTTTCAACCGCGGTATTCCATTGGCGGTACAGACCGCCGCGCTCAAAATACACACACAGCTCCAATACACGCCACATTGGACAATTCCAAATACACACACCTGATACACATACACACACCACTCCCACACACCCAACACAATATAAAACACACACCCACATCACACACAAACCCCTACGACCACAATTTCTGAGAGAAGGCCAGAGAGAGACAGCACAGAATAGAGAACCCCATCTCACGAGGCACACTACACCATCACCCACAAAACACCCACGCACAAAACACCACATACCACTACACTCACCACACTCATCAACACATACACCACCCCACACATCACACACACCACCCCATGGCACGCCAAAGACACCCCCGCTTCTCCGAGGAGGAGCTCAGGGTCATGGTTGTGGAGAAATCATCCGGGTAGAGCCACAACTATTTGTCTCACAGGTACAGCACACATCCATAGCCAGGAAATGGAGCTATGGCAAAGAATAGTGGACAGGGTCAACGCTGTGGGACAGCACCCAAGAAATAGATAGGACATCAGGAAGAGGTGGAACGACCTACGGGGGAAGGTGCGTTCCACGGTATCCAGGCACAACATCGCGGTACAGCGGACTGGCGGCGGACCCCCACCTCCTCCCCCACAACTAACAACATGGGAGGAGCAAGTCTTGTCCATCTTGAATCCTGAGGGCCTCGCAGGAGTCGTTGGAGGAACGGACACTGGTAAGTAAATTTTTAACTATCATATCCCCCACCCTACCTGCATGCTATCACACACCGCCACCCTCACACCCTCCCCTATCACCCCAAATCCTCACTAATCTACCCATGACACCAACCACCCATCCCAACACCAAGACCTGCATGACATAACTAAGCATGGATACCCAGCACTAAAGCATGCCCACTGCACAGACCCACAACACCCCCCAACCATCAGCACACAAGCCCCCACACAGGAATGCCTGCACTGGTGTACACGCACACCAAAACATTGCACACCATGAAACACACACATGCAATAATCATGTACTCATACCCCCACAGGAACCCGAAGGAACGTCACCCCACCAGAGGGTCCAGACAACACCACTCCACCCCCAGAAGAGGCCCACAGTGACGACAGCAGCTCTGCCCCACTTGATCTTGATGACCAGCCCGGACCATCGTGGGCCTCAGGACAGTCGGTTCCCCTTGCCCAGCCACAGCCTAACACCGAACTGCCACCCTCTGGGAACCCCAGCACAGCACCCACCCAGCGGGACCAAACCTCCCTACCCAGGACAGGTCAATCAGCGGTGTGTCCACCAATACAGGGCACCCAGGCTAACCCAACACCCCAACAACAACAGAGACCTGGGGGCAGTGGTAGTGGGCACACGGTCCAGGGGACGGAGGCACAGGAACACAGGAGAACTGGGAGGGCTGCTGTGCGACAGAGGGAGGACAGGCCAAGGGAACCCACTCTCAACGAGGCCCTCTCCTCCATCATGGGAGCATACCACCACTCCCAGGAGACGATGGCTACGGTACTGGGCAAGTTGCAGGAGACCCTGCATCTGCAGGAGGAACAGTATTTGGGCTTCAGGGAGGAGCTCAGGACCATCGGCTCCGCCCTGGGAACCATTGTAGGGGTGCTGACGGACATTCAAAAGACCTTGAGGGACACCGTGGCACTCCAAGGGGCCCCTGACACTAGCCACGACGATGAAATGCCCACCACCTCCGCCGGCGCTAGTGGACAGGATGCCCCGCCACAGGACCACCACACCAGCACTCCACCCCCTGCAGAGGGACAACCACCACGAAAGCGGTCCCTGAGATCCAGGAACAGGACAGAGCAAGATGGCAAGACCCCCGCCAGGAAATAAGACCACCCTGATTGTCCCCCACTGTCCCACTTTGTTACCCTGTCCAAATAGGAATTGCCCCAGCTCCACTTCCAATGGCCAGATGTGCAATGTACCTCTGAGACTAATAGACTGGACCCTGCCATGGACATTCCTCCACCATCACCCATCCCCATTTTACTACCCCCCTTCATTGTTATGCACTTAAATAAACACCCTTGAAACACTAATAAAACTGGAGTCAGTCAATGATTGTGAACTTTGTATTGTCAATTACAGTGTTAAAAAAGGTTACCCATTGGAAGGCCAACATACCAATGTCACACATCACAAGCCTTTCAAGGCTGCAAGCTGTTGACACGTAGGTTACCACATTAGTGAAACTGAAATGGAAGGGGACAAATCAGTTAACAAATAGGGAGTGAAATGTAGGTACAGGATAGAGGTAGACGTGTGAAAGTTAATATTATGTGAAACATGAAAATGTACTCATCTGTGTCTCACTGAAAATATTGCTGTATGACTGACTCCCTGTTGTCGTTTTCATCTTCATCAGCTTCTTCCTCATCACTGTCCACAGGCTCCACAGCTGCCACAACACCGTCATCTGGATCATCCTCCTGCAGAAAAGGCACCTGGCGTCGCAAAGCCAAATTATGGAGCATGGAGCAGGCGATGATGATGTCGCACACCTTCTTCGGTGAGTAGAATAGGGATCCACCTGTCATATGCAGACACCTGAACCTGGCCTTCAGGAGGCCGAAGGTCCGCTCGATCACCCTCCTAGTCCGCCCATGGGCCTCATTTTACCGTTCCTCTGCCCTGGTCCTGGGATTCCTCACTGGGGTCAGTAGCCATGACAGGTTGAGGTAACCAGAGTCCCCCAATAGCCATACACGGTGCCTCTGGAGTTGACCGATCATATCAGGGATGCTGCTATTCCGCAGGATGTAGGCGTCATGCACTGAGCCAGGGAACATAGCATTTACCTGTGAGATGTACTGGTCTGCCAAACAGACCATCTGGACATTCATCGAATGATAACTCTTCCTGTTCCTGTACACCTGTTCATTCCTGCGGGGGGGACCAGAGCTACATGGGTCCCATCAATGGCACCTATGGCGTTGGGGATATGTCCAATGGCATAGAAGTTACCTTTCACTGTAGGCAAATCCTACACCTCAGGGAAAATTATGTATCTCCTTACGTGTTTAAGCAGGGCAGACAACACTCTGGACAACACGTTGGAAAACATAGGCTGGGACATCCCTGATGCCATGGCCACTGTTGTCTGAAATGACCCACTTGCAAGGAAATGGAGCACTGACAGCACCTGCACGTCAGGGGGGATTCCAGTCGGATGGCGGATTGATGACATCTGGTCTGGCTCCAACTGGGTACATAGTTCCTGGATTGTGGCACGGTCAAACCGGTAGGTCACGATGGCATGTCGCTCTTCCATTGTCAACAGGTCCACCAGCGGTCGGTACACCGGCGGATTCCGCCATCTTCCAATATGTCCCAACTGACGGTGCCTAACAAGGACAACAGCGAAGAAACTATCAGCATTCCTCCAGGTATGTACCCACAGTCACACACAAGACTACAACAGACAATTAACTCATCCGGGAAAGGTTTTGAGTGTAGGCCTCGGTATGAGTGACGCAGTAGTAATTGAAGCCATGTGGGCCCCTGAAATGGCGGCTGCCTGACCTCTAAACTGGGACAATGGAATTGTGGGGTAACTGCGCTGGCGTTGGACACCGGCGCGGTAGGTGGTCGTAGACCGCGGCGCAATGCTGCATTGGTTAACATTGGACCCTATGGGTCCCAAGAGCCAATGAACAGGTGCGCTGGCGGTGATGAAGCGCCCGCCGCGGACGTCTCTGCTGCGGACGTCACCACCATTTTCTATCTGTTCAATCACTAGATACCTGACCTTCGACAGGAGAGGACCTACACTGCTAGTGCTGCTGTGACCTCGGTCTGGAAGCGACAATGGCTGCTGCGTCTGGGGAAAGGGCCCCTGCCTTCACTGCACAGGAGTTGGAGAAACTTGTGGATGGGGTCCTCCCCCAGTACACGCTACTCTACGGTCCTCCAGACCAACAGGTTAGCACACATGGAGCATGTTGTATGGGCTAGGCTTGGGTGGAGAGGGCTGGGGGGATGAGGGAAGGGGGCAGAGTACATAGAACAGTTATGCATGGGGATGAATGGGCCACAGGGATAGAGTTGGGAGAGGGCCAATCACAACGACTGTGCAGTAGGTAATGACTGTTCCTCTTTCCTTGTGCATGTCATGTAGGTCAGCGCCCACCAGAAGAGGGACATTTGGCGTGCAATCGCCAAGGAAGTCTGGACCCCGGGGGCCCACCAGAGACGGGGCACCCACTGCCGTAAGAGATGGGAGAACATTCGCCGCTGCAGCAAAAAGACGGCGGAGCCTCTGCTGGGGATGGCCTCCCAACGTGGGAGGGGTGCCCATCGCACCATGACCCCCCTGATGTTCTGGATCCTGGCGGTGGCCTACCCGGAGTTGGATGGGTGCTTAAGGACATCACAGCAGACACAAGGGGGTGAGTACAGCCTCATCCTATGGACTTTGCGTGCAGTGGAGGTGTCTGGGTGGGGGTGGTGGGCTGTGGGTGTCCCTAGGCCAGGGCAAGTTAGGTAGGCAAGGCCCCTCCGTTATGTAGGCCATGTGGCACTGTACCCCAGCTCAAAACAGAGGGAAGTTGATGTATAGTTGCCCCTTTGCCATCCATGTGGACAGATTACTACCATTGCCATGTAGGCCATATCCCAGAAATAGCATGTGCAGAGAGCAGGAGCAGGGCGTAATGCATGGGGCTGCTGCATCTGTGTTGTCCGCCAACGGTAGCGGTATGCCATGCACTAAAACTCTCTTTCTTCTGTCTCCCACCTTTTCCTGCTCTCCCTGTCCTTTTGTACATCAGCATCAACAGGCGGAGGTACAGTGGCACCGGAGCACGAGGGAGCTGCATCCCACATGGCCATGGAGGGCCACACCACAGACTCTGAATTCACCAGTGGGACGGAGGGCGAGGGGAGCTTCACGTCGGCCACCGGATCAGCAACCAGCGACACGGACTCGTCCACCGATGGGAGCTCCCCTGTGGTGGCGGCACCATCTGTGCGCCCCACTTCTACAGGTACAGCCGCCACATCCCCTACCAGCACCCCCCTCCCAGCAGCCCCTCAGCGTGTGTCCCGTGCCCGCTCACCCAGGAGGGTGGGCATCACCTTCGCCCCAGGCACCTCAGGCCCTGCCCCAGTCACCCCTGCTGCCCTCAGTGAGGAGGCCATTGACCTCCTCAGGTCACTCACTGTTGGGCAGTCTACCATTGTGAATGCCATCCAGGGTGTAGAACGAGAGTTGAAACACGGTAATGCATTACTGGAAGGCATTCATTGTGGTCAGGCTGTCCTTCAGCGAACCCTGCAATCTCTGGCTTCAGCACTGATGGCAGCCATTGTCCCTGTGTCCAGCCTCCCCCTCCAACCTCCTCCACCCAGACCCAATCCCCTGTACCCCAGCCCATCCCAAGCACACCTACAGACCAGCATACACACAAGTCAACACCCAAAAGTAGCTCAAGCAAACATAGGCACCACACACACCACAGGCACTCACACAAGCATCAGACCCATACAGACACAGCAACATCCACTTTCCCCACTGTGTCCCCCTCCTCCACTTCTCCCTCCTCCCTCCCAGTGTCGTCTACACACACACCTGCATGCACCACATCTACAGGCACTAGGACTCGCACCAGAACACCCAGCACCACAAGCCGCTCACCTGCACTCACCACCTCCACTGCCATTTACACGTCCCCTGTGTCCTCTCCCAGTGTGCCTGTGACGCCCCCTCCCAAAGTACCCAAACGCCGGCAATCACTCACCCAACATCCATCCACCTCCCGACAGCCTCCAGTACCTGCACCTGCACCCAAAACACCTAAAGTGACACCTCCTACAAACACCTCCTCTACCTCCACTCCCAGACCCCCTCCAGCTACCCATCCCAGTGTCCGTCAGAAACTGTCCCTCTGTCAAATTGACCCGTTTGCCCCCACCCCCCCCTCCAGTTCATCAGTCCCGTCGTAGCGCCTCAGCCAAAAAGCCTCCAGTACCAGTGGTGCGTGTTCCAGGTTTTTGGAGTGCACCGTCCACCAGGGCAGGCAGTAGGACCCGGAGCCAAGGCACTGGCAGCCCACCCCCTGTAAAGGGACCGAAATTGGAGAGTGGACAACGGGACCGTGTCAAGACTCCTGGTGGGACAACAAGTGAAATGGGATCGAAGGCGATTGGTGAGTCAGCTGTAACTCCAAAGAAGGTGGGGAAGGTTCCGAGGAAGTCTGCCCAGCCTGTTGTGAGTGTCAAGGCGGAGAAGTGCGCCATCATTTCCGGCGGTCCAGACACAACCGCCAGTACCGTCGTCACTGGTCCCGAGACCACCGCCAGAGTCAGTGTCCAGGAGGGCCCAAGTATCATTACTGGTCAGGAGACCACCGCCAGAGTCAGTGCCCAGGAGGGCCCAAGTATCGTTACTGAGGGCCCAAGTATCGTTACTGGTCAGGAGACCACCGCCAGAGTCAGTGCCCAGGAGGGCCCAAGTATCGTTACTGGTCAGGAGACCACCGCCAGAGTCAGTGCCCAGGAGGGCCCAAGTATCGTCAGTGGTCAGGAGACCACTGCCAGAGTCAGTGCCCAGGAGGGCCCAAGTATCGTTACTGGTCAGGAGACCACCGCCAGAGTCAGTGCCCAGGAGGGCCCAAGTATCGTCACTGGTCAGGAGACCACCGCCAAAGTCAGTTCCCAGGAGGGCCCAAGTATCATCACTGGTCAGGAGACCACCGCAGGAGTCAGGGGCCAGGAGGGACCAGGATCCCACAGCCCCGCTGGGCGATGATGGAACGTCAAGCCACACCCCAAAGTCCAGTGTGGAGTTCGTCATGCCACACACCAATGTCCAGTGTGGAGTTCGTCATGCCACACCCCAAAGTCCAGTGTGGAGTTCGTCATGCCACACACCAAAGTCCAGTGTAGAGTTCGTCATGCCACACACCAATGTCCAGTGTGGAATTCGTCATGCCACACCCCAATGTCCAGTGTGGAGTTCGTCATGCCACACACCAATGTCCAGTGTGGAGTTCGTCATGCCACACCCCAATGTCAGTATCTGAACCGCCATGTCAGGCCACCACTGAACAAGGCCAAGACCGCCATGGTGAAGACCGCTGAACAGGGCCAAGACCGCCATGGTGAAGACCGCTGAACAGTCCATAGCCAGCCATGGCTAATCACCGCTGAACAAGGCCAAGACCAGCCATGGCAAAGCACCGCTGAACAAGGCCAAGACCGCCATGGTGAAGACCGCTGAACAGGGCCAAGACCGCCATGGTGAAGACCGCTGAACAGTCCATAGCCAGCCATGGCTAAGCACCGCTGAACAAGGCCAAGACCGCCATGGTGAAGACCGCTGAACAGTCCATAGCCAGCCATGGCAAAGCACCGCTGAACAAGGCCAAGACCGCCATGGTGAAGACCGCTGAACAGGGCAAACAGCGTGTGGGTATGAATAGGCCGCCACATCAGGCATCCTTCTCCCATGTGCAGCTGGGACAGTGACAGGACAGGAACTTTCACGGGGAGACTCATCCAGTCTGGCCACCAGTCCCACCCAGTATCAGTTGAGAACTGCATCTACTTGCGTCAATGTGGCTTTGCAATCCCCAGGATGGCACAGTGGGCAGCCCACCCACTTTATAGACTTGAGAGACTGTGGCTTTGCACTCCCCAGGATGGCACAGTGGGCAAGCCACCCACTGTATAGACTTGAGAGACTGTGGCTTTGCACTCCCCAGGATGGCACAGTGGGCGAGCCACCCACTGTATAGACTTGAGAGACTGTGGCTTTGCACTCCCCAGGATACATCAATGGGCATGGAGCCCCGTAGTGGATCTGGCTTTGCAGTCATCTGGCTGAGGTGCCCCCCCTTTCTTTCCCCCTGAGGTGCCTGTAGTGTTTCTATCTGATGCCCCTGCAGTGTTCTCTCGGATTTTGGTCAGGTATCTATTGTGGGCCTCGCCCATGCATTTTTGGACTGTTGGTGCACGGACATTGTTGTGTACATATCTGCACTACTTCTTGTATTGTACATATAATATTGACAGATTTCGAGATATGATTCAGTATATTTTTATATGACATGTATATTGGCACATTACAATATTTGAATGGATCTTGCTTTGTCTTTGCATTCTTCCGGGGGAATTGTGGGTTGTTAATGTGATATTTTTGACTGCATTGGTGTATATGTTGTAATCTGCAAGGATGGGGGTGTTTGGCGGGTGTCCCCCTAACTTTAGCCTCCCCCTCCCCGTGTCGTAGATGCAGTACTCACCGGTATGTTCTGCGCCTACGTCGCTGTTGTTCGTAGAGGAGCAGGAAGACAAGGGCAGGTAGGATTTGGAGTTCCGGCTCCATGGAGTCCTCGTTCCACGCGGAGTGTGTTGAGGTGAGCGTTTTCCCATAGCAAAGGCTGTTTCCGTCGTGTTTTTATCCACGCTGAATCCGCCCCGGAAAAGGTGGCGTATTGGTGGTACATTGTCTCCCGCCTGTCTGTTGGCGGTGACCGCCACGCTGTTTGTCTGTACCGCTGTGGCGGGCGAAGTGTTAAAGTGGCTGTCTTTGTTGGCGGTTTCTGCCAGGGTCGTAATTCCCTTTTTTTGTCCGCCGGCCTGTTTGCGGTATTTCCACAGCTTTAACACCGTCCGCCAGGGCCTTAATGACCACCTTATTTTGCTAATTAAATTGTTCCACTTTGTGTTCAATGAAAGGGATTAAAATTGAGACAAACAGTGATGAAGAAAGAGATTTGGCAGTTGATGATGAGAAAAGGACAAACTCTTGGGAATTCGCTTTGTTAAGTCTTGACGATCAGACAGATGAAAATGAGCAGGCAAAGGAAGATTACAATTCAGTAGACTTATTTAATTTCTTTCCAGTTTTTTAAAAGAAACATCTGCGGACCGATTTGCAAGAAAGAGTTAAATCAAAAGATTGGGACTTTTCAGGTAAAGACATTGGTTTGATTAAAGGAGTCGAAGGAGTCAAAGTGGCAGTGAAAGAGAATGTAGTGTTTCCTCAGACTGCACAGTATCCAATGACAAATGAGGCAATTGAAGGGATAAGACCTTTGATAGAACAGTTTTTAGAACAGGATGTTTTGAAAGAAGTGATGAGCAGTCCTTGTAACTCATCAATAATGGGTTTGAAAAAAACAAATGGGAAAATGTGTGTTGTTCAGGATTTGAGGAAAATAAATGACAATGTGGTGAAATGGTGTCCAGTTGTGGCAAATCCAGCAGTTATAATGTTTCAGATTCCATGAGATGCAGAATGGTTCACAATAATTGATTTGTGCCAAGCTTTCTTTTCAGTACCTTTACATGAGGACAATAGATATCTCTTTTGTTTCAAGTTCCTGACCAGAGTCTATTGCTGGTGTAGAATTCTTCAAGGGTTTTCAGAACCACCATCAATTTTCAATCAGATTTAGAAAAATAACCTGGATTCCTTGGTAATGCTTTACTAATCGACATTGGTACTGTACCTTGATGATTTGTTGATTGCATCAAAGACGAAGGAAGGTAGTAGAGAGGATACGATTGCATTGTTGAATATTTTGGGAGGCAATGTTCACAAGGTATCTCCTACTAAACTGTAGTACTGTCAGCAGGAGGTGAAATACTTGGGACATTTGACTGAGAAAGGGTCAAGGAGTATTTCAAGAGAAAGTGTAGCGGCACTAATGAAAATGAAAATACAGAGTTCACAGAAAGAGTTGAGGATGTTTCTGGCAATGGTGGGATATTGTCGCCAGTGTTTCTGACACCACTTTCAATGCTTACTTATGGGAATGTTTGTGAAGTGAAAAATCAAGAGCACGCACAAACGGAGATATAAATCCCTGACCCTTACTTTTGTTTTATATTTGTATGACCCAGGCCCCAAATGTTTGATTTAAGCTTAATAATAGGTATCAAACGAAAATAAGTATCAAAAAGGTTTCAAAAGGTGCAGTACCAAAATTCATGTTTTTCGTGAGAGGGTGCTAGACCAATGCTAGAAACCCTGCATCTTTCTCAATTATTATTAAAATATAATTTTAAAGGTTTCTTTCACTAATTGGATCTGTTTATAATTAATTGAGGTACTATATTGCTTTTGATGCCTGCTGAAATCAGATCCACTGTACTTTCCGAGAGTGAGCGCACTGTTCCAAGTTTCTTGTAAAAAATGCTTCATATTAATTCTACACAGAAACCTTAAGAGTTCAGAAGTGGAGTGCTGAAACTTAGTGGGAACGATTTCCCTGGTTGCAGAAAACAGATTAATTGATAGCAATTCTGCTTTATGAAATACTATTTATCACTTTCATAGAACATACGAAATTCCCTTGACTACATTTCAATAGCAGACAAGTTCAACAATCGCATTACTATAGAGCGGTTTCATAGTTAATGTGAATCATTTCTGCTCCAAAGAACTGTCTAGTAAAAGAAACCAAGGCAGCCAACATAAGCAACAGAGGAACATGAAATTACGTAAACTGGGGGTTCCAGTAATTGGGATCTATGCAAGATTATGCTTTCAGAATATCAATGATTACAACTCCTAATTTAAACTCATTTCTAAATAGCTTTTCAGAAAAAAATAAACACATGACACTTTTGTAGCATATAGATAACTAAGTGTAAAAATCAAAAAACACATTTGATTATTTTTATCTCTGCTGCAAAAAAGACTTTTATAGGACTGTCACTTTTCTGCTGAATATTTTGACCAGTCAGAATAAGTGACAATCGATTCACTCCTGTTACGCAATTGCTATTGTCCACAGAGCCTCTCAAGGAAAAGGACTGCTTTGTGTACAAGTTAAATTCAAGCAATATAGACCAAACAAAACACTGTGGTCTAGGCTTGAACCACTTATAACCATGTCACTTTACCATAAGAAATCCATAGGGGGCACTGCTTTCTCAGTACAAGCCTCCAAGCTCTGGAACTCACTATCAGCCAATATTAGAAGCACCCAGGGGCACATACACTTCCGAAGACAGTTGTGAACATGGCTGTTTCCTAGATAACTACACCGCCCTCATCCCGGCAGCAGAGCCCCAAAATAGTTGCCACTTCAAGTGCAATCTTCAGCCTACAACCCACAAATTGGAAATATCCCAATCAGCAAATGCTTTTAATATGCAAGTAAGCTAAAAAGGGCTGACCTATGGTTCACTGGGCATTACATAGTTCTGTACGTGCATATATAACAGGTATGGCCCACAATAAGGGCATAATAGAAAGCACACTGGGTTAGGACTAGGGAGACTACCTTTTTCCTTTTCATGGAGTACGGTGGGACATTATTCCCCATATTAACTCCCCTTGTTTCCTTTTTTAATCTTGGCCTGACCCTTTTTCTGAGTTATTAAAACATGATGCCTAAGGCTCAGAGTCAATTTTAATTCGTTTGTCTCTCCTATATTTTTTCTTATTGTCAGTACTTTCCGCAAGACCTCATTTCTGCAATATCGTTCTTGGTTGAGTGCCACCACCTTGTGTGGGGTGGTCCGCCAGACATTGCAGTGCCGGTCTGACGAGGAGATTGCCCAATGATGATGCTTAGCATCCTAGTGGATGCTTGAGGGCTCTCCTGATAATACTGACACTCCCTCTCCCTGCATGTACATATATTGGAACAGTGTACTATTTCTATTTACATAATAGAAAGAAGTCAGCAATAAATTCGTAAATTATACCTCTTAAATTCACATAGGACATATCTGCTATGAGGGTTGTCATCACCAGGACTAAAAAGCCAAACAAATCAAACATCATCAAATGAACAGGCATTAAATAACTGAATAGATTTGTCTCACATTACTGGACAATTCAGAGGACTTTTGTACAGTCCAGCACTGCAGGTCCTAAATATCTACATCTAAGTAAGACACTTAGATATGGGATGAAAATAACAATGCTTATCTGAACAGATCTGCCCAATTCCTCTTCCCTCCAACCATGCCAGCTCAGGACCACAATTATATACTGAGAGGCAAATGTATCAATCTTTCTTGCAGTGCCAAATAGCAAGCCACCTCGCTGCACTGTGTTTCATGAGAGGGGAAGGGTAGGAATTCACTGTAGTTACAATTACACAATGCATTCCTGTCCTTTGCTAGTGCTGGTGCACTTTTGCCTGCCTAACACCAATGTAGGCACCCTTTTATCATGGTGCAAGGGTGCCTGTGTTATAGGCAGGATTGTTTTATGTGAAGAAAGGGACAACTTCTTGCACAACACCAATCCTGGGAGGCATTTCCCTCTTTCTACATGTGGTACAGAAAGGCCCAAACATGGTTTTCATTCATGCATCATTTTGATTTTATCATATTTTCAAAGTCAAATGGTGTTTGGTGGCTGGGAATGATCTCCTACATTGCCACTATCCCTGATTAAAAAATATAACATAAAGCACTACCTAGTCTCCTGGGATTCTTGGCTCTTCAAATATGGCTACAAAAAAGATGTACAGAAATATCAATATTCCAATGCATCCAAGAGTGGCAGAGTATGGATTCAAAGAATTCCTTAAGTTACAAAGTAGTGTTTTTCTTTTCTCCCGACATTAAAATTAGTCACATTCTCCACTTAAGGAGGGGTGTGGGGATTTTTAAATCCCAGGGGATGACTGTCCAAACAGAATGTGGCTAATGTAAAGGCTTTAGTGTGGGCACCTACTGCTTTAGGGCTCCTCTTCTACTGGTTCTGGATTGCTTTATTGTCACTGTGCACATACCTCTTTATTAGTGCCTCTAAGTGTACATGGGTTGCTATTACAGTGCGAGCAGGACATCTGTGCTCCAGGTTCTCCCTTCCATGTGCAATAAAAAAAATGTAACCCCTGCACCAATGAACAGTGCATATTTATTTTCAGGGCTTCAAAGTATTGCTGGACAGCAAAAGGAACCTCTGTTTGCCCTTTTGTTTTAAATGCTCAAGATTGTTGATGCCCTATGAGCATATTGATCTCTCTTCTTAAAGTCCTTTGTTGTAACAGAATATCGACCACAAATAAATCATGATGCACACATATTGCGAAAAAATATTGAGGTAAAAAAAAAAAAATCATGACTTTATGTACTTAGGTTGTAAAGAAGCAGAATATCAACTTCAAAAGTATTTTGGACAAAAATCTAAAAATTTCAAAAGTAAGTATACATATTTAAAAGTATCATTACTCTATTCTAAAATGCCTTTATTTTTTAAATGATTTTTCGAAGCCATTTAACATACAAAATAATTAGAAACCTTCTAAAACGTGATTCATGAGGATGTGGCCAAGTTGTGAGTAAGATGGCCTCTTGCTTAAGTGGCTCTTTTTCATGAACATCATAATCCTACATCATCATTGCGTAAATCTATTCACCATCTGAACCTGCAAAAGAATCCCTAGCAAAACCATGCAGAGAGATGAGGTGGGGTCACTACTAGAACTGATCACTGGACCAGGGCCTCGGCTAACGAGGCAGCCACTGAGTTTTACTGACAGGGGTGGGCTACTGACAAGAGACACAAAGTCAGGGTGCAAAGTCAGCTGTGGGATGTGAGAAACACCAGCAACAGACTCTATTCCGAGAGGCAGCAGAGAGGTACTCCCAATTACGAGAGGGCAGCCAGGGAAAAAAGGAGCCTGGTAGCATGGAAACAAAGGGGCAGAGCATGCCTCCCCGGGGAAAGCCGAGAGGCCATGGGGGCACATTCAGTGAGAGGCGTAAGTCCCCGGCAGGAGGTGGGAACATTGATCCATAGATGAAGCATTATTCCCAAGCGATCCCCAGAGTGTCCCAACAAATCGCCAAATGAACAAAGAAGGGCAAAGTGGGTAAGACCACTTGGGAAACCAGCTAGATAAGAATGGGGCGTAAAATCGCAGGTCTAAAGCACTGGGACAGAAGGGAGAGTCCCTGAAAAACACCATAAGTGTCCGAGCTATAAGAAAAGAAAGACCCTTGTGGGTGGCAGTGAGTGCCATCTGCAATTTTGCTGCAAAGAAACAGGGCAAGTACTTTTATCTAGATGACAGGTGGCAGATCTAGAATGGAAAAATACACCAAACCAAAGACATCGATGGAAGTTGCAAAGCATCTGGAGGCCTAAGAACCAAACAAGCTTGGCGTGCAGGAGAAGGCAGAACCCTCACTTAAGGACATAATGGAGGGAATTCAGGGACTGTTAAGCTCCATAGACTCACAAATTGACATGGTGACAACTGAAGTCATGTTCCTACAGGTGGATGTTCAAACAGTGGGCATCAGGGTAACTGAAAATGAGGCTTTACTGGTTCCACTCCACACAGAGATGAAAACCCTTAGGAAACAGATTACCTGCTTACTGACAGATTCAGAGAGAATAGGGGAAAAGTAGAGGATTTTGAAGGATTCTCCAGGAGAAATAATATCAGTGTGGTAGGGGTCCAAAGGGATCTACCGTAGATCCCGTTCTGGAGAACCTCATCATCCTCACTCTGAATCCCAGGGGACTTTCCAGGTTCTTCTCAAAGGAACAGCACACAGGGACCCAGTCCCTCTGCCTCGACCAGGGGCTCTGCTGCACACTATTCTAGCTTACATTTTCAAACCCCGGAAATGAGAATCCTGCAAGTCGCTCAACAAATCCCAACCCTTAAGTATGAAAAAGCCACCATCAACATCTTCCCAGAACATGGTCTGAGTGCATATAATTAGGGTCAGCTTTCAAGAGGTGAAAAAGACACCTAGACAGGAAGGCCTCAAGTATATGATTCTGCTTCCAGTTAATTTAAGAGAGGTGACAGAGTAGAGAATGTGCCATTTTGCATCAGCAAATAAGGTCTGGGACAGGATTGGCAACAGCAGATCACAGCGATGACTACACATTACAGCCTTACCTGGATTGCAAAAAGAACGTGGTGGGTTCCAAATGGTACCTATGGAGGTCAGGGAGTACACAGGCATTGTTAGAGGATTCTGAAAGGCTGCAATCTGCAGAGGCCTGCTGGTGACAAGGTGTTATTCCAAAGATGTGGACTTCCATCTTGTCCGTGTTGAGCTTCAGACAGTTGACCTTCATCTAGTTGGCAACATTCATTATACATCTGCGAAAGTTGGTTCTTGTGGTGGAAAGGTCTTCTAACAATGAGAGGATGAGCTTGGCATGGTCAGCATAGGAGTTTATGCTGAGTCCATGCTTTCTGACGGTGTTGGCCCAGGGGTCAGGTACGTGTTGAAGAGGGTGGGGCTGAGTGTCAATCCTTGTGGGAAGCTGCAGATAATATTCGTGGGTTCTGAGGTGAATGGTGGGAGATAGATACTCTGGGTTCTTCCTATGAGATGAGAGGCTATCTATTTGAGGGAGTCCCCCTTGGCTCCTGATTTGGTGGTCCATTGTTCAAAATGTGGTGCGAGATGATGTCAAAGTCAGCTGACAGGTCCACGAGGTTGAGGGCAATGGTCTAGGAGGGCCCACTGTCATCGGTGGTTGCAATCAGGCCTATCTCTGTATTGTGTTTGGCTCAGAATCTGGATTGATAGGGGTACATGAGGTTGTAGTGTTCCAAGTGTTTGGTGACTTGCTGATTGATTGCCTTTTCAAGAACCTTCACCAGAACAGGAAGCACAGAGATGGCCTAGTAGTTCTTCAGATCTGCTGGGTCAGCGGATAGTTTCTTCAGGAGGGGCTTCCCTTCAGCATGTTTCCAGTCCTCAGGGAAGGCAGACCATGGTCATAGAAGCATTCAGGACTTTCTTGAGCTCCTCACCAATCATTTTGCTTCTGAGTTGAAGCTGTGGTTGGGACATAGGTCTAAGGGTGCGCCCGAGTGTACAGAGTTCATGATGGAGATAGTGGCTTAAAATGTAAGAGGGACCCAAAGGGTGTGCAGGCATTCAGGGTTAGCGGTCATTAGTGTGAGTAGGCTGATGCTATCGGCAGTGGGGGGTTGGGATTTGAAGTTCTCATAAATGACTGAGATTCTTTCATGGAAAAAGTGTGCCAGGGTGTCACATAGTTTTTGAGAGGAAGTGATGTTCCCTGTGGCTGCAGAGTTGGAGAACTCCTTCACAATGGTGAAGAGCTCCCTGCTGTGGTTTGTGCTGGCTTCTATGTGGTCTGTAAGAGCATTCTTCTTTTTTTCACTCAGGAGGGGGTAGTACTGGTTGAGTGCTGTTTTAAAGATGGTATTGTCTTCTATCTTTTGTTCATTCCCCTCACACAGACACACCAAGGGGAGTTTGGGTCTGACTGATGCACCATCAACATCCTGATGGCCCATCCTGGGAAGGATAGGTGGGAGGAGCTGACACACCTGAATAGGCAATGTCCTGCTCCAGCACACAAGGCTGCATAACCCCCTGGAGGGAGTCTGACGCCAGGGCAGGAAGAAGGGACCTCTATGCACTTCAAAGATCCTTCTTTAAAGTCACCCTACTTTAAAGGCACAACTGGATATGTGTCCTGGACCTCTGGCCTTAGCAAATCAGTACACTACTGGAACTGTGAAGAAATCTGCCAGAAAGAAGAACTGATGTGCTGCTACAAAGACTGCCACTCTGGACTGCTGCCCTGGAAGAACTGTTTTACAACTGTGCTGCGCTGCTTCCTGATGCTCTCTGCCCTGCTAAGGAAGGACTGGGCTCATCTTGCTTGAACCAAGAGTGACTCCAAGGGCTTGCTGGCTTTCCTCCTGTTCTATTGAAATCTTAGGGACACAAAAGACTTCCCAGACATCATCAATAGCACCAGGACTTTGCCTGCTGCAAACCTTACCATGCTTAATGCTGCCAATCCAGTCCTGGTGCCTTGGATGTGGGTATGAAGTGCTGCAACTGCCGGAACCTGTGCAACAATGCCATTGTGCCAATCGGAACAGGTGGATCTTCATTGATGCAATGCCGTTGCTGCTAGAATCGAGGGCTTAGCATTGTTGTTGATGTTGATAAAGTGCTGCTCCTGCGAGAATCAGGAACATTGTGTGGCCAACTGTGTGATGCATCGCCTCCATTTCTTACCCATCTCCAACAGCGCATCACCCCTCATACTCCTCACATCTTGTTTTCGATGTTGGCACATCTCTGAACCAAGGTACCGTTTCATTTCAGTGGACCAAGGCTGGTCCCTGTATCCGACCCGTGTACCACCGTGTTTGGCTTGACTTTTCATATGTGACCCGGTTAGCGTGAAAAGATGGCCCCTGTTGGTGCTTTACGCTTTTAGCACTATAGTTTTATTAATTCTTTACAAATTCATATCTTGAGTTCTACTTATTAGATTTTGTTGTTTGGTCTTGTTTTATCTATAAAAATATAATCTATTTTTCTAATTCGGTGTGGAGTCTGTTGTGATGTTTTCACTGTGTTACTATTTGCAGTGTCGCACAAATACTTTACACATAGCCTCTTAAGTTAAACCTGCCTGCTCTGTGCCAAGCTACCAGAGGGTGAGCACAAGTTCATTTAGGGCATGTAACTGATTTACCTGACTAGAATTGTGGTTTCTGTATGGACAGGGTGCACACCTCTGCCAACCAAAATTCCAATTTCTAACACTAGCCTATGTGGGGTACACTACAGGTTTCAAGAGGGTGGGTATACTCTTTCAATGTGCAGCTACTTTAATCCCCAACAGACATGGGAGATGCATAAGGCTGATATGTGGCTCCTTCAGGGCACTGAGAATGCCTAACACTCAATATTTAAAGTACGTCCCACAAAATTTCATGCATTTGTTCTGCCAGAAATGAGCACCCTAATATTGCAGCTCCAGGGGGACACCTTGATTCTTGGGGGTGACTTCAACTTGGTGTTGCGGGAGAATTGGAACGGTTGTCAAGCAAAACACAGGGGAGAGACAGTCCTTTCCAGGACTTTCTGACTACCAAAGGGCTGATGGATCTCTGGTGACAGCATAGCCCGCAAAAATGGCAGCAACGATACTATTCTGGTGGACACAAAAATCTTTTCTTGATTGAATATTACTTCATCCGTCAAACACAGGTCCACTACTATTCAGAGGTGCAACACCTCCCCAGGGATGTTTCAGACCACTTGCATCTATGGGCAGAAAGGGACTGGTGCTCAGGACGTGTGGTTGATTAATCCCTGCTACCTTAAGCGCCAGAAAATAAGGGCGGAGCTCCAACAATGCACTGACCACTACTTCACAGAAAACGAGGATTCAGTTGACTCAGCACTCACATTGTGGGAGGCATACAAAATGGTCATCAGGGGCAGAAGAAATTTCTGATAGTGGAAGCGAAACAGGAAAAAGCAAAAGGCAATGGATGATTTAGAGAGGGAGATTCAGAAAATGGAAACCCTGCTCCATGCCAAGGCGGATGAGCCCTTGTTGCACAAACTGGCCCTGAAACAGAAGAAATAAAGGGTCAAATGTATCAAAGTACTGTTCTGCATTTCTTATATAGGGATAAGAAATAGCTGTTTAAGAAATGCAAAATGGTATGTAGGCAAATAGCGATTCCCTAATAGAGATTCCCACAGAGTCGTAATCGCTATTAGGGAATCTCTTTAAAAAAATGCAACTCCATTCGTTCCTATGGGCCTTCAGGTGCGAATGTTTTTGCATTTCTTAATTTGCGATTCCTTATTAGGGAATCACAAATTAGGAAATGCTAAACCAAGGGTACCGAGGGCCTAAGGCACCCTTTGAGGCACCCCAAAATTTAATTATGCACATGTGAAGTGCACACATGCCCTTAGGGCATGTGTGAGCAACATGGCCCT
This sequence comes from Pleurodeles waltl, assembly GCF_031143425.1. Taxonomy (NCBI): domain Eukaryota; kingdom Metazoa; phylum Chordata; class Amphibia; order Caudata; family Salamandridae; genus Pleurodeles; species Pleurodeles waltl. Next base: position 530,429,723 of record NC_090449.1, read on the forward strand.
TTTGAAAATGCATTTTAATACATTTTTGAAAATTCCACATGGTTACCACCAACTTGAAGTTGGTGGTAATTGAATTTCGTATATGCCCAGTTCGCATTTAGGAAATGCATGATAAATGTACATAGGCAATCGCAAATAGGAATTCCCTATTTGTGATTTCCTATTAAGGGAATCGCAAATTGTAGTTCTCTAACTGGAGTAGCAATTTTAGGGACTCGCTAAAAATTGTGATTCCCTAAAATGGGATTCTGATGCATTTCATACATCGTGAAAGGCTATTTTGCATTTGCAAATGGTGGAATTTTGTGATTCACACCGTTTGCGAATGCAAAATAGTTTGATACATCTGGCCCATAGAAACCTCGTAACTAGTGCTGTGTATGCACTGCATAATGCCACCATCCATCGTTTATGTGATGTGGGGAACATTTAAGCTGGTTAAGCTAATGTTTTAGCCTCTCTTCCTCTAGGTCTTGCAAAATACCCCCTATGAGGTACCCAAAAGATATTTCAGAGAAATAGAGGTTAAAATTTGAACACTGTTATGTAATGGTGACCCAGAAAGGATTGTCCTGGCAAAGCTGACAAGGACCTGGTGCGGTAGAGGAATAGTCTTATTAGACATTCAGAAATATTATTGGCTGGTCCAAATGGTGATGGTCAATGACTGTGCCTTTATGACCCAGTCTAAAAAGTCAATGCGAATGGACAGACTGGTGAGGGGTGACAGAGGATATCCAGTGGTGCTCTATGGGAGGACATCCCTTGTGGAGTTGCCCCCACACACCGGTACAGTGATAAAACTCTGGAAAGAGGTGACAAAATATCTAGATGGGGCTTCAAACTCAAACAAATCCCATGATGAGATACCTTAGCACTGGTGGCCCTGAGAAGGCTGCAAAGATTAACCAATGTGGGATCTAATAAGTATCTCCATGGTTGGAGATTTGTTGGAAAAGGGATATGTAGTTGTAGTTTCTCTATCGAAATTGGTGACAGAACACAACTTGACAGACAAAGAGACCTACCAATACCTGCAGGTCATACATAACCTACAAGCAGTTATACCAAAGGGTGCTGAGTTGGAGGAGTCTTCACCCTTACAGTACACCTTGCTAAAACATTCAAACACATAACAATTAAAAATATTAATTAAATAAGAAATGAGTCAGAATTAGAATCAGGATAACTTGATTTGGGTGCTGAAAGCATTCATAAAAGTGCACAGTAAAACATAAGAACATGGTAGGCGTGGCCAAGCCAGTGATCATAATGGCCGCTCAGCTGTAAAGCTCTGGAGGCGATCCCCCGGAGCAACGGACAATGGGCAACTCGGGACAGTGTTCTCGGCCGACACCATATCCAGAACACCCAAGCAGGTAGTGGAGTGCAGGGGGACCACAGTGACTCCATTTTCACAGTGGCGGGCAGTGTGACTTAAGTGGCCCGCCCGCATTCCGCCTGCGCACCCCGAAGGCCCTGTGGTGACACGGGGCTTGGGTGAGCCTGAGGTGCGCGGCGGTTGGGCAGCACCGTGCTGCCCAGAAGTGAGTACTGAAGACAGCCTTATCCTCCCCTGCCCATTACCAGCAGGGGCCCGCGCCCTGAGGGCTGATGCCCAAAGTAGTTGGGGGAAAGACTGGAGGCATGCATGGCCGGCGCTGGGTGCTCCGGCTGCCCCATACGCAGATCAGAGCGGCGGAGCTCTGTGATGCAGGAGCCATTATGTTTTTGGCTGCACATGGAGGTGTGACCCCATGTGGACTTCTGTGCCTGTTGCCATTAGGAGACCTCTTGGAGTTGGATGGTGCCCTCTCATCGACACTCTTACTAGAGGCCCATGCGGGACCTGTGCCAGATGGGCCTGGTCAACATTGCTGCATTAATTAACCAGTCCCTGCATAATATCCAAGAGCTGTAGCCGACATAATGTTCCTAGTGCTCATGGGGTATGTCCCTCCTGGCATTGTAGTGGCGTTTACTGTACTGCCATTGGCTCTACTCATATAGGGCCTCTGCCTCATCTGTGGCATTATGGGGGACAGCCCGCAGCCATTGATACAGACAGAGTGCCCGGGGACCCCAAACATCGAAAGCTTCCCTTTGAGAAACCTTCATCGGAGCCCACAAGTATGGATCCACTGGTGGAGAGGGGTGCCGCTGGTGGGTCAGCGAAATTGGGAATGGTGGGTGCAGAGGTCATCATAGGGGAGCTCCATGTGGGTTTCTGCGCAATTGAGGCCCAATTCCACACCCTAACCGCCAGACTGGATGGCATGGAGGATCATCTTGCCCAAAGGCACCAAACCGACTGGAGGAAGTCGAGGAACATATGTCGGGACTGGAGGATGGGGTACAACAACGCTGAAGAGGCTGGAAAAGGTGAAGGCCAGATTTCGCACAGTAGCGATTAAGAATGAAGACATGAAGGCGAGAGGTTGCAGAAAAAAATTGCGTATCGCTGGGATCACTGAATTCACAAACACTGGCAGGATGGATCTTTCTGTGGAAGGCCTGCTCACGGAACTACTGGGCTGTCAAAATTTAACTGCTCGGGTCATTGTTGAAAGGGAACATTGCTCTCTGGGTTCACGCCCTGCTCCTGGGGCCCAGTCGTGGTTCATTATAGCGTGACTACTCAATTACAGAGACTGCAACACAGCACTCCATCTCACCAGAGAGAAGGGGTCCCTTCATTACCAAGGCATGGTTGTCTCTCTATTCCTGGACTATAGCCCTGTTGTCAAAGAAGCCCGGAGGAAATTCACTGATGCGAAAAGAGCACTCCAGAAACTGGGCCTACTTTATGGCATGCTCTACCCAGCCAGACTATGGGTTTATGTGAATGGTAAACACAATATTTTTTGACAATCCCACCAAGGCCATGACTTTTTGCAAGCACTATTGCAGACAGGGCGCTACATCCCAGGCCTCTGCTGTCGGGGATGAGGTGCCTAGCATGGATCCTTCTGCCAGCATGGACCTCTTTCGTCCTGACTGATATTCCAGTGAAAGCCAGCAGAACTGTATTCCTTGGCTCTGCAATGTATGCCTGTCAAATAGCTCAGCTATATAATTTCCTGATGATTGAGATACAGGAAACCCGGTAGCTTAATGCTTATGTCTAGCCATTGTTGTTCCATTATGCTGTTTCCTTACTCTTTTTCGTTATTGTTCCGCGGAGGTAACTGGCTCTTGTGTTGCTATGCCCACATAGTTGATACCAAAGTTATTACTGCCCCATTGAGGGTGTTACATAGTTTGGAATTATTGAATTCACTTGGCTGTTCTTCGCTGGGTGTGGGTGGGAGAAGGGAGTTGTTTCTGATCTTTAGGTCTGAGAACATTACTGTATATTTGGTATTACAATGCTTATTATCGTTTCTGATTCGTCAATATTCACGCCTCAAAACATCATGTCAATCACAGGCAACACATGTGTCGGGGAACGGTCAACAGGTGACCTTCATGTCTTGGAACATACGAGGCCTTAAACTTGTAAGGGGCAGCAGGTACTGCAGTATCTGACCAGACATGGGATGCAAGATGCCTTTTTACAAGAAAAACATTTACCTGCAGACTCCCTCCATACATTTGCTTCTGCTTTGGGTTCACACCACTACTTTTACACTACAGCACATATTCCTGGGGGGTTAGCATCTTGATCCACAAGAGCCTAACCTTTGCATGCTCCTCATCCTACTCAGACAGAGAGGGTAGGTTTCCTATGGTCGCAGGTACACTTGTGGGCCTTATGGTACTGCTTGTAAATGTATATGCACCAAACACTGACTCGCCTGACTTCTTTCAGGAGTTACAAGGCCACATGGACCACTTTGAAGCAGATCATGTATTCATGGGAGGCGGCTTGGTACTAGACCCCTCGGTGGATACCACTGCCACAGACCCTACCACTAAACTGAACTCTCATCGACTCTTGCACACTATCTGCAAAACATACTCCTTACAAGATGTATGGCGCAGCCATAATATGGGCACAAGCACATACACGTTTCACTTAGCGCCCTGCGGTATCTGGACACGCATAGATTACTGGCTCGCGTTTGGTCCAACTACCCCACTTATTACTGCCGTAAAGCACCTCCCCACACGCTTTCTGACCATTCCCCAGTATTGATCACACTTAACATTCCTGTGCAGAGGGATGTTGCTTGGTCCTGTCGTTTCCCTGATCTGGTATTGCATGATACAGTCTTCAGCTCGGAGCTGAGGGAGGCCATGATCGAATACTTCAGGATTGATGAGGGCTCAGTGAGATTGCAGGTGATTTTGTGGGATGTGTTCAAGGCATACACTAGGGGCAATGCATTTCTAAACATTCTGGAGTTCTGCATGACATCAGGTGCAGTCTCGCTAGGGTGGAGACGCAGCTGGTGGTGGTTGAGAGTGAGGCATTGGAGTCTGATGCTGAATCCCACCTTTACAAATGTAAATTACTTTTGGATGAGTTTTACAAGCTGGCGGAGAAAGAGGCACTCCATCTGGAGAAATATGCTAGGGACCGCAGATATGGTGAGGGCAGGCGCCTAGGGCGTACACTGTCCTGTTTACTCCGCCAACTGTACTCCTCTGAATACCCACTGAAGGTCAGGAGAGGGGATGGCACACATGACGTGGGCTCCTCGGAGGGCCTATCTGAATATTTTAACTACTACACCTGCCCCTCTGCACAAGGAGTTGCAGTCATATCTCAACAATTCCTCAGTGAGCCTTTCACAGTAGATGAAATTATACAGGCCATAAATGCCATGGAGGGTACATGTGCCCCCGGATTGGATGGGTTCACAGGGGCATTTTACAAAACTTATAAGTAACTTTTGGCACCACAGCTTCTTCTAGTATATGAGGAGGCGGTCAACACTGGAGAACTCCCACAAATGCTGCGGAAAGCGGTCATCACTCTCCTGCCTAAACCTGGCAAGGACACTTTGGAGTGAGGCTCTTACAGGCCTCTCTCTCTTTTAAACTTTGACAAAACAGTTCTAGCGAAGCTGAAACCATGAGTCGTTCACTACTTTTAGAACAAATTATTTCCCCAGCTCAATCAGGCTTTGTATCACATTGATCCACCTCTATTAACCTCTGCACTGTCTTCCCAGTGATGAACAGAGCGTCTCCTAGTACCCCGGCAGCCGTAGCATTGTTGGGCGCGGAGAAAGCCTTTAATTCCTTTGTTTGGCCATTCCTGCATGCAGCTCTATGAAAGGTTGGATTCCCACAGGGCCATACAGCTTTGATCTCTCTTCTCTATTAGCAGCCCACCGCTGCTATTTTGCTCAATGGCACGTTATCCTCCTCCTTCCCCATTGAGCGGGGCACTCATCAGGGATGCCTGCTCTCGCCCTTACTCTTTATAATAGCAATGGACCCATTGGTGTGCCACATGCAGGAGAAGCATTTTCACCGAGGTTTACAATTTAACAGCGGTCCTCTTCTCATATCATTACATCCAGATGACATTTTATTGTTTGTGCATCACCCTGGAGACAATCTGAATCCCATAATGGATTAAATAGTCCCCTTTGCTGCATTCTCTGGGTTACACATTAACTGGAGGACATGGGAACTCTTGCCTCTTACTGATTCCACTAATGCCCCCCCCCGTTTGGAATATCCACTCAAATGGTGTAATGACTCGACCAAATATATTGGCATTCATATTCATAGGGTTAGGAAGCAAATTGTTAAGCTTAGTTATGGGCCTGCAGTTGACAGATTGAACGCACAGGTGGAACGCTGGGTGAGGCTCACACTATCTATGGCAGGCCAAATATCACTCATTAAAATGATAGTTCTACCACAGTTTCTTTATCTATTTTTAAATGTTCCGATTCTGCTCAAAAACAATTTTTTTGATACGCTCTGTGGCTTATGAACGTGGCTCGTCTGGGCTGACAAGCGTCTTAGTTTTTAATGGGAAGTCCTCACTGTCCCATTTGGATGCAGCGGGTTCGGAGTGCCCCATATGAATCTCTATTTCCTGCCAGCACAGTGTCACTTGTTCCATCCAGATGCATGCATTCTATACTCCATTCCCGAGCAGGACCTTGCTCCCCCTATACCCTTGCACACAGTGCTACCCCAGTGACGTTCGAACTCTATCCACTACCAGCTGGGCATGGCGTAAATTTGCATGTATGCTACAGCATTTATGTACTCCCCCGCATTGCCACTACCGAATAACCCATATTTTCCAATTATGCAGGAAGTATTAGTACAGTGCACGCTGCAGGCATTTAACATTTGCACGCTGGGTGATGTGTTACTGAATGAGCATGTTTTTTCGTGAACTGTGGACACACGTTATGCTGGCGCCACTCATCTGGAGCACTAGCCCTTGCAGACTTTCTGCCCTTTACATTAGTCATCACAGCAGATACAGGGGAGCATCTGGTTTCCAGGCTATATCAGGCAAGATGTTGCTCTGTTACCTGTTGATGATACTAGGCTTAGAGAGGCCTGGGAGTTGAACCAAGATAGACCCCTTTTAGAGAGCATATGGTCAGCCTGTTGCACACAGACTAGATATGTGTCCTTTAATCACAGGGATAAACTGTTGCATTATAAATTCTTGCATAGAGTATATCTGACACCAAATGCTCAGGCCGTATGGATCCTTCTCGATCCTCTAACTGCCCTAAATGCCTTGCACCAATGGCAGACTTCCCGCACATGACATGGACATGCCACCACATTAGTACTCACTGGAGTTGGGTGTTTTGGTCCTCTATCAACAATGTTGGGTACACATATTAACACTGACCCACTGATGGCTCTCTTGGGGTATGTGGGAGATCTTCCTAAAGGCTTGAAGCATTATGCTGTTATTGCACTCTTGCTGGCCAAGAGAGAAATTGCACTCCTTTGGGGAACCAAGAAGGCACCCACTACCAAGTGCTGGATTGCAAGCCTCCTTCACTGTGACACCACTAATGAAATGTATGCATCTCTCCAGCCCCCAGTGCATCAAACATGTGACATCTGGCAGCCACTCAGAGACTACTTACGCACTCTTGACACTACCCTGTCCAGTTCCCCTCATCACGCAGAACCATATTGATATATGACATTGAAATTTGCTGTTAATAAAAGGTACTGCATGACTTTGAACGTTTTCATCTAGGTCATTGACTGCTGTCCAACCAGTTACCGCTAAGTCATCCGGACGTAAATGCCTGCCATCTTAATTTAACCTTGGTACATTGTGCTCTAACCCTCATAGCATTGCTTGCTACTTATTCTGACATTCCTCTTGCAGATTGCATTGCTGTATATTCTTTAAAATGACAAATAAAGTTAACAAAAACATAACATAAAATGCATAAAAAACACATTAAAATACAGTTTAAAACATATGAGAGAGAATCATGCAAAAGATACACTAAGAACATAACATTCATAAAATACACATTAAAATACAGTTTAAAACATATGAGAGAAAGTCATGCAAAAGATACAATAAAATACAATAAGACACACGCACTAGTAACATATAAAAGTGCATCATGCTACGTGACCACACAGCGCTCTCAGAAAAGATCCAATGTGAAAACAAGACTTGTCATTTGTCAGTTGTAATAAAGAATGGGAGAACTAAGCTGCACTGCCTAAACTTCCGGACCTCATAAATGGTACTAGGAACTGTTTAATATATGTTTTCATAAAATTCACAGAAGAAGATAAAATGTAACATTGTTTGCCCCGATCTACATATGTAGATGGCAAAGTTTATTTGACATCTTAGTAGGAAGCAGAGTACATACCTAACAGTATCCAGTATCCGCCCTAAAGCGAAATAACAAACAGCATTCCAAGCAACCATGTGCACTGAACAGATAATTAGTTGGTGTACCGTCAAGGCTCAGATGCAAATTGGCTGCAACAGTTGCACAGCAAGCCTATAGGATCAGACTAGATTCAATAATAACATATTCACATGTTTTTTATTTAGGCTGCCACTGAAACAAGGATAAAAAAAGGCGCGAGTCAGCCCATTCTCCTGGAAAGTATTTCTCACGTACGTTATCCAGGGCATGCTAGAGCCCTTGTCACATGCTAAACAGTCCTTGATAATTTCTCTAGTGAGGCCCGCGCCCTCATTTCTCCAGATGGATAGCCACAGGAGCAGAGGACAGGCTCTAATGCAGTCCCCCAAATAAGTCTAACCCAGCTCCTCATAACAGATGAAATGGGAAGTGGATAAAGGGGCAGAGAAAACTTGCCTGCTGAAGCAGTCTTCTACCTGAATGGCTTGACAATTTGCAGTGCCCCATATGTCAGCCTTGTACGGTGCAACAGGGACACACTGTGTCACATAGATCTGTAAAATCAGTGAAAGTGCCCTCCCCTAAGGAGGCTGAGGTAGGCAGGAGAGAAATCCTAATGCCCTTGACAACTTCTGCCTACAATGTATGATATTCGGTGCCCAAGAGCCAGCTGAATCGGAAGTGATCCCTAAATAGGAAAAAGAGCTTGTGCTTTCTAATCGTTTCAGGCCTATTGCAAAGGGTAAGAGTCTGAATACACTTGGGGCCACGTCATTATATAAGACTTTGACAAGCTGGTTTGCAGATCAAGAAGAGTCATAAACTGAATAAATGAGGACACAAACAAACGCAGAGCTTTAGGAGTATGCACCAACAGTTCTGTGTCATCCGCATAAAGCAGGGTAGGGAGTGAGGCACCATTGACCTTTGGAACATTGGCAGTAATGGTAGTTAGCTAAGGGCTGAGATCATTGATACATAATATAACCAATAAAGGTGCCAACACACAGCCTTGCCTCACACTTCAACAAAATGTTATCGCATAGGAGACTTCACCATAAGATCTAAATCTTACCCTGGCTACCATGTTGTAATGCAGGCCGGCTAAACAACATACAAGTGCTTCATCCAACCCTTTATAGAGAAGAAGTTGTTATAGTTTTAAGTGATTCACACAATCAAACTCTGAGGTTAAATCCGTGAAGGCAAGATACAAAGGTGTTTGCTTGGCTATTGAAGTTTAGGTTCAGGCATTTCTCAATCATACCTACTCGGTTTCTAAAAAAGTACCGACAGGGATGTATGATTGTGTGGTTGTATGGTTTTTTTATGCTCATTCCTTTATCATATTATACTAGACTCTACCAACTATTTCTACTGATGGATCGATGAGTGAAATACAGCAGTGGCAACTGGGCTGTGACTGATTGCCCTTTTTGAAAATAGGAATGATGGTTAAGGTAGTCCAGGAAACGGTACTGGGGGGTTTGCAAGATTGTTGAAAATATTGTTCAGTAATGGAGCCCAGGGATCAATATTGCACTTTATTAAATCTATAGGAATTCCATCCAGGCCAGGTGCCTTAAAGCCAACACTCTGTTGGAAGGAGTGGAAAACTTCACATAAAGTGTCCTGGATGCCCTGACGATTGCTGATGTTCAAGCTAGGTTGTGCAATCAATTCTGTAATAGAGTAGGTTTTGGAAAAGTGATCCTCCCAACCCTCACTGATTGGGGTCACTATTTGCTTTATTGTTCTCATAGCAGTTACAGCACTCCAAAAGGACTTTTCTTCTTGGAGGCCGTTTGCAGTAGTGTGTCTCAATGCAGTGTAATGACATGCTTCCATCTCTTTGCAGCAACCGTTTTATACTGCTTGCATTGGGCAGCTCGTGTGATTGGTTTTACAAGGGCTTTTTTAGTATTTGAGCAGAGCGCAACAATAGAGCAAACTACTGACTCTTGGGCTACCGCGTTGTTCAGGCAACGCATGACCAGCTCCTGGTTCTTTTTATTTATAGCTTCCAGGAATTGGACCAGATTTTGGAGTTTCCACACCGATTTAAAATGGTTGAGAGGAAGATTGCAGACTACTGTTTGCTAATCTTTTCGTTAACATTAGTTTTGGACCTCAGTGATACAGCCAAAGCTGCTTCAATGGGCTTCTGATTGCTAAACTTTAAAGGGATAGTTGCTCCATGCTGTAATATATTGATTAAGCTACTAAAGATAAAAAAGTATTCAGTTACTAATGAACTCCCTCTACCCCTGTAAGTGGGCAGCCCATGGTCACTGATGCCACCCACATCCATAATGTTATTCAAATCAGGTGGTGATATATACATATCTAGTTCCCTGACTCTAGTCAATTAATGTTAATATATAACTATAAATCAATAGCCACTAAGTCCGCAATAAACTCAGCAATCTGAAAAGATGCATATTTACATGTTGAAATAATATTGTTTATGAAAAATTACATTCAACAATAGTCTATATTATAAAAGACACAACTCATTACTATAATTAAAATGCTGCAATAATAACATAATAATAAAAAATACATAAACAATAACTTGAACTTGCATCATATCTTAGTGAACAACAAGCAGTATGTTTAGCATCCGGCATGCCTCATTGTGGGGTATAAAACAGAGCAACAGACATCTCAAATCTTAAGAAATAGGAACAGGTAGTCACCCTACCGATTTTGTGGAAGAATTCCAATAGTCCTGTAAAAGGACTGTGGACTGGTGTCTTAGCCTTTATGTTGACTAACTCGACCTGACTGGTACTCCAAACTTACTTTACCACTTGACATCTTGTCTTGGTGTACCCAAAAACATCCCTAATTAATTTGACTGAGACAAACCATGACACCTTGCCTGACCTCCATCTACCGCCAGTCAGCACAAAGGGAGTTTCGGTCCTGGCCTTCTAGAAGTCTTGGCTGCAGCAAATCATTGACCTTTATTCAACCTTACTCCATTGCCGATCGAACTTGGACGATACCTAGGTCCTAGTAAAGTGCGCTTATTGACTTACATCAGAATAATTTGTGTGCCTCTTATTTATTACAGAATAGTTGTTATCTTTTAATAATTTCAGATATCTATATCCCATTTTAGTCATTTTGGTATCATTTTCATCATTCAGTTCAAAGATCATCTATTACCATTACATTCTGAAATCCAGTGAAAGCAACAACATTTAACTTACACGCTCCTAACTACTCTTGTATAATACAAAACAAAGCTATTAGCCCATGCATACAGAACAATCAACCAGGCCCATACAGTATAATTCTACGACTGATACCTTATAGTCACACGTACCCTGTGTAAGTGAAAACATTGTACTGGTACCTGAGACATGATGATAGAGGTGATCGATGGGAGGATTAAAAAAATTACTCTGATTATTCATGAAGTCCTCCAGGTGAAATCCAGGCTGTCACAATTTCAGGTGTCATTTCTGAAAAGCACTTCAGCCACAATATGTCATTCCCTCTCTGCCCTCCCACTCTATTGAAATATGTCCCAACTCTGCCCATGCTCTAGAATTACCATGTCTAAATGTCTTTAGGTTGATGTTTTGTTCACCACAGCCTAACTCAAGGTCACCTGCCCCTAAATTTCGATTGTGGGACCTACTCCTGTTTTCAGAGAAAGCACCTTGCATCGTGTGCTGTAGAGGTTTTTAAGTTAAGTATTAATCTTTGTTCCTGTATCATAACACCAGAAATGCCTTATTTCTTTGCTGTTTACGTAAAGTTCATTTTTTTTCTGTCAGTAATGAATTTGTAAAATACTAAGAGCCGGGATTTACTGTTTAGCTCAGGCGCCTATAGCCAGCCCTATTGAATGTCGAAGTGGCCAAAATTAGGCCAGCGTAGTCGTGAGTCACCTCATGTGTGTTTAAACCACCACTAGCCATATTTGTCACTTTATTTCACTTTTACAGGTTTCTACTTTCTTTGTAGTCAGAGTTTTTCAGTCTTTCTCTCTCCCCTTCTCTTCTTCCGTGTGTGTGGTTCCCTCTAACTCTGGATTAAAGACTGATGAGGAAGACGAAGTTCCAGCCACCAAAAATGCGTGCTAACGACCCAGTTTGCAACTACCGGCTCAGATTAAGCACTGCTTAGTAGTACAAAGTGAGAGAGACTTTTAGTAACCTGAGTGGTTTTTCCTACGGTCGTAAGATGCAGCAGCCATCCGCGATTGGAACACAAAATACTTTTTGAGATACTGAACGAAAGATTCCCGTAAAACCGCAGGAAAAGCACATACTGATTTATCCACGTGCTAGCAGAAAGGAGGCGTGTGCAGAAAAAGAGTAAACGTGGATAGATTTTCTTCCAGGCTCCGAGCCTATTTCGTTTCTTTGTGCCATTCGAAAAGACTGCGGCCGAGAAGATTGGTCCTCTAAAGGATCAACCTTCTGGTTTCTTTGGCCTAACAATGAATATAGGGACGTAACAGATTTTTTCCATCAACTACAGTTCGGCTTGGAAACGAGTTTCTCAAAATAAGGAATGCATAGTAGGCCACATAAAAATAAAAAGCAGCGCTCTCAGCGAAGATGGATTTCTTTTACAGTGTTTCGACAGTGGTTAGGCCAACCACAAGCCACAGTGGCATGTTCAGCTGATGTCGACGTGATTCCTGCTAAAATGGGAAATTTAACTAGACTTTCAAGACGTGGAATGGAGCTTACTTGTAGACAGGAGCCCTCAGTTGGACGGACGAATTGAACTGGTAATGTAATGCAACTCACGTTAGGAGAAACTATTACTCTAAGGCTTGCGGCAAATGGAACAGCATGGTTTTTTTCATAGCAATTGTATTTAGAGCACATAGCACGACACTGCTGTTATTACTTTTATCCCTTCCAGGCTAACGTTAATTTAATAAAGGACCGAAAAAGAAAGGTTGAGTTAATATTCCTGGATAAAATGTTACTAATTGGTTTGTGACCTTAGACTATTAAACACCAATCCTTGCAATAGGCACCCATCCCCCCTAGGCCATTTGCTGGCACTTCTTGGCAAAGGCAGCTCTAATCTGAAATTATCAATCCATTCTACCTCGAGTACCATCAACATCTGAGCTAGCATACCTATTTATGGAAACCAAAATATAAGAAGCATTGGACTGGTCTTGGCGTGCTGATGATTTTTAAAAACATAATTTTTCCAAGCATATGCCACAAATAAAAGAAAAAAACGAAAAATCTGTGGCACCTAAACATGTCTGCCTTATGCTTAAAATTTGATTTTTACATTTAAAAAAAACATTTACAGGTGAAGCTGCTTCACTGAGATATTTTTTAAGCAACAAGCATTTTTTGGTTGCACCATGTATGTTTATTATTGCTATTTGTGAAGGAGACAGGAATAAATCGCCACCTAACCAAGCACTGAAATCGCAGGTGGCTATATTGATACAAGATCAAACCAACACATTATAACTTAAACTTTAAGTTTTGCCAAAGCTAAAAGGTCTGATGTTGGGCTCTGCTTTTTTTTGGATTTACTAGTTCTCACTTTGATTGTGGATGGTATTTTTATGAAGGTACACATTGTAAACAGACACTTTCTAAAAACGTATTGTGCAGATGTGCACGTTGTGCAAGAGCATTCAGGTTTGGCAATGGGTGAAGTGGGCTGACAATACAGCAGACCAGCTGATCAGGAGGGATGGCAGAAAACCTCTGGAAATAACTATGGTGGTCATTCTGACCTCGGCGGTAAAAGGCGCCTACCGCCGGTCAGAAATCCTCCATAATCCCGCCGCGGTCGCGGAAACCCGCCACGGTCATTCTGACCCGCAGAAGGCAAACCTCCAAAAATCCGACCGCCACAACAGACCGCCAGACCAGCGGTCGGCGGAAAGGTGGAGGTGACCAAACCTCGACCGCCACGCCAACAGAAATACGCCCATGCCATTACGACCCACGAATCCACGCGGCGGTCATTCAAACGCGGTATTCCATTGGCGGGACACACCGCCGCGGTCAGAATACACACAAACGAACAAAACTCAGCCACATTGGACGATTTGAATCCCACACACCTGATACACATACACACACCACTCCCACACACACAATACAATATAAAACACCCACCCACATCACCCACAAACCCCTACGCTAAAAAATTCGTAAAGAAGGCAAGAGCGAGACACCAGCATCCAAAAAATAACAGCCACAGCCACTCAACACCATCACCCACACACTATCCACACACAAAACAACACACACCACCACACTTAACTCACTTAAATACACATACTCCACCCCACACATCATACACACCACCCCATGGCACCCCAAAGACAACCCCGCTTCACAGACGAAGAACTCAGGGTCATGGTGGAGGAAATCGTTCGGGTAGAGCCCCAGCTGTTCGGCACACAGATACAATACACCAGCATTGCCCGGAGGACGGAGCTATGGCAGAGGATTGTCGACAGGGTGAACGCAGTGGGACAGCACCCCAGAAATCGGGAAGACATCAGGAAGCGATGGAACGACCTACGGGGGAAGGTGCGTTCCATGGTATCCAGGCACAACATCGCCGTGCAGAAGACTGGCGGAGGACCCCCACCTCAACCCCCACAATTCACATCATGGGAGGAGGAAGTCTTGAACATCCTGCATCCTGACGGCCTCGCAGGAGTCGGCGGAGGAATGGATACTGGTAAGTTGAAGCTTCAATACTGCTTCCCCCCCACCTGCATGCCAAATCATACCCCAACCCTCACCCCCATCCTCGAACCCCACCCTCACCCCCATCCTCGAACCCCACCCTCACCCCCACCCCCACCACCATCCTCACCCCCACCACCATCCTCACCCCCACCCCCAGCACACCTATTCCCCGCCAATGTCTCACCATCACAACCCACACATCCCAAAACCTAGGCCTGCATGCGTCCACTAAGCATGGACACCCATCACCAAAGCATGCCCAATGCATATACACATCCCCCCCACAAGCCACCCTCACCAAAGCCCCCACACACGAATGCCAGCACTTGGGGACACGAGAACCCACAGATACACCCATATGCCACACATGGAAACTATAACCATACCTCTATACCCCTGCAGGACCCGACCGTCAACACACCGCGGCGGAGGGGCCAGAATTCTCCACACCCCCCACCCAAGAGGCCGTCAGCGATGACAGCAGCTCTGTCGACCTGGACACCGATGACCAGCCCGGACCATCGGGGACCTCTGGACAGTCGGTTCCCCTCACACAGGCCCAGGCCACTACAGACCCAAACCCCTCTGGGAACACCAGCACAGCTCCCACCCAGCGGGCCCATGCCTCTGTCTCCAGGGCGCGTCAATCTGCGGTGTGTCTACCACTACAGGGCACCCAGGATAACCCACCACCCCAACAACAACAGGGACCTGGGGGCAGTGGTAGTGGGCACACCGACCAGGGGGCAGAGGCCCAGGGAAACAGGGCAACTCGGAGGGCAGCTGTGCGACAGGGGGGGGAGGAGAGGCCCAGGGAACCCACTCTCCACGAGGTCCTCACCACCATCATGGGAGCATACAACCGCTCCCAGGAGACGATGGCGACGGTACTGGCCCGGTTCCAGGAGATCCTGGTACTGCAGGAGGAACACTATCGGGGGTACAGAGAGGACATCAGAGCCATCAACACCACCCTGGTTACCATGGTAGGGCTGCTGCAGGACCTCGTCAACAACAGGGCGGACACTCAACAACACCCAAGGGCCCCTGCCACTAGCCTGGACCAAGAACAGCCAACCACCTCCGCCGGCGCTAGTGGACAGGAGGCCCCCGCACAGCAGCAGCCCACCAGACCCCCACCTCCTGCAGGAGAAGAACCACCCCGCAAGAGGGCCCTGAGATCTCGCAAGAAGACAGAGTAGGATGTCAAGACCCCCGCCAGCAATGGATACCACCTGATGTCATCCCACTGTCCCACATTGTCACCCTGTCCATCCTTGAACTGCCCATGCTCCATCTCTCCACAGGCCTCTGGACAATGCACCTGTGTGACTGTTACTCTGGACTCTGCCATGGACATTCCTTCACCATAGCCCCCACCCACTTGAAACCACCCATCCCATTTTGAGCACTTCAATAAACACCTATTTTGCACCAAAATATCTGGAGTCTGGCTGTGATTTCAATATATTGTAATTGACATGACAGTGCAAATATGTCCTTGTACATGGTGAAGTCAACAAACAGCTGCCACAAAGCTGTAGTCCATGGGGAAACGAAGCACAGGACTCGTAGTGGGGACCCCAGATCTGAAATAGGGAGGGAAAAGCCAAAACTCAGTCATCATACACTGGGGCAAATAGACAGGCAGCAGAGATGCTGGAGAGTAGTTAACATTTACTAAATTATCTTTGAAATGTTACCTGTGTCCTATTGGAAGTACTGTTCAATGATTCTGTCCCTGTTGTCTGTTTCAGCCCCGTCGTCTTCCTCCTCGTCACTCTCGTCAGGTTCCACCGCTGCCACAACACCACCGTCTCGACCATCCTCCTGCAGGAAAGGCACCTGGCGGCGCAAAGCCAGGTTGTGAAGCATGCAGCAGGCCACGATGATGTGACACACCTTCTTAGGTGAGTACATTAGGGATCCACCTGTCATATGCAGGCACCGAAACCTGGCCTTTAGGAGGCCAAAGGTGCGTTCGATCACCCTCCTAGTACGCCCATGGGCCTCATTGTACCGTTCCTCTGCCCTGGTCCGGGGATTCCTTACTGGGGTCAGTAGCCACGACAGGTTGGGGTACCCAGAGTCCCCCACTAGCCATACACGGTGTCTCTGTAGCTGTTCCATCACGTAAGGGATGCTGCTATTCCTGAGGATGTAGGCGTCATGCACTGACCCTGGGAATTTGGCATTTACATGCGAGATGTACTGGTCAGCCAAACACACCACCTGGATGTTCATTGAATGGTAATTTTTTCTGTTCCTGTACACCTGCTCCCTGTCTCTTGGGGGAACCAAAGCCACATGGGTCCCATCAATGGCACCAATTACGTTGGGAATATGTCCAAGGGCGTAGAAATCACCCTTCACTGTAGCCAATTCGCCCACCTCAGGGAAAATGATGTAGCTCCTCACGGATTTCATCAGGGCAGACAACACTCTGGATAACACCTTCGAAAACATGGGCTGAGACATCCCAGAAGCAATTCCCACGGTTGTCTGAAATGACCCACTTGCCAAGAAATGGAGTACTGACATGACCTGCACCAGAGGGGGAATCCCTGTGGGTTGGCGGATGGGGGACATCAGGTCGGGCTCCAGCTGGGCACACAGTTCATGGATAGTGGCACGGTTAAGACGGTAGGTCAGGATAATGTGGCGTTCTTCCATTGTCGACAGGTCCACCAGCGGTCGGTACACGGGAGGATTCATCCGTCTCCTCGCCCAACCCAGCGGACGGTGCCTAGGAAGGACAACATGGAGCACACAGTCAAGCAACCCACAGGTACGTACTCACAGCTAGCACAGTATACGATTCTCTATGCAGTGAATGGCGTGTCTGAGTGCTATGCAAGGCCTAGGCCTGTGTGACGCAGTTGAAATTGAGCCATGTGGACCCTCGAAATGGCGGCTGCCTGACCTGTGAAGTGTGACAATGGGATGTGAGGTCAATGCGCTGGCGTGGCACACCGCGGCGGGCGGCGGGCGAAGACCGCGGCGCAAAGCCGCATTGGTTAACATTGAAGCCTATGGGTTTCAGGAGCCAATGGCGAAGGGCGCCGGCGGTGGCGGGACGCACCGCCGCGGTACGCACCGCTGCGGACGTCACCGCCATTTTCTATCTACTTATCCACTTGCGACTTGAACTTTCACAGGAGAGGACCTATACTGCAAGTGTTGCTGTGACCTCGGTCTGGAAGGGACAATGGCTGCTGCGCCTGGGGAAAGGACCCCTGCCTTCACTGGAGAGGAGTTGGAGAAACTTGTGGATGGGGTCCTCCCCCAGTATGCGCTACTCTACGGTCCTCCAGACCAACAAGTGAGTTTAATTAAATATGGATTTGGGGCCACTGGCTGGCTTGGGGGCCTGGCGGGGGGCCTGGCGGGGATGGGGGGCATGTTGGGCCTGGCGGGGGGCCTGTCGGGATGGGGGGCATGTTGGGCCTGGCGGGGGGCCTGGCGGGGATGGGGGGCATGTTGGGCCTGGCGGGGGGCATGGCGGGGGGCCTGGCGGGGATGGGGGGCATGTTGGGCCTGGCGGGGGGCCTGGCGGGGATGGGGGGCATGTTGGGCCTGGCGGGGGGCCTGGCGGGGGGCCTGGCGGGGATGGGGGGCGTTGGGCCTGGCGGGGGGCCTGGCGGGGGGCCTGGCGGGGATGGGGGGCGTTGGGCCACTGGAAAGGAAAATGCTGAGAAACTTGAACGTGGTATTTCTCCCTCCCTGTACGTGTCACATAGGTCCGCGCCCATGAGAAGATCGGGATTTGGCGTGCCATCGCCAAGGAAGTCCGGACCCTGGGGGTCCACCATCGACGGGGCACCCACTGCCACAAGAGGTGGGAGGACATCCGCCGCGGGACCAAGAAGACCGCCGAGTCTCTGCTGGGGATGGTCTCCCAATGTAGGCGGGGTGCCTGCCGTCAACTGAGCCCCCTGATGTTCCGGATCCTGGCGGTGGCCTACCCTTAATTGGATGGGCGCTTGAGGGCAGCACAGCAGACACAAGGGGGTGAGTACAAGCATTATCTACTCTGTTGTCGCGCAGTGGAGGTGTCTGGGTGGGGGAGGAGGGCTGGGGGTCCCCCTAGGCCAGGGCGATATCTGTAGGCTGGGCACCCCCGTAAGCCCCTGTGTCCCCAGCCACCACCCTCAGTAATTTGTCAGTACAGCCATCCCTGGGCCGTGTCATCCATGGGTGCAGTTGTCAACTCTAGGCGTGTAGGGCATGTTTCACGGAATGCGTAGCGGACCCCAAGTGCGCAACTTAGTGCAGGGGGCATCTGTGTCTGTCATGTCCGCTAACTGTACCGGAGATCCATGTACTCAATATCCCTTTATTTCTCTCCCCCCCCCCCTTTTTGTTTGTCTTTCTGTGCTTGTGTGCATCAGCATCATCAGGCGGAGGAGAAGTGGCATCGGGGCAGGAGGGAGCTGCATCTCACATGGCCCAGGAGGGCCATGCCACAGAGTCAGACTGGACCAGTGAGACGGAGGGCGAGGGGAGCTCCACGACGGGGACGACTGGACCCTGCAGCGACATGGACACGTCCTCGGAAGGGGGCTCCCTTGCGGGGGTGGCACCATCCGTGCCCCCCGCCATTACAGGTACAGCCGCCACCCAGCGCACCATCTCCGCCCTCCCAGCAGCCCCTCAGCGTTCGCCCCGTGCCCGCTCTGCCAGGAAGCCGGGCATCTCCTTCGCCCCAGGCACCTCTGGCCCTGCCCCTGTTACCCCCGCTGCCCTCAGTGAGGAGGTCATTGACCTCCTCCGAACGCTCATTGTTGGGCAGACTACCCTTTTGAATGCCATCCAGGGGGTGGAGAGGGAGGTTCATCGCAGCAATGCGTACCTGGAGGGCATTCATTCGGGTCAGGCTGCCCATCAGCGATCGTTCCAGGCTCTGGCCTCAGCACTGACGGCAGCCATTGTCCCTGTCTCCTGCCTGCCTCTACTAACTCCCTCCTCCCAGTCTCCTGTTCCTCTGCCTGTCCCACCCACACCATCAGACCAGCCTGCACACACCTCAACACCCAAGAGAAGCTCATCCAAACATAAGCACCACAGATCACGCAGACATTCACACACGCAACATTCCGATGCAGACATGCCAACAGTCACTACCACCTCTGTGACCCCCACCTCCTCGTCTCCCTCCTCCCTCCCTGTGACGTCTACACTCACACCTCCATTCACCTCACCATCAGCCAGTGTTTCCATCACCAGCACACCCTCCACTCCAGTCCGCACACGTGCAGTCACCACCCCCACTGCCATTTACACGTCCCCTGTGTCCTCTCCCACTGTGTCTGTCACCCCCTCTTCCACACCACACAAACGCAGCCACCCACCCACCCAACAGCCATCCACCTCACGACAGCCTATCCCTCCTGCACCTGCACCCAAAGACAGCAAACGTGACTCACCTACAACCACATCCTCTCCCTCCACTCCCATTCCCACTGTACCTACCACTCTCCATTGTCCCAAGAAGCTCTTCCTCGCCACTACTAACTTCTTTCCTGACCCTGAGCCCCCCCCCTCCTTCTCGTCGGGGTAAGAAGAGCACCTCAGCCACCACCAGCCCTGCAGCCCCCTTGACAAGGGTGCAGGGGTATTGGAGCCCGCCAGCCCGCATGTCTGGATCTTCGCCCAGCAGCAAGGGGACAGCCAGCCCACCCCCTGGGAAGAGGAGCAGAAGGCGGAAGGGGCGCCGCAGGAGCCCGCCTTCTACATCCCCCCCGGACACCACCCAGAGACAGTCACCAGCCACAGCTCCAAAGGGAGGAAAGGGACACAGGCCCACGACTAAGGAGGGCAAGGGCAGCAAGTCGGAGAGGTCAGGCAGCAGGCCTGCTGCCCAGGAGGAGCCCACAACCCCCATAGCCGCTGCCCCGGGAGGAACCGGCACAGCTGCCCCGGGAGAGCCCACCACCCCCATAGCCGCTGCCCAGGGAGGACCCAGCCCAGCTGGCCAGGAGGGCCCCACCACCCACAGCCCAGGTGGGCAGTGAAGGAGCACCATCCCCGCTGCCCAGGAGGGCACCACCAGGCAAGTAGCAGTTGGCCATAGACCGGCCGCCGCCTCAAAACCGCTGAACTGGGCCCTTCAAGGCAAGGACCGCTGAACTGGGCCCCGCCGTCTCAAGAACCGCTGAACTGGGCCCTTCAAGGCAAGGAGCGCTGAACTGGGCCCCGCCGTCTCAAGAACCGCTGAACTGGGCCCTTCAGGGCAAGGACCGCTGAACTGGGCCCCGCCGTCTCAAGAACCGCTGAACTGGGCCCTTCAGGGCAAGGACCGCTGAACTGGGCCCCGCCGTCTCAAGAACCGCTGAACTGGGCCCTTCAAGGCAAGGAGCGCTGAACTGGGCCCCGCCGTCTCAAGAACCGCTGAACTGGGCCCTTCAGGGCAAGGACCGCTGAACTGGGCCCCGCCGTCTCAAGAACCGCTGAACTGGGCCCCGCCGTCTCAAGCACCGCTCCGCTGGGCCCCGCCGTCTCAAGAACCGCTCCGCTGGGCCCCGCCATCTCAAGAACCGCTGAACTGGGCCCTTCAGGGCAAGGACCGCTGAACTGGGCCCCGCAGTCTCACGCACCGCTCCGCTGGGCCCCGCCGTCTCAAGAACCGCTGAACTGGGCCCCGCCGTCTCAAGAACCGCTGAACTGGGCCCTTCAGGGCAAGGACCGCTGAACTGGGCCCCGCAGTCTCAAGCACCGCTCCGCTGGGCCCCGCCGTCTCAAGAACCGCTCCGCTGGGCCCCGCCGTCTCACGCACCGCTCCGCTGGGCCCCGCCGTCTCAAGAACCGCTGAACTTGGCCCTTCAAGGCAAGAACCGCTGGCCCTTTGGCAGACGTGGCAGGGCAGGATCTATCTCGGGCAGGGCTGCAGGATGTCCTCTGGCCAACTTGCCTCCTCCAGTGGCAGTGGGGTCTGTTATGGACTGTATGGACTGTGGCTTTGCTCTCCCCAGGATGGCCCAGTGGGCAGGCCACCCACTGTATGGACTGTATGGACTGTGGCTTTGCTCTCCCCAGGATGGCCCAGTGGGCAGGCCACCCACTGTATGGACTGTTTGGACTGTGGCTTTGCTCTCCCCAGGATGGCCCAGTGGGCAGGCCACCCACTGTATGGACTGTTTGGACTGTGGCTTTGCTCTCCCCAGGATGGCCCAGTGGGCAGGCCACCCACTGTATGGACTGTTTGGACAGTGGCTTTGCTCTCCCCAGGATGGCCCAGTGGGCAGGCCACCCACTGTATGGACTGTTTGGACTGTGGCTTTGCTCTCCCCAGGATGGGCCAGTGGGCAGGCCACCCACTGTATGGACTGTTTGGACTGTGGCTTTGCTCTCCCCAGGATGGCCCAGTGGGCAGGCCACCCACTGTATGGACTGTTTGGACTGTGGCTTTGCTCTCCCCAGGATGGCCCAGTGGGCAGGCCACCCACTGTATGGACTGTTTGGACTGTGGCTTTGCTCTCCCCAGGATGGGCCAGTGGTCATGGAGTCCCCTCGTGGATCTGGCGTCGTGTACTCAAGTGGCTGAGGTGCCCCCCCTTCCCTTCCCCCTGAGGTGCCTGTCCTATTTTCTTTCTGATGCCCCTGCAGTGTTCTCTCCGTGGAGTTCTTGTCGTGGGACTGGGCCTTGCCCCTTTGCACAGGACCCCTGTGATCCACGGACAGTGGTTGGACTACATTTAGTAGCTGTATATATTTTGTACATAGTTTATTTATTTATTGGGATTACTGGTGTACATATTTCAATATATCTGCCCGTTTATGATCTCTTCTTTTGGTCTTTGCATTTTTTCGGAGGGGGGTGGTTTGTGGGTTGTGACAGTGATCTGTGGGAATGCATTGATGTGTGTGTTGTAGTGGGTGTGGGTGGGTGGGTGTGTGCCGGTAATCTTTTCCCTCCCCTGTGTCGTAGGTGCAGTACTCACCGATGTCTTCCGCGCCGCCGGGCGTGCTCCTGGTATATGAGCAGGAATAGGAGTGCGGGGATGACCTGCAACTCTGGTTCCATACTGCCGGAATCTCGCGTGGAGTGCGTAGAGGTCAGCGTTTTCCCGTTCGTAGTCTGTTTCCGCCGTGTTCTTATCGGCGGTGCTCCCGCCCCGGAAAAGGTGGCAGATTGGTGGGTCGTAATAGGGTGGGCGGTACATTGTCTGCCGCCTGGCTGTTGGCGGGAACCGGCGCGCTGTTTGTTTGTACCGCCGTGGCGGGCGGAGTGTTAAGTTGGCGGGCTGTGTTGGCGGTTCCCGCCAGGGTCAGAATTGCATATTTTAGACCGCCGGCCTGTTGGCGGCTTGGCCGCCGCTTTATCACCGACCGCCAGGGTCAGAATGAGGGCCTATGTGTAATATACACATTTGTATTAAGAACAGAAGGTCTTGTCTAACACTAGACCTAAAAAGGAGTGCAGACGACTAAGACTGTTGGTATTTAAAGTTGTTATAGAAAATAAAAAGGGAAAAAACAAACTTTGAGTAAACTTTTCAAATCAAGAGAAAGGAACATTTTAGGAGGATGTGATCAATGTGCTTAGACTTTGTGCAGTCACTCAAAGACAAGGGAGTCAATGAGTAAAGAGGGCTGATCCTTTATCCCATTATTTATGCTGTGTTGAACAAAACCAAAATGAGAGTTAGAATTTATCAGCCCAACGGATGAATCCTGCTGACCAAAAGCCCCTCTTTTTATGTATGTTATGTATGACTTTTTTGAGAAAAACAGTATTCTGGCAAAAAAATTGAAGCTGTCTCAAAGGCAAGATCTAAAAGGTGCATTTTATTCCAGGATATAACATAAACGTTCTCATTTTATTACAGGATAGCCACTGGTGGTGTTGACACAGCTTTTCCATGGTGTACACTATCCATCTAAGGTAACTAGCTTTCATTTCAATATGGCATTCAGCCTTTACATTCTGGCACATGGGTTAGTGTAATATAGCAGCCAAGCAATCCGTGTCAGGAGAAAAACTGAGACTAATCAGGGTCTGATATAGGAGTGCAATTTAAAACCTCCACACTTCTATTTTTGCACTGCTGAATTGGAGGCTATCCTGGAAAAAGCTTTCCTACCCTAGGTAGGCTTGATTGACATTCATGGCATTCAGAATGCTGATGACAGAGTGATTTTAGATCTGGAAAATCTAGCTGCACAGTCTACAAATATCCAAGCTGATGCTGGAGACTTAGAACCTAACTAAAAATCAATCACAAATAATAACAAAGCTTTGATTTTTGGCAAAGGTAAAAAAATACTGGAAAGTTGTTTTAGGGAATGATGAAGTAGTATGTGCTATTCCTTATAATTATTGATGTTTTTAGCTCTGTCAACAGCATTCCAAATATCATCTCAACTCACTCAAAAATGTTTCATTGACACTATTTACATTCATGTGAATGAATGCAGGGCTACTCCATCGTTCAGAAACCCTGATATTAAAAGTAGTTAGATCTACACTTATATTATCACTGATCTATGGCCCAGGACTTTTTTGTGGAAACCAAACATGAGGTTTTTATTTGGGTTAACCCCTCGAAAGGACATGCCCACTTATGATTTATCTTTGGAGGCAGTCATTAGTGGTGGAAACTCAATATTTAAAACTGGTATATCAGCTTAGAATGTAAAATGTCCTAGCCATTGTGAAAGAAAGTTTTCAATCAGATTAAGGACACAAAGGTGCAGATTATGCACTGTTCCTTTAACTTTATTTCTCATAAGCCCTATATAAACACTTAAATACATATGAAGAGACTTCTTGCCCCATAAGTCTGCTAAGATGTGAAACATCATCACCCAATAACAGAGGTCCATGTCCTTCAAAGCAATTCACAGAAAAGCATTTTCTCTTTCTTCATGTGGCACACCAATTATCACTTAATCTAACTTTAAAATACCTGCTTTTGTTTCGACCTTAAGAAAAAACAAGAGAATGTAAGCCTTTAGAAACTACATCTCAATGATACATGCATCATCAATACCAAGTCACATGAGTACTAAACCATCTGAAGATGAAATATTAATCATATTTATACCCAGTGTTGTGCTCTTCATACAGTCTCCTCGGAGGGAGGTATGTAGCTTGTACTTACTTGGGTGGAGTAATTCTCACTTCTGTGTCCTTGATAAGACTGAACAATTCCTACAAGACAGCTTGTAAATCTTACATTCCATCAGGCCCGGAGGTCCAGATTATGCAAGTTTAGGGTTTACTTACCACCAATAAGGCCACCCCATAGCTGATTTGAAATAGAACTTCCTAAAAGTGGAGTCGGAAGGCCAATAGCCCGCATTCAGGATGCCCTCCAAACAACTCTCCCCCAGAAAAAAGGCCTTAGAGGCCATAGTTCTCCTGGTGAAATGTGCCCCAAACATGGACATTTCAATAACTATCTCCTCCATGACCCACTGTAACCCCAGTGCAACGGTAGGGAATGAGACAGGTGTGTATGGCTTCTTTATGACTTTGATAAATTGTATTAAACCAAGAGGTTGTAACTCCTCCAGTGTAGATCCATAAGACCAGAGACATTTCAACACAGACAACTTGGGTTGTTGGGGAGATGCTGGACAGTGTAAAACCCTTGTAAGGAATTTTGTGTACCTGGAAACTGTAAAGGATACTTATTCTGGCAGTATTGTCCACTGCTCATACATCTGATACATTTTTTCACAAGATGAGACAAAGCAAAATCACCAGTTAGTTATTTCCTGGATAAGAGCTGGTTATCGTACCAAGATTCCAATACACTAAGCACCGTATTCACATCCCATACTTGGGGATGTTTTGGTTCCAGTGGCTTTGACAGCATGACCCCCTCAATGACCTTCACACTAAAGGATGTTCTCCTGCCAGAATATCATGAAGAGGTATGTGACCAACCAAAATAGCTGAGTGGTCCATTAAGCCAGCTGGCTTCTGATTATTCTATTAAGAAGTTCAACAGACTATCTACTTCTGTCCTCACTGGATCAAAACCCCATTGCAGTCATCAGCCTGACTACCTGTGCCCTTCTAAGCTTTACTGTGTGATGGATTATTCAACCCATGATCTTCAGATAGGGGTGTTAGCTTTTCATAATGAGCCTAGGATGTACCACTGTTCCTTGCAATCTTCCTTGCCATCAAAGTGAGAGTCCCTTCTTTTCCTAAGTGATGTAAACATCCATGGGTATTCCTCAACAGGTTCCAACTCTGGGTAAGTGGGATTGGAGAATCCATAGAAAGGTCCAGAACAATATGAAGCCAAGTTTGTGACCTTCACATTTGTGTCACCAACACCATGTCTGCCTTCTGTCTCCTGACCTGCACAGTTAGTCTGATTATAATGGGGAACAGAGGGAAGGCGTAAGCCAAACTTTCACTCCAGTCCTGAAGGAACACATCTGTCACTTCTGCTATGGGACCCAGTAATCAGTTGAAGAGTGGTGTAGCTGATGATCCAGATGGGAGGCAAAGAGGTCTGTCTGACATCGACCCAATTTGTTCATCATCTCAAACAAAACAAGGTCCAACTTCCAGGCTTTGGAATCCAACAGAAACCTGGAATGTAACTACTCCACCATTGCTGAGATTTTGTGCTGCAGACTGTGGAGCCAGAACTCCTTGCAGAGTTCCTTTAAGGCCTTAGAACTCGTCCCGCCTAAGTGGTTTATGAATCTTACGGCTGATACATTGTCCATATTGAAGAGTACTTGCCAGGAGTTCTAAGCAGTTAACATGCAGTGTCCCCTTGAGTTCTGACTTTGGTCCTCCTGTGGTAATATCCTCCCAGCAAGATCCCCAGCTTGAGCGACTTGTGGCCAAATCTATCAGAAGATTGAGTGTCAATCCGAAGATTGCTCAGCCACTTCACTCTGCTCTGTGGTCTAAAAACCACTGGATCTCTGTCCTTGCCTCCTGTGTGATGGTCACTTCCTCTGCATATGTCAACCTCTTTCTGAGGTTTATTGCCTTTACCCTTTGCAGTGCCTGTAATGCAGGGGTTATGGCAATATCGCCTGAATGAGTTATTAAAGAAGACTGACTATCCTGGCTAACTTGTTCCAGAGTTTTCCTCAGTCCCCTTCATATCAAAGCCATCTTATTCAGGGGGTCATTACGACCCTGGCGGTAAAATCCGCCAGGGCCGGGGACCGCGTATGCACCGCCAACAGGCTGGCGGTGCATCCCTGGGCATTCTGACCGCGGCGGTACAGCCGCGGTCAGAAACGGGAAACCGGCGGTGTACCGCCGGTTTCCCGCTGCCCTGGGGAATCCTCCATGGCGGCGCAGCTTGCTGCGCCGCCATGGGGATTCCGACCCCCTTACCGCCATCCTATTCCTGGTGGTTTTGGCCATAACAGGGCCCCACCAAGATTTTCAGTGTCTGCCATGCAGACACTGAAAATAACGACGGGTGCAACTGCACCCGTCGCACCCCTTCCACTCCGCCAGCTCCATTCGGAGCCGGCATCCTCATGGAAGGGTGTTTCCCGCTGGGCGGGCGGCCTTCTGGCGGTCGCCCGCCCGCCCAGCGGGAAACCCAGAATACCCGTGGCGGTCTTTTGACCGCGCAGCGGTATTCTGGAGGTTCCAGCCAGGCCGGCGGCTTCCTCCGCCGGCCGGGGTCAGAATGACCCCCTCAGTGTCTATTGGACAAAATCTATCACAAATCCCATAACCACCATTATTAGAAATGGGGTCTTTGTTCGGCAGTCAGGTTATCCCCTGTCCAAGCAAGGACCCTCACTCTAGTCAGGCTAAAGGAGAACCACCATCAGTGTGATGCTATTAATTGTGTTTGACCAATGACTTTGTGTTTCACCACTGCGCATATTAGTTGCTCAATGTTCACCAGTAGCACATTATGGGGGTTATTCCAACTTTGGAGGAGGTGTTAATCCGTCCCAAAAGTGACGGAAAAGTGACGGATTTACCACCAGCCGTATTACGAGTCCGTTATATCCTATGGAACTCGTAATACGGCTGGTGGTATATCCGTCACTTTACCGTCACTTTTGGGATGGATTAACACCTCCTCCAAAGTTGGAATAACCCCCTATATGTTTTGTTCAGTTTAGCTGCTTATTGGCTTTGACATGACATTAGACATTACATTTGATATTCAGTTTAGCTCCCTATTGGCTTTGACATGGCACTAGCCATTACATTCTGTATTCAGTTTAGCTGCCTATTGGCTTTGACATGACATTAGACATTACGTTTGATATTTAGGTTAGCTGCCTATTGGCTTTAACGTGGGGTTAGACATTGCAGTTGAGACATTGCAGATGAGCTGTGTTTTTCCAAGCTGTGTTTTTCCACAAGATGGACCAAGCTGTTTTCTTCACAGCAGACCTTAGCTGATAAGAGCACGTAGATTTTGTGTTTACCTTGCAATCCAGTCTGAGAACGAGGAGCTCAGGAGAATTGGCCACTCTCCAGGTTTCTTCGGTTCTCACACTGAGTTTGCTTTCAAGGATGACTCTGGGCTACAGCAGGAGTAGATTGAATCTGCTTTGACTTCAGACAGGAGCTAGACATCAGCTGCCTGTCTCCCATTTGGGTAGAAAATCTCTTTCTCACAGTTGACCGGAGTCATCAACTTGCAGACCCCAGAAAGATGAAGCTGAATACAGGCCCTACAGCCTTGCCCATACAGTGATGAATTTTGATTTTTATGCTTTGCTTTGAAATTATGCTATAATATAATCACCTATATTTGCTGTGTACATTGCAGCTGAGAAGTACTTTGATATATTTTGCTTTCATTGCTGCGACTACTTTTGAACGTGTGCTTCCAATCTACTAATTTCGTTTCTCAGGAACCTCATGGTGGAGAATTAATAACAATAAATGTCTTCTTTAAACTCAGAAGTGCATTCCAGAGAGGTTCTGTAAGCTCGGTTATGAGATAAGAGGGAAAGCAGAACAATCAGTTAACCCTCACTCACCGTCTTGGTAGCTTGGCACGAGCAGGCAGGCTTAACTTCAGAAGCAAGGTGTAAAGTATTTGTACCAACAAGCACAGTAACTCAGTGAAAGCACTACAAAATGACACAACACAGGTTTAGAAAAATAAACAATATCTTTCTAAACAAAACAAGACCAAAATGACAAAAATCCAACATACACAAGTCAAGTTATGAATTAAAAAGCAAAAGAGTCTTAAATCCTTCAGGAAACAGATTTTAACGTACAAAGTACCTGGGTAGTGTCAAAATAAAGCCGCACTGGAGAGTGTGTGTTGGAAAAGGCGAGCTATGCGTTGATTTCTCACACGCAAGGGAGAGCGTGCGTCATTCCTCCTCTTGTCGGGTCGGCGTACGTCATTTCTTTTCTCCTGCAAAACAGGCATACGTCCATCTGGACGGGCACCTCAGGTCCAGGCAGGCTTTGCGTTTATTTTCCGCGCCCAGCAATGTTGCGTCGAAATCTGGTTGCATGGTGTCAACAAACCGCACTGCATGGGGGCTTGTGCCGTTAACATCAGCCAAACCGGGGATTATGCATCGTTTCTCCAGCCACGTTCTGTCACTCTCCCAGCCGTGATGCAGGTGGAGCATTGATTTTAGCTGTGAGGCCGGTGAGCCGTCATTTTTCAGCCGCAAAGCGGGTGGTGCGTCAAAAGTTTCCCCGCACAGCAGTCTTTGCGTGGATTTCTGTCCTTTTCCACCAGCTGCACCTTTCAAGGGCCCAGGGACAGGCTAGGGCACCACTTGGCAGGCAGGACTCTCAGCAGAAAGCCCAAGTGCTGACAGAGAGAAGTCTCTGTTGTCCCGAGACTTCAACAACAGGAGGCAAGCTCAATTCAAGCCCTTGGAGATTCTTCACCAGTGGGAAGTCACACATAAGTCAGTCTTTCTCCTCTTTCAGGCAGAAGCAGCTACTGCAGGTCAAACCAGTAAAGCATAGTCACAGACAAAGGGGTAGTACTCCTCCTCCAGCTTCTCCAGCTCTTCTGTTTGGCAGAGGTTTCTCTTGGTTCCAGAAGTAATCTGATTTTCAGGGGTTTTGGGTGCTCTTCTTATACCCCTTTCTGCCTTTGAAGTAGGCCTACTTGAAAGGAAATTCTCTGTTGTTTTCAAGGTCCTGCCTTGCCCATGCCAGTCCCCAGACACACACCAGGGGATTGGAGACTGCATTGCGTGAGAGCAGGCACAGCCCTTTCAGGTGTAAGTGACCACTTTTCCCCTCCCCTCAGCCCAGATGGCCCATCAGGATATGTAGGGTACACCCCAGCTCCCTTTGTGTCACTTTGTAGAGGAGAGGTGCAAACAACCCAACTGTCAAATTTACCCATACAGGGAATCCACAAACAAGCAGAGCCACAGAATGGTTTAAGCAAGAAAATGCCTACTTTCTAACAGTGGCATTTTCAAACACACAGTCTAAAAAACAACTTCACTAAAATATGTATTTTTAAATTGTGAGTTCAGAGACCCCAAACTCCAGAAGTCTATCTGCTCCCAAAGGGAATCTACACTTTAATCATATTTAAAAGCAGCCCCTGTGTTAAGCTATGAGAGAGATAGGGCTTGCAGCATTGAAAACCGAATGTGGCAGTACTGCACTCTCAGGACATGTAAAACACGAAGTACATGTCCCACCTTTAACATACTCTGTACCCTGCCCATGGGGCTACCTAGGGCTTAATATAGGGGTGCCTTACATGTGTGAAAAGGGAAGGTTTAGGCCTGGCAAGTGGGTACACTTGCCAAGTCGAATTGGCAGTATAAAACTGCACTCACAGACACTGCAGTGGCAGGTCTGAGCCATGTTTACAGGGGTACTAATGTGGGTGGCACAACCAGTGCTACAGGCCCACTAGGCCCTGAGCACCTCTAGTGCACTTTACTAGGGACTTACTAGTAAATCAAATATGCCAATCATGGATAGCCAATGTACATATACAATTTATACAAGGAAAACTTACACTTTAGAAGTGGTCAGCAGTGGTAAAAGTGTAGAGAACAAACAAAACAGCAAAAACAGAGTCCAGCACACAGAAACAACCTGGGAAGTAGAGGCAAAGAATTAGGGGAGACCATGCCAATGATGCCAAGTCTAACAGCCATCTTTGAAAAAGTATATCCCTGTGAAGGTATATGGCTTCCTCTTTGAAATGGAAATGTACCAGCCATTTGCTGAAATGTTTTAAATTTATCACAGGGCAGTGTTCCTTGGTTTTTTTCACTATTAGGAAGAGATTGCTGAGAAACCCCATTGGTGAAGTGATGCCAAAGTTATTGTACCCTTCACAATAAGGACTTCAACTGTTTCCTTCACAAGTGCCGCATCTGCCTGCGAAAAGGAAAGGGGTGGGGTCTGGCTCTTTAATTCCCTGTACCCCTTTGGGTATCCTTACTAATCTCCTTCACCCTGGGACATTTGGGGCTACCTTCTGACCACCGTGGTCTACTGGGACCTAATTCATCAACAGAGTCCTCGTCCTGGTTCTCAGACTCTTCCTTGGCATCCAAATCATTCTTCAATTAGGGAGAAATGTTCTTCCTCTAGGGTATCCCTAGGGTGATGCACATCCCATGGACTATCCAGAGCTTCTGCACACCTCTTTAGGAAGGCTTGCTATAGCCTTTCAAAGGCATCATAAGGAGGAGAGGTTAACAGTGCCTTGACATTGGCCTTAGGTTTGTTTTGCCCTTTTGGGCTTCCTGAGTGTCCCTAAGGTGAGAGGCCCCAACTCTTCCCCCTTAGGGGTTGTATGTTGGTGTTTTGTTGTCAGTGTGACAGTATGCCAACCTAGGGGTTCTAAGGGTAGAGGAAGAATCTTTCTGAATCAATGCATCTGTTATGTCAACTAAATCCTCCATAATGGGATGGACAGTTCTTCCTCTACTGCCTTCACTACATCTTATCTGTGGGCACTTGCTATGTTAGCACAGGTGTCAGTCAATCTTTAAAGTTGCCTTAAAACAAATATGCCAATTTCCTGGAAGCTCTTGCCTGCAGTGGAATTGTTTTAGGTACCAAGGCTGGGAGCTTTGAGTTAACACAGTGGTCTAAGGAAGTCCACATGTCTTCCGCATCCTGTCCTAATTCCCTACACAAGGCTAACTCAAAGCTAGTAGCTCATTTGTTCATTGCTATGTCCCTGATGATAATCATTTCCCATATGCTACATGGTCAAAATAGCCACTGAGCACGTCTGATAGGAGGTAGTTGGAGCCACCTTCAGAGTTAAATATGATCAGCCCCACAAAACAACATATGCAATGACATAAATAAGTTTAGTAGGTTACCCAACTATAACCAATCTTAGCAGATTATCCAAACCTTAATACTGTTATATAACATTAGGATAAAAGAAATATAGAATACACACAAAAGAGGGTTATCCCAGCTCTCCTAAATTCTAACCATTAGTCGGTTATGTACCTGACCTCATACCTATCACAAGAGAGTGAGAGAAAGACACTTTTCTGGTTTGCTCCAAGTGAGGTGGGGCTGTTTGTCTACAACTTAGAAATAACCCATATTCTACCTGACAGCAATCCCTCCCATACAAACATTTCTATGTGGAAACGCTACATAGACTATAGCCCTCATTACGATTTTGGTGGTCTTTTGGCAAGCCCGCTGTGGTGGCAGCCGCAAGAAGATGCCATGTTGGTGGTCATCCACCCACCATATTACGACTCACAGCGTAAAGACCACCAAAAAACAGCCAAAGTTTTAAAACCGCCAGGACACTGGAGGACAGGAAAGAGGTGATTCCACCACCAGCACCGCCAGCTCAACAGAAATCGGCCCATCAGATTATGACTCACAAATCACCACAGAGGTCCTTCCATGGTGGATAACCATAAGTGGTGTGAGCCACAGCGGTGAGAACCCACTACTGTCAGAATACAACACCGGAGAGAATAATTTGAATATCCCACATTTGACACACATCCGACACCCGACACACCTGCACACTGCACTATATAACATACCCCAACACAACCCACAATCCTGTGCTACAAAAATGACAATCTGGGACACCGACAGCAGACAAATACATACAGTGCCCTTACACTATAGGCACACACACACCACACGCATCACATGCCACACACCAGCACAACTAAGACATAACATACATAATGAGCACATACATTTCTCGACAAGTGTCCATCCCTCACAACACACCACCCACACCCCATCAATCACCCAACACTGCACCCTTACACACACACACGCCCCCCACACCATCAACACAACCACTACCATGTCCCCACAAAAGCACCCATGTTTCACTGAAGACAAGTTGAGGGTCATGGTGGATGAAATTGGCAGGGCAGAGCCACAACTGTTTGGAGCACAGGTCCAGCAGACATCAATTGCCAGGAAAATGGAGTTGTCTTAAAGAATAGTTGACAGGGTCAACTCAGTAGGCAATCATCTATGCTCGAGCAAGGACATCAGGAATAGGTGGAACGACCTTAGGGGGAAGGTGCGTTCCATGGCAACACAACACCAGATTGCCGTGCACAAGACTGGCGGTGGGTCCTCACTTCCTCCCTCACAGTTCACATCATAGGAGGAGAAGGTATTGGACATACTGTATCCTGAGGGCCTGACTAGAGTACCTGGGGAACTGGAGTCCAGCAAGTACCCACTAAATCCATTTCACACAATTGTCGTGTCCTGCATGCTTCCTCACCACCCAAATACTCCCTAATTAACTGAATGATCCACTACACCTACCTGCCAATCAGCTAATGCCCTTCCCCTGCATGCCACCACCCCACACAGCCCAACTGTCTGCACAGCCTTAAGAAAAAGTCACAGATACTATAGGCCAATCCAATCAGTGCGCCTCCCAGAATGCACTGACCTATCAATGAAGAAACCTGGAATGTGCACATCACATCACATTTCATACATGTATGACTATTGTACTAGCTACACCAACTAGACTGTGCGACTGAGGAGCAGGTCATGGCAATGACAGAAATTAAATGGCACACCACAATGGCAACCTAGGCTAAACACAGCAACTGCTCAGTGACTATGCCAATTGGCAACTGATCCATATCCCCAAACCTCAAATGGACTGACCATGGTTTGGAAAGTACGATGGCAGACGGCATGCGCATGTATGACATCCAGAGACAGGACTATTACTCTTGCATACTCACATAATGTGTTTCCACTGGGACAACATGGTACAGTGTGCTGACATATTGTGTGACATCTAGCAAGCCTGACTATTCACTAGGTAACAGAGCTGAACAGTTGTGTGAAGTATCAGACAGATCAAGAACCTATACACAGTGATATATGTACCAAACATGAAAGACAGCTCACAACATGGACTATGGAACTCATGTCACACACTTGTATGTACCATCAAGGTATGCTGAGCAGCATCTGTCATTGTTATTGTAGGGAACCATATTAAGCAACTGTTTGCATCTGACAAAGAGGCAACCAAACACACATTCTAAACTGAACTCTGTCTCACTCCATCCACAGGAAACCCTACCAGAGCCACCATGGAGGGGATACCAGACACCGCCAGCCTTCCTCAGGGTCAAGGCCCCAGTGAGGACAACATACCAGGATGTCTAGGCAGTGACAACCTACCTGGCCCATATGGGACGCCTGGTCAGTCTACAACACCCTGCCTCACCCTGCCCACATCAATCCCCCTCAAACCTGTAGCATGGACATCACAGCCAACCATGCGTTCCCAAACCTGTGTCCTAAGGACTGTTCAAACTAATGTATGCCCCACAATACAGGGACCTGAGTCTAACATTTACACCCCAGACAATGATGATCTAGCTAACACTGGGAGGGGCACACGGTGCCAGGGGCCCAGGTACCTGGGGGGGCAGGGAGCATGGGAAGGATGCTGTGGGCCAGAGGATGGGGCCCCCAAGGGACTCCACTGACCAGGAAACCATCACCCAAGTCCTAGGAGCATGCCAAACTTCCCAGGACAGGACGGGCCAGCCAGATTATCACCATGTTAGGGGAACATCAAAGGCAGCAGAGGGAATACCACAAGGAGGTCATGCGGCAGTGGCAGGCACACAATGCTACCATGTCCTCCATTGCAGGGGTGCTGAGGGGCATCGACACCACCCTGCGTGGTTTCTCAAACCACTATCAGGCCCCTTCCACAAGCAATGTTACATCTGCCCCAGCTACAGCAAGGGCAGCTAGTGGAATGGAGCCCTGCCAGGGGAGCCACATGCCTCAGACACCCCTCCCTCTGTAGCTGAAGAACACCCGCAAATGTAAACGTCCACCCAGACATCTGGCTGGAGCAGATGCCAAGGCTAATCCCTCTGTAAGTAAGTGGACCTTTCCTGATTTGTCACACGTGTGTGCCACTGAGACACCCTTTTGACTGTTCTGAGACAGAACTCCATTTTCTCATGGTACAAGAACACAGGACCTGTGTAACCAACAGTTGTAGCAGCTACTCTGAGTAATCCATCTACCATGTCACCTTTTGTTATGTTATTCACATTTCTTTTGACTGTTAAAATTCTTAAATGCACAATAAATCACATTTTGATGCAGCTTCTGTATATGTCTTTATTGATACAACAACAAATGTCATGCTTTCCTAATGTGTTCTGGCAATGCCCCCTGATTCGAACTGGCAGTGGAATGGCCATCAAACGGAGGGTCCCTCATCAGGACTCACATGACAACAGTGATATCACTGGACAGATGTCAGAAAGTGAGGTTGAAATCCAGAGCAACACCAGGGCATAGTTTGCATGCCTATCCGCAATTGGAGCATTACAGAGAGTGCCACCAGGATAGAAGGCATGGTGCCACAAAAAGCACATATGCAGCTCATGTTGTGCCCATTGTAGGATACATCCAAAGCAGGGGCACCCAGATTGGACCTATGCATAACCAGTCACGGGCACTTCACAAAATACATTTCACCAGGTATCTGTCATCTTCAAGTCTCATGTCTGTAATCACTTACCGTTGGCTATTGACAATGAATGCCTCAAGTCGTAGGCAGCAGAGCCACAGAATAAATTTCACTATCAGTTAGTGGAAAGAAATAAGAATACGAGAATGCAAGAAACATAGCTCAATACTGGTCAGTCCAATAGAGAAATGTTTATTGGAATCTATTGTAATAATACATGTTAAAGCTGAAACACTTTTACTGTACACCTAACATTCTATCTGTCTGCTTTCACAACTCACACATAGGCATTGGACCTCATTACAACCCCACTGATGATTCAAGTCTGGGGGGTACTGTCAGCAATTCACTTCTGAATGTGCACATTCAAGACTTGAAAAGGCCCACTCAACATACCTGTATGTCACTGGAAGTACTGATTGATGAGCTCTGTCCTAGAGTCAGCTGCTCCTTCTTCCTCTGGCTCTTCATCACTTGCCATATCAGCATTTCCAGCCACTAGCCCAGCTGCCTCACCCTCATCAGGTAGCAATGGTATCTGACGTCTCATGGCTAGATTGTGGAGCATGCAGCAGGCAACTATGATTTGGCATACTTTGTGGGGCGAGTAGAGGAGGGCACCTCCAGATAGGTCCAGGCACCTTAATCTTGCCTTTAGGAGGCTGAAAGTTCACTCGATTACATGCCTTGTCCTCCTGTGGGCCTCATTGAAATGGAATTCCCCTGGCGTACCTAGGTACCTCACTAGTGTCAACAGCCAAAGAAGGTTTGGATAGCCAGAGTCACCTGTGAAAACAATGGTAGGACAATTGAAAGAAGAGATTCAGCAACAGGCCAGAATATGATGACAGGTGACATAAAACTGAAACACATAAAATTGCATACATACCTAGCAGCCAGGCCTTCTCTGTGTGTAGTAGTGTCATCATGTGTGGGACATTGCTGTTCTGCAATATGTAGGAGTAATGCACTGATGCAGGAAACTTGGCTGTCACTTGTGAGATATACTGGTCTGCCAGACACACCATCTGCACGTTGATAGAGTGGTAGTTCTTCTTGTTCCTGTACACCAGTTCATTGGCACTGGGAGGGCCAAGGCTACATGTGTGCTTGTAATGGCCCCTACCATATGAGGAATGTGTCCCATCTCATTAAAGTCTACCAAATCTGATCTCTGGGGGAACCTGATGTAGCTGCCCAGGTGTTTCAACAAGCACACAGTACATCCTTCAACACATGACTGAACATGGACTGAGACATCCCTACTGTTATGGTAACAGTATTCTGAAATGAGCCTGTGGCCACATAGCGTAGCACTGGCAATACTTGTACAATGGGAGGTACGCAGTAGGGATTGTGTTTGGCTGGAATCAGATCTGGCTCCAACTGTCCACATAGATCCATGATGGGCTGACGATTCAGGCAATATGTCTGGATGACATGCCTGTCCTCCATGGTTGCCAGGTCTACTAGTGGACGGTACAATGGTGGTTGCCTCACTCTCCTCATGGCAGGATATCTATGTTGAGAGGAGAGCTGTACAATGAGTCATGCAGTTGGCACATATAAGCAGCACATGGTATATTAGATCACACCTAACATCTGTAGGGGATGCGTAGCACTGCTGACATATACAATACAGACCATGGATATGCACATGTTACACCCTTATTGCTGCACATTGGCTAACATGTAAGTCAGATAGGACATATGTAACAGATGTAGTTGAATATGTGTGTGTGGCTTAGCAGTCCTGCACTGATCAGACATATTTTATGGAATCTACCTATATATAGCCATGGCCTATGTACCTCCAAGTAGCTGAACAGAGCTATCAACATATATCCAGTCTAAAACACATCTTTGTGTCAATATTGTCACATTATGTTGCAATCTCATGATAGGACAACATTGGGTTACACTGATATTTGGGTGTGTAAGTGTCTGACGCACTTAATTAAGCACATCCATAGATCACATATGCACAAAATGGCTTTCGCCTGACCTACTATGGTGGACAGCTGGAAGTGACCTGAGTCCGCCGGCGGAAGTCGTCATGGCAATAGCGGTCGGAGCCGTCGTGCAACTTGTCATTGGTTAACATTGCAACATTTGGCAGACTGGGGCCAATGGCGATGACGGCCGGGTGACAGTCCTGTATCCAGCAGCCATGACCACCATTTTCTGCAGCCTTGCTCACTTGACTCCTAACACTGTTGCTAGCAAGACCTCCACGACGTGAGCTGCTGTGTGCTGCCTCTGGGAGCCATCATTCCATGTTCTGCAGGTGATTGGGCCCCTGCCTTCACCCTGGCAGAGCTGGAGAAGCTGGTGGAGGAGGTCCTAACCCTGTATGAAAAGCTATATGGGGCACCAGAGGAGCAGGTGTGTCCAATGCCACAGCCATGTGTGATAGGGGTTGCTTGTAATGTTGAATTGGGCATGTGTATTGGAGAGTGAGTAGATGCATGCAGTTGGCACATAGTGAAGGCATGTGAGCAGATGGGATGGGCAATTGTGTGGGCACTTGCTACGACAGATATGTTTTGACCACTCCTGTTGCTATGGTGCATGTCTATATGACTTTCTCCTTTTGTCTGTGTCATCCATGCTGGTGAACGCCCATCAGAAGAAGGGAATCTGTCATGCCATCACCAAGCAAGTGCAGACTCTGGGGTTCCACAGCTGGTGGAGCACTTATTGTCGTAAGCTGTGGGAGGACCTGAGACAATGGGCCCAGAAGACCATGGAGGCCCAGCTGGATGTCCTCCCAATGAGGGAGGAGTGCCTGTTGGACCCTGACCCCCCTAATGGTCTGCATTTTGGAGGTGGCCTACCCTGAGGTGGATGGGCGTTTGAGGGCAACACAGCAGCCACAAGGGGGTAAGTACTGACTGCATCCTGGCACTTGGTTCTGGTTATATGGTGTATGCTGTCTCACTGTAGCTTCTGTGACAATGGGATAGGTGCTATATGTATGTAGACAAGTAGAAAGCATAGTTCCCACCTTGGCTGAGTGTTAGATTTAGATGTGGTATAATGGTTTGCTATGTGTATGTCTTCTGTATTAAGTCATCTCTATCACTGCATGTGGAGATGCTCAAATGACAATTTCACATGTGACGCCATCCTGCCATTTCTATGGATCTGAGCTGGTGCATCACCCTACCCTTTGAGTATAACCTGGTCCATCCATCAGAATATCAGCGTTAGTGGCTCTAAGGTGTCTGTCCACTCCCATCTGAGTTTATCACCTGTACTTGCAACTGGGTGGACTCACTTTTTTGGTACAGGGACTTAATATCTGGTCCTGGTACAGGCATAGACTCCATGTGAGGCAGCCATCTCATTTACACCTCCAATATGGCCTGTATCGGACAGTACATATAGGTTTGTAGTTGTATCCTCATTGTCCCTTCTTCATTCAATGTGGTATGTGAATGTAGCACACAAGGGCATTCTAATTTGGGTGTCTGATATGGTATATTTGGACTCATCAAGCATTTCCACGAGGTTGACATTTGTGCATTTCACCTTTAATCCAATGGCTTTGTTCTACAGGTGGTAAGTGCCTAGGCAGAGCTAGCCTTTGAAAATATGTAAAGTCAATGCTATGTGTGCCAATGTCCTACCAATGACAGTGCACATTGGTTAAGTGCTGCCTACATCATGTCTCAATGGTTACTTGTAGGCACATTTTAGGAAGTGGGACAATCATTGCTACCCTTGGCCTAGCAGATGTGAGCACTTTAGACAGAATCAGGTTTTGAATGACTTCTGAGATCAAGATGGCATGATTTAGTTGTACCACTATTTCTTAAGCAGTCTTTTGTTTTAGTGGGTATGTTGTCAGTGCAATGGCAGTCATGTAGGTCCATGTGTGCACCATGTGTACATGTCAATTCCAAGTGAAATGTGTGTTGTCTGGACTTAGATACAGGTAATCACATGCATGAAAGGTGTGAGTAATGTTGGTTTACTCATGTCATCCAACTGCAACTGCATGTCAGGTGGAATGGTAGGTGCCCTCTGATGTATTCTGTAGCTGCCTGGAGTAGATGTGTTGTCACACTGTACTCAGTGATTGACTATTGGTGTATCATGTGTGCTATGTAGGCCATTGGAGCAGTACATGCATGTATGAAGTGATGTTGTGTATCTGTGTTTAGTGCATGAAGATATTTCTCTATGACTGTGTAACTGTAATGACATGCCTGCTCCCCAGACATGTAATCTACGCATCAGATATCACATATGGGGGAGTCACACTAGTTGTGGCTTCATCATTTAATGGATCCATATTGACATATGTGTACAGAGGGTTCAATCAACCATGTGATATGATTAGCAGGTGCTGTGTAGTTTGTGAATACAGCAGTCTTCACTTTCAAGGGACGGACATTACAAATGGACATGGACTAGTCAAGTGTAGTTTCTGAACATACTTTTTTTCCCATTTTATTTTCATTTCAGGTGTAGATATTACAAAAATAAAACAGAAACTATACATAAGTAGCATTCAATAATAATACGTCATTTTGTTCGGCTGTTGATATCACTATAATCTCCTTTAGTCCCTTCATATTGGTCGAACAGATGTATTTGTGAAAATGTATATTTGCTATTTTTTACCTTAGCTACAGAATCAACAAAACACTCAGATCATCCCTTTAATCACTTCCCTGCATATAAACACATCCTAGTTTCAGTCATTTCATATCTAGTATGCTTAATGCAATGGTTATGTAACCTCGCTTGGCTTGTTATTCTATTAAATTCTGCCATATAGCTATATACCATTAAATACTCCCGACACCTTTTGAGTACACTTCCTCATATTTCTTGGTTCTTTTCATCTTATCCCACCAGCTCTGCAGTGTATATTTTCAGTCCGCCAAAACTGCAGTATCAATGATCTAGATAATGCAAAAACAATTCCAATAAAATATTATTAATATTTAGCTAGCTAGAGTATTTTCTCGGATACTCCAAACAGAACTAAGCTTGGCTCTAGCTCAATCCTTAGGTTAGAGCTGCTATTTATGAATTTATTTGTCTCCAACCAAAAGAGAGTTAATTTGGGGCAGTTTAAAAAGATATGTAGCCAATTCCTCTGCCCCTCCTGATGACACCAAAAATATTGGTCAGGAATTGCTGGAAACATTTTATGTATGGGGTCAGGGGTGTGGAAAGCCATCCATCTGGAGATAAAAGACATTCTTTTATAATTAGCTGCCCTTAAAGATTTGTAGCCAACTTCCAAAAGAATTCTCCAAACGTCTCTGGAGACTACACATTGTGTTGTTTTAAAATGTTAGTCCTGAATTCTGTAGTTAATTCAGAAGTGGATTGATCGACTAATTACCTGTACCAATTTCCTGTCTCAGCTACTTTACTTTTAATCAGAGCCCTCCCTATTGGGTGCTCTTGGGTATTTGCCATGGGTATATTAGTACTAAGAAAATGGGCTATCTGAAAACGCTCAAAAAAAGTCTAGTTGCCATACTCTCCAGCCTTATTACGACCTCCTCCCATGTATTGGCTCTGCCTCTTAGAAAAAGTCCCTCATTTCCTTAAACCCTTTCCTATTCCTTTGAGCTATCATTGTTTCTGGAAGGTGCAGGCCAGAGTATTTACACTCCTGCTGTTGTAAATAAGTATAACCTGAAGGTATTTAAGGTGTTTTACTTAAAATCTCTGCTCTTTTACTAAGATCACAAATATACTTGTATCATGTCTTTTTTGGTAGTTTTAATAAATGCATTGAGACTTATTTCTGATTTTGAAATCATCCTGTCTACCAATAATGTGTCCAGGGTTTCTCTGCTATCCAAATATTGTGCCAATGTCCTGCAATGCAGCCTGATAATAAACTTGAAAATTAGGAAGCCACAAATCCCCTTGGCTTGTGTTGAGCTGCACTACTGAGAGCCTCACCCTTAGGGCTTTTTTCCTCCATAGAAAATCTAGTATCATAGAATCCAATTCATGAAAATAGGAGCTATTTACAAAAAAGAAAAAACAGAAGAATTGACATCTTAATTAAAGAGACTCTCCCTACCAGATTCAACAGGAGGACCATCCATCTGTCCAAAAGTGCTTGTACTTTTTCAAGCATCCCGACGCAATTTAGTTTGAATAAGTGACCATAATTCTTTGTGATTCTCTGTTCCTGCGTTAAATATGAGAACCTCTTTTTTACTTTCATTCATTTTATAACCTCTTACTTGGGTAAACTAATTAATTCTATCCAGGACCCTTTGTACGTTGTTGTTCTCTGGTTTGAAGTATAAAATAATACCGTCTGCAATTTAAGGCATAGCTGCTATTGGTGACAACATTTTGTTCACGCTGCATGTTATATGGACCCGGGGTTCGATAAAAAAGGCAAACAAAATAGGGGAAAGAGGACAGCCTGGTCTAGTACCTCTTTTAATCTAAATTATGCCTCTGACCCCTGAATTAATAACAATTTTGGCAGAAGCATCCTGATATAGGGGGTCATTCCTACCCTGGCGGTCTATGACCGCCAGGGCAGGTGACGGAGGAAGCACCGCCAATAGGCTGGCGGTGCTTCCGGGGGCATTCTGACCACGGCGGTAAAGCCGCTGTCAGAAACGGGAAACCGGCGGTGTCCCGCCGGTTTCCCGCTGCCCCAGGGAATCCTCCATGGCGTCGCTGCTGGCAGCGCCGCCATGGGGATTCTGACCCCCTTACCGCCATCCTGTTCCTGGCGGTTTTCACCGCCAGGAACAGGATGGCGGTAACGGGTGTCGTGGGGCCCCTGGGGGCCCCTGCAGTGCCCATGCCAAGGCATGGGCACTGCAGGGGCCCCCTAACAGGGCCCCACATTGATTTTCAGTGTCTGCCTAGCAGACACTGAAAATCACGACGGGTGCAACTGCACCCGTCGCACACCAGCAACTCCGCCGGCTCCATTCGGAGCCGGCTTCCTCGTTGCTGGTGCTTTCCCGCTGGGCGGGCGGGTGGCCTTTTGGCGGTCGCCCGCCAGCCCAGTGGGAAAGTCAGAATGACCGCCGCGGTCTTTTGACCGCGGTACGGTCTTCTGGCGGTTCCCGCTTGGCGGGCGGCGACCGCCACCCGCCAATCTACGAATCAGCCCCATAGTTGCCTTATCATTGATGTAATTGTGAGGGAAAGCCGAATTTACTTAGGCTGTATAGCAAGGCTTCCCAGTTCACTAGATCAAAGGATTTCTCTGTGTCTAACATTACCATTACCGCAGGAATTGCATTAACCGAGAAAAACTCGACTGCCTGTATTAAAAAATGTGTATTAGATGCCATCAGTCTGCTGGCTACAAAATAGTTTTGGTCTTTGTGTATTAATTGTTGTGCAACCGGTGTGATCCTTGTTGCTGATACCTTTGTTAACATTTTGTACTCAGCAAAAGCAGACCAATTGGGTGATATGCACCTGGTTTGAGCGGATGTTTGACTTTCTTTTAAAACAACTGACTATTGTTGATTCTTTGAATGTTGAAGGTATTTCTGCGCCCTTTAATATTGCATTGTATAGCTCCATTAAAATGGTACTAATTCCTCACAGAAGATTTTATAGAATTTCATTGGAAAGCCGTTTCCCACACAAGCTTTTGCACTTTGATTTTTGGAATAGCTCCTTTAATTTCAGAGGGCGTAATCTTCTGTGCTTTTAATGGCAATTCTTGTAACGTTATTGGCTTATAATACTGATCTATCTGTGCAGGTGATGAATTATCCTGCCTTTTATGTTTTATATGGTGGTCCAAGCCAGATATTTACCTATTTGTTGGCTTTCTTCATAAACCTGCTGATGGTAGGCCTTGAGCTAGCTACTTCTTGAAAAATAAAGACATCTTTTAACTTTAAATGCTTTCCATATGTTGAACAAGGAGGCGGAGTTCTGATTACGCTGAAAAAACTCATCTGTGTGAATTTTATCATATTTGTGACCCACTCTTGATTACTAAGTATAGATCTATCGAACTGCCATCTGGGCATCTCCTTGCTAGCTGCCTCTAATTCAGTGGACACCATAACTGCTGAGTGGTCAGAGAAATCGTTTGCCCATATGTGTGAGTAAACCTCCTTGAGCGTACGAGAAACTAGAAACAAATCTATCCCAGACGCAGTTTTATAGCAGTGTGAAAAACGAATGTATTGAGCAGCTGCTGGTTATTCTTCTCACCAAGCGTCCGTTATCTGAAAATGACTTTTTATTGTATCCAAAATTTTCTTAGTTCTGGGTTTTAGTTGTCTTTTCCCCTATTAGAGGT
Organism: Pleurodeles waltl; assembly: GCF_031143425.1. Lineage (NCBI taxonomy): Eukaryota > Metazoa > Chordata > Amphibia > Caudata > Salamandridae > Pleurodeles > Pleurodeles waltl. The sequence goes on from NC_090449.1 coordinate 530,473,407, forward strand.
ATCTAATATGAAAGCTTGAATATAGTTAAAATCCCCTGAAATAATAAAGGGGCCTGTGGCATTCATTGCTATTTTGTAGAACTGCAGTAATGGTTCTACTTCTTCCATGAGTAGTCCATAATAATTGACCAGATTGATTTGAATCCCTGATATTATGACCTTTAACCAAAGCCATCTCCTCAAAGGGTCTCTAATAACCCCTTTTATAATCAGGTCAACTTTGCTACTTAAATATATTGCCACCCCTCTTGCACCCAACCCAGATGAAGCAAACAGAGCTGCTGAGTACTGTTTTGGGACGTACACTTTGGGGTTATTATTTTTTTTTAGATGGCTTTCTTGAAAATAAATGACTTCGGATTTGAACGATATCAGCCATTCTAGCATTGCCTTGTATTTGTGCCTAGTTGAAATCCCATTTGCATTGCAGGAAATAGGCCCTCATTACGACCCTGGCGGTTGGTGGTAAAGCGGCGGTAAGACCGCACAGGCCGGTGAAAAAAATGTTTTAATTATTACTGCGTCATCCGCAACTTCACCATTCCGACCGCCATGGCGGTGATTACGGCTGGGCTGGATATTTCGGTCTCCAGCCCGACGGCCTTCACTAGACCGCCAACGGTATCAGGACACTGCATACCGCCATGGATTTCGGGTGATTGGGAACCGCCATGAGATCCATGGTGGTAGGCACTATCAGTGGCAGGGAATTCCTTCCCTGGCACTGATAGGGGTCTCCCCCACCTCGCTACCCCCCACGAGTCCTCCCCCACACCCTCTGCCACCCCCCAAATGTGGCATAACCCCCTCCCCACCCTCACCCCAACATGCACATACATGCACCCCTACATGCACACAAACATCACAACAACACATACCCACACACATACAAACAGACATGCACACCGACCGACCCGCACACATTTCCCATACACACAGCACCCCCCGCACGCATACATGCATTCACACACCTCCTCTACACAATCACACGCATACCCCGATGCACGCACACAACACACATCACCCCCTCCCCTAACGGATGATCAACTTACCTTGTCCATTGGCCCTCAGGGAGGGGACGGGATCCATGGGGGCAGCTCTGCCACCAGCACACCGTCACCAGAACACCGCCACACCGATTCATGGGACGTGATTCTGTGGGCAGTGTTCTGTTGACGTGGTGGTGGAGGTTGAGCAGCCTCCACTTTCCTGCCAACCACCAGTATGGCTGCTGGTGGCTTTCCGTACGGAAAAGGACGGAGGGTTGCCAGCGGTCATAATACGCAGTCTTCAGCACGGCGATACCTTGGCGGTCTTGCGAAAAGACCGCCGAGCTCGTAATGAGGGCCATAATCTTAAATTAGACCATATCTCTAAAGTAGCCTTTTTACAGCTATACCTAATGTATGCTACTTTGTTCAGAAACCTGAATTTTCTTGACCCCTCAATCCACCCCCTGTGCACCCTCTCTCTCAACCACTGGCCCCACCCCCATCCCACCCCTCCCTCCTTAGGTGCTCTGAGCTTGAGGCCCTCCCGTCTAGGGATTGTAGCGACTCTCGGAGAACTACCCTCCCTTGGTCCCACCCAATGATCTTGCTTTAACTCTACTAGTCTGTTGTACTTCCCTATCCCTTTACTTCTACTATGGTGCCTAGAACATGCTTGATGTGTTGTCATCAGTCAACTGATCTTCCTATGGGTGATAGTAGTATGGAGAGGTATGATCAGGGTCATGCTAGATATTTCAACTTCGGGCAGGCCATGTTAGACCTGGGATCCTTGGCATTTTCACCCCTTTCGTTTTTGCTTCTGCTTCCCATGTTTCAACTGTGAGCTGGATTCTGTTTTTGCTTGTTTTGTTACTCTGGACACTTTACCACTGCTGACCAGTGCTAAAGTGTGTGTGTAATTGGCTTTTCTATGATTACCATATCTGATTTTCTACTAAGTCCCTAGTAAAGTGCACTAGAGGTGCCCAGGGCCCGTAAATCAAATGCTACTAGAGGGCCTGCGGCACTGGCTGTGGCACCCACATGAGTAACCCTGTTAACATATCTCAGACCTGCCACTGCAGTGTCTGTGTGTGCACTCTTGCGCTGCCAATTTGACCTGGTAAGTGTACCCACTTGCCAGGCCCAAACCTTCCCTTTTTATAGAGGTAAGGCACCCCTAAGGTAGGCCCTGGGTAACCCCATGGGGATGGTGTAGTGTATGTTAAAGGTGGGACATGTGCTGATGTGTTTTACAGGTCCTAACAGTGAAATACTGCCAAATTAATTTTTCACTGTTGCAAGGCCTATCTCTCTCATAGGTTAAAATGGGGGCTGCCTTTAAATATCTCTTAAGTGCAGTTTCCCTTTGGGAGCAGAAAGAAATCTGGAGTTTGGTGTCTCTGAGCTCACAATTTAAAAATATATATTTTTTTTAATGTTTGTTTTTTAAATTGTCAGTTTGAAAATGCCACTTTTAGAAAGTGGTAATTTTCTTGCTTAAACCATTCTGTGGCTCTTCATGCTTGTGCATTCCCTGTCTGGGTCAGACTGACAGTTGGGCTGTGTGTGAATCCCCTCTTGACAGTGACACAAAGGGAGCTGGTTGGTAGCCTACATATTTTGATGGACCATGTGAGCTAGAGTGGAGGGAGGAGTGGTCACTAACACCCGAATGGGCTGAGCCTGCCCTTACGCAATGCAGTCTCCAGCCGCCTGGTGTGTGTCTGGAGCCAGGCCTGAGCAAGGCAGGATCTTGTGAACAACAGAGACTTTCCTTTGAAGTTTGCCTACTTTAAATGCAGAAAGGGGCATAAGTAGGGGACCCAAACCCCAGATTTGTAGATTACTTCTGGAACCAAGAGGAACCTCTGCCAAGGAGAAGAGCTGAAGTGTGTGAGGAGGAGTACTGCCCCTTTGCCTGTGACTGTGTGCTGCTGGGTTGGCCTGCAGTTGTTGTTTCTGCCTGGAAGAGGACAAAGACTGGACTTTGTGCCTTATTCCTGCTTGTGAATATTCTCCAAGGGCTTGGATTGAGCTTGTCTCCTGTTTTGAAGTCTCAGGACCATCAAAGACTTCCTCTGTGAGCACCTGGACTCTCTGCTGAGACTCCTGCCCTGCCAGGTTGTGCCCTATCCAGTCCCTGGGAAATTGATGCATCGCAGCTGGAGAAACAATGCAACACACGCTTGCGGGCTGCTCACAACTATCAAACCCCATATAGTGTAGTTTTCCAACACCGTGCAACCGGATTTCTCACGCATCATCACTGAGCTTCAAAATCATTGTGAACCTGCATGGATCCAAAGTGTTCCATCCGGACATCGACACATCACTCTCTTGTAGGAGAGAAAAATGAAGCATCGCCTACCCGACCGGAGAAGAAACGATGCACGGCCTCACTTGCGAGTAAGGAATCGGAGCATCGTGACTTTTCTGATGCACGCTCACCCATGTGGCATTTTGTTTTGTTGAGGCAAACCAGGTACTTTGTGTAACAACAACATCCATTGTTTTCTATGGCATGAGAATCCTTTTATTTTAAAAATTCATATCTTGATGTGTGTATGCTGGAGTTTTATCATTTTGGTCTTAGATAAATATTGGCTATTTTTCTAACTGGTTTGTTGTCCAATTTTTTAGTTTTTTCATTGTATTACTGTGTGTGTTGGTACAAATACTTTACACATTGCATTTGAGATAAGCCTGACTGCTTGTGCCAAGCTTTCAAGGGGTGAGCAGGGGTTATCTTAAGTGTGTATCTCCATTGCCCTGACTAGAGTTAGGGTCCATGCTTGGACAGAGTGCAAACTGACTGCCAACCAGAGATCCCATTTCTAACAATGTGCATGATGACATGGCTTTACTGGTGATCATTTGGATTACTCTAGTCGTGCTAACTTACTTTGATTTTGAAGTGGGTGTGAGGGATGACATAAAGGGGCTGATAGTAGTAACATGCTGTTGCATGATGTGGGGAATGTTTATTGCCAACAGAGATAGCCTAGCTAGGACATCTTTCCCTACAGTTTTGCATGTTAACATGTGTGTATGTGAGGAATATGTTAACCCTCTCTCTCCCTCTCTATCTCTCTCTCCTTCTCTATCTGTTTGTGTGCATCAGACTTGTCAGGTGAAGGAGACAAGGCACAGGTGAGTGGGGATGCTGCTAGCCACGGGACTCAGATTGCTGCGATCACCGACAGTGAAGGACCCAGTGGCCTGAGGGTAATGGGAGTGCTATGGGGGAGACCAGATCTTCTACTTCATCATCTTTGGAATCCTCTTCCAGTGAACACTCCCTGGCAGTGGCGGACCCTTCTGGGACCACCCTTGCACCATCTTTTTCCACCACCCCCTTACTACCACTGCCCTCCCTGTAGCTCCCCACCAAGTTGTCCGTGCCCACTCATTCAGGAGGGTGGGCGTTTCCTTCACCACAGGCACCTCTGCTCCAGCCCCTGTCAGCCACGGTGCCCTCATTAAGGAGGCTATTGACCTCCTGAGGTCGATCTCTGTGGGTCAGTGGACCATCGTGAATGCCATCCAGGGACTGGAAACTCAAGTCCAACAGAGCAATGCGTTCCTGGAGGGCATTCACGGTGCACTGGCTGGCCTACAGAGGTCCTATGAGGCCTTGGCCTCCGCACTGACTGCAGTCACCCTTTTCCTTCTGTTCTCATTCCACCATCCTTTTCCCAATCCCACACCCCTCTTCCCCGTCCCAGCCAAAGAACACAGACAGACAAGCATGCACGCAACTCAACATCCAAGGGTACTGCTGACAAACACAAGCACCACAAGACCCACAACCTGCATGCACACAAACAACACCCACCTGCAGACACACCAACACCCACTACCTGCACAGACTCCACCATCACCCACACCTTCACAGACACTACACAGGACACACCTGCAGACACCACTTTGACATTGATAGATACAACCACAACTCCAATCCTGCCCACTGTCAGCACAACAGCAGACCCGTAAACATCCACCCAGGTCACCACATCCATAGACACCACAACCACAGACACAGCTATATTCAGCACATCCGCTATACCTGCAGTCACCACCCCAACTGACAGTCACCCATCCACCACAGCATCTCCCAGCCCCTCCTCCAAAGATACATAAACACCCAGACTCTTCCACCCAATATAGACACAGCGCACACAAGCAATCTTTGCACTCACATGGACCCAAAACATCCACACATTGTTGTTTGGACTGGCCTATGGGCTTTTAATTTTGTACATAGTTCTGTATTTATTTATATATGTATTTATTTATTGATGTACATCTGGGCCAAGCAGTTGTTGGTTACAAGGTTAAATATTTGTCCTGCCTTTCTTTCCTCATGGCTGTTATGGTCTTGCCTGCTTTTGTTTGTGTGTGAGTGACTTCTGTGTTTGTGTTGGTTGTGCTACCACTTGTGCCTTGCCAGCATATGTGGGTGTGTGCTTTGCATTTGTCCCTGAGTGATGGCTGTCTATTGTGTGTTGGACATGTAATTGTTTGGGACATGCATTTATGTTGATATTGTGTGTATTGATTGTGTTTACATATATTATTTGGAGTGTTGTGTGCCCTTGTGTGGTTGTACTGTGTGCACGCCTGTGTGTGTCGATTGGTATTTCAGAACCGTTGTTTAGTGTGTTTGCGTGGTATGATGTATGACTCATTGTATGGCTGTGTGATTGTGTGTATTGGTTCTCTGGTGTTGTTACGTAGTGTTGTATGAATGTTTTGTCAGGTGAAGGTGTGTATTGTGGTTACTTGACGGTGCGTTTGAGGTGTTGCGGTTGTGGTGTAATTGTGTGTTTTAGTGGTGTTGTGTGTTGTTGTGTTTGACTGTGCCGGTGCTGTGTGTCTGCAGGTTGGTGTGTGTTTTGGAAGTGTGTGTTAGCAATGGTGTGTGTACTATATCTATGCGTGTGTGTATATGGCAGTGTAAATATGCATGTCAGTGTGGGAGGACGTGTGTGTCTCATTCGCCACCCGTTCAGGATGTGTATGTTGTGTGTGCTTTGATACCTTGGCATCATGCGACAGTGACAGGTAAGTGTTTGTACTCACAGTTGCTGTTGTCGCTGATTTCATTGTCATTGTATGAGCAGGAGCAGCGGGAAGATGTGTAGTTCAGGTTCCATGGTGGCTCCAGACTGGTATGTATTTCTGAAGGTGAGTGTCACCTTTTATAGAGTTGGTTTCCAGCAGGGTTTCCATGGTGGTGCGACCACGGGGGAAACTTTGCCGGTGTGCTGCCTCGTAATCTGTCCGGCAGAAACATGGCCTCTGGCCTCTGCCGGCCTAAAGGTACCTACCACCGTCTGTGGAAGCCTGATAACACAAGCAGTGCCAGCGGTGATTTGGCTGTATTCTGTTGCGAATTCCGCCATGGTAATAATTTGGGGGTCTGATCCACCAGCCTGTTGGCAGTCAGTCCGCCACCGCCAACATGGGACATGAGACCACCAAAGTTGTAATGACCCCTTATGTCTTTGTAGTCTGGCAAGGCAACACGATCAGAGCACAAGCATTCATTACTTGGCTGAATGATCAGGACAGGAACCTGAAATTCACATATACCCTGAACAGGAACTCACTAGCATTCTTGGATGTGACAATATTCCATGAAGGAGGAAAACTTCAAACTGACACTTTTCACAAACCAACAGCAAACAATAACCTTCTGAGATTTGATAACTTTCATCCTCTCCTAATATGGGAGAACCTTCCCTATGGCCAGTTCCTCCATCTACTTAGAAGCATCTGTAGGATCAGGGATTTTATACAGCATGCTGATGTATTGACAGAAATATTGAGAGTGCACAAGTACCCAGAACATTTAATTTAGAAAACTAGGCAGAGGGCAAGAAAACAACATCGGGATGCATTGCAAGAGACTCCAATATGCCAAAGATCAGATCCCTCCCTAGTTTGCGTGACCACATACAATGTGGCAGCTGATCATGTTAAGAAAATAAACAAGCGGAATTTCCACATCCTGAACACAGGCACAAGACAATGGGATTTTCCTTTGTTTTCTCACAAAAGGACAAAAAGTCTTCAAGACACTTTGGTACATACACAACCTAGACAGAAGGAGAAACCAAGAAATACCATCCAGTCAGCTCTGGGACTGCCATAAGTAACAGGACTACCCATGTGGACAGTGCAGTGTATGTTATCTCACTACACCAACTAAAGAAGTGGGTTTGGGCTTGTGTACTCCGTGGCAACTTAGAAAACATACAAATTGCAAAACTAAATAGGTGGCGTACATGATTAGTTGCCCATGTAACCTTAGGCACATATGAATGACAGTGAGGAAGGCAAGCACCAGAATAAGTGATCACAGGAGTAATATCCGCTGTAGATGGAGTAGCACCAAGATGGCAGACAATTTTATCACTGCAAAGCACACAGCAAATGACCTTGCATGGCTTGTTCTAGAACAAGAAACAGCAGATACAAGGAATCTGGGAAGAATCTTCTTTGAAAAAGAACAAAGGTAGATTTATAAACTGTCCACCCATAATAGGGGGCTTAGTGATGAAATTACTTGGTGGGCTACTTAGTAACTCCTGTTTTCTTTTTTGTTAAGCACAACATATGTGTACCAATTTCTAACAAAAAAAGTTTGTGCAGTACCTACATGGGATGCAATATCGCAAAAATGGGAGCAATTTATGTATCTAGGCCTCCCCCCACCACCTCTTTCCCATAATAGGATACTACTGCATTCATAAATGTAAAAGCTTACATAATTTTACAATATTATTCACAGTTAGTATCTTCAAGGGTTGTGAACATCGTTGAGAAGAGGAGGAGGTAACGATAGTACTACACATTCAAGCCTCCCCCTCCCTGGCCCACATGAGCACAGACATCACCATAGAGGGGGGCACTCGCCTCTGATGTACGGCTGATGCACTCCTCCGCAGCCATCATCAAAGAGGATTCTGCTGCCTGTAACAATAAAACTCCTTGTCTGAACAGAGTAATTGCATGGGCACAAGACCAAAGAGGCAGGCGCAGGTACTGCAACTCCCAGCCTCCGAGGCTTGGGAATATGCTCATGTCATTGTCATCAGAAAGGGCGGAATCATGTGACAAGGAATACAATCATGTGGCGTGAGCCTCTGGGAATTTCAGAATGCCATTGAGCATAAGATGGAGGGTTGCAGTTAAGTGCCTAACCATCATTTCCCCCACTTTGCGAGTAGGACCACTCAAGTGGAATTCTTAATGCAAACCGTTTGCTATCCTGTGCAGTGTTTGACTACAGGGACTGTCCCCCCGCAAGATCATATGATACCTTACTACTAACTAAGTCATGTAGGTTGAGTGACACTCTTACCACTCTGTGTGTGCATAGATACACCGCTTTGCTTTATTGACACATTTCTTTCTTTCTGCTGTTGTGCCTTCTTAATGTAATTATATGTATATATCTGTTCTTTTACAGTACTCGTGTTGACAGTCTAAGGGTGAACCACAAGAGCTGGCATGCTTTATTGTACTTTAAACGGAGATTGTGCTCCATTGATGTGACATCCAATAAAGAATGTCTGATAATTTGATGACCTTCATGGGCCTGTGTTCTCTCGTACCAGCTATGACCACACCAAGGAAAGGGTTCCGAAGTGGGGGTCTATAAGTTTATGTGCATGCCTATTTAACAGGTTATAAAAGTAGCAAACCAAGTTTGAAAGCTCTACCATATTAGGCAGGGATTAAACATAATTTTGTCCTAGGGGCAGTTGTACGGCTGAAACACATTGAGCATAGGAACCTTCTGACATCTTACTGTTTTTTTTTAATCTTGCCCCAAACTGTACCTATTTATTCACAGTTCTAGGATCTATGAGGCAACATTAATTCACTTAAATCTCTGGCTTTTTATCAAGAAGTGCTCTGCTTACAAATATGTAGCCCACCCACTCACATTAGATGTTGTGGGTGTGGGTCTAATGATGAAGCACGCCACAGGTGGGGCCTGTGGGTGAGGATCCTAAATATATATATTCAAGATGTGTGGCGAGAGCACCAATTAACTTGGGTGTCTTTTGCTCACTCACTTGTGATAGGTATGAGGTAAGGCACATAACTGAGTAAAGGTTGGAATTTGAGAGAGCTGGGATAACCTTATTTTGTGTGTATTTTAGTTTACATTTTGGAAAGCTGAAGGTTTACCCCATTAAAATGTCTTGCTCCTTGTTAGAAATGGGGTCTTTATTTGGCTGTCAGGTTACCCCCTGTCCAAGCAAGGACCCTCAGTCTAGTTAGGGTAAGTCACACACAATCCAAATTATCCTGTGCACACCCTCTAGTAGCTTGGCACTGAGCAGTCAGGCTTAATTTAGAAGGCAATGTGTAAAGTATTTGTGCAATAAACCATGCAATAACACAGTAAAACACCCTAAAAATGCACCACACAGTGTTTAGAAAAATATATATTATGTATCTGGTGAAATTCAGGTCAAAACGATCAAGTACACACTGAGATATCACTTTAGAAAATGATAAAAAGAGTCTTTAGTCTTTTAAAAAGCAACAAGTGTCTCTTGCAAGCACAAAATACCAGGTGTACGTTCAAATTCTCTGCAAGGGACCGCAGAGGAGAAGATGCATGGACAATGGGGAGGTGTGCGTTGGTTTGTCAGGACGCACATAGACGAGGCGTCGATAATTTTCAATGCAGGGAAGGTTTTGCATCGATTTCTGGCGCACTGACTTGGATCCTCTTCGGAATGCAGGGTATTCAGATGCCCTGGGGACGATGCAGAGAAATCCTCTTGGCAAGTTGCATGGTCTGGTTCTGAGTTTCTTCACCAGAGGTATCTTGTCCAGAAGTGTCTGAGTTGGTAGGTTCATAGGCCCTGTTTAAATACCCAAAGGTGACTTCGAAGTGCTGGAGACTTCAAAGAGTGGCTTAGAAGTGCACCAGGTCCCCTTTCAGGTCCTTCCTGTCTGCCAGGGTCACAGTAGGGGATTTGGCAGTCCATTGTGTGAGGGCAGGCCACTGACCTTTGGCATGTAAGTGTCAGGCCCTCCACCCTCCCAGCTCAGGAAGACCCATTCAGTATGCAGATGCATGCAGATATGACTGAGCATCCTGTGTTTGGGGGTGTCTGAGTGAAATGCACAAGAGAGCTGTCAAGTAACACAGGCAGATGTGGATTGGAGACAGGCTGTAGGGCACAGAAGGATTTGAGTGTAGAGAAATGCTCACTTTCTAAAAGTGGAATTTCTAGAATAGCAATGTTAAATCCAATTTCACCAGTCAGCAGGATTTTGTATTACCATTCTGGCCATACTAAATATGATCTGGTTACTCCTTTCAGATCAGAATCTACCACTCAAACAGTATATGAGGGTAGCCCTAATGCTATCCTATGAAAGGAGCAGGCCTCACAGTAGGGTAAAATTAATTTAGCAGTTTTACGCTACCAGGACATATACAACACACATGCTCATTTCCTGGCTTTTACCTACATAGCACCCTGCCCTAGGGCTACCTAGGGTCTACCTTAGGAGTGACTTATATGTAGAAAAAGGGGAGTTTACGGCCTGGCAATTACTTGTAAATGCCAAATTGATGTGGCAGTGAAACTGCACAAACAGGCACTGCAGTGCAGTGGCAGGCCTGAGACATGGTTAGGGGGCTACTTATGTGGGTGGCACAACCAGTACTACAGCCCACTAGTAGCATTTAATTTACAGGCCCTGGGCACATGTAGTGCACTTGACTAGGGACTTACAACTAAAACCAGCAAAAATTAGATTAAAAAAAAAGAGAAGGAGGAAGGCAAAAAGTTTGGGGATGACCCTGCAGAAAGGCCATTTCCAACACTCCTTGCTAGTATTGATATAAAAATAAATACTCAATCAATAAATCAAAAACACTTATCTGGCTGCTGAGCAGAGAAGGAAGAGGAAATTATTTCTTTGTGAATTCCTTTGAAAGCCATGAACCTCTATTATGTCTAATAGTGTTATAAGTTCTAAAAGACCAATAGGACATTTGGGGCCTGATTTAGAGTTTGGCAGAAGGGGTTACTCCGTCTCAAACATGATGGATATCCCATCCACCGTATTATGATTGAGTTATATCCTATGGACATTGTTATATAGCAGACGGAAAATCTGTCATGCTTGTGATGGGATAACTCATCCTCCAAACTACAAATCAGGCCCTTGGTCTTTTCATGTTGAGTTATATGTGTTTTTGTTAGACTGCTGAAAAATAAAGTGGAAAGAGAAATGCATCACCTGAGCCTCTCGTCCTGACATAGAATTGCAAAACCTGCACTCTCTTAATGGCTCTTTAGGGAAAATAGTAAAGGAAGGTGCTGGAGCACCTAATAGTCCTGGGGCTGCTTAGCATCAGGCACATATTAGACATGTAGGACAGTTGTGGTTCCTACCGCTCATTTAAGAACTTTGCAACTGAACAACCTATCATAAAATTGTTTTAAATAGATCATTATGAATTTGCATTAAGAACATTTTCTAGTTGTAATTCACACTCAAAGCAATGAACTGTGGTACAGTGCTACATTTGACATGACTAATTTGGTGTTAGACTAGGTTTTCATTGTGGCACTTTAAGGAGAGTGAGAGGTCATGATAGTACTCTCTTAACCCATCTAGAACCTGTCACTTTTACACTTAGAAGCAAAATACACTCCCTCATTTTTTTGTGTGTCTGCCTGGTGTTGACTGTTTAGAAGAGGAGTTGGTTACAGCAAACATTCAACACAAGAGTTATTGGTTTCTACAAGGAAGCAGTAGTACTTTTTTTTAAAGATTGAGGAGCATCATGCGTTGAAAAAAAACAGATAAAAATATATGATGCTATAATGCTGGATAAAAACATTCTAAATGAAATTTACTAACTATCCTAGTATAACTGGCACTTTTAGTTAGAATGTGGTGCATTCTTTTGACCTAAGCAGTATTAACTGATTTTTAACTACTCTATCTATAGTTTTTGAAGTTGTATTTAAATGATGAATTGTTGTAATTATTCAATTGTTTTGAAGTATGATAACATTTTTGATTGTGATTTTAATTTAATTTAATTACATTAAGTTTTATTTCCGCCACCATGGTCATAAAAGCACGAACATTCACAGACAATATAATATAAAAAATAAGAACATACAAATCTATAACAAAAAAGAAAATAAGTAAACAAGAAAAAGATTGTACATATAATCTATAACATTACTTTTAGACATGCAATAATATAACAACTATCCTATGAATAAAAAACATTAAAACGGCATTTAAAAAATACAGAAATGTCCAAATCAACTGCCCAATCATTTCAAATTGTATTATATGAAGAGATACTATTCCTCTTCATTCCATTAATCAATCAATCAAAAAAATTGATAAAGCGCGCTACTCACCTGTGAGGGTCTCAAGGCGCTTGGGGGGGGCAGGAGGGTCACTGTTCGAACAACCATGTTTTGAGGCTCTTTCTGAAGAGCAGGAGGTCTTTGGTTTTGCGGAGGTTGGTGGGGATGGAGTTCCAGGTTTTGGGGGCGAGGTAAGAGAAGGACCTGCCTCCTGTGGTGGTGCGTTGGATGCGGGGGACTGTGGCTAGGGTGAGGTTGGCTGATCGGAGGTTGGGGGTGGGAGTGTGGAAGTTTACTCTTTCGTTGAGGTATGTCTGGCAGGTGTTGTGGAGGGATTTGTGTGCGTGGATGAGCATCTTGAATGTGATTCTCTTGTTTATGGCGAGCCAGTGAAGGGTTTTGAGGTGTGGTGAGATTCGTTCGTGGCGGGGGAGGCAGGCATGCGGCTGTGTTCTGGATTCTCTGGAGTTTGCATGTGAGTTTGAGTGTGGTGGTGGCATAGAGGGTGTTACCGTAGTCTAGTCAGCTGCTGATGAGTGCATGGGTGACTGTCTTCCTGGTCTCTGGGGGAATCCATTTGAAGGATTTTTTTAGAGTGCAGAGTGTGTGGAAGTAGGAGGAGGTTAGAGCATTGATTTGCTGTGTCATGGAGAGGGAGGGGTCCAGGATGATGCTGAGGTTGCGTGCGTGGTTTGCGGGGGTAGGTGTGGGTCCTAGGGTGGTGGGCCACCAGGAGTCATCCCATACGGTTTTGTTGGGCCAAAGATGATGATCTCGGTTTTGTTGGAGTTAAGCTTGAGGTGGTTAGTTGTCATCCAGTTGGCGGTGTCGAGGAGAGCTGCGTGTAGGTTGGTTTTGGCAGTGGTGAGGTTGCGGGTGAGGGAGAGGATAAGTTGGGTGTCATCTCCGTAGGAGAGGATAGTGATTCTGTGTGATCGGAGGATGTTGGCTAGGGGGTCATGTAAATGTTGAAGAGTGTGGGACTGAGAGAGGACCCTTGGGGGACTCCGCAGATGATCTTGGTGATGGTGGAGTGGAAAGGTGGGAGGTGGAGTCTCTGGGTCCGGTCAGTGAAGAAGGAGGTGAGCCAGTCTAAGGTTTTCTGGCGAATTCCTATGTTATGGAGGCGTGTGCGGAGTGTGTGGTGGCAGACAGTGTCAAAGGCTGCAGAGAGGTCTAGGAGGATGAGTGCGACGGTCTCGCCTTTGTCGATTTTGGTCCTAATGTCATCAGTGCATGCGATGAGGGCGGTTTCCGTGCTGTGGTTCTTGCGGAACCTGGATTGTGAGGGGTCAAGAGTGTTGTTTTCTTTGAGGTAGTGGGATAGGCTGGTGTTGACTAGTTTCTCGGCGACCTTGGTGGGAAAAGGGAGGAGGGAGATGGGGCGATAGTTGGAGAAGATCTCTGGTTCGCCTTTGTTTTTTTTTAGGAGAGTGGTGATTTCCGCGTGCTTCCAGGGGTCTGGGTAGGTGGTGGAGTCGAAGGAGGAGTTGATTATGTCGTGGAGTATGGGGGCGATGGTTGGGCTGGCTTTGTTGTAGATGCGATGTGGACAGGGGTCGTGTGTGGTGGGTTCCCAGGTGGTGAGTGTGGTGGGGGGAACATGAGTGGGGGTTGAGTTGGGTGAGTGAGGGATGTGTGTGGTGGGTGTGTGTAGAATGAAGCTGTTGTGGATGTCCAGGATTTTGTGGTAGAAGTGGTTGGTGAGGGTGTCACATAGGGGCTGTGTGTGTGAAGGGTCTATGTTGCTGGCTTTTGTTTGGCTAGTTCATTAATGATGGTGAAGAGTTCTTTGCTGTTTTGAGAGTTGTTGTCAAGGCGTGTCTTGTAGTGGTCTCTTTTGGAGGTGCGTATGAGTTGGTGATGGGTGCGAATGGTGACTTTGAGGGTGGAGAAGTTGGTTGTAGAGGGTTCTTGTTGCCATATTTTCTCCGCTTGGCAGCATTTGTGCTTGGAGTCTTGGAGTTCGGGGGTGAACCATGGGGCGTTCTTGATGTTGCGGGTGGAGATGTGTTTTCTGAGGGGGGCTAGTGTGTTTGCGCTGGTAGTGATCCATTTCGAGAGGTTGTGTGCTCCTGTGTTGGGGTCATTGATGTGGGGGGGGTTGTGAGCCAGTTGGGAGTTCAGGCGTTCTGTGGGGATCTTGTCCTACATGTGGTAGGGTGTGGTGTGTTGGTGGTTGTGCGTGGGGGGTTTGGCGAAGGAGAAGTGGACGCAGTGGTGGTCAGTCCAGAGGAGTTCGGTGGTGTGGGTGTAGGTTATGTGTTGGCTTGAGGTGAAAATTGCATCAAGCGTGTGTCCTGCTGAGTGGGTGGGTGTGGTGACCAGTTGTTTGAGTCCAAGGTTGGTGAGGTTGTCTATGAGGGATGTAGAGTTGTGGTCTTGTAGGTTCTCCAAGTGAAAGTTGAAATCACTGAGGAGGATGTAGTCTGTGGAGGTGAGGGCGTGCGAGCTGATGGTGTCGGCGATGGTGTCACAGAAGGTGGGGCGTGGTCCTGGTGGTTTGTAGATTAGTGTACCTCTGACGGTGGAGCTGTTGTTAATGTGGATTAGGAAGTGCATGTGTTCTGTGTTGTCATTAGTGTCTTGGGAGCTGGTGGTGACTTTGATGGTGTCCCTGTGTAGGATGGCAATGCCACCCCCTGGCCTGTTGGGACGGTCTTTGCATTGGAGTTTGTATCCCTTGGCGGTGGCAGTGGCTATGTCGGGTTCCGAGGAGGGGTTGGTCCAGGTTTCCGTGAGGAAGGCGATGTCAGGTGAGTGTGATGTGGTGAGGTCCCAGAGTTCTATGGCATGTTTGTGAAGGGAGCGGGTGTTGAGGAGCAGGCCGTTGAAGTGGGTGGTGTTGGTGTGGTGCATGAGGATATTGTTGCGGGTGTGTTCTGGTTGTGGAGTGGTGTGTAGGGGGGCTGGTTGGTGGGGGTGGGGGCAGAGTAGGGGTGTATTGTTTTGGGGTGTTGTGTTTGTTAGCGGAGGGGTCACTATGGTTGGTGTGTGGTGTGAGCAGTGAGGAGCAGGAGAAATTACAGGTGAGGCAGCTCAAGGGGCCATGAGTGTGTAGGGGCTGGAAAGGGTGCAGGTTGAGCGAGGGCCTGGGTTGAGTGAGTGGAGGTTGAGGGGGGAGTAGGTTTGTTTGAGAAGGCCAGGGGGACTGGCGCTTGGTGCGGTCTTGGCACGCAGCCGGCGCAGACGAGCTTGCCTTTGACGCACCTTCAGCGCACCAGCGGCACGTCCGCGCCGCAGCTTCCATAAATAGGGGGGAGGGAGTGGCAGCTGGGAGGAGGGAGGGCTGGACGAATTGGAAGGCTGGGGGGTGGGGCCGCAGGGGACGCAGCAGCAGGGGAATCCCAAGGAAAGCAGGAAACGGATGGTGAGGAGGAGGGGGGAGGCAGGAGGGGCCGCAGGGATTGCAGTGACAGGGGAATCCCAAGGAAAGCAGTAAACGGACGGTGAGGAGGAGGGGGGAGACGGGAGGGGCCGCAGGAGATGCAGCGGCAGGGGAGTACTTACCAAACCGGGAAATGGACGGTGAGGAGGTGGCGCTGGGTGGAGGAGCGGGGAGCGACCTGCCTGCCCTTAGCAATGTCGACTAAAGAATTTTGTGTCAGAAATGGCTTACATTGGTTGCGAATCAGTCCTAAGAAAGCTAAGGGCAATAGAATGACTGCGAACATCTAGCAGTCTTCAAGCTGGAACTAACCACTTTGTATGCAGCAAAATATATGCTGGGTAGGAAAATAACACATGGGATAAACTCTTGTCCTTGTTATTACCGTCTGGGCATACAGTGGCTTCCCCATCCGACCAGTTTAAAGTAAATGACCTTCACGGTAAGGCACTGACATGGAGCTTTCCTGTCTAAGGAAGCCAAAATATGATCCCAAAACACCTCATAATTGTGATCACTTTTCAAATCAATAAAAACAGATGAGAATTTTGAATGAAGGGCAGCCTCCATCTTCCTTCTTGATGTAGCCAACCAATAACACTTTTCAAACCGTAATTGAAGAATAATTAGCAGACTGTGGACAATCTCACAATTCAGGTAGCCCCATTGAATAAAGTGATTTCTTGATGCTCCTATGCCAAGGTACTTTAGTGAAAGACTCTGCTTTCCAAACGGCCAGCAAGACTCTTACATAATGTGCTAATTCAGGGGTAGTCCATAAGTGCCTCCAAAAGGGAAGGAGACGCAGTCTTCATTTCCCTTTCAGCCTTCTGATCCCTAGTTCCTTGAATAATGGAAACAATGGGGTACTTGGTGGTAAGAGCAACTAAACTCCACACAAAATTATTCTCTATTCTAAACAACTCACTAGTATTAGAGAACCCCCACAGATCCACATCATAAAGGGCCGAAGCAGGAGCTTGAGCTTCATAAATCTGTAGGTCTGGTCGTATAGGTTTCATGTAAGAGACTGCATGTTCCTTCAATAAAGCACTCGTGATATGCATCCTCCAGGTAATGCTTTATACTACCGTAATGCCTAGGTAGGTAAAGAAGTCAGCTAATTCAAGGGGGGGGGTCTGCCCAAAAGAATACTCCCCTTAAAAGACTTGTGAAAATTGAACAACATTTTTTTTTTTTGTGTCCAAGCCACGACCGAAAAAAAATTGTTGAAATATGTAAGCAGTTTCTCCAAACCTCTTGGTGTTTTGGAGATCAACAACGTGTCGTCCACAAATTAAAAAAAATGAATTTTTATGTTCCTCAGAATAGGAACATTTGTCTCTACCCGGGTCAGAAAAGCAACAACATCATTGATAAACAATAAGAATCGGGTGGACGCCAGGACACAACCTTGATGCATCCCCCTCAATACCGGTATCTTGTCTGTCAGCTGGCCTTGATCTCCCCATCTAACACACGTTTAGGTGTTCTCATGTTAGCAATCTAATAATGAGAGAATGTGAGGGGGCAACTGATTTTAATTATACTTCTACATTCTCACTTCATGAGACAATAAAAGTTGCAGCACTTACTTGTGTTATTTGCGACACTTTTTAAAAGTACATACTGTAAAATTATCCATCACTTAATTTTTGAAGTACATCAAAGAGGGGACAGTTTCATTATGCGTTTTTTACTACAGAGTACTGTCATTGCCAGAGAAAAATCATTGCATATAGAAGAAAACTAAATATTGTCATATTTGTGTGGCTTTTTGATTAAAATGAGCTTCTGTGTTTTCTTTAACATGTTAATCTGTACACGTAGAAACTGGATCCACTATCATATGAAGTATTAATGATTATCAGACAAATACCTGGATTATCAAGGCAGGCAGTTCCTAAAAACCGTTAAATGTCTAGCTGTTTTCGGTTAATTGGCTTTCTCTGTCCACTCGAAAGCTGCTGGGTGTGAGTTGTTTACTGAGCAGCTGTTGAGTAAAATCAGAAAGCCATTAACCTTAAATGGACATGACCCTTCTCATGCACTTCATACTGATGCATCGCTGTCCACCTTGAAGAAAGAAAAGCATGTATCCCCTTCCCAATATCGCTTGTCTCTGTCACAGTGACATAAAACATAATACCGACGATCCTGCTACATTTTATATGATATTCTTGGAGAAAGGCACAAAACCTTCAGAAATTCGCTTTAATGGCATACTCTCCTGGTACCTGTGCTACCCTCTTTCTTTATTGACTTGCCAATATAGTCTGTGAAGCAAAGTATATAGCGAAGGAAACTGAAAGGTACAGAAACTTTTTTTCTAAACAGTCTGGACCAATCCTCCAGGAAATTACTGACTCATTTACTCAGTAAAAAAGATGTTACATGTAAAGCACACTGTTTTCACAATCTTTGGTTAATGTGGTCCAGAAGGGACTCAAACTACTTGATGTCAGTTATGCAACCAACATCATTTCCTCTCAACAATAGCCTACAGAATATTAGAATCAATAATGATGGACAAAACATTCTTAGTATCAAAATACTCAAGAATAATTGATTAGCTGTACTAAGATGCACATACCTGATGGCCTTGACAGCATTACAGGCCAATTGGCATTGACTGCCATGACAGGCCATGATCTAGACTTCCTCATCCTCCTTTATTAGTACATAGACATCATGCATTTAAGATAAGTAAACCTGAAAGCATCTACTGAAAAAGCTACTTATCAATTTGATGTAAGGAAGGACAAGGACAAGAGAAAGGGATTAGCATACTATCACTCTCCAGACATAGTAGCAGACTGAAATACACAGTGTCTGGAACAGGAGATAAAAATAGTGGTATCAACCTAAAAAGAGAGACATGTACAAGTATCACGAGGTGAATACTGTGCAGGCATCTTCCTGAATAAACAGTGCCTGGCCACATAGTTACAAAAAGGAAGATGGTGGGGGTAAAAGGCTAGATATTGGCGGTCTACCCCTTTTGGAAAACTTCAGCATTCTTTGAAATACTTCTAACTAAAAACTAAATATATTTCAGGAAACAGGCATAGAATAAATGTATTTCATATTTTAAAAAGTTGGGCAATTTTGATCCTCTGCTATGATATAATATGTTGTTCTCTTCATATTCCTACATAAATAAATAATAAAAAAAGAGTCATGGCTCGCGGGAGGGAAAAGCGGTGGGGGGTTGACGACAAAAAAATATATAATAATTTTTAAAAACGTACCTTTTTGCGCCGCTCTGATCTGCTCTGGTATTGCATTGAAGGCACAGGCTCCAAGCCTACCCTGCATCCAATCCTTACGCCACTTTCATGCTGCTGGCAGCATGAAAGCAGCATTAGGATTGGACGGAGCACCCAGCCAGGGCGCTCCGAGGCAGAGTGAGAGCATCTGCCTGCTCTCTCCAACCAGGCACTGTGTTGCTGGGATTGAGAGAGCCTAGTGCGCATTTATGTTTGGCCGGCCCGAGATGGCCGGCCAAACATACATGTGCACTGAGGGGGAGTGCTGTGCACTCCCCCTCTGTCCCTGTCATGCCTGTGGCCTCACCCCTTTGGATGTCTTGCTCTCATTTTGAAATATAACAGACTGCACTAATCACCACTGCTTTTGTCAAATAATAAAAATCTTCATAACTAGTTGCGACCAGAAAATCAACTTTTTCTACATACAAACATAGGGCTTATTTACGTCTTGGTGAAAGGAATGCTCTTTAACAAACATGACGGATAGCCAGTCCACCTTATTACGATCCCATTATATCCTATGGGTATCCTAATATGGCTAACGGGATATCCATCATGTTTATGATGGAGTATTCCCTCTGCATGTATCCTTTAGTACCACCTCAAAAAAGAATTTTGAATCAAGATAAAGAACTTACATGACGCGCAATTCTGAAATTGAATGAGTGATTCAAATAGTTTACCTGAAACATTTTTTGTTCCAGAGAGCATTGAGGCAATTAATATAACTTCTAAAATCCATTGGTAAGAAAGATGAACAGAGATCTCCCTCAATCCTATGTTGAAGACATCCAACATGCAATCCAGCCGAGGTGTGTGATGAGTGCTTGAGGAAGCACACAAAAACATCCAAATGTTCACAGTTGATTAATCAACCATACTAGTAGGTCACTAATAATTGAATTATTCTGGATGGTCGGTTGGTAGATGTGCTCAATTGCAAGCTCACCAGCTGGAGGAAACCAAGGTTTGGCCAGTTTAACAGCCCTCTAGCATCTACTAACCACCACGGTTACAAGCTGTCTGAGGTACTAACTGTCAAACATGCCCTTTGCATTATAAAATAATGAAACATATTATAAAAGTGGGCAATAAATAGCTGTTGCTGTAAAGCTTTTTGAGTAAAAGTGTAGCAACAGCAAAAAAACAACCGAGATTAGACCACAGAACAATAATAATTCCAAGTGTTATGCAGTGCTTAATTTGTAAATAAAAACGTGCCAGTGCCCAAATCCTCCTCTTAAATACGCGGCTGCTGCAATTAAATGTGCAAACACGTAATACTGAAGCAGCGTGATCCTGAAGACATCTCGGGCATCTTTACTCCATTTATAGCCACTCCCTGCCCCTTTAGCGCACTCCTGCAGCTTTCTGCTTTCTCCCTTTCTGACGGATTTTCATTTTTCTCTTCCTGTGGCTTTTGCTCGCAACAAATGACTGAGGCAGAAAAATTAGCACCGGCCCTCAAAAATAAGTGCTGGTGCTGCCCACCGGACACAACAAGCACACATTAAGCACTGGTGTTATGTGAAGATTACCTTAAGTAATTTTTGTCACCCTCAACAGTAATGTTACCATGTCTACATTTTATGTTCTTAGGCTGCATTGGTTTCTGTTTCTATTTTTTAGCCTTATTGACAGCTTTTGGTGACTTTAAGAAGGGCCCCACATTTAATGAGTCAACATTGCTTCATCAACTTACACTGTGACTTGTTTTGGAAAGCGATGTGTAAAATTGTATTTTTGTCAACAGAGCTTAGTGAAGCTCCAAATTTTCACCCATTGTAAAATCTGCAAAGATTTCTGGTTTCCATTCGATCTTGCTAAAAAAAATCTTCATTTTTGTTAGATCATTTTCATTGCATATTGGCACAATTTCGATTCCAAACAAATCTATCAAGCAGAAAAATGCATGCAGAATATTCCTACCATGTGCAATGGAATATGTTTCCCGGTGCCGGTTATCAAAAGCATTGAACAACAAGAGAACACCGAGGTCCTGATTACAAGTGCCCCAGAGTAGGTTAAGCTATGTACCTGGCATGGTAAATACAGATCCACAGGGTGACTTGTTTACTTGGTCCAGTAAATACCACTTTTTAACTAGCCTTAACCCTAAAATATAACATAATAAGTGAAAGTCAGTAACCACTGCACCATGGACGTCAATTCACCAAAATGTTAGGCGTAGCAGAAGTGACATCATGTACCCTTTGACCTTAATGATGTCACATGAAGTTACACCTTATTACATTTGACATTCAATCTTCCTAGGTAGAAATGCCACATGACCTTAATTCTGATGACATCACAATAATTAACACTGGCCAAATTCCATAACACTTGCATGATTAATATAACACAAACAAATGTCTATTTTTGGATATCATCTATATAAAGGTGCGGATATAATATGTTAAGGGAACAGTTACCTGAATTGTAGTAAGCAAGCAAAGTGAGAATGATGTCTTCTAGTGGAGACTGGGGGGAGTTTCTCTCCCCTGGTAAAATTGTGAAAAAAATTGACTCTAATACTGCATTTCAAGTTCTTTCATGGCGTGCTAAGCTATTGAAATCTGACAGTCCCAATGAGTTGAACCAATTATATTTTATGTGTGCCACATAAGTCAAAACTTACCTCCACTGCTAGGGCCAGCATTTTGCTATGGGTGCCCCATTTGCTGAAACATTACCTACAATATGTTAGTACAAGAATTTTGCTAATAATGCTGTCCATGTACTATGGGAAGCTTATATGTATAAGGTTATGTCTAGTATATCGGGGACCACATTTTGTCAAGGATGGTCCCCTGACATATGGCACATTGTCCTCCTATATGCTAAGGATTTCCTCCAGTGTGCCAATGTTAGCATTTTGCGCAGGTGTTAACTATGGCAAGAATTTTCTCCAGTATGCCAGTGCTGACATTTTTCTGGGGGTGCCATATGCAAAAAAATATCTGTAGTGTGACCAGCGCTAGCATTTTCCTTTTGGTAACCCACATGCAAGTAATGACTCCAGTATGCCAGTGACAGCATTTTATCAATGGTGTGTTTATAACCCAAGAAGCATACCCGTTCCAACATCAGACTTGTAAGCGTAACACATTCTTACTTACATTCACTTACATTCACGCTCAGTCTTGCTCAGTGCTCCCTCGCACACCCTCATTTTCATTCTGTTTCTTGCACTCACTCTTACCTGACTTAATCGTCCACATTCACTCACTCATTGGTACTCACTGATATTTAATCACACACACACAATACCACATACAAACATAAATGCTCACACATACACAATCTCTCAGACAAATTCACTCTCAACCACATACACACACACAATATACATTTAAAGCTATTTAATTGTTCTTACTTTAAACTCCAGTGAAGGTCCATTCTAGATATTGCTGCTCCACTTTTTACTGCACAAATCGTGAATAATAGGCTATTGTTCACTGTTAGTGCAATAAAAATGAGCAGAAAATGTGTTTGGAGTCAGATACTGGAAGTTTGAGATGCTCCTGTACTCTTGGTACTGATTTTGCCACCTCTGAGGCCAGGGGTCGCAAAGGCAGTGCCAGGGGTTGAACGGGGCTAGTTAGGGGTCACAGCTGCAACCCCTTGTGACCCCTAAATAACACCCAGGCACTGCACTGAAGTCCACAGGCATCTGTAAGACCCAAGCATTTCCCCCTAACATTCTTGATCACTTTTGACCTGTTCATACTGACCTGCAGAAAATTGCAAGAGTGTGAAATTTATCACATCAGTAAAGACCTCATGCAGAAATCTCTGCAGTGGTTGTAATTCTAATACAAAATGCTGAGTAAACAGGAATTTGCACAGGGATCAGCAAGTAGCAGAAACCTTTGAGTCAGAGCCTGACTTACAGGTGTAAATGCACAGATCTATGACTAAAAACAGGTTACAAAAGGTGAGCAATGATAAGTCTTTTTGCTCTTGAACAATATACACCACAATTACCTCATGCTGTGCATCAGTAGAACCCATGTAAGGGGTAGAATTTCCAAAGTTGTGTTTGCCTGAAAAGATTGTTAACACCAACAAACATGTGAGTTAATAGGTATTCACGAACTCTTCTATGACATCTTTTCATCCTGGAAATAGCTGGAGATTTGTAGGAGTAAACTCCAGGTCGAAAGCAGAAAATACCTACCAAACCTGTGGAGGGCATAGGTGAAGCATTTTTATTGCAGAGGCATATGTGAGTAAAATATTGGCCTTGGAGACATTTTGATTATGCAAGACTGATTTCAATAATGATGCATTACTCTTGTAATGCAAATTTACTGAAATTGTGTGATTATGCCAGCTTGAGTAATCAGCAGTAATTTAGGGCAAAAATCCTACCACAGGAGAACAGGAACAACAAACTAAGCGAGAGCGAGAAACTGTTCTCTACTGCTGTTCAGGTACTATAGCATTTAATGCTCTTTCCTTAGAGTAAAAAGAATCCTCGTTCCCATTTTGGACAGAAGGGTGCATTTTGAAGTGAGGAGATGTCTAAATGCTAGATTACGCTTCTCACTCAATTTTACATTATTATGAGTAATAATTCTGAAATTCGAGTAATTATGTCAGAGAGAACTATATCAGTTAGGTCCACTCCTAGTGACATACACCAGTGGAAGACCAATGCCTAGGCATAGCCAAAAGTTTAAACAAACACCCCCTAAAGTATGCCTGGAAAGCTTTCAGCAATTAGAGTTGCAAGTGGAAGTTCATTATTTTCATTTATGAAACAGACCCTATTTTCTGCCAATTATATCTTATGCTGGGCATAACATTGATTTCAAAAGATTTCCCAACCATAACCTTGTGGTAACAATATGAGGAGTTAGTGTGTTTCAGCAATATCAACATTTAATCTCTCAATTACTATTGTATTGCTTTTTATGTTTTAATTAACTCTACTATGCTTTTATTTCTTAAGTATTTAATTGTGAAATTTAGTTTTAATCTCTTTTTTTATTAAAATGATAGTAATATGTAGTTTATTTCAAAATGTTGTGTTTATTGAAGGATTACTTGGGTGCTTTTCAAAGGTATATATTAATTATATAATTAAGTTACATTAATTAATGTTAATTATACAACTTGATTGTGCAATTTTAAAATAGATTTTACTTACTTACATTTCTAGTTACCTTTTAATGTTTAAATTCATTTTATTTTGGGGTTTGTTGGACAATGGGTAGGTAGTATTTTAATTAAATACATTTTAATTGATGTTAATTGATTGTCTTATTATGTTTATTTTTTGTTTTATTTATTTGTATATTAACTTTTAAGTTAAGTTTTTAAGATATTCAATTATTTTTTTCATTTCTGGTTGTTGGGTTTATTCAATGTATGTTTACTGTTTTTTAAGACTATATTCATTGGTGCTCATATATTAGTATGTTAATGATGACATTTCTTTAAACGGCTACATATTTATGTATTGTTTTTTATATTTATTATATTAAAGTTTAAATTGGCAATTATGATTCTTGTTAATTATATTTTAAAATACTATTTTGAAGAAACAAGAACATTATTTTTCATTGTGAATATACTCTATTTATTTGGTTGTCTAATTTTTTTAAAATATTACTAGCTATTCCTATTAACATGGCACTCATGGCAATTTCCCCAATCTTTCCTGTTACCTGATTTAGAATAATGCTCTTGACCTGCCCATCCCAAATATATATATATATATATTCCCAAAGATTGATTTAGAACAGGAAAGCTGACCTATATACAGTTTCCTCAAAGTTTGTTGGATGGAGTTACAATAGGACATTTGGCACCGACAAATATATGAACGTTTCTCAATGTTTATTGGTCTAGAGTTAGAATAGTAAACTTGGCCCATCTTCCCCCAAACACATAGACATTGCCCAATATTTGTTGTTCGGGTGTCGGAATAGTAAACCAGACACCTCTAAATATATGCACATTCCCCGATGTTTGTTGAACTTACGTTAGAATTTAAAATCTGATCTTCCTTACCCTAATATATACTTTTTCTCTAGTATTTGTTAAACTAGAGTTTGACATCTCTAAATATATGCACTTTCCCCCGTGTTAGTTGGGCTGAAGTGAGAACATTTAGAAAAGTGAATCTACCACTCCCCCAATAGATATTCTTTCCCAGTGTTAGTTGGACTAAAGTTGGTATAGTAAATCACCTCTGACTCCAAAAACATATGTATTTTCCCAAATGTTTGAGGGACTGGTGTTATAATACTAATTCCAACCCTCCAGATCAATGTATTTTCTTCAACGTTTATTGTACTGGAGCTGTTGTACTGATTTTAAATATTTTTCAATTTACATTCCTTTAATTATACATTTTGGATTTTAGTTTGATTAGTAAATGGTACTTACTTTTGATTTTATTTACTTTTTTCAGCATATTAGATTTGAATGCATATTTTCATATATTTGTTTTAATTTTAAACATTTGTTCTATAATTTCTGTTATTTTAATGTTTAAATCATTACTTTTAACAATGTTTTAGTGATGTCATGAGTAGTGTTTTTGAAACGTTTCTCAGAAAAATATTTGCAGGCTGAAAAAGAAAATGAAGTGGTGAAGCATTACAGTGACATGGTCACCAAATTTCAGTCCATCACACATGAGCTGACACTTGTCATGAAATAATGTGCGAACTGGAAGACTCCCATAGCGTTCTGAGGGCACCAGTATTTAACTGATTTTAACGGTGATGATCATAAAACACATCTGCTTAAGGATAGCCTGCACTTTTGTTTTGTTTTTTAAAGGGCACATAGAGTAGGCGAGTCTAGTACCTATTCCTGCAGTCCACCTACCACTATAAATGTAAGATTGTTGAGGTCTAGGAACAGAGATGCAATCTTGCAGGCAGTATGGTCCTTGTGCTCCTAGGTAATATGACAAACCCGTTATTTCTGGACTTCACCCTTTCTGTCCCGCAGAAGATATTCATCTTTGAAGTAGTTAAGAGGGACTTTGATTTATTGTTGAAGGTAAATATTGCTGTTTTTTTTCTGGCTTGAAGGGTTATATCACGCAGCCTCTGATGTACTAAGTAGGTACTCCCGCAAAGAAGGTGGCATAAAAACTAATGGTCCAGAGCGATTCCTGACTGTTATAGGCACATTTACCATGTTACAATGAGTAATCTGTCCCCATTTACCATGTTACAATGAGTAATCTGTCCCCGTTAGAATGTACAGTCCCAGAATCAAGATGGGTTTCTTTTCACAGTCAATTGTTCAAAATCTCTATTATTAGAAACAACCAATTATTCAAAGGAAAGATTTGTGGTGCCACTGACCTATCTGTAATGATCCTAATAAAGTAAAGATGATAAATCAAGGTGGGAAGATATTAGGAGAGCTGTTATGCTATATGCAGTGTGGATGGGTGGTGTCTTTTGTGAAAACAGTGCTTGCAAGGCCCCACATCCAGCCTCAGAACTACTGGCTCTGGCCTCATTCATCAATATTATAGGGGAATGTTGGGAGTGGATGTTGGAGCTCTTGAGGCCATGCAAGGAGATTTACATGCTAGACGGCAGGCAATATCTAAGTGCAACCTAACTATTGTAAAAAGTGCTAATCTATTTTGCTTGGTCTCTGTATTGTTTCTTATATAGTTGATGAATACTAGAGTCAACCCAGAGTGCTGTAATTAAACCATTGTCCATGAGGGTGATAGGAATGCCTCATCGAACTATCAAACAATCGCTCTTTTAAAGGCTACAGGCAAAACATGTGCCAAACTTGTGCATAAATGGCCAAGAGCTTAGTCCCCCTAAATCAATATTGTTCCCTATGCTCACATTGGCTTTTGTGAAATTTATACAACCATAAATTATTGTTTTGCTCTATAGGTCAGTGCCCAGAAGGCCACTGAAATAGTCACCTGTGAAATACTGTGGAGTAACTTCAGAGATGGAGCATCCCAATGAATGAGTGTGACCTAGGCATTAAACATAGAAATATTTTTATTTCTCCCTGCTTTTGCAACTTTGCGTGTTTTCTGCGCTGTACAGTACACATGCCAAATAGGAAAAGCATTTTCACTTGTCTAGGTATAGTATTTTGTACAGGAAGGGTACCCTTCCTGTACAAAACCTATGCTAGACTCACACACCTTACCTAGCACTATGGCGCTAAGGTGTGTGCATGGCGCACTGCAGCTGAAAGCAGCGCCGGCACTAGGGAGAGGAGAGTGCCTATTCTGTCTGAAGCTGGCACTTTCCTGCTCTATCCTTGTCACGCAGCACAGCATTTTTGGCTGCTGCACTGTGCTGCATGACACCTTTCAGAATCTGGGCCTAAATGTTAATTTTTGCAAATCAGTTGTGGAAAGTCAGTTGGTTGCTTTTTGATGGGAACTTAAATAGGTTGAATCATATAAGTATAGGGAACCCCACATGCCGCAAATATCTATAAAAACTCTAGCTTTGGTAAATGATTAACACCTCTTTGACAGGCTACGTGACAGTTATTAAGCCCTCCCCATATTGCTTACATATGAAAGGAGGACTTCCACAAGCATTATATAGACTAAAAAACAAGCCACGGATTACATAATTGACGGAGAGAGAACTGGAGTTCAATGTTCAAAACATTGTAAATAAATAATCAAGCATTAAGATTACAACTGGGTTTTTCATATTTTCATCCTGGCAATATATATTTATTCACATGATACACGTGATGTAGTATGCAAAGGTGTAAACAGTGCACAGAAAAGTTACTGTAGAGTGGCGAGTGAGGTGACAAGCCTCTGTTCGGAGATGCAGGACTTATAAATTTGAAGATGGTACATAAATTATAAACTGAAGTTATAATGATAACTTTACAATTTTTAAAGTTTGTGTATTTTAAGGTGGGTTTGCCATGAAAGAATACATAAGGTATTATGCAATATCCGTAACCTTTGTTTATTTGATTGTATGTTAATGTTTTTTATTTTTGAATAAAAATGTGTTTCAAATTGCAGCGTGGAGTGCCATTGATTGGAGTGTTCTAAAGTGAAGTGTAGTACAGTACAGTGAAGCAGAGTGTTGTAGAGTTTAGTGTTGTAGAGTAGTGTAGTGTAATGTAAAGTGAAATAGAGTGGATTTGAGTAGAGTGGAGTTACGTAGCGTACAGTGGAGTAAAGTGTTATACAGAGGAGTGATATGGTGTGTCATATTCTGCAGTGGAGTATTATCGAGTAGAGTTGAGTATTGTACAGTGCAGTGTCATGAAATGAAGTGTGGTGGAATGGAGTGTCATCCAATAGAGTGTTATAGAGTAGCAAAGTGCTGTAGAGTGTAGTGGCATGGAGAGGAGTTCAGTTGAGTAGAGTGTCATACAGTTCAGTGTTATTGAGTGTTTTTGTTGTACAGTAGAGTGCCTGAGAGTCTCATACAGTTGAGTGTTGTACAGTGGTGTATCATTATTTGTGAGAATACAGTGCATGGTAGGGTGGCAAGTTATAGTTAGTATTCTCTGGTTAGTGAGCTGACAGAATGTGTAACAAGGTCTGCTCCTCATTTGAAGTTTGTAACTAAAAGTTATTACTATAATTTTAGAATTTTTTAAGTTTGTGTAGTTTAAACCGGGTTTTTAAATGGAAAATATGTTTTCTTACCAATGCCTAAGCTTTAACCTTTGTTTTTTCATTGAATGTTAATTTTTTTTTTTACTTTTTAATAAAAATGTGTTTCAAATCATTGACTCCAGTATTGCAAATGGAGTGTTTTCTATGTAGAGTGTTGTATAGTACAGTGGAGTAGAGTGTTGTGAAATATATTGTCATAGAGTGGAGTATTGTAGTTTGGAAAAGAGAGTAATAGAGAACGGTGTTCTAGCATATTGTACAGTGTTGTAAAGTGTTATATAGTATAGTGGCATGGTGTCTCATATAGTGGAGTCAAGTATTATAGACACACAGTAACTCAGTGAAAACACTAAAAAATGACACAACACAGGTTTAGAAAAACTGGAAATATTTATCTGAACAAAACAAGACCAAAACAGCAAAATTCCAACATATATAAATTGTTATTAATTAAAAAAAAAAAAGAGTCTTAAATTCTTGAGAAAACAGTAAAAACACTGTTAACGTTGAAAAGTACCTGGGTAGCATCAAAATTCCACGCACGAGCGAGTGTGCGTCGGAAAAGGCTAGCGTTGCGTCAATTTCTCACCCGCTAGCAGGACTGTGTGTTGTTCTCCTCCTCTGGTCAGGTCGGCGTGTGTCGTTTTTCCTCTCCACAGGAGAGCGATACGTCGATCCGGACAAGCACTCGGGTCTGGGCAGGCTTTGCGTCATTTTTCCTATTTTTCATGATCTGTTGTTGTTGGCTTTTGAACTCTGAGCACTTTACCACTGCTAACCAGCGCTAAAGTACATATTCTCTCTGTGTAAATTGTATTGTTGATTGGTTTATCCATGATTGGCATATTTGATTTACTGGTAAGTTCCCAGTACAGTGCACTAGAGGTGCCCAGGGCCTGTAAATCAAATGCTACTAATGGGCCTGCAGCACTGGTTGTGCCACCCACATTAGTAGCCCTGTAAACATGTCTCAGACCTGCCACTGCAGTGTCTGTGTGTGCAGATTTTAACTGCCAATTCGACCTGGCAAGTGTATCCACTTGGCAGCCCTAAAGTTTCCCAGCACAGAGGGGACCATAGTACAGTGGCGTAGAGTGGGATAAAGAGTAGTAGAGTGGAGTAGAGTCGATTTGAATACACTGGTAGTATAGAGTGTAGTAAAGTGTCAAAGAGTAGATTGGTGAGTCGCAGACTATGGTGATGTGGAGTGCAGTAAATTGGAGTGTACAGTTGAGTAAAATGTCATAAACTGGAGTACTGTACTGTACAGTAGAGTGGAGTGGAGTGTTGTACTGTATTGGAAAGTGATGTAGAATACAGCAGATTAGAGTGGCATACAGTCTAGTTGATTTTTGTAGAGTGGAGTGGTGTAAAGTCTAATATAGTGTTGTAGAGTGTGTTGGAATGGATTGGAATAAAGTGTTAGAGAGTGCAGTGGCATACAGAGGCATAGGGTGGAGTGGTGTACACTGGCATAGTGTAGTAGAGTGGAGTACTGTGTCAGAGTAGAGTGGAGTAAAGTGGGATGCAGTGGCATACAAAGAGTTGGATACTATGTTGGATAGTGGACTAGAGAATCACAGAGTAAAGTGGAGTAGAGTGGTGCACAGTGGTATAAAGTATACTGCAGTGTTGTATACTAGAATGAGGGGTATATACAGGAATAAAGGGCTAGGAAGGGGCATACAGTGTAGTAGACTGTTGTAGTGTAGAGTTGCATAGAGCACAGTAGTGTGTGAAACAGTAGAGCTGC
Source organism: Pleurodeles waltl (assembly GCF_031143425.1). Classification (NCBI taxonomy): domain Eukaryota; kingdom Metazoa; phylum Chordata; class Amphibia; order Caudata; family Salamandridae; genus Pleurodeles; species Pleurodeles waltl. Next base: position 530,503,809 of record NC_090449.1, read on the forward strand.
GCAAAGTGGAGTGTTGTACAGTAGCTTAGAGCACTGATCGCACTTGCACACGTTGGGGGAGGATCCCAGTGGGGTGACGGATATCAGATATCAGGTCAGGCTCTAACTGGGCACACAGCTCTGTGACTGTGGCCCTGTCAAGTCTGTAGGTGAGGATAATGTACCTGTCTTCCATTGTTGCCAAGTCCACCAGGAGTCTGTACACAGGGGAATGTCTCCATCTTCTATTCATCCGTAGTGGTTGCAATCTATGGGGCGAAAGAGTGAGAAGCCGTACATAAACTGGACATTGAAGCCACTACAGTTCAATGCATGATGTAATTTATGAATCCATTAGTGGCACATGTCTTGAATGTACAATTTTGATCTGTGACGCAGTTAGGCTCAATGGTCAAACCCCGCCCCTGAAATGGTGTCCGCATGTTCTGTATGGAGGGACAGGTGGAAGTGAGGTAATTCCGCTGACGTTGTGCGGCATTGCAGGAGGCGGTCGGGAACCGCCGTGCAACTCCTCATTGGTTAACATTGGGTCCTATGTGGTACAGTGGCCAATGGAGATGTACGCTGGTGGTGACGGTATGCACCACCATGGACGTGAACGCCATTTTCCACCTGTTCACTCACTTGCCACCTGATGTTCAACAGGAGAGGACCTACACTGCATGTGCTGCTGTGACCTGTGTCTGGAACCTACCATGGTCTGTGTGACTTGGGAAAGGGCCCCTGCCTTCACCTTGGTGGAGTTGGAGCGAATGGTGGATGGGATCCCACCCCAGTATGGAGTGCTGTATGGGCCTCCAGACAACAGGTGAGTACACTGTGAGCACGATGCATGGAGTGCTGTGTGTGAAGGCCTCGTGTGGGGGTGTTGGTAGATGGACCCTGGGCAGAGTGCAGCATGTGTGCTGGGCCATATCTGTGAGTAAGGGGATGGGACGGCTATGGTGGGCCATGAGTGTAACAGGCAGGACGGTCTGACTACTACCTTCCCTGTGTATATTTCCTCTGCAGGTCAGTGCCCATCAAAAGAAGGGTATATGGTGTGCTATCACCAAGGACGTGAGGAACCTGGGGGTCTATGGCAGGCAGAGCACCCACTGTCAGAAACAGTGGAAGGACGTGAGACGCTGGGCACAGATGACCGCAGAGGCCCAGTTGGGGCTGGCCTCCCAACGAGGAAGGGGTGCCCGTTGAACCCTGACCCCCCTGATGGCCCACATACTGGTGGTGGCCTATCCGGAGCTGGATGGGCATGGGGGCATCACAGCAGCAACAAGGGGGTGAGTACAGTGCCCATCATTACTACGTACGCATGGTGGGGTGGAATCTGGGTGGGGGAAGTGTGCCTGTGGGTGCCCCTATGCAGGGCTGACATTGCAGTATAGGTCCCACGTTGGTCAGAGTTCTGATGTGATATTCCTCAAACCTAGCTAGTAGACATCCACTACTAGGCAGGGGTGTGTGGGTCCCAAGTATGCTGTAGTGGGCGGTATGTGTCCCTCCCCATGCCCTGGTGACTAGCATTGTTACCGGTAGTGCCATGCATAGGGAGCTGCATCCCACAGGACCCAGGAGGCAGAGTCTACCAATGATGAGGGCACCAGTGGGACGAGGGGAGCACCACGGTGGAGACCGGAGGGGACAGTTCAGACACGTATATCTCCTCCGATGGAAGCTCCCTGGTGGTGGCAGACACCTCTGTGCCCACCCCAGCTACAGCCGCCACCCCCGTACCAGCACCACCCTCCCAGGAGTCCCTCGGCCAGTAGACCGTGCCCGCTCACCCAGGAGGGTGGGCATTTCCTTCGCCCCAGGCACCTCAGGCCCTGCCCCAGTGAGCCTTGCTACCCTGAGTGAGGAGGCTATTGACCTCCAATGATTCATCTGTGTTGGGCAGTCAACCATTGTGAATGCCATCCAGGGGCCGGCAGCCCAAATGCAACAGACCAATGCATTTCTGGAGGGCATTCACACTGGCTTGGCAGCCCAACAGAGATCAATCCAGGCTCTGGCCTCCTCTCTGATGGCAGTCATTGTCCATGTTTCCACCCTCCCATCTCCAACTTCTTCTTCCCAATCCCATTCTCTCAACCCCAACCTATCCCAAGCACACAGAATGACAAGCATGCACAACCAAGAGTGGCACAGGCAAACACAGGCACCTCACATCATCCCACAGGCACTCAGACAAACACCATCCAGATGCAGACATAACAACATCCACTGCCTACACTGTGTATCCGTCCTCCTCGTTCTCCACCACCCTCCCAGTTCCGTCTACACTCACACCTACATGTACAACATCCTCATCCACTACCTCCATCACCAGCACACCTATCAGAACACACACCTCACTGCCAGTCACCACCCCAACATCCATGCACACATCCCCTGTGTCCTCTCCCACTGTGTCTGTCCCCCCTCTCAAAGTACACAAACGAAAGCACTGACACCCAACAGCCATCCACCTCACAACAGCATCCAGCCCATGCACCTGCACCCAAACACAGCAGACAGACACCTCTTACAAGCCTCCCTCTTCCTCTACTCCAGACCTTCTACCTCTTCTTGTCCCAATGTCCCTAAGAAGCTTTTCCTCTCCACCATTGACCTCTTCCCTAACCCTCTCCCCCGTCCTTCATGTCCGGCCACAGTGTGTAAAATCCAGGCAAGCACCTCAGCCACCCGGTCCACGGGCCCAGTAGTGCCCACAGAAACTCGTGGTGGGAAGGGATCCCGGGCACCAGTAAGCCACACGGAAAGAGTACCTGCCCCAAGTGCTGCCAGGAAGTTCAAGGTGCCACCCCCAGATGCTACCGTGAAGGTAAAGGTGCCAACCCCAGCTGCTGTCAAGAGAAGCAAAGATCCATCCCCAGCTGCTGCCAGGAGGAGAAAGGAGCCACCCCCAGCTGCTGCCAAGAGTAGCAAGGAGCCATCTGCAGCTGCTGCCATGAAGGGCTAGGGGCCTGCACCAGTAGGCAGAAAGTTCAAGGGGCCTGGTGCTGGGACTCAGTCGGAGCCCCCACCACCAACCATGGTGGTGCAGCCATCTGAGGCTGTAGGGGATGGGCAGGTGCTTCCCCCACAACCACCACCAGCAACAGCAGCACCACCACCAGCATGACCACCAGCAGTGGGCAGCCATCCAAAGCCCAAGGCTGCAGGGGATGGGCTGGGGCTTCCCCCCACAACCACTACCAGCAGCAGCAGTACCACCACCAGCACGACTACCAGCAGTGGGCATGCATCTGAGGCTGCAGGGGATGGACAGGAGCTTACCCCCACCACCAGCGGCAACATCACCATCACCACCACTGAGCAGCCATCACTGCCGGCAGACAGTGAGTAGTCCTGTGTCCATGGGCTGTTGTGCGGACTGTCCCTGCAAATCCTGTGAGATTGACACCCACCTGAGAGACTGTGACCTTGCACCCTCCAACACCTGCATCACAGGGCACGATGCCACCTCCAGAACAAGTGGAGAAGCCATCAACTCACCCATCCTCCCCAGGATGAAGATCACAGGGCACAGTGCCCCCTCCAGAACCAGTGGAGAAGCCATCCACTCACCCCATCCTACCCAGGATGAAGATCACAGTGTAGTGTAGCCATTTTAAATATAGCTTCATGCACATTAGTTTAACATACTAGGCCGCTGTGCACTTTGCCCAAGATGTATTTTATTCAGCTTCGCACTGTTATTTTACAATAACCACTTTTTAGGGTCTTGTTTTAATTTCTTCTATTACACTGTTTAGGTTAGTTCAGCACTGTGTCCTCAAATAATGCATCCTTGATCGCCCTGTGCTTCAGTCAAGGCTACAGTCTGGTACATTGCCGGTAAACGTGGTAGAAGTTTAGTCTCCAGTATTCGTAGAAAATACACATCCTTATGTAGGGACATTTTCTTAGAACATCTGCATGTTAGTTATAAAAACACTTCCTAGTCCTAGTACACGTCAAGAGGGAGATTCCAGCCAGGGACCTACAACTAGATGCTAAATGCCCCGTTGCAGATGCTGATGCAGATTACAGGCCTTTGCTCAGGTATGAGGGTTGATGTCCTCCCGGAGGAATCTGAAAGGCAGGCTTAGAGCTTAACATGCTGTGCTCGAAATATAACTTAGAGAGAAAATAATCTAGGTGCACTATGATAGCCTTATTCTTGTGCTTCACTCTCATTGTTACTATTTTAATCTTACTGTGTTGTATAGTTCTGGTTATTGCAGCTCACGCTTTGCTATCTAAAATGCAGTCATTTTATTAAACCAATCTTTACAACTTAAACTGCCTTTGTCATTTATATATGAGACCGTACTGTGTATGAGAGAACCGGTTGTGACCTGAGTGACCACGACTTCCCTGAGAAGTACTAAGATGTAATGTGCTCGGCTGCCCAATTGTCTCTTCCATTTGGGAGAGATGAGGCACTGCTAGTTAGCCGGAGCAAAACCCAGAATTAGAGTGACAAGTGTCATTCACCGTGGGTTAGACTCAGTCCCCCATATCGTGGACAATCTGGTTGCTCAAAATCCAGTAGTCTTATTAGGATAATGAGAGACTACGTGACAACAGGGCATGATGCCCTCTCCAGAACCAGTGGAGATGCAATCCACTCACCCCATGCTCCTCGGGATGGAGATCACAGGGCACGATGCCCCCTCCAGAACCAGCGGTGAAGCCATCCACTCACCCCATCCTCCCCAGGATGAAGATCACAGGGCACAAAGCCCCCTCCAGAGCCAGTAGGCAAGTCACCCTCTTGAGAGACTGTGGCCTTGCACTCCCCAGTAGCATGCACAGGTCATGTTGCCCCCTCCAGGACCAGTGGTGTTGTTTCATCTGCCGGCTCAGGTGCCCCTCTGTTCTCCGTCCCCCTGAGGTGCCTGCCTATTTTCTAACTGATACCCCTGCAGTGTTCTCTCTGTGTTGTAGCATGAGTGAATTTATTTCTCGAAGTGATCCACATATAGGCATGCCAGGCTAGGAGAGAAAGTGCTACCCATGGAAGTACCCTGGATCTGTAAGAAGAAGTTCTTATCGAACTCAAAGAAGTTTCTAGTGAGGGCCAGATGGGCTAAGTCCAGGATAAATTCTGGGGGGGTAATGTAGTTCCAGATACCCCTATTTAGTAGGTCACTGACTACTTCCAGAGTTGCCTCCTGTGGAATGTTGGTATATAATGATTCCACATCTAGTGTCATGAGATGTTCTTTGTCTTTATCAAATTCCAGGGTATCCAAAAGGGAGAGCATATCTGTTGTGTCTTTGAGGTATGTGGGAATTTGTTTCCCTCTTCTCTTCCCTATGTCCTTGTTTTCGCTTTCTCTGTCTATCCCTACCTCCCTCTCTGGGTCTCCCTCGTGCCCCCATGTTCTGCACTTTCTCCATACATTTTTTTATCTTCTTCGCCTCTGTTTTCCCTACCTAAACGCCTAATCTCCTCAGAGTGTGACTACAAGGGAAAACCCCTCCCCGGCATTAGCCAGACCAGAGGCAAATCGCCCCCTACCCTTTGTTAAGTCACATCTGCATGCGTGTGTGATTGCCTTTTACATTTTTACATGTTTTCACCTTTTGCTGTGTGCCTTGCAGTGGTTTGCCACGGTTTTTCTCACTCTGAATAGATTCTGAATAAATTGTGGTGTATTTAATTTCTATCATAGACCTACCCCACCGTGAACTACCCGTTCAGGTAGGACATTCATTATCCACTTTGAGCACTCCACTTACTGCGTGTGCTCCGACCCTGACGAATGCCCCTGACCTACCAGCACCTTGTGAGGGCAGAAACATGTTGGTCACCCATTTTTCATTTTAGACTCCAGGAGACATTACTCTCTAACGAGCCTCCTCCCCTTGTTTTTAGTCTTACCAGCATGCACCTATATTAAAACTAGCAGCAACTATCAGTGACATGCTTGGTAATTTTATTACTCACCTCATCTGGATCTAAGTAACTATCCAGTCAGTCTAATTTCAGCACTCCCTCTGGTTCTTTTAACCAAGAGGTCGATTCCGCCCAAGCAGTATCATCTTGCTTGGGTGGGGCTAGGTGGTCATATGATGAAGCATGACACTATTAGGTGTGTGAGACCACCTAGTCCATAAGGGAAATTCCCCCTTCCCCTGTAGGACAACACAGCACCCCCCCTGCCTGGATATTCTCCAACATTGACTCCCCTGCTTTAGGACTCTAAGCAACCTAACTAATACTGGACACCGATATAAGACTGACCCAGTCTTACCTCTGGTTCCCGACTACCCCACACCTTCAGTGATTATGTAGACTGGAGTGATGCAGAGTGGAGGTGCATAGAGTGTAAGACCATATAGTGTAGTTGCTTACAGTGGAGTTGTGTACAGCGTAATAACATAGAGTGGAGTGGCATTGAGTGGAGTCTCGTACAGTAGAGATATGGAGAGTAGAGTGGTGTAGAATAGAATAGCATATACTGGACTGGTTATAGTGTGTGGCATATGATTGTATGTGAAACTTAGCAGCAATTTAGATGATGGTGTACAGAGGAATGCAAAACAGTGAATTGCGCTGCCTTGTGTTTCCCCAGATTTACCATTCAACACAGGTCCACGCATGATGGCCTTGCATAGCTTTGTAAACCTGACTTAAGTTTTGTGTTGCCCATGCGACATCACGTGTGACATGAGATTTTATATTACACTTTGGACCATAGTGGAAGTTGGAAACATAGGTCCTTATTATGACATTGGCATTTAAAACCACCTACCGCCGGGGTGACAGCCCCCAAAAGACTGTTGCTGTGGCTACTAGCCTTCTGCCGTATTATCACCACTGCCGGATTTCCGCCAAAGGGATGGCGGAAATCCGGCTGCGCCATGCCGACGGATGGCAGTAAGGTAGCGCTGCTGCTAGTATAAGCACCATGCCAGTAGACCGCCGCCAGCCATATTATGACCCATAATGTGGCCTGGAGGTGTCCTGCTGGCAGACGCTGCTGCTGGCAGCAGCGCCCCGTCCCGTTTCCTGCCGGAGGATCCCCTGAACACTGGTAAATGGTTGCTCTGACAGGGGAGGGGCCGAGGGGTGTTGTGTGTGTGGGGGTGTGTGTGAATGTGTGTGCATGTATAATTGTGTGTGTTGCGTGCTGGATGTGTGTGCATGTATGGGGCGTGAGTGCATGTAAGTTGTGTTGTGTGAATGCGTGTCTTCGTTTATGGATGAAAGTGTGTGCGGATGTGTGTGTGAATGGATGTATGCATGCGTGGATGTGTGTGGGAATGGGTGTGTGTATGCGTGTGTTTGTGTGTGTGTGTGTGTGTGTGTGTGTGTGAAGGGGCATGAATGGAATGAATGGAGGGGGTATTTGGAGAGGAAGGGGGTGGGCAGGAATCTGGAAAGTTGGGTGGTGGTGGGGAAGAACCCTATCAGTGACAGGGAACGAATTCCCTGTCACTGATAGTGTCTACCGCCATAGTTTTCGTGGCGGTAGGGAAGCCATCAAAAACCATAGTGGTAAGCAGGGTCATAATCTGTGGTGGTCAGTGTGGTACATTGGTGGTTTGGCTTCACCCAAACAGCCAATGTCATAATATGGTAGAAAGTACAGCCAGCCTGTTGGCAGTACTTTCCACCATATTACCGCCAACCACCAGGTTCGTAATGAGGGCCATAATATTTTAATTATAGAGTTAAAAAAAGCCTCTCACTACGGTATTTGTGTAGTTTAAATGTGCTAGGTTGTAGGGTTGTATAATAATAACCCCTAACTATAACTTACTTTGTTTTGTTTTTTAACAGATTTTTGTATTTTTTTATAAGTTGTAAATTTTTGTACATTTGTTCCTTTGATATTTATTATATTAAATATATACTTATAAAACTTCAGGGTAGGTTTAGGAAAAGTGGAGCTGTACCCAGTGCAGTGCAACTTTTTGTTGTGCCTCTTAGCACCCCCTACCGCCACCATGTGTGCGTCATATTCAAAATATGGTGCACCATGATGCAGGGTAGAGGGCAATAACGTCAAAATGGTTGATGCTATTGATGTACTGTTCAGGATTAGGGGCCCAATATAAATAATGGTGTGCCCCCTTTTAACGCCTGCTCTGAGAAGGCGTTAAAAGTGCCGCAAAAAATGGCACCTAGAAATCTTTTAGATTACTTTGCACCATTTTTTCGTCCCCCCTAACAGTGGAACACCCCCATAATACATTATGCCTGGCAAAGGCATAACGTGGTGCAAGGTGTTACAAAATGATATGTTTGTTAATAGTAAAAAGAAAATGGTAATTGAAAGGAGGGGTGGTGTCTTGTAGTATTCCAGTGAATTTTTTTTGTATTTATTTTGCCTTTTCACTGATACTATGGTACTGTCTCAGAAGGACCATGGTACCTGGTGATAGTAAGAAAGTTTCTGACAGGCTGGAAACATTCAATTTTACTCCAATAGAAAGCTTCTTTTTAATTCTGCTCATTCTTGTTGTGCTTTTGAGCTGTGCAGAAGTGTAAAATTCTGATGCAGCTTTTGATGCAATCAGGTCCAGTTTTTATTGTGGGTCCAGGAGGAGACTCCAGTTCTGTTACTCGTGCTTTAGCCGAGGAGGAAAAGGTGGCCATTGCCATTGAGGAGCAAAAACTGCAGCCCTCAAAAGAACAGAAAAATATCTCATTGAAATGGACAGCAGTACTCCTTGGTGACAACAGGAATGCAAAAACACCTTATGTCATGCATTCTAGAAGTTTGTTTTAGGTAGAAAGTAGAAGAGAGCTGGTGAAGCTCCAGGAGGGAAGATCTTCTTCAGCTCAAGATATTGCAACTGCTGGAATGTCCACTTCAGCCGTGGCCATGTCAGTTTCCCACCTCTCACTACTTCTGCATCAGTCGCAATTCTACCACCTGACTCGTCAGTTAATGTCAACATCCTCAGGCAGTAGTCTTATGCAGGGACAGTGACCAACTAATTAGCTGCCAAACAGCCAAAGTTACAATGAAGTTTGTTTTGCAGCAGGTTTTTTGTACTCTGTTGTGTATGTTTTTCAGTTGTATAGTTGTTCTGGTTGATCTCTAGTTTAAAAAATTAATTTAAAAAAGCATAAAGCATAAAAGAAAAATAAGAAAAACGTTCTTTAGAGAACTATCATCCACTTCATTCTAATAAAGAACTGGTTATTATCACAATGTTTTGACTTACAGGATCAAGTAGTAATATATACAAAACAAGAATAAAGGAAAAAGGTAAGTGAATCGTAAGTTACATTATGTAGGGACATTTAGTAAAGGAATAGTACTTTTACATTGAAAATTTCATATTTAAATGTGTTGCTTTATTTAAAATAGCAAATTACAATAGATTGCATCTATATTAGTTCACATACACACATAAAATATGCAATTTTTTGTTTAGTGTGTTTTATGTGGTCATAAAGATTGTCAGTGATCTATGCCATAATGTATCAGCTAAAACACACAAAGGTTGATGGAAGGCTCTATGCAATAAGCCTACCTACTGGCAATAGTTTAGGGTACTACTCCAACCCATGTATGTTTTGCTCACTTTGCCACCTCAGTTTTGCCCCAGCCATATGCAAATCATTGTTATCCTTGCACCTTGTGTTAAAAGTCCAGCCCAAACTACCAAGTCAGGTTCTCCCTAAACTGGAAAAAAGCAACTCTGGACTTTGTTCACCCTATGTATGGGCTCACTAGCGGGGTACAGCTTGGTTCCAGCGACACAGTGAGCATGGGACCTACGTCTGGGGAAACCCATGCAACTTAGGGTGGTATAAAAGGCAGAAAAGGTGATGGGAGACTGCTAGCAATAAACTACTGGCAATAGATTGTGGAAACACTCAAATGCATTGTTGCTTTGCTCAGCTTGTTACCTCAGTTTGGACCCAGTCAGATAAAAATTAGTCTTCACCCTGCTCCTTATGGGAGCAGGTCTGCCTGAACTGCCAACACAGGTCTTCCATGAACCAAAACACAAGCAACCCAGGACCTTTTGGATATCTTTTGGGCTCAAGAGTGTGCCAAAAAGCTTTGAATTGAGCATAATTTAGGCTTGGCAAATGTTGAAATCATATGGGTGACTGACAGAAATTTAAGGTGGAATAACATGCTACCTCTCATTTCATCTTGAGTGCTTGTGACCATCCTCATTATATAATTATTAATTGTGGAGGCAGTGCTATTGGTCACCTGACTGGTGTCCGCATTGAAATAGAGATGAAATTGACCTTTCATCTTTAATGACTATATTTCCTCACACCCTTTTTGTGTTTTCAAATATTTGCCAAATTATAAAATGGACATACTAATTATCACATGCAGGAAAGTATGAGAAAACATGCACACATATAACCAGATGGTGTCTGCTTTCCTAAGAGATCACACCATTTTTTCCCTTTATCACCTAAAAAGTGTCCTTTTATTCTCTTGCCTATATCATGCTGCTGGTGTACATTTTACTTCCATAGTCAATAATAATATTCCTCCAATTCCTGCTCAGCCATATCTAGATCCAAAGTTTACACTTCTAATCAAAGTCTCTTTTAAGAGGCACCCTAACAGGAGGATGAGTAAATGGTTAAATAGATGTGTTCTTTTATAAAAAATATGTTTACTTCACCACAATGCTCGTTAGAGACCCACATGAAAGTATCGCAGTACTCCATATTTCTTTAAAAAAACATACAGCTATTTCCAAATCTTATTCCCTACATATTACCACTATAGCTAAGTGATTATAATTTAAAGCAGAAGACAGACCTTCTTTTTCAAGGCATTGTTAAGGTGTATTGCAAAGCACAGTCAAAGTGTTGTTCAAAACAACATGGCTGCCTTCATGTTTTAAGAAAGAACACATTAGCCAATCAGATAATCCCATGTCATTGCTATGTACAGAGATAGTACTGCTGTACTACTGTGGCCACAGATGTACCTAAAAAAAACATACCTAGCAAGTTAATATTTACTTTCTCTGCTTACCTTTACTACCCATAGAATCATCTGGGCCCCCTACTATTTAATACGGGCAAATTTTAAAAAAGTCCAACTGACCTTTTGTGCACTGCCTGAAATAAAAAAAGTCTATGGAAATTGTATTGGATTAGAAGCCTGCTTTGGGACCCTACTTTTTGTCTTTGCACCCCTTGACCAAATGCCATGAACCTTTCAGCCCTCCCAAAATTAAATTAGTGCATCTGGTCTGCAAAGTTTCACACACATTCGTCAAATGGGTGCAAAGTTAGTAAGGGCCAAAGTCTGTCCGTCTATCTATCTATCTATCTATCTATCTATCTATCTATCTATCTATCTATCTATCTATCTATCTATCTATCTCGCTCTTTCTCTACATATGTAGATATTCACTTTAAAAAAAACAAAGGTTACAGGGATGTTATAGTTTAGCTCACATTTTAAATGTTCCAAACCTTAGAACTTTACCAGTTATGGATAGAGTTATTTCAAGTAACTATAACTTGTGCCTGAAGATAAGTATAGCTCATGCCCTCGCATGCACAGTTTTTTCTTCAATATTTTGTAGTAATTTGGGGTAATTAGCAGTGCATTGCGAGGGCACAAGTTATAGTTACCCTGGGGCACAAGTTATCATTACTTGAGATAACTCTAACTATAACTGGTGAATTTCTAATGTCTGGTATGTTTAAAATGTGAACCTAACTATAACATCCATGTAACCTTTGTTTTTTTCAGTGAATTTTTATGTTTTTTTAAAAATTCTATTTCTAACAGTAACGTCCCTGTAACCTTTGTTTTTTTTCAGTAAATTTCTATGTTTTCTTAACGTAAAGTAATTTTCATTACTATATGTTAATCCAACCACACCCACACATGACCTTCGGCCGTGCAGGGCGACGTTTGGATACAGGGCCTGGTCTATGGCCAGACCGTGCAGGCAAACCCCATGGCCACCTGACTCGACACTGCATATGGCTCTCTGGATGTGTGCAGTGGGAGTTGGCCTCGGCCTACCGGGGTATGAGACTAGATGTGACAGGGTATATCTGGGTGTGAGAGTGGCAGTGAAGGAGTCTGTCTGGGTTTGAGAGTGAGAGCCAAAGTTGATCTGTAAGTGGGCGCATCAGTTTCTGTGTGGGTCTATGAGTGGGTGAATCAGGGTGTCAATGGGTCTGTGAGTGGGTATGTGAGAGTCTGAGTGGGTCTACTAGTGGGTGTATGAGTGGGTCTGTAAGTGGATGCATGAGGGTCTGAGTGGGGCTGTGAATGGGTGCACAAGGGTCTGAATGGGTCGGTGAGATGGTACATAAGTGTCTGAGTGGGTCTGTGAGTGGATGCATAAGGGCCTGGGTGGGTGTGTGAGTGGGAGAAAGTGATTGAAAGAGAGAGAAAGAGAGAGACAGTTTTATAGGCTTTGTTGAATGATATACTCAAAATGAGATATCGCTGGATAAATTGAAAAAAAACGTTTTTGTCAATCAAAAAAGAGTGAGATCACCTTTTTTTATTAGTCTTAAACTTTTCATGTTGCCAATAAATTAAAGTAGGGAAAATGACACAGGCACACTTGGACTAGAGCCCTCAAATTTCAGTGTGCAGGTCTGTGACCTTAACTATTATGCCACAGGTGACGCCTTACTTTTTGTTTTAAGTCATTGCATGAAGAGACCATTGTAATGATTAGAGAGAGAGAGAGTGACGGGACCGTGGGAGAACCTCAAGGCTCCTGTGTTCCCAAGAGGCTCCCCACACCCTGTGGGAGCCAACATTGTTCCCCCAAGCAGCTCCCTGCTTGTAGGAGCAATGTTTTCATCTATATTCCCTGCATGCATATTCGCATGCAGGGAAGACAGTTGAAACTCCAATTTCTGACAGCAGGAGCTGTTTGACAGCTCCCGCTGTCAGAAATCATACTTTGTTTGATTTTTCGTGGTGGGGGGTGTCAGCGCCCATCAAGCAAAAACAAGCAGCTAGCAAAAACAAGCAGCTCTGCCAAAGGGGTGAGCACCATGGGACATAGCAGGAGCTGGCTCTGATGGGTGGTGATCCTCAGGGCCTTCAGTGGCTCCTTGAGAGGGGTCAAGTGGCCCCCCTCAAACAAACATAGCCCCGGGGTGGAGGTGGTCCCTGAGGCTTGGAGGTCCAAAACAGACCCCCTTCATTCTTTTATTATTGGCCCAGGGAGATGGTGGTCCCTGGCAAAGTGGGGGCCACGGGCCCCCTGCATCAACTTTCTTTTATACCCCAGGTATGTGGCAGTCCCTAAGCTGGGGGGGCCGTGTGGGACCCCTGCATAAAAATTAACAATGCCCCCAGAACTTGGCCCACCTGGGGCCTTAAGAATAACGAAGAATAGGAGCCTGTGCTTTGTTTTTTTAAAAACAATTCACTGGATCCACAGATCCAAACAGAGCTTACAGCACTTCCTTGTTCAAGTGTTGGCAGCCAATCAGGTCTCAGCAAGAGATCAGAAGGGGTTGCAAATCCTCTGCATCCCTATATATACAAATTTGGGTTTTTGCTAATTTCTCTAAAAATACTGGATATACAGCAAATAACACAAAGGCCTCTTTCTGGGCCAACAGCTACCTTTTTTGCCAAATTTGGTGTAATTATGTCCAGTGATTGCGGCACTATTGCTGTTCAAAATCCCTTTGGAAAAATGAATGGAGAAAACATGTTTTAAGACCTCTGCTTTTTCTTAGCCCCTGCTCGATGGATCACCCCAAAACGTTCCAGAAAGCAGCTGAAGTGAACATAAAGGTTTAAAAAAAAAGAAAATTGTGAAGATTCGTCAACCGGCACCCAAGTTATAGGCAAATCAAAAAACACTTTTTCTATATTTTGTATTGAAAGTTGCTCCTAACTATATATATATATATATCTATCTATATATATCTATATATATATATATATATATATATATATATATATCTATATATATATACTGTATATATCTATATCTATATATATATATATATATATATATATATATATATATATATATATAGATATACACACACAAACAATCAATCGGTATTTGTAAAGGGCAGCTACTCACCGACTCAAAGCGCTGGGGGGGAGGGGCCTCATCCGAAGAGCCATGTCTTGAGGTTCTTCCTGAAGATGGTGAGCGGTAGGCTTTGTATGAGGTGCAGGGGGAGGTTGTTCCAGTCTTCTCTGCAGTTTAGGTAAAAGATCGTCCTCTGGTGGTGGTTTTGCGGATTCGAAGGACGTTGGCCAGGGCCATCTGGGCAGAGCTGAGGGATCTGGCTGGGTTGTGGAAGTAGATGCGGTGGTTCAGGTAGGCTGGTCCTGCATTGTGTATATCCTTGTACGTGTGGATGAGAAGCTTGAAGGTGATTCGCTTCTCGGCTGGTAGCCGGTGGAGGGTCCTCAGGTGTTGTGAGATGTGTTCTCAATCATATATATATCTATCTGTCTATCTATCTATCTATCTATCTATCTATCTATCTATCTATCTATCTATCTATCTATCTATCTATCAATTTGTCTATCTATATGTATATATATAAAACCTAGTGGCGGTCGCAAATAGGTAGTTATAATTAGGATCTAGTATCTATAGAAAAAATGTTTTTTTACTTACCTATAGCTTTGGCACCGGTTGCCGAATCTTCACAATGTTTCCAAGAAAATGTGAGACTCACATCTGCTGCTGTCTGGAATGTTTTAGGTTGATGTATTAAGCTGAGAAAAAGAGGGGCTGAGAAAAAGAGGGGGGTCCTAAAACATATATATATATATATTTAAATATATATATATATATACATACATATATTCAATTTTTTTCATAACTTGTACTTGCATTTGAAATCTAAAACTGAAATGCACGCAATCCCAATAGAGGCATACCCTTGTGTACTGCCTCTTTTTTCTTCAACGGGCACCTGCAGGAGAACATTTTCATCACTCAATAACACACCAGTGGAAGGAAAGTGAAGATATATATTATATCTATATATATATATATTCACTGAAAAAATCAACAATTAAAGGGACAATATAGTTAGGCAAATTGTCATTTAAAACGTACAGTTATACAGTTTTAAAGTAAACAAAAGCACTGAAATTCACCAGTTGTATTTATCTCAGATTATATTTATCTATACCTTCTTTCCTAAAATGAAATATAAAACACATTCTGTTGTCAATTATATAATTTCAGATGTTGGAGTAATTTTATCATTCATATCATGAGTGGTGTAATGTGTAGGCTTATTAGGAGAGCATGGCAAGGACATCATTGCTTGAGATAACGATAACTGGTGAATTTCAGTGTTGTTTTAATTTAAACAGTAGGCTTTAAGTGATATTTTAAATTAACTATTAAAGCCTAGCGGTCAGCCAACCCCATGTTATGCACAGAAGAAGGTGTGGACCCTCTTCCTTGAGCCAATATGGGCCCTGTAGACCCCATCCTCCTAGGCCTAATGTGGCTGCCCTTGTGCTCAGCCCGGCCATGCGCAAGGCAGAATACAATGTGAGGGGTGGGAGAGGAGCCACAGGGCCCCCACGTGGGAGCAATTGCAGTTTCCCTGCCCATGAAACAAGGTAAGCTCCCACCAGGCAGGATCTGCAAAAATGCACTGTGGCAACCAAGCTGAATACACTGTCTATGGAGGTGCCCAAGTTATAATAATTCAAAGGTGTTACATAAATGATAAATTGAAGTTATAAGTGGGAGTTTAGAAATTGTGTGTGTAGCTTAAGTTTGGTTTATAGATAAAGAATACAAAAATGTATATTAATTTAAAGGTCGTGCATAAACTACAAAATAAAGGTGTAACTATAACTTTAGAATTTGTAATGTTTGTGTATTTTAAGTTTGGTTTCTATAGAGAAAAATCATATGGTTTTCCTACGTATAACAAATGTGTAACCTTTGTTTTTTTTCTGAATTTCAATGTTTTTTTGATTGTTAATAAAAAATGTTGTCAAATTGTAGAGCTTTTTGTTGTCGAGTGGAGTATTATTAATTGGAGTGTTGTAGAGGAGAGATGAGAGTGTCAGACAGTGTACGATCATAGATTCTAGTGTCAGAGAGTGGAGTAGAGTTGAATGAATTAGAGTGGAATATGTTACAGTGGAGGGGCTTACAGTGCAATAGCATGGAGTTCAGTGGTGTACAGTGGAGTGGAGTGGAGTGGATTGCTAGACAGGGGAGTGGGATGTAATAGAGTGGGGTAGAGTAGAGTGGTGGAGAATAAGGTGAAGTAGAGTGGAGCATTGTAGAATAAATTAGAGTGGAGTGGGGTAGAGTGGATCGATATAGTATACTGTACAGTGGTGCACATTATTATATAGGGTAGTGGCATGTTTTATAGTACAGTGGCAGGAAGTGCACTAGAGTGACCAGGTGTAGTACAGAGTTGAGTAAATTGATATATAATGGAGTGTCACTTTGTACAGTATAGTGGAGTGGTGTGTTATTGAATGTTGGAAAGTGTTGTGAAGTGGTGTAGAGAGTTATACACTGTGTGTAGAAGCATACTGTAAAGTAGAGGGTTATACAGTGTAGTGTAGTGGCAAAGAGTGGAGTAGAGTGTTGTATAGTGGCACAGAGTGTAGTAGAGTGGAGTTGCATAGAGTAGAATTGAGTTTGGTTCAGTGGGGTGGTGTAGAGTGGGGTGTTGTAAAGTGCCATAGCTTGAGCTAAAGTGTCATGTACTGGAGTACAGCGTAGTGAAGTTCAGTGGAGTGGTGTAGCATAGAGTGAAGTAGCCTGTTCTAGAGTACAGTGGCATGGAGTCACGTAGAGTGGAGTTCTATAGTATACAGTGGAGTGATATGTGGTACAATGAAGTGGACTAGTGTAGAGTGTCAGAAAGAGTCATAGAGTTTTGTACAGTAGAGCAGCATGGAGTAGAGTACAGTCCAGTACAGCATGGTAGACTGGAGTGGGCTAGATTCTCACAGAGTTGAGTGGCACAGAGTAGAATACATTGGAGTGCTGTAGAGTGCAGTACTGGAGTAGTATAATTGTAGGAGGCTGGACTGGCTTGTAGTGAGTACCAAGGGGTACTTGCACCTTGCACCAGGCCCAGTTATCCCTTATTAGTGTATAGGGTGTCTAGCAGCTTAGGCTGATAGATAATGGTAGCTTAGCAGAGCAGCTTAGGCTGAACTAGGAGACGTGTGAAGCTACTACAGTACCACTTAGTGTCATATGCACAATATCATAAGAAAACACAATACACAGTTATACTAAAAATAAAGGTACTTTATTTTTATGACAATATGCCAAAGTATCTTAGAGTGTACCCTCAGTGAGAGGATAGGAAATATACACAAGATATATATACACAATAGCAAAAATATGCAGTATAGTCTTAGAAAACAGTGCAAACAATGTATAGTTACAATAGGATGCAATGGGGAAACATAGGGATAGGGGCAACACAAACCATATACTCCAAAAGTGGAATGCGAACCACGAATGGACCCCAAACCTATGTGACCTTGTAGAGGGTCGCTGGGACTATTAGAAAATAGTGAGAGTTAGCAAAATAACCCTCCCCAAGACCCTGAAAAGTGAGTGCAAAGTGCACTAAAGTTCCCCTAAGGACAAAAGAGTCGTGTTAGAGGAATAATACAGGAAAGACACAAACCAGCAATGCAACAACTGTGGATTTCCAATCTAGGGTACCTGTGGAACAAGGGGACCAAGTCCAAAAGTCACAAGCAAGTCGGAGATGGGCAGATGCCCAGGAAATGCCAGCTGCGGGTGCAAAGAAGCTGCGACTGGACAGAAGAAGCTGAGGTTTCTGCAGGAACGAAAAGGGCTAGAGACTTCCCCTTTGGTGGACGGATCCCTATCGCCTTGGAGAGTCGTGCAGAAGTGTTTTCCCGCCGAAAGGATGCCAACAAGCCTTGCTACACGCAAATCGTGCGTTTAGTGTTTTTGGATGCTGCTGGGGCCCAGGAGGGACCAGGAGGTTGCAAATTGGACCTGCAGAGAGAGGGGACGTCGAGCAAGACAAAGAGCCCTCACTGAAGCAGGTAAAACCCGGAAAAGTGCCAGAAACAGGCACTACGAGGATGCTTGAAACGGTGCTCGCCGAAGTTGCACAAAGGAGTCCCACGTCGCCGGAGACCAACTTAGAAAGTCGTGCAATGCAGGTTAGAGTGCCGTGGACCCAGGCTTGGCTGTGCACAAAGGATTTCCGCCGGAAGTGCACAGGGGCCGGAGTAGCTGCAAAGTCGCGGTTCCCAGCAATGCAGCCCAGCGAGGTGAGGCAAGGACTTACCTCCACCAAGCTTGGGCTGAAGAGTCACTGGACTGTGGGGGTCACTTGGACAGTGTTGCTGGATTCGAGGGACCTCGCTCGTCGTGCTGAGAGGAGACCCAAGGGACCGGTAATGCAGCTTTTTGGTGCCTGCGGTTGCAGGGGGAAGATTCCGTCGACCCACGGGAGATTTCTTCGGAGCTTCTGGTGCAGAGAGGAGGCAGGCTACCCCCACAGCATGCACAAGCAGGAAAACAGTCGAGAAGGCGGCAGGATCAGCGTTACAGAGTTGCAGTAGTCGTCTTTGCTACTATGTTGCAGGTTTGCAGGCTTCCAGCGCGGTCAGCGGTCGTTTCCTTATCAGAAGGTGAAGAGAGAGATGCAGAGGAACTCGGCTGAGCTCATGCATTCGTTATCTAAAGTTTCCCCAGAGACAGAGACCCTAAATAGCCAGAAAAGAGGGTTTGGCTACCTAGGAGAGAGGAAAGGCTACTAACACCTGAAGGAGCCTATCAGCAGGAGTCTCTGACGTCACCTGGTGGCACTGGCCACTCAGAGCAGTCCAGTGTGCCAGCAGCACCTCTGTTTCCAAGATGGCAGAGGTCTGGAGCACACTGGAGGAGCTCTGGACACCTCCCAGGGGAGGTGCAGGTCAGGGGAGTGGTCACTCCCCTTTCCTTTGTCCAGTTTCGAGCCAGAGCAGGGGCTAAGGGGTCCCTGAACCGGTGTAGACTGGCTTATGCAGAATTGGGCACATCTGTGCCCAACAAAGCATTTCCAGAGGCTGGGGGAGGCTACTCCTCCCCTGCCTTCACACCATTTTCCAAAGGGAGAGGGTGTCACACCCTCTCTCAGAGGAAGTTCTTTGTTCTGCCATCCTGGGCCAGGCCTGGCTGGACCCCAGGAGGGCAGCTGCCTGTCTGAGGGGTTGGCAGCAGCAGCAGCTGCAGTGAAACCCCAGGAAGGGCAGTCTGGCAGTACCAGGGTCTGTGCTACAGACCACTGGGATCATGGAATTGTACCAACAATGCCAGGATGGCATAGAGGGGGCAATTCCATGATCATAGACATGTTACATGGCCATATTCGGAGTTACCATGGTGAAGCTACATATAGGTAGTGACCTATATGTAGTGCACGCGTGTAATGGTGTCCCCGCACTCACAAAGTTCAGTGAATTGGCTCTGAACAATGTGGGGGCACCTTGGCTAGTGCCAGGGTGCCCTCACACTAAGTAACTTTGCACCTAACCTTTACCAGGTAAAGGTTAGACATATAGGTGACTTATAAGTTACTTAAGTGCAGTGTAAAATGGCTGTGAAATAACGTGGACGTTATTTCACTCAGGCTGCAGTGGCAGGCCTGTGTAAGAATTGTCAGAGCTCCCTATGGGTGGCAAAAGAAATGCTGCAGCCTATAGGGATCTCCTGGAACCCCAATACCCTGGGTGCCGCAGTACCATATACTAGGGAATTATAAGGGGGTTCCAGTAAGCCAATGTAAATTGGTAAAAATGGTCACTAGCCTGTCAGTGACAATTTGGAAAGAAATGAGAGAGCATAACCACTGAGGTTCTGATTAGCAGAGCCTCAGTGAGACAGTTAGTCACTACACAGGTAACACATTCAGGCACACTTATGAGCACTGGGGCCCTGGGTTACCAGGGTCCCAGTGACACATACAACTAAAACAACATATATACAGTGAAAAATGGGGGTAACATGCCAGGCAAGATGGTACTTTCCTACACAACCCCCCCCAAACGAAGGACAATAAGACTAGCCATTACCTGATGAGTCTTCATTGTCTAAGTGGAAATATCTGGAGAGTCCATCTGCATTGGAGTGGCTACTCCCAGGTCTATGTTCCACTGTATAGTCCATTCCCTGTAGGGATATGGACCACCTCAACAATTTAGGATTTTCACCTTTCATTTGTTTTAGCCAAAGTAGAGGTTTGTGGTCTGTCTGAACAATGAAGTGAGTGCCAAACAGGTATGGCCTCAACTTCTTCAGAGCCCAGACCACAGCAAAGGCCTCCCTCTCAATGGCAGACCAACGCTTTTCTCTAGGGGTCAACCTTCTACTAATAAAAGCAACAGGTTGATCCTGGCCCTCAGAATTAAGTTGTGATAGGACTGCCCCTACTCCTAATTCAGATGCATCAGTTTGGACATAGAATTTTTTAGAGTAACAAGGGCTTTTCAGGACAGGTGCAGAGCACATGGCCTGCTTCAGCTCCTCAAAAGCTTTCTGACAGCTTGCTGTCCATAATACCTTTTTAGGCATTTTCTTGGATGTGAGGTCATTAAGAGGGGCTGCAATGGAGCCATAGTTCTTAATGAACCTCCTGTAATACCCAGTGAGGCCTAGGAAGGCTCTCACCTGAGTCTGAGTGGTAGGGGGAACCCAATCAATAATAGTTTGGATTTTCCCCTGAAGTGGTGCAATCTGTTCCCCACCAACAAGGTGTCCCAGATAAACCACCTTACCCTGCCCTATCTGGCACTTTGAAGCCTTGATAGTGAGGCCTGCCTTTTGCAGGGCCTCCAAAACTTTCCAAAGGTGGACCAGGTGATCATCCCAGCTGGAGCTAAAGATAGCTATATCGTCCAAATATGCTGCACTGAAAGCTTCCAGCCCTTGCAGGACTGTATTCACCAACCTCTGAAAAGTGGCAGGTGCATTTTTCAAACCAAAAGGCATTACAGTAAACTGGTAATGTCCTCCAATGGTAGAAAATGCAGTCTTAGGTTTAGCATCTTCTGACAATTTGATCTGCCAATACCCTGCAGTCAAATCAAAAGTGCTTAGATACTTGGCAGATGCCAGTGTATCTATAAGCTCATCTGCCCTGGGTATAGGGTGAGCATCAGTTTTGGTTACCAAGTTGAGACCTCTATAGTCTACACAAAACCTCATTTCCTTCTTTCCATCTTTAGAATTGGGTTTTGGTACCAGTACCACAGGAGAAGCCCATGGACTGTCAGAGTGCTCAACCACTCCTAGTTCCAACATTTTCTGAACTTCTTGCTTTATGCAGTCCCTGACATGGTCAGGCTGCCTATAGATCTTACTTTTGACAGGTAAACTGTCTCCAGTATCTATAGTGTGCTCACACCAAGAAGTGGTGCCTGGCACAGTAGAGAAGAGTTCTGAAAATTGTCCTAGGAGATTTATGCAATTATCTTTCTGCTCAGCAGTAAGACAATCAGCCAAAACTACACCTTCCACAAGAGCATCTTGTTCTGTGGAAGAGAAGAGATCAGGTAGAGGATCACTGTCTTCTTCCTGTCCCTCATCTGTTGCCATGAGCAGGGTGAGATCAGCCCTGTCATAGTAGGGTTTCAGGCGGTTGACATGGAGCACCCTAAGGGGACTCCTGGCAGTGCCTAAGTCAACCAAGTAGGTGACTTCACCCTTCTTTTCAACAATTGTGTGGGGTCCACTCCATTTATCTTGGAGTGCTCTTGGGGCCACAGGCTCCAAGACCCACACTTTCTGCCCTGGTTGGTACTGAACCAAAACAGCCTTCTGATCATGCCATTGCTTCTGGAGCTCTTGGCTGGCCTGAAGGTTTTTACTGGCCTTTTTCATGTACTCAGCCATCCTTGATCTGAGGCCAAGTACATAGTCCACAATATCCTGCTTAGGAGCTTTTAAAGGTTGTTCCCAACCCTCCTTTACAAGTGTGAGTGGACCCCTAACAGGGTGTCCAAAAAGAAGTTCAAAGGGGCTGAAGCCCACTCCTTTCTGGGGTACCTCCCTGTAGGCAAAAAGGAGGCATGGTAGAAGGATATCCCATCTCCTGCGGAGTTTTTCAGGGAGTCCCATAATCATGCCTTTGAGAGTTTTATTAAATCTCTCCACCAGTCCATTTGTTTGTGGATGATAGGGTGTTGTGAACTTGTAAGTTACACCACACTCCTTCCACATGGCCTTTAAGTATGCAGACATGAAATTGCTTCCTCTGTCTGATACTACTTCCTTTGGGAAGCCCACCCTGGAAAATATTCCCAGGAGGGCCTTTGCCACTGCAGGAGCTGTAGTGGTCCTTAAAGGAATAGCTTCAGGATATCTTGTGGCATGGTCCACTACCACTAAGATAAACCTATTGCCTGAAGCAGTAGGAGGGTCAAGGGGGCCAACTAAGTCAACCCCTACCCTTTCAAAGGGAACCCCAACCACAGGCAGTGGGATAAGGGGTGCCTTTGGAGTGCCACCTGTTTTGCCACTGGCTTGACAGGTTTCACAGGACTTACAAAATTCCTTTGTGTCCTCAGACATCCTAGGCCAATGAAACAATGGTACCAATCTGTCCCAAGTTTTCATTTGACCCAGGTGCCCAGCTAAGGGAATGTCATGTGCCAGTGTTAGGAGGAACTTTCTGTACTCCTGAGGAATCACTAATCTCCTGGCAGCTCCAGGTTTAGGATCCCTATGCTCAGTGTACAAGAGGTTGTCCTCCCAGTAAACTCTGTGAGAGTCACTGACATCCCCATTAGCCTGTTTGACAGCTTGCTGTCTGAGACCCTCTAATGTGGGACAGGTTTGCTGTGCCACACTCAGCTCCTCTCTGGCAGGCCCCCCTTCACCCAAAAGCTCAGCAGTGTCTGCTTCCAGCTCCTCTGGTGTAGGTTCTGCACAGGGAGGGAATTCTTCTTCCTCTGAAGTTGAATCCACTGTAGAGAGAGGGATAGTAGGAAGTGGTTTGCTTCTACTAGCCCTAGCTTTAGGGAGCACTTGGTCCATTGTTCCAGGATCCAAGCTTCCCTGTCCTTTTTGCTTTTTGGCCTGAGCCCTTGTTAAAGCAAAAATATGCCCTGGGATGCCCAGCATTGCTGCATGGGCCTCCAACTCCACATCTGACCAAGCTGATGTCTCCAAATCATTCCCTAATAGACAGTCTACAGGTAAATCTGAAGCTACCACAACTTTCTTTGGACCAGTTACCCCCCCAGTTGAGATTTACAACAGCCATGGGGTGGCTTTGTGTTATGTTGTGAGCATCGGTTACTTGGTACTGGTGTCCAAGTATGTGTTGTTCAGGGTGCACCAGTTTCTCAATCACCAATGTGACACTGGCACCTGTGTCCCTGTAGGCCTGGACCTCAACACCATTTATTAGGGTTAGTTGCTTGTACTTCTCCAAGTTATGGGGGCAAGCAACCAAAGTGGCTAAATCAATAGCCCCTTCAGAGACTAAAGTAGCCTCTGTGGTCTCCCTAATTAGACCAACCCCAACTAAATTACCAAAAGTGAGCCCAGCTACTCCCTTGGATTGGCTATTAGTAGGTTTGCTCCCACCACCACTGCTATTAGTAGGGACACTAGGTGTAGCAGTAGGGGTTGTAGTGGTAGGAGCTGTGGTGCCTTTCTTTGGACAACTGGGATCTGTTGTCCAATGGCCTTTTATTTTACATAAATAGCACCATGGTTTCTTTTCCTTGTTCTGATTAAAGGAGGATTTGGACCCACCACCCCCACCAGAGTGTTTTTGTGGGCCTGATGAAGACTCATTTTTAGATTTGTCCCCACCCTTGTCAGAAGACTTACCATCCTTCTTTTTGTTGCCATCTTTGTCACCCCCTGTATGAACTTTTCTGTTCACTCTTGTTCTGACCCATTTGTCTGCCTTCTTTCCCAATTCTTGGGGAGAGGTCAGATTAGAGTCCACCAAGTACTGGTGCAACAAATCAGACACACAATTATTAAGAATATGCTCTCTCAGGATTAAGTTATACAGGCTGTCATAATCAGTAACTTTACTGCCATGTAACCACCCCTCCAAGGCCTTCACTGCCTGGTCAATGAAATCAACCCAGTCTTGTGAAGACTCCTTTTTGGTCTCTCTGAACTTTATCCTGTACTGTTCAGTGGTTAAGCCATAACCATCCAGGAGTGCATTCTTAAGAACTTGGAAATTATTGGCATCATTTTCTTTCACAGTAAGGAGCCTATCCCTACCTTTTCCACTAAATGATAGCCATAGGATAGCAGCCCACTGCTTTTGAGGGACATCCTGTACAGCACAGGCCCTCTCAAGTGCAGCAAACCACTTGTTAATGTCATCCCCCTCCTTGTAAGGGGGAACTATCTTATGCAGATTCCTGGAATCATGCTCTTTTGCAGGATGACTATGGGGAATACTGCTGCTGCCACCATGGGTATCTAAACCCAACTTCTGTCTTTCCTTCTCTAATTCTAAAGACTGTCTATCCAAATCCAGCTGTTGCTTCTTGAGCTTCAGTCTGGTTTGTTCCACTCTCAATCTATTGAGCTCCCTTTCTAGCAATCTGTCATCAGGGTGGGTGGGAGGGACATTTCTAGATACAGAGGTATGATGGGAATGAACAGAAGGAGACCTGTCCCTTACAGAGGGCACCCTAACAGCTTGGCTAACAGTATAATGTGAGAGCACACCATCAGTATGGTGTGATTCAACCTCTGTACCAACTATGCTAGACTGTCTAGTAATGGGCAGGCTGAGAAGTTTCTTTCCTGAATCTTTTCCTGGGGGAGTCCCTGGATCAGATTGTGAACCATTAGCTACTTTTTCACCAGATTGGGCACTTATGGCCTTATCCTGTACTCTAAGCATGTTAATTAACAGTTCTAAGGAAGGATTCTTCCCTACACTCAAACCTCTCTCTATGCAGAGACTCCTTGCTCCTTTCCAGCTAAGGTGATCATATGCAAGTTTGGACAGTTCAACATTTTTGCCTGTGCCAGACATTTTTTAGAGAGAGTTAAAGTGATAGAAAAAGAGAAAAAAGTTTTCAGAACTTTTTGGAAAGACAGAAAAAAACTTTTTAAACTTTTAAGAACTTTTTGAAAGTTTAGAAGTACTTTTCAGCACTTAGAAAAGAGTGAAAAGAGGAAAATGCAAAACTTTTTGGCTATGTGTATATACACTGACCTTGTTTTGTATATTTTTTTCTTATGAAAAGTACAATGACAAGAGTGGTAAGTAGTCTCAAGCACTTATCCCACCACTGCACAACCAATGTAGGAGGCTGGACTGGCTTGTAGTGAGTACCAAGGGGTACTTGCACCTTGCACCAGGCCCAGTTATCCCTTATTAGTGTATAGGGTGTCTAGCAGCTTAGGCTGATAGATAATGGTAGCTTAGCAGAGCAGCTTAGGCTGAACTAGGAGACGTGTGAAGCTACTACAGTACCACTTAGTGTCATATGCACAATATCATAAGAAAACACAATACACAGTTATACTAAAAATAAAGGTACTTTATTTTTATGACAATATGCCAAAGTATCTTAGAGTGTACCCTCAGTGAGAGGATAGGAAATATACACAAGATATATATACACAATAGCAAAAATATGCAGTATAGTCTTAGAAAACAGTGCAAACAATGTATAGTTACAATATGTTGCAATGGGGAAACATAGGGATAGGGGCAACACAAACCATATACTCCAAAAGTGGAATGCGAACCACGAATGGACCCCAAACCTATGTGACCTTGTAGAGGGTCGCTGGGACTATTAGAAAATAGTGAGAGTTAGCAAAATAACCCTCCCCAAGACCCTGAAAAGTGAGTGCAAAGTGCACTAAAGTTCCCCTAAGGACAAAAGAGTTGTGTTAGAGGAATAATGCAGGAAAGACACAAACCAGCAATGCAACAACTGTGGATTTCCAATCTAGGGTATCTGTGGAACAAGGGGACCAAGTCCAAAAGTCACAAGCAAGTCGGAGATGGGCAGATGCCCAGGAAATGCCAGCTGCGGGTGCAAAGAAGCTTCGACTGGACAGAAGAAGCTGAGGTTTCTGCAGGAACGAAAAGGGCTAGAGACTTCCCCTTTGGTGGACGGATCCCTCTCGCCTTGGAGAGTCGTGCAGAAGTGTTTTCCCGCCGAAAGGACGCCAACAAGCCTTGCTACACGCAAATCGTGCGTTTGGCGTTTTTGGACGCTGCTGGGGCCCAGGAGGGACCAGGAGGTCGCAAATTGGACCTGCAGAGAGAGGGGACGTCGAGCAAGACAAAGAGCCCTCACTGAAGCAGGTAGCACTCGGAAAAATGCCAGAAACAGGCACTACAAGGATGCGTGAAACAGTGCTCGCCGAAGTTGCACAAAGGAGTCCCACGTCGCCGGAGACCAACTTAGAAAGTCGTGCAATGCAGGTTAGAGTGCCGTGGACCCAGGCTTGGCTGTGCACAAAGGATTTCCGCCGGAAGTGCACAGGGGCCGGAGTAGCTGCAAAGTCGCGGTTCCCAGCAATGCAGCCCAGCGAGGTGAGGCAAGGACTTACCTCCACCAAACTTGGGCTGAAGAGTCACTGGACTGTGGGGGTCACTTGGACAGCGTCGCTGGATTCGAGGGACCTCGCTCGTCGTGCTGAGAGGAGACCCAAGGGACCGGTAATGCAGCTTTTTGGTGCCTGCGGTTGCAGGGGGAAGATTCCGTCGACCCACGGGAGATTTCTTCGGAGCTTCTGGTGCAGAGAGGAGGCAGGCTACCCCCACAGCATGCACAAGCAGGAAAACAGTCGAGAAGGCGGCAGGATCAGCGTTACAGAGTTGCAGTAGTCGTCTTTGCTACTATGTTGCAGGTTTGCAGGCTTCCAGCGCGGTCAGCGGTCGTTTCCTTATCAGAAGGTGAAGAGAGAGATGCAGAGGAACTCGGCTGAGCTCATGCATTCGTTATCTAAAGTTTCCCCAGAGACAGAGACCCTAAATAGCCAGAAAAGAGGGTTTGGCTACCTAGGAGAGAGGAAAGGCTACTAACACCTGAAGGAGCCTATCAGCAGGAGTCTCTGACGTCACCTGGTGGCACTGGCCACTCAGAGCAGTCCAGTGTGCCAGCAGCACCTCTGTTTCCAAGATGGCAGAGGTCTGGAGCACACTGGAGGAGCTCTGGACACCTCCCAGGGGAGGTGCAGGTCAGGGGAGTGGTCACTCCCCTTTCCTTTGTCCAGTTTCACGCCAGAGCAGGGGCTAAGGGGTCCCTGAACCGGTGTAGACTGGCTTATGCAGAATTGGGCACATCTGTGCCCAACAAAGCATTTCCAGAGGCTGGGGGAGGCTACTCCTCCCCTGCCTTCACACCATTTTCCAAAGGGAGAGGGTGTCACACCCTCTCTCAGAGGAAGTTCTTTGTTCTGCCATCCTGGGCCAGGCCTGGCTGGACCCCAGGAGGGCAGCTGCCTGTCTGAGGGGTTGGCAGCAGCAGCAGCTGCAGTGAAACCCCAGGAAGGGCAGTCTGGCAGTACCAGGGTCTGTGCTACAGACCACTGGGATCATGGAATTGTACCAACAATGCCAGGATGGCATAGAGGGGGCAATTCCATGATCATAGACATGTTACATGGCCATATTCGGAGTTACCATGGTGAAGCTACATATAGGTAGTGACCTATATGTAGTGCACGCGTGTAATGGTGTCCCCGCACTCACAAAGTTCAGTGAATTGGCTCTGAACAATGTGGGGGCACCTTGGCTAGTGCCAGGGTGCCCTCACACTAAGTAACTTTGCACCTAACCTTTACCAGGTAAAGGTTAGACATATAGGTGACTTATAAGTTACTTAAGTGCAGTGTAAAATGGCTGTGAAATAACGTGGACGTTATTTCACTCAGGCTGCAGTGGCAGGCCTGTGTAAGAATTGTCAGAGCTCCCTATGGGTGGCAAAAGAAATGCTGCAGCCCATAGGGATCTCCTGGAACCCCAATACCCTGGGTACCTCAGTACCATATACTAGGGAATTATAAGGGGGTTCCAGTAAGCCAATGTAAATTGGTAAAAATGGTCACTAGCCTGTCAGTGACAATTTGGAAAGAAATGAGAGAGCATAACCACTGAGGTTCTGATTAGCAGAGCCTCAGTGAGACAGTTAGTCACTACACAGGTAACACATTCAGGCACACTTATGAGCACTGGGGCCCTGGGTTACCAGGGTCCCAGTGACACATACAACTAAAACAACATATATACAGTGAAAAATGGGGGTAACATGCCAGGCAAGATGGTACTTTCCTACAATAATTTACTAGGGTAGAGCAGTGTAGAGGGAGTTAAGTAGAGTGGAGTAGAGTCTCAGGAAGTGCTATAGAGTAAAGTAGAGTGGTGTACAGTGGCATTGAGAGGAGAAGGTCTGGCCAAAACATTCCGCTCCTCTGGTAAGTTTGTGGAGGTTTGCCCACTCTGCGCTCCCCTTGGAGTGTAGAGTTCCAGCAAAACTCTGACAACCACTGCATGGCAGAGTTTGTTCTCAAACGGGGCTAGCCAATGTTAAATTGGCAAGTGTAAGAGAGAATTTGCATCCCCTGTTGCGATTTTCAGGTGCTAAAGTGCCTCCCGGCGAGGTTTCTTAATGTGGCCAGTTACAGGAGGTCACAGCCATTCTCTCTGAGTTTTTCTGTAACTCTGCAGAATTCTGCTGAGCTTCACTCTGTGCATTCTGCCCAGTCCTAGAGAAGAGCACATTGCTGTAGAGTGTAGTGCTATACAGTAGAATATAGTGTGGTACAGTGTTGGGGTGTATACTACTGTTGAATGGAGTAAAATGTTGCTGTGTAGAGCATAGTGGGCTGGTGTGATGTGGAGTGGAGTTGGGTAGAGTTGAGTGGCATATAATTGAGTAGCGTACAGTGAAGTGGCATATAGTAGAGTGGAGTGACATACAGCAAAATAGCATACAGTGGAATGGTGTGCAGAGGAGTGGCGTAGAGTGGAGTGGGACACAGTGGAATAGCATGGAGTAGAGTGTTGTAGAGTGTTGTGGCGTACAGTGGAGTGGCATTGAGTGGAGTGGTGTACAGTGGAGTGGCGTAAAGTGGAATAGCATACAGTGGATTGGCATACAGTGGAATAGTGTACAATCAAGTGGTGTAGACTTGAGAGGTATGGAGTTGAGTGGCATACAGTACAATTGTATATAGTGGAATGTCATAGAGTGGAGTGGCATACAGCGGAATATCAAGGAGCAAAGTGGTATAAAATGGAGTTGCGTACAGAAAAATAATGTAGAGAACAGTGTCAAAGAGTATATTGACATACAGTGGCATTGACTGCAGTGGCATAGAGTAGAGAGGCATACAGTTGAATGGCATACAATGGAGTGCTATAGAGTAGAGTGGAATAGTGTAGACTTGAGTGACATACACTAGAGTGCTGTAGAGTGGTGTGACATCCATTGGAATAGTGTACACCGGAGTGGCATAGTTTGGAGTGACTTATAGTGGAGTGGGATTTAGTGGAGTATCATGCAATGGAATAGTTATAGTGAAGGGGTGCAGAGTGGAGTGGCATACAGTCGAACAGCATA
Source organism: Pleurodeles waltl (assembly GCF_031143425.1). Classification (NCBI taxonomy): domain Eukaryota; kingdom Metazoa; phylum Chordata; class Amphibia; order Caudata; family Salamandridae; genus Pleurodeles; species Pleurodeles waltl. The sequence continues at coordinate 530,533,310 of NC_090449.1, forward strand.
GTGTTGAGTGGCATAGAATGTTGTTGCATACAGGAGAATAGCGTAAAGTAAAGTGGCATTGAGTGGAGCTGGGTAGAGTAGATAGGTGTAGAGTGGACTGGCATACAGAGGAGTGAGTAGAGTAGAACAAAGTATAGTGTAGTGCTGTTGAGTGTATTGCATGATTAGAATAGAATATAGAAGAATAGCATCCAATAGAGTGGATAAGAGTAGAGTGCCATAGAGTGTAGTATGGTAGAGGACAATAGTGGGGAGTGGAGAGTGGAGTAGCATAGTGTGCAGTGGAATAAAGTGCAGTGGCTTACAGTGGAGCAGTGTACAGTGGTGTGAGGTACAGTATAGAGACAGAGAGAACAATAGCATAACAGTGGAATGGCACATAGTGGAGTGGCATAGTCTGGAATAGCATATAGGGAGTGGTGAACAGTGGATCTGCATAGAGCTGAATAGTGTAAGTTGAGTGATGTAGAATGGAGTGGTGTACAGTGGAATAGTATAGAGTGGAGTGACAAGAGTGGAGTTGGGGACAGTATAATAGTGTAGAGTCGAGTAGCATAGAATGGAATAGTGCAGAGTGCAGTGGCATAGAGTGGAGAGGCATACAGTGGAGTGGCATACAGTGGACGGGTATAGAGTGGAGTAGGGTAGATTAGAGTAGAGTGGAGTGGCATACAGTGGAGTGGCATACAGTAGAATACCATATATTAGAGTGGCATATAGTGGAGTGAGGTACAGTGGACTTGCATAGAGTGCTGTGCCTTACAGTGGAGCTCCATACAGTGGAATAGTGCAGAGTGGATTTCTGGACAGTGTAGAGGCATACAGTGGATTGGTGTAGATTGAAGTATTGCACAGTTGAGCAGCATACAGTGGAGTGGTGTGCAGTGCAGTAGCATACAGTGGAGTGTGTTGGAGTGTTGCACAGTGGAATAGCATAGAGTACAGAGGCATACAATAGAGTGTTGTAGAGTGGATTGGAGTAAAGTACAGTGGCACACAGTGGAATCGTGTACACTGCTGTGGGATAGGGTTGAGTGGAGTGAAGTATCCTGGAGAGGCACACTGTGGAATAGTGTACAGTGGAGTGGAGTGGGATGGGATAGAGTGGAGAGGTGTGGTGTGATGTAGAGTGGAATAGCGTAGACTGGAGTGTCTTACAGTAAAGTGGAATACAGTGGCCTACATTCTAGTGTCGTAGAGTGGAATGTTGCAGAATGGAATACCCTAGAGCAGAGTGTTGTGGAGAGGAGTGGGGTACAGTGTAGTGGGGAGGAGTGTAGCGGCTTACAATGTATTAGCGTACTGTGCAGTGACATAGAGGTGAGTGTTGTAGAGTGGAGTACAGGTGAAATGCATAGAGTATAGTGACATACAGTGTAATGTCATACAGTGGAGTAGCATACGTTAGAATGGAGTAAAGTGGAATAACGTTGAGAGTTTACTGTGTACAGTGTAGTGATGTAGATGGAGTGGCTTATAGTGGATTTGCATAGAATAGAGTGGTTAAGTGTGGAGTGTCATACAGTTGACTAGTATAGAGTTTAGTATGGTAGAGTAGTTTGGGGTAAAGTAGAATAGCATAGCGTGTAGTGCAATAGAATGGTGTGATGTACAGTGTAATGTAATACAGTGAGTTGTACTCCACTTGACTCTATTCCATTCTACAATATTATACTCTATGACAGTACAATTCACAACACTCTCCTCAGTTCAACGGTATTACATTCCACTTAATAGCACTCAAGTGAACGATAGTAAACTCTACAATTTCAAAACATTTTTAAATAAAAATAAAAAGAGTTAAATTCAGTGAAAAACCAAGGTTAAACCTTTGATATGGTTAGGAAATGTTATTTATTCTTTCTAAACAAACTAAATTTAAAAGACAGAGACATCAGAAATTATTCAGTTATAGTTACACCTTAGATTTATAATACATATATTAACTTTAAAAAACTGTTACAAGGACAATATAGTTAGCCTCACATTTTAAACATACACAACCATAGAAATTCACCTGTTATAGTTAGATTTATTTCAAGTAACTATAACTCGTGCCCTAAGGTAACTAACTATAACTCTTGCCATGCACAGTTTTGTTATGAATAATTTTACAGCAAATGTTACAGTAATATTATCAATGATGTTATAAAATATGTAATGAGTGCTGTAATATCTGGGTAAATAGCAGAGCATGATGAATGCGCGAGTTATAGTTGTGTTTGCTTTGGTTTGCAGGCGTGTCTAAAGAGTCTATGGGAATAACCATGAGAAACACACTTTTTTTGCCCCCCCCCCTTTTTCTCGGCCCCATCTTAAAGGATCATCCGTAAACTTTCCATGCACAATATTACCCTAGAGAGCACTTTCTTTTGGAAACTTTTATGAAGATACATGAAATGGTGCCTAAGGTATAGGGAAGTCAAAAAACACTTTTTCTATGAAAACACAGTCCTAACTATACCTACTGTCAACCGCCAATAGGATATATCTATATATCTTTATCTATCTATATCTATCTATCTATCTATCTATCTATCTATCTATCTATCTATCTATATATATATATATACAGTATATATATATATATATATTTTTTTTTTTTATCAGATATAGGGCCTGATTTAGAGTTTGCCAGATGGAGTTACTCTGTCACAAATGTGACAGATATTCCATCCAGCATACTACCATCCCATTATATCCTACGGGGATCATAATACAGCAGATGGGAAGTCAGTCCTTTAGTGTCTCTCATATTAAGGCTAAGGGTGGAAATTAAAAAAAACTACTTACACAACCCTGCACCAAACAGTGAATTGCATTGACAGGAACCCTTGTGACAGCAGTTCCCGGGAGAAACTGAAGGTTGTGCGTGAAAAAATGGCACTAGTCAGGTTACGGTAAAAAAAATTACTCTAACCTGATTAGCATCATTATTTCCACACACAACCGCCTTGGACATGACTCCTGTCTAAGTAAAGACAGAAGTCATGCCCCCAGCCCAATGGCCATGCCCAGGGCACGTAAGTCCCCTGGGCATGGCCATTTGGCACAGTGCCATATAGGGGGGGCCCAAGTTAGGCCCCCCTATGGCACTTTCCAAAAAAAATGAAATTAATTACCTGGGATGGGTCCCCCCATCCTTAGGTGTCCTCTAGGTGTGGTTGCAGGTGGGTGGGGGTGACCCTGAGGGCAGGGAAGGCCCCTGTGGGCTGTTTCCATGGTCTCTGACCATGGAAAAAGACCCACAGGTCCCGTAACACCTGCCCTGACCCAGACGTAAAATAATGGTGCTAAGCAGGTTTAGGGCCTTTATTTAAGGCCCTCGTCTTCCCGTGCGTGATTTTTGTATGGGAGAATAAATAAGGCACGAGGGTCTTTGAGTTATTTTTTGCCCGGGAATGCCTACCTTCCATCTCATTGGTGCAAGGAAGTTTTCCGCAGGCAGAAAATGACTTTAACTCGAATATTGTGGCGCTAGACATGTCTAGCGTGAAAATATAAATATGGAGTTAAGTTTGCGCAGGATTTACTTAAAAAATTATGCAAATCTGGTGCAAACAGAGTATAAATATGCCCCCAAGTTTTCATGTTCACTGTGCTACGAGGTGGCCCTCAAAATTTTCACTGCCATGCTAATTGTTTTTTTGCATTTCATATTTTTAGTAAAGTACTATGTCACTCCGTATCATTTAGCTGCTAATACAACCTTCTGTAGGAGGGAGGGAAAATATGTGCCATAGAATCAATAGCATTCAGTAGTTATCTGTGAAACCATCACCAGTGGTCTATTGGTGAACTTCATGCATCCTTAGCCCTTGATCAGGTATTGTTTAAACACACTATAGGACACTTACACAATGTGTTTGCAGAGAGAATTGCAAATCTTTTTGTGCAATGTTTAACTTTCTAACAAACAGATATAATGGAACTGTAGATAGCAGGGGGCATGATTTATGTCATTATTGCAACAATAACTTCATAATTAAGGTAGCACTGACATCACCATTACGGCCGCTTCCTGCTCCGGTGGGGAAAAAGGGACCAAACGGGCCTCCACTACGTTCTGCGCTGCGATCGAAGACCTGGAAACCCCACTAGACACCAGAGATTTAATTTGGTTGGGGTCACCACCTCGGAATACGGGCCAGCTCTCCCCCGGGGGAATTTGTTTTTTAAAAAGGTGGGTTTAGCCCTTGTGGGGAGGGGGGGGCGCAATCGCACCTGATTGCGCCCTCCCGCAGGGGTTTATACATTTTAAAAATAATAATAAATACATTTTAACAAAAATGAAATTGACTGGGGGTCGCCCATGAGCAGGGCGACCCCCTGTGGGGGCAATCGTTTTTTTTAATAGTTGTGTGATTTCCCTAGGGGAAAAAATATATATATCTATATACACATATATATAGACATATCTATGTATATATATATATATATCTATATAGATATATCTATCTAAATAGATAGATATATCTATATACAAATATATGTATAGATGTCCATATATATATATGTATGTTGGCATCTGACATAGCAGACTATGAGGACAAAGTTATGTTATGGTGCCGGTATATAGATGATATTTTTATCATCTGGAAAGGTGATGTTGAATCGCCACTGAATTTTGTAGCTGATTTAAACAATAATGAGTACAATCTGAAATTTAAGTGAGCAGCATAGCAGTACACTTATTCAGTTTTTAGATGTTGAGGTGAATGTAGAAAATGGTATGGTCCATACCAGACTATATAGGAAACCAACAGCAGGGAACAGCTTAATAAATGAGTGCTCACCCACCTAATCTGATTGAGAGTATTCCATATGGTGAGCTGTTGAGAGCAAAACGTATCTGTAGTAACACAAGACTCACCCACCCTGCCCCCACCAACCAACCCCGCAGCACACCTGCCCACAACCAGAACACACCCTGCAACAACACCCTCATGCACCACACCAACGCCACCCACCACAACCACCTGAACTGCCTGCTCCTCAACATCGGCTCCCTTCACAAACATACCATAGAACTCTGGGACCTCATCACTTCACACTCACTTGACATCGCCTTCCTCACGGAAACCTGGACCAACTCCTCCTCAGAACCCGACATAGCCATAGCCACCCCCAAAGGATACAAACTCCAACACAAAGACCGCATCGCCATCCTACACAGAGACACCATCAAAGTCACCACCAGCTCCCAAGACACTATCGACAACACTGAACACATGCACTTCCTCATCCACATCAACAACAACTCCACCCTCAGAGGTACACTGATCTACAGACCACCCGGACCACGCCCCATCTTCTGCGACACCATCGCCGACAGCATCAGCCCGTACGCCCTCACCTCCATAGACTACATCATCCTCGGTGATTTCAACTTTCACTTAGAAAACCCACAAGACCACAACACTACCTCCTTCATAGACAACCTCAACAACCTCGGACTCAAACAACTGGTCACCGCACCCACCCACTCAGCAGGACACACGCTGGACACAATCTTCACCTGTAGCCAAAACATAGCCTACACCCACACCACTGAACTCCTCTGGACTGACCACTGCTGCGTCCACTTCTCCTTCACCAAACCCCCCACACACTACCATCAACACACCACACCCTACCGCATGTGGGACAAAATCCCCACAGCACGACTAAACTCCCAACTGGCCCATAACCCCCCCACACCAATGACCCCAACGCAGGACCACACAACCTCTCCAAATGGATCACCACCTGCGCAGACACACTAGCCCCCCTCAGCAAACACATCACCACCCGCAACATCAAGAACGCCCCATGGTTCACCCCTGAACTCCAAGACTCCAAGCGCAAATGCCGCCAAGCTGAGAAAATATGAAGACTAGAACCCTCCTCAACCAACTTCTCCACCCTCAAAACCACCTTTCGCACCCATCACCAACCCATACGCACCGCCAAAAGAGATCACTATAGGACACGCCTTGACAACAACTCTCAAAACAGCAAAGAACTCTTCATCATCATCAATGAACTTGCCAAACCCAAAGCCAGCAACCTTGGCCCCACACACATACAGCCCCTATGTGACGCTATTTCCAACCACTTCCTCCACAAAATCCTGGACATCCACAACAGCTTCATATCACACACACCCACCACACATACCACTCACTCACCCAACTCAACCCCCCACCACACTATCCACATGGACCCCTACCACCCACGAAGAAACCAAAAAAAACATGAACTCCATCCACTCTGGTTCCCCCTGTGACCCCTGTTCACACCGCATCTACAACAAAGCTAGCCCTACCATCGCCCCCATACTCTTCAACATAATCAACTCCTCTTTCGACTCCGCCACCTACCCAGACCCGTGGAAGCATGTGGAAATTACTGCTCTCCTAAACAAAACCCAAGCCGACCCGGAGATCCTCTCCAACTACCACCCCATCTCCCTCCTCCCTTTCCCCACCAAGGTTGCAGAGAAATGAGTCAATACCCGCCTATCCCACTTCCTCGAAGCAACCAACACCCTTGACCCCTCTCATCCTGGGTTCCGCAAGAACCACAGCACAGAAACCGCCATCATCGCATGCACTGACAACATCAGGACCAAAGTCGACAAAGGCGAGACCGTCACACTCATCTTCCTAGATCTCTCTGCAGCTTTTGACACCGTCTGCCACCACACACTCCACACACGCCTCCACAACATAGTAATCCGCCACAAAGCTTTAGACTGGCTCACTTCCTTCCTCACTGACCGAACCCAGAGAGTCCGCCTTCTGCCTTTCCACTCCAACACTACCAAGATCACCTGCGGAGTCCCCAAGGGTCCTCCCTCAGCCCCACATTCTTCAACATCTACATGATCCCCCTAGCCAACATTCTCCGAGCACACGGAATCACTACCCTCTCCTATGCAGATGACACCCAACTCATCCTCTCCCTCACCCGCAACCCCACCACCGCCAAAACCAACCTACACGCCGCTCTTCTAGACACCGCCAACTGGATGACCACCAACCAACTCAAGCTCAACTCAAACAAAACTGAAATCATCATCTTCGGCCCCAACAAAACCACATGGGACGACTCTTGGTGGCCCACCGCCCTAGGCCCCGCACCCACCCCGCAACCCACACACCCAACCTCAGCATCATCCTCGACCCCTCCCTCTCCATGACACAGCAAATCAATGCTCTAACCTCCTCCTGCTTCCACACACTCCGCACTCTAAAAACATCCTTCAGATGGATCCCCCCAGAAACCAGAAAGACAGTCACCCACACACTCATCAGCAGCAGACTGGACTACGGCAACGCCCTCTACGCCAGCACCACACTCAAACTCAAACTCCAAAGAATCCAGAACACAGCTGCAAGCCTCGTCCTTGGCCTCCCCCGCCACGAACGAATCTCACCACACCTCAAATCCCTTCACTGGCTTCCCATAGACAAGAGAATAACATTCAAGATCCTCATCCACGCATACAAATCCCTCCACAACACCGGCACAACCTACCTCAATGAAAGAGTAAACTTCCACACTCCTACACGCAACCTCCGATCAGCTGACCTCGCCCTAGCCACAGTCCCCCGCATCCAGCTCACCACCACAGGAGGCAGGTCTTTCTCCTACCTCGCCCCCAAAACCTGGAACTCCCTCCCCACCAACCTTCTCAAAACCAAAGACCTACTGGTCTTCAGAAGGAACCTCAAGACATGGCTGTTCGACCAGTGACCCTCTCTCCCCCCCCCAGTCTCCCCCTCCCAGCGCCTTGAGACCCTCGCGGGTGAGTAGCGCGCTCTACAAATTTCTTTGATTGATTGATAGTACCTGTGAGAAATATCAGCAGGAATGTAAGATCATGTGTACAAGATTTAAAGAAAGAGGCTACAGCAACAATGTTATCATGCAGGCTGTAAAGAAGGTTGAGGGATGTTCAAGATCAGATATATTATATTGAACACAACATCTTACTACTAATATTGAGAAAATTAGGTTTATTACAACCTATTCCAACCAAGCATACAATTTGAGGAAGGCACTCAAAAAAAGTTGGCACATTTTTCAAACTGATCCTGACCTACAAAGTTTTGTGTGTAATGCTCCATCAGTGACATATCCTAGGGTCAGATTGTTTTGGGATAATCTCAGTCGTAACATGGTGGTGAGTAATAGTAATTGCGACACTGTGAGATCTACAGTCAAGGGCTTTTACGGCTGCCGACAATATAAGGCATGCAAATACAGCAAGGACTGCAAAAATGTAAGACTGGACAATGGACATAGGGATTATGAGATCAAAGGATTTTTTACATGCAATACAGACTTTTGTGTATACTGTTTGAGATGCCCATGTGATAAGATATACGTGGGAAGTACGATACACAAGGCGAAAAAGAGGATTTTGGAACATGTCAGAGCCATCCGGAATTTTGACCGTAGTTACCCTGTATCACGACACTTTCATGAGATGCATCAAGGGGATGAAAGATTACTGAGTTACTTGGTGTGTGATCAGATTAGATTAAACTCTTGGGGAGATGATAGACAGAAAATGTTACGCATTTTGGAATCCAAGTACATAATTAATTTTATGACTCTCTCCCCAAGCGGTTTTAACTTAAGTGAAGAGATGAATACACACCTTGGAAGTTAAATATTTGTTTCTGCCCTTTCCGTTTGACAAGGACATCAAGCTTCTTTAATGTTTGGTGTAAATGTAAGGTATTTAGGTTTTTCTGAAGATTTTTCTTTTTAATTTTGAAGGGTTGATGGACTCAAAATGTACATTTTGGTGGGTAATAGCATAACAACAATAGTGATGGACTGTAATATGGACTATATTGTTATCTTCATTTTTGATTTAATTAATTATTATTAATATTGAATATGGATTTTTGAAATATTGAAGGATAACCATACTTTAGATTATATATTGTCATGTTATTTGAAATGGATCAAAACTGTGATGGGGTTCTTGTTTAATTGTTTTTCTACTATTTACTTGTATCTATTGAGCTATAGGAACTTTTCCAAAATGGCGCCTACCATTTCAAACTATTGTGTGTATATGCAATGTTTAGCTGTCTAGGGTCCAGCATTGGTTTCACACCCATTTCTGTCACTAACTAGAAGGAGGCTAAAAACACAAAAATTAGTAAAAATGGAATATGTCCCTGTGAAATGCCAAAATTGTGTTGAATTATGTGGTTTTCTGATTCAAGTCTGCCTGTTCCTGAAAGCTGGGAAGATGGTGATTTTAGCACCACAAACCCTTTGTTGAAGCCATCTTCAGGGAAAAAGCCACATGCTTTTCTTCTGAAGCTCTTCTTTCCCATTTTTCTGAAGAAAAAAACTAAATTTTTGCTGTATTGTGGCTGATTTCTTGGTCTCCTCCAGGGGAACCACAAACTCTGGGTACCTTTAGAATCCCTAGGATGTTGGAAAAAAGGACGCAAATTTGGCGTGGATAACTTATATGGACAAAAAGTTATGAAGGACTAAGCGCAAACCTACCCTAAATAGCCAAAAAAGGGCTCAGCAGTGGGGGGGGAAGGGGTGCCGGGGTAGGCCCAGCAGCTAAGGGGTTAAAAAAACAGCACTCTTGGAGGCAGAAACAGTAGGGGAGAGAAAGGCAGAGAAAATTATTAAAATCAGCTTAGTAGATCAGCTGCACTGTTAAAAAACCTGTGATGGAATGAAAATACGCAAACATGTTGAAACAGTTGGCCCACTTACACTTTCCAGCGAATTGTGGAAAGACATTGGTAAACATATGAGCACCGCTCTGAGAAACTGGCATTTTAGACAATGAACAGGGGTCTAATTAACGGAAGTATAGGGGTTCTCTTAAGGTTCTAGTTCTCATCTTTAATAGCAAGTCCAGAGCGGTTGAGCAATTCTTAGAAAAAGGTGTGGGTGTGAGGTGCAAAACACTGAAAACACAATACTTAATGACGGTAAAACAATTTTAGTTTACCGACCAAAATACTTTAAAATACTTCAAAGTTAACAAGAATTAGATCAGGCTATCAAAGTTAAAACAAAATAAACGATACAAATATGAAAGATAAACAAATATAGATGCAAATATGTGTAGGTAAAAATGAGGAATCCGCGCATATCGCCTTTATACAAAATATTGGGTAGGGAGAAAGAGTGCATTGACATTATTCATTAAAGGAAAGAGAGACAGCCACAGGAAAGCATGATACAAGTCAGAACAACATGTATCTAAAGTTGCCATGGTGTTATGCCACATTGTTTTTGTGATGGGACCATTGCAGGACTGTTACGAATAGTTTTAAAAGTTCCGAAATCTTTAGAAACGTCATGATAAGATCCACAGTGATCATGTATTGGCAAAACAGTTGGGGATGTGAGGGGGCTACAAGCACAAAGGTCTGCCTGCCCTTCCAGGCATCCCAAAGGTCAGCAGAAATTTCTCCAAGAAGGCATGACACCAGTAAGATATAGAGGACCCTTAAAGCCCATGCTAGGAGGTCTGCAGGACTTGATTTGCACATTGGCAACTTCTCAGCTCATAGTTACTTGAAGCAGTCTTTTTCCACTAGGCAGTTTGCTCAGAAGAGAGATGACCAGCTAATCTTTCCAACAACCTGGTCATTAGGCTGGCTCGCGTAGCTCTGGAAAAAAGTTCTCGACATCACAATTGAAATCAGCAAGAAGATAAATGTTCCTGTCTCCACTGACAGACAGTACACGTCTTTGAGGCATGCAGAGAGGTTTCTTTCCCAGCGTTCAAAGCAAGTTCTACACAACAGTGGGTGAAGCAAGGATTCTTGGGAGGGCATCTGGCATACTATTAATGGATGTCCATAAATTAATTTCTATAATAATAACAAAACTTTGCCCACCTACCTTTATGTAAAAGTAGTCTAGTGTCTGAACCTATGGTCATTCTAACCCTTCGAGAGTGCTTTGTGTTCTGAAGTCAAAGGCACAGAACCATTTATGTCCCTCCCAAATCCATTCATTGCCAACAAGTCTATCCTACCACGCTGCACATGTATTCTATCCTCCTCTGCTGATATGATGGCAGTAATACTCATTGCACACCGACAAGGGAATTCCTTTGCTTAAAAAAATAAACTTTAGCAGTTCAAATCACTGTCCATTGTACAGGGAAGAAGTCCCAGGTCAAGGACCATCCCCTCTCTATTGCTATTGTGGTTTCCTTTGAAATAGAGGAACGTTTCTCTTCCCCTAAAACTAGAAGCAGTGTGACTTTGTTATCCAAAGGTCTTCAGCTACATCGTGCATCCTATTAGGTCATTCTAAGTGGATTAGGCATAAGCTCAACAATTTCACTAAACGTCGGCAACACAAACAGATGCATGCAATACAAGATGTTTTTTTAATCAGGTCTTTGCATTAAAAATAGACTGTTGATTGAATTTTTCAAACCTGAGGCCCACATTAATAGCAATGGATGATTTTTATATAAAGGTAACACAGGTCTGCAACAAGCAGGTGCCAGATACCCCAGCAGTGCAAGTTCACAGACAAGGGGGAAATTGTGGGAATGTCTGGTTTGGTAAGCTCTCAGGATTGATCACCTTTTTTAATATTGTTATTGATTTTGTGTGTCAGTGACACAAGGAGAGAGTGTATCAATAAATCCAATTCAGCAATACAGTAAAAACAATGTCAGTGAAAATTCTAGGCTCTTGCAGACAAGACAATTAAATAAAGATGTTTAAAGTGCAAAACGTGCAAGCATATTACATCCCAACGGGCCACTCACCTCTGCTGAAGCAGGGAGCTGATAAAGTGCCAATTGCACAATACAGAATCACATAAGGCGTTCATTCCAGAGTTCCAAGCCCCAATTTCCCAAAGTAGATAAGCCTTAAACAGCGTGCCAAGCATGCTATTCTCATGTTCTTCCTTGCTGCCCAGTCCACAAAAAGCTGGTTAGATAGGTGGGCCAAACCACATGACTCTTGTGAATAGAGATGAAGGCAGCTACTGTCCTCCCATAGTTAAATCATCTGGGCGGAATGCAGTTATACATTAATTTTCTACCTCACCTGAAACGCAACACCAAGCCAAGTCTTTCGTGTTCGAGCATTTTTTTGAAAATCTAACCAGCCAGACAAGTATCTCCCTACCCTCGCCCCTCTTCTCACACCTTTGCCAGATATAATTACCTTTCTAGGTTAAACAAAGCAAGCAGTCGCGGCAGCCATTGGGAGAAGGACAGAGGGAAAGGATCCCGTAAATCCTAAAGCAATACATAGTCGAAGCACTGCCATACCCACAAACAGAAACAAAGGTATGGTCCAGGGACCACCGTATAATGGATCCCTAGAAGAACTAGCTGTGGAGTTAGTTCAACATCGAGGCCCGGAATTTTACACAGGGAAATCCAGATTTCCTTTATAAGCAATCCCGGTTCCGAGCAGGATGAAAACATATGAATTAATTTTGCTTCCTGAGACTGACACTGTGGGCAACAATTTCCTGCCTCACCCCCCCCCCCCCTCCATTTAGCAATTCCTGAAGGGGTATAATATAAATAAAGATTTTCTTATTATTATTCTGGGCTTGGAGAGAGGCCTACTTCGAGAGACTCAAGGAGGGGGCAATCACCTAACCCGAGTCTCTCCTGCCATTTCTCAGTCTGCTTCTCCAAATCATCATGTCACAGGGCATTCAATATGCTGTAAATTTGACTGATGGAGCATTCTGCCCTGTCAGCCAACAACTCCATTACCTCTACTTGGGAAAAGCCACGGGTTCCGCCCCTTTTCTTATTAAGAAAATCCCAGATCTGGACACTAAGGCCCTCATTACAACCCTGGCAGTCGGTGTTAAAGCGGCAGTAATACCGCCAACAGGCCAGAGGAAAAAAAAAATGGAATCACGACCATGGCGGAAACCGCCAACACAGACAGCCACTTTAACACTCTGACCGCCACGGCGGTACAAACAAACAGCGCAGCGGTAACCGCCAACAGACAGGTGGAATACAATGTACCGCCCACCCTATCACAACCCAGCAATCCGCCACCTTTTCCGGGGCGGAACCAACGCAAATAAAAACACGCCGTAAACAGTATACAGAAGGGAAAATCACTCACCTCTCCACACCCCACTAGGAACCAGGACGCCATGGAGCCAGAACTGCTGATCTTGCCGGCAATGGTCTTCCTGCTCCTCTATCAGGAGCTCCAACGACGGCGGCGACAACCACGGTGAGTACTGCACCTTCAACACAGGGGAGGGGGGGAGGGAAAAGAGAGTGACACACACACACAACACGCAACACCCCCTCCCCCACCCCAACCCTCACCCACAACACCATACACACAAATACATGCTGCAACGTTACATTTACACCCCCCACCCCCACTTGAATAACACAAGGACAAAAGGAAATGATTTGAACGATTGTAATCAATAAAAATCCAGTAGTCAAAACTCCAAATCCAGTATATACAATTATGTACACCAACTACACAAGTCCGGATAGTGCACCAATCATTGTCCGTGGACCACTGGGCACAAAATGAATGGGCGAGGCCCACACTAGATACCTGACTCCAAATGGAGAGAACACTGCTGGGGCAGCAGACCGAAAATATACAGGCACCTCAGGGGGAGGGGGGGCACCTCAGCCTGATGAACACACAACGCCACTGCTCCACGAGGGGGCTCCATGCCCATTGATGTCTTCTGGGGAGTGCAAAGCCACAGTCTCTCAAGTCTCTCAAGTGGGTGGGTTGCCCACTGCTTTATCCTGGGGAGTGCAAAGCCACAGTCTCTCAAGTCTTTTCAGTGGGTGGGTTCCCCACTGCTTTATGCTGGGGAGTGCAAAGCCACAGTCTATCAAGTCTTTTCAGTGGGTGTGTTGCCCACTGCTTCATCCTGGGGAGTGCAAAGCCACAGTCTCTCAAGTCTTTTCAGTGGGTGGGTTGCCCACTGCTTTATCCTGGGGAGTGCAAAGCCACAGACTCTCAAGTCTCTCCAGTGGGTGGATTTCTGTGCAAATAAGTGGAGGGGGTTGTAAAATCGGCAGGGGTGATGGTGGTGGAATGTCCATTGCAGAGTCAAGTCTATTTGTTTCACAGGTGCATTGTCCAAAGGGGCAAAGGAAGTGGAGCAAGGGCAGTTGAAGGATGGGCAGGGTGACAAAATGGGACAGAAGGGTGACATTCAGGGGGGTCTCATTTCCTGGTGGGGGTCTTGGCAATGTTCTCTGTCTGGTTCCTGGATCTCAGGGACCGTTTGCGGGGTGGCTCTCCATCTGCAGGGAGTGGGGTGCTGGTGTCGTGGTCCTGTGGCGGTGCCTCCTGTCCACTAGCGCCGGTGGAGGTGGAGGGCTGTTCATCATCCAGGCTAGTGTTAGGGGCCCCATGTTGTGCCACAGTGTCCCTCCTGGTGTTGACAAGGTCCTTCAGCACCCCTACAATGGTGACCAGTGTGGTGTTAATGTGCTTCAGTTCCTCCCTGATCCCCAGATAGTGTTCCTCCTGCAGCCGCTGGGTCTCCTGAAAGTTGGCCAGTACCGTTGCCATAGTCTCCTGGGAATGATGGTACGCTGCCATGATGTTGGAGAGGGCCTTGTCGAGAGTGGGTTCCCTGGGCCTGTCCTCCCCCTGTCACACAGCTGTCCTCCCAGTTCCCCTGTTTTCCTGTTCCTCTGTCCCCTGTACCGTGTGCCCACTGCCACTGCCCCCAGGTCCCTGATTTTCTTGGGGTGGTGGGTTTGCCTGGGTTCCCTGTAGTGGTGGACACACTGCTGCTTGACGTGTCCTGGGGACAGAGGGATGGGCCCGCTGGGTGGGTGCTGTGGTTGTGTTTCCTGAGGGGGGAGGCTCTGTGGTGGCTTGTGCCAGTGTCAGGGGAACCGACTGTCACGAGGTCCCAGATGGGCCGGCTGGTCATCTTGATCCAGTTGTGCTGAGATGCTGTCATCACTGTGGGCCTCTTCTGTGGGGGGACTGGATATGTCTGGAACCTCCTGTCTGGTGACGTTGGGTAGGGGTCCTGCAGGGGTGTAAAGGCATGATTATTGCATCTGTGTGTGCCATTGTGTGCAATGGGTGAGTGACCTTGTACTCCAGTGCTTGCATTCTTGTCTAGGTCCTTGTGTGATATTTGGTTTGGGGTCTGTGTGGGTATCTGTGGTGGACATGCTTTGGTGATGGGTGTCCCTGCTTTGGTGTTGCATGCAGGGCTTGGTGTTGGGATGGGTGGGTTGTGATAGTGGGACATATGTGAGGTGTTGGAGTGATGGGGGTGAGGGTGGGGGTCTGTGATAGCATGCAGGTAGGGTAGGGGTTATAATAGTTAAGAGTTGACTTACCAGGGTCCATTCCTCCTGCTACTCCTGCGAGGCCCTCAGGATGCGGTATTGCCAAGACTTGCTCCTCCCATGTTGTTAGTTGTGGGGGAGGAGGTGGGGGTCCACCACCAGTCCTCTGTACTGCAACCTGGTGTCTTGAGACCACAGAACGCACCTTCCCCCGTAGGTCGCTCCACCTCTTCTTGATGTCATCCCATGTTCTTGGATGCTGTCCCACAGCGTTGACCCTGTCAACAATTCTGCACCATAGCTCCATCTTCCTAGCAAGGGAGGTGTGCTGCACCTGTGATCCGAATAGCTGTGGCTCTACCTGGATGATTTCCTCCACCATGACCCTGAGCTCCTCCTGAGAGAACCTGGGGTGTCGTTGTGGTGCCATGATGTGGTGTGGGTGATGTGTGAAGTGGTGTGTGTTGTGATGTGTGAGGGAATGTGTTGTTGTGTGTTGTTTGAGGTGCGTGGATGTTGTGTGAGTGATGATGTTGTTTGTCTGTGGATGCTAGTGTTGTTTCTGGTGGTGTCTCTCTCTGGCCTTCTTTTGGAATTTTTGGTAGGAAGGGTTTGTGGGTGATGTGGGTGTGTGTTTTATATTGGATTGGGTGTGTGGGAGTGGTGTGTGCATGTGTATCAGGTGTGTGTATTTAGATTTGTCCACTGTGGTTGTGTTTTGTAAATGTGTGTGTATTTTGAAGTTGGCGGTGTGTACCGCCAATGGAATACCGCGGTTGAAAGACCGCTGCGTGGATTCGTGGGTCGTGATAGTGTGGGCATATTCCTGTTGGCGTGATTGTGGAGGTTTTGTTATTGCCAGTTTATCACTGACCTTTGGTGTGGCGGACTTGTGTGTGTGTCTGTATTATGGCGGATTCCGAGCTGTGGGTCGTAATAGCTGTAGCGGAATTCCACCACCGCAGCGGTGTGTAGGCGGTCTTCTGCACTGCGGTAAGCGGAATTTACCGCCAATGCTGTAATGAGGGCCTAAATTTCTCCCGCAATTCGTCGAAGACAGCAAAGCAATCCCTGTAATAAAAATCACCCAGCCTCTGTAGTCCCTCCCTGTCCCAAGTTCAAACACAGGGGTCATTAAATATTTTGGGGAGCATAGGGTTTCAATAAAGGAGAGTATAATGATTCTGCCGCCCCCAACCAGAGTTTTCTATGCAGCACAGTCCACACCTTGCCTATAACCTGAAGAGTTTATATATGACTCTTTTTAAAATAGCTGGGTTCAAACTGTCTCAAAAACTAACCATGGGCTTCATCTCCAATCAAAAGAGAATAGGCTGAGGCTATGGCACCACCTATCCAACTCTCCACCTTCCAACCCCCTATCAGAACGCAGATATATTTTAGTTTGCAGCCCAGTAGTATAGCTTGACATTTGGGCTGAATTTGCAACTGCCCAGTCCCACCTTTCTTTAGGAAGTGTCAAGAATTTAAGGGCTCTCTGAGGCTTGGCAGAGGACCACATTAACCTGGTAGTTAATTAATCTAACTGTTGAAGCCAGCAGGCCTCAGAGTTGAGATGGATGACTCAGAAAAGATATAAAACCGTAACAGGGACTAGATGCTCCACTGGGATTGAATCAATATTAGCTGTGATATTGACTTCCAAATAAGTTGCTCTGTCAACTACCCTAGTGTCCTCAAGCTATGTGTTGGGATTAATCGTGATTTGGGTTTTTCTACAATTCAGTAAATAGCCTGGAAAGTCCCCAAACACAAGCATTGCCTGCTTTATCTCCCTTAGGGCCTCTCCCGGATCCGGTGTGATGATGGCTACGTCATCTGCAAAAGCTAAAATCTTTGTGTCCCAGCCTTGACAACAGAAATTATTACTCACCTTCTTCTGGACCAAAGGATCGATGTGGAGAGTGGAGAGAAGAGGAGAAAAGGGACAACCATGCCTTATACCCTGGTGAATCTGGATCTGGCTTAAGCAGCCACCCATCTTCTGAAGCCTAGCCCTGGTTCAAAATATACAGCGTCTACTGCCTGGACGAAGTTTGGCCCGATTCCGACCCAACCCATCACCTGCCACAGATATCTCCAGGATACCCTATCAAATGCTTTTTCTGCGTCCAACAGTATCAAAATCATAGGGTCCCCAGAGACTGTGGTAGCATCCAGCAGAGTGATAACTCTACGAGTGTGATAGGTGGTCCCCCTTCCTGGAATAAACCCATGTTGCCATGGTGAGACATCATGCCAATAATTTGGCTGAGCCTTGACGCCAGCACCTTATAATACATTTTCTAGTCACTATTTTTCAGCATTATGGGTCTGTAAGACCAGGGTTCCTGTGGGAGTTTCCTCCGTTTAAGGAAAACCACAATATTAGCTGAAGCCCATGATGCAGGAAGAAACTGTTTTCCTTGTATACCCCAGAATAAACCAGTGAGACCGGGACCAATTATAGTGAAAAAGCCTTTATAAAATTCAAGCGGGATTTGATCAGGACTGGCTGCTTTCCCAGAAGCCAGATTACTAAGGCTGCTAGAAATTTTTCTCCAGTAAAGGTGCATACAAAAAAGCCTAATCTGCTTCTACTAGTTTCATTACTGATAAATGTTCTGAGTATTGACTTTAACATTCACCTCTTGACTACTATCACTATAAAGCCCCTCATAGTATAATCTGAACACCTTCCTGATTTCATCACAGGTCATGACCTAGCTCGTCTGGTCATCCCTAATTTCAGTTATCTTGGCTCAGCTCTACCTCTGTCTAGTTTGCATCGCTAGCATATGGCCCATCCGTTCACTATATTCATGACATTCTTGCTTCCAGATCAGGAACCTTTCAGCTGCTTTCTTAGCTGAGATATCACTAATTGCTGTCCTGGCCAGGGCCACTTTCTGCTGTGCATTATCCATACTCCCCCCTCCCAGCTGTGGCAGATACTAGCTGGACCTCCGTTTCCGCTAGTTTTTTGTACAATCCCATAAACAGCTGAGATTGCTTCTTTTTTAGATTGAGGCTGAAGTTTACTGTCTCCCCCTGAGTCTGGCCTTGAAGGTAGCCCAGACTATCTCTGGTGAGGTGCTTACCCTATTAAAATGATAATATTCCTGTATCCAGCTCTCATGTGCTGGATATATTCCTCCTCTTTCGAAGTACAATTTGTAGTGAGGTTCATCCCTCTCTGCTTGCCCCCCGACCTGAATCTCCAGTATTAACAGGTTATTATCGGGCATGACACAAAGCTATTTTCCAATTTTGCAGTCCTAGATCAGATGATGAGATATCAGAAAGTAATCAAATTGCAAGTGTTTTTAGTGAGGGGCAAAGAAATAGGTATAACCAGGGTCTGGAGCCATTAACTTACACCAAGGAACAGTCAGGCCATGATCCCGCCCTAGATAAAATAAGGACTTAAATACTTTGGTTGCCTACTGCTGTAAGCCGAGGCGCCCCTCTAAGAGACCCCCTGCCAAGTTGATACCAGAATCCCTTCAGTCGGAGTCGAGACATGTTAAATATTCAGACGAGCCGGCCTTGCAAGGTTCAACAACCAAATTGATGGCAAGAGAATTTTAAAAAGCTTAAAGAAAAAATATATTGTTGACGTGTGTGACATAGGATAAGCAATTGATGCCTTCTCCTTCACTTGTGCTAGAGCCCAACAAAGTTTCTGTAGTTTTTCACCAAAGTTGGGGCAGGTAGTGATGCTATCTCTAGATATGTGTTTCTGGGGATAGCCCTTTTTCAGTAGAGAGTAGAAGTAGCAGAGAGCAGAAAGCAGAGTAAAGTCATCTGGGGTTGCTGGAATGCTGTCCAAGTCTTCACAGGTCACAATACCACCCCACAGTTTATTACCAAGAAGTCTTTGCCCTCTCCTTCCTTCTACTGCAACTGACCAGTCTTTTATGCTTCTTTATCCTCTCCCCCTCATACTCACTCACACCAGTCGGGGCTCAAGTCTCATTGTCAGACCCACTAGTGCATATTCCTCTCTTTCAGAGGAGTGTGAGTCCCCAAGATAGCTAGAAGAGGAGGAACCCAAGCCATCTGTCTTGAAATTTTCCTGGGATTTAACCTCTCCCACGCCCTTTTTTCCTTGGAGGAAGTATGCAAATATGGCCCCTGGCCCAGCTGGTTTCTAGCCAGTGGAAGCAAAATGGCAACCTCTTAGTGCATCTCGCGGGCTGGCCCCCACCAGCTCCCATCACAGCTTCCGCAGCCCAGCCACAGGAGAATGTCATTTTGGCCACAACATGCGACAAAGCCACTGGTGTTGGCTTGAAGCTCTATGACTACAATGTGCCTATACTGAGGGCAGTTTGCTTGAGTAGTCAGTACTTTTGGTTAACAGGCCCATGAAAAAATATTTTCATGCCCCCGGCCTCCCCCAGAAAAGTTAAGGAAATTATGAGGGGACTAACACTATCTTTTGGACAAAAGCGGTGCTTAGAAGATAAAGATGGCCCCCAGGAGACCAGAATGGCACCCTCCCATCAATAAGCAGGAGCCCAGACTCTCCAGAAAAAAGACTCCATTGCTCTCTGGGTAAAGGAGCTGTAATTAAGGCTTTCAGGAGCAAGTTGCAAGGAACTGGGGTGGGAACAAAGCTATGTAAACCCCACACTCAGGGGAAACTTTCGGATGCATCGATTGCAGGATTCTTCACCCCCCCCCATCTTCCCTAGCACACGGAGAACAAGGAGGCATAGCACACAATGATGGTGGTGCTTTGACGGATAAGCCCAAGACGAGCCCCCAGTTAAATACTTTGCCCCGAGAGATCCAGCTCGCCTGCAAAAGGCAGACATGGCAACGGCTGCTGACACAGACCCACACAGCACAGCAGGTGGGACTTTTCATACCTTAACTCCTGACTCATTACAAAAGCCCTCAGGCTTAGATCCTACCTGACAAGTTGACGCAAGGCAGGATCATGGGAGAACTCACAAGCTGAGGGACATTTGGGCATAGGATGGAATCAGGGGATGACCTCTAGAAACTGATCAGGCACTCCAAATACCATATGGGTCTAGCGGCCTGGGGCCAGGACACAGACAATATAAGTTACCATCTCAACAGGCCCCATCCATCTTAGGAAAAAGGGGGTGTTGGGCCCTCATACTACTAGGATTGATCCCCTTCACAACAAAATACTGCTGACATACAAGATGGGACTATTCATATGTGAACAAGCCTCATTCGCACCCTAAGGGTGCAGCAGTTGGAACTGCATGAATAAGACATATACATAGTGTATTAAAAACACAGAGCATTGTAAAGTGTTTAGCAACCCACTGGTTACAGCAGAAGTCAAAAATGTTCTGCCTCTGACTATATTCACACTTAAAACAGTGCTTTGTGTTTAGTAGCTTTTTTAGAGCTAAGGGTCATATTTATCAGAGGCTTACGCAGCTGTTGAGTAACTATTATTGACACAACAGCGGCACAAACCTTTCCACCATATCTATGAGTCCAAGCAAAGCCACTTTGCGTGGCTATGAATAGCCTCATAGATATGTTGTAAGGCAAAGCAGTGCAAATCTCTGTGTTGCCTTATTCTGCATGAGGGGGGCCTTCCATGGGATTTGTGGTGGGTGTTCCCACGCAAAAACCATGGACTTTGAAACATCTCCAGATTTACAAGAGCCGGTAAACCTGGGGATGCGCCAAAACCTTGTGCCTCCCCAGGGGGGGCACAATGAGAATAAATATATTTATTTCTCCTTGTTCTTTCCTCTTTCTATGTGTGCTACATTCTGCAGTGCACATAGAAAGAGTAAAAAGCCTCCCAGGATTGTTTTTGTGTAGGTGCACAAGACAAAGTGGGAAAGGACAGAAATGTGCCATATTGCATAGATAACACACATTCCTGCACTTTCCTTTTGATGAAAGGCAGAGCAGCAAGGTGACTTCCTGCACTGCCCAGTGCCAAAAGCCCATAAATCTGGGCTTAAGTTGGTGCATTGTAAGACCTTGTGGCATATTTATTGACAGATCAGTGGGGAAAGCACAACTTTCAATCTAGGAGATGAAGAATTTGAACAAATGCATAGATTTTTTTGATTTTGATTTGCGTCATCTAAAAGCTGTGCTACATATAAATTAATATATGCAAGGTAGGCTTCTCCCCACAAAAAGTCACGGAAAACAAACACAGTGTTATTAATGTCTTTGGCAAGGTGTGACACTTCATATGGATGCCGCACACAAAGCCTCAAATGCGCCATTTCTGTGCATCGGTAACCCAGGTGTAGGAAATGACTATGGGGGTTATTCTAACTTTGGAGGATTGTTAATCCGTCCCAAAAGTGACGGTAAAGTGACGGATATACCACCAGCCGTATTACGAGTTCCATAGTATATAATGGACTCGTAATACGTCTGGTGATAAATCCGTCACTTTTCCGTCACTTTTGGGACGGATTAACACCTCCTCCAAAGTTAGAATAACCCCCTTAGTGGCTATGCTATATAAACCTGAACATCCGAAAACTCTGTAACTAGGAGTAGCAAGGACACCACTACCACATATGCAGCGAAGGAGGAGGGAGCCTGTGTTCTGCTTGCGAATATCCCTCATTAACCTCAGGAAGAATGAGTGATCAAATTCTGTAGGCTCAGGAGGGAGTCCAATACAGAACTGCTACAGAAGATAGGGCCAAGTCTGCTGCCACCAACTGCCAGGCCCACCAACATTCTTCCCCAGGTTAAACTGATGGCTGTACTACACATGCTGTCCTCTGAGTCATTCCAGGTCAAAAAAGCAAGAATAGCAGGAATATCCCAGGCATCTTTTTCCATGTTCTTGTCCACTGTCCTGGATGCCACCCTTCGCCTGACATCATAGTACCTCCTCTTCCCCAAGGCACAACAACAACAGCTAGAGACCAAGCAAGGCTTCTATGCCATCGCAGGGTTTCCACATGTTTTGGGGGCTACGGACTGTACACATGTGCAAATGGTTCACCAGCTGAAACAGTACATCTGTTCCACAATTGGAAGCACACATATTCCATCAACATCCAGGCCAGTGTGGATCATCTGGGGAGGTTCACTAATGTGCTAGCAAAATACCCAGAGACCGCACATGGTGTATACATCTTCAGGCACAGGATTATAAATGAGCACTTCCAGATTGGGCAATATGGCAATGGTCCACTTGTTGGTAAGTACATCTGAACTATACAATACACCAAGTAAAATGGAATAAATGTATGACAGACTAGCCATATCTGTGTCTGTTGATGGAGCTTTGGCCATCTGTATGAGAGGTGTGCCTCAAACTTGCACCATGGTACATGTGTAATGCAATTCCATAACGCTGATATGTCAAGGTACACAAAGCTACTTTGTGTGGTTTTCTATGTCAAAGCATGCAGAATGAATGCAACCCTGTGCAAAATGCTGTGTTGCATCACTGTTTGCATGTGTGTTGTGTGGAACTTACCATCAAAATGTCATGGTTGATTACGTTTGTCATCTGTACCAAACAAGGAAAACCTGTGAATTCAACCAAAAAATAGTGCCTGCAGCTGATGTGTAAGAAGGATAAATAACTGTGGTCCCTGAAGTCACGACTGCTTACTATGTGTGCTGCATTCTGTGGCACACATGCATCCATGTGTGTCTTGCACTGTATGTATAAGGTTCACATTTCACTATTGTGTAACTTTGTGATACCTACAGTACAAAACAGATACTTGTCTCACTGAAACTGACAGTGTAGGTACACACATATACATAGGGATTAAGCAACATGATGGTTCACCAGTTTTGTGGTGGAATTCCCCCAAATATTATGCATAGCAATACCGCAATGTGAAACTCATGGAGTCCAACACAATGCTGTGAAAAATGTCAGACATCAGTCATAAACATTGATTAAAATGCAACCTGCTAAGGGACATTACAGGGTACTCAGGATACCAATGACAACATTTAGAGGTCACAGCAATGATGACACAGTGAAGGCATAGAAGCGCAGATCCCCCTACAAGTTTAAGTCATTCATATACATGTAAAAAACAAAAGTATTGTGTCTAGGGTTTTAGTAGACAGGTACTTGTAACAACATCCCTGTGTCCCATATAGAGATAGCCCACATTGCAGGACAGTGGGCCTCATTACGACATTGGGAGAAAATGCTGCCTACCGCCACAGCGACGGCCGCCAACATACTGTCACTGTGGCTACCGACCGTCCATGCCATTATGACCGTAGACGGAATACTGCCAGAAGGCTGGCAGAATTCCGTCAACGGTCATAGCGGTGAACGGCGGTAAGGTGGCACTGCTGCTGCCAGCAGGGCCATACCAGCAAAACACTGCCTACCGTATCATGTTCTATGATACGGCCTGGGGAGTTTTGCTGGCGGATGCTGCTGCTGGCAGCAGCGCCGCGTCCCGTCTCCTGCCAGAGGACCCCCTGCAAGCAGATAAGTCGGGTTCTCCAAAAGGAGAGGGGGTTGGGGGTGTTATGTGCATGTGTGGTGGTGTGTGTGAGTGTGTGTAAATGCATGCATGCTTGTGTAATGCGTTTGTGCATGAGTGGGTGTGAGTGTACTTGTATGTTGTGTCGTGTGATTAGGTGTGTGCCTGGATGTATGTTAGTGAGTGTTGTTGTGTGTGTGTATGAATGTGTGGGTGAATTTATGTATGCATGTGTATATGGGTGTGTATGTATGTGTGTGTATGTGTGTAAATGTGCGGGGGGTCGGGAGAGGGATGGGGATTGATGGAGGAGGGGTCTGAGGAGGGGGGAGAGGGCAGGGGAGACCCCTATCAGTGCCAGGGAAGGAATTTCCTGGCACTGATAGTGCCTTCCGCCATGGTTTCAGTGATGGTACAGAAACCACAGAAACCATGGCGATGGGCGGGGTCATAATGCCATGTGCGGCCTAGCGACGGCCGCTGGGCTGGAGAATGAAGTCTCCAGGCCGGCGCTCTTTACCACTGTGTCAGTTGGTGTGGTACATTGGCGGTTTGGCCTTGGCCACACCACCTATGTCATAATAGTGGAGGTAGGTGCAGCCACCCTGTTGGTGGTAATACCTCCACTATTCCACCAAGCGCCACGGTTGTAATGAGGACCATAGTGAGTTATTTTGCCCAAACATTGATGATATTAACCCCTTGGCCCAACTAATCACTAGTCAAGTGGATTTTCGGGCTCCTATCATTGTAGGTGAGGATTTAAATATTTTGCTGGATAACAACATGGATAGGTCTTCAAATTGGATCCAGTGCAGCACACCAAAGTTGAGGAAATAATTTGTTGGATATGGCAGAAAAATGTAATATCTGCGATGCGTATGAGAGAGAGGCTTAGGAATTACACCTTTCTTAGTAAAAAGCATGGTCGCTATTCCAGATAGGATTACTTCTTTTTGGATAAAAGGGAAGCAGAGAAAATAATGGGGAAAGAACATCTTCCCATTCACCTGTCAGACTACGGCACAATTTTGTTGCAAATAGAGCTGGGGAATGAGCATGAGATTACGAAGAGGACATTTAACAGGAGGATTCTGCTACAGCCTGGGTTAGTTGCCAAAATACTGCATGGGACAAAGGAGTTTCTATCCTGGAATGCATCATCAGCACCCATACATATTGTCTGGGACACCTATAAGGCCTGGTTAAGGAGGTTTCTTAAAGGTTTATCTGTGAACTGGGTGAGGGAGGAGAAAGTGCAGCTTGGGCATTGGAGGAAGATATTGTGAAATTAGAAGAAATCCTAAAGACAAACTTATTGAGTGAAGAAGAAAGAGGAAATTAGAAGTACTTGAAGACCAGCAATTGAAGTTTAGGATCAAAGTAGAGGAGAAAGTTTAACTGCATTCGGAGATTAGTAGAGCCAAGGACATTGTAAATGGGGAAAGTTGTGGAAAGTTGCTAGCATGGAAAACAAAGTTAGAAATAAATCAGAATTATATGAGGAAAGTAAACGAGGATGGCACAGAGAGGATAACTGAAGAGAGCAGTAAAATAGAGGAGGCTTTCAATACATTTTTCAAGGGACTTTATTCAGAAACAATAGGGCCAGGAAGTGACCTTATAGAGAGCTTGCTACTGGAACAGTATCTCCCCGAACTCACTGAGGATCAACACAATCCATAGGTCAAGAAATTACGGGAAGTGAGATTTGGGTAGCAATTAGACAGATGAAAAAAGGTAAGGCTGCATGCCCAGATGGGATATTCAGTGAGCTTTATTCTGCTGTCATGGATTATTCCTATCTGGGTCAAACTGTTTAATTCCATCTTGATAGAAGAGTCCTGGAAAGAAGCATTCACCTTACTAATACTGAAACCAGGTAAGGACGCCACATTATGTCAGTCTTTCTGGCCAGTTTCACTGCTTAACTGTGATTATACACTTTTGCTAGCATTTTGGCAGCTCGATTGAAAAGAGTAGTGGGGTGCTTGATACAACACGACCAAAATATTTTTTTGCCTAGGAGGAATATGAGGGAACTATGGGGGTCATTACAACATTGGCGGTAAAAGCCACTTACTGCTGTGCAGAAGACCGGCAACACACCGCCGCGGCCGCAGAATTCCGCCACAACTATTATGACCCACATATCGAAATCTGACAAAATCCAGACACCCCCACAAGACCGCCACACCAAAGGTCAGTGATAAACTGCTGAAATCAAAACCTCCACCGTCACGCCAACAGAAATACGCCCACACTATCACGACCCACGAATCCACGCGGCAGACTTTCAACCGCGGTATTCCATTGGCGGTACACACCGCCGCGCTCAAAATACACACACTCTTACAAAACACAGCCACATTGGACAATTCGAAATACACACACCTGATACACATACACACACCGCTCCCACACACCCATTACAATATAAAACACACACCCACATCACCCACAAACCCCTAAAACCACCATTACAGAGAGGAGGCCAGAGAGAGACACCACCATCCCCAAACTAGCAGCCACAGGCACTCAACACTATCACCCACACTACTTCCACACACAAAACACAACACACCACTAGACATCACCACACTCATCACCACATACACCACCCCACACATCACCTACACCACCCCATGGCACGGCAAAGACACCCCAAGTTCTCTGAGGAGGAGCTCAGGGTCATGGTGGAGGAAATCGTCCGGGTAGAGCCACAGCTATTTGGAGCACAGGTGCAGCACACCTCAATTGCAAGGAAGATGGAGCTATGGAGAAGAATAGTCGACAGGGTCAACGCAGTGGGACAGCACCCAAGAAATCGGGACGACATCAGAAAGAGGTGGAACGACCTACGGGGGAAGGTGCGTTCCGTGGTCTCAAGACACCACATCGCGGTACAGCGGACTGGCGGCGGACCCCCACCTCCTCCTCCACAACTAACAACATGGGAGGAGCAGGTCTTGGAGATTCTGCATCCTGAGGGCCTCGCAGGAGTCGGTGGAGGAATGGACTCTGGTAAGTCAAATCTTAACTTTCATATCCCCCACCCTACCTGCATGCTATCACAGACCCCCACCCTCGCCCCCTCCCCTATCACTCCAACTCCTCACAAATGTCCCAACATCACAAACCACACATCCCAACACCAAGCCCTGCATGCAGCAACAAAGCATGGACATCGATCACTAAAGCATGCCCACTGCACATACCCATAACACCCCCCTCAACCATCATCACACAAGACCCCACACAGGAATGCTAGCACTGGGGTGCACGGTCACCCACCCATTGCACACCATGACACACACAGATGCAATAATCATGCTTTTACACCCCTGCAGGACCACTACCCAACGTCATCAGACGGGAGGGTCCAAACATCTCCACCCCACCCACTGAAGAGGCCCACAGTGATGACAGCAGCTCTGTCCAACTGGATCCAGATGACCAGCCTGGACCATCGTGGGCCTCGGGACAGTCGGTTCCCCACACCCAGTCACAGGCCACCACAGAGCTTCCACCCTCTGGTAACACCAGCACAGCACCCACCCAGCGGGCCCATATCTCCGTCCCCAGAACACGTCAATCAGCTGTGTGTCCACCACTACAGGGAACCCAGGATAACCCACCACCCCAACAACAACAGGGACCTGGGGGCAGTGGTAGTGGGCACACTGTCCACGGGACGGAGGCCCAGGAACACAGGGGAACTGGGAGGGCTGCTGTGCGACAGGGGGCGGACAGGCCTAGGGAACCCACTCTCCACGAGGCCCTCTACTCCATCATGGGAGCATACCACCACTCCCAGGAGACGATGGCAACGTTACTGGCCAAGTTTCAGGAGACCCAGCACATGCAGGAGGAACAGTATTTGGGGTTCAGGGAGGAACTCAGAACCATCAGCTCCACCCTGGGCACCATCATAGGGGTGCTGAAGGAAATACTTAACACCAGGAGGGACACTGTGGCACTACAAGGGGCCCCTGACACTAGCATGAACGATGAACTGCCCACCACCTCTGCCGTCGCTAGTGGACAGGAGGCACCGCCACAGGACCACCACACCAGCACCCCACCCCCTGCAGATGGAGAACCACCCCGCAAAAGCTCCCTGAGATCCAGGAACAGGACAGAGCACGATGCCAAGACCCCCGCCAAGAAATGAGACCACCCTGATTGTCATCCCACTGTCCCACTTTGTCACCCTGTCCATATTTAATCTGCCCCAGCTCCACTTCCTATGCCCATATGGGCAATGCACCTGTGAGACTAATAGACTGGACTCTGCCATGGACATTCCTCCGCCATCACCCCTTACCATTTAACTTCCCCCTCCAATATTTTGTATTTAAATAAACACCCTTGAATCACAAAACAATCTGGAGTCAGTCTGTGATTTCGAAAATGTGTATTAGCAATTACAGTGTCAAAATGCTCTTTCAAATGTAATGTCAACATACCTATGTCACACATCTCAAGTTCATGAGGAATGTAAGCAGATGACACACGTTGGAAACCACACCTGTGGAACCGTAAGGGAAATGTACAACTCAGTTACCATATACTGGTAGAAATCGACACACAGGATAGAGGTAGAAGGGTGAAAGTACTTGTAGTAGGCAGGAATGTGTTCTCACCTGTGTGTCACTGGAAATATTGCT
Organism: Pleurodeles waltl; assembly: GCF_031143425.1. Classification (NCBI taxonomy): domain Eukaryota; kingdom Metazoa; phylum Chordata; class Amphibia; order Caudata; family Salamandridae; genus Pleurodeles; species Pleurodeles waltl. The sequence goes on from NC_090449.1 coordinate 530,561,713, forward strand.
GGATGACTGAGTCCCTGTTGTCAATGTCTTCTGCCTCTGCTTCCTCCTCATCACTGTCCACAGGCTCAACAGCTGCCACAACACCGTCATCTGGACCATCCTCCTGCAGAAAAGGCACCTGTTGTCGCAAAGCCAAGTTGTGAAGCATACAGCAGGCCACGATGATCTGGCACACCTTCTTTGGTGAGTAGAATAGGGAACCACCTGTCATACGGAGGCACCTGAACCTGGCCTTCAGGAGGCTGAAGGTCCGTTCGATCACCCTCCTAGTCCGCCTATGTGCCTCATTGTAGCGTTCCTCTGCCCTTGTCCTGGGATTCCTCACTGGGGTCAGTAGCCATGACAAGTTGGGGTAACCAAAGTCCCCTAATAGCCACACCTGATGCCTCTGGAGTTGACCCATCACATAAGGGATGCTGCTATTCCGCAGGATGTAGGCGTCATGCACTGAACCAGGGAACATAGCATTTACCTGGGAGATGTACTGGTCTGCCAAACATACCATCTGTACATTCATCGAATGATAACTCTTCCGGTTCCTGTACACCTGTTCACTCCTGTGGGGGGGGAACAGAGCTACATGGGTCCCATCAATGGCACCGATGATGTTGAGGATATGTCCAAGGGCATAGAAGTCACCTTTAACTGTAGGTAAATCCTCCACCTGACGGAAAACGATGTAGCTCCGCATGTGTTTCAGAAGGGCAGACAACACTCTGGACAACACGTTGGAAAACATCGGCTGGGACATCCCTGATGCCATGGCCACTGTTGTTTGAAATGACCCACTTGCAAGGAAATGGAGCACTGATAGCAGCTGCACTTGAGGGGGATCCCTGTGGGATGGCGGATTGCTGACATCAGGTCAGGCTCCAACTGGGCACACAGTTCCTGGATTGTGGCACGGTCAAACCTGTAGGTGATGATCAAATGTCTTTCCTCCATTGTCGACAGGTCCACCAGCGGTTGGTACAACGGAGGATTCCGCCATCTCCTCACATGTCCCAGCAGACGGTGCCTAGGAATGACAACAGCGACCACAGAGTCAAACAACTCAGAGGTATGTACCCACAGTCTACACAGAACACCATTCATACACAAAATGTGGCCTGTATTTGTGTTGTGCGACAAGGCCTAGGTCTGTGTGACGCAGTTGGTAATTAGGGCATGTGGGCCCCTGAAATGGCGGCTGCCTGACCTCTAAAGTGGGACAATGGGATGTGAGGTAACTGCGCTGGTGTTGTACACCGTCGCGGTAGGCAGTCGAAGACTGCGGCGCAATGCTGCATTGGTTAACATTGGACCCTATGGGTCCCAGGAGCCAATGACGAAGTACGCCGGCGGTGATGTTACGCACCGCCGCGGACGTGACGTCCGCGGATGTGACCGCCATTTTCTATCTGTTGAATCACTCGATACCTGATCTTCGACAGGAGAGGACCTACACTGCAAGTGCTGCTGTGACCTCGGTCTGGAAGAGACAATGGCTCGTGCGTCTGGGGAAAGGGCCCCTGCCTTCACTGCAGAGGAGTTGGAGAAGCTCGTCGACGAGGTCCTCCCCCAGTACACGATACTCTACGGTCCTCCAGACCAACAGGTAAGTACACAGGGAGCATGTTGTATGGGCTGTGCCTGTGTGGAGAGGGCTGGTTGTAAGAATGAAGGGGGCACAGTTCAGCATGCATGATGGAATGTGAATGCATGTGCCACATGGCAAGGGTAGGGATGTGGGCCACTCAATTAGACGGTGCAGTTGTTAATGACTTCTCTTCTTCCCCTGTACATGTCATGTAGGTCAGAGCCCACCAGAAGAAGGATATTTGGCGTGCCAAGGACGTCCGGACCCTGGGGGTCCACCACAGACGGAGCACCCACTGCCGGAAGAGATAGGAGGACATTCGCAGCTGGAGCAAGAAGGCGGCGGAAGCTCAGTTGGGGATGGCCTCCCAACGTGGGAGGGGTGCCCGTCGAACCATGACCCCCCTGATGTTCCGGATCCTGGTGGTGGCCTACCCTGAGTTGGATGGGGGCTTGAGGGCATCACAGCAGACACAAGGGGGTGAGTACAACATCATTCAGCTGACTTTGCGTGCAGTGAAGGTTTCTGGGTGGGGGAGGAGGGCTGTGGGTTTCTCTAGGCCAGGGCGAGTTCCGTAGGCTAGACCCCTCCGTAATGCAGGCCATGTGGCACCCCACCCCACCTCTGTAGAGTGCCAAGTACAGGTTTTCATGCCCCTGTGTCATCTATGTGTACAGATGTCGTCCATAGCCTTGTAGGCCATATCCCAGGAATTGCATCTTTAGAGCCCAACAGTGCGACGTAGTGCAGGGGACTGCTGTGTCTGTATTGTCTGCCAACGGTAGCGGTAAGCCATGCACTCAACCTGTCTTTCTTCTGTCGTCCCCCCCACCTTTTTGTGGTCTCCCTGTTCTTGTGTGCATCAGCATCATCAGGCGGAGGTACAGTGGCACCGGAGCACGAGGGAGCTGCATCCCACATGGCCATGGAGGGCCACACCAAGGACTCAGAATACACCAGTGGGATGGAGGGCGAGGGGAGCACCACAGCGGTCACAGGATCTGCAACCAGCGACACGGACTCGTCCTCCGATGGGAGCTCCCTTGTGGTGGCAGCAACATCTGTGCCCCCACTTCTACAGTTACAGCCGCCACCCCCCCTACCAGGACCACCCTCCCAGCAGCCCCTCAGTGTGTGCCCCGTGCCCGCTCACCCAGGAGGGTGGGCATCACCTTCGCCCCAGGCACCTCAGCCCCTGCCCCTGCCACCTCTGCTGCCCTCAGTGAGGAGGCCATTGACCTCCTCAGGTCCCTTACTGTTGGGCAGTCTACCATTTTTAATGCCATCCAGGGTGCAGAAAGGGAATTGCAACACACTAATGCATTCCTGAAGGGCATTCATTCTGGTCAGGCTGCCCTTCATCGAACCCTGCAAACTCTGGCCTCAGCACTGATGGCAGCCATTGTCCCTGTGTCTAGCCCCCCCCTCCAACTTCCTCCACCCGACCCAATCCCCTGTACCTCTGCCTATCCCAAGCACACCATCAGACCAGCCTGCACACACCTCATCACACAAGGGAAGCTCAGGCAAACATAAGCACCACACATCCCACAGGCACTCACACAAGCATCACACACATACAGACACACCAACATACACTGCCTCCACTGTGTCCCCCTCCTCGTCGTCTCCCTCCTCCTTCCCAGTCTCGTCTACACTCACACCTGCATGCACTACCACTACAGCCACTATGTCCCGCACCAGCACACCCACCACCACATCCCGCTCACGTGCACTCACCCCCCCACTGCCATTTACACGTCCCCTGTGTCCTCTCCCAGTGTGTCTGTGATGTCCCCTCCGAAGATACACAAACGCAGGCACACACCCACCCAACAGCCATCCACCTCACGACAGCCTCCAGCCCATGCACCTGCACCCAAAACCACAAAACGTACACCTCCTACAACCACCACCTCTTCCTCCACTCCCAAACACCCTCCATCTACCCGTCCCAGTGTCTCCCAAAAACTTTTCCTGGCCCGCCTTAACCTATTTCCCACCACCACCCCCCCTCCAACTCATGGGTCCCGTACTAGCACCTCAGCCAAGAAATCTCTGGGACCAGTGGTGCCTGTTGTTACATGTATGTGGAGTGCACTGGCCACCAGGTCAGCCAGTGTGGCACGGAGCCAGAGCACAGCCAGTCCCCCCCCGTGTAGCACCAGAAGTTGGACAGTGCCCGGCGGGAGAGGGGGAAGACTCCAGCCAGTAAAGCCGCTCACAAGGGTCCCGGGGGGAGTGTTGACTCAGCTATGACTCCTCCCAAGGTGGGGAAGGGGCAGAAGAAATCTCCAAAGTTTGGGAGGAGCAGCACAGCGGAGAGGACCGCCATCATCCCGCTGCCCAGGAGGCCACCGCCAGCCCCATCGTCACTGGCCAGGAGGCCACCGCCAGAGCCACTGCCCAGGAGGCCAGCCCCAGAGTCACTGGCCAGGAGGCCACCGCCAGAGTCACTGCCCAGGAGGCCAGCCCCAGAGTCACTGGCCAGGAGGCCACCACCAGAGTCACTGCCCAGGAGGCCAGCCCCATCGTCACTGGCCAAGAGGCCAGAGTCACTGCCCAGGAGGCCAGCCCCAGAGTCACTGGCCAGGAGGCCACCACCAGAGTCACTGCCCAGGAAGCCAGCCCCATCGTCACTGGCCAAGAGGCCAGAGTCACTGCCCAGGAGGTCACTGTCCAGGAGGCCAGCCCCATCGTCACTGGCCAGGAGGCCACCGCCATCGTCACTGGCCAGGAGGCCAGCCCCATCGTCACTGGCCAGGAGGCCACAGCCAGAGTCACTGCCCAGAAGGTCACTGCCCAGGAGGCCAGCCCCATCATCACTGGCCAGGAGGCCACCGCCAGAGTCACTGCCCAAGAGGCCAGCCCCATCGTCACTGGCCAGGAGGCCATCGCCAGCCACAGCCCAGCTGGCCAGGAGGGCCCGCAAGCCACAGCCCAGCTGACCCATGAAGGACCGCCAGCCACAGCCCTGCTGGGCAATGAAGGACCACCTTGGCAAGCACCGCTGAACAGGCCAGGGACCGCTGAACAGGGCAAAGACCACCATGGAATGCACCGCTGAACAGGTCTGACACTGGCAACGCAAGCACCGCTGAACAGGCCAGGGACCGCTGAACAGGGCAAAGACCGCCATGGAATGCACCGCTGAACAGGTCTGAAACTGGCAACCCAAGCACCGTTGAACAGGCCAGGGACCGCTGAACAGGGCAAAGACCGCCATGGAATTTACCGCTAGCCCATTTGCGGCAGGGGCAGTGATGCAGTTGGGACCGTCACGGGGTGTGTGCTGCACTCTTGGCACCAGTCCCCCTCCAGCACCAGTGGAGACTGTTATCCACTTGAGAGACTGTGGCTTTGCACTCCCCAGGATGGAAAAGTGGGCAAAAAGCCCACTGTAAAGACTTGAGAGACCTTGGCTTTGCACTCCCCAGGATATGGCAGTGGACAACCCACCCACTGTATAGACTTGAGAGACTGTGGCTTTGCACTCCCCAGGATGGAACAGTGGGCAACCCACCAACTGTAGAGACTTGAGAGACTGTGGCTTTGCACTCCCCAGGATGGAACAGTGGGCAACCCACCCACTGTATAGACTTGAGAGACTGTGGCTTTGCACTCCCCAGGATTGAACAGTGGGCAACCCACCCACTGTAGAGACTTGAGAGACTGTGGCTTTGCACTCCCCAGGATTGACCAGTGGGCAAGCCACCCACTGTAGAGACTTGAGAGACTGTGGCTTTGCACTCCCCAGGATTGAACAGTGAGCAAGCCACCCACTGTAGAGACTTGAGAGACTGTGGCTTTGCACACCCCAGGATACATCAATGGGCATGGAGCCCCCTCGTGGATCTGGCGTGGTGCACTCATCCGGCTGAGGTGCCCCCCCTTCCTTTCCCCCTGAGGTGCCTGTTGTATTTCTATCTGATGCCCCAGCAGTGTTCTCTCCGTTTTGATCAGGTATCTTGTGTGGGCCTCGCCCATGCATTTTGGGCCCAGTGGTCCACGGACAATGAATGGTGCATTACCTGCACTACTAATCATGGTGTATTTTTTGCTTAATGTGTATATATATCTGTATATATTTGCTTACTGTATTTTGATATATTACAATGGTTCCACTAATTTCCTTTTGTCTTTGCATTCTTCCGGGGGGGTTGGGGGGTGTTACTGTAATGTATAGATAAGCATTAGTGTGTGTTGTAGTGGGTGAGGGTCCGGTGGGGGTTGGGATGTTGGTTGTGTGTGTCCCTGTGTTTTTGCCTCCCCCCTCCCCTATGTCGTAGGTGCAGTACTCACCGTGCTCTTCGCCGCCGGTGTTGATGATCCTCGTATAGGAGCAGGAAGCCTATCGCTGGCAGAATATGGAGTTCCGGCTCCATGGTGATCTGATTCCTCGTGGGATGTGTAGAGGTGAGCGTTTTCCATTTGAAATGGCTGTTTCCGCCGTGTTTTTATCCGCGGTGAATCCGGAAAAGGTGGCAGATTGGTAGGTTGTGATACTGTGGGCGGTACATTGTCTTCCGCCTGTCTGTTGGCGGTGACCGCCGCGCTGTTTGTCTGTACCGCCGTGGCCGTCGGAGTGTTAAAGTGGCTGTCTTTGTTGGCGGTTTCCGCCACGGTCATAATTCCAAAATTTTTACCGCCGGCCTGTTGGCGGTCTTACCGCCGTTTTAACACCGTCCGCCAGGGTTGTAATGACCACCTAAATCACGCTCTGATCAGTTTAATTGATCTAGCCATGTTTCAGGCTCCCCTTTGTCTACAGTGACCTTAGATGCAGCTAAGGCTTTTGACCGCGTTAATTGGGGTTATCTTGTGACCGTTTTGGGCCATTTCGGGTTGGGAAAAGCTATAATAGATACTCTATTTAAACTCTTTAGGGTCCCACATGGTAAGACAATGCATGCCTCTTTCTCAAACATTTATCTGCAAAATTGACAATGCTTTTGTGCTTAATTTTCTTGAAACATGTTTCTAATCTTGAAGCTTTAGATGTGTCCTCTTTCCATTACTCTCTACTTGGTGATTCTTTGCAGGTTCACAGATGTACCAAAACTGATTTATCTATGGTTCATTTCCCCTTTTTTCCCTCTCAACCAAAATTATGTTTTGAAAATTGTCTAAAATTCATGGGACTCATTTACGAGGACCAATTGGCACAATGTGCCACTGGAAAGTCTTTTTTCTTTTTTTACGCTCCGGTGGCGCAGTTTGTCACCCCATATTAACAAGCCATGCAAAGTCACCTTTCATGGCTTTTCATGGCCTTGTAAATATGGGCCCCTTTCATGCATAAAACTGCGTGAAAGGGGCATTCCATAGGTGTTGCTCTGGGTGTTCCCATACAACACCCATGGAACGCTAAGGAATCTGATGCATTCCCAGATTTACAAGTCTGGGAATGCGCCAGATTCCTATGCCACCTCAGAGGTGCCGTAAAGTGATGCAACAGGGAAAAATATTTGTATTTCTCCCCTGTTTTTTCCACTTTCTATGTGTGCTGCATTTTGCAGCACACATTGAAAGAGAAAAGCACCTCTCTTGATTGTTTTTGTGCAGGAAGGTTTCCCTTCCTGCACAAAAACAATCATCCCCACCATGCAGGCATACTTGCACCATGCTGCAAGTGTGCCTGCATTGGCGCTAGTCACCAAATTGTGCACCAGTGCAGGGGGGAGGACAGAAATGTGCTGTATCTTGTAGATACTGTGCATTTCTCCCCTTTCCCAGTGATGCAGGGCAGCACAGCAAGAGACTTGCTGCACCGCCCTACACTATGGGCCTGTAAATGAGCCCCTATGTTTCTCGAACTGCAGATTTGAGATTACCCTCTGATAACCAGTTGTTAATCCCTTTTCAAATACCTCGTAATCCGGTCTCTTCTTCCATTTTAGCCCGCTGGGTTAAATCGATTGTCTCATTGGCTGGTATTAATGTTGATTTCTTTGGTGCCTATTCGGCCAGAGGGGCTATGGCCTCTAGGGATTTGTGGGCAGGTGCTGGTTTGCATGACTTTCTCAGATATGCAGATTGGTAAAATGTTAATATTTTTAGAACATTTTATTGTAAACCCATTACACAGGTATCTGATTTTGTTATTGCAATGCTTTGAACAAGCATAACATGAGCCTCCGGTCTTGTAATAGTCTTGGTGTCAGAAAGGCTAGATTTTATTAAAGACACAGAGGTGAGAATTATCCCACCACTTTTATCAACCCACCCTGATCTATTTTCTATGCCATTCCTGCACCATCTTCTGGCGCGTCTGCCTCTATCTGATCCTCCCGGATCCTCTTCTTCAGCGGATCTCAGTGAATTTCCTCATGGATCTTTCCTGCTCATTCAAAAGAGGTTTCCTCAACTTTTGTTGGCCTCATTCGTGGATTTATTGACTGCATTTTTTTCTTGGTTCAGTTTTGTTGTTTCTTCCCATACCACATATTGACTAACTAACTTCAAGAAAAGAGGATTTCTTGCTCTCAGTCACGATGATTATTGAGTTAATCGATGTGCTGTTGGTGTTTTTATTGTGATGTCATGGACTAAAGTTTTTTATCCAGGTTTTCAGGGTAGTCTAGTTTTTTTACTTTACTTGGCTGCTGTGTAATAAAGAGCTAGAAAAGACAGCATAATCTCCTCTCTAACAGATAGAGTTAATTTATCTGTTTTAAAAATAGACATTTTTTTCACAGTAGCATTAACCACCTTTTTCATAGTGGCTGATGATGGAGCATTTTACTATATAGCTCGAATGCCTACACCATTAATGGCCATATCAAAGTAATGATGAGCTGGAGTAGTATCACTTATTTGCTTTTCATGCCAAAGAGCTTGGTACAAATGAATCTATGTAGCATACCTGATTCTTTTACTGAGTTTTTACATAGTCCCCTTTCATTGCAATTGATTGATTTGGGAAGCCGAACTTTAGCCTTACCTGGGCAGGCGAGGCAGAAGGGGGGGGAAATTGAGGAGTAATCTAAGGCTCAGAATTAAGAGGGCCTTGCGCCATTCTAATGCCACATTAGCATCTTTTCTTACACTAATGTCGTGTTAGAAGGCCAAAATCGTTGCTCCATAGTTACAAAGTAGCGCAATGCATGCATTGCGCCACTTTTCCACCCTTTGCGCTACATCATGCTTGCACCAGGCATAATGTATGCAAAGGAGGCATTCCCCCTTCAGGGGGGTCAATAAAATGGTGCGAGAAAATCTAAGAGATTTCCTTGTGCCATTTTTTTCTCCACTTTTAATGCCTGCTCAGAGCAGGCATTAAAAGGTGGCTTCCATTGGTTTCATTGGGCCTCTGGGTGCTTTGCAGGATAAGGGCTAAAAGTTTTCATGCTAATCCTGTCAAGTTCCATACTGGCGACAAAAATTATGATGCTAGTACCCCTAACTACCACCATGTTGCACCGTATTTTAATTACGACGCACATGATGACGTTAGGGGGCGCTAAGGGGTGCAAGAAAAGTTGCGCTTTACTAGGTGCAGCACAACTTTTCATAAATCTACCCCTAAGTGTTTTAGCTACAATTGAATTTAAAACTGCTTCATCTCTGCAGCGAACAGCTTCGCTTCCATAAGAAATGCACACAATAAGTTTTGCTCCTAAAACTTTCAACGGGCAAAAAGCTTGGACCAGCCTGAGCTCACTGAAGAGTGAGGAAAGCAGGAATCAGGATGTTTTCACTTCCGAATCAGGTCTTTCCTGTGTTGCTAGAAGGAGCCTCTGTCATCAAAAAGTACTACTCAATATCTGTAGGTTCTCACCCACCCCAGTTGTTCACCATGTAGGAACCAAATGTGATTTTTCTTGATTCTACTACTGACCTCCATAATCTTTGTTTTCCTCAGATTTATTGTCATCCCATTAGTTGTAGAATATAAGAACAGTTTATCAATAAGCCATTGTAGCCCTATTTTTGTCTGACTGAGAAGGATCACGTTTTTCACAGAAAGCAGGTTTGAGATAAACAACGATCCTAATTTCGTGGCATGCACGTTTAATGTATCTAGTGAAGGGGATAAGTCAGCTAAAAAAATATTAAACAAATACAGGGTTAAAACAGAGCCCTGCTTTAGACCATAAGGTATTTGTATTTTCCAGGGAAGGATGGACCCGGCTCCGAGTCTCACCCTTGCTCAGGAATCAGTGTACAAAATGTGTATGGCTTTTAGGAGGTGAGCCAGGATGTCCCATGATGATAGCTTTTACCAAAGAAGGTTATGATTCACGCAGTCAAATGCAGCCTTATAATATATATAACACAAATAGAGGGATTGGGTGGGATGTATATGAGTGTCGTTTACAGATTGGTCTACTCTTTGAAAGGTGTACCACTTCCAAGTTGAAGTAATATCGAACACAGAATTCGATAACAGGTGAGAAACAAGACCTATCCACTGTCTATGTGTGTGCCTTCTTGGAGTCCTGAAACTCTTACATGATGTACAGTTTTGCCATTGCGTATGTACTGCTTCTGCAATACCATGCAGGTCTTTTTTCTTAGAATTGTAAATATTCTCAGGCTAATGCAGATCATGAGAGGTCAAACATTAAGGCATGTAAGGACCCACAGCTATCATCCCTATTGCCTAACAGTGAGGTTTCGGATCCGTTCAAGTTGGCATCCAAGTCTAATAAATATTTCAGTACCTGGGCATGTATGTGAGTGGTAATCGAGATTTACCGTTTGGTACCCCTGCCACTGACATTCCTGTCCCAGTTTGAGGGATAATGAACGCAGCAGACGGATAACAAAGTTAATGCACTGAAGAACTTTTTTTTTTTTGTGATTTACCGTTCTTGATCTCACCATAACATCTCAACCTTAAAATAGGAGGTTATCGAGGGACCAACTGTGCAACATGGGGTAAGCACTGTGACGTATTTCTGGGTCAATCAGTCGTTAAAGTCACTTTTTCTATCTTTGGAGTTTTGATGAATTTATGTCCATGAAATGTGTTGATCTATTTCTCATACCAGGCTGATACATTTAACAATTACATTACAGGATGTGAATTACATTGCAAGATCCACGTGAATATCTAGGCTCCTTTCACCTAGGTGTGGTCTCTCAGCAGTGGCAGGAACTACCTTCTTCTGTGAATCACACAGACTTCGACACCCTGTTCTATAATTGAAATGAACTGGGCACTGAGCAACCTTTGCTTTTGTAAGCAGAGAAATTGTGTTTCGCTTCTTTGCTTAACAATTCATGCTTTATCATGATTTTACTACTGTTTACATTTAATCACTGTTGTGTAAACATTTCATGCTTTGTACTGAAGAGTGATGTCCTGTTGGATAGGGGTGGAATTTACAATCAAATTAATAATATGATGAGTGTTTCTGTGCCAAGCCTGCACAAATTATGTTGCTACGTCTGCCTTCTGCCTGTAAAGATAAGCACTTCTGGGCAAGCACACAGTACCTGCGGAAACAGATGTACTTTGTACATTTCCATTCACATGTTTATGACAGTGTCAACTTGAAAGTGAATTTCTGTGCTCTCTTCAGCAACAAGGAGTTCAGGTAAGAAGTTCTCCTTGGAGACTAAAAGACACTAGATGTTTGTACACGGGCCGTGTCTGAAAATACACACCACGCTTCCAGAATGTCAAATCAATGATCACCTTAATGTATGTACCCTAGTCGCACACATATGAAGACTGAGCTCAAATTAAGACTCGAAACTGGTGGAGTGCAGGAATCAATTCATTAAGCAAGAACAAGGAATTTAAAGCCGGAATGAAGCTTATAAAAAGCACAAACGTGTTAGCTAAGCACTACCAAAGATGTCACAAAAGTCATAAAAGAAGAAGTAAAAAAGTAAAGACAAAGTAAAACAAAATCTAGTTATTTTCAGTTAAATACAGCTACCATGTACATCATAGAAGTTTTAAATCAATGTACTGTGGAAAACGTTTTTCAAAAACACAGTCGAATATTCTTTTTGGCACCAGGGAGTGAAATCAAGGCAGATTCACAAGCGCACATGGCTAGCTAGGAACTGAGGGCCATATTATGTCAAAGTGACGCAGTGCAGTGCAGCAAGTCACCTTGCTGCGCTGCACTGCGTCACTGGGAAAGGGCTCATATCTGTCCTTTCCTCCTGCCCTGGTGCACAATGGGCTGACTAGCGCCACTGTAGGCACCGTTGCATGAGGTGTAAGGTTGCATGCAAGATTGTTTTTGTGCAGAACGGGACACCTTCCTGCACAAACACAACCCTTCAAGTCATAATCCTCCATGTGTGCCTCAGAATACAGCACACATAGAAAGAGGAAGTAACCAGGAGAAACAGCAATATTTCTCCTTGTTATGCCTCTCCTGGGGAGGCATATCATTATGGGGCTTTCCCAGGTTTACCAGGTTTGGTAAACTCGAGAATGCATCAAAAGCCAAAGGAGTTGTGTGGCAACACCCACTCAATGCCTGTGGAACGCCTCCCTTGCACAGAGTAATGCAATACAGCGATTTGCAGTCAGTTGTGTTGCTCCATATTTTTGAAGTTATTGAAAGCCACCCAAAGTAGCTTTGCGTGACTCCAAAAATGTGACTGAGAGGTTTGCGTCACACATGTACAATGTTGCGTGGTGCAAGCATGAAGTAAAGCTCTCATAAATGTGCCCCTGGGTGTTTGTCCTGATGAATAATACTAACTTTAGTTTTAAATGGTTTTGCACTCTGAAATCTATTCTGCTGTAATAAGCGAAAAGCTTACTTTCTGCTGTAGGCATACAAACCTAAAAGGAATATCAAAATGTAGGGGACATATTTATGGGAAGTGGCACAGTGCAGCGGAGCAAGTCACCTTGCTGTGCAGCTTCATTGGGAAAGGGCAGGAAAGATCCTTAGAAGCATATTCTTCTATCTATGTGTGCTGCAGAATGTAGCACACATAGGAAGAGGAAGTAAGAAGGAGAAATAAAGATATTTCTCCTTGTTACGCCTCTCCTGAGGAGGCATATCTGTTTGGCGCATTTCCAAGTTTGCCAGGTTGGTAAATCTGAGAATGTGTAAAAAACCACAGGAGTTGCGTGGAAACACCTATGAAATGCCCATGGCATGCTTCTTTTGCGTAGAGCAATGAAATGCAGTGATTTGCGCTTCATTGCTTTACTCCAGATTTTTTAAGCCATTCAAAGTCATACAAAGTGACTTCAAAAATCTAACTTAGGTGTTTGCTTCACGCATGTACCACGTTGCATGGTGCAAACATGATGCAAAGCTCTCAGAAATATGCCAAGGTAATTGCAAAAAAAAACCACTATTCTTAGCACTAGTAAGTAAGAAGATTCTGCCGTCTAACTCAACAATAACATACATACTGATGATTTGTTCAAAAGTTATTGTAGAACGAAGAGATACAAAATCTTGCATTAAATAACAGGTGCAGGTGATTATAAAATGTATCCTGTTACTTTCTCTTGTCGTTTAACATACGTTGGCCACCAGGAAACAAGAACATTAAAAGTACAGTCAGTAAAAATCAGATGGGAAAAAAGAGAATGAGGAAGTGTCTGTTTGTGTTACACAGGGTGTAGTACGAACACGTAGGGGTGCAAAACATGCTGCTGTTGCATACCCCAATTGTAAGTAGAGCAATGCTTGGGGGCAAATATCTTTTACCACTGTCTCATGAAAGCAGATTTGTGGTGGTGGAACTAATATGTGGCAATAATGTACGTGCATATTTATACAGATACATCACCATAACAATGTCCATGCGATTGCAAATGTATGTTTCACCCATGAACCTGACATTCATTTATTACACTACTAACACATGTACATTGATGAGAAACATGACCACATCGGATCTTAAAAAAAGTAGAATAAATGCAGAGCTGTATAAAGTAGGTATATACTCACCAAAAGCAATGAAACAGGTATGGGGTTAGACCATGTGTCTCCAACCTTTCCTACAGTGAGAGCTACTTCTAAATATTGAACTTTTTCTTAAGCTACTGCCCAAAATGAGGATTATGAAAGGATACACAATTTAAGCACCTCAGCTCAAGTACCCCTCAGTTGTGCTCCAGTGAATACACAATATTGTCACAATAGCTGTATCACAAAGGTTTATCTATTGTGTCTATAAAAGCTAGGCTTGCCTAAAAAAGGAAGAAGCAAAAAGAAAGAAAATCAACAAGAAAGGGAAGAAGGAAGAGACTTCAAAATGTAGAGGAAGGAAGGAAAAGAAAGGAAATAACAAAACAAGAAGCAACAAAAGCAGAAAGGAAGAAGGGGGAGAAAGAAACAGAAAAAAGGAAAAAAGAAAAAAGAAAGCAGCAGAAAAGGGAAACAAAAAGAAAGATATGAGAAATTAAAACACAGAATGGAGTGAATGAAAGGTGAAAAGGAAAGGAAAATGAAGAATACATACAAAAGGAACAAATGAGTAAGAAAAACGAAAGTAGGAAGAAACATCATAAAGAACAAAGAATGAGAAATGAGCAATACAGAGGAAGAAAAGAGAAGAGACAAAAAAAGTAGAGAAAGAAAAACAGTTAGAAAGTGAAAGAAAATTAAAGAAAAATAGAAAGTCGAGTCAGAAGGAAACAAAGAAAGAAGAACGTACGATGAAACAGAAAGAATGAGAAAGGAGAGAAAGGAAGAAAGATGGGAAAAGGCAAGAAGAAAAGAAATAGAAGTAGCCAGGGAAGAGGAGCACAATGTTTCAAAAGGCTGCCATAGCAATAAGGCAGCTGAATACTTTCATGCCAGCTGACAGGCAATTATGTGAGTGCTACTGACAAGTAGACAGCGAGTTACTGGTCACTCACAATCAACCTATTAGAGATACCTGGGCTAGACTATTATTCAGGCACACTGCCATGTTTTGCATTGGTGCTCAGATTCACTAGTTGAGATTGGTGAAGACTGTTATATATTATATTTAATTTTGCAAACAAATACAATAGGCATTAACCTCTTTAGTGGCCGACGCCCATACTACCTTTCTGGTGCGGGTCACGACCTCTGGCCAACACCATGGAGGTTGTTAAAAAATCCTCATGTGCATCACACCTGAGGATTTTTTTTGTTGAAAATACCCTGGGAGACACAGAACATCTTCTGTGTCTCCCCCCACCTGCCCCTTTGTGACATCAGTGCGCCGGTGCACTGACGTCTCTGTTTGTTTTCTCCATGGTAGCAGGAAGCGGCCTTGCAGCCGCTTCCTGCTCCGGTGGGGAAAACAGCCCCAAACGGCCTTCCTGATGTTCAGGAAAGCCTCATTTGAAAGGGGAGACTCCCCCCTGTCAAACAAGGCCTTCCGAATGGATTTCCTGGCCCTCGATAGCAGCGCAGCTGTGATCAAGGGCCAGGAAACCCCCACTAGACACCAGGGATTTCACTTGGGGGGGTCGGCCCCCTCAGCAACAGGGCCACAACCCCCCTATCCCCCCCAGGCATATATATATATATTTTTTAAGTAGGTTTTCCCCTGGGGGCACAATCACACCCGATCGCACACCCCAGCGGATCAAACTTTTGTTTTTAAACACTTTTTTTTTAAAAAGAGAAATTTTCAGGGGCACGCCCGTGAGCAGGGTGACCCGCAATAATTTTTTTAAAATAATTTGTATGGTTTCCCTTGGGGCCATTATGGCCCTCAAAGAAACCATACAGCTATTAAAAAATATATAGATCTCTATCTACATAGATCTTTAAATATAGATTATCTATGTAGCTATATATAGCAACACTTCTGTATTTTGTCAACGTATGTGTGGTTTCCTGGGGCCTGCGATCGGCCGGAGGAAAACCACACCCACATATGAAAGTGATCTATCAATCAATCAATCAATCAAAGGCATTTGTATAGCGCACTGCTCACCCGGAGGGTCTCAAGGCGCTGGGGGGGGGGGGGGAAACGCTACTGCTCGAACAGCCAGGTCTTGAGTTGCTTCCTGAAGGCGAGATGGTCTTGCGTTGTCCGGAGGTGGATGGGGAGGGAGTTCCATGTCTTGGCTGCCAGGTAGGAGAAGGATCTTCCTCCGGCGGTGGCTCTGCGGATGCGGGGGACGGTGGCGAGAGCGAGGCTGGCGGAGCGGAGCTGGCGGGTGGGCTTGTGGAAGGTCAGGCGGCTGTTGAGGAACTTGGGGCCCAGGTCGTGGAGGGCCTTGTGTGCGTGGGTGAGGAGTCGGAACGTGATTCTTTTGTTGACGGGGAGCCAGTGCAGGTCTCTCAGGTGTTCGGAGATGTGGCTGTGTCGGGGGATGTCCAGGATGAGTCGTGCTGAGGCGTTCTGGATCCGTTGGAGTTTCTTCTGGAGTTTGGCGGCGGTGCCGGCGTAGAGGGCGTTCCCGTAGTCCAGCCGACTGGTGACGAGGGCCTGGGTGACCGTCTTCCTGGTCTCGGTGGGGATCCACCGGAAGATCTTTCGAAGCATGCGTAGGGTGTTGAAGCATGAAGATGAGACGGCGTTGACTTGTCTGGTCATCGAGAGGGAGGAGTCCAGGATGAAGCCTAGGTTGCGAGCGTGGTCCGTTGGCTTGGGGGTGGCTCCCAGGGCGGGGGGCCACCAGGAGTCGTCCCAGGCGGATGGTGATGATCCCAGGATGAGGACCTCCGTCTTGTCTGAGTTCAGTTTCAGGCGGCTGTTCTTCATCCATTCGGCGACGTCTTTCATCCCTTCGTGTAGGCTGGCTCTGGCGGCGTCCGGGTCGCTGGTGAGGGAGAGGATCAGCTGGGTGTCGTCGGCGTAGGTGATGATCTTGAGGTTGTGTTGACGTGCGATGGTTGCGAGGGGGCTCATATAGACGTTGAAGAGGGTGGGGCTGAGCGATGACCCTTGTGGAACTCCGCAGATGACTTCGGTGGCCGCTGACCGGAACGGGGGGAGGCGGACTCTCTGGGTTCTTCCGGCGAGGAATGAGGCGATCCACTCCAGGGCCTTCCCCTGGATGCCGGTGTTGTTCAGGCGCTGTACCAGGGTGCGGTGGCAGACAGTGTCGAACGCTGCGGAGAGGTCCAGGAGGATGAGGGCCGCAGTTTCCCCATTGTCCATTAGGGATCTGATGTCGTCTGTGACTGCGATGAGGGCGGTCTCCGTGCTGTGGTTGGCTCGGAAGCCGGATTGCGAGTGGTCGAGGGATCCGTTGGTCTCGAGGAAGGCAGCTAGCTGTCTGTTGACGGTCTTCTCGATGACTTTGGCAGGAAACGGGAGGAGCGAGATGGGGCGGTAGTTCTTGAGGTCGGAGGGGTCTGCAGTTGGTTTCTTCAGCAGGGCACTGATCTCGGCGTGTTTCCAGCACTCCGGGAAGGTGGCGGTGTTGAAGGAGGCGTTGACGATGTCACGGAGGTGGGGTGCGATGATGTGGTCAGCCGTGTTGAAGATGTGGTGTGGGCAGGGGTCCGTAGGGGATCCGGAGTGGATGGTGTTCATTGTGCGTGTTGTGTCTTCGGTGCTGACTGGGGTCCAGGTGCGGAGGGTGGCGGTGGGGGGCATCGGTTCGGTGGTGGGGTTTGTGGTTGGTGGGCCGAAGCTGTTGTGAATGTTGGCGATCTTGTTGTGGAAGAAGGCTGCGAGGGAGTCGCAGAGGTCTTGCGAGGGAGTGATGTCATTGTTTCCGGCGTCGGGGTTGGAGAGCTCTTTGACGATGCTGAAGAGTTCCTTGCTGTTGTGGGTGTTGTTGTCCAGTCGTTCCTTGAAGGCTGTCTTCTTTGTGGCGCGGATCAGTTGGTGGTGTTTGCGGGTGGCGTGTTTGAGGGCCGTCATGTTGTCTGTGGTCTGGTTGGTGCGCCAGGTGTTCTCCAGGGAGCGGCAGTTCTTCTTGGAGGTGATGAGCTCGTCGGTGAACCAGGAGGCTTTCTTGCTGCTGCGTCTGCTGGGGGGGTTCTTCTTCAGTGGTGCGAGGGCGTCTGCGCAGTTGGTGATCCACTGTGTGAGGTTGTTGGCGGCTTCGTTGGGGTCCGTTGAGCTGGTGGGGGGGTTCTGGCTGAGGAAGGTGGTGAGCTGGTCGCCGGTGATCTTGTTCCAGCTCCTGCGGGGGGTTTGTTGAGGGTGGTGGTGGGTCGTCGTTTTACTGAAGCTGAAGTGGACGCAGCTGTGGTCAGTCCACTGGAGATTGGTGGAGTGGCTGAAGGTGACATATTTGCTGGATGAGAAGACTGGGTCAAGCGTGTGGCCGGCGTGGTGTGTAGGGGTGGTTACCAGTTGCTTGAGTCCGAGGTTGGCCAGGTTGTCCAGTAGAGCAGTGGTGTTGCGGTCCTTGTCGTCCTCCAGGTGGAAGTTGAGGTCCCCCAGGAGGATGTAGTCGGTGGAATTGATGGCGTGGGGGCTGACGAAGTCTGTGATGTCTTCGCTGAACTGTGTGCGTGGTCCCGGTGGTCTGTAGATGAGGGTGCCTCTGAGCGTGGTCTTGGGGTTGGTGTGTATCTGGAAGTGGAGGTGTTCGGCGGAGGTGAAGGTGTCATCAGAGTTGGTCGTGATGCGGATGGTGTTCTTGTGGATGATGGCGATGCCTCCTCCTGTCTGGTTGACGCGGTCCCTCCTGGTGATTTTGTAGCCTTCTGGGACGGCGATGGCGACGTCGGGTGCTGAGGAGGCGTTCATCCAGGTTTCTGTCAGGAAGGCGATGTCTGGTGCTGTCGAATCGAGGAGGTTCCAGAGTTCGACGGCATGCCTGTGAACGGAGCGGGTGTTGAGCAGGATGCACATCAGGTGTTTGTTGCTGGGGCTCGGTTTAGTAGGTGCAGTGTTGGGTCGTAGGCTGGTGAAGCGGCAGGTCAGGCAGGTGAAGGGTCCGTGGGTGCGTCTCGGGGTGGCTCGGTAGCAGGCGGTGTTTCGGCCGGCGTTGAGTGCGTGGAGGGTTCTGGCATCGTAGCTGTGCAGGGTGTGCTGGCGAGGGCGAGGACCAGGGGGTCTGGCGCTGGGCGCGGTCCAGGCGCAGACGGGCGCAGACGGGCTTACCTTTGGCGCACCTTCGGCGCTCAGTCGGAGCTCCCGCTGCGCGCGTCCGCTGCGCGGTCGCTCTGGGGGCGTCATAAGTAAGGAGCCGGGAGGGAGGAGCAGCTGGGTGGCGGGAGCGGTCCGGCGAATGGAATCACAGGGGGGCGGGGCCGCAGGGAGGCAGCGGCGGGAAATCCCAGGAGCAGCGAGCGAGCGAAGGAATCTGCAGGCAGGAGGCGGCAAAGGCAGGCAGGAGCGGCAGCAGTGAGTGGGGCGACCAAGCCCTGTGGAGGGCTGAGCGGTCACACTCTGTGGTCCCCTACGGTCCCCTTAAGTAAGGAGCCGGGAGGGAGGAGCAGCTGGGTGGCGGGAGCGGTCCGGCGAATGGAATCACAGGGGGGCGGGGCCGCAGGGAGGCAGCGGCGGGAAATCCCAGGAGCAGCGAGCGAGCGAAGGAATCTGCAGGCAGGAGGCGGCAAAGGCAGGCAGGAGCGGCAGCAGTGAGTGGGGCGACCAAGCCCTGTGGAGGGCTGAGCGGTCACACTCTGTGGTCCCCTACGGTCCCCTTAAGTAAGGAGCCGGGAGGGAGGAGCAGCTGGGTGGCGGGAGCGGTCCGGCGAATGGAATCACAGGGGGGCGGGGCCGCAGGGAGGCAGCGGCGGGAAATCCCAGGAGCAGCGAGCGAGCGAAGGAATCTGCAGGCAGGAGGCGGCAAAGGCAGGCAGGAGCGGCAGCAGTGAGTGGGGCGACCAAGCCCTGTGGAGGGCTGAGCGGTCACACTCTGTGGTCCCCTACGGTCCCCTTAAGTAAGGAGCCGGGAGGGAGGAGCAGCTGGGTGGCGGGAGCGGTCCGGCGAATGGAATCACAGGGGGGCGGGGCCGCAGGGAGGCAGCGGCGGGAAATCCCAGGAGCAGCGAGCGAGCGAAGGAATCTGCAGGCAGGAGGCGGCAAAGGCAGGCAGGAGCGGCAGCAGTGAGTGGGGCGACCAAGCCCTGTGGAGGGCTGAGCGGTCACACTCTGTGGTCCCCTACGGTCCCCTTAAGTAAGGAGCCGGGAGGGAGGAGCAGCTGGGTGGCGGGAGCGGTCCGGCGAATGGAATCACAGGGGGGCGGGGCCGCAGGGAGGCAGCGGCGGGAAATCCCAGGAGCAGCGAGCGAGCGAAGGAATCTGCAGGCAGGAGGCGGCAAAGGCAGGCAGGAGCGGCAGCAGTGAGTGGGGCGACCAAGCCCTGTGGATATATATATATTATATTATATTATAAGACCAGTTGTCTTGCAGTTGCAGCTTGCGTCTTGAAAGCAATGCACATACTTCAAATGATGTGTTTCAACTATAGCTTTTGGGCAGCAATAAAAAAGTTAAGTAAGTCTTGTGATTATGTTTCTGCTACAAAAGGATACAACTTTTTTCTAGTGGCAGTTTTGAAGCCATAAAATAGAGCAGATGGTTTATATGGCAACTGCAAAGATCAAATCTGTATTTTATGTAAATAGCTGAGTATATTAGTAAAGTCAGCCATTACCTGCGCTATAAGACAAATGAAATGTATGTTTGGGGGGAGCTATGGAGAGATAAAGGGCACTTTTGCTGGGTGGTAGTGAGGGAATCTAAGTAGGAGGTCATGGGAGTGGGAGCACCAATAATGATTGTTGGACTGGCACTAGAGGCGCTAAAGACTGTGACGATTAGTATGTGACAAGGTGAAGTATGTCTTTTTTTGAGTGTCTTGAAAGAACGTGCTTATTGAGGGAAGAAGCGAAAGTAAGGTGACCTCTACTGTTGCATGTATCACACATACACACCCACCAGCAATTTTGTGAATGTCTACGTAGGCTAGTGTTTTAGAGCAACAGTTTAGCCAGTAGCAGAGATGGCATCTCGTTGGGTGACTGCTGCTCAAGCCCTCATTCAGGTTGTGGAGGACAGCTCTGCGTAGGATCAAAGACTGAGACAGCAGATACTGAGACAGCATCTGAGGGATAGAACAATGGTGCAGACTCTGGGATTGATTTTTCAGTCGGAGGAGTCCCATTCGATAACTCCTCTTCCATTGATTATGAGGGAGGTGATGAGGACAGTCCTGCTGTCCCTTCGCAAGCACAGTCTGTGCAGCGGGACATTAGCGGATTAACCCAACCCAGGGAGCAGGTGCATGCGGCGGCAAGCACAAAGAGAGTGCTCTCTTGGGAGCTCCCCAATTTAGTTCAGCCCCAAATTCCACCACCCAAATCGTATTGTGGAGACATCAAAATTATCTATCACAAAACAAACTGGTTTTGTCAGGCAGGCACCTGCGTTTTTGGTCCTGGGCTTTGCAGCCTTATAGAGAAACCTACCACACCCAGACATTTAAGGAAACTAGACATCCGGGGGAGCCCACAGAGGAGTGACTTGTGTGGATTCCCCAAAGTTTTCTTACCCAGAATACCCTGCAAAGGTGAAATGTTGAATAAAAACTATTTTTTTTTGCATTTCTGTCACACAAACTACAGGAATATGCTGGGATCCACAGAATTCCTACCACCCAGTGTTTCCCTACCTGTCCTGATAAAAACACTACCCCACCTGAGTGCCTGTACCTAGTGCCTGCGTCAGGAATGGAACACCTCAGGGTCGACAGTTGCCTCATATAAAGACCAACATTGAACATTGTGTGATCTATTCCTGCTGCAGGTAGTAGGCCTAGTCACACAAGTGAGGTACCATTTTTATCGGGAGACTTGGGGGAATGCTGGTTGGAAGGAAATTTGTGGCTCCTCTCAGATTCCAGAACTTTCTATCACCGAAATTTGAGGAAAAAGTGTTTTTTTCCCAAATATTAAGGTTTGCAAAGGATTCTGGGTAACAGTACCTGGTGAGAGTGCCAAAAGTTACCCCATCCTGGATTCCCCTAGGTATCTAGTTTTACAAAAATGCACAGGTTTGGTAGGTTTCCTTAGGTGCAGGGTGAGCTAGAGGCCAAAAGCCACAGCTAGGCACTTTGCTAAAAACAGCTCTGTTTTCTTTGGGAAAATGTGATGTGTCCATGTTCTGCATTGGGACATTTTGTGTTGCAGGCACTGGGCCTACCCACACAAGTGAGGAACCATTTTTATTGGGAGACTTGGGGAATGCTGGGTGGAAGGAAATGTGTGGCTCCTCGCACATTCCAGAAGTTTCAGTCACCAAAATGTGAGGAAAATGTTTTTTGGGGCAAATTTTGAGGTTTGCAAAGGATTCTGGGTAACAGAACCTGGCGAGAGCCCCACAAGTCACTCCATCTTGGATGCCCCTAGGTGTCTGGTTTAAAAAAATGCACAGGTTTGGTAGGTTTCCTTAGGTGCCAGTTGAGCTAGAGTCCAAAATCCACAGCTAGGCACTTTCCAAAAAACACATCAGTTTTCAATGTAAAAATGTGATGTGTCCATGTTGTGTTTCCTGTCACAGGCATTAGGCCTACCCACGCAAGTGAGGTACCATTTTTATCTGGAGACTTGGGGGAACACAGAATAGAAGAACAAGTGTTATTGCCCCTTGTTTTTCTCTAAATTTTTTCCTATCAAATGTAAGACAGTGTGTAAAAAAGAAATCTATTTGAGAAATGCCCTGTAATTCACATGCTAGTATGGACACCCAAGAATTCAGAGATGTGCAAACAACCACTGCTTCTCAACACCTTAGCTTGCGCCCATTTTGGAAATACAAAGGGTTTCTTGATACCTATTTTTCACTCTTTATATTTCAGCAAATGAATTGCTGCATACCCAGTATATAATGAAAACCCATTGCAAGGTGCAGCTCATTTATTGGCTCAGGGTACCTAGGGTTCTTGATGAACCTACAAGCCCTATATATCCCCGCAACCAGAAGAGTCCAGTAGAGGTAAAGGTATATTTCTTTCAAAAATCTAACATCGCAGGAAAAAGTTACAAAATAGAAAATGGAGAAAAATTGCTATTTTTTACCTCAATTTCAATATTCTTTTATTTCAGCTTTTATTTTCTGTAGGAAAACCTTGTAGGATCTATACAAATGACCCCTTGCTGAATTCAGAATTCCATCTACTATTCAGAAATGTTTAGCTTTCTGGGATCCAGCACTGGTTTCACAACCATTTCTGTCACTAACTGAAAGGAGGCTAAAAGTACAAAAAATAGTAAAAATGGGGTATGTCCCAGTAAAATGCCAAAGTTGTGTTGAAAAATGTGTTTTTCTGATTCAAGTCTGCCTGTTCCTGAAAGCTAGTAAAATGGTGATTTTAGCACCGCAAACCCTTTGTTGATGTCATTTTCAGGGAAAAAAAACAAGCCTTCTTCGGCAGCCCTTTTTTACCATTTAAAAGAAAAATAACTAAATTGTTGCTGTATTTTGGCAAATTTCTTGGTCTCCTCCAGGGGGGGAACCCACAAACTCTGGATACCTTTAGAATCCCGAGGATGTTGGAAAAAAGACGCAAATTTGGCATGGACAGGTTATGTGGACAAGAAGTTATGAAGGCCTAAGTGTGAACTAACCAAAATAGCCAAAAAAGGGCTCAGCACTGTGGGGTGGGAAGGCCCAGCAGCTAAAGGGTTAAAAGCTGAAGGGGGCCAGTGGCTGAAGTGGGCTAACTCATTGTCCCATGCAGTATCCTGTGGTGGGTGTAGGCAGGATGTGAACAAAATGTGAATGGTAGTTTACTTTACATTTTTTAGTGAACATGAGGCTGACAAGGCAGCTAAAGCTGCCTCTAGACCAAACATTAAAAGAACTGTTTGCAGGCTATGTATTAACTCCCCTAGTTAGCATATGTAGTGGCACTTCACTGTAGGCTCCACTTTTTATGCAAGGTACACCCCTTACTTGAGGAAAGCCTGAAGGACCCTGTGAGAACATTCAAGCACTGCACTGGTCTTCGTTCAACCTTGATGTCCTTTTGACAGGCCTGGGTTTACACTTCGCGTGCAAAACATTGAGGGCCTGATTCTGAGTTTTCGTGCTATTTATTGCAACTGATAAATAACAATACCATGGCATATGTTAATATTTGGATGCGATAAATACCACATGAATTATTGCGGAATAACATGCAGATTTTGTTTTTTAACACACCAAAATCTGCATGATCCGGTAAAAAACTGTATGCTTCCCCCTGTTACATTTTAACAGTCTTGACCTGCTGAAGTTTAACAAAGGTTAAGGTATTTAATGCATCTGATAATTATTGGATGCATTAAATACCTACCAACTCGTAATTGTGGCCCATACATAAATGGGCCTACCCGCTGGTTCGAACAAACAGCACAACTTATAAACAGGCAACAACTCGTAATTGTGATGCAGGCAAAAACAAGTGTTTATACATGGGTCAGAAGAAACAGGCCAACCCCAGTGGTGCAGAATTTGTAGCTCTCACAGTGATTCTTCTTGGGACCGCCCAACTTACCTCAGAAGTTTTTATGTGAGAAAACTACCTAGAATCCTCTTTTTTTACTAATAATGGACACCCTGAAAAGAGAGAACTAACTCTGCACCACTTTCTTGGTAGTGGACACTTTCCAAATATTCCCCACAGTATCTTTTCCCTGTGTGTTCATTCATAATATGGCAGAATTCCATGAAGAAGGTTAATGTACATTTTCATTGGATGGGAACCTACTTTGCTCCTGCATAATAGTTTTTGCAAAAGTGTTAAAACACAAATGCAATTGTTTCAATTATAATAAAGTGTCTCAGATGTGCAAAACCTATGCAAACAACTGGTGTAAGTTCTAAGACACCCTCCTGGGGGAAATTCTCTGACACATGCACTGAGCTAGTGATTTCCCTACATTGGGCATATCGATCTTTGTACTTTCTTCCTCCCTCCCCATGTGCCCTTTTTATCGGCATGACTTCCTTCCTGTTTTGTTGTATTTGGGGAAACAACGCTTTTCTGTGAGGTATATTTGATTAAGTCATGAATCAGAATTGGAGACACAATTGACTTCAATGGGCTGCCTCCCATGTTTTTGCATGTGTTTTTTCTAGTGGGGTCTCCCCTAGTGCTCCTCACTTGCTTTTTACTATATTCAGGAAAAGGGTGGCCTCCCTGAGCCTCTCTTGCTTGGTCTTTCTTTTTTTTTTCAGCCTGCATCTGCCAAGATATGTCATCCAACCGTGCAGCACAGGGATTCTGAGGGGCATATTTATACTCTGTTTCACTGAATTAGCATCATTTTTTTTTACTCTAATTCGGTGCAAAACTAACTCCATATTTATACTTTGGCGCTACACCTGTCTAGCGCCACATTTTTGAAGTTAAAGTCATTGTTTGGACGTGGAAACCTACCTTGCCTTAATGAGATGCAAGGTAGGCATTCCCTTGCAAAAAATTACTCTATGGCCTTAACGCCATATTTATACTCCTGTTCAAAAATGGTGCACGGGAGGGAGGAGGGGTCAAAGAAATGTAATGCCTGGGTCAGGGCAGGCGTTAGGGGACCTGTGGGCTTATTTCCATGGTGGAACACCATGGAATAAGCCCACAGATGCCCTCCCGAGGCTCCAGGCACATCCCCACCCACACCAGAGGGACAGCAGCAGATGGAGGCCTCCATACTAGGTAAGTACAGTTAAATATATTTTAATTTTTTTTAAAGTGTCATTGGTGGCCCTGTAATTGCCCCCCCTACATGGCAGTGGGTGCAATGGCCATGCCCAGGGGACCCTGGTCCTCTGTGCTGGCCATTGGGTTGGTGGGCATGACTCCTGTCTTTTCTAAGACAGGAGGCATGTGGTATGGATGGTTTTGCGTCAGACAATGACTCTAGGCAGGTTAGAGTCATTTTTTTTTACTCTAACCTGCCTAACGTCATTTTTTGGTGCAAACCCCCCTTCTTCCATATCGCCAGCCCCACCCGACTAACATATTTTTTTTTTTTACACTATCCTATCCTTTGCACCGACTTGCACCATTCCATAAATATGGTGCCCAGCTGGTGCACAGAAATGGTGCAAGCCGGTGCTAAACTTTGTGGTGCAAAACTGCGTTAGTGCAGTTTTTCCCCAAAAACTATAAATCAAGGCCTAAATGCCTGATGGTGAGAACTATGCAGAACAGAGTCTAACTATCCCTTTTGTGTTCCTGGCACCTTTCTTTTGCTGCCCCACTAGCCACATTGAATACAAGGAACAGTACACATAGACAATAGCATGTCAAACACCAGCATGAATGCAAGTTTCATGTCACAAAATGGATACAGCCCCTTCTTAGCTCTTCATCCTCAACAAAGTGTGGCTAAAAGGTAGTACCCTACATGAACCACAAGAAAATTATGAGGCACAATAACAGATAAGTTAAAGTTGCAGCACAATGTGGCAATTAGACGAAAAATTATAAACCACCTATGGCCCACATTGTTAGAAACCTAAAGGCGGTCTGCTTACAGCATTTCCTAAGGATGCTCATTACAATGCAAAAGGTAATCTACCTGGGACCATCTTACTGAGCCCTGGACTACAAGTTGATACCCTGTCAACCTCCATAGTCATTTATGTTAAACTGTGGATTTGCCAGAAACATGGCCAAAAGTGAGCACTATCCTAAGATAGTCATTAGCTATCGCAATCAGCAAGTCACTATTATTGAAGTATTCAACCTCTCAACTTA